>NC_138182.1:277817172-279170107 GCF_964194105.1 Spermophilus citellus | reverse complement strand
AACTCCAGAGTACTTGACCACTGAGCCACATCCCAGCCCTATTTTGTATTTCATTTAAAGACAGGGTCTCACTGAGTTGCTTAGCACCTCACTTTTCTGAGGCTGGCTTTGAACTCACAATCCTCCTGTCTCAGCCTCCTGAGCCTCTGGGATTACAGGCATGCGCCACCACCAGCTTATTTATTTAATTTTATTTATTTAACTCACACGGGCTAGGCAAGAGCTCTACCTATCAGCTATAACACCAGCCCCCTGGGCCCTTTTTGACCTTGGTCCTGGTAATCATCCACTCATTTTCTCCTGGAGCAGTACAGCTGCTGATGTCTCTGTTCAGTGACCACTGGGTCCCATTTGTCACCTCCCGTGGAACTGCCATGATAATTTCTGAAGCCTCCTTGCCCTTGAGAGGAGGCCTTCTGCCAGGCAAGCCCTGATCTCTAGGCCTTGGGGAAACCTGCTAAGGCTGGTGAGTGCTGTGACTGGCGATGTTGAGAAGCAAGTGAGGAGAGAAGAGCTAACTGGACAGGGAACCAAGTCCCAAGGGTCGCGAGGCACAAGAGCAAAATGTGAACAGGAGACCTGTGTGGCAGGGAGGGGCGCCAGGGAGTCACCAGGCCCAGGCAGCCTTGCTTCTGTGTCCCTGCTCACTTACCTTCAAGCAAAATGGTGCCTGATCACCAGCACTGGGTGCCTCCCAATGCCTCGTCTCTGTTGCTTCTCCTTGTTTGAAAGGACCATGATTGTGACTTCCCCCACACTGATACGTACCTGGGTGGCATCCTATCTGTGCTCTTCAGCTGTAACTCTGCCTCATCCTGTTAGCAATCTTGTGTTCCTATTATCTCCTCTGCCAAGGGTGACACATGGCCCTCTCTGCTTCAAGTGCTGGCTCTATACCTCTGGTTCTGCCTCTTTAAACATACTTCACATGTGAAGTACCAAGCCTTCAATAAAATTTTTTTAAAAGTGTGTTGGGCTATCTTCTCCTCTTGCTCAGCGCAGCCCTGGCTCTGAGGTGCTCCCTGTGGACCACAGTTGGCACCCTGCATGTTCCTACAGGTTGTCATCTCCAAGAAGCTTCAACCCCCCAGAGAGCTGACTCCTCCACAGAGACCTAGCTATCTACCCCACCCCATTCCTGGCCCCTTCCTCCTCCCAGCCTGAGAATGTGGCGTAAGCATGATGAGGCCAGGTGTCTCCCTGGAAACAGGTCTTCCAGCTCTGTTCATGTTACTGCCTGCCTTTCAGCTTCCCCTCACTGACGACAGCAAGTCTCAAAAGGTGGACAGCTGATACACATGCAGCAGAGTATGTACAGAGATTTCGTCCATCAAACTAAAACATTTTATATTTAACTATTAAGAGATTTCTCTCATTAATCTTTGCAACAGATGCTAATAATAACTCATATTAACTTAACCATTTGATCTGTGCTGGCTGTCCACCTGTATTCTCTCTGCAGGGATATGGGGTCACTGTGCCATTTTATAGTCTGTTAGAGGTTCAAAGAGGTAAAGCAACTTGCTCAAGGTCAAGGTCGTGGAGCCAAAAAGTAGTACAGCAGCCAGGGTTCAAATGCAGGCAGCCTAGCCCCCAGCTGAATGGCACACTGTCTACTGATACCTAGAAACTGAATATAGGCTCTCTTTCAAAAAATGTGGAACAATTTATGGTGAAGGAAGAGAAGAAATCATTCAAAGGCAATCAACTGAGAAGATAGATAGCAGCTTCTCTTGAACTATATGAGGCAGAAAGAATCAAGAATAAAGCAGAAATTATGAAGCACTTTAAGTGTAGTAGACAGGAACAAGTCTCAATTTTTTTAACATATGAAATGTTCTAAATTGTTCTGAATAAAATAAAAATTGTGGGGGAGGGAAAAGTATGCCTATTTTATACACAAAGATCAATATTTCTATGTTAAAGAAAGATACTGTCAATTTGGAAGAAAATACTATCAAGGATATACTGACACCATAAGCATGCACACACACACACAAAGAAACACCGCTGCCTCCCCCCCCCCAGGAGAAAACTCCAAGGGATAGCATCCTTTTCAATCTGAACTACTCTGCTTACCAGGTCTCAGTGGGTATGCCTTATATTATATTTTTATGGAAAATTCTGACTTCACTGTAAGAATTAGGCAGCTTTCCCTGATTCCACAAGGCTGGATTTCAGGTATTTTGTAAATCCTCTACAGCTGTGGATGTGCCTTTCCATTCACATAACCCAGGGTATTATAATGCCCTGTTGCCCTTAAAAAAAGATTCCACTGAGAGCCTGGTTTATGTTATCTTTTCTTAATTGCCACTCGGTATGAAAAGTTCATTTCTTTAATAATAAAAATCTTTACAGGAGCTGGGATGATACAGCAAATATGAAGAAGCTACTTGGAGAGAGGAAAATACAGTCAGGATTGGTTTTATAGGGCCAAGGTCCTTGTACTGGAACAGTGTAAGTTCATAACGTAAGATCTTCATTACTTCAGCTGCCTTTATTATACTGAGGCTCATTTTTCATGAAACAAAAAGGGACCAGGTCAAACCCTAAATGAAATCTTTTTTGTGTGTGTACTGGAGATTGAACCCAGAAGCATTCTGCCTCTATGCTACCTCCCCAACCATTTAAAAATTTTGTTTGGAGAGAAGTTTTCACTAAGTTGCTGAGGCTGGCCTGGAGCTTGGATCCTCCAGCCTCTACCTCCTGAGCAATCAGGATTACAGGCATGAACCACCACCTTGGGCCCTAAATTTAGTCCTCATCACTGGTGATCAGTGGCCACTTCTGTCATAAAGAAGAGACTATAGTCAACCCTTCCCACAGGCAATGTCATATATCATGACTGAGATCTGAAAAAAGGCACATTGTTAAAGTGAATGAAAACATCTTTTAACTAAAAAAATTTTTTTAAATTATTTAAATATTTAAAATTTTTATCAAATAAAATTATAATTAAATTTGATTGACTAACCAATGTGTAATTAAGTAAAATATTTTTTAAGTTAAAAAATTAAGATAATCCCTTTGGGTCACTCAAAAATGTGGAAATATTTTTCATTCTCTAAAAATTTTTCATTCATACCACAAATGCTGCCATTTAGGTAACCATTGGTGTGTGTGTGTGTGTGTGTGTGTGTGTGTGTGTGTCCTGGCTCGCACATAACTCTCAGGTGTGAATGCGAGTGTCCCTCTATCTGCCTAGTCCACCGTTTTCATCAGAAGAAATGAGAAGAAATAGCATAAAAAAGCTGAAATGATCACAACCCATGAAAGGCACTTAGCATTATACCCAATCAATGAGATGCTCTTAATATTCTCACCTGAGCAGGAGTTCCCAGGAAAAAGAAGAAAGGATTTATGAAAATATCCAGAAGTTACCTATGTTGAGGCACCCCTGAAAAGCCCCCTGCAGTCTATACACATAAGCCACTGCCTGGTCTAACAATTTCTCTGAAACTCAATTTATTGTGACATTGCCAACAATGTAGGAGACAGTGTGGACGGCAGGCATTGTTCACACACCACTGACATCTATCCACCCGAATGGTGCCTCGGCCCATTAACACAGGTGGACCCGCTTACAGATCAGATTGCCATTGTCCGTGAAAAGGAGCCGCACACATGTGGCGTGTTTGTGATCAGAACCTAGCCCGCTCTTCACCTCTCCAGCTTCCTACGACCTCTTTTAATTTTCTTTAGCTGCTTGGCTTCAGATCTCATCTCTATCTACCTCTGACTCATTGCTTATGTGACGTCCTCCAATCACACTGGCTGATCTGTGTTAATCGCTAAATGTCCGACTCTGGGTCAGGACGACCCATGGAATGCAAACTTCACCTAAGTCACTAGAGACTATCAAGCTGGACCCTACCTGGCACTCTCTCCTGAACCCAGAAGCATTCTATTTATGCCGTTTTTTTCCTGCATTTCTCCTCATTTCTTCTGATGAAAACAGCAGGTAGAGGAAGACCCACTCACACCTGAGAGTTGTGGGTGAGCCAGGACACACACACGCACCCAGGTTTCCTAAATGGCAGCATTCGAGGTAATGTGTCTCTTAGAGACTGAAAAATATTTCCACATTTTTAAGTGACCAAAAGGGATTATTTTAATTTTTAAAAAATAATTTACTTAAACATACATTTGAATTCTGGGAGGTGCACCAGGAGGCTCTCAAACCCCAGTTCACTAGGCCACAAGGAAAAGTTACGACTGGGCTTTCGTCAATGATTTATGGCAGTGAATTCTCTACTTTGTACCTATAAGATCCAGCATCATTTTGAACAAAACTGAATTTCTTGGCTTCATTATATGAAATCTGTACAAAGCACTGTAATAAGCAAGGCATGATTTATGACCTCCACATATAGGAGATTTAATTTTGCCTTTTGCTCAATGGCCTATCCATTGTGTGAGCAGAGTCAATACCAATAATGAAATGTAGACTGAAGGGCTAAATCAATCCAATAAAATGCAATAGAAAGACTAGAGGACTGAGTAAATTTGGAAAGGCTAGTGCCTGCAAGATTAGTATTTGGACAACAGGTAATTACGAAAATCAATAACTGTGTATGAAAACATGACAGGCAGCCATCCGTCACAAACAGAGAACCCATTACTAATAGTCTGGGCTCTGAGTAGGGATGAGAAAACAAAACAGGTCTGGAGGATTCTTATCAGAGTTTTGCATGCAGGTACACTTCCCCATGTGACTGAGGGTGGAGAGGAAGGAAAGCTCTGGGCTGCTTGTTCTGGGTTTTATTTTAGGCCCTTTGCACATCTCTGATCTTTGATCTCATGCTTTCCATTTGATATCGGGCATGCCCCTAGTCCTACACCACCCTTGCTTTCCCTCACCCTAGCCTCATAGGTACCAGGAACCATCATCATGGAGCCAGTAATCTATCAGGTACACTGAGGAGGGCTGGGATAATTTGAACCACTACTCAAGGGTCAGCTGTTGGCAGGTACTTCAAATACTAAGAGGTAATACAGATGGCCTGGAGGGGACCCAAGCAAAGTAAAAATAAGTACACACTGATATACGCAGACACACAGATGCACGCACAGAGAAGACATATATATACACACATGTGCACACATATATTCTTAAGGTAAAATAGCTTCAGTGTCTTAACTAGGTTCCTGTGATGATGAGTGGATGTTCCACCACTAAGCAGTCTGCAGACACCGAGTCCCTTAATCCCCTCAAAGGTATCCACATCTCTGTTTTAAAGGTAAGAGGCTCCAGTAGACAACACTGGTTTGTTCCAGGTATTGATGAGCAGGGGGTCCAGCGTGGGAAGCTGCCTCTGTCTGATGTGATGTATGTGCCCCTTTACTGAACAGCCTCCGTGAACCACAAGTAAGTCTACAGCCAGGTGCCAGCCAGCATCGCTATTGAGGCCTCCATGCCTAGGCCGTGAGCCTGGAGCGCATACAGAGTCAGTTAGGAAGCCTGTTCAAACTACCCTGAACCATGACGCCTGTACGGCCAGACCAAGCGATCCCTTGTGATCAAGTTTTGCCAGATGCAGTGGTGCACGCATGTAATCTCAGTACTTGGGAAACTGAAGAGGATTCTCTAGTTCAAGACCAGCCTCAGCAACTTAGCAAGACCCTGTCTCAGAATAAAAAACATTAGAAAGGACTGGGAGACAGCTCCGTGGTAAACACCCCTGATTCCTGGATTTCCAACACTCCTTTCTGTCTGCTGCCCCTCATCTGAACCAGCTGATAGGAAGAATCGCCCTCCACACAAGGCCCTGTCCACAAGAGAGAATCCATTGCCTACCACCCCAGGATCTTAAGCCAGACCCTCTCCAGAACTCTCTCAAGCCATTTTTTGGAGTGATTGGCAGAGATGATGCTCATTCTGGAAAGCCTCACCATGTGGGTAACCCACTTTCTTGGTGTGAGAGTGATCTTGGCAGTCTCAACACTGGAACCACAATTTGAGTGGGATCCAGCTCACTTGCGGGTGGACACCACCACACTCCTGAGTCAACCTCAGGCCAACAGTGGACGGAATGCTTTCGTGGCCTCTGAGACACTCTCCAGGTTGCATTCTTCAGAACCTTACACGCTGGTGTATGATGCCCTCATCAGAAGTCTGTCCTTCAGTTTGTGTGGCTCCTTGGTTTTCTATTCACATGACTAAGATGAGTTCCACTGGGGATGGGAGTCACATGACTTTGATGACTTTTTTAGGTCATTTTAACAGTAGGTATTTTTTCACATTTTAAATTTGCCTTAGGTGGGCAATATTTTCTCTGAATCTAAATTTGGCAGAATTCACACTTGGGGCTGGGTAGTTCTGGGTTCTTCCCTGTAAATTATAGGACGTTTTGCAGCATCCCTGACTTCTATCCAGTAAAGACCAGTGGCATCACCACACCTTCCTCCAGTTGTGACAACCAAAATTGTCCCCAGACAGCAAATGAAACTGGGGAGAAAAATCACACCTGGTTGAACACCACTGCTCCACATTCATTCAAAAAAGAAATATGACTTTTCTGGATAAGAATGGGCATAAACCAAGTCCTCTGTAGTCCCAGAGGAAGAGAGGGAAAAAAGATGAAAAGCTGCTGGGCTATATATATCCCAATGCGAGCAAGCAAAATCTATGATAAATTGCAATTATATCTTCAAATCTCTTCTTTCCCCTCTTAAACTAATTTAGACTCATCCTCAAAATTGCTTACATGCTATGGAGATGACTCATTATAGCTTATAAAATCTTTTTATAAAAAATTGATTACTCAGCTGCTTGTATGCAAATTCTTTTCCCTTATCTGAAAAAATCAGAGTTGCAGTGACCACAGTGATTTTCCAAAAATAATCACACACCGCAGTGTGCTATGCACTTTAGAGTGTTCCCAAAGAACAGGGCATGTTAACAATCATTTATGTGATGGACACAGACAATAGTCTCTTTAATGCATCACATATATCCATATTATATCTGCTGTTACCTTTGTAAATGGCTTCAAAATGCTTGTTTATAAGACAAAGCCATTTTATTGCCTAACATCCTCATTCTTTCAATGAGTTCTCCAAGAAGGATAGGCCATAGCTCCTCATATTGATTGCAATTTGAGGAGATAGCAATTGATGCTTTGTCATTTTTTAGGGCTTAGAGGCAGAGATGACTCCAGAGATGGAATTCAGAAGAGGAAGGCACATCACACCCACATGTGCCATTGGTAATCTAGCCTCTGCTGCTCCTGGCATGTATCCTTGGTCCTCTATGCTCAGTATTCTAATACTGGAAGAAAAGAATGATGGTTCCGTCTTAAAGAGAGATCTAAACCTGAGAACACAACTTTAGTTTAACTGACGTCTTTTCCCATTGACATTTCTCTAAAAGATTCTGAATACTTACTCATCTGACACCTTTCATTTGAGAATACAAGTAGTGCTTACCTCAGCTTTAATTTTATTGTCTCCAAAACAGAGGTGTTGTAAATAGGCTGCAGCATTAGACTGGACTGAAGGAAACTGATGTTGCAACATCTGGATCACTTCGGGCAGTTCTGGGTCTCTCCATCCAAATTCTCTGAACAAAAGGAAGGCAGGAGAACATGAGGATGAGCCCTTTAGACTGTGGCATCTGGTTAGCACACTGATGAATTGTGCATACTAGTTTACACAGAAATACTTCGCAATTGTTGTTCTGGTTTCCTTACACATAGATGCATCTAAGAGAGCATCCTGAAAAGATCAACTCATGTAAATAGTTTTTAAGTGCACCCATACACATTGATTATATAAGATTCTAGACACATCTAGCTGGGTATGGTGGTGCACGACTGTAATCCCAGCAATTTGGCAGGCTAAAATAGGAGGATCACAAGTTCAAAACTGGCCTCAACAATTTAGTGAGGTTCTTAGTGACTTAGCAAGACCCTGTCTCAAAATTGAAAACAAAAAGGGATGGGGATGTGGCTTAGTGGTCAACTGCCCCTGGGTTCAATCCCTAGAACTTAAAAGGAAAAAAAAGGTTACATGTACATACATACCTATATATATGTGTGTGTGTATATATATATACATATATATATATATGTATATATATACATACACACACACACACACACACACACACACATATATATATATATATATATATATATATGAAGTTGTATCAACTCAAGTTCCACATTTATAAAGATTATGATTATGAAAAATAACAAGATGACCCATGATCATATTAATATAGACACTTTTTTTAATTTGGCTTAAGTGAATACTTTGTAGAGATCACCTTTTCCTAGTATATTATTTAAAAAAAAAACTGAGGCATGGCATTTAGCTAAATTTTCAGATATGAGAAAATATAATTCATGATAGTAGGTGATGCTGATATCATAATTATTTTCATTTTCGTGGTTGCTGTTTTTATAAACTTACTTTAAAAAATAGAAGAAAAAAAACAAGGGAGAGAATTAAATTACAGAAGATGGGGTAGAGAGAGAAGATGGGAGGGAAGGGGAGGGGGGATAGTAGAGGATAGGAAATGTAGCAGAATACAACAGTTACTAGTATGGCATTATGTAAAAATGTGGATGTGTAACCGATGTGATTCTGCAATCTGTATACAGGGTAAAAATGGAAGTTCATAATCCACTTGAATCTAAAGTATGAAATATGATATGTCAAGAGCTTTGTAATGTTTTGAACAACCAATTAAAAAAATAGAAGAGCTTTAGCCCTGAAAAAAGTAGACAAAAATTTTAAAAAAAGAAAAGATAAAACATAGACATATTCCCTTAATGCTTTTCTGGGGACAAAAGTACAAAAATCAAAATGACATTTTAAGAGGAAATTATTTATTTAAAGACATTGATGTATTCACAAAATGTTAATACATTTTATGTACTAAATATTCTTTTCCTGAATCCTCCTTCTTACATCTGACCTACTCCAAAAATCTATTTTTTAATTTAAACTTAAGGAATATGCTCTAATATCCTAAATCAGAAGGGATATTGTACCATTGTCCCAATGGATATTCTTTTTTTGAAATCTCTCAGCTCAACCAGTTAGATCACAATGCTGACAGGACCAACTCTATGGATTCTATTCTTGAAGCAGAGAACCAATTTTTAACTGAGAAATAAAAAAGCAACCTCTGAGACCACAGATAAAAACTTGACCCCACAAGGCACAGAAGGGTGCTATTTATCTGAAAGCTGGGCTACAGGAGGAATGAGATGGCTGTGCAGCATCTACTCCTACTCCTCGTGAAACAACTCAAAAGCATGCGTCCTACTGATGCCAGGTCAGTGCTGTCATCTGCACGGAGAAGTCATGAAAAATAGGATGGAAAGGAACAGACAAAGGTTAAAAGTTTCCTCATAGGTTCTAACCTGTTCTCTTTATCTTTCCTTTATCACAACTGGTAGAGCTGTCAAGAAAACCCTGAAACGTGTTGGTGCTTGCTTTACTGAAGACACTATGAAATAGGAAGGCTTTTGAAGTGGCTTTGCTTTTATTGGAAAGACAAAGCATTTGATTTCATGTGCACTGACTATTCAATAAATCCACATACCATCGGAGGCAGATACATGCACATTCTCAACAAGACACATAGCACATACTACATTTGCTGGGAAACACATATAAGTGACTGCTGGTGCTGAATCCTTCTTGATATTTGATCACAGTAGAAAACCATTATAGACTAAATATATGAAGCTGGCTCTTCTTTCAAATTTAATTTCCTTTTGTTGCATGATCCCAAACCACCTCTGCAATATGGAGATAGCATGGTCCTTCTCATGAAAGTAGCCCTCTAGAATTATATGCCTTGCAAATCACATCAAAATCTGCAGGGCAGCTACAAATTTAAGACAATGGGTGGCCAAGATGAATTCAGTAAGTTTAGGCTATTGGGAAGTGATTAGTGAAGAACTTATTTCAGTCTATTTTATTAACCAGGTGGTAACTGATTGCTCTATTAGACAAAGGCTCATGGAACATACCTTTTGAACAAGAGCTTCAGGGGAGAAGACTTACAGATTTTTTAAACACACGCATACAATGTAAACATGTGTATCCACACATCACTCCCCAAAATTCATATGGGACTGATGAACATTCCTAAGAATCATGAATCCAGAAGAGATCCAAGCTCCCTACTGATAGGTCAGAAGGAACTTGGCACCAGCTTAACCCCTCTTTTAGCCACAAACCTCTGGAATCCCAAACACCCACCCATCCCTATTTCTACCTCCACAGACCTAGTTCTAACTGTCAGTCACCTCCCACCTCACTGCCCTTCCCACTGTCATCTAACCATACTCAAATGAACTTGGCTATCTCCATTTCCTGCTTCATACCCTAGGTGGCTCCCAGCGTTCCTGGTAAAGGGACAGGAGGTCCCCTTGGCCTTCTACATTGCATCCCAGCTCTCTGTGCTGGTCACCCTGGAGACAGGTGGGCATCACTCTCTCCTGCCTCAGTTCCTTGGCTACTTAGGAGGATGATCTCAGGATTTGGCATCAGAAAAACTGGAAAAGAGTTCAGAACTTGAACATCTGTCTTTAACTCTTATATCTTGTAAATATGGGATAGTCCCTTAGTCTTTGTTGACTTTGGCTTCCATAGATGAAATAGAAAGTAACAGCATAATCTAATAACAGAATAATATTACAGAGAATAATAGCACTGTTCTCATGGAAGACACCATAAATTGGTAAGTGCTTAGTGAAATATTCAGAGCTAGATATATTCTAGTAATTGTAATGCTAAGATTGCTACAGGGATATATTTTTCTTTTTTAATTCATGTAACACCATCTAATTTTCTAAGAACCTCCTTTTTTATTGACATGTATCCCTTTGGACATTATGCTTATGTGAAGAAACAGAAGTGAAAAGAGAAAGATTGCTTTCGCTTGTAGCAACATTTGCCATTTTGAAACTATTTTCTTTTTTGCTATTCCCTCAGAGGCAGGGTGGGTTAATGGGAAAGGTTTTCTGGATGGAGCCAGACCTGGTTAGAACCCTGCTGACCCATCAACTTTCTCTGCAGCCATGGGCTCAAGTCTGTCCAGCTGGCCCCTGAGCCTCCACTGGTCAGAATGTGGTGGGGAGTACTTGCCACATAGGTGCACTTGGAGTCCATCTGCCTCCCTGAAATCGTAATTCTTGCTCTGGTATATGGTGGGAGATCAGCAGTAACAGGCACAGATGGCACACAGTGTAGGCTCTCTAGAAATGTCAGGTGTTACATATAACCAGACAAAGAAAAGGAGAATAAGAAGCAAGAAGCATCTATAATTTCCTAAGAAGTTGAACTCTACACTCATTTGTTACTGGGCTTCACTTCAGAATGTTTAATGGAACTGGAGAATATGCAAATGTAACCTTTTCTTCATTAAAACTTGTCACATAGACCAACAATATTGTGACTAAACCCTCACTCATATATGGACTGTCTGAGCTGTTAAAATCACAACGCTTAGCACAGAGCTAAATAGCAAACAGTTTGAAGTTCTTTACAAAGTTAGACTGGGATTGAAACCAAAGAGTTGGAGGACTGTCATAACATTTGATTAAGTTTCCCCAAGGAAAAGAGTGTAGAGACACCCAGGGTCCTCACAAATTCCAACTTTGTTTTTCAACATAGCTTCATGTCAGAGGGGACACTGCTCACTTTGAATGCAACCTGAATAACTCCCACTGGGAGCCTGACTGTATGGAAGTTATGTAAAAGTGTGGAAATCTTAATCATTCATGAACTTTTGAACTTTTTTGAAGTTTTAAAGACGGTACTGACTTTGACATTCATATCTAGAGCTACCAAGATAGGCTGCTTTGTTTTTTATGCTGCTTGTTGATTAAGTTGGAAGGGCTGAAGGGTGCTAGATATATATAAAAAAAAGGATTTTTAAAATAATAAAAAGAAGATACGTCAACCCAAAAGAACTTATCCAATGATACACTCATTCCTGGATAGTTTATAACACAAAACATATAGGATAAAGTTAATCACATTTTTTTAAAAGTATTTGCTTTTTTTTTTTTTTAAAGACAGAGAGCGGGAGGGGAGGGAGAATTTTTTTTAATATTTATTTTTTAGTTTTCGGTGGAGACAACATCTTTATTTTATTTTATGTGGTGCTGAGGATCAAACCCAGCACCCCACGCATGCCAGGCGAGCGCGTTACCGCTTGAGCCACATCCCCAGCCCAAGTCTTTGCTTTTATATAAACAGTAGCACCAGAATTAGGACTATCTAGAAAGTGAGTTCAATTGTTATATGGCTTTTAGACAGAAAGGGCTTTCTTCAGGCTTTCCATATTGAGTTAGATGGAATTCCCTGAACCGCATCATAACAATTATTCATTCCACCATGCCTTATGGGGCCAACCTCATGATGGAGCTGCCACTGTGCTCCACGGACATGTGTCCAGCTCATGAGGCACCTTCAAGTCACCTGCCAGTAGGAGAGAAATTAACAGAGAAGAAAGGAATCCCACTGGAAAGTCAGGAGGGAGAGATCCAGGATGCTCTACACCTGCCCTATGTTTGGTCTCTGGTCAGAATACGTGGGAGGCTGGACAGTCACCCCACATGACCCAGGTCCTAATCGTTGGTATTGTGAGTGTTGTCTTGTCTGGCAGATGTGACCACATGAAGGGTCCTGAGATGGGAGATCATCCTGGATCATCCAATGGTTCCTAAATGCCATCACAAGCATCCTTCAAACAGGGACACAGGAGACTGGACACGGGTGGAGGCAGTAAAACAGGGAAGTGAGAGGGGAGGCTGTTGTCTCTGCAGATGGAGGAAGGAGCCGGGAGCCAGGAAGGCTCCAGTAGTCTGGAAGCTGGAGGAGGCAAGGGGATGGACCTCCCTCTGGAAGCTCTGCAGGCAGCAGGGCACTAGTGACAGCTTGTGTGGCACAGAGTACCCGAGTTCAGACTTCTGACGCACAGAACTAGCAGGAGTAAAAGTGTGTTGTTTTAACCCAGTAATTTTGTGTTAGCTTGTAAAAGCAGCTGCAGGAAACTAATGCAGAAGACCACCCACTGCCAAGACCTAGCTTCTTGGCCTCCTTCTCAATTCCAGGTCTGAGAGTCTCTCATGTGACATCTGTTTACCAGGCATTCTCTTCTGTTGATTCACTCTGACTTCCTGGCCACTGTCTATAAATCTATGTATTTGAAAATGTAACATCCGTGATCTGCATCTGGCTCCCATAGGGCCCAGGAGCCTCCACTTCTTGCCATGTTCCTACCACCCCTGCCTGCTGTGCCCAAGAATCCAGCCACAGTCCGCCCACTCCACCTGCCAGTGTTTATGGGGCAGCCACTGTGCCTTCCCACCAGGACACAGCACTGAACAGAGCAAATGTTCCCGCCTTTGGAGAACTTGCTTTCAGATGGGAATTAGTGATTAATTGTTAAAAGGGAAAAACAGATTACTTCTCAGGTCGTACTAAGTGAAGAGGAGGGTGAATAATATCCCCCTTAGAATCCTATCGGATTTGGAAATAGATCTGCAGACATAACTAAAGATTGAGACAAGACTATACAGGGTTGGAATGGTCCTAGGCACAAACAGAGTGTCTTTTTGTAAAAGACAAATGGGAAGAGAGGGAAGAAGGTGGTATACAGGTGGAGGTGGAGACTGGGGACAGGCAATGGCAAGCCAAGAAACACTAAGCCTACCTGGCAACACAAGAATCTAGGAGGAGGCTTGGATGGAGCCTCTCTCAAGCCTCCAGAAGGAACCAACTCTCCAACATTGTGATTTCAGACTTCTGATTACCAAGCACTCAGAAGCAGATTTCTATTACTTGAAGGTGTTCAGCTGTTACAAGGTTATGGCTGCCACAGGAAACTCACTTAATATGATGGGGAAAACAGCCTGGAGATCAGGACAATCAGAGAGAGCAGAGTGTCCTGAGAAGCAAAGAGTTTGGGTACAATTTGCAGGGTGAGCCAGCAGGGTTTGGATGGGTGCGTGTGAAGTATGAGAAAAGGGGGCTCTTGGAGACCCACTGAGAACCCCCCTTCCTCCCCACACATAAGGGTGTCTTCTGTCACTCATCTCAGATGCAGCTTGGACCAGTGGGGCAGGTGGGGCAGGCTAGGCCACCTTTTGGAGACTAGGACCTTTTATTTCAGAATAAGGAGGAATTATTTGAACCAGCAAGTTTTTTACTGGCTGTTGAAGTGGAGAGAGACAAACAGTAAAATGATGACAAAATTGGTTCCTTTGAACTATTGTGGGTACTAAGTGTCTGGAAATAGTCTCTGCCAAGCAATGGGCTTCTTCTCTGAATTCGATCTAGAAGAAGTTGAAGAGGAAAAATAATGTACCATGATTAGCCAAAAGTTATGATATTATTTAGCATTTGAAATTACATATAATTTAAACATCAATGAATTGCTGCTTCTATTGAAGACATAAATATTTTAAAAGATGATTAGGACAAAGGATATTATCAGTTATATCATAACACCTATGTAGTGTCAATTAACTTTAAAGTACTATTTATTTATTCATTAAGGCTACTAGATGTTTCAAGAAAAATATGGTACACAAGGAAAAATTAATAATACATGTACATAAGAATGGAGTTGCTCTGATTGAACAGGTTCTTTTTGGTGGCAATAGCCCAAGGGAAAAGATTGCAAATTAGTAACCATAAAATTTATCTTGTAAAAACATAATGACTTTATGGAAAATGCTTATATTCTACAACTATGTACCTATTTTAAAATTAATAGCCCATATTGTTCCTTAGAAAAGCACCTAGATGTGTGGACCCAGAGTGGGAACTGGAAGGAAAGAATTTGATACTCAGGACATTAAGATTAGAAGGACAGGGTCTAAGGATGTTTGATCTACAGTCTGTCAATATCAGGAGAAGATCAGGATTATGCCTCCAGGTTAGATTAAGAATTTGAGAAAAAGTAACAAAGGCCCAGGTCACTTCTAACATTTTTTATGCATATTTGGATATGCATATGTATCTGTGTGCTTATGAGTACATGTGTGTATATATACATATATATGTGTATCTGTGTGCTAACGTGCACACGTATGTATATGATGTGCTTGCATGTACATATGTGTATATATTTACAAATCTGTGTGTATGCATACATACACAAAATTGTACAATGCACATACACATATATTTTACATAGGTAATAGGGTGGTATTTGGAAAGAGTAAACTTCAAAAGCAAGTTTCTAGCCATGTCAATGCCAGGGAATCAAGAATAGGATTTGGCTTAAATTAAGTGATCTCGGGCAGATTCAGGCGTGAAGGGCTGTGTTCAGCATAGGTGGTTACCAGGATGTGGGGGAAAGTCTATGACTAAGTATCTTCAAAAATCTTATTTTTCTAGGAGGAGGGAAGAACAGAGCCCTGCTCAACCGTGGTGGACAGAGAAACGGCTTTCATGCTGGCCAGGCTTGGGAGTTGTGTGGTCATTTTTTTGTGGTGTGGATGACATTGTTTTGTCTATATTCAAAGATGCATATGGAGAGTGGAGACTTTGTTAGGATCCATCATGGAGGCAGGACCTTTCCTGTGGTTCATGAGAGGTGAAGTGCTCACGTTCAACAGGAGAGAGCCCGGGTCTGGCAGATGCCTGCTGGGTGGGCTGCCAGGCCTTGCTCTTCCCGACTCACACCTGGGTGTGAGGCCACCCTGTGAGGCCATCAGGGGCACATTGGAAGGGAAAGGAAAATGCTGAATAGAAACTTCCCATTCTAAGGCTTACTGCTTCTGCAGAAGGGTCATTCTAGGGTGTTCTAAATCTTTTTAACAAAACTACAAGTTAAACAGGAAGAAGAAAAGGAATTGAACCAGTTGATTTGTCGCCAAGAGCTCACATGCTCTAACTCTGTGTCCTTACAGCCTGAAATCTCCCAGAGAGCAAGTCTGACACTCAGTGAATCACCTGAAGAGTGACCTCATGGATCACGTAGTTCTAACCAGGAATCCATTAGGAATGGGAGGGAAGCTTATTGAGTAGTGGTTGTGTTTAGTTGCTAAAATGAGAGGAAAAATAAGACACCACAATTCCACAATTAGGCCTATAGTGCCTCTGTCAATAATAAGGCAAACCCACCCCTCTGAGTGCACTACTCCATGTTGCTCTTAAAGGAATCCTAAGGAAGATAGAAATTCTGGGGCTTGAACACAGGGGCACTTTATCACTGAGCCACATCCCCAGCCCTATTTTGTGTTTTACATAGAGACAGGGTCTCACAGAGCTGCTTAGCACCTTGCTTTTGCTGAATCTGGTTTTGAACTTAGGATGCTCCTGCCTCAGGCTCCCCAGCCACTGGGATGACAGGCATGTGCCATCACACCTGGCTTATTTTTCCTTTTGAGACAGGGTCCCCCTAAGTTGCTGAGGCTGGCCTCAAACTTGCAATCCTCCTGCTGCATCCTCTCGAGTCGCTGAGATTACAAGTATGCACTAACATGTTCAGCTCATCATTACTCTCAATATAAGAAAAAAGAAAAACAAGTACAATGTCTGAATAGCTATTCACGATTACTTCTCATTATTAGCATGAAGTACAAGGGAATTCCATGGGTGTTTCTTTTACCTTATTTCACAGTACATTTGATATAAAACTATTAACTTATTTCCATCTTACTGTCTGGATTTTTCCAAATGTAAAATACGGACATTGTTTTCACTCTTCAGTTTGAATAAAACAACCAACATTGGATACTCATTAGCAGTCCCTGCAGACCATGAATCAAAGGGGTGTCAAAAGGCCACCTGTATACGCTCATCCTAGATGATTCTATAGCTGGGCAGCTGAATACATTGGCCAGCTTCTTTGTAAAATGTAATAATAATAATAACAATAATAATAAAAAATTCATTTCAAGATGATGACATCCAATTACCTTTAACTTGGACCTGTTGATAAAGTCTTAGATGAGGCTTTTATTACATTGTGTGTGGCTAACTCACAGTAAATGGTCATGACTTATTTGAAAATTAACTAAAAGTTTTCAATGAATTTAAAAACATTTTCTCCTATTGTTGCCACAAACCTCTATAATTTGAAATGGGCAGGGGGGTAGACAAGGCAAATGGAAGAGGTTTGACTATAGGAACAAGAGCCAATGGTGGATAAATAGAAGTTTACTTATGCAAATAACCAAAGATACATTATTTCTATTACCTTTTCACTAATTATGAATGATAGTTTCTGTGATGGAGCTGTAGCTCACATGTGTAAGGACTTGGGTTCAATCGCCATCTCCACAAAAAAAGAAAAAAAGGTAGTTTCTTCATTTAAGCATTTTTTCAATACACAAGAAATACACTGTTTTAAATTCTGTCTACATGGTAGCAAACCAAAGCCACTAGAAAAAAAAACCCAGAATTTGGATCTTTAAGAATGAAAATTCAATATTTAATTATTATACAAATATCTGTTTTTATACAAAAATTTCTTTCTTTCTTTTCTTTTATTTCCTTTTTTTAGTAAGAAGTAACTGAATAATTCTTTTTTTTTTATAATATTTTATTGTTGGTTGTTCAAAACATTACATAGTTCTTAATATACCATATTTCACAGATTGATTCAAGTGGGTTATGAACTCCCATTTTTTACCCCGTATACAGATTGCTGTGTCACATCAGTTACATTTCCATTGATTTATAAATTGCCTTTCTAGTGACTGATGTATTCTGCTGTCTATCCCATTCTCCACTATCCCCCCTCCCCTCCCCTCCCCTCCCCTCCCCTTCTCTCTCTCCACCCCCTCTACTACAAATCGTTTCTTCCACTTATATAATTTTTATCCTACTCCTCCTTCCCTCTTATATGTAATTGTGTATAACCCTGAGGCTCACCTTCCAATTCCATGCAATTTCCCTTAACTCTCCCTTTCCCTCCCGCCTATCATCCCTGTTTAATGTTAATCTTCTTCTCCAGCTCTTCCTCTCTACCCTGTCCTTGGTTACTCCCCTTATATCAAAGAAGACATTTGGCATTTGTTTTTTAAGGATTGGCTAGCTTCACTTAGCATAATCTGCTCTAATGCCATCCATTTCCCTCCAAATTCTATGATTTTGTCATTTCTTAATGCAGAGTAATACTCCATTGTGTATAGATGCCACATTTTTTTAATCCATTCATCTATTGAAGGGCTTCTAGGTTGGTTCCACAATCTTGCTATCGTGAATTGTGCTGCTATGAACATCGATGTAGCAGTATCCCTGTAGCATGCTCTTGTTAGGTCTTTAGGGAATAGACCGAGAAGGGGAATAGCTGGGTCAAATGGTGGTTCCATTCCCAGCTTTCCAAGAAATCTCCACACTGCTTTCCAAATTGGCTGCACCATTTTGCAGTCCCACCAACAATGAACAAGTGTACCCATTTCCCTGCATCCTCGCCAGCACTTGTTGTTGTTGGACTTCTTAATGGCTGCCAATCTTACTGGAGTGAGATGGTATCTTAGGGTGGTTTTGATTTGCATTTCTCTGACTGCTAGCGATGGTGAGCATTTTTTCATGTACTTGTTGATTGATTGTATGTCCTCCTCTGAGAAGTATCTGTTCAGGTCCTTGGCCCATTTGTTGATTGGGTTATTTGTTATCTTATTATCTAATTTTTTGAGTTCTTTGTATACTCTGGATATTAGGGCTCTACACTTCTGAATAATTCTTAATACTTGACTTTATAGAGTTCAAAAAGTTCTCAAACTGTGTTGGTTCACAGGGCCCTTTGCTATAAATGTTTCACAGTGTCCCTGGGACAAAAGAAATAACTGACAGTCCCATTCATTAAGTGATTAGATCCAATGACTTTAGAATTATCTATGCCCTGACCATTTGTGTTTTGGGGCACCAGGCAACTTCTCAAACACCGGATTCAGAAAATGCCATCTTCATTTTGTCTCCTTTATTGACATGTTTTTACTTTTAATCACAGAAACCTCTGAAAATCCAGGTCTGCAGACTTATAAAGTCATCAGGGGGAATGTTGGACAGCAGAATTTTGAAGCTGAACTTAAACTCATGCTTCAGTTGGTGTCCAGCAGACTTTATTCTATCTCCCTCTAAAATTTAAAGTCTCCCTGGGAGCTCCTCTGAGTTTGCTGTGTGGCCAGGGGTCCTTGGTGTATAACTGGGAAACAGCAGTGAGCAAATGTTTTTAACAGAGCTGTGACTTGAACCTGAATGAGAAACTGCAGCATAATGATCAGATATTAGTGGAAGAGCAGACATGAATGAAGGTTTGTTGGGTAGTTGAAATTCAGGATTTCAATTAAGCAACTCAGTAAATCGGATGAACCTTTTGGGAAATAAAGTATCACTCTAACAGTTTTCTTTTTTAGGTGTTTCAAAATGTATCATTCTGTGACTATGAAAGAACTAAATAACAGCAATGTATTTATTGTTAAATATTTTATATTTACAATATAAAAATACAAAATAATTTAGGGAAAATATCCACATTTAAAGTCACTTTCGCCCTCCTTTTCTATTTGACCCGGGCAAGGGCATAGTACAATGGGATCATGAAACATGAGGAAAAGTACCACTTTAGTGCCGTGCTATCACTGAAAACACCTATTTTAGTATATTCAGCATGCTCCTTACTGTATGAAATTGCTGTTGACGTCTTCACTATTGCATTTGACCTTAAGGGACCTTCCTTCTCACCCATTTCTTGCCCTTTCTCCCCAGCCTTTCTTGGACTGCTATGTAAGGTTTAAACTGCAGAAGAGAGAATCACATGAGGGACTAAGAGCCAGAGAAAGCAAATGAATATAGTGATGGGAAACTCTGCTCTTGGATGAATGTAACAAGCAGTTTTTTGTAGACATGACTGTGCTGGAATGATCCAAAGTTGGAAGAATGCAATACTGCCTCTCTACCTCTAGAGACAATTAGAGATTTCATTATTGGAGTGATTATCTGAGGTGCATACTACTACTTTACAAAAAGCACTGACATAACTTCCTTTCATGCAGAAGTAAGTCGACATAGTGAAGACCTTGTTCTTACTGAGCACATCCTTTGTTCCTAGGAACTGCCTCTGTGCCTTACCCATTTCTGATCACCACTCCTATTGAGGTAGAGTGTTAATATGCCCATTTTACAGATGTAGCTGCTGTAGCACAGAATCTATCAGCACTTTCCCTAAGGTCCAGAAATAAACAAGTGATGGAGGCAGAATTAATATGCAGACAGACTCCTCAGAGTCCCTGCTCATAGTCAGGAGGCTCACTGTCTCATCACACCATGGTTGTTATTAGTTTTGAAAGCTATTACAGGTTTGGGAGAAGAACAAATGTGGACCTCTCAGAAATTTCATGAGGATAAGGTAAAACTCATCTGATTCAGGACTAACACCATGTCTACTCCATATCTTTCAAATGTAATTGCTTTCTCTTTTTAAATCAAGGGTTGTGTTATTTCTAAAAAATCAGTAACTCACACAACAACGTTGTATATTGTTGACTTTTATAAACCATTAATTGCAAAAAAAATCTCTAATATAATAGACATGCTTATAATTTTAGGTAATTGCCTCTAAGAATTCTGGGGTCCAGAATCAGGTAATGGAGGATAGAATAAAAGGTCCCACCTGGAGAAATATCCATGCCCTCAACCAATTCCTCAGATATCATCCTTTTCTTGTCCTTCATGATCCAGTCTCTAAATTGTGCTTGGCTTTACCCACAGCCCGTTTCGTGAAATTTCTTCTGAATTTTGATCTATAATTCTCTGGTTTTTGTAGTTCACCTACCATTCAATTAATAACTATGATATACAAACAAAATATACCATTAGCCACCTATTTCAATAAAGAGTTGTTATTTGTTGATGCAAAGAATAAAGTCTTCCAGATACAATAACTTTTCCTAATTTGTTTTCTTCTAATAATCTTAGTGTTCTCCTGTTTTAAAGTCTTCCAAAAGGGACTTGAAAGGCCAACCAAATTCTGCAGAATGCACTTAAAACAAGTGTTCTCTTTATACATAGCATGATATAAAACATTTATTTTCCTGTACTCCCAATATATACATTTATTTCTATTTATTTCCCTGGTATAATATATTACATTGCCTTGAAATTATGTAGTATTTTCTATTAAAATCCACTGTGGTGACAAGAAAAATGCTTTACATCGAGTAGATACTCTGAAAACAACAGCTGTCTGATCATCAAATCTAGCAAGCGATCTGGGTTTTAATGTACTTGACCTTAGTATTTGCACAATAAATGTCGGTTGTCAATTCACTATCTGGACAACAGCTCTGTGAGTTTGGTTCTATGATTACTTCTACCTCTGTCCAGATACAATGTAGTGGTTGGACAACAGGGAGGGCATTGAACACTGTTCCTGGCTTCCACAAGACATCGAGCAAACCCAACCTTTTCAGAACACTTCAGGCAATGTTTTGAATCCATTTGAGTAAATATGAGGGGTGCATATGCTCAGAAGCAAGGGCTCAGAGAAGGTTCTTCTTCTACTTGGTCAGAGGAAATTCATGTTTCCTAGAAGAACATTCGGATTTGTCCTATGTCAGTGGATGTCAAAGTTACAAAGCAGAAAACTCAGTCTAGACTTACTTTTTTAACAAGGAAAAGTGTGAAATCTATAAAATATTTCACTGAGTTGACAGAGCAATTATGACTTGTATTGGCAAATACTTGGGATTGATTAGAATATTCTGCACATTTTGTAACCCAGAACAATATGTGAGTGGCATTGTGTTAGGTCACGTGTACTACCAACTCAATCCCACATCTTTATTTCTCTGAGTACCAAGTGATCTGGGTTGTTGTTACTATTTTAAAAATCTGATTCTAAGGGATGTCAGAGCTTTAAGTTCAGGAGTACAGGGTTGAACACTTTCCCTTCATCTCTTATGACATGTGTCATCTGCGAGTTTTTTCTAAATATCCCTTGACCTATTTATGTTTTAAATCTTTAGAGTAGCTAGTATTTTAAGTTTTCTGCCTATTGTGTGAGTTAATACTTCCTTTGTAGTGAAATAGAAGAAGGGAAAGGAAGATTTGCATTAAAAACACAAGGGGAAAAAACCCAAACTAAATCTTACTTCCCAAAAGGTGTCAGCACATTTCAGCTACAGAAAGAGCTCCTCAGGTCTCAGCTGTACTGGGGCTCAGCCTACAGAACCCCAAAATGAAAACCTCAGTGGCAGCCTCGGAAGCAGGCTTTCTCTTTGACTTTCTCTTGCACTCTTTTCACCCCCTCATATCCCCCTAAGACAAATGGAGAAATTAGATTTTCCCTTTTCCAAGGCATGTCATAGAAACCAGACCCCGTTTACCCTAAAGCCAGCCATATAACCAAAAAAATATTACTAGAGCTTTCTTTCACTTTTCTGCATAAGAGCTGGTCATAAAGAAACCCTCTGGTCTACTTTGAGAGTTGTCAGAGGATCCCATTTCTGTAGGGGTCCTGCCTCCTGCCCTACAGGACGGAAAGCTACACAGAGAGGCCAAGAAGAACTGAGCCTACAGGCCTGGCTGGGTTCCTACTCTGCCTGTTCCATTAGCTTGGCCACTTGGTGCCGTCATATGTCACACGGCTGTCTCTGCATTATCCAAACCAAGCATAAAAGCAGAAAGTTTACCTGGGGCTTTGGGTCTTTAACGTGAAGGCTCCCACGCCACCTCGAACTATGATCAAATAAACGTGCCATGCTCGTCTTTTGTCAGCCAGTGCAGCCAAGACCCTTTATGTTGAGCAAGGAAAGGATCATCCCCTCTTTGTCCCTACAGCTCCTATCTGCAATCGCTGGGCCCCAGCGACCTCCAAACATCATTCTCAGAGATCAGACTTTGCACACGCTGGCTTGACACAGAAGCCAGCCAGGACTTGACAAAGGCCCACGTGTGACACAGAAGCATACTGGAACCCGAGCATTTCCCCCTGTTCATTGAGCAGCTCGGAAAGTTTCAGAAATTTTTGTGAAAAATACTTTCTTGGAACTAAAATCACCAGAATATTGTAACATAAAGGGAAACCTCAGTCTTGCCTCATTTTTAAAATTTCTTTTGAATTGCAAAACCCGTAAAGTTGCTGTGACCATAAAGGTTACCCAGTCTAGCAGGATGCTGGTGAGGGGAGGGGTTATCTTGGGACAAGACAAACATTTACAAGGGACTATTTTCTCATTAACTACTGGGGGAAAGTTACTGGGAATAAAAGAATGACTTACAAGTTCCTTCAAACATCCAGGCACACAGCTGTCAACTCGCTTTCCGTAATCCATAATATTCTCATGGCTGAGCTGTGGGTCTCGTTTCTCATGCTCTGAACACTGTGATACTATTCTAACGGCTCTTCACTCCAGGCTGTGCTGCTTCACTATGTCCTGCACAGCATGCCAGTACTAGGCCTCTCCAGACATTTCCCAACATCTCGGTGACCTCCCAGCAACCCCACTCACGCTGTCACTCACAGAGCTCGGATCCACCACAGACTCATATTCTGGCCTCTGCCTCCTCTTCCAGTTGCACTGTCACTCTGTGTGCCCTTCTGTGCAAGCCCTGTGTGCACGCCCAACTAGGCACAGCTCCCAACACAGGCCAAGCCATGTTCTCTCACTTGTCCCTTTGTGACATGCCCCAACCCCACTCCAGTGGCACTTGAAAAAGTCCTTTCCAGATGGCACAGAAGTTGACACTATTCCCAGGGAATATTAGTATCCAAACACAGACTTAAAGTATCACTGAGGGTCAGAGTGTTCTGCAGAGAACCCTGGCTGGTTCCTGACCACACAGGACCTTCCCTGGCCTCTCCTGTGGCAAGCAAGCAGCCTCCATAGCTTCTCACACCGAAACTTCACACTTACTGTGTAGTTGGGCAACGATGGTTTCCTCACCAGGCAGTAAAGTCCAGCAGGCAGGGATCATGTCATTTTTAACTCATTACTGTGTATGCAGCATCTAGCACATGGCTTTCACATAGTAGGCACTTGAAGAACCAGTAAAACTATTCCAGGGTGGAAAAATCTCAAAGCTAAAAACAACTATGATGCTAGAAAGTATACATGTAAGATAGTCAGTGCTGCTTGTTCTCTTGCTGGTTGTACCTCCCAGACCCCATTTGTTCATTTGTTCACCAAACACTAAAGGACTGACAATGAAGCAGAGTGAATAATCAAGGTCACTGGCTCCAGGACCTAGTGACTGAGAGGATGAGGTGGGTTTAGAAGGGGCAATCTCAGGTTGAGACAGGGTTTCTCAGACTCATCACCACAAACATTTTGGGTCACGTAATTCTTGGTTGGAGACAAGAGCTGCCCTGTGTTAGGACATGTTTAACAGTAGCTCTGGTCTCTACCAATCAGGTGCCAATAGTATCCTGTCTGCTTACATCATGCCAACTAAAAATGCCTGCAGCTATTGCTCGATGTCCCCTGGGGTGGGGGACTCATCCCTATTTGAGAACCACTGGTGTGAAGTCACAGTTCTGAAGCAGAGAGACCAAGGTGCAGGACACCTAGCACCTCTGATCATGTCAGATAGGCCTCTGTTCTCTTACTTCTTTCTGATGAAAGAGCCAAACAATGGAGAGACTTCTTAGATTGAGATTTCAGTGAGTTTGGGTCTAGAATCATGGTGCAAAGGACAGAGTGGGAGAGGGAGTGAGTGACAACCTTTGGTTTCACGGAACCTAAGTGAATGATTAGCTATCAGCCCCGTTTGGGGCACAGAAAACTAAATGTGATGGCATTACAGGTGGAACAGGAATATTACAAGAGCTGATTAGAGGTCATTAGCCACCAAACAGTAGCACTGAGCCTGACCAGCCTTCTCAGTGCCAGAAAAACCTTGTTTGGTGAATGAGTGAATCATGATCTTATGCTGCCTCCTTATAGGGAGCTTTGCAGTAGGTTCACATATTTGCAAGAAAAGGTACCCAAGAGTCCCTGTGCTAAATGACTCTTCTCACGCATTTTAACATCGTTGTCAGTCTCTTACTACCCCGTCAGCCTCTCTTCCATCAAGGAACCAAGCTGGTGTAACATTTTTAATGGTTATATTCCTGGGTGAATAGTGCTCTTCAACTGGTCTGGGGTCTCCATCAAACTCAGGCTGCTCGAAAGTTAGATCTCTTAGGTGCAGATCCACTTGCGCTGTGTCGCAGGAAGTCAGACTGGCACCATAGGCTTAATGGATTTCCTCTAAAAAAAAAAACCCAGACAGGAGAGAAGCACAAAACTCTTCCTGTTAGGGAACCTGGCATGAGTTGCCATGACGGCAAGTCCACAGGCCAAGAAGGGGACAGACTGGAGGCCAAAACCGGGCTGGAAAGGAGGCCATGCTGGCAGCACTGAGGGTGGCTGCTCAGCCCCTCTCTCCCTTTTTACTCTCCCTGGCAGCAAAGTGGCTTCCATCTGGTCACCCCAAATCCTTTAAAACACTCACGTACCAATGCTGCAATTACTCTCCACAAGGGTTTGCTCAGGCACAACTGGCTCAGTGCATTATTCAAGGTGACACAGAAAAATCTTACAAAAGCTGAAAAAGACTTCCATGTTCCAATTCCTTTCCCAAGGTGAGAGAATCTGCTCATCACTTCATCTTTATTAGACTTGAATGTCTCATTTTTCACTTTTCTTTACTCTTTTCATATTAGCATAAATTTTTTCTAAGATATTTTTAGAATTTTTTTTGTTTTACTTATAGTTTATGAATATCACTAAGAAGTATTTTTTCTTATCTTCTAGAAGGGAAGAAAATGGTTGCATCTGAGATTGAGAATTTTAAAAATAACAAAACCCCAGAATTCTACATCATCTTGAGTAGCATTCCCATATTTCAATTTTAAAATCTTACCCAAAGCGTGTTTAGACAGAAAATCTATAATATTTTTGTCTCCATTTAACTTCTTTTGATTTCCCCTCACTTTCCAGAGAGCAGCTAATTAGGAAATTCTGTGTCTCTCTACGCTCTTCATCTATGCTCAGTTCATGGATCAGCAAATCCCTTTTCATAGAAGCTTATGTTTTAATGTGTCAACTTGACTGGAATATAGTACCCAGCTATTTCCCCAGACCTGAATGAAAGGGTTTCCTTGAAGACGTGTTGAGATGTGAGGACCATCTATACTCAGCTGACTGTAAGTCAAGGAGATGATCCTCAATAATGTCATTGGCTTCCTCAGGTCATTGAAAGAGAAAAAATAGATTGGCAGAGGAAAAAATTCTGCCTCAAGATGGTAAAATCAACTTGTACCTGATTCCTGCCTGACAACATCCCTTGCAGATTTCAGAATTGACAACCCCCACAGTTCAGTGAGCCAACTTCTTGAAATCTGTCTCTGTATGTGACCAAGTCATAAGAAGCCATGTGGCTTCCAGCTGGGTCTCTTGGATACTCCCTCCTAGATCCCATTTGGGAGAAGATAAAGCCATAAGGCATAGGTGACTAGGCAGGTAATCCAACTGAACCCGGGTTTCATAACTTCAACTGTCTGCATAAGAATACGCCATCTTGGATGTCCAATCTTGTAGGGATAGTACATGAACATTGCCAGGGACATCTTGCTGCAACCTATGATACTACCCAAGGGAGAACTCCCAGTTAAACTCAGTCTTCACAGAGAATCAGGAGACATAATACCCACAGCTCTTTTAAGCCATTAATTTTGGGGGGATGTTCTGTCATGCAGTAACAGATAGCAAAAATATGGAGGAATAGATCTGGTTATACTGTTCTTTTTTAATATTTATTTTTAGTTATAACAGTCTTTATTTTATTTTTATGTGGTGCTGAGGATCGAACCCAGTGCCTTATGCATGACAGGCGAGCACTCTACCTCTGAGCCACAACCCCAGACCAAATTGTTCTTAAGCCATGTTCACATTTTCTGCAACCAAGGATACTATTCATCTTGAAACTATTCGAACTGTTCCTTAATTTCATTAATTTTTCCCCATCAGACAGGAGTAAAAGGTTTGAGAAGAGCTTTTTGATAGTAGGGATTGAACTGGTTTGTTTTCCCACTGAGCTACACCTCCTGTCCTTTTTAATTTTGAGAGAGGGTCTTGGTAAGATGTTGAGACTGGCCTTGAACTTAGGATCCTCTTGCTTCAGCCTCTTGAGTCACTGGGTTTACAGGCATGTGCCACTATGCCTGGTCTGAAAAGACCTATCTTTGGTATGTTGCAAATGACCTCCAAAGGCAGCACTGAATGGGTCCAGCTCTCCCATATCAAGACTATGGGTCAAAGAAGGTCTTCATCTCTTACGCTTTTTCACTAATACTTAAAAGGGGGAAAGCACATTTTAAGGCACTTGGAAAATTGTTATAAAATGGAGATAATGCAAACACTATGTTTTCAGCTTCATCTATGATCTTCCCCATGGAGTTCTGCAGGTATGAACAAAACAATACATCAGACTGCCTTACTACAGAGTGATGGCCATTCTTTGAATAATGTGTTCATATCCAAAATTTATAGCTTTGAAGTTATAGAGAGAGGAGTGGGCAGAAGGTCAGCCAATGACAATGAAAAGAAACAGAGTTGGCAAATGTATTTTAACCAAAGAAACAAAGGCTCATGCAGAGAGGTGAAAAGTTCAAAACAATATTTCTTGTGGTTAGACATCTTTGGAAGGCCTGATCCATAAGAAACTATTAAGTAATATATTTGCACTTTAATGTATAACATGATGCAACATTTTAAATTTGTTACTTCTCATGAATTTAATTTATATACTTAAAAAATGAGCTTAAAAAAATACAAGGTCTTGTTAGCATCCCTCTTAGGGTTTCTCCCCTTGAGAGCTCCGTTTTCTTTCTGTTACTCTAATAAATCCTGTTTCCTCATGCGCTTTCTCTTTCTCTCTCTCTCTGGGGAAAAAAAAAATAGGGAGAGGGGCTGGAGTTGTGGCTCAGTGGCAGAGAGCTTGCCTAGCAAGTATGAGGCACTAGGTTTGATCCTCAGTATCACATAAAAATAAATAAATAAAATACAGGTATTGATTGTGTCTGTCTACAACTAAAAAACAAAAATTAAAAAAACCCCACATGGGCTGGGGATGTGGCTCAAGTGGTATCGCGCTCACCTGGCACGTGTAGGGCTCTTGGTTCAATCCTCAGCACCACATAAAAATACAATAAAGATGTTGTGTCCACCAAAAGCTAAAAAATAAATATTAAAAAATTCTTTCTCTCTCTAAAAAAAACCCACATGAAAACTCAATGAATTAAGCAGTAAAATTATTTTTATAATATTAAAATATCTAAATATTTCATGTAATATGTATTCTAATATGTTAAAAGAGGATAATCTGAAAAAGTCAAGGTGGTAAAGATGATCATTTTATCAGCAATCCTTATGACAGTAACATAAAATTGAGTATTATTGAAAATAGACAAGTCACTGGTTAAGAATGAATCTACTTTTTTAGAAGTTATTAAATTAACTCTGGTATATTCCTAATTACAGTGGGCCCAGAGCAGGACTTGAGATTTTAACTATCATGAGATCACACAACATGGAGAGGTGAGTCTGGCCCCTAGTCTGCAGGCTGATGTCAGGCAGGGTGTTGACACTCTCTACGTGATGTGTAGCTGCAGTCATATACAAACCTCTGTGTGCCTTCTCTTCACTTAGGACCAGAAAGGATTTTAAGGTGGTTTCTTCTTCAATAAAAATGAATGATTAAAAGTATGGCTTTAAATACGGCAGCAAAATGACATAGGAGTGCCCGAGATGGTGCTCTGCGGCTGCTACCCCTCCCAGCTGCTCAAAGATCCAGGCTGCATCTCTTGGTATTGCCCCAAAGTTAGACAAGGGACACACTTGAGCCTCTTTATATTCCAAGAGTTCCTTCCTCCAGAACCTGCAGACAGAATACTTTATTTGTTATTTGTTGCCTGCTGACTCTGCTCAGGATCTGGCAAGCTACCCAGTGTTCTCCCAGTGGCTTGCAAGGGAGACTGACAAAAACCCCGTTATAAAACCCACCAGCGGAAAGTGCAGTTAACTCTGCAGTGGACAGAGTCACTTAACATTTTCCCTTGGTCTCCATCTCAGACTTAGACTGCAGTAACCTCTCGGGATCCTACAGAACCAAGCAAAGGCCATTTGTTTCTCCCACTCTAGATGGTGGGACACCCTGAGGGTGAAGTGTCCCTGATCCCCTTCCAACCGGGGGCTGAGGTAGACTGCCAGGGCACCTCCTGCCATAGCTCGTCAGGGTCTTCCCAACCTACCACTAGTGTGGGTGAATGAGAAGGAAGGGGGAAGCTTGGGATGTGACAGATTTTGTAGCTACAAATATTTTGTGTGAATGGAGGGACTTATCACTTTCTCATCATGAAAGTCAGGTGGGAGTTCAAGTAACAGAATAATACACCATAAATCAACACGTTGACGACCCAGACCAACAGTGTTAGATTAACTATTTAAAACTTAAAATCTCACATCAAAGGTCTAAGAAATTCAAGGTGTATTAGAATGTACCTATGCATTATTCGATTCACAGTTCACTTATGAAAGACACCCGGAGTTTCACAGGTATGTGTTAACAAAATGGTAACTTTCACTCATGTGAAAGTTTCACTCAGCTGAAACTGAAGTTGTTAGTAAGATCAGACCTGAGAAATCAGAATAGGGACGAGAGCCAGCCCCAAACAGGCCAGTTAGAAAAAATAAAATCCAGGGGCTGGAGTTGTGGCTCAGCAGTGGAGCGGTCACCTGGCACATGTAGGGCACCGAGTTCAGTCCTCAGCACCACATATAAATAAATAAGATAATGGTATTGTGTCCATCCACAACTAAAAAAGAAAAAAGAAAGAAAAACAAAAAAACCCCAACCCCCCCCCCCTCACCTCAAACAGGAGACCTACAGCAGCCTATGAAGAGGGGCCCATTGACTGATGTGAAAGAACTCTCTGCTCAAACCACACAAGGAAAGCAACCACCTTTTACACCAGGCTTCTTCTGGAGCCTGCTAAAGCTCCTGCCAGCGGAGCTCCTTACTGTTTGTCAAGTGGACGCTGCCTGGTTCATGAAACCACACTAGCAGCCAATTAGATCCTTGAAAGGAATTTGTTGAATTTTTTTTGTTGACACCTGTATTACTGTCATGGGGTGGACTCCTGATTTCCATGCTCTCTCCAGCTCCTTTCAAGAATCTAGGCTTTTTTTTTCCAAAAAAACTGTGCCTTGAGAAATGACTTTCCTGCCAGAAAATCACTTTATTTACATATGGTTTGCCATGCTCTAGAAGGAGTTTCCACTGGGTCTGCCCAAAGTGTAACATTTCATAGGTGAAAGAAACCTTGATGCCCAAGTGATACAACTTTTACCCGAACTTAAAACACAGACTGCAGAACAATGGTCAATATCTGTGGATGCCAGGTGAAAAAGCATATTTCATCACTCTGAAAATGTTCAAGAAATGACTGTCAATTAAAAAAAATCAAGATACAAATCTATAGAGAAAATATAAATGTGTGTGTTGGTGGGGGCAGTTAGAGAAAAAAAAGAGAAAAAACGGAAAAGAATACTAAGACAGAGGCTGTAAAAGACTGGGAGGACAAATGGAGACATGCATAGTGTGACCAATATTGGCACCAAGTCACTTTAAAAATCCCTCTTTGTATTTCCCCTCTGGTGCTCATCATCTGCAATCTCATGTTCACTTAGGAGCAACTAAACATAGATGTTCTATGTTGCTAGCATTAACGTTGAAAAAATGTGTAGCCAACAGCATTTTAATCAGTCTGACTTTGTTATCAAATGGACTGAAATACTTGTTTTAATCTTTTTAAAAAAATGTAATCTGTTGTCTAAGATACAAAGAGAATCTCCAGTTTTCTCGAGGATAGTTACTTAATATTACAGGTTGAATTCTATCTCCCAAAAGCCATGTGGAAAGCCAAACCACCAGAATGTGTGATTGTGTGCTTATTTGGAAATAGGGTCTTTTGTAGACACAATCAACTTATAAGGTCATACTGTGTTAGGGTGGGCTCTAACCCATGACTGGGGCACCCAGACAACAATAGGGCACTTTGGACCCAGAGGTACAGAGGAAGGACAATGTGAAGCAGACACAAGATATATGCCAAGTGTCCACAGAGACAGGACTTTGAGTGAAACATTTCTAAGCCAGGGAATGCAATTGGTAGGAGCTGGGAGGTGCAGGAACTAGGGAGACAGCAAGGCCCTGCTGATTCCTTGATTTCATCCTTCAGAACTGTGAGAGGAGGAACTTCTGCTGTTTTCAGCCACTCACATTCACAGTCATTCTTTCAGCAGCTGGAACACACTGGAAAGGTGTGATGATAGGTGTTTCTTATAATTAATAACTACGTAAGTGACAAAGCCTTTACTTTGAAAATACTTTCAGAGGAAAACACTTTAATTGTCATACTTATTGAGTCCTTAATGTCATCTAATGTCCTCTTCACAAGTGATTTTTGAACAATGAAGCAAAACTGAGTTTGAGGGAAATTATATTTATAAAAGCTAATATATAAGTGTTGGCAATGTATCAAACTCATGAAAAAGACTTCACATACATTCAACATGTATACATACAAGCACATATGAAGCCTCATACATACATGTAGATTTTTATGTATGTTTATACACACATAAGTTAAATACCCTGTTCAGGATTCAGCACTTTTTCTCTTAGGGCCAGATAATAAATACTCTAGGCTTTGCCATCCACATGGTCTCTGTCAAAATTACTTAACCTTGCTTAATGCACAGAAGCAGGCACAGCACGATGTATGCAAATGAGCATGACATGTTTCAATAAACTTTTATTTACAGAAGCAGGCAGGCTGCCCGATTTGGCTTGTGGGCTCCAGTTTGTTTGCTCTAGCTGAAACCATTGAGAGAGGTACTGTTTGCGGATGAGGAAACTGAGACGGAAAAACCTTGTGCAAGGTCATACAGGGCAGGGAGCGCTGGCATTCCAGCATGGTACTAATCTGCAGAAGCCGCTGGGCTGGGTGCAATCATTTGGCTACACTATCTCCCAGGCAAGAACAATTGTGGACTCTCATCAAAAGCATATTGATTAAATTTTTAAGAAACTTTTCAGATACCTATGTTGCCTTGGTAAAAAGAAATGTAAAACAAATATAGAATAAATTTTATGAAGTCAAAAAAAAAGAAATTGCTACAAATCTTCTAAAGAACTTGCATATATGTCAAAAAATGTTTAGGAAATTAAAATTATAATTTGGAGTCATTGATTGTTAGTATTTTAAACAATCTGTGTATATGACCAGAGAAATCATGTAAATGAGAGAGAAAACAGCCTTTTAAAGGAATCAGGAAAATCCCGATGTATGTCACTGTTTTTATTAGTTTTCTAGCTAAAAAAGCAATTAAAAGGATTTCTTTAAAGTTCTTTGGAAACACAGAAGAACAGTGAGGCGTGATACTGGTGGTGGCATGATCCTGGGCTGCCACAGGACAGGCTCACCTCTGTCACAGGCACCCTAGATGTAGCTTTTCCTCCCTGTCGAAGCAGACCCTTTTAACACTCAGGAGCAATTTTGCTGGATCTTTTTACCCCTTAGCCAAGAATTCTCCAAACACTCTATTAGTGTTTGACTGGGTGCCAAATCATTCTCAAAAGACACGTGAACATGCAGCTTTCCAAAATCAGCTGAAAATCATTGAGCATCACTCTTCTTACAAATGCCTTTCATTTAGCTGGTTCAGGCGGCTTTGATGGAGAACACAGGAAACCCATCCTACTGAAGGATTTTAGAAATCTTAACTGACAGGATTAACTAACTCGTCCTTTATATCACCACAATGTATTACCACAGCATGACGATGATGCCTCTCAGATCCTTCGAATCGATAACTCTGGCACAAAAGGCATATGTGACTACCTCTTGGGCTTGTTTTAATTCTAAGTAAACAGAATTTATTTCCCAGAACACAGCTTTAGTTGAGTATACTGAACCCACATTGGGCCGATGGGTTCGTGCCTCATTTCCATAATTATCATAAATACACACAAAAGCATAAATAAAAGATAAAGATTAACTCCACAAACCCACTTAGAATAGGACATAAAGCTGAAGCATGCCACAGCATTTAACTCTGCTGTAATAATGCCACAGACAAATAGAGTTAAATGGGTTAATTAGACACCGGTGGCTATTTTTATTGTCATATTGAAAATTGGACACAAATGGTAGAAGACGCTCATTGCAGGTTACCTGGGCCTTAAAGACAGAGTTTTCCTGGGATGGAAGCCTCTCTGAAACACTGCGTAACTGATTACATCTCTTCCTCCCCTTTACCTTTCATAATTAGCTGCACACTATTAAGTTAATGCACATTTATCTACAACAATTCAAGTCAGACTGTGAGCGAATCTTCCTAGTCTATAATTACACTCCAGCTTAATTAGCATAATTTCCACTGCACATATTTAATAAAGAAGCTGCCATTATGGGTTGGCTTCCCATGTGGAATCTCTTCCAGGGAACACCATGAGGAGAGACAATTGCCTCCTACTCATGAACTGCTGCGACTGCACGGAGATGGGGTGAAGCTGGCTCTTGGTGAATGGGAAATGTTGGAAGGGCAAGCTTCTCAAGGAGGGGACCTGATGGAATCTCCTCATCTGCCATTGTCCACCAAGGGCTTGGGCAGGCAGAGCTCGCCCTCACTAACTATGGTGGGTGATTGGCGTTTGTCAATGGTATCCTGTGGTGCAGGATTTGCCTCCATCTGTTAGTGGCTGGGGTGTGAACATATGTCTACCAGTTCGTTTCCGATCTACCTCCAGTAGAGCCATTTGGGTGCCTGCAATGCAGCCACCACTAGGTGTCACCAGTCATTAACTGAGACACAGATGAAGCAGATGGAATCAGATCTCAAGGAGATTTTTATTAACCTGAAAGACCCTAAGCAGCGGGGTCTCTATTTCCTACAGCTCCCTTGTGGAGGGCGGATTAATAACAAGAGGGAGCCCATCTATTTGTCCAGCTAAGAAATGAGAACTAGGTAACATCCTCCTTAACAAGATGGCACACATTCTGTAAGTGTGACAAGTTTGTTCTGATAATCATGGGATTATAAAGGAAAGTCTAGTTCTAGCAGCGTGAACATCTGACACCCAAAATGGCTTCACACTCCAACACACAAAAATGGTTTTGCCAATGATTTGGAAGCTAACGTTTTAACTAAATCCCTTATTGTTTCTATGTATCTGTCACTCAGAGAAGAATGACGGGCATTTGTAGTTTGCGGGACTGAAAGGGATATGAACGGTATCACGCACAAGAGGAAGAGCCATGGAAAGAGAAAGCAATCGTCCCCATCATGCAGAAAAACCTCAGTAACAAAACTAGGAAGGAATGAGATGGATCAAACAAATGATGGAAAGGCCAGCCAATGCTGCTTTGAACATCAATGTGGCAACAGCAGGAGGATGGCATTAAGGGACCTTGAGTGAAGTAGGTGTTTTTAGAGATGTCTGACTCCAGCACTACTCCTGGGGAGTCCAGGAAGGTGTCGGGAGACCCAGCATGTGTCTCCTCCATGTCAAGCATTTCCTCTTTCAGGTATATATTTAAAATTTAAAGCATTAATAAAAAAATAAGTTGCATGAGCTTAAACAGTAACTTTAGTTAGGTATCTATTTACTTTCTCCATCATTAAAGGAGCAACTTAAAATAACAAATAGGATAAAGAATGATCACACTACTTACACTAAACAGAATAAAAATAACATCATGAAGACTGACTGTGTCATCGCAGTTGGTACTTTTTCACATCCACACTTTCCAACACTTTAGAGTTCACGTTCCTCTGCACACTTACATCTGGGCTTGTCTTATGGGTGTGTTCCTTTTAACATAGGATTTGCAGTCCAGTGAGCAAAGTGCATGCTGACCCTTTTAAATTGTACTGAAGTCTCACCACAGCATTCTCTTAGGTGTCTGAAGAGGTGGGAGGGGTTAGTTAAAAAGCTGAACTCGCCTGGGTGAATTTAATGCTCACTCTGTTCCTTTTCTGTATTTCAGATCTTTTCATTAAGATGTGAAACTGGATAGGGGTGTGGCATCTGGAGACAGACCCAGGGTGGGCCCTGGCTCTTCCACAGACTGGCAGTGAGACCATGGAAGGGTAGCTGGGATCCCTGGGACTTAGTCTGCTGGACTGTAAAATGGGGGGATCACCGCGTCTGGCCTACGGGTGGCAGGGGAGTGAAGGAGGGAAGTCAGCAATGGGCTCAGAGCAACACCTGCGCGGAGAAAGTCATGCTGAGTATTTGTTTTCTCTTCCCTTTTCCCTTAACCTTCAAAAATATAAGAGAATGGTTTTATAACACGTTGGGGCCCTTAAATCTGAAAACCTCTCATTTGTTTTTTTTTTTTTAAATTTTTATTGGTTGTTCACAACATTACAAAAACCTCTCATTTGAATTCTATCCTTTTCTGTTATAATGGAAATACTGAAAACAGTTTAGATTTCTTGATCATGACGGAAAGAGAACCAACACAACATCTCTTCACTGGAGAAGAACCTGATCTACACTGTGTTCACACCTCACCTTCAGCCAGTTGACAGTGAATGTGGAGCTCACATGTCCATCCTGACATGGATTCCCATGTTGGATGGAAAGAAATCAGTGCTTCTGCTCTCACAAAGACCACAGGTGTGTGAAGCTCACAATAGATGGCTGGCAAGAATATAAATACTTACAAAGAAGGTGCCTCTTTTTGAAATTGCTGCCAGAGTTCCTCTCTAGATTTGCACTTTGAGTCCAGGCAGAATGATTTTTACAGGACTAAGCCCTTCCCTCGCAGGATATTCAGGACATCATCAATATTTACATTGACATTCCATAAACCAAAAGGCAGACATGCTCAGGAAATTGGACATTTATCCATTCTAGAAATTAATGTTGAAAAATCATAAAACATGGAGCCTTGGATCGTATGATTATGTTAACCTTGGGAATATTAATTGCATGATGATTATTTTTCAAAAAGGTAGAAACAAAACCTTCACAATGAACTTGAATTAAATTTGTGTTACTCATCATTTTGAAGCCACGTCTCATGAATGCTGGAATTTACTGGAATTAGTTCCTTCCAGAACTTCCCTGAAGGGCAGCTTTTTAAATTTTTATTTTGCTCAGAGACAAAAAGTGTGAGCATGGCTAGATTTTCTCATTTACATTACTTCTGAAATTTTTAACATCCAAGTACTAATTTTTATACTCAGAGACCCACACATAAAGTAGTGCGTTGTGTAATTATCATAGAAGAGCTAATAATTGCTGGTGTAATATTCCACATAACAGCTGTACAACTTGTCAGGTACAAGATGGCATTGCTATAAGCCTATTAGCCTACGTTCTTAGGAAAACAATATGGTGACAAAGAAGAAAAAGAAATCCAGTCCCTGCAATATTTACTCTGTGAGAATTCTCACGCTTTTCCAGTGTCAGATTTCTGGCTGAACTGATTTTTCCTCAGCAGGGAAACAATAGATAATACAATGCTCATAAAAATATCCAGGATCCCAGCTCCAACACATGGGACCATCAGAAGCTGTATTAGAAAGGATCAATCTCCTTTCTCCCTAAATTAGGGTTCCACAGTATACTTTTGGGCTATGTCTCTGAATACTTCCTTTGTTTGGGTTATTGGATTATAGCAACCCAATCCTTATCCTTATTGCTGCGACAAAGCTTAAAATAGCAGATAAGAAACCTCTAACAACAAGCAGATCGAAAAAGCTAAGCCAAGAGTAGTCTGTGAATGCTATGTGGAACCAAACATAAAAATATTTATTGAAGTTAAATTGTATCTAGTAACATACTAATTATCAGGCTTTATCACTTGGCAATAAAATATAAAATATGTAGGAGAAGAAAAGGAACACGTTAATCATTATGTCACTAAGACTTTAGCCCTATTTTTTTTCAGAGTTTTAAAATGATGAGTGCTAATGTGAAATACTTACATTGCAACCCAGTTCACACACACCCAATCACATACATGAGTGGAAAAACAAATTATCCTTACTAATGTGATACATTTTGATAGGTTCTATTCTGTTACTTTGTTTTAAACGATCTAAAAAACACTATTTATAACCAATAAAAGCATTTTACTATAAAGGTCACAATCTACAATTGGAAAAAAAATGATTATTACACATATGTATTGTATATATAATATACACATATGTATAGCATATATAATAGATTAACTATTGGATGATTTAGGTAATATTAGCTTTAAAGGCTAAAATTAGACCACAGAGGAAAAGGGCTTTCTTTGATGATTTTAATTTTATTTACTTCTGAGTCAATGAGAATTTCCCCTCCCTTCCTCCACATCTATAGTATCCTTCCAAGATAGGTCAACCTGATGAAGATGGCAGTGATGTAGACAATTCATCCAAATGTTAATCTCCATTCTCAGGACAGGCCTACCACCATTATAAAACATTTTATCTTTGTATGAAGAAAGAATATTGGGCTAAGATGGGATGTTGAAAAGAATCACGTTACCTTTTGAGTATCTCATGTTACTTGTAAACTTGGGTCCTCACCCAGGGCTGGCTGTATGAGCAGTGATCAGGAGGTGGAAGCCGAGAGAGAAGGGAGGAGACTTTGTTCTGAGATATGAACCATCCCACTTAACAGAAGGACAAAATGACTTCACTGGGTATGACACAAATTCTGTAAACTAAGCCACAATTCCTAAATTGTTTTCATAATGCAAACTAAAATATAAAAATGACTCACAAAATATTTATAAAATATTATGAAAATACCTTCTGTACAAATATAATTCCTATTTTTCTAACAAAAATAAAGTCATAATTTTAAAATGTCAATGTCTAAAAAATAAGGAGGAAGATTCTAGATTATTGCCGTAAAACAAGTTATAGATTCATTCAGAAAACAGTGATAGCAATGTGAGATTATTTTCCTGATAAATAGATTAACTGTTGGATGATTTATGTCATTTTTTAATCTGCTCTCTTTCCCTCTACTGTGGAACCTACTCTCCTCCATAGCCACCCAAACTATTTAATTCCCATGAATGACAATGTGATTTGTTTGCACTGGATGGTTGATTTGATAGTGTTCCTTTGTCAGAATCTATGAGGTTCTGATTTGAACATATTATTTTTTTTGAAAATAATATTGTGCTGGGGTTGTGGCTCAGTGGCAGAGCGCTTGCCTAGCATGTGTGAGGCACTGGGTTTGATTCTCAGCACTACGTATCAATAAATAAAATAAAGGTCCATTGACAACTAAAAAAAATTTTTGAAAAAAAAAGACCCACAATAAAAATGTTTTAGGTATACATATGCCCCATACACCAATCTGACACCCTTCTGCCAAAACACCAAACCAATCCACAGTGTTCCTTATGTGGGTATTAAAATCTATTCCACTTCATTCCATCTTTTAATCCTGGTAAAACCCTTTTGAACTGATTCACCTACTCGATCATGGGTAGTTTCCAGATGGAAAACAAAGTGTACCAGTCGTGAGATCATGGGCTCCTGAAATCATCATCAAATTCCGTTTGTTTCACTCTTAAGCAGCTCCCTTGCTAAGCCACATTAGGGCAAAGTATCCACTTTTATAATTCAAAGAAAATGCTAGAAGTAAACCCACAAGTACATTAATTATCAGTGTTTTAAAAGAGGGTTGGTCCTTGGGTCAAATCTGGGCCACTTCCTGTTTTTATGTGGGCTATGAGCTGAAATTGGCTTTCAGAGATGAAGATTGATGATCAACTTGATGAAATGGAAAAAAAAAAAAAAAAAAAAAAAACCAGAAACTTTGAATCCCAGAAAGGCAAAATGTTATCCCCTTTAAAAATCCCATTCTTATTAGATCTGTGTTAAAAATATCATCATGGGCTGGGGATGTGGCTCAAGCGGTAGCGCGCTCGCCTGGCATGCGTGCGGCTCGGGTTCGATCCTCAGCACCACATACCAACAAAGATGTTGTGTCCGCCGAGAACTAAAATAAATAAATAAATATTAAAAAAAAAATTCTCTCTCTCTCTCTCCTCTCTCACTCTCTCTTTAAAAAAAAATATCATCATGAACATCATTATTTTTAGAACTTCATCAATAATTCTGTGAAAAATCAGTTTTCTATTATATAAGTATTTACACAATATTCTCCCTTTTGCCTTTTGGCCCACAAAGCATAAAATACTTGATATCTCGTCCTTCACAGAAAGTCTGCCAACATATGTATTGAGAGTCATTTTGAAGTTCTCACAATTATTCTTACACACACCGGTCAACTTGAAGAGTGATCTAGCTATGGCCTTCACCACCCTCTGGGACGCAGGTGGAGGCACAGGTAATGTGTGCAGCAGGTGCAAGACTGGGCATGGGAGTCCTGCCTCCTGTGCTGGATGCAAACTGACCAGCTGATTCCAGGGAAAACCCTTCCTTGGAAGGAGCCCCTCTCTTTCCCACGGGAAGGTAGTGGTCTTAGTTGGAAATAACCTTGCATTCATTTTATTAAAATCCATAAGATCCCAGAAAAACTGGGCTTTTCATCCAATGATATTGCTTTTCACCCCATTTCCTTAGTGTCTCTGGAGGGTGCACACCTCTGCAGAGGGAGACAGGCTACTGAATGAACGTCCTGGTAAAATGAGTAGCTCCTGTCTTCCCTGCAATGGCAGCTGCGTTCTGAGTAGCCGCCACTCGGGGCCCCCGTAAATGGCATTATAGAGCAACCCCAGGTTTATTACATTTCAGAAATTCTAATTTTTTTGAGGTTGACATGCAGCAGCATGGCTTAACTCCCTCTGTGTATATTTTCTACCAGGAAAAAAAATGTAGCTCTATCCTGGTACACAGTAAGTTTTCCTAAAAAGATGTTTTGGTCTTTTGGGTACTACAGTTTTAAAACTTAGCCCTGGAGAAACCACTGGAATGGAACATAAATTTCCTGGGGAGTACATATGCTTTCTGCTATTCATTTTTACAGTGTTTTATCTGATGCTACTGCTGCATTCTCCCCCCTCTCCCAATCTAATAAATACTTCTCTTTAGAACATGTTTAACTAAAAGCCTTAAACAAGGATCCCATCCAAGTATTCATCACTAGCTCTCACCCTCACTAGAGGCTGAGATAGTCACCTCTTATGGGTAGGATCAATGACAGTCGTACTTACACGTAGTGTTTCTCAACTTGATAAAATTCTTAATCTTCATGGCATGTGTCAAAGCCCTGTTCTTAGGGCCTTTGGGTTTATGCAGGCATGAAGATTGGTGAGACTATTTTGGGTCCTCATTAATTTTTTGTTGACTGTGTGTCTTGTTTTCGCAAAAACTAATAACTTTTTCATATGAAACTGCCATCGTATTAAATCTCCATTTCACGTGAATGCACAGTGTAATAACCTGCACCAGTAAAACTGTTAGACGAGCCTGAGGCAGGAAAATAACATGTTCAATATCACATTAAAAACAGACTTCAGAGAGTAATTAGAAAACAAAACAAAATAACACAATTTCCATAAAAACATAGTTGATTAGAAAAAAAAAATAACTACCAAAACATAAAACACATTTCAGATTTCCATGGGACAAGATCTGTCTGGCTTTGCCAGACAAATTAAGTTAAATATGATCTATCTGGAAGCAGATTATAAGCCCAAAGAATCAAGCCTAATAATCAATGATTATCTTCCTCCTGTATAAAATGTTACAGCTTTATTTGCTTTTAAGTCTCGGATGGAAAGTCATGGTTTTTATCGGAGCAAAAGTTTATTGCGAAAACAAAGAGTTGATTTCCAAAGACAAAAAAACGTGGGGTGGGTGGGTCAGAACAACAGATCTTCAAGTAAGTTGTGAAAAATATTAAGATTTTTTTTGTCATTAGCTGATGCACTTTTCAAAAATCTTTCCGTTGCAAGAAAAAAACTGGGACTTGACGACTTCTTGGTCCTCCTGGGGCTGGTCACCAATCTTAGAGACCTACTTTTGGGTGAAAAGCTGGTGGGGAAGCTCCTGGGGCTGGCTCTGGAATTCTCACCATACGTCACCCCACAGTGACTAAGGAGGTGGGACCCATATAATGCTCTCAGGCACCTCTTTATTTAACCCCCACAGTGCCATGAAGCAGGAGTTGGTATTATCCCCACTTACAGATGAAGAGACTGAGGCCACAGAGGCACAAGTAAGTGTCCCCAGATCACACAGCTCGTCAGCAGCAGAGGCAGGGCTCCAGCCAGGATACTGTCATCCGCAGCTGTGCTGATCGTCACCTCACAGCCCTCTCTTGATGGCTGTTAAAGCATCAGCAGCTGGCCAGGCATGAAGTCAGAACTGGAACTCAGATCTCTGCACTCTGCTCTTGCCCTGGCCATCTCGACACCAGCCAGTTCACATCTTGCCCATGAATCTTCTGCTGGTGCTGGGCCAGGTACACATGCATCCACTTTTCTGCCACTTTCACAGTAAGAGGGTTTTGCTGCAATCCCTGTCATTGCTGGGCTGCTCCGATCAGGAATGAGATCCCGGTGCAGAGTGCTTGCATTAGCAGCTACTAAGTATGCGTTTCCCTCCCTCGTGCCACACGTGAAACCTTTGCTGGTTCCCTGCTATTCTGTGAACTCCTGCAGCTCTACATTCAAAGGAAACAATTCTTTGAAACAACTTGAGTTGAAGATTGACATGACTTCAAATTAATTGGGATTCTATTATGTGCCAGTCCTTGGAGGAATGCATTGAGCAAAACACATTTCTTCAACCGACATTTTACTAATTGTGTTTTCTAGACAATTTAATGCCAGCAAGAGAAACATACAATCTGTAGATTGTTGAATATCTGACTTTAATTCCCATGTCAGCTATTTTTGGCACATGATCCAGGAAAAAAACATCAAAACGTGGTCTTAGTTGTTTTGCTGACTCAAAAAGACTTTATTTATTTATATAATTATTTAAATGATGTTGACTTTCCTAGAACACAAAACAATGATGTGTTGATTTAAAACAACAACAAAAACTCACATCTCAAATTACAAAACAATCTGTAGTGGATTACACATCTGCCCTCAAAAAAGATGCACCAAAGTGCTAATCCTTGTACCTGTTATTGAAAATTACATGCTTACAAATGTAATTAAGGACCTCAAGATAAAATCACCCTCCTGGATTTACTGCAGTTCCTAAATCCAAGGACTTATATCCTATGAGAGAAAGGAGAGGGGATTTGAGACACAAAGATACACAGGGAATAGGGTCATGTGACGACGGAGGTAGAGACTGGGCCACCAACAGCCAAAAGGGTCAGGGCAGGGTCCCGCCCAGATCTCAGAGGGTCTGGGTTTGCTCATGCCCTGACTTCTGGCCACCAGACTGCGAGAGAATACATTTCTGCTGATCCAGATCACAAATTTATCACCAGGAGCTAACATATGACGTTTTTGAAGAGAAAAAGAAAACACTTGGAATGAAAATATAACTTAAAAGAAGCCCCACAGCCTCTGACCATTTTTTTTCTTTCCTGAAGCAGTGAGAGAACATCTTTCTCCAAAATAATCCTCAGAGAATAATCCAGCTATGAAATGACACAAGTTTGGGTTCCACAACATGATGGAAGAATACATAAAGTTTTAAAGCTGTCGTTTGTATTAAGGACAGAATTTACTGTTTTTTTTTTTCTTCTCAATTTTTAAATTGCTCAATGAAAAGAATAATAGATTTGGGAAAAAAAAAGTGAACTCACTCATTAATAAAAAAAAAAAATCCCGAAAAACCTCACAACACTTGGCCTCCCTAAATCTCTAAAGGCCAGGGTCCAAGAGCAAGGCCACGTGATGCTGTGAGATGGCGGTGCCCATGTACACGCCCCTCCCCAAAGGTGACCAGGGGTGACCTACCACTCTGCTGCGAAGCCTCTTGTCCTGTCTTCTCAGGAACCTCAGCCCTGCTCCAGCATCTTGCTCTGCTTCCACACATTCTCACAAACGCCCACATCCCTCAACTGTCCCTCCAACCAGAAGGCTCTCCTGAGTTCCCTGTGAGCTCAGTGCTCTTGTGTCTGTGGTTGATACGGGCCTGGTCGCCTACGTAGCATTATTTGGAGGTGGTAGAAACGTGAAGAGGTGGAGCCTTCCTTCTGGGAGGAAGTTGGGAATGTGTCCTGGCAAGGGACTGTGGGAAGCTGTCACTTCCTTTTACTCCCTTTGCCTCCTGGTCACAAGGTGAACAGTTTTGCTCTCCACATACGCAAGTCCTGATGGGCCACCACAGGTTCAAGAACAAAGGGGCCAACAGGTTGTGGACTGGAACCTCCAAAACTTTGAGCCAAAACAAAGGTTTTTCTCTTTTTAAAGTGACTGTCTCAAGTATATTTGTTACAGTGACAGAAAGTTGACTAATACAGTGCTATATCACCTATCTCTCATTAGTGGTCACTAAGGAAGTAGAGGTTTGAATGTGGTTTGTCCCCACCAGAATGCACCAAAATGCATGACAGTGCTTAGTTCCAGGCACAGCTATGTTGGGAGGCATCTGGGTCATAGGCAGAGTCCTCACATATGGATCCATGCCTCACTCCTGTGATTGAGGTCTTACTTTTGCAGGACTCCACAAGTAATCACAACAGTGTGTTGTGGTAAAGCAAGGCAACCCCCTCATATTTCATGTCTTCTGCACACACCTGTTTGCCATTCCATCTTCTAGCATAGATTGAAGAAGCACAAGCTCCTTGTCATGCCAAGTTCTTAAATTTCCTAGCCTCCAGAACCATGAGCCAAATTAAACCTCTTTTTGTATAAATTTACCAGGCTCAGCTATTTTATTATAGCAACAGAAAGTGGATAAAACTTTCTCTCTCCCATATTTCTTCCATTCTCTCTTGCCTCCACCTTCTCGCTGGGTTTCCTTCACAGGTCCTCTCTCTTTTACTTTTATTCAGTGATTCAACAAACCTCCTTGGAGCATTTTACACCAGAAGTCTGTATAAATTTCCCAGGATCATGGAGGAGGAGGCGAGAAACCACGAGGACAGAGTACTTACAAGTGCTAAGGAGAAGGCATAGGAAAAGTGGGTACAGAGATGCTAGTGACCAGGAAAGCCTTAAATGAGAAAGAGATATTTAAGAAAATGTTTCTCTGGCTGCTGACAGGAAAGGAGACTGGGCAGGACGGAGGTTGAAGATAGTGGTAAGCTTAAGACATAAATATGGAGTCACTGCCATTAGACAGCAGTTAAAGCTGAGTCTGGGTGGGCTCATCAAGGAAGTCAGTGCAGACAGGCAGGGAACAGGCACCCCAATACTGACTTCCCTCCTCCTGAGGGCCTCTCCCCGGGTTTCCACCCACTTCGCAGGCACTGCTTACCCCCGATCGCCTGACTTCTGGGCTTTGTGTAAGTGAAACCAAGCACGAGGCCCTGAAATCCACTGTGATTAGCAAATATCAACATTTTCCTTGACTGGTCCAAGAGAGAGACCACATTGACTGATTTTTATTACACCATATTATTATAATTTTTCTATTAATGGCTATTGCTATTGATCTCTTACAGTGCCTAACACATAAACTCTATTGAAGGTAAGTGTGCATAGAAAAATACAGTATATACACAGTTGAGTACTGGCCATGGTTCCCGGTATTAACCTGGCATCTTTGAAGATGTCTGCTGAGGGCACAGTGGCTACTTTACACCGAGGAAAGGCAGACTCGACTATCCTGGGCATTGAAGATGAGTGGTTGCTTGTTCTGTAGACAAAACACCTTTTCATTTTACACCACCAGTCTGTATAAATTTCCCAATATCAGCTACTGCCTCATCTAGAACTGCCTCGTCTCCCAGATTTGGAAAACTGAATCTTGGCGATATCTCTTTTCAGGGGTCTAAGTGACATTTAAAACTGAATGCGGCCAAAAGTGTGGCATCCTCTAAAGCCATTTCACCATCCATGGCACACACCAGTTATCCCAGTGACTTGGGAGGCTGAGGCAGGAGGATCTCAAGTTCAGAGCCAACCTCAGCAACTTAGTGAGGCCCTACGGAATTTAGCAAGACCCTATCTCAAAATTTAAAAAAAATAAAATAAAAATAATTGGAGACACAGCTCAGTGGTTAAACACCCCTGGATTCATTCCCAGTACCAAAAATAAGTAAATAAATAAATATATAAATAAACAAAATGACAAAAAGCAGCCAAAACCAACAAAAATAAAACCATTCTGCTCATCATCTTTAGCATCTCAATGAATGAAACCATCTTTTCTTGAAACCCACAACCAAGCTGTCAACAAATTTTGTCATATCTGTTTTCTAAGTGTATCCATAATCTGACCCTGCCTTAGGTTAAGAACTTGTACCCATCTGGTCCAAGTCCCATCATCTCTGTTCCAGATATTGGAAGAGCCTCCTGACTGATCTCCTGCCTCTGACCTTGCCCCCTGGATCTACTTTCAAGGGTGCGGACAGGAAGCTCATGCTGCCCACTTAACCAGGCTTATGAGGCCTCAGCATCTCACCTGGATAAAGCATCAGTCTACTCCAGCCACACTGCACTTCAAAGGCCTGACGTCTTAAATGATGTGATTTGTTTCTGCAGGCCATCCCCCCTCACTTCTATAACCACCGTTTATTGTGAAATTTAGGACACTCAATATCCAGCACTATCTTATCTCACATGGAAAGGGCCACAGGCTAGCGGTCAACGTCAACCTAGGAAAGGAGACTGAGCAGAGCGCCGTGGAGTGATACTTGCTTTAAATTGCCATGGGTTCCACGTGAAAGTCCACACACTGGAGGTCTTACAGGACAGAAACGCATTTTCTAACAGTTCTGGAGCCTGGAAAGTCCAACATCAAGGTTCTGGGGTTTGATTTCTGGAGGGCTCTTGGATTTCAGGTGGCTGCCCTTTCCCTGCACCTCATCTGGCAAGAGAGAAAGCTCTCTGTCCCCTCCACTTTCATCAGGACACCAGTCCTGTCTGGACCAGGTGCCACCCTTGTGACTCACTGCATCTCGATCAGTTCCTCTGAGCCCCATCTCCAGGTACAGTCACATGGGACAATCAGGCTTCACTATGTAATGTTTTCTGGGGACACGACAGGTCAGAGTGTTTACCTGCACGACTTATAACTCCACCGCAGCCACAGAACGCTTTCAGTTTTGCTTCAAGGCCTCTCCCTGCTCAGTTTTCCCTGAAGGACTTGTCATGCCTCAGCCCTAAAAACCCTCCTATCCAGCTCAGCCTCCCCCTAAACATACCTTCTACTGTGTCTTCAATGCCCAGAGGGTCAAGGAACAAACTGAGGGGAGAGATTATGGCCAGTGTGGTGTCTGGGGTGGGGAAGCCCCACTTCTGGCCCAGGCAGGAGCAGGTAACAGATTCATATTGCCCAGAGTGGTGGCACCAGAAGTCAGAAGAAAAAGAAAAGAAAAAGACCAGAATGTATTTTCTTTGAATTAGTAGAGAACATGTTCACCATGTGTGATTAGCTTTTTGAGTTCTTAATGTACCCTAGAGATTAGTGCTCTATCTGATGTGCAAGTGGTGAAAATTTGGTCCCAAGCTGTAGGCTCTCTATTCACCTCACTAGTTGTTTATTTTGCTGAGAAGAAGGTTTTTAGTTTGAATTCATCCCATTTATTAATTCTTGATTTTAATTCTTGCGCTATAGGAGTCTTATTAAGGAAGTAGAGACCTAATCCGATATGATGGAGATTGGAGCCCACTTTTTCTTCTATTAGATGCAGGGTCTGTGGTTTGATTCCTAGGTCCTTGATCCACTTTGAGTTGAGTTTTGTGCATGGTGAGAGACAGGGGTTTAATTTCATTTTGTTGCAGATGAATTTCCAGTTCTCCCAGCACCATTTGTTGAAGAGGCTATCTTTTCTCCAATGTATGTTTTGGTGCCTTTCTTAATAGTTTAGTGACCCTGTAGCTAGTCTATTGCAAAAAAAAAAAGTATATCAAATATTTTATATTTTAGGACTTTTAATGGCAGGTGTTTGATCCTTGATTTTCTTCACCTTTGAAAAATAATTACACAAGCCCAGTAAATTCCGGAGGCGATAAGGTCAGTGGGTGAAAGGAAAGGCCAGGTATGTTGACATTACTGAGTAAAAGAGGTCTGGTAAGCCATGTTTTAGGAATGGCTCACCAACCGCATCAGGTTTTCTAAAACGTTTCTTTACCCAACCAAGTCACACACCATGAAAAGTGTTTGTGCTGCGGAAGCAAACAATTATAGGAAGTAGCGTTCTGTGCAGCCATAGCCAGTAGCAAAAACTTAAAAGGACTGTCGACACTCATAGACTGACTCTGTTTTGCCTTGGTATCCATTAGTTTGCCAGGGTGCCCATAACAAATACCACAGGATGAGGGGCTTCAGCAATAGATGTTTGTTTCCTCATACTGATGGAAGCCAGGAGTCCAAGATCACGGTCCCAGCAGGATTGCTTTCCCTGAGGCCTCTGCATGGCTGGCAGATGGCCACCTCCTCCCTGGGCCCACACGAGGTCTTCCTTCTTTGTGTATTCCTGGTGTCTCTCCCTCCTACAGACACCAGTCAGGCTCGACTGACGCCAACCCTGACAGACTCCTTCTAGTTTAATCACCTCTTTAAACACCTAGTCTCCAAATATAATCATATTCCGAGGGACCAAGGGTTGGGGCTTTAACGTATGAGTTTTGGCAGAACACAATTCAGCCCATCACAGAGCACTCAACAAACTACTCCAAAACTTAGTAGCTTGAAACAGCAACCATTTATTTTGCTCACAAATCTAATTTGGGCAGGGCTCAAAGGGAGAGCTCATTTCTGCTCCAGGCACTGTGAATCCTCAGCCAAGGTTCACTCTCATGTCTGCAGAGTCTGTGGGTTGTCTGTTGTCTGGGTACCTGCAGGGGGCCACAGGCTGGTCCTCATCAGTGTGACCAGCCATGGGTAGATGTGCAAAAGGAGACAACTCACACCTGAGGTTCAAGCTACTCTAACCCAGCACCCAGAAGAGTGAGTGGCAAGAGGTAGATGGTAATAATAGTACACCCAGGGCGGAGACTCAGAGGGCTGGGGATTGAGGCTTTCTCCTTCTTAGAAGGAAGCATCTTATTTCAGGCTTGCGTAGGGAAGGAAAACAAGTGTTGTTTTGAAAGCCACTCTCAAGTGGTTCTGGTAAGCTCCAACCCCATCAAGGCAAAGGCAATAGCTTACAGGAGACCAAAGCTGCTTGAGAGCCTCATCCTGCCGCACTCACTCTGCAGGGAAGGCTGCTGGGTCTCTCAGCACCTGCTAGGCAATTTACACGGACCAGCCCATCCAGGCTAGAGAGTTTATATACCTTTTCTGAATCAAGTGATAAAAATTAGGCTTTCATATGTAAATTTAGTCTTACATTAAATATTTATAGAGCAATGAACCCAAGTAATTTAATACTTCTCAATTACTTTTCTATCTTTCATTGTTTATACAGGTTAAACAGCGAGACCCACAAGTGACCCGCCAGCCAAGGCTTGACTACCTGCCATCTGCATAATGACACATCTTTGCCAGAGAAGTTTTACTCCAAACTCAGGACACCACACAAAGCTTGTCCCAGCCTAGCACTCCCTCTTCCTCAGATCTCTGTAAGATCAAAGGGTGACAAATGAAGATGCTACAGCCACCTAACAAACCCTGTCTGACTGAATCCTCAGTGGCTGGTTTTACAGTCCTTCAAATGCTTTGATAGTTTTACAATTATTTACTATCTTTTACTTTTTAAAAAAAATCATATTTACCTGAGAAATTCTAAGTAACTTTTAAGCAGACTGCTTAATCTATTAGGTAAATGGAAAATGCTGTGATTTTAGTAGTATAAAATATGGATGTTTTCCCCCTCCAGTATTGGAATTGAAATCACTTGCCCACGTCTGATGTAAACTTTTGGTGCCTTCTATACTAAAACAAAGAGGTTTGTCAACTTCCTTGCCACTGTAAACAGAGGAGGCAAATAAGAGAAGGGAATCAATTTATTTGGAATCCAGAATGGAGAGTCCAACGTCAACAAATACATGTAAGATCATTCAGAAATTTCTAGAAAACAGTCCCTAAGTGAACCACATGGGAAAAAGTTCACTGAGTAAATTTCTATGAAACATAGGAAATTTAATGCTCCTGCTAGACCTTAGCAGCAGGGCTGAGCTAGGGCTCTGTGGACCTCCTCTGAGTGGGATGGTGTTTCCCCACTGGACAGTAAGCTTGTCCATGCTGTCCTCAGAACTGGCCAGCAGGAACTGTCACCATGAAATGGCTTCTCTAACACGTCCCACCTGGTTCCTGCGGGGCCTCTGTGCACTTCAGTATCTAGGTAATTGTCTTTCTCAATGCTTCAGCATCCTTTGTGTGACTTCCTGGGCCATACAAGAAGCACGATTTTTCCTGGTACTACCTGACAGCATTCCTGGCCAGGGCACAGCTGTAGCCCTGTGTCCTGCTCTGGGGAGGTGTCCAGGGCTGGGAAGGTCGCCAGGTAGCTCTCATGTTGGGCTTTGGCTTCCAGGTGAGCTTTGCTCTTCTTGTGGGCATAACTGAGTAAGTGAGGGGAGCTGACAGCAGAAACTGCTGTTTTTATGTCACAAAGGTTTGGTGGTCTAACAAAGACACCTCCTTGACCAAACTTTGGTCAGACACCTTTGAGCACACTTCTCAACTAGGCCTCAACCGTAAGGTCTTGCTGAATCAGTTTGGACAGGAACCTTGAAATATTAGAGAGAATTCCTCTTCCTTGATGTCTTAACTCCATCTAATCGGATCAATTTCTCACCTGCACCACACCCCAGGTGACATGTCACCACCTGTGCTGTCTTCAGCAGGAGTCGTGCTAGGAGGGTAAAGAACAATCCCACCCTTGATGTCTCTACGACATTTTCCATCACTGACCTCTGCTTTGCTCCTTGGCTTTCGTATATTCAGACCCGAGTCCATCTCCACATTGAGGACTCTCCTTCCCTATTGCATTCGTTTCTGAATAAAATCTGGTTGTAGTACTTTCACTGCTGTCTACCTCTGGACATTGACTAAGTGTTTTCCTGAATGAGAAGAGGGAGCTGAAGTTCAAGAACTGACTCAGTTCTAGCTCACCTTGTGCTTATTAAACACCCTCACAAACAGCCAGACGGTGGGTGATGCACATGTGCAATCCCAGGTACCTGGGCAGCTAAGGCAGGAAGACTGCAATCCAAGATCAGCCAGGGCAGCTTGGTGAGACCCTGTCTAAAAATAAAGCCAAAAGGTCTGGGAGTTTACCTGAGTGCTAGAGAACCTGCCTAGCATGCACAAGGGCCTGGGCTCAACCCCAGTCCTGGAAGATTACGAACAAAAACCTTGGCAAATGGACATCCTCCTTCCGTCTACGCACAGAGTCAGGGAAGAAGGCCTCCTGCTGGACTGGCAGTTTTGTAGTTACAGATATCACATCTCAACCTCCTCTCAAGTCACAATATCCCTTCAAACAAGGAATGAGTAGTGTTAGTGATGTTTCCTTTTGTTTTTAAGACATATGACAGAAGATGACAATTATACTGGGCCTAAAAACAACCCCTAAGACTTAAAATGGCCACTGGTGTCTATGGATTAAATGAGAAGCTACCGTTGTAGAATTGGTTTGTATTAAAAATACCTAGAAAGACTTGTAATGGGTAGTGATTTCAGTCTGTGATTGTTTTACTAAATAAAACTGTTCCCTGTTCCTAAAACTCCTGTAGCACACTATTTTCCTTTCACAATATCTCCCATGTCTGTCATTTTTATTTAATTTTAGAGTAACTTACCTTTACAACCTCTCAGTTTTAGGAAATATTAGTTTTAGGAAATTCAGAAACTACAGATGGCCTCCAATTTACGTTAGTTTGATTCAGGATTTTTTGACTTTACAATGGTGTGAAAATGATCCACATTCAGTAGAAACTGTACTTAAAATTTTGACTTTTGGTTCATCATCTCTAGCAATTAGAGAAATGCAAATCAAAACTACTCTAAGATATCATCTTACTCCAGTCAGAATGGCAGCCATCATGAAGACAAACAACAATAAATGTGGCGAGGATGCAGGAAAAAGGCACATTCCTACACTGCTGGTGGGACTGCAAATTGGCGCAGCCAATATGGAAAGCAGTATAGAGATTCCTTGGAAAACTCGGAATGGAACCACCATTTGACCCAACTATCCGTCTCCTCGGTCTATACCCAAAGGACTTAAAAACAGCATACTACAGGGAAACAGCCACATCAATGTTTATAGCAGCACGATTCATAATAGCTAAACTGTGGAGCCAACCTAGATGGCCTTCAAAAGATGAATGAATAAAAAATGAGACATATATACACAATGGAATATTACTCAGCAATAAAAGAGAATAAAATTATGGCATTTGCAAGTAAATTAATGGCATTAGAGAAGATGATGCTAAGTGAAGTTAGCCAATCCCCCCAAAACAAATGCTGAATGTATTCTCTGATACAAGGAGGCTGACTCATAGTGGGGTAGGAGGGGGAGCATGGGAGGAAGAGATGAATTCTAGATAGGGCAGAGGGGTGGGAGAGGAAGGGTGGGGGCAGGGGATTAGCAAGGATGGTGGAATGTGATGGACATCATTATCCAAAGTACAGGTATGAAGACAGGAATTGATGTGAACATACTTTATATACAGAGTTATGAAAAATTGTTCTATATGTGTAATAAGAATTGTGATGCATTCCGCTGTCATGTATTTAAAAAAATAAAACCAATAAAATTTTTTTTGAATTTTGACCGTCTCCCCAGGTTAGTGACACGATCCTCTCTGGAGTTGCTGGGCAGTGGCTCACTCAGCCCAGTTCACTCAGCCCGGCCTTGGCAGGGTGCACGTTGCCAGCATTTTCTGGATATTGTGTTTGTGTTGTCACATCCCATCACACTAAAAGATGCCCCTCTGCATGTGGACGTGAGACAGTGAACACTTTATTATAAAACTGACTTTGTGATAGATGCTTTTGCCCAACTACAGGTTATTACAAGTGTTCTGAGCACATTTGAGGTAGGGCAGCCTAGGCTATGATGATTGGCAGAATCAGTGTGTTGAATGCATTTTCAATTCATGATATTTCCAAAATGCAACAGGTTTATCAGGACATGACCCATTCATCAGCTGAGGAGCACTATAATGAAAAGAAGGTGTTTCAGGGCAGTAGGGAAGAACACACCTTATGTGGTGCAATGCAGACTCACAACCTGCATTAGGTTTCAAAGGAAAATGTTTAGCGTCCATACAGGAAACACTGGTCAATAGTCAAGTGTATTTCTTAGAATAGGGTTGATATTTAAAAAAAAAAGATATTGTAATTATAAAACAAAACAAAACCACCTTTGGCTTTGCATATCAGACACAGAATCTGGTTTAGAATGGTCAACAGGAGTCACAGAGCTGAGGGCACAAGCTGACATCCTGTGGCAGGACACCCACTCTCTCCCTGGACCACAGGGATGAGTTCTGAGAAACACCAGAGGAGAATAGTAATTGCATGGATACCAGTATGAGGTACTGGCCTATGTATTAGGTCCTCTTAAGCTTGAAGAAACCAAAACCAGACAAAGGACTATTTTCCTTCTTCCCTCCAGGGAGCCGGTAGCTAAGCACTTGGCAGTGGTTTGCAGGACTGTAGCAGAACAGAAGAATGGAAGATCATCAGAGGGGCCCTGAGTCAAAGCACCCCAACCCTGCCACCCCCAATTTCCCCAATCCCCTCTTCTCTCTTCCCAGCCAGAGTCCCCCTTAGCTCCCACAGCCCCACAGGTCTTTCCTGCCTCTTATGGGATTGAAGGGGGTAATCAAGAATTGAAGGCCAAGGAGCATCTGGGAGGAGATGGTGGGGGAGTTGACACAGGTTAACCCCAGTGGGATTCACAGAATCATTAAGGATATTCACCATGATGCAAGCATTGGTAAGACAGCACAGGTGTGTAATGATAAATAAGGAGGCTACAGTTTAAAGGCAAAATATATTACTTATCAGTGAGTCAGAAGTACTAGAAAAAGAAGCACTTTCCTGCAGCTGATAAATGTGTAGAAAAAAATTAGATCCCTACCTCACACCATGCAAAATGATAAGTGAAGATAAATTCAAGAAGAAATCTGAAGGATTAAGTGTTAAATATTTTAATAAGGAAATAAAGAAGAATGATATTATGAACTTGCCATAAAAGGGGATTTCTATGAAATATAAAGAACAAAATTTGAATATACCAAAAATTTTTAAGTGTGTTAAAATTATTGGGCTGGGGATGTGGCTCAAGCGGTAGTGTGCTCGCCTGGCATGTGCGGAGCTCTGGGTTTGATCCTCAGCACCACATGAAAATAAAATAAAGATGTTGTGTCCACCGAAAACTAACTAACTAACTAACTAAATAAATAAATAAATAATTATCTCTCTCTCTCTCTCTTAAAAAAAAATAGAGAGGTATCATAGATTGAGAGAATATATTAGACTCTAGATTTGGCTGGCGTGATTCTACATCATGTACAACCAGAAGAGAGAGAAGTTTTACTCCAATTATGTATGATGTGTCAAAATGCATTCTACTGTCATGTGTAACTACTCAGAACAAATTTTAAAATAATCTAGATAAAACAGGACTACATAAAGTGCTAAAAAATTAATAACTTTCACTTATATATCAATCCTGAGCATTTTACATGTATTACTTCCTTAAGAATTTAGAATACCTTCAACATAACGTCCCATTTTAAAGATTATTAAAAGACTACAGAGAACGGAGATTAAATTTGTGCATGATCACATGACTTTTAGATTGGGACCTACACCTAGGGGGCCTGGTTCCAACACTACCATTCATTATCCAATAGTAAACTGGGAAAGGTGGGCACAGACAATTCACAGAAGACTAATCTGAGCACATGCTAAACTTCAGAGATCATCTGAAACATAAATCGAAACATAAATCAAAGCAACCAGACTATCCAACTGTCAAAAATGTAAAGGCTGATGAGAACTGGCACTTCAGGTGAAACAGGAGCTCTCACCAATTGATAGCTGGGAAGATAAACGAAGCAACCATTTTAGACAACGAATAGAGGGTGATTCTTAAAATTGAAGATGGGATTCCTCTGATCCAGTAATTTTAATGCCCAGAAAAAACTCTCCCATTTTCTCAAGGACACATGCTCTAATGAGGACTTGCTAAATGTCCATCATGGAAACTACCAAAATATCACCTAATTAGACAACAGATAAATGCATGGTGGTCTATGCATGCAATGGCATATTTACTACATAATAGAGAAAAATGAATGAAATGTGCATATACACTCCTTTTCGGTAAATCTCAACAGCAAGGCTCCATCAAAAAAGGAAGTTACAGGTGGATTTCTAGACCTACAGGTAGTATGATACTGTCAAATTAATTTTAGGTATCACCTGAGCTAGGTCATGGTGTCCAGGTATTTTTCAAACATTAGTCTAGATATTTCTGTGAAGGTATTTTTTAGAGGAAATTCACATTTAAATAAGTACTCTTTGAATAAGGCAGATTACCCAGAGATGTGTAAGCCTTATCCAATCAGGTGATAGCCTCAAAAAAAAAAAAAAGATTGCCCTTCTCAGAAGAGGGACTTCCACCACTGACCACCATCAGTCTGTAACTCTTCAACAAGCGTCCAGCCTGCTGACCACCCTTCAGGTTTTGGACTTGCCAAATCTCCACAATTGCATGAACAAATTCTTTAAAATAAATCTGTCTCTGTTTATATGTACAACCTGTTGGTGATTGTTTGAAGAACACTGACTGCAGATAACGTACATGTTTAAACCGTGCCAAGCGGTTTACAGGAAAATACAGGTGTGGATGGCATCCTAACAGCCGTGCTAGGTGGTGCTCCACTCCATTTCCAATATTTACAAATAATAGTCAATAGGCAACATCCACAGCACTGTCAAGGAGAATTTAAAAAGTCAGATTAACATGCAAATGCAGAGGAACAAGTTTAGACACTTCTGAGAGCTGCATTTTATGTGAATTTCATTTATCAGGAAAGAGAATGTGCCTCACTTTATAATATACAAAGGAAGTTGATTTTCTTCAACTATAATTTGAATTACGAGACGAGTTTTGTCAACTCCATGGAAGTGTGACCCCAGAATAAACACTCCACATTGGTCAGTTGCTAGAACAAATGAAAATGATACATATGTCTAAGCCATTGTTTTAAATTTTTATTTCATAATAGAAGACTTTGTATTCTGATATGTGTTATAATTTACAATGTTTTTCTCTTTATGAATTAGAGAAAAGTATGGTGTCCTGATTTCTCAACCATGTCAGACACCATTCAGGTATGACAAATAATTCAGTGCCTTCTAAGTTATTCTACTACTGCAGGCAGACACATTATCACAGGTTATTTCTCCTTGTGTGTGAAATATTATACCCACATTGGGAGGTGGCATGGCATGGGAACTGCCTGCTGAATATTTAAAGTGAGGTTAGGATTCCAAAAGGAACACAAACATTAGATGACATTGATATGTTGGAAATCATCTACATCCATGCTCTTTGGTACAGAAACAGCTCATAAAATGTTTTCTACTCTACCTTCAAGTAATGTCTTTAAATAAGACTTGGGGAAAAATCATTGCTAATTAATTTTAACACCATGTCAATTATGCGAATAAAACTGTAATTAAAATCCTTGTGATGTAAATCAGTCTTTCCTTACGTGGGTATTTAATTATGATAAGTAGGCTGTCACCAGATACTTGGTACTTGGTAGTTATTTAGGTTCTTACATGTGTCTAGGTCCATCTTCCACATCTTCTGTCTCTCTTTATGTACACATCCTTCTGGTTCTCTTCCTTTGGAAAAGTTGAGAGAAAAGTTGAGATTGCCTAGTATTCAAGGTACCCCAGAGGTACGCTAACGGGTGCCCATTATGGAACAAAACAACTCGGAAGGCAGGAAAGGACTGAGGCTGAGAAACAGCTTTCCAACGGGAACATGGACCATGGGCAGGAGAATTTGAACATCAGGTTTCAAACTGATTCCATGAAACTCTATGATGAAAAGAAATAGCTTTTGTGCTGCAGGACGCAAGGAAGGGTTCCTCCGGTTTTGTGCAAAGGACGTGCAACTTGGACTGCGGCCAAACGTGGAAACCCCAGGTAGTGTGTCAGTCAGCTTTCTCTCATCAGAAAAATAATCTGAGGAAATGACCTTAAGGGAGGAAAGGTCTACCTTGGCTCATGCATCAGAGATTTCGGCCCATGGTCACTGGATCCTGTGCTCTGGACCTCCTGCAGGGCCAACATCATGGCGGGCAGCGCAAACTGGAGCAAAGCTGCTCACCTCACGGTGGCGGGGAGCAAAGCGAGAAGGACAGGAAGGGGCTGGGGTGGGACAGTCCCTTCAAAGGCATGTCCTTGAGGCCCTTCCAGTAGGTCCCACCTCCTGAAGGTCCCTCCATTCCCAAGAGTGCTGTCAGCTGGGGAGCAAGCCTCCAGTCCATCGGCCTCTGAAAGATGTTAGGATTTGGATCTAGAAATGTCCCCCAAAGAGCTCATGCATGGATAATATGGCAAAATGTTCAGAAAGAAAAGACTGAAGTAAGAGAGCTATACCCTCATGAATGGATTAATTCATGGGATGGATCAGTAAATTGAAGGTACTCCTGGGTAGTAACCACAAGTAGGTGACATGTGGATGGAAGAACCATGTCCCTGGCCCCTTCCCTTCCTCTCTCCCTCTCTGCTTTCTGGCTGCCATGAGCTGACAGCTGCTCTGTGCCACATCCTTCCTCCACGATGTTCTGCCCACCTTGAGCAATGGACTTGGCTGGCCAGGGACTCAACCTGGAAACCATGAGCCCAAAATAAACTAAAGAAAGGACATTTAAGATCAAAACACAATACCCAGTAAGGCAAGTGTATCCATTTCTTTTCCTATTATTTGACTGGCCCTGTGCTAGGTTCTGGGAAGGCCACTGCACATACACAGACCCTGTCTAAATTAGGAGGCTGCCTGGAAGGGACAGAGAGAGTAAACCAGGACGTGGAATAACAAGTGTGTTGTGCTGGGATGGGGCACCTCATCCAGGCTGATAATCAAGGATGGCTTCCTGGAGGAGGTGGCCTTGGGGAGCAGTCCTACAGTTCACAGGATTAGTGACTGAGGGAAGGAAGGCATTTAACATTGGGGAACAGCATGCTGAAAGGCTCCTAAATGAGAGAGAGCAGGTCTATTAGATAAACTGACATCTACTGTCTCTGGAGCTTAGCCTTGAGGGGGCTAAAAGAGAAGCAGGAACAAGACCACGAGTGAGCTACAAGGTCATAGTAAAGAATGAGGATTTATGTTGAAAGTTCTCTTTTATCTGCAAATGATTTTTCTGGACAGGAATAGCCTTTGGGCTGCAGACTTGTAACCTCTGGTATCAGGTCTCTAAGTCCCCCCCCCCCCCCCGGAGAGGATAGGCCAGGAACACCGGGATCTGGGCCTGACACCTTCAAAGCCAACCCTGATGTCAATGATCCGGTGTCCAAGGGGATGATGTCAAAAACACTGGTCTATGTCACGAGTCCCAGAAGATGGGAAGTTAACAAGGATAGTGAAAACCCCAGCTTCTCCACTCTGGGCATGCGACTAGTGAGCACATCCATGTCTAAAAAAAAGGGAACTCTGGAAAATGAAGACCAAGGACACATACTTGTTTATAAACCTGAAATGTCTGTAATGTGGATCCTGCCACTTTCAAATCTCACTGATGGAAAAAGAAAACTCTGAAACCTAATAAAAAATAAAGGCAGAGTCTTGATGGCATTAAATCTTCTTTTCATTCACGACAAAACTTGAGTTTGAGTCCTTATTTCAGAACCACTCAGGGCTGACGCGTGTGTGCTCTGGAAAAGCCCAGCTGAACTCTGGCTGGCCTCCTCTGTCTGAGAACCAGTACTCCTGGTGATTTATCCTTCCTGACCCAGTATGTATAATTCCCAGGCTGCCTTTACTACGGGCTTCCTGACACGATGGGTTATGAGAAGTCAAGGATATAAATGAACCTTTATGCTCAGTGCTCTTCAAAGAAAAATAAATAATTCAATGGGATAGGAAGAATGGATTTCTATGTGGAAAACAAATAACTTTCATGTGTAAATATAGTTTCCTATACTATGAGAAGTGGGTCCTCCAGGGACCATCGGACAAATTAGTCTAACAAAAGAGGACAAAAGAGGATGAAGCTAAATGGTCTATAAAGAAAATCAGTAGAGGTGGCAGTGGGAGAGGGCAGGGGAGACAGAATCAGGATCTTGGATTCCACGCCAGCTTCCTCGTTGCACCCAAGGGCCAGCATGTGGGACAGACTTTGTGAGTGTGGCAGGGGCACTGCAGAGGCTTCCTGGTCCACTCTAAACTTCAGCCACTGCTGGGCGGTATTTCCCTGGAACTCAGATGGACACCTGAGCACCTGTCCTATAGCTTTTGCTAGGGGACCTTTATCAAAGCCCCAGACCCAAGGTACAGGCCCATGACATCCGCATCTTCTGGGGACCTGGTGGACAGAAGTCTGTCTCCTCGGACCACCATACTCTCCAAAGTCCCAGCAGAGCAACCCCTCCTTCAGTGCAAATGGGGGGGGGGACTGCTTCCTTCCCTCTCTCCCCACTTGCTGGGGTCACCTCCTGAGTGTCAGAGCTGTACTCAAGTTCTGGTCTCAGCTTCTGTTTCCAATGATTCCAAATTAGGACAGAACAGAGAAAGTGATCACCAAACCCAGACAGCCAGTTCGCATGGTGAAACAGGTAACCAAAGGGACCAAGGGAACAACCCAGCGGAGAGAGGATGTGGCCAGGAAGGCAGTGCACAGTGTGGGATAATCGGGTGCCTGCTATGGGGGGGTCAGGACTCCCCGCAGGCCAAGCACCTCCAGGTGTGTGGTTTTCCAAAGACACGCAGCAGCCGATGCACCACACCTCAGCTGGGGCCCTGGGACTCAGAACATAGAATATCATTTCTTCCACCTTTATTTCTGGCAAGCTACAGTGAGAAATCCATTTATTTTTGCAGCCAGAACACATCTACATGCACATACGTACATACGTGTATCTACACTTACTAGGTAGTCATCGGATACATCAGTGAAACAAAAGGTCACCAGACATGATTCCTACCCACATGCGGTGGGATTTGACCTCTCCATCCTGCCTGACTCTCTCTTACTCCCTCTCCTCAGAATTGGTTTCACAGTCTTTACCAGCAGGTCACAGCCCACAATTAGCCAGACTTATTTTCCTGGGAACTTGAATAGACCATTCATCCTTTCTGGGCCTCACTCTTTGTTGGTAAAGTAACAAAGAGAAGATGAAACGACAGTGGAAGTCCTTTCTGCCTTTCAAATACTGTTACAGCTCTACGTAAAATTCATAATAAACTATCAGGGAATGCACTCGATATTCCATTAACGCCTGGCAGTTAACATATGATACGATTTAAGCAAAAGCCCTGGGTATGATGTTAAGTGTTCTTCCAAAAAATGTTTACTAAGGTGTTGTGTGTTCTTTTGGTAAAACACTTTTGTATTCAGAATTAGAATATAAAAAGTCAGGAATAGTTGCAAAGTGGTGGCTTTAACTTCTTTACTTCTCGTCATCAGCTTTTCCTCTTAGGCCTCATCCTTCTTGGTCTTAGGGAGCTCAAAGTAACCACACACCTGCCTTTGTCCTCGTGGTCCCCAACCTGGAATGCCGCTCATCTCACTCCGCATGTCCTGCCAGGGTCAGGCTGATGTGTTCCTCTTCCCAGAAGCTTTCTCCAGTCTGTCTGCATCCCCATGTCACTGTCTGCAGGCCCTGGCATGGGTCCCATCTGATCGCTGTGCAGCTGTTTGCTTACGTGGCTCTGAGTGCCTCAACAAAGGAACCTGTCCTGTTCGTCTCAGTATCCAGAGCACCTAACACAGTGCCTGACACAAAACAGGCAAAGATAAAAGTAAAGGGATCCTATCTTTTCAATTGTCACTCAGATGCTCCTGGGTGCTCACATCTGACCTCAGGTTCCAATGCCAATCCCAGTGTAAGAGCCACTATCACATAACACAAGTGAAAACCTTCTGCACTCCAATTACACCGCATGGGGCATCGCCTCTTATTAAATTGAATTTGGCCAGAAGAATGGCAGTTGAGCCCTGGGAAAGTAATTCATGGTGTACTCACAAAGGAGCAGCTGTCACCCTCAAAGCAGTACCTGCATGGAGGGTACAGATGCATTCTCCTGCTCGTCAAATTGCTGAAGCTTCTATTGCATCCGTCAGAATCTTTGGCATTCAAGGGACAACCACTCAGGAGATAAAACATCAATCAAACAAACAACAACAACCACTACCCCTATTACTACTCTCTGGGCTCAGGGGAATTATCACCAGGTTTCTATAACCTGAGAAGAATGGGCCTCTGGGACCTCCTTCCCTGGTTTCCATTGAAGCTTCCTGCTGAATGTTGTTCCTCCTCCCTGCTAAGGCCACTCGGGGACCTAGCTCCTCACTATCCATCACCAGAGGGTGCCTATCACCCTTCCTGGTCCCAGTCCAGATGCTCCAGGAAGGGGCCCACAGGCTCAGCCTGGGCAACTGCTGAATCCTGGAGCCGTCACTGCCCCCAGCAGGTGGGGCTCTGAGACTGGTCGTCCGTGGAAAATCCCCGTCTGTCTAGCATCATACACAGAGGTTTCCCCTGCAACCACATGGCTGGGGTGTGGAGAGACATGAGAAAGGAAGGGGAGGGCTATTCTAGAATGTGAACTGAAGGATGAGCGCCTCACCTTCTAAGGACTAGCTCCATTTTTACCCCTTTCACTAAACTAACCTGTAGCCATTTCCCCCAGGCATGAGCAGAGCCCACTCTCATACTCCTAAGTCTCTTTAAGTAGTTTAAAAGGCTTTGCATTCTTTCTCTCAGACTAGAGCGGAAGGTGGATGGGAACTCAGTAGGCTGCTCTAATTGTGTCTGTAGCTGCCTGGGAGCTCACAGGACGCTCCTCCGCACAGCTGGGGCCAAGCCCAACTCCTGCAGGGACTGTGTCTTCGCACTTGTGACTCGCTGCTCTAGCTGGGGCAGTGCACATGCTGCCTCCCCTTCAGGTCCCACAACGGAAGGGACTGCCTGCCCCCACTAGTTCTACCTCTGTGCTTTATTCCTTTAAATAAAGAGTCATCACTCTGACACTGAGGACTGTATTCCAGCCCCATAGGAATGACCTCATGTGAATAAACACCCATAACTTGATTTTGTCTGCTGGATGCAACTACAACTGACCTTCAGGAGGACCTCTACAAACTATAAAAAAAAAGTCATATAAAAGGATACATTTCATTGAAATCATCAGTTTTACTCATGATCTGTCCATTTTTATCACGTCTGAGATCACGGGGGCTTTGGTCTGAATCTCATGCTCCTATCACCTTTCGTCTGAGATCACGGGGGCTTGGGTCTGAATCTCATGCTCCTATCACCTTTTGACATTAAGGAGATGAATCAAGGCTGAGGCTTCATTGAGGCCCCTCTCAGTTTCAACATTCTGGAACCTTGGTTGTCTCTTTAACCAGGAAGCAGAATACACTGGGCCCCCAAGAAGGGATGCATGATGGCAGCTGATTTTGTGAATTTCAATTAAACTGCTGATTTTAGCAGAGTCCCAGGGAGTTAACGTGTCACCTCCACTCGAGTCTCACGGGCGAAGTATATTGCTAGGGAGCAGAGAAGGACACTTGAAGAGAAGACAAGTGGCCAGGCTGGCCCTCCTCAAGAATGCGGTGCTTCCTGGCTGGCGTCAAGTGCCGTGCTCTACCACTCTCCTGCCCGTAACCCACACCCACCTCCACCCTGGGCAGCTGCTGTCAACCGAAGGCAAGCAGTCCAATCCGGAGTCACATCCGTGATCCCTTCCCCCTCTGAATTTCTCTTTCCTTGTGTTTTGCAAAAAGCACAGTACCCTCCCCACTTATACATAAGGGATATATTCCAAGACCCCAGTGGAAACCACGGACTATGGACAGTACCAAACCCTACCTAGGCACTGTGTTTCTTCTTATGTGTACACACACAGATCGATGCCCTTCCCACGGTAACTAGGCACTTATCACACACTGTGGCCATAACTGCTTTCACGGTTGGAGGCATAACCACAAACCTTCCTCACAATTTCAAGGATAGAGGATTCGTTCCTCCTATACATCTTAGAAACCTTGGCAAAAGGTTTCTTTTTTTTGCTTCTTAAAGTTGGGAATTTTCATCTTTTCATTCAAAGGAAGCACTTCATGAGTTTCCTTTGGCATGTCTAAAAAGCCAGCATCACTACCCTTGGGCTTTGGGTCCTCATTAAGTGACATAAGGGTCATCTGAACACAAGCACTGTGGTACCGTGACAGTTGATATGATAAGTCACAGGGATGTCAAGTGATTAACAGGAAGGCGGTGCACGCAGCATGGACGCACAGGACAGAGAGATGATCCACATCCTGGGTAGGTTAATGCAGAATTTCATCAGCTGCTCAAAATGACATGCAATTTATAACTTATTTCTTTCTGAACATTCCATTTAATACTTTTGTGCCTCAATCAACCACAGGCGAAAAACTGCAGAAAGAAAAATCACAGATAAGAGGGGGCTACTGGGCTACAATTCCCCATGGTTCTTGGAGTAAAATTTGTGCCTATGCCTGGTGCTTCCAGTTCATTACACAATAATGTTCAGAAGAGCCTCCCTAACAGAGCCTCACATACCATTTTCCTCCCCAAAGCTCTCAGTGGTTTCCTATTGCTTTGAGGGCAAAAAGAGAAAAAAAAATAGTAAAAGGAATACTCCTGTCCTCTGTACCTACGACTGACCTCTCCCATGAATTCCCTGGGGACTCTTATCAGGCCAGACTATTCATTCTTCTCTAAACATATCTCTAGGTTTACAACATAAACAGTGTCCCAAATCCCCCAAATATTTGATTTTGTGGGGAAAAACCTACCTGGTATAAAACAGTTGCTAAATGCAGAAAGTATGGAATCTTTCACATGAACCACATAGACACGTGGACTTTCTGATGACTTAAGCCCACAGCCCTTAAGATAGTTTAGGGGTGAATCTTAAGCCCACAGCCCTCTTCAGATTTCCTTTACAATTTTTACTTGATATACTAATAAGCTAATTAAAATGTATTCACACCCTGACACCCCCAATGCCTGCTCCTCATTTGGGCTTTGGGGCCAGGGCACAGAATCTCTAGGTGTCCACCCAGTTGTCAACACTAGAAACCTCAGAACCATCCAACTTCTCCTGCTCAGTGTTAAAGAGTTGTCTTCATGGTTAAGAGTGACAAAATGTCACTCTTAACAGGGGTCAGCTGGGTGGTGTGGGTTGAGTTGTATTTCCCCAAAATTTACATGTTGGGATCCCACCTCCAGTGTCTCAGAATGAAACTTGGTTTGGAAGTAGGGTCATTATCGAACAAAATGGTCACACTGGTAGAGGGGTCACACATGACTGCCTGACACTCTTAAATAAAAAGGAGACTTGGACCCAGACACTCACAGGAGAATACCATGTGACAGCTGCAGGTCTGCTGTCCCCTCCAAGGACACACCAGAAGCCAGGAGAGGAGTGGACCAGCTCTTCTCCAGCACCCAGAGGACACAAGGCCATGTGAGCCTCCTGATGTCAGACTTCGGCCTCAGAACTGAAATGTTACTCTTAACTGAAGTGTTACAAGGAACTGAAGCCAACGCATCACACGGTGCCTACATAATGAGAATTCAATCCTTAAAACATTTCAAATTTCACATGCATTCTAAATAGTGAGCAGCTGAGGGAAAGATTTCTGCTCAGCAGGCCGCTGAGGTTGGTTCTCTGCATCAGCAATCCTCAGAGACAAATACTCAAGTACCAGCCAGGAGCCCAAACCTGTCTCAGGCATTGAGTTGGTTAAGGTTCACAATGACCATAAAGGCATCGAGAGTTAGAGGTTCACGTGATTAGCACCCATTTTACTGCTGTGGGGACAGTATTAGAAAAATTAAGTACTTAGTTCAAGGTCATCCAGTAGTAATTAAGAGAATAAACTCAAATGTCTGTGACTAGCACCCCAGTTCATAACCATGGCATGGCCTCCAGGGATCACTCCTGACACCTCTCCAGGCTGGGATGAAGCTCTACAGGGGCCCCTCACCTGGTCCACTGCAAGGCAACATGGGATTTCTACTAAGTGAGTCTGTAACATGCCCCTGGAAAATGCAAACTTGAAAATAATTCAGTTATCTCAGATAAGACCATGTTTATAAAAAGGCCCAAAGGGCATCCTATTTTTATTTGATTTATCAGATGTGTTATTTAAATAAAATGACTCATGAACAAGTCTAACATGCTTGGCTGCACATTTTTACTGTTTCTTTTATAATGCAAACATAGTGTTACTCTTGTTAAAAGGAATTAAAGCCAATGCATCACACAGTGCACAAATAATGAAAATTAAATTCTTAAAACATTTCAACTTTCACATGTATTCTAAATAATGAGCAACTGAGTGAAAATAAAAGCATTCAACAACTAAGATGTTGCTTCAACATCTCGAGGAATGGAATTACATGAACTTATGAATACAGAACAAAACCACTGTTTCTTAAATCATCACCATCAGCAAACACGGCTCAAAGAAATTTGTGCTGAAAAGAAATATTCCCTAGAACAGATGTGTGTGTGTGTGTGTGTGTGTGTGTGTGTGTGTGTGTAATTATTTCCTTGTAATCTGAAGAAACAATTGAACAACATGGAGCAAATCTGGAGCAATAATTGAACAACATGGAGCAAAATTAGTCTAGAACAGCAGTTCAAAGTTTGATCCAGGAGCCCCAGGACTCCTCCTTTCAGGACAACTCCCAAGTTAGGAGAATTTGTATGACAATATTCGTATGTCATTTGTTTTTTGACTTGGCTCACAATTGCACTGAAGCTGCAGAGGCAATGCAGGTAAAACTGCTGGGTCTGAGCATGAATCAAGCCAGTGACACCAACACTGACTTGCAGTTACTGTATTCTTAACTGTCCCACTCATGCAGGAAAAAAAAAAATCCAGCCCACTCCATCTCCAATCAAGAATGGCCTTGAGGTAACAGTACAATCCACTAATTTAATGAAATCTTGACCCTTGAATTTATTTATATTTTTTTCTTCTTTTTTTTTATTGGTTGTTCAAAACATTACAAAGCTCTTGACGTATCATATTTCATACATTAGATTCATGTGGATTATGAACTCCCATTTTTACCCCAAATACAGATTGCAGAATCACATCGGTTACACATCCACATTTTTACATACTGCCATACTAGTGACTGTTGTATTCTGCTATCTTTCCTATCCTCTACTATCCCCCCTCCCCTCCCCTCCCATCTTCTCTCTCTACCCCATCTACTGTAATTCATTTCTCTCCTTGTTTATTTTCCCATTCCCCTCACAACCTCTTATATGTAATTTTGTATAGCAATGAGGGTCTCCCTTCATTTCCATGCAATTTCCCTTTTCTCTCCCTTTCCCTCCCACCTCATGTCTCTGTTTAATGTTAATCTTTTCCTCCTGCTCTTCCTCCCTGCTCTGTTCTTAGTTGCTCTCATTATATCAAAGAAGACATTTGGCATTTGTTTTTTAGGGATTGGCTAGCTTCACTTAGCATAATCTGCTCTAGTGCCATCCATTTCCCTGCAAATTCCATGATTTTGTCATTTTTTAGTGCTGCGTAATACTCCATTGTGTATAAATGCCACATTTTTTAAAATCCATTTGTCTATTGAAGGGCATCTGGAGGAAGAAGATGGCGGCGGGAAGTGAGTAAGCCGCTCTGAGCCCCGCGCCGCGGCGTCTGAAAAGATGAGGTAAAGATCATTAAAGGAGATCTGTCGACAAAAACCCAGCACCGTGTCAAGATAGGGGCCTAGGTGGAGTGAATCAGCCACTAATCCAGCCAAGGTGAAGGGAGTCCAGCACGACTTCAGCGCGAGCAGTAAGGCTGCAGCCCGAGCCGCCCGGCTCCATCAGCCCCTTCTCCTTCTCCCTCCCCTTCTCCTCTCCGCCTTTCCACCTTGCTTCTTTCTCCCCAGCCGTCTCTCCTCCCAAGCTCAGTTTCTAAATTTAGATCTCAACTTCTTTCCCCCACCCCGCCCGCTCTCCTGCGTGTCCGGTACCCGGACCGCGCGGCCCTGAGGCGCCGCCTCCCCTCCCCCAACCCGCACCCCCTCCCCGGGGGTCCCGAAGGCTGCCGCCGCTGCCGCCGCCGCTGCCACCGCCTCCCACAGAGCACCATAGAGCAGACTCTTCACCGCGCGAATGAGCTGCCGAAGTATATGAAACAGCTGATAAGATGAGCGACAATTTAAAATCCAAGTGATCCAAGAACACGCACTGAGCTCTGACCCGCTGAATTCAAACTCCCGGTCACCTGCTTCCCGCAGACAAACAGCTATGACTCGGCATTAATTCATCCCGCTGAAACAACTGGTCAGCCCTTCTCATCATACGAAGGTAAATGCCTACCGAGTCTTCATAAGTAGTGGCCACTGGTTTGAAACGGGGCTTGGGAGAGAAGGACCCACCCGTTGAATTAGTCTCCCGGCAAAGGGAAACCGTGTCATCAGACTGCTGCGGAGGAGATAACTGCGTTGAAACAGGTGTGTGATCCCATAGCCTTGCCTCTCCACACATCGGGAAAACTCTAAGAGCCCCTCCCAGCTCTCCAGTAAGGGCACCTCCCAGCTCTCCTGTGAGTGCTTCAGCCAGCCCGAGGGAATCAGAGGTGGTGCGGGTCTCGCAAGCGGAAATACCGCTCCCACCAGGGCTGACTGCTGAGGTCTCTTGCACCACCTACGGGAAGTGGATACCAGAGGGCAAGTAAAAGCCGCTGAGGATTCTCAGCCCCAAACTCTACAAGCTTAGGGTCTGAGGGAATGGCAAACTGGAAGAGTGTGCCCAGTCGTTCATGAAAACAGGGCTCCCGGGAGCAGCAGACTTGGCGTGTAGCCAGTATTGTGGTGAGAGGGGCCTGGCTAGAGAAAAAGTGGGAAGTGACTAGGCACAAGAGGAGGCCCTAGACACTCAGGATTGGAGACTCGCCCAGTCTGGGAGGAGCTGCTGCACAGTGATTGGTTCCCGCGTATTGACAGGAGAAACTTGACCCGGTGGGCACAGCGCCACCTACTGGAAGAGAAGTTAATCAAACTCTAAGACTGCATTTATTAGGTTTTTTTTTTTTTTCTTTTCTCCTTTTTTTTTTTTTATTTAGGTTTTTCTTTCATTTTCATTTTTTTCTTTCTTGTTGTTTTATTAATTTTTTTTTTACAAAATATTTTTTTAAATTTTTTTTTTCTACTAATTTTAACTTAAATTTTTTTTTAATTATTATTATTATTTTTTTTAATCTTTTTCTTTTTTAGTTCCTATTCTTTTTCTTCTTTAGTCTTCTCATTTTTCTTATCCCCCCTTTTTTCTTGAATTCTACCTGCCTACTCTCATTCTCTTTAGAGACTTCTTCCCTTCCCTTCAAATACCTTTCCTCCCAAGCATCAAACTAATTTATAGGAGTAAACAGTAACTCAGCAGTCAAACAGAACAAGAAACAACATGAGCAGCTTCAAAAAACAAGGAAGAAAAGGAGTACAAACAACGCAGGACAGCCTAAATATTCAGGAGGACCTAGAGTCATCAGAAAAATGGTCATATAAAGAACTCAAGGAACACCTAAGACAGATGGAATGGAACCTTAAAGAGGATACAAGACAGCAAATTCAAGCAGCGAAAGAACACATTGAGAATGCATTTCACAAACAGATAAAAGAAGAAGTTAAGCATCTTTATCAGGAGATAGAGACTATAAAAAATAATCAAACAATAATTCTAGAAATGAAGGAAACGATAAACCAAATTAAAAACTCAATTGAGAGTATCACTAACAGAGTGGAGCAAGTAGAAACCAGAACATCAGATAATGAAGACAAAATACACCATCTTGAAAAGAGTCTAGCCAACTCAGAAAGGCTGGTAAAAAATCACGAGAAAAACATCCAAGAATTATGGGATAACATTAAGAAACCGAACTTACGAGTCATCGGGATAGAAGAAGGTACAGAGATTCAAACCAAGGGAATGAGAAACTTGCTGAAGGAAATAATTACAGAAAACTTTCCAGAAATAAAAAAGGAAACAGATATACAAATTGAAGATGCATACAGGACACCGAGCACACAAAATCACAGTAGACCAACGCCAAGACACATTGTTATGAAGATATCCAATATACAGAACAAAGAGAAAATATTAAAAGCTACAAGAGAAAGGAGACAGATTACATTTAGGGGTAAACCAATACGGTTAACCACGGATTTTTCATCACAGACACTGAAAGCAAGAAGGTCATGGAACAATGTATTTCAAACACTGAAAGACAATGGATGCCAACCAAGAATTCTGTATCCAGCAAAATTAAGCTTCAGGTATGACAATGAAATAAAAATCTTTCATGATAAACAAAAGTTAAAAGAATTTGCAGCCAGAAAACCAGCATTGCAAAGCATTTTGAGCAAAACACTACACGAGGAAGAAATGAAAAACAATAACCAAAACCATCAGTGGGAAGTGCCGCAGTAAAGACAGAGGGCAAGGGGAAAGACAATCATGGAGAGACAAACTAAATTTTTTTTTTTTTAAAAAAAGGATAAACAATCAAACATGGATGGAAGTTCAAACCACATATCAATAGTAACTCTGAATGTTAATGGCTTAAACTCTCCAATAAAGCGACATAGGCTGGTATCATGGATTAAAAAAACAAATCCAACAATATGCTGCCTCCAGGAGACACATCTTATTGGAAAAGACATACACAGGCGGAAGGTGAAAGGATGGGAAAAAATATACCACGCACATGGTCCTCGTAAGCAAGCAGGGGTAGCCATCCTCATATCGAATAAAATCGACTTCAAGACTAAGTTAATCAAAAGGGATAAAGAAGGTCATTATATACTGTTAAAAGGAACCATTCACCAACAAGACATAACAATTATCAATATTTACGCACCAAACAATGGTGCTGCGACATTCACAAAACAAATTCTCCTCAAATTCAAGAATCAAATAGACCACAACACAATAATTATGGGAGACTTCAACACACCTCTCTCACCATTGGACAGATCCTCCAAACAAAAGTTAAATAAAGAAACTATAGAACTCAATACCACAATCAATAACCTAGACTTAACTGACTTATATAGAATATATCAACCATCATCAAATGGATATACTTTCTTCTCAGCAGCACATGGATCCTTCTCAAAAATAGACCATATATTATGCCATAGGGCAAACCTCAGTAAATATAAAGGGGTGGGGATAATACCATGCATTTTATCTGATCATAATGGAATGAAACTGGAAATCAATGATAAAAGAAGGAAGGAAAAATCCTACATCACATGGAAAATGAACAATATGTTACTGAATGATCAATGGGTTACAGAAGACATAAAGGAGGAAATCAAAAAATTCTTAGAGATAAACGAAAATACAGACACAACATATCGGAATCTATGGGACACAATGAAAGCAGTTTTAAGAGGAAAGTTCATCGCCTGGTGGTCATTTCTCAAAAAAAGAAGAAACCAACAAATAAATGAGCTCACACTCCAACTCAAAGCCCTAGAAAAGGAAGAGCAAAACAACAGCAAATGTAGCAGAAGGCAAGAAATAATTAAAATCAGAGCAGAAATTAATGAAATTGAAACAAAAGAAACTATTGAAAAAATTAACAAAACTAAAAGTTGGTTCTTCGAAAAAATAAATAAGATCGACAGACCTTTAGCCATGCTAACGAAGAGAAGAAGAGAGAGAACTCAAATTATTAACATACGGGATGAAAAAGGCAATATCACAACAGATGCTACAGAAATACAGAAGACAATTAGAAATTATTTTGAAAATCTATATTCCAATAAAATAGAGGATAGTGAAGACATCGATAAATGTCTTAAGTCATATGATTTGCCCAGACTGAGTCAGGAGGATATAGACAATCTGAACAGACCAATATCAATAGATGAAATTGAAGAAGCCATCAAAAGACTACCAACCAAGAAAAGCCCAGGACCGGATGGGTATACAGCGGAGTTTTACAAAACCTTTAAAGAAGAATTAATACCAATACTTTTCAAGTTATTTCAGGAAATAGAAAAAGAGGGAGCTCTGCCAAATTCATTCTATGAGGCCAACATCACCCTGATCCCGAAACCAGACAAAGACACCTCAAAGAAAGAAAACTACAGACCAATATCTCTAATGAACCTAGATGCAAAAATCCTCAATAAAATTCTGGCGAATCGAATACAAAAACACATCAAAAAAATAGTGCACCATGATCAAGTAGGATTCATCCCTGGGATGCAAGGATGGTTCAACATACGGAAATCAATAAATGTTATTCACCACATCAATAGACTTAAAGATAAGAACCATATGATCATCTCGATAGATGCAGAGAAAGCATTCGACAAAGTACAGCATGCCTTTATGTTCAAAACATTAGAAAAACTAGGGATAACAGGAACTTACCTTGACATTGTAAAAGCTATCTATGCTAAGCCTCAGGCTAGCATCATTCTGAATGGACAAAAGTTGAAGGCATTCCCTCTAAAATCCGGAACAAGACAGGGATGCCCTCTATCTCCACTTCTATTCAATATAGTTCTCGAAACACTGGCCAGAGCAATTAGACAGACGAAAGAAATTAAAGGCATAAAAATTGGAAAAGAAGAACTTAAATTATCACTATTTGCAGATGACATGATTCTATACCTAGAAGACCCAAAAGGGTCTACAAAGAAACTACTAGAACTAATAAATGAATTCAGCAAAGTGGCAGGATATAAAATCAACACGCATAAATCAAAGGCATTTCTGTATATCAGCAACAAAACTTCTGAAATGGAAATGAGGAAAAACACTCCATTCACAATATCCTCAAAAAAAATAAGATACTTGGGAATCAACCTAACAAAAGAGGTGAAAGATTTATACAATGAAAACTACAGAACCCTAAAGAGAGAAGTAGAAGAAGATCTTAGAAGAAGGAAAAATATACCCTGTTCATGGATAGGCAGAACAAACATCATCAAAATGGCGATATTACCAAAAGTTCTCTATAGATTTAATGCAATGCCAATCAAAATCCCAACGGCATTTCTTGTAGAAATAGATAAAGCAATCATGAAATTCATATGGAAAAATAAAAGACCCAGAATAGCAAAAGCAATTCTAAGCAGAAAGAGTGAATCAGACGGTATAGCGATACCAGATTTCAAACTATATTACAGAGCAATAGTGACAAAAACAGCATGGTACTGGTACCAAAACAGGCGGGTGGACCAATGGTATAAAATAGAGGACACAGAGACTAACCCACAAAGTTACAACTATCTTATATTTGATAAAGGGGCTATAAGCATGCAATGGAGGAAGGATAGCATCTTCAACAAATGGTGTTGGGAAAACTGGAAATCCATATGCAACAAAATGAAACTGAATCCCTTTCTCTCGCCATGCACAAAAGTTAACTCAAAATGGATCAAGGAGCTTGATATCAAATCAGAAACTCTGCGTCTGATAGAAGATAAAGTTGGCTCCGATCTACAGATTGTGGGGTCGGGCTCCAAATTCCTTAATAGGACACCCATAGCACAAGAGTTAACAACTAGAATCAACAAATGGGACTTAATTAAACTTAAAAGTTTTTTTTCAGCAAAAGAAACAATAAGAGAGGTAAATAGGGAGCCTACATCCTGGGAACTAATTTTTACGCCTCACACTTCAGATAGAGCCCTAATATCCAGAGTATACAAAGAACTCAAAAAACTAGACAATAAGATAACAAATAACCCAATCAACAAATGGGCCAAGGACCTGAACAGACACTTCTCAGAGGAGGATATACAATCAATCAACAAGTACATGAAAAAATGCTCTCCATCTCTAGCAGTCAGAGAAATGCAAATCAAAACCACCCTAAGATACCATCTCACTCCAGTAAGATTGGCAGCCACTATGAATTCAAACAACAACAAGTGCTGGCGAGGATGTGGAGAAAAGGGTACACTTGTACATTGCTGGTGGGACTGCAAATTGGTGCGGCCAATTTGGAAAGCAGTTTGGAGATTCATGGGAAAGCTGGGAATGGAACCACCATTTGACCCTGCTATTGCCCTTCTCGGACTATTCCCTGAAGACCTTAAAAGAGCATGCTACAGGGACACTGCCACATCGATGTTCATAGCAGCACAATTCACAATAGCTAGACTGTGGAACCAACCCAGATGCCCTTCAATAGACGAATGGATAAAAAAAATGTGGCATCTATACACAATGGAGTACTATGCAGCAATAAAAAATGACAAAATCATAGAATTTTCAGGGAAATGGATGGCATTAGAGCAGATTATGCTTAGTGAAGCTAGCCAAACCCTAAAAAACAGATACCAAATGTCTTCTTTGATATAATGAGAGCAAGTATGAACAGAGCAGGGAGGAAGAGTAGGAAGAAAAGAGTAACATTAAACAGAGACTTGAGATGGGAGGGAAAGGGAGAGAAAAGGGAAATTGCATGGAAATGAAGGGAGACACTCATTGCTAAACAAAATTACATATAAGAGGTTGTGAGGGGAATGGGAAAATAAACAAAGAGAGAAATGAATTACAGTAGATTGGGTAGAGAGAGAAGATGGGAGGGGAGGGGAGGGGGGATAATAGGGGATAGGAAAGGTAGCAGAATACAACAGTCACTAATATGGCATTATGTAAAATTGTGGATGTGTAACTGACGTGATTCTGCAATCTGCATTTGGGGTAAAATTGGGAGTTCATAACCCATGTCAATCTAATGTATGAAATATAATATGTCAAGAGCTTTGTAATGTTGTGAACAACCAATAAAAAAATGTAAAAAAAAAAAAAAAAAGGGCATCTGGGTTGGTTCCACAGTCTAACTATTGTGAATTGTGCTGCTATGAACATCGATGTGGCAGTATCCCCGTAGTATGCTCTTTTAAGGTCTTCAGGGAATAGTCTAAGAAGGGCAATAGCTGGGTCAAATGGTGGTTCCATTCCCAGCTTTCCCAGGAATCTCTATACAACCCTTGAATTTAGATATATTTAATATTTTGGGTGATCAGATGGAACTCATGTGTAGGTCTTCTGCTTTACGATGGTCCCCTCCTCACCCAGCACCTGTGTTTGGCTGTGGTATGAATTACCCACATTTTCATGGCCCTGGTTAATCAATCTTGAGTATTTATAGGTCATCTTGATGAAGATGAGTGAAGGGAGCTTCTTAGTGCCAGAAAAAGAACGGACAATATATGTTGGCAATGACACAGTTTGGATCTTCATGCAAATGTAGAATTTGGGGATATTTGGGTCTGCCATCTTGAGCTGGTACATGTTTTAAAGTCTTTCTGAGGCAAACATCAGAGATATTAACAAAAGTGATGTTTTAAACATATTGCAAAATGAACTATACCAATATTTACAAGATCTCTAAGAAACTTGGTGTAATATGTGTCATCATTACATACAATTTTATCAGATCTAATGAAGACACTTGAAGTCCATTCGAGACAGAGTAAGTCTATGTTCTCAAATTCCATCTGTCAACTAATCCTTCATAATATACAACTTGTTGAGTTTAGGTATTATTAAAGAATACGAATCCACAGTTTCAAAAAGCTTTGAAAGCGTTGTCCCTTTTCCCACTGTGATGGTCTGGATTTGAAATTTCCCCTAAAAGTTCAGGTGTTAAAAGCAGGGTCCCCTGCAGCAAGGTTCAGAGGTGGGGCTTTTAGGCAGTGATTGGATCATGGGGCTCTGACCTGATCTTCAATGGGCTAAAAATGGACTTCTGGGAGGTGGGACCTAGTTGGAGGATGTTGATCCCTGGGTGCATGCTCTGGAGCGGTTCGTCTTGTCTTTGACTCCTTCCTCTCTCTTTCTGCTTCCTGACTGCCGTCAGCTAACTGCTTTCCTCCACCATGCCCTTCCGCTATGATGTTTCTGCATTGGAAACAGCCAACCACACTCTGAATCCTCCAGAACTGTGAAAGAAAGTAAATCTTTCCTCCTCTAAGTTATTCTTGTCAGGTGTTTTGATAACAGCAATACAAAGTTGACTAACAGACCAACTAAGTATGTGTGTGACCATATCTTCTTCCTATACCTCCAATAAAATATCTTACAACAGACTGAATCAAGAAGGAGACCTGAGAGCAGGGCTGTCTTGTATTAAGCCAGACACACCAACTACTTACAGTATTGTAAACTAAAGCCACTCTTCTTAGCTGTGAAAAGAATGGAGGTATTTTGAATGAAATATTTATATCAATACATAATGGGTTTATTATATTTGACGTTAAATGAATACTTAACAGATATATTGAGTTACATTTTAAAATTTTTTGATATCCAATATAATACATACTAAATTAGAAGCAGCTCACATAGATAAAAACTTCTTGGGGTCTTCTATAATTTTTATAAGCATTAAGGGGAGGTCAAGAGACCAAAATCTTTTAGCTCCTCTGGACTAGTGGGGTTGAATGGGAGTGAAGGGGACAATTCATTATGGGCATGAGCCTGGATTTTATCCTATTGTGCATAATTTATTCCCCTCACCATTATCTAATGAATTTCCAAGGAATCACATTATTAGTTATGTTCACCTCAAAATTCACAGTGATAATGAGGCAAAATGAAAACACTATAGTCCTAAAGTTAAAATGACAATGTGTACCTTCAACACTGGGCTGACAGAGTCGTGAGCCTGGTTCTACAATGTCCTGTTGCTCTACCTTCTTCAAAAGACACCACATGTCAAAGTTAGGCAATTTTACCCAAGAAAGCATACCACTGTGACTGCATCCAGACATCAAAACCTCAGGCTTTGCCAAAACTACTAGTTTTTAAATCAGGACAAAATCCTAGGAAATGATCTGTTGTCTTTTGTCTCATAAGTAGATGCTAAAGCTTGGGAATAAATGTTAATCTGAATAGTGACTGGATTTTCTTTCTCTTAAACTCTTTATAGTTTGCTTTTAAAATGTCCAAATAATTAGATTATCTCTCATTTAGTTATGCCTCTCATTGAACTAGTTCTATTAATTCTATGATCTTGGTTTCTGGTGATCATATCCACTCACATACTCCCTAAGGGAAAAGTCTGAATTATTCATGCACCACTTAATTGCACAATGGATACAAGAATGTATCTTGGAGCAGGGGCTGTAACCATGAATCTGAACTGCATTATTTATGGTCTAGGTGATGCTGAGGGAGGCAACATATGTCTGTGGCCCTCAGTTTCCTCAGCCAGGAAACCGGATCAGTGACAGCACTTGGGAGGTTTTGTAAGAAACAGAATGAGTTCCATATGGGAAGCACTTCAGAACCATGCCTAGTGATTCCTGGTCATGTATTATTTATGCAGCTGATAGATACATTGACTTGGGTCACCTTGGTATTACAATTTATACAACTCCTTTTGGCATAAATACATAGATAAATGCTTACTCTGGATGTGTGCTAAAGAGAGTCCCTTTTGCCAACTAATTTATGAAAGAAAGAAATTACAGTGATGGCACACCAGTCAAGTTTCGTGAGTTTGTCCACTTTTTTTTTTTCTATAAGTATCTGTTTTGTTTCCTGACCAGTTCTTAAGGCTTGAAATGACTATTTTATCTAAATTAACCACTTCCAAGTTCAACTTGTGGAGCTCCAGCTACTGAGTGTGTATTTATCATAGGTGAACATGCACTCACCTCTTTTCATATACATGATCTCAACAAGCTGAGATCTTGATACTGCCCTTCTCATTTGAGCAGAAGTAGGCCCAGTGACGTGAAGTGTCCTGCAGGAAGCCCCCTCATCTCAAAGTAGCAGAATCGAGACAGACCTCCAGCTTTTTGGTTCCCGATTCCACAAAGACCAATACACATGTTGGTGCCCGTGGAGAGCCATGATCATCCCCGTTCATACCTCTTATGGCCCTGCTGGATGCTCCTCCTACACCTTGTCATCTTGAGAAGCCGCCGTGATCTCCTAGCTGGGTGGGTGGGTTTTCTAGGGAGGACACACCTGCAATGGCTCTGTCATTCATCTCCTCTGGGGAATTCCCTCTGCTGAAGTGTGCCTGGAACTTTAATAGGGTCACTCCCAGACTGAGGTCACCGAGGATATCAGTAACACCAGGGTAGGACACCAGGAGCCTTGGCCACTCCTGAGAGACCCTGGCACGGGAAGATGCAGTGTCTTGGACCTTCAGATTGCTTGACTCCTTAAACAGTCATGGGGCTACTGAGGGAGGCTCCGGAGGACACGTCTAGAGCGAGCATTTATGTATTTATACCAGGGTGCCTCACCGCTCTGATGCACCCTGTAGAAATACAGACTGTTTATGTTTGCTAATTGATCAGTTTTAAGCATGCCTGAGAATATATAAATTATTAAAAGTCTGAATATATTACACATGATGCTCTCCAAGGAAATAACCAGCTTTCCTGGATGCTGTAGCTCATTTGTGCCTATCTAAGTTTGATGATCTAAGTGCTATGGAGTCGTGGTCTCTGAGGTACTGAGCCCCTTTTAGGAGAAGAATCAATTGCCCACATCCACCACCCTGAAAATCTGAGTGGTTAGCACCCAAATCCTGTGAATGGGGAAAGCAGATAAGATTCTCCTTTGCTACAGTGGAGATCTGTCTCCCAAAAGCCAAGGTGTTGAAAGCTTGGTCCCCAGTACAGCAATGCTCAGAGGTGAGGCTTTGGGGAGGTGATGGATCGTGCGGGCTCTGATTTCGTCATAGATTAAGGATTTGATGGCAAATCAAAACTGTAGGAGGTGGGACCTTGGGGCAGGCCATGCCCATGGGAACTCTATCTTGGCCCCTGACCTGCATCCTCCCCTGCTCCATGGATGTCCTGAGTTGAGTAGTTTTCCTCCACCACACCCTTCCACCATGATGTTTCTGCCTTGGAGCCAGCCAACCATGGACCAAAACTTTTGAAACCATGAACCCAAATAAATCTTTCCTCTGCTAAGTTGTTTTTCTCAGGTATTTGTCACAGCAACGAAAAGCTAACACACTATTCTGAAGAAGGGATTCAGTTTGGCCTCTGGGATTAAAAAAAGAGAGAGACAGACAGACAGACAGACAGACATGGGTGGTATCCCTAGGGAAGATAATGTGCATGGGTATCAATCCTGTTTCCAGGAAAAGGTATATGGCTTAGAAGGCTTAAGAAGAGAAAACTCTTCTGGTGGCCCTGTGGTGGTGGGTTGTCACTAGGAACCTCAGAAACCCACTGTTTATGTCTTCACAATGAAAGGTCCAGTCCAGGCTGTATAGGGGATCCATGTTCCCTGCAGTTTCTGCCACTTCTACCTCCCTGAGTGAGGACAAGGTGTGGTTCTCTTTCTACTGACTACAAACACTGCATCACCTGTATCTATATTCCTCCAAACCCATAGTTTCCAGGTCTATCAAATTAAAAAAATACAGGACTCTGAATTAAATTTAACTTTCATATAAATCACATTTTTTTAGTAAAAGTACGTGCCATGTAATATGTGTGGCATCATCATATGAAAAATGTACCCACTGTTAATTAAAGTTCCAATTTAACTGAACCTCGTGTATTTTATTGAGGAATCCCAAATCTTGCCCACTGTCTGCAATCCCAACTCCCTGCCCCATCCCCTCAAGGGCACGAACTTCCAGAAGTGGGAAATAGGAAGGAGCTGTCTTCAGACCACACCATCTCTTCCAGGGATGAGAAAGCATCAATGACGTTAGCAGGAAAGACTAAAACAGTGAAGTAGGAACTCGTATCTCAGTATATGATCTCCCTCCATCTGCTTCCTCCTTGCAGGGTCCAGCAAGCAGGAGCTTAGCTGGAGTAGCTGAAATGATTTAAGAAAAAAAATTTTTTTTGACACAGAGTCTAGATAAATTGCTGAAGGCCTCACTAAGTTGCCGTCACGATCCTCCTACTTCAGCCTCCTGAGTCGCAGGGACTACAGGTGTGTGCCATCACACCAGGGACACTTTGAACATCTATGAGTGGCTCTGTTTTGGAAAACTTCCTCAAACATTATCATCACATCTTTTTGCTTTTAATACCTCCCCCCACCAAAGCAAACATTATTTTCTTTTCTGCCATTTCACTGTTGAGAAGAAATTACATTTCTAAATTGTTACTCTTCACTCAGTCCTTCACTAGAGGATGTCTGCAAGTGGGCAGGGAGGGGTGAAAACACATCTTTTTGTTCTAATCCTAAATACGTATGTTTTTATATCAGCGTCGCAGGCGCATCTCCATGGCAAGCATTGGGAACTTCACGGTTTTAGAAATGACCCTTCTGGAACACACCAGCCCTCGTGGTTATGTTGTTTTCTCTGCTGGGCTGGCTTCAACCTGAATGACTGAGTGGTGTCCTGGGGAGGCACAGGCAAGTCAGAGGAGGCAGCAGAGAGGTTCTAAGAAAGAACATGGGCAACTGGGAGCCAGGCCCTCCAAACGCTTGTGGTGGGGACTGGTAGGCGGCCGTCTAGCAGAGACCTGTGCTGAATGCACCTTCCCTGGCTTGTGCTTCTGGCCCTCCCTTTGTGATTAACTGATCACTGCCTTCTGTGGTTCTGCTGAAATCCCTCCCCAGAGGGTGGCCCTCTCACCCTTTTCTGAGAGGGATGAGGGCAGGGTGCTGTATGGCTCAGGCCACATGTGTTCTCCTAGCAGCTGGGAATGACAGTCTCCTCAGTGAGAAGGCTCCGGGGAGTGTACCAGGAAATCGCTCTGGGGTATGGCTGTCTGTATTCTGGAAGGGTCTCTGCAGGTTCCCACAGGGATGCTTTTCTCTTACACCCCCAGGATTCCTGTGCTACGTGGTGGAGTTGGCCATGGAGGATGGGAAAGGAGCAGTGCATGCCTCAGTAGGTGTGGTGCTAGAGGAACACACGGATCCTGTAAAGACTGACCGACCGTGGCATGGAGAACTGACCACACCAGCTTACGGAGAACTGAAAGAAAGCCAAGAAAGCCGGCTGAGGAAAAGAGGAGCTCCCCGTTTCTTGATGACACCTCTCCTGTTCTCCACACGGAGTCACAATGTGACCTGAAGTCAGCCACTGCTTCCTACTTCTGTGACTCCGTCTGTAACTCTTGGCTGCTGTAAGGTAGAACAGGGCTCCTGGGAAAATGGAGGGTGCCAAAAGTCCAACCCAGGCCCCCTTGGTTAGGAGGCATCACCTGGCAGCATTAAAAAATGCATGGAGAAGTTAGGAAGACAAGGGCCACTTCAGAGACCCTTCTCCCGTCCTCCTCCTGGCTTGTGTTGGAGATAGTCTGAGTGTCCAGATGCACAGGTCAGCTGGGTGCCCAGACCTGCCTGAACCTGCTGTGTTAGTCACTCGTTGGCTTATTACTCTGAAACTCTTCTCCTCAAGGGTGTGGATGTCTCCAAGCCCCTGGCTGCCCCCATGAACTACCTTCTTTCCACACAATGCTCAAGTCCACTCCCGGGTGGTCGGTAGGTTCTCAAACACACAGCCGAACTGAACTTGAGGTTGGCATTTCAGACACAGGTTGAGATTTGGGTGGGCAGAAAGACTGCTGCTCATCCCCAAAGGAGATACTGAACTCCTAATTATTTACTCTTACTGGTACAGGTTGCTCCTGAAAACCACAGAGCCAGCCCAGCACGGTAGATAGGAATCCTGGCTGGGGCAGCCGTGGGCTCACTGAATTCCAGCCCCTCCCATTAGCCTCCTTCCATTAGCTGTGGCTTCCATTTCCTTCTGACATAAAACACAGGTGATAAAATCCCTCTTCCCGCTGGGTTGTCAGGAAGACTTAGAGATGTAATAAATGACATCTGCTGAGATGGCTGCCTGGCACAGAGGGAGCCTTCAATGGACAGTCACCATTACTACTTCCCAGGGGCCACAATGAGACCATTTCGATTCCTTCTTCATTCAGATACAGACTGCAAGGCGCGGTGTCTCTCCTGGTCCTTCTAAATTCTATCAGGAGGAAGGAGTGGCCATGGGAAACCACCCTAGCCTTACACAGTCTCTAATTTTACAATAACCTGGGTTGATCACCCAGGAAACTGTAAATCTCAGGTTCTTTCTAAAATGAGGGTAATGACACTTGACCCATTCAGTATTGGGGATTAAAAATACTTTGTGAAATGTGTTATAACCAATTTTACTTTTTTATATTGGACTTTCTTACACAACTGTGCATGTAAGCGCACACGCATGCACACATAGACACACTCCCATGCCTGCCAACACTCTTCCCCATGGGGGGGAGTGTCTATCTTTACTTTCTGTTCCCTCAATGTTCACAGAAATAAATTTCTCATCCCAGGATATACCCAGGTTTTTGTAGACCTGAAACTTGTATAATAAATTTGAGTTCCTCTACAAAAATATATAAACTTACTGAACTAGTTTTTAAAGGAATATTTATCTAAACTGAAAGAGCAGCAAGGAATAGTGGTGAAAGAGAGGTCCCTTGCAAAGAGGGACCGGGAATCTCAGTTCCATATCAACCTGCCTACCTGTCACAGGAGTCTCCTCTCCAAATCCACCTGTTCACCTGTCACAGGAGTCTCAGCTCCAAATCCACCTGTTCACCTGTCACAGGAGTCTCAGCTCCAAATCCACCTGTTCACCTGTCACAGGAGTCTCAGCTCCAAATCCACCTGTTCACCTGTCATAGGAGTCTCAGCTCCAAATCCACCTGTTCACCTGTCACAGGAGTCTCCTCTCCAAATCCACCTGTTCACCTGTCACAGGAGTCTCAGTTCCAAATCCACCTGTTCACCTGTCACAGGAGTCTCAGTTCCCAATCTACCTGTTCACCTGTCACAGGAGTCTCAGCTCAAAATCCACCTGTTCACCTGTCACAGGAGTCTCAGTTCCATATCCACCTGTTCACCTGTCACAGGAGTCTCAGTTCCATATCCACCTGTTCACCTGTCACAGGAGTCTCAGTTCCATATCCACCTGTTCACCTGTCACAGGAATCTCAGTTCCATATCCACCTGTTCACCTGTCACAGGAGTCTCAGCTCCAAATCCACCTGTTCACCTGTCACAGGAATCTCAGTTCCATATCCACCTGTTCACCTCTCACAGGAGTCTCAGTTCCATATCCACCTGTTCACCTGTCACAGGAGTCTCAGTTCCAAATCCACCTGTTCACCTGTCACAGGAATCTCAGTTCCATATCCACCTGTTCACCTGTCACAGGAGTCTCAGCTCCAAATCTACCTGTTCACCTGTCACAGGAGTCTCAGCTCCAAATCTACCTGTTCACCTGTCACAGGAGTCTCAGCTCAAAATCCACTGCTCACCTGTCACAGAAGTCTCAGCTCCAAATCCACCTGTTTATCTGTCACAGGAGTCTCAGCTCAAAATCCACCCATTTATTTGTCACAGGAGTCTCAGTTCCATATCCACCTGTTCACCTGTGACAGGAGCTCAACTCCAAGTCTACCTGTTCACCTATCACAGCAGTCTATTCTCCAAACACACTGTTCACCAGTGCCAGGAGTCTCAGCTCCAAATCCACCTGTTCACCTGTCACAGGAGTCTCAGCTCCAAGTTTACTTGTTCACCTGTCACAGGAGTCTCAGCTTCACATCTACCTGTCCATGTGTCACTGGAGTCTCAGCTCTGTGTCCAACTGTTCACTTGTCACAGGAGTCTCAACTCTGTGCCCACCCCTGTTCACCTGTCACAGGTATCTTCCTGATCATGTGGTTGTAACCCATTTTCTTCCAACCACTCCTTGTTCTTTGCCAATTCTGCACTGAGCAGGTGAGCTTGCATCCTCTAAGCTACGATGGTCGGAGGTTAGCCAACTTTTCCCTCTTTTTCAACAGGTCTCACATATCTTTTGGGGCTCAGAAAATTATGCCCTAAACTCATATCTTCAGAGGCAAAGTTTCTTTCTGACCTTCCCCTACCCTCTTGTCTATGGCCTATCAATCCTCCTGAGGTAAGTAATAAAACCCTTTCCCCAAGGCAGGTCATAGAAACCCAGAACATCTTGTCCCCAAAGCAAGTCATAAAAGCTAATCTTCCCCCGACTTTCCTGTGTAATGGCTGGCCATAAAGAAATTCTCTGGCGTACCATGTTTGGTAGGTAGGACCTGCTATCATTTGGGGCATCATAAACCCCATTGCAGAAGGTCCTCCCCTCCATATCCTGGAGGAAGGAGTGCTGCACAGAGAGGCCAATAAGACTCTGAGCTCTCAGACCTGGCTGGTTCCCACTCAGTCTGTCTCCATTCACTCCGATTGTGTTTGCCCACTCATATTTCTATATGGCTGTCCATGCTTCACTGAACCTCATCATAAAATGGACAGTTCATCCCGGGTCTTTGGGTCTCCATGGTGAAGTCTCCTGTGTCAATAAAACTATGACCAAATGGATTTGTTATGCTTTCTCGTGGTAACCTGACAGCCACAGCCTTTTATGATGGGCAGGAAAGGGATCACCCTCTATTCTGCCCCTACCTATCCCTCCATTTGCTCCCTTTGCCTGACATCTGTGTGTTTTTCACAGTCCAGTCTCAGGATAAGAACTGAGCCAGTGAATTGCTGTAGCCCCAGTTCCTTGTAGCATGCTGGGCTCTGCAGGATGGCTAGACGGGTGAATGAGTGGCCCTCAGCACCCACCCACTCCGCCCCTTCTAAGTCCGAAGTCTTGGAAGCATCTTTGGTTGCTGCAGTTGCTTTACCCAGCCCTCTAGTGATTCTTAGAGTTAGCAATTTTAGCCCATGCTGATAAGGCTCTTCCTACAAAGGTGGCCTTGTCCTGAACACCTTTTGAACACTATCATCATCTCCATTAGACAGATGAGGAACCCAGCACACCGACAGTTTAGTGGGATCCCCAGGGTCACACAGTGAAGAAGGAGCAGAGCCAGGAGATGCTACTGCACCTGGCCCCAGTCCTGGTCCTAAGCTCAATGTGTAGCCATTTTGCTTTCCCTCCCTCCCACTTCCAGGGTCTTAGGTTAGCAGTGTCCAGCTCTCAGGCTAATACTGTGTTAGCCTCTCAACTGTCCCCTATCCCCAACCTTCACAGCAGCCATTGCCCAGGCCAAGGTTCTGAGTGCCCTGGGTGCCGCAGAAGGCTCTCACACCCTTTGTTTATACATCTTGCCTGCACTCAGTAACTTCCCTCCCAACTTCCTTCTTCTCCACGTTCCTCAGTGTCTTCCAGGAGCCAGGCACCAATTGAGGTGATTAGGCCTGTGGAAAGGCAGAAATGGGTGAGGCACACACGCATCTCAATGCACAGTTGAGCCTGTGTCAGGGGAGCACGTGGGGATGCCAGGCAGAGCCTGAGAGGGGAGCAGGTGTGGTGAGGACGGAGAGCAGGTTCTGTTTTACATGCCTGAGAGATGAGTGAGGTGAGCCAAGAGAGAGGGCGAGAGTGTCCAAGATGGAAGGGTGACCCCCAGTAGGCCCCGACGTAGAGACGAGGTTGGTCTCTCCAGAGCGCTGCACACAGGCCCACCGGGCCAGTTCAGTGTGCAAGACAGCTACGTGAGACGACAGCTGGCTGAGGCTGGACCTTGTGTGGACTTATGGGATGCTGTTTTGTGAGTATGGTAGTGACCCAGAACAGTGGGTGACACTCTGGCACACCCGTGCCCGCATTGAACGTTTTGATCACTTCCACCACTGTTTCCCCCTCTACCCTCCCCTGCCCTTTCCCCTGATCCTTTCACTGAGTCCCCTTCTACATTTTCCTGAAGACTTCAGACTTGATCTTAAATGTGATGAGAAGAAGCAAAGAATTTGCGCAGTGGAATGGTTCCGTACGTCAAGAATTGATACTCTCTCTGCTGCAAGAGGAAAGGATTAGAAAGGAGCAAGACGGGAACTGTGGGGAGGTTGGTTGGGGGTTTTGTGGTGGCAGAGGCAAGAGATGATGCTGGCTGGGAGTGGGGACGTGGAGGCAGACGCCAGTGCTCAGCTGATCTCAGCTGTGTCAGGTTGGAACATTGGTCCTGTCCAACTCCAGGCAATTCAGTTGCCACTGTTAATGGCACTAAGAGGGGGGACAGTTCATGGGTGACAGGCTCCAGAGGTTCCGCTCTGATGAATGGAGCAACGCTGTTATGACAGGAGTGGGTTCAAAATAAACAGGTGAGTTTGGGCCCCTCACTTCACCCTCCCCAGCCCTTCCACCTTCTACTATGTGAGAACACAGCAAGACGGCCCTTGCCAGGTGCTAGCCCCTTTAACCAGGACTTCCAACACATTCCTGGTGATCCTGCATTACCTAGTCCCAGGTATTCTGCTAGAGCAGCAAAGAGGAGACTAAATCATCATTTGAATTAAAGAAGCATGCCTGTGTCCCATTGCATCCTTCTTTCACCCACCCTCGTCCTGGGTTCCTATTTCTAATGCTGGTGACGTCATTGTACCTGGAGGGTTTATGCAGATTTCCTAGAGTTATCACTGATGATCTCCACCGAGCTCCCTGCCTCTTTTCCATCCCAGTCCAAGCCACAGTTAGCAATGCACCATTCCTCAAATAGATCCCTTGCTGCCAATATCGATGACCTTTCTTTACCCCACAGCTGTGGTCCTCTACCTCTGTCACCAAGTTCTACTCGCCCTTCAAAGCCTGGTCCAAATGTCTCCTCTCTAACCTTCTTGATTCCCCAGTGTGAACTGGTTACTCTCTCTCTTCTTCCCTCCAGCAGTACTTTTTTTTAAAGAATTTGTAAACAAATTGAGAAAAGCACTAGAACCAATCCTGTTAGGCAATTAGTATAATGCCAGGATGCACACGGCTACCATAGCTCCCCATGTCCTGCCTTAGTTTTCACCACAGGTTAGAAGCTGGAAGCTGCTTCCATCAACATTATTAGGGCATCTTTTGGAAACATTATTAGAAAAACACTCCCCTGGGGCTAGCAAGGGCTGACCCTGAGGTGTCCGCTTTCCCACAGCCTCACTCAGTTGAGAAGGTTCTAGAATCATCACATTGTCCATTGGATTCAGAATCCAGTTATTTGTCATTCTGTTGCCTTGGAAACACAAAGACTTTTGCTTCTTTGGTTTGGTCTTTTCAGAATGCACAGGTTGACCTGGGCCCTAGCACACAAGGCCCAGCTATCTTTCAATTGTATGGATATGCTTTTATCCACACCTAAGCATGGGGATATTTGAGGCTGAAATCTTTTACCAAGTTGCAGAGTCAAAGTGCCAAAATGCCTCAAAGGTTTGGCTTGCACTGCACCCAAAAGAAAAGGCACAGAGAACTAGGCTTGATCTTAAATTCATAGAATCCAGTCTTCTGACCTCAGTGACAACACCTTCACCTTTACCAGGATGGTGCCTCTCTTCTGTGCACCAGGCAGGGATGCTTGTGGATGGATACAGGGCTCCCTGCTGCAGCCTGGAGGTGGTAGCCAAGGTTCCAGAGGGGCACAGGCAAGTGACTGCTCTAAGCCACCAGTTTAGTTCAATGCAGTTAGCTTGCCCACAGTGTGATCGCAAAGGGTTTTTTCTGAATTGCTTTCAGTCATTTATTAATCCCCATGAACAAACTATTTTTTATGGCAAGAGTAATTCTTTCTACATCCCATGCTCTTGCTCCTTTCTCTATTCCTAAGTCAGTAAAGAGGTGAGGGGAGATCAGAAGCCAATGTCCCTGAATACATACATACATAAGTCACAAAGGTGTGTGTGTGGGGGGGTGGAGAATGAATGAGCACATGCACATGAACATAGGGACCCCAGTTGCAAATCACAAGGGCCAACTGGGGAAGGCAGTGTGATAGGAGGAAATACTTTTCCTTAGTGTCGTGTTATCTCAGCTCTTTGTGCTGTGAGAGCAGCCACAGACAATCCATCATTGCATGAATAAAACTTTATTTAAAATAACAGGCTGGGAGGCTAGATGTGGTCCACACACCGTAGTTTGCCTGTCTTGATTTAGGGAAAGTATATCTACTTCCCTCCAGGTTGTGTTAAACACAAACTCCAAATCAGAGCTAACGTTCACAAAAGGTGAAGGCTGCACTCATTGTTTAAATGTGCTTCGATTTTTAAAAAAAAAAATAAACTTAGCTTAAATCAAGCAAAATCACTCAGAAGCATGAGTGTTGGATGCAAATCTAGGTGACATCTGTAACTGTCCAGACCTTTCCCTTAGGAGGTGTCACAGTCGGCCTTCATTCATTAGCACATACTGGGCCCTTCCAAGAGGTCTGGCCCTGGACTCACCAGTAGCTAGAGAGAAACGAGCCCTCTGGTCCCTCTCAGAGTCCCCTCCCACATGAAGGCTGATGCTTTCAGGGCCTTGCTGTGACTCCCCATTGCTAAGCACAGGCCTGGTGCCTAGGAGGTGTTCAGACCACCTTTGTGACCTGCCACAGTCTGTCTAACACATCTGAAGTGTGTCCTTAGCTTCCCCTCAAACTTCGTCTCTCCTCCTGCCTTCATTGCTTCTATTCATAACACTGTTTTCTAAGTTTAAAATCCCAAAGTCATCTTCTGTGACAGCTCCATGGTCCCTCCCTTTACTCCATCCTACACGTTTAAGTCGCTGCAATCTTCTGGAAAGACTGCTCTGATTCTGCCAATCCTCCTTCATTACACCTGGAAGATGCCCTTGGATTTCAAAAACAGGCTTCTGTCCTCAGTGAGCAGGTCGCCTGGGGGTTGGAGTGACCCTGCTCCTGCCCTGCCCTGAGCCTCCAGCCAGAAGGTGACCCTCTCCTGAGCCTCTGCACAGTGAGACACACACCCTCCAACACCACTCAGCCCACACTCTCACACTTGGCCCCTCGCACATGCCTGCATGCACACGTATTCATGCTCCCCACATACCCTCCCCCAGACTCACTGTTCTACATGGGTGTGCTCAACCCCTAACACAACACCTGTACACACTGCCACACTCCCAGCATGCACTCGTCCATACACTCACACTCCTACCCATTCAATCCCTTGCATTTCACGCCCACACTCATGTCCACATATTCACACTTGCATCCTGCCATTGAACCTCACCCACCCTTACCCTTCCTACCTGCCCATTCTCTCACACACACATTCACATCCACACTTACCATCCACTCACCTGTTCACCTAAGCATACTCATGCACACACTCACCCAAAGCCAGCCACACTGCCCTGGACAACTCGACTTTTGCACATTTTTCATATAGTTTCTAAATGAGTATGTGCTTGTGATGTCTTATCCTTCCAGAATATCTTTACCTCCATTGCAAAATGCCTTAAAATCAATTTAAACTGCACCTCCTCCCTGGAGAACAGGGTCTCTGACAGTGCCTGTTGTTTACATCTCCCTTGCCCTTAGCACATATTGCAAAAGTGGGTGGAAAGCTGAACGTCACTCGTCTTTCCTCACTGAGCTCTCGTCTGTTCCAGAGCCTTTATCTGCAGCAACTGAACTGACCTGTCCCACCCCCTTCAATATCCAGATTCTCCTGATGGAGCCAACTCTTACAGACACATCAGTTTTTAAGCTCCATCACAAAGAGGGAAACCATCTTTTCTTCCTCTTCTTCCCCCTGCGTAGGATCTGGGTCAGTAGGAAGCAGAACTGTGGCCTCTCTGTGTCTCTCCATTCACTCTGTGGTGCTCTGGTCTCTTCGAGGCTCTAGCACAAGGGGCCCCACACTTTCTGCCCTCTGGTCCTGAGATGCTCTGAGCACCTGCAGTTGGGTCATCCTGCAGGATCCCATGAAAACAGCCAGAACCCCTGCTTATGGAGGGCGGGCTGCGTGAGGGGTGGCACTGGTGAGCCCACTGCACTATGTGGCCTTCCTATACAAGGGCCTGCTGCTTGTGCTCCTGGGGCAGAAGCAGGCTCTCCCTGAGCCCCAGGAGAAAGTCCCAACCCCTCTCAGGGGCTCTGTGCCTCAGCACTTCTCCACCTTGGCTGAATCCCAGGTGCTAGGCTCTGGGATACTCCTAGGGCCCCACACAGCAGCTTTAAAATGGACTGGTCCCTCTGAATTTCTTGTCTTGCTAATTTGGCTTGATCTTTTTCCTTCTTCCCTAAATTCAGAAAAGTGTACTGTGCTACATCTGGAGCCCTGCCTGCTCTGCGCTCAACTTCGGGTTGTGATCTGGGGACATGAGTAATCAGTTTCTTCTTCCCCCATCAACATTCCAGACTGGTTTTTGAAATCAGAGGCTCTTGATTTCTTACCAATTCTGGCTAATCATTTTTACATTTCTGTTTGAGCATCACAGTTGAGCAATGAGCCCCTGGATCCTGGTTCCCTTCCTCTGAAGAAATGGGTGCCTTCCCTGCAGTGGGGGTGGGGTGTATGGGGTAACCAGGGACACTTGAGAAATACAAGATGCTCAGTTAAATCTGAACTTTAGATAAACAATGATTTTTTTTGTTTTTTATTGCAACTACATTCCAAATATTTTAAGAAACACATACTAAAAACTTATTCACTGTTTATTTGAAATTCAAATGTATCTGGGCATCATGCATTTGAATTTGCCATCAAAAATAATTATATATTAATTACAATTTCCCAGTTTTTCCACTAGATTCTGTAAACAATAAGAGCTCTGAATAAAAACAGGCAAGCCTAGCAGCTGAGGGTTCACTGGGAATGAAACATATTAGATTCATGTTTTCAAAACTATGATCTTCTTTATATTAGCTTGTACCAGAAAGAGTGGTAGTAGATAGGGAAGTGACTCAAAATGGCAACTTATGTAATAGAGAGTATAGCTTTTTGCTGTGATTTTATTAGTTTTAAGATGATACAATTTTAGAGATAGCAGAGATCTTAAATTAGTTTATATTCCACATCTGAAAAATATTAAAGTAATTTATAAATAATTTTGTAGTGTTGATCCATTTTTTTTGGTCCTTTTCTTAACTTTCACCAATAAAAACTGATTTCAAGGCCGTTTTTATTTTAGAGTTTTCATTTCCAGCATAATGTAGCACAACTGAGAAAATATAATTAATCATATTTTGTTTGAAACAAATTAATAATATATGAATACATTTTGAAACACAAAGCTCAGGGATCAAATTATTTTGGTAGTTGGGGAAGAGACATACACAGCCTTTCAAATTTTCCTTTCAATAATTCCAAAGGCTAATTTTGCAGAACATGTTGGAATTTAATTAGGAAGACTGGTTCTTGCTTCTCCGATTTGAAGACAGCATTACTGATCCAAACGGGTCTGAATCCTTTTTGATTATTATGACACGGTCAGCCCGACAGAAGAGTCTGACTTGGATGAAGATGTTACTAACAATGGGTTCGAGTACTCAGTATTTGAGCAGGTCATAGGTAGAAATTAACTTCATTTAACACTGAGCAGTCATTAAAAGTGATGACTTTTGTACCAATCTGAACTATAGAACTTATGCAGACCAAGAGGTAAAAAGCAATTATCCTATGAATTAGTATTTCTTTCACTATACTTTATACTATAATTTGATTCTAGACCTCAATTAAAAGATTCCAGTTAAGGAAAAACATTAAAACAACAACAATAATGATCATCTCTGGAATCACACTACTTGAAACGTTGAAAATCAGGACCAAGAGCAGCCATTTATACGACACTATCTCCCAGGTATATCTGAAGCGTGTTAGATGCACTGATCCTCAAAACTCTTTCCTGAGTTAAGTACTATTATTTTATTCTCATTTTGCAGGTTAAGAAACTGAGGCTCAGTGAGCTTAACCTGTCCCTGGGCCACACAGCTGGTTAGAATAGATCTCGGATTTGAACTGTCTTCTGTAGATCTCTGTTTCCGCCGCAGGACCCCAATGGCTATTCCTCTACTCACTGGCCCCAGCACCTTGATGGCTAGGGCATTGTGATTAGCTAAACACACAACACTTAAATGCCCAGAGAACAGACTCCAACAGCACATTTACTTTTTTATTTTTAAATACTTTTTTAGTTGTAGATGGGCCTTTACTTTATTTATTTATATGCAGTGCTGAGAATTGAATCCAGTGCCTTACACACGCTAGGCAAGTGCTCTACCACTGAGCCACAACCCCAGCCCAGGCAGGCACATTCTAAATATCAGTACTTCCCATTCTGCTTTTTGCTGAAACTCCACATTATTCAGTCTGTTGAACTCTGAATATAAGTCTTCACTCCTCCCTGTACTCGACTTTCTTCACTTGAAGTAGAGTTTTTGTGCTAATTATAAGTCCTTCTAAAACTCATGGTCTCCTAATTTTGACTCACTCCTTTTAGAGAAGAGAGTATCTTTTAGAGAAAGCTTTTTCAAATTTTAAGTATAGTCATTTTTAAATTTTAATTATTATTTCTATTATATGCAATGTAAAACTTTAACTCACATGGCTTTTCACCTGGGTTTCCTAGGTCCTATCCTCAAGTAACCTGAATATTACATACAGAATTCAACAAGTGTTTGAGTCTATGCAAAGATGGAAATGTAAACGTGTCTACAACTTTCAATGGATTTGTGAGAGACCAGGGCAGACGGTACTAAAACATTACCTGTATTTTCAGGCTGTTGTGAATCCAGCACCCTGCCAAAGCTAAACAGAGTCTTGGATTAAGAGCTGGACCAAATTCTTACCCACCTGCCAGGGAGCACCTGTGGAATGCTCCATGGGGCTCAGAGGAGGGTCCTCTGTCACCTCAAGAAAGCTTCATGGTTAAGCTGCATTACTCATGACTTCAGTAGACTTGGGGACTCTGAGTTACTCCTTAGTGAATCTAAAGGCACTCCCAGTAGACTCACATACCACCTTTTCACTGTCCACCCCTGTCACCTGGCTCTCCACCAGCCCAGAGTCACAGTGAGCTGCACAGATGCCCTCGTTCCTCTGTCCCTCCTTTACATTCACTTGGTGCCACCCCTGGTCTCACCTGGTGACCCTGGCTTGCTGCCTACTTGCCCTAAGTCCTGAACATGGCCAAAGACAACATCAAGATGCACCCGGCCCATTCCAAGCACGCTGTTGCACCTGAGGGTAGTGATCCTCACCCATTCCCCAAGCCCCCAGGCCCCAGATCCCTCCTCAGGACCACCCGTAGGCCCTGGCTTCTTTGTGAGGAAGTGAAAGGGATCACCCTCTCTTCAGATCCTTCAAGCCAGCTGCCTGTCCCCATTTACTCTGCCCTTGTTTTTGTTGAAGTAGAATCGCCCCCTTACCCTTCAACACCACTGAATCCATTCCTTCTGCCAAATCAGAAAACTTACAATTATCCTCTTTTTTTTTCCTGCACTACCAGTTTTTATGCTTCTGTGAATTCCCACCAGCAGAAAAACATGATGTAAATGTCTTATCAGAAAGAAAACAAAAATCGAGCTACTGCCTCATTTCACTTTCTCTGACCATCTTTAGAAAATCTTCACAGGGATGCCTCTGGTCACACCCACGCTCACGTCTTAACCCCGCTAAACCCCTCTGGGATGCCAGGCTCTGCTGTAAGCATTGGGTAAGTATTCACTTAATGACTCCACACAACAATCCTCACTTGTTAATACAGTCAGGACTGCTAATATTTTCAGATTACATTTGAGCAAACTGAGTCACAAAGAGGCTCAGGAACTAGTTCAAGGTCACACAAGCCAGAACCCAGATGAACAGATTGGAGCCAAGGAAGCTTGTTTTCTCGACTACATAACTGTGTTCTCTGAATTTTATCCACACTTAAGGTCTACACTGCCTCACCCTTGGATACGGGGAGTTTGGTACTTTGGGGTCTGAGTGCCTCCCTTCCCAAACCCAGTGGCCAACCATCAGCCCTGATCATGTGGTCCCTCTGAGCAGCGCGGGACACAGGGGCTTCTCCTCCCTCTAGCTGCTGTCCTCACCTGCCTTCCAGGACATGGATCTCCTCCACTTCACTGTCGGTGCCACCTCTGTCTTCTCTGACGAATCCTCCTCTCTTCAAAGCCCTTTGGGAGCTCTGGAGGTTCCTGGATGTCCTCTCCTCCTTTTAGGAGACTGCAACCTCGTGGGTTTCCATGCTGAGATGCCAAGTGTCCCTTGCCAGTCCAACAGACAGCTCCACTTCCTCATTTCCACTTGGAGGGTCAAAGTGGACACGCTCCAGCCTTTTCTGTGCTGCCTCTCAAGATGGTATCTCCCAGAAATGCACTCTCCGCTAGTGGAGTCCCTGTTCTTCCCAGCCACTGGGGACAACATCAATGTAGCTGTCCAGGGCTCCTCCTTTTCTAATACCCCACCTTCAGTTCATCAGCAAATTCCACAGGTTCCATCTTCAGCACAGCCTCAGTCCGATGGCCTCTCATAACTATGTCTTCTGTTCACTTAGTACATAGGCTATTTTCTTCTTGCTTAGCAAATGCACTTCATCCTATGGGGTGCCCCTGCCTCTAACCTGTTTTCATACAGTTCATTTTCTCTAGAAGCCATGATAATCCCTTTAAAACTACATCTGATTAAGATTCTCCATATTGGCAAAATCCTTTGCTTTTTTCACATTCCATGTATAGCTCATTCAATGTCATAACAATATCCTGTAGCTTCACTTCAAAATTTGGCCCTTTGCTAAACCTCCTGCCACTTTGCCCGGTTCTCCAGGCCCTGATATCTCAGATCACAGTCACCTTCTCGCTTTTGGTTCACACCTGCCAACTAGGGTCATGTCTCAGGGCCTTGTACTTCCAGTTCCCTGCAGCTCCAAGATTCTTCTCCAGGTACCTGCTGATGACAGTCACCTCTTCTTCAGGCCTCTATTCACATGTCACACCCTGTGTCAAGTAGCATGATTCTTTCTTTTCAAAGTCCTAAACTTGCTTGCTTTTGGCAGAACATTCTACCTCCTCATGGCTGCATCTATTTATTTATTTACTGTCTCCTTCCTCTGACTACTAGGTAAGCGCCAACAAAATAAAACCTGGGCCTGTTTTCTCATACCTGGAACAATGCCTCAACCATCTTTATTGAGTAAAGAATGTTAAAGACCTACATCCTTGTATTGTGTAATTAGAGATTCTTCATGATATGCAAGATAAGGGTTTGTAAATTAAAATGGACGTATTATTTATACAGTCCTGCCACATCATTTGCCAAGTTTTGAATGTGACAAACTGCCCAATAAGCCCAGAGTTAGATCCAATTTTTCATAAGCTCAGGTTTGGGGATTTTCTTTAAGTGATGATCAGAATATTTTAGTGCACCCCACCTTCCTCTGAAATGGAGAGCATATGTTTGCCGAGTCCCTGGAGCTGTCAGCGTTCACAAACGGAAGCTGCGTTTGCACACTCACTGACAAGATCTTTTAGAATGAGAATCGATTGGAATGGAAATGATGCCCAGGGTTCTGACCATCCCAGGTGGACGGCACGTCCTAGCTCAGGGATCGCAGGCAACCCCCGGCCGCATTCAGCTGGCACCCTCCACTTAGAAGATAACGCATGCCAAGAGGAAATTAAATGGATGTTTGAATACAACATATTGTGTAACTCTTCTCTTTCCCCCTGTTAGTGTTTATAAATTCATTTGACAGGTTTTAGAAGGAAAAGAATTGTTTCTTGGCAATATTGATACATTTCACTTTTATGCTCAAAAGAAAAGTTGCTTCAGGTTTTTTTTTTTCCCCACTCAGTTGTTGTCTAAATATTGGTGCCCTCAGACAAACCAGCAACCATGTCATGATTTTCAAAAAATCTCTGTGGGTGAGGAGATGGTACAGAATATGAAACACCTCATCAGCTGAAGAACTGAAAAGGAAAAGGTATCATAAAAAGAAAACCCCAAGAAGGCTCTGTTTAATCTCCAAAAACATGAAAAGTGACACCAATTCCTAAGATTAAAGAGACAGACTTGAACATAGCTTTATGTAATCATCTATTTTTTGAGTTTGACGGGCATGAAAATGTTTGCAAAATCTTATGCAATAAATCATATTTTCTGTGCAGGCAATTCACACACATTATTCTTTTTTTTCCTTAAATAAACGCAGAGCTTAACAGTGCAGGCTAAATATCATTTTTATCATCTTTCCAATAACATGTAACCTACAACTAAACAGGTAACGGATCCACCACCAAGCGAAAGAGAATTAAAACAGTTTGAGGCTATAAAAAGCCTGACATAAAAATGAACAATATTTTACAAAACAGTGATTTTACAAAATAGAACATGTGTTGCTACATTGAAAAGGAATTTGATTTTCTGTTTTTGTCACTGGAGATGTTGTGTCAGTAATAAAGATTATTGTGTCAAAGCAGTATTACACTCTGTAGAGCATTTATCATGCTCTGCACTGTGGATGGTGGCTCAGTGCTCTGGGTCCCTGTCCACACTTTGCCCAGATGACAGTGGAGTAGGACAAGGTCTGAAGGTTCAAATAATAGCTACTGAACCAGGGACAGCCCTGACTCTGCTAACATGCCAGCTTTCTGTGTCAGTCCTGGGAACACCACTGTTGAAGAAAGCCCTGTAACCACCTCACAGTCCGTCCTAAATTATGGACTTACGAACATAAGACATTTTGATGATGATGTAATAAAAATGTAAAGTTTTTCAACAGTGAGAAACTCATAAAAATAAAAAGCAAAATAACTGAAAGAGAAAGATGGAAAACCTGTGAGGAAACAAGTTTGCTACCTGTAAAAGAGATGGGAGAAATAAAAACCACACATATGCACACGTGTGCACCTGCACACATACACACGCACAAATGTAATGAGTGTGATACCTGTAATTCTTCCCTAGCAATTTTGACCATGAAAGACGGCTCACAGCACTGCTCTCCCATGCATGATCTTAAAGCAGAGACAAACTTTCTAAAGCTTAGCCTCATCTCCCTATCCCTTGTGGCCATGATTGGAACCTGATGAAGATGAACCCCAGCTAGGAGCCCTTTAGAACCAGGCAGCCTGGGAAACAGCACCATGCACTCCACACAGCGCCCTCTGGTGGTGGGCATCCTGCCCCTCCCTTCACACACACTGTCTTCCACTCTGGGCACCTTCTACCTCCTGGAGTATACCCTGCCTTTTCTTTCATGTGAAGCTCTCCATGAGCCTCACTAGAACTGCCTCGTCTCCAGCCATCGCATGCAGTTGGCTCTAGAAAACCTCCCTCCTTCCCATGCACACGAAATGCTCCCTTCACTTCAGTGCCTCGCACTTTTAACGTCACATATCACAGGACTGAAACTGTTGAGCTGTCCTTTTCCCACGGAGATCCCAGAGTTTCTGGGGGATGTGACATGTCTTACTCACTTTGGTAATTTTAATGTTACCACAGTGTTTGCTGCACAGAATCTCTGTTGACATAATGAAGGCACTGTTGCATAATAACATTATGTAATAAGCATTTGTGAATTACTTCCAAAAAGATGAATGACATAAATGCACTACCCCACAAAAATTTCATCAAAGTGTCAGTTTTGTATATGTAAAAATAGCAACAGCAAAGCTACACTGAGTTGATTTGTGTTTTCAGTATTTTATGGAATTGTTCTATGATACACATTTTGTGGGGGCTCTTAAATGCATTTACTCTGTGAGCTCTTTTCATTTTGATAGCTAAAGGAGAAAAGGTACCTTATTACTAGTGAGAGAGATAACTCCATTTATGGTATAGAACAAAATCCGTATTCTAGGTCAAAATAAATTTCTACGAAAGTACAGGTATTCTCCTTACGCAGGAAATTCTGATAAGCAAGCAACCAGATTCCAGCTGAGGACAGAGTGCCAGTCCCCAGGGAAAAATAGGGTCACCACAGCACAGTAAGCACCTGGCCTTAAGGAAGTTCACTGCTAGGGCTGGGGATGTGGCTCAAGCGGTAGCGCGCTCACCTGGCATGCGTGCGGCCCGGGTTCGATCCTCAGCACCACATACCAACAAAGATGTTGTGTCCGCTGAGAACTAAAAAATAAATATTAAAAAAAATTCTCTCTCTCTCTCTCTCTCTAAAAAAAAAAAAAAGGAAGTTCACTGCTGTGCCTTCAAGGTGGGGCTCAGATGGTGGGGACGCACCTTCATCTGGCTGCTAGAGAAGGGGATGAGGTAGACACTGGCAATGCTCAGGTCTTAAGAATAGTGAGTTGCACCATCTGGAGATTTTCTACCACCGTCTGGGTCATCTCCAGAATCTGAAGGTGCTGAACCTGAGGCTGAGTGCAGAAGGTACTCTAGGCAGGTCCAGGTAACCCTTCTCTCCCTTTCATAGGCTCAGCACCAGAAAGGCCCACCCAACTATGAAGACTAATGCTCAAACCACTTTTCAAGCAATTTTCTTCATCAGCTTAAAATCTGACCGCATATCACCTACACACACCGCTCCCTTCCTGCGTGCAGTAGAATGTTTTCTGGTTTCCTAAATCATGGCCCTGCATACCATTCACCAAGTGTTACCACTTGAAATACAGCAGGGGAAACTTTAAGGTGCAAATTTAAGTAAGTAATCATAAGCACATTAGTTTGTTGTTGTTGAAAATTGCCAAAGAAAATTTCCCTACCAACTGTGGTGACCATGGAAGAAAGCATGCCCTACACGTAGATGGCATATCTGAGGACAATTTGAGACTATTTCCCCTGGCTTATCTTTTGCAAATAGTCATGAAGAATCTAAATGGTATCTGTCCTAACAAGGTCGGGGGCACCTCAGGTTACTGGCAGGGGAGAATTCTGGCTTTCTTAAAAAGATGAAATGCCCAAGTCTTCCCAGTCTGAGGGCAGCCTGCCATTGCCGCCACAGTGTGCCATTGAACATGAAGAGAGGGACAGGCTGGGAAAGTGTATAGTGGGCCATTGTTTTCAGTGGACTCCAGACATCCTCATTTGCTGTGTATTAATTGAAAGAAACCATTTGTTTTGTGGATAATGCTTCTGAAATTTGCTAAGGAATGAGTGCTGATTTCTCAGAAAACTCAAGGCCAAGTTTAATTTTTCCAGCTTTCAGCCCGACACATCATCCTTTTTTCTAAAGAGTGAGAGCCTTAAATGGGAACCAAAGCCTGTAGCCGAAGGACTGACCCTTTCTGCTGAACTGGGGCTTAAGGAGAGGGAGCCTCTGCATTGCTATCTTAATTCTGAGAAACTGGTTCAAAGGTCAAGCCTAATGGAAGTCTTCAGAAGTTTTATTTTCCTTTGCAGGCTTAATGAGAGGCCCAGAGCTTGACCCAATAAAATTCGGATTATGAGGCATTCTCAGTTGAAAGAACTTCCATGGTTTTTCCCTTTAAAAGAATCATATGCAGATCAAAAGACAATGTTTATATTTTCCATTAAAATAACACACTCACACATATGCCCACAGATATTCATATATCCTTCATTTCCTGTGACAATGAAGCTCTAATTGTTTTTTCTTTGAAACTGAATGATCATCACAGCTATTATTAGTATACAATGGATCAAAACATGTATGATTATTAAAGCACAGAAATTATGATATGCAATTATGAAACACAAAATTTTATTGAAAATGCATCTTTTAATGAGATGGATGTGGAATCTAAAAATTCATTGATTTTCACAAACAAATGCTATTTATTGCTAGAATGAGACAGGTCCTTATAATCCATTGCAATTTTGGTTTCTATACATGAGAGTATTCCAAAGCCCTGTTCATGTAAGTATGTAGTGAGATTCTGGAGGAGAGGCTGCTGTCATTTCTGAAGAGGGTGCAGAGAAACTGTGAAAGTACCTAGAAAGGACAGCTGGGCAGGTCATGAGCTCAAACACTGCTGAAGACAAGAGTTCCCTCACCCAGGCCTTCCTTCTCAGCCAGAAAGCCACAGAGGTAGAGCTCAGTGGGGAGAACTCCTACTGTGAACCCTGAAAGCAACCTGATACAGCTGCCTTCTAGGTAAGTCTGGATGTCTCTTCTGTCCCACAGGTTATATCCATAATGGGTATAACCAATCTATCAGCTGTGCATCCTTCATCCTCTTGTTCCCTGAGTTTAGCATCAGATCAGGGGTTCTCGGCTCCATAACCAAATGCAAGAAATGTTAATTCTTTATTAAAGAGGCAGAAAGAAAATGAGCAGGTAACATTGACCATCAGACCATAGCTTCTTAAACCACAGCAGAATAAACCACTGCTGGAGGAATTGTTAAAATGCAGCCTGTAGGTGGGTTCTGGGATTTCAAATGGCTAATGAGGAGCTCCAAGCCCAGCATCACCTGGGATGCACTTGAGCATAGAAAGTGGGTTTGACTATATCTGAGTGCTGGTGAGATGTGTGCAATTGAATGATCTGAGGAGCATCCACCTGACTGGTAATAGCACACCCTGTGCTCCATGGAGTCATGAAGAACGGCAACTCCACAGGGGGGTCCTATGTCCCTGCTGAGGGATCTCAGGCTAGTGGGGGACACGCCTGGCTCTATTAATCAGAGAAGGCTGATGTGGGGAGTACATTGGGTCTGAAGGAGGTGAAGGGCAGGCAGGTAAGGGCAAAGACTAGAGAAAGGCATTGCAGCAAGAGCCAGAATGCTGAGGGCCATTGCCAAGTAGGAATGAATGGGCTTGCCTCTGGACCCAGGTCATTTGCAGTGACATTGCATGTATGCTTGAATAAGGTGACCTTGCTCAAGGACCAGGGCGGATCCAGGTTTAAGGTGCACCCTGCTGGGAATAGGGCGTATCCTGCTGCCTCAGGCACATCCGCTCCTTGAGTTCCCCTTGAGTTCTTGTGGGATTCAAAAAGTATTTGGGATTCGGAAAGGAGCCTGGTGGAGAACGTGGATTTCCCCAGAACGTGTGTAGAGTGCCTGTGTGAGTTCGGGAATAAAGAATTGCTGTTTGAATCTACAAGGCTGTGAGTGGCTCGTGATTTTGTGCCTAGCCAGAATGCGGCAACAGAATAAGGCTTTGACTCTCATTTGAGCAATTCTGGGATGGAATGGTCTATGCCCTCTCAGTAAAATGAGAAAAACTCAACAGAAAAAAGAGTGGGGAAAGTTGGGAGAAGATATGAGGGGCATCTGCCTGGGGATAAAAATGGGAAGGAGTTGTTCAAAACCTTTGGAAGACAAGCAGAAAATTACGTCATCTTAAAAAAAACAGATACTGTGGAAATTTTTAAAAGGTAAACTACATCTTCAAAAGTCTATATTGTAATGCTGTGAAAAGTGAGTTAACATTTTGATAATATTATCAACTCTTTTAACATCTGGATTCTCAAATTTAGATTTTTGATAAAATAAGACTCTAAGACTGCGAAAGTCAAATGATTGTAGTAAATTATTATGCCACTAACAATATAATTCAAAGCACACTCATATGGTCCAATAGGAGAACTATCTGAATACTACTGCTTGATCCCTAACTTCTGCAATAAGATGTTTTAACTGAGAGATGTTTCTGGCCAAAAAACATCAGTGATTCAGACTTTCATGTGCACAGAGCACATGGTGTCTTGTTAAAAATGCAAATTCTGAGGTCTGTGATTCTGCAAAGTTCTAAATAAGGTGGTAGAAAGTTTAAATTTTGGTTATTCTCATATTAATTTTTAAGTACAATGATATATTTTAATGTAAAATTCAAAATGTAATAGAGTAGAATATTTATTGCAATGATCTAGAAACTGAAGAAATGAAATGAAAAAGAAAATGATCCTTATTTTACAGAAAACATTTCAATCCCATAATGGGTATAACCAATCTATCAAAGTACTGTCTAATTAATGACTTACTACCTTAGGTTCATTTATTTATATTTATATGCCTATGAAAGATTGCAAAACTATCTCTTTTCACGTCTCATTTTCTATAACCTACAGATACCTTCTTTAAAGTTAGAGCAGATACATTTGTATTAACTTGCATATTGTACTGTAAACACTACACAAAGTTCATTTTCCCAAAAGGCACATCTAAACAACAACAAAAAATGTCAGGCCAACTCCAGCAGCCTCCTTAGGGCCTTCTCAAAGCAGATATCCCCCTCCAACACCCGTCTCTTAGAGGACTTCCACAGGTGGATTGCTGCAGAATCCCACCACAGCTGAATGACCTTGGGATTCACATTGACCCAAAGCAGCTCTGCTCAGGGTCCGCACAGCAGGCAGCCTGGTGAGCAAGCTCTGTCCAGCGTGCTTTATCCTGGACTCCACTCATGGCTATCCACATGGACACTGGATTAGACTTTTAGGGCTGCCATAACAAAATACCACCCACAGGGTGGCTTACACAGATACGTATTATCTCATGGTTCTGGAGACTAGAAGTTCAAAAGCAAGGTGCCAGCAGGGCCTTTTCTCTTGAGCTCTCTCTCCCTGGTTTGCAGGTGTCATGCTCTCTTTTCTTACAGGGTCTTTCCTCTGTTCAAGTCCGTCCCTGGCGTCTTTTCCTTTTCTTATAAGGGCACCGATCCTCCTGGATTAGGGCCTCACCCTAATGGCCTCATTTTAACTTCATCACCTCTTTAAAGACTGCATCTACAGAAACAGTCACATCCTGAATGCTGGGAGTTGGAACACTGACACACGAATTAGAGGGCAGAATTCAGCCCAAAACGCCTCTCTTGAGCAAGCTGGAATTCACGGTGTTAGAGACGAACATACACAGGAGGGAGACAGAACCAGAGCAGAGGAGGAAGCCAGTGTGACCGGCAGCGCTGGAGTGCAGAGCTGAGAGACCAGGTAGACAGGTGGGGGGTCAGAGGGAGGCAGGCAGAGAAGCCCAGAGCCCACACCGCAAGGCTCTGCCACGGGGCCCAGCCCACACTCGCTCTCAGTGCCATACTCAGAGTTCCTGCCCAGCTCCAAAGCCGCCTTTGTGTCCAGGCCTGTGAGCTGGTTTTCAATGAGACCCTCCTGGCTGAAGCTGCTGACACCGCTTCCTGTCTCTTTCATACCCTCTGGAAACGTACAACAAGCTCCTATTGACTGAGATCACCCGAGTGCATTCTCATTCCTTGCAACTTGTAAGTGCTTACTGCCGTGAATGAGCTAATGTAGCATGTTACACACAGGCGCTTCAGTCGAGGGCCTGGGTCTGAATGACAGATGCGTAGCACGGGTGGATGTGTGTAAGGGTCCTGTTGTATGTTGCCTGTTTTGCCTTCATTTTTACTAAAGCAACAGTGTAGGGCAATCAAACCTTTTCTTTCAAAAAATGAAAACATATCAATAGTTACAGGGTTTGAAGTTACTTATACAGAGAAGGTCCAGTCTGGGTGTAAATGTGTGTGTGTGTGTTGTGTGTGCATATCTGTATGTGTGCATACATGTGCGTGCGTATTTGTATAAATGTGCATACATGGAGCCGCATATGTTTGTTACATTTGCATGCACATGGGTGTATGTGTACATACATGCACACTGCTTAGCAGACACAAAGTGTTCACACTCATAAAGGTCCCATTTACAATATTAGCAATGTTGCCTGCTACTTTCAATCTGATTTACGGGAAATTTAAATCTGTTAATGTCCCAGTCATCCTCAAAACAAAGGACAGCACACATTACTCGGCCCCTACAGAGACATGTCAGTTTATCTAAAGAAGCCCCAGCTTTGTATTTTCCTCTTTAATGACAGGAGCACTTTAGTGCAGTTATACATGTTAATGGCCACTTACCTTAATGAGTTCTCTTCTAACACAACAGAGCTTGGCTGGAAATACAGCAGGCTGCTTTGTCAAGAAGAGACAGGAAGGGTCCTGTTGGTTCCTGGGAGGAAAGGGGATGCTCTCTCTGTCTGCTTTCTTGTTGTCGCTTGAAAGCTTTCTGACTTAGGGCCTTTGCAGTTACTACCTTCATACTCAGTGTGAGGGGAAATTCGATAGAAGTCATGAAATGGAACTTTGGCTCTAAAACAATAGGCACAGTAGGAATGACTGAGGTCATTATACAGAATTATGTGGTGGCTGGTATAAGCAGTCACTAAGGGGAACTTATAATAATCCTGCAGATAGTCTGATTTAAATTCAATTTATTTTTAAGTTTCTATGATTTTAAATCTGATTATTTCCTATTTATTTCCTAGTTAATATTCCCACCTCATTTTCTCTATACAAAAGTTTTCAGTATCCAGAACAGTGCCTGGCAATTTGCATTCAATAAATATTTGTTGAATGAATGAATAAAAATATCTAAATATGATCACCATGAGGCAGTATTTCTTGAATAATATGAGTAAATATTTTTCTTCTGTAGAGCAATATCATGCCATCTAATTTAAAAAGCTACTTTACATTTATTCTTTTAATTGAGTCTTATAGTTATTATAATTAGGCAATACATTGTAACAGACTATTATTGTTATTATTTTACTGGATCATGAGAAAGTCTGGGAAAGAGATTAAAGAACTTACTTGGGTAATATATTTGGCAAGTAATGAACGAGGGATAATAAATGATGTTCTCCTTAGAAGTGGGCTTGGGAGCTTCCTACAAAGTTGAGGGAAGCCACTGCTTTGAAATCATGCTCAAGTCCATGGGGCGGCTTCCATTCATTCCACCTCCCTGTGGCTTCCACACACTCTTCCATATGTTTTCTGTGTATAAGAACTAGTGCCTGGTCAGCGTGTAGCTGGCTTCTATTCTTTTATTATGGTAAAATATGTGCGACATAAATTTGACCATACTAACTACTTCTAGTGTGCCATTCAGTGGCATTAAGTATGTCGACAATGTTGTACGAGGATCACCATTTCAGGACATTCTCGTCATCCCAGGCAGAAAGGATGTTCTTAAACATTAACTCCTTATGGTCCCCTCCATCCAGTTCCTGGTTACCACTAATCTATTTTCTGTTTCCATAAATTTGAAACTCTAGGTACATCATTGTGTTAGCTTTTTTGGCACTTGATCAAAATACCCTATAAGAACAATTTAGAGGAGGAAATGTTTATCCTGGTTTACAGCTTCAGAGGTCTAGTCCATGGTCAGCTGATTCCATTGCTCTGGGCCCATGGTGAGGCAGAGCAGCATGGTGGAAGGGCATGGTGGAGAAGAACTGCTCAACTCATGGAAGTCATGAAGCAGAGAGAGAAAGGAAGGGCTGTAGGTAGATGCACTCCTCCAAGGCATACCCCAGTGGACCCACCTCCACCAGCCACGCCACACCTGCTTACAGCTAACACCTATGTTATTCCATTCAAACCAGATGGGCTGATTGGGCTATATCTCTCACAATCCAAGAAGTTTACCTCTGAATATTTCTGCATCAGCACAGGAGCTTTTGGAGGATACATCATACCCAAACTATGCTACTCATGTCAATGGAATCACACTGTATTTTCTCTTTTATGTGTGGCTCATTTAAATGCTCCTTTGTGTGTATGTATCTTACTTTCTTTATCCATTCATCAGTTCATGGGCATTTGGACTCTTTCAACACTTTGCTTTTTTTTCTTTTTCATAAGAAAAGGGTAAAAGGAATTTCACAGAAGATATTGGATGTGAGCAACAGGAGATGGGGTCCTTGGGGGCCATACTATGGACTTACTCCCTGAAACAGTATTGTTAATTCACACAGTATAATGGATATTGGAATTTTTTTTTTAGAAATGATTAGGATTTTGATGATTGCTTCTTTGCAAAACTCAAAAATATACAGAAGAAATGATATAATCCTAGTCATTCACTAATTCATCAAACATTCAAAACAGTATATGCAGGAAAAGTAAATGAGAGTCCAGGATGTCTTTTTCACAGTCAGTGGGACCTAAATGAGAACCTTCAGCTAATATTACATTAGTTACTTGTCCAGAGAGTGACTGTTTCTTGGTGTGGCTTTCATGTCAGTGTTCTCCAAACATCTGTCTTCAAACCAGCTTTCTCCCCGCCGCCCCCTGTAAGGCCCTTCCATTCTATTGCAGAGACTGTTCTTAATTCCAAGGTTATTTCATGGCTGCCTTTCCCATGTACTAAGAGGTTGGTGGTGACCTTATGCCAAGCAAAACACTGGCTAACCTATGCTGTGCCCACGTGTCTTTGGAAGTGTAACTACTGTTTGAATTCCAGAGATGTTGGGAACCACTGGGCCACGGTTGAAAGTTGGGGGAAGCACCCTGGGTCTTACTGCAGCATCCTTCAGTACAGAGCAGCTGTCCAGGGTACACTGGGTTTTCTGGCAAACAGCCCAGTTATCAAACACAGTTTGAGCTTCATGAGTGTGCTGCCTCTTCTCTGAAGAGTCCTCCAAGTTGGTGGCCCATGGCCATGCTCCACTATGAGATTTTAAACATCAGATACAGTAAAGAAACTAAGGAAATAGTGAAACGTCTTCAGAAAACTGAGGTGAACCATGAAAAAGTGAGGATCCATCTTCCAATTCACCCTCCAGTGCATGTTGGCACCTAAGATGTGCTTTATGTACAGAGACATGACAGATGCACGACCCTCTCAACTTCCCACCGGAGCCTTCTCCTCCTCCTTGCCACCCTTCTCTCCCTTCTCCTCATTCTCTTAGATAATTTAGTGGCTGCTAGAGCATAAGTGGTTCAACAACCCAGTTCAACTAGTTGAACGTGATCTTCAGTAGATGAAAAAATGAAGTTACTGGACTTGTCAAACTGTAAAGTACCATGAGCAATGAAATCTCAGTTTATAATGTATTTTTTTTCTTACTATAAGATGCTAATTTTCTTTTTGTCAATGTCAGTACCTCCAAATTAATGAGCACTATTAGCTGCAAAACTCCTCAAGAAGCAATGGGAATTAATTTCCATTAGTTAACAACTGACAGTCAACTACAACCTGCCTTGAAAGACAATAAATGTTTTGAATGCTCCATTTTTGTCCTCAATTAAATGTTCACAGTCAGATGGTGAAGAAAAGTGACTTATGACATCAAGCCAGATATCAATGCTGGTTAGCATACGACATGACCAAAGGGGATTTCAGCTGTTCAATCATGATGGAATAAACAAGGAGGGCTTTGAGGATGAATTAATTAAAATATCCTAAAAATGAAAAAGCTGTTCTACAGTAGGATAAGTGGAAGAGCAAAGGGGGGAAGTTCTTAATTAGGAACTGGCCAAGCTCTCTGAAAAACACAGGTCACTTAGAATAGGACACGACTTCAAAAGGTAGAACCCAGCTCTGTGGAGTCTATTAAACACATAGACCCACCCAGAAATGGACCTTTCAAAAATCTCTTAGCTCCCGTGACAGGTCCACATTTATCATATGGAAAATAACCCTATGGATATGTATTTTTAGTTTATGATATCTTATCAACATTGAAAAATAGATAAGATAGAAAATACTTTATTATGTGTCCTTTGTAATAATAACCATGTGTTTATGCAAATTTTATAGATATTACCTCTGCATAAATATATGGAGAACCAGTAAATGAATAGATTATGTTTATATATAAGTATACATATACACACATATGTATACATGCACATATAGTCAGACATAATCTATTTATCAATGTGCCACATACACAGATTGCATATCCATATACATGTATGTGTGTGTATATAAAATACATAATATATCCATATCTACACATTTATATCTGTACATATAATCTATGTGTACAGATATATAAATATAATGGATACATACACATATCATTTGCCACAAATATATAATTAAGTCTAGGGCTATTAAGATTATCCTAGAAGACAAATCCCAAGGGCTGACGGAACAAATGGGCTAATTCTGTCACCAGAATTATTTTTGTTTCTCTTTTTCTAATTAGGGATTCCTCTCATGGGAACCAACCTTAGATAACAGAGTGCTGTCCTTCATTTAATAATCTCATTCAAGTCAGGATGCACAAAACTTACTTTTTTTTAAATTCCTTTTGAAGCACGAACTCTTCTTTGAATTCCTTCAAAACCACATTCTAGGGGCTGGGGTTGTAGCTCAGTGGCAGAGCACTTGCCTAGCACATGTGAGGCACTGGGTTTGATCCTTAGCACAACATAAAAAATAAATAAACAAATAAAATAAAGGCATGATTTCCAACTATACAAAATATTTTTAAAAATTAAAAAAAATACACACATCGTAGAATCTCAAAAAGTGTCAAGTGAGAAATGAGCAGGAGGAACACACAGATTTTAAGTGAATCTAGGCATTTTACTTGTATACTGGATTTTGTAGCATCATCTCTGGGTTTGGCTCTCAGAGTTTCCTCTCTGGGTCTCCAGGCTGCTCTCCTTCTCTATATTTCAGAGGAAAATGCTCCCTTGGTTTTGGATTTCACATCATTTTTAATATTCACACTCCTGCTGTGTGAGGAATCCCACAGACCACACATGCAACAGCACACACAAAGTCATCCTGAGATGATGGATGTTACCCAGGCATGCATCGGGAAGTAATATGATTACTGTATTAACCTTGCAGCAGGTGGAACAACTGTGTTAGTGCATCAGCCAGGGAGAGCTATGCCAGGAAGAAAGGACAGAGTCAGCTTTTGCTACTGGGTGTTGGCCCCAGCTAGTTTGGATTTGGTTTTTTGCTCCAAGGATGTAGGAAGACCAGAATGTGGACTGCCCACTTTAGAGATCTAGGACTTGGGTTCTGCAGATCCTTCATACACCCGAAGGCCTGGTGGGTGGTGAGATCCCATGGGCATTCAGCTCTACTCCAGGTGTGAGCTACATGCTCACCTCTGAACTTGGGCTAGAGTTTGCTTTACTGATAACGTGTGGACTGAGTGGGGCAAAGGAGTTGGCTCCCCAGGGGAAAGTCTGTTCACCAGGCAAGCACAAAGCAAAGATCTCCACCATCACAAGTGATGGAGAGGCTGCTAAGGAGTCATTAACTAACTGGCACCCTGGATACAGATACCCTTCAGTGTGGCTGTCTATTTTTAATTACCTTTAACCATGCACCGTCATGGAGTCTCCTATGCCAGATCTTGACAGTGTAAATCAGGTGGGGATGTAGGATTAGAAATCAGTTGTTATTTTTAAAATGCAATTGTTTACTCCTCCAAATAGTTTTGAAGACAGGAGGCAAAATAGCATCCTAGAATGGAAAGAATCAACATTGCCACAGACAAGTATGATGTGTAAACATTACTTTCCTTTAAACTGATAAAGGAAATCTTGAAAAGAAGAATCTCATAAAACAACAACAAAAAAGTGCTTTGTAATGAAGTCTCCTCTTCCACCTTCTAACTCTGACCGCTCAGTGATCCCTCCTCCTCCTTCCCTGCTGGCCACGGCTCTGGTCTTCCCTACACCCTCTCATATTGCTGGTCTCCAACAGGAAATGCCCCAGCACCTGCTCCTGGACTGCCTTTTGTGCTCCAACCAGAGAGCTCACGGCCTCTATATCTTCCCATATTTACTCTGTGGATCTGATGCCCAAGCCCCAATCTCAACCAAACTGAGGGGCTCCTGTGGGCAGGATTAGGAGTTGCTGCAGAAACAGAGGTGGTAGTAGCAACCACAGCTTAAAATGACTTAAAATTGCTTTACTGCTATGGTCTATATAGGGGTGTCCTCCATACGCACATGGATGAGACAGTACAAGAAGGTTCAGAGGCAGAATGAATGCATCACAAGAGGTGCAACCTAATCAGTTGTTCAATCCACGGATAAAGATTAACTGGGTGGTAATTCTTGGGAGGTAGGGTGTGGCTGGAGGAAGTAGGTCGCTGGAGGTGTGCCTTAGGGGTTTATATTTTATCTCCTGGCTGTCATGTTCTGAGCTGCTCTCTTCCACCTCACCCTTCTTTCCACCATGGTGTCCTGCCTCTCCTCAGGCTCAGAGCAGTGGAGTCAGCTGTCTAAGGACTGAACCTCTGAAACTGGGAGCCCAAATAAGTTTTTCTTCTATTTTGTTTTTGTTAGGTATATTGGTCAGAGCAATGAAAAAACTGACTAATAACCTCCCTGCCACCACCCTAAGCCTGGAGGTATTCCAAGGATATTAACGTCTTAGTGTAGTTCATCCTCAGAGTGATCTTATGAGGAAGGATTGCCATCATTTCCATTCGCCTCATGGACACTGAGGACCCTGTAGAGATCATGTCCCAGTTGTATTTGGTAAGGATCCTTTTACCCCTGTATTTGATACCCTTCAGAAGACTGGCCACATCTACCATTTTCCTGTGGGAGAGACAGTATGCAGCTCAGGACTGAGCAAAGATGTCCCCTGGGTGGGAGGAAAGAACATTAAAATGTCTGCTCATTTATCTAACTAAACAAAATAGAGAAACAAAACATCATAATAGCTACTCTTTGGGTTGGCCCCGGCCTTCTTGCTGGGTCCAAATCTCAGCTGATGGTGTCTCAGTAGAAGGCACAATATGGCACAGTGGTTGGAAATATCCATGCTAGTTCCAGGTCCTTGCATACGGGCACCTGTCGCTGCTGATGTGTGTCCCTGTGAGGTTTGGTTGACACTAACTACTTTTAAACCAGCCCTCACAAAATGAACAAGAGAGCACTCATACTTCAAGCATGTCCAAAAGCCAAAACGATGGACACACTTGCCCAGCTACCTAGGCCCATAGCCATAAACATCAGCCACATTAACCAGTAAAAAATGGTGACAACTCAGATCTAAAATAGTCAACCACATTGCTCTTAATAAAGAATGACAGTTATGATGAAAAATTGAAAAAAAAAAGTTTAAAAGTTTTAACCTTGAACATACCTTATTATTGTAGGTTCTACCTTGAGTGTACATCTATTTTATGGTGTGTGTAGGGTATTAGTATGCTGGTGTGTGTGTAATCATTGAATAGTGTCTCCCCAAGTTAATGTCTACCCGGAATTTCTTAATGTGACCTTATTCATAGGGTTTCTGTGGACATAATTAACATGAGGTCACAGTAGATTAGAGTGGACTCCAAGTCTTAATGATTAAAGTCTTCAGAAGACGACAAAGGTAGGTAAAAACAGAGAGAAGAAAGAACGTGAAGACAGAGGCAGAGACTGGAGTGTTGAGCCCAAAGTCAAGGAATGTCTGGGGCCACCAGAAGCGGGAGGTGAAGAAGGTTCCCGTAGAGCCCTGGAGGAAGGCAGCACCGTGGCACGCGGGTTTCAGACCTCCAGGCTCCACACCTGAGAGAACACATTTTTATTGATGTAAGGCCACCGAGTTTGTGATAATCTGTTATAGTAGCCGCTATTATTGAATGTTTGAGGCCCCTCTGAATTCAAATCTTAGAACCCAATGGCCACAGTGATAGTAAGAGAGGTCAGGCCTTTGGGGAGGTGATTAGGTCTCGAGGTGAAGTCCTCACGAATGGGATTAGGATTCCCAAAGAGGCCCCTGAGAGCTGCCTTGCCCCTTCCACAGGAAAACACAGAGTGAGAAGTGCCATCTCACTAGACCGCAGTCTGCCCGCCCACCTGGCTCTTGGACTTCCTGGAACTCAGAACCATGAGCAGTATTTTTGTTATTGCAGCCCAAACACACTAAGACAGCAGCCCTAGGAAATTAGTACAGAACAGTCATAACATTATGAGAAGAAACGTCCACATATGGAGGTGCCAGCTGGCACTTCATCCTGGTTGGGTGGGGAGACAGGGACGCCCAGAGGTTTCCCTGCGTATCCCCACAGTCCAGCTGAACCAGGCCTCAGTGTTTCCAATGGTCCTCCCTGCTCCACTAGCAGCCCTCTTTCTTTGACTGTCCTCTCTGCCTGGAAAGCTTTCTCCTATTCTCCCAGGTAAACCTTCTGTCCCTCTCAGCTGCAGGACACCCTCCACTTCTCTCCTGCGCCTCTCAGCACTCCTCTTAGTTACTCAACACAGAGGGTCACTTCTGGAGGAAACTTCTCTCCAGGACAACTGTGAAAGCTCCTTAAAGCACGAGGCCATGTTCAGGCTGCTACCGTATCTGCCTAGTCTGTCCTAGAACTTTCCAGAGAAAAGTCACCTTTACTGCCGTGACATGAACCTGGAGGGAAGGGTGCAAGGAATGAGCGCCACAGGGCTCTCTCTCTGGGCTGGTGCCAGCCACGTCTGGAGGAAACCTTGTGGGACACACAGCATGCCTTTCAAGTTTTCAAGGGACAAGGAGCAAAAGTTATAGTAATTACACTTGGTTAAAAAAAAAAATGTGAGGAACCAAAAAAAGATTTCTGTAGTACCAAATAACGGAATCATCTCCAAGGAAGTGATATAAAGCCCCATCATTTAAGTTGAAAAGAAAAGTAAAAACCTGAGGTGAGTATAATTGATTCATAGCTTTGCAGAAGACACACGAGGAAAGACAAGGCATTCTGCTTGGTTGGTGATATCGGCATCAATGCTCACAGCAGTTAGAAACACAGGGCTAAAAATTAGATTTGGGTTCAATTTCTAGCTCTCCGGGTCTCAGTTTTGTCCTATGTAAAACAGGCATTATTAAAAGTCCTGTGCTAGGGATTTTTGGAAACAGGAAATTAAATAATTAATATGAAAAGTTTAACCCTGAGAGTGGCTGTAAAACTCATTATTTTTAATTGCCATTGTTCCCATTATCAGTTAGAGACATTATTGTCATCTTACTTTCAAGAAAACGCACCTCGGGTTGGCGCATGCTAACATTCATTCTCTTTCTGTACTTGCTGGTGAGGTGTGAGACAGACCTGGGAGGAGATGGGCCCCTGCAGGGTGACCTGAGAGCTACTGGGATGAGGGGAGCTTGCACAGGGGGACAGGGACAGGAGTGCTGGGCCCTGGTGGGACCTTCCATAACTGTCAACAAAATTCATCCCTAGAGAAGGAAGAGGCGAATTCTCGTGTGACTTCAAAGGGCAGAGATGACTGGGATAAGCTTATAAAAGATGCAGATTTTGGATCTATATAAAATAGTGTTGGAGATCTGAATGACTCAAAGAAAATTAGTAAACTTAGTCAAGAGGAGGTGAGTGGCCAGTTTATTTTACTTCCAGGAAGTGTGTGGCCACCTGCCAGCAGCACACACATAGGGTGGTGGGCTTGCTCTGGGCCCAGGGAGTAAGTGCCTTCCTGGTGCTCTTCAAGCTCAGAGGTTCTTGCTTGTCACTGTGAATCCTGTGCTTCCCTCTGACATTCCAGTTACATAAACGAGTATTGCACACCTGAAGTTAAAAGCAAACTCCCCGGAGACTCATCACCCATGTGAACTGGACTATGAAGAATATTATTTGTGTTTTACAGCAAACACTTCAGCAATGTTACTGAAGCTACATGATAACTTCAATTGCACAGCAATGGTGTTTAAACCTTAACATTTAAAAACTATTTTTCAACCTTCACCTTCCAAAAAGCATATAAAACCATATTTTGCTTCTTAAACATTCAGTTCACTACATATTAGGTGTGTGTGAGCTGTAAACTGTTAAAATATAAAATAAAACAGTATTTGAAAATCATTTTTCCTACTGAGGTTTACATAATAATATAATATTTAGAAGTGATATTATTAATTGAGATCCAATAATATAATGTCAAAATAACTTTCAGTAATACCTCAAAATAGGAAATAAAGTAGGAATATACATATAATTCTTTAGAAGTTCCTTCTTTTATATTATGGATCAACTCTGTGGCTTAAACAACTCCATGGAGAATAAATTTGAAAAGCCAATTGAAAATGCAGTTGCTAATTTGGGTCCAATAGCTGTATTAAAAATATGCCATTGTATGCATTTTTTCTGTTATGATGAATAACAAAAAGAAAAGTTTTATTGTAAATCACATTTGCATCAATTGAGATTTCTTGTGGTATGTTTGAAAATTGCTTTTGAGATAGTGTACATCCATCAAGACATACATCACCCTGAAAAGGGATTTATCAAACATAATAAAAGTATGCTGTGATTGCTATAATTTATGCATTATATTGGTGAACTGTCTTGGCCAACACTTCTCTTCTTTTGTAGACAAGAACAGTTATTACATCCAAAGTATCTTTGAATATCAGTCTTGCTTTATGTTGTTCTAGTTACTTCATTAATTAGAATTTCAAAATAAGAATGTTATTATGACTCATCACTCCTAATGTCACTGATACCTCTTCCATATAATTTAACTCAGAATTTGTATTTGACTCACATGTTCAGAAATAGGAACAAATAGGTCTCGATATTGGGCACACATCCAAAAACGTATTCACTATGTTAACAGTCCTTAGGAAAGTCATGTTTGATGCAAGATGGCATGCCATTACAAAATAAAGGCTTCTTAAAAACAAAACACACCTGTAAAGTTAATTTTATATGTATAAAAAACTATTTTCCCAGTGATTGCCAACTTTAAAAGAGAAGCTGGATTTTACCACCCCTTTGGTAAAATATTTCTGTGCCCTCTTTGTTGGTGTGTATGATAGGGCAGTTAAAAGCACAAAAGACCAAAGTTCTGCCTCAAATCCTCATGAGCCAACCATCAACAAAAAAAATCCAACCTTGCAACAATCCTTCCATCCTGTGACTCAGACTAACTCAAAGCTGACAGGTTGTCTTTGGCTTAAAGTCCAAGGAATGAACAGAGGCTCTCCTAACTCTAAATTCTTATTTTAAAATGCCAAATTTACTTGAAAACTTCTGCCTGAATAACATTATAGCCCCTTAATAGAGAAAAGATACTGGTCTTTAATAAGATAGACAAGCTGTGCACTGGAAAAGAACTAAACAACCCATAGTGCTGCTCACTCTTCCCAGCTTCTCACCCACACACCCGGCTCTGCCATTCACCCCTCCTCAGAAAATCACAACAGACCTTAATATAGCGTTTACCTTTCCCTTTTAGTTTTGGTAAAGAAACAAAACACTCATGCCAACACAGGCTACAGAGTGGAGCGACTGGCCCATGTGTCCCCCAGCTTCAAGGTGACCACCCCAAAGTCACATCACCCCTCTTATTCAAGGGACAGCATGGGGGACACCAGTTTCCTCTCACAAAGGAGGAGTACCTCAAAGAGGTAAGAAAACAGACTGTTATAAACCTATGTTCGTAATGGTAAAGAGGCTTACGTGGCTTGGTGTTTAGTGACATGTCAAACTTCTAACACATTCTCCTAGGTACATGTATGTATAAATGTGTGAAAAAAGTCAAAAGGCTGAAAAAATGTAAATCATAAGTCCTAATGCAAAGTAAGTAAAGGTAAATAATTTCAAGTCTTAGAAGTTAAGGCAATATTTGCTTATGAAGAATAAAAATGCATTTTAAAGGAAAAAGCACAATTTTATTAAAAGAAGAATTACATTTCAGATTTGAACATTAGATTTGGCATGTGTTTCCACTAAGAAAATTTTGACATGTTCCTTTGTTTAAAAAAAATTCAAAACTACACGACATTATTGTACTTTATGCTCCATTTTGTATAAAGTCAGATTTATTCACTTCTATATTGAACCACAACAATCCAATTGCAGCTCCAGATGTGGCTCTATTTTGTCTGAATGCCTAAGCTTAGGATGGTGGTATGTGTTTTTCAGAATTCATACATTTTTAAGGCCAACATTTAGCATTCTTAAAAATAATGTTGAACTTGTAATTCTTGTAGCACTGATTTGCATATAAACTTAACACACACAAAAGATTCTCAGATTCACTCTAACATTTCTTGTTGGTGTTACTGTTTCTGGTTTATAGCAGGCACTCGATAAATATAAGTGACATAATCCATAACTCGAAAAGGTAAGAGCCATGCCAATACAGCGAAAGAAGAAAAAAGCCTATAAAAGTGACAGTAATATAAAATAAAAAGGATATGCCATTTAATAAAATAAAATGCATTTAATACACAGTATAAAACACAGAGGCAAACTTGCAGCTAGAGAAATAAAATTTTTGTCTCTCATAATCCAAATTTTCTTAATATGAAAATGTAAAGCTTTTTAATTAGCGATAAAATGTTTATTCTCCATTGAAATATACAAAGTTAAATACAAGCCAGCCAATTTAAGAATATATTTTTCTGTTTCAGACTTCTTAATGGCTTACTATTGTTGTATTTCCACATATTTTCAGTTGCATATTGAGAAAAAAATTATGTGAAAATAGAGAGTGCAGAAGTATTTTCCAAAGAATATTCTAATGAAACATAATTAAGAATACTTAAACATTCAGGGCAGATTTCAGGACCAAGACTACAGAGACCTATACTGACACTGAAAATCCAGAAAACCAGGACAGTGAGCATTGTCGACGCAAGTATACTTCTGGTTTGTAGTCCTTAAAAGTAAGCATTTATTACAATTGAATTCTACAATGGAGGTTAGACCAAGTATGGTATTTAGCAAGGATATTGCAAGTGGGTTTGATCTAAAGTATCTATCTCAGAGAATACATAAACAATAACATTCTGCTTTTTATGTTTGTAAAATTGATTTCTTCTTGCTGAGGAATATATGCAAACTTCTCAATTTAGTACACAGAAATCTGTGTTCACTGTAGGTAAAAATTCCTTAAGACAAAATTTAAGTTTCCCACCAGAGTCAAGCTACATGCCCTTCCATAAAGATATTCCAGAAATTTGACATTTCTGTAGTTCTTGCAGATGCAGATATGTATTTATGAGACTCTATCTGCATAAAGCCAATGGCTATGAATAAAACATCATTTAACTCTACAGGGAGTCAACTGGAACCTCAAAAGTAAAGCATCACTAAATCCTTTGCCGCTGTTGGAAAAAACAAAGTAAAAAAGAGACACACTTCATAACAACAATTTCTTTAATATACTGTGTTCCAAGTTTTTGTTAATCCCCAAATTAGTTCATCCTAGCATTTATTCTCATAGACCAATGACGTTCATAGGGAATTTCCAAATTTATAATTTTTACAATAACTTGGGAGGAGCTGTCTTGACACAGTGATAAGTGGAAAGACAAAAGGTGACAAAGGATGCTTCCACGGAGACAAAAGCATACCTCTTAGACCACAGCACTGGAAGCCAAGTGACACAACCTCTGCTCTCCAAGCCTCAGTTTCTACTGCATCACCAGGAGCTTCTGTTGATCATCAAATGGCTGAAACCTCAAGCCCCTAAAGCTGTTCCTGTCAAGAGATCTCCATTTGTGTTTTGTTTTGAGATAGGGTCTTGCTACATGGCCCAGACTGGTCTCAAACTCCTGGGCTCAAGTGATCCTCCTGCCTCAGCCACTCGAGTTGATGGGACTACATGGGTGCACCACTGCACACAGCTCAAAGATCGACCATCATTTCATGATATGGAATCGCAATGTACTAGGAATCCACTGTAAATTCCCATGTTCCATAATAAATAAAGTACAAAATCCAAGTAAAGCCAACTGTCTCATACTTAGAGCCAGTGACGTTAATGCCGAAGTGACGTGAAAATATTATAACACGGTTAAATCAACACCCAGTTATAAAACCGTTTCCGACATCACAGGTATGAGAAAAAGGGTTTTACCCACCTGGGGTCTTTCTGAATGCTGTCGATGGACGGGGACCTGGCCAAGGTACCTTCGGGCGGGAGGGCAGGGCCGGATTTGCTGTAAGGAGACTCAACAGAGGGACAATACTGCAGCTGTCGGTAGGGGTCTGCGTAGTTGGCGGCTGGGCCTGCGGCGTAGCTGGCCCTCTGGAAGGTGGCTGCTGTGGCACTCTGTGGCCCGTGCTGACTGCCTGTGCGCTGCAAGGGGACGGAGTCGACACCGGGGGAGGATGGGGCTAGGACAGGAAAGTAGGGACAAAGTAAAAAATTGAGGACCTGCTCACAGAAACGGTTAACCAGGTCTAGGCAGGGGGGAACATTACACACATAAAAAATAGGGGTTCAAAAGAATAAAAATAGTTAATCTGTCATATCTGAACCACATATTCAATATTATCCAGTCAAATGTAATCAGCATGCTACTTCAGAAACACACCCTACAGGAACGGGGCAGGGATCCACCTGTCATGTGTATATTGCTAACCCACATCCAAGGGTAGGAGCATCCAACTGAAATGTGAGCTAAGCAGAAGTCTAGGAAACACTGTGAGGAAGGACAGCTACGGCCTCACTGCTGAATTGAGGTCATTCGGGACGAGGTCACTCAGGTCACCTTGCATTAGTATCATTAAGGGCTTGGGACAAATTCAGAAATGAATTAATTTTCCCGAAGAGAGGAAAATAAGGAAAAGAGGAGGATGTGTGAGTGGGGTGCTGGGGGGAGAGGTAGGCTTGCTTTTCCATAAGCACTATGTGCAGCGCTGTGCAGGGCTGCGCTAGTTTCTGTCAAGTAACTCCTACAGATGTTTGCAGGCTTCTTTCTCAAGTAGAGCTGTGTAGGGACAAATGCCTATGGTGTAAGGTAGGAGTGCAGACATGGGGGACTTCACCCCAACCACAAGGCAGACAGAATGATGGGCAGACTCAGCTTTTCAGAAGAGGACTTTACACCAGCTACTAAAGTCAGTTTGATGATTGCCAAAAGGAATCTCATTTTTTAGTATGCTTCCTAAGCTCTTTTTAGATCGTTTATGTGATTATTTTTATCTGGTTCTCAACATTTTTAACCTCTAACGTTTAATTGATACATATATATAATGAAAATACCACCTTTTGGACCAATACAATGTGACAGAGATTTACTGCTCCAACAGCTGACACCTGTGATCAGTCTCAGCACACATGCTTTCCGGCACTATGAATCAGAATATCCTCAGATTACAGCCAGTGTCTAAATGTGACCATTGGTACCACAACCCTCTAAGTGGAATTAGATTCTAATTATGAATCCCACTCGACAACTCTGACTTCTTGAGCACGCTTCAGAGCTTATTTTATCCTGTCTCACATTAGGCAAAATATATATCCACACATACACAAAACACACGTCGCATTGAGAAAGTAACTATTAAAGAGGCTAAGGCTGGGCACACACTCTACCGCTTAGCTACATCCCAAGTCCTCCTCAATCTCTTTTAAAGGTTACTTTCAGTCCTTTGGAAATAAACTGAGGAGTGGGATAGCTGGGTCAAATGGTGGTTCCATTCCAAATTTTATAGGGAATCTCCAGGCTGCTTTCCATAGAGGTTGCACCAATTTGCAGTCCCACCAGCAGATCAGCATACTACAGTAACACAGCCACGTCAATGTTTATAGCAGCTCAATTCACAATAGCCAAACTATGGAACCAATGTAGGTGCCCTTCAATAGAAGAACGGATACAGTAAATGTGGTATATATACTCAGTGGAATCTTACCCAGCTTTTAAGAAGAGAGAAATTATGGCATTTACCAGTAAATGGATGGAGTTGGAGAATATCATGCTAAGCGAAATAAGCCAATCCCACAAAACCAAAGGACATGTGTTTTCTCTATTATGTGGATGCTAATTCACAATAAGGTGCTGGTGGGGGGAAACTAGAGAAGAAGAGTATTACCTTAGATTAGGCAGAGGGAAGTGAAGGGAGGGGAGGGGAGGGAAGGGAAGGGGAGGGGAGGAAAAGGGAGGGGAGGGGAGGGGAGAATAGGAAAGATAGTAGAATGAAACAGACATTATTACTTTATGTATGTTTATATGTGACTATATGACCAATATGATTCTACAACATGTACACTCAAAAAAATGAGAAATAATATCCCATCTATGTATGATATATCAAAGTACATAAATGCATTCTATTCTCATGTATAACTAATTAAAACAAATTTTAATTAAAACAAATTCTAATTAAAACAAAAAATTAATTTAAAAAAGTGTCTTTCAATACTCAATCTTATAATAATCAAAAATTAGGTTACATGATAAAGTGACACAATAAAAACTAAAAAAAATATTTAAGAAAAGTTTTCTAAATGAAAGTGAGTATATTCATAAGAGAAGTATTTTGAAATGGTGAGGGCTGTTCTGATATATAAGTTTCGAAAACAATTAGATCAGATTAATTTATATTACATGCATAATCAGAAAATCTGCTTTATGTCTCTAAGCAATTTCTTAAGTATTTATAATTTCTCCAAAAATACTACTAAGATGTCTAATTAAAATTCACATTTTAACAATTTTATACAACGTGCTTTATGTTAATCTAAAATCTAGGCAAATGAATAGATGTAAACAGAATTTCACTTTCTATTAGAGTTGTGTAGGACGGAGTTGTAGCTCAGCAGTACAGCACTTGTCTAGCACATGTGAGGTACTGGGTTTGATCCTCAGCACCACATAAAAATCAATAAATAAAATAAAGGTACTATGTCCACCTACAGTTAAAAATATTTTAAAAAACAGTTGTGATAAGTTGGCCAGAAAACCAAGGGCAAAAGGAGAAATCTAAGCACACCTGATTTTTTTTCAGGGAAGTGGATTTTTTGGTTCAGGAAACTAAATATTAATGTTAAATCTTGCTGAAAATGGTTTTCAGAAAAAAGCCCTCATCATTACAGAAGTATTCATTACTAATACATTATCCACAATGGTTAACAGGAAAGGAGGACAGAGTGGTAAAGACCAGGAAATAACACTGAAGTCTAAAGAAATTTGTTACTGGTGTGTGTGTGTGTGTGTGTGTGTGTGTGTGTGTGTGTAAGAGGAACACTGATGGAACAATCTGAGTGCCTTCGCACGAACTCTCAAAGGATCATAAATTAAGAGACTATATAATATGACAGAAGGAGTTTAAGACAAACCCTACCAAAGAGCAGACCCCAAACTGAAGAACAGAAGAGGGATCAAGACGTGAAAATAGGGGCTGGGGTTGGGGCTCAGTGGTACAGCACTTGCCTAGCATGTGTGAGGCACTGGGTTCTTTCCTCAGCACCACATAAAAATAAATAAATAAAATAAAGGTATAAAAAATGTGAAATAGGGTGTGAAGTTCAATTAAAAGGAAGCAGGAAGGCAAATCTCAGTATGAGAAAAAAGAGAGGGTGGAGCCGAGTTTCAGAAAGTTATTAGGTTCTTGTCTGTCTTGGACTTTGGCCTTTTTCAGGGAAATGTCATCAACTCATGTACAGCTTAGCTTCTGAGTTAGAGAACTGAGTCAGGTCCCAGCCTTGGATAGTCCTTGGCATGGAACAAAGTGACAGAGCTCTCCACACCACAGTGCCAAAGTTGTCAAGAGAACCGTGGCCCCATGGAATCCTGGTTGAAATGAGGGCGATCAGAGAAAATGTTAAATAAAGGAGGTGCTATCATCACCATTACCAAGGCTGAAATCCACAATATCATACAAAGGGACTGCACCTAGGGCAGTGAGCACAGGCCCTTGCCCTGGCCAGCCAGCTCCTTGCAGGTGAGTACTATGGTCAGTTCTGTGTAATGGTGTGGACCCATGTTTCCTCCAACAACTGAGTAGAGGGTAAACATCATTCTTACTTACAGATGGGAAACTGAGGCACAGAGAGATGAAACCACATGGTGGGGTTTGGCTGAGACCTGGTAGGATGGGAAGTTAACCCTTGGGTTCAATCTGTCTCTAGATTCTATGCTTATATCCACCATTCTGTTGGACCAAGTTTAAAACTTCAAAGATGCATACTACTGAATTATCTAATATGGTCTAAAAACTTAGAAAAAATTATGAGATGTCTAAAACTAAGGGAAATATCTACTAAAGGTAGAGAGATGGAATTAGAATAGGAACTAATCACTGGAATATATAGTATTACATTGACCAGAATTATTACAAATTGGCATGCCATGTTCATCTACACAACCTCTCTCTACACTGAATTTACTATGATATACAGCAGAAATATACAAGAAACCCACACCAAAGTTTTGACTTTGATGAGTGGCTTTTCAAAAGTATCATCCCAAATACATTATTGAAACTTCTTCTAGGTCCCAATCAATAAGGTAGGTGATGAGAATTTCAAAATAGAAAACCAGCATTCAAATTGGTGCTGCTAATTTGAAACAAATATGAGAATGATCCATGCAAGGGAGCAATGTAAAATATCAATAGGTGTGTCAGGGGGACACATACATTAAAGAATGGGTTCTAAAACCATACAGAACAAAATGTGTGAAGATCAAACTGATCGCAAACCAAACATCAATAATATAACTATGTAATTCCTTATTTTTTAAAAAGTATACATTAAAAAATTTTCCCATGACTTCATAGCATCATGGTTTACTTTGAGCACATGAAAAGTGTTAGAGACCTAACATTCAAAAATGTAAAATAATTGAGCTATTATTAGTAGTATTAGCATCCAAATGTTGAAACCGATGGTTTAGGGGACGGTACATAGGTATTGGGGTGAATGCTGTAATGATTCAGGGTTCAACTCTCCCCTTTTGGTGGATTTTTCAGGCCTTGGTGTGGCTGATACAAATCAGACTCATCATTAAGGATGATAAATGAATACTGTTGTGCTACTGGATTTTCCTTCAATACGTTTCCCCCTTAATCTCTGTCCAGCTGAACATGTCTGTTATTTGAGCTTTGGAGCTCCGCTGACCTCCTGTAGAATGACTCCATCCAACAAATGCCTCATGGCAAACATCTGCAGGGGACTTCATCAGCTCTGCAAACATGCTCCTCCCCACCTGCTCTGTAAACAGCCTCCTCGCCTCAGTGAGCTCCTGAACTCCAAGGTAGGTGACTCGGCTCTTTCTGGGGACCCCAAGCAGGAGGCACTTCTGCAGCTGACTTGACACCAACATCACCTATGCTGTTCATGAAATCATCTATCTGTTTTCTGTAGAGCTACACAAATAAAGCTCTGGTTTATCAAGGAAAAACAGAGAGATGTTCAATGCATTATATTTGAAAGAGGAGGTGATGCATCTTTTAAAATAAAAGAAAACATTCTGCTGTATGAACGATGGCTACAAACATTATTTACTGAAAAGGGAGAAAAGCATTGGAAAAAAACACAAGAATCTGGGTATACAGTAAAAATCTGTTGGGAGGAATGTAAAGTAGGGTCGAACAAAGAGGAAGTAAACATTTCTGTTTTTATATTATTTGCTTTGCTTTTATATATATTTGCAAATATGGATAAATGTGAGAACATAACACATTTATACGTGTTATCTTGGTAAATACAAAATAAGCATATAATAAGGTAATTAAAGAAAGCTCAGAAAAAATGATGGCTTAAGTGACAGAATATGGCCTCCATCCTCTTAACATGGAAGAATGGACAAACTTTGGAGAAGGTGAAGGGGAGTGTGGGGAGGGGAGGGAGCAGTGGGGTAGGAAAGACAGTGGAATGAGATGGACATCATTACCCTAGGTACTTGCAGGAATGGTGTGACTCTACATCATGCACAATCAGAGAAGTGAAAAGTGTGCTCCATACATGTTCAATGAATCGAAATTCATTCTACTGTCATGTATAACTAATTATAACAAATGGAAAAAAAAAGAGAGTTCAATCCCATCCTGTCAGAGATACGAATCTCCAGTATACAGTTCAGCAGATCCTTACAGCATGGACATCTAGAGCCACATTGTCACCATCTCGCACTTCTCTGTACTTAGCACAGGCTGACCCTAAGCTCACCAGAAAAATAGTCAAGCGTAAACTTAACATAAGCACAGGCTGACCCTAAGCTCACCAGGAAAATAGTCAAGCGTAAACTTAACATAATCTTTCAACTTCACATATTATTTCTGTGGGCAGAAGCATTTAATGCATCATTTTTAGTAGTGATGGGAAGATTATTATTAGTGTTGATATTGTTTTTAACTGTTTTATTGAAAAATAAGGTACTGAAAACATCAGCAAAGGGAAAACATTCCCACAGGAGTTCTCAAACTACACGAGGTTGTACGTATGAATATATTAAAGGTTTCTATTTTTTATTATTTTTTAAAACAAAAATTTTATTTGGAATTTCATTTTTTAAAATTTTTTAGATCAATTTTTAAATTTATATATGCCAATTTTAAGGAGGAAAAAAATTAAATCCTATTCTGAACCATTTCTACAGTTTTCTTCTTGTCATATATTGCTTGAAGAATCTAAAAGTGTGGCCGCGCGTGGTGGCACATGCTTGTAATCCCAGTGACTCGGGAGGTTGAGGCAGGAGGAACATGAGTTAAAAGCCAGACTCAGCATAAGTGAGGTGCTATGCAACTCAGTGAGACCCTGTCTCTAAATAAAATACAAAATAGGGCTGGGGATGTGGCTCAGCGGTCAAGTGTCCCAGAGTTCAAAACCTGGTACCTCCCCTCAAAAAAAGAATTCATGTCGAATTTTATATACATATGCTTTTTTACATATTTAAATGTAATGTAATTATAAATGTAAATGTAAATAATAAATGTAAATTATAATAAAAATAATAAATGTAAATTATAAATAAATGTAATCATACTCAATCCTGTATAATTTGATCTCCTTTAACTCATATTGTGTGTAATGAGAGTTACTATGGACGATGCGATGGTCGTGCTTTTTCAACATTCTGAGCACATTTTCAGTTTTGAATGGGAATGCAAGAAAGGTATAATCATCAATATTTACATAGAGCTTCCTGCTGTTCCAGTTGCTGTGGAAAGAGCTTACACATATTGTCTCACTTACTGTGCACAACAGCCCAGGTGGCAGGTACCATTACACCTATACCACCTCATCATCTCCCAGGTGAGCAGGTGGAGGACCCAGTGGGTGGAGCTGGGATCCCAACTCAGGCTGACCCCAGGGTCTGCCAGTTTCTCCCCCTCTAATATACTGTTGAGCACAAGATGTGAGGGGGTTCCCAGAATACAGCCCACACACTTTGAAGGGTAATGTTTTTGACAGAAACGCCAAACAAGATAACAAATTAGTGAGACACACAGTGTGCCTGATCAAGTCCTATTACCTAGGTGACTTGCCCCACTTTAATATTCCTCAGAATCTATGTTGTGATTTTCTTTGTCTTCTTCCTTAGAAACAGCAAAAATTGACTCCAGCTAAAAATAGAATAGACCTGGATGAAGGTCCTTGGATGAAATTTCCCATCAAAATGGAAATGGAGGAGTGGGTAGAAAATGCTCTTGTATCCAAGGTGGATTCATTTCTTTCATCTGGGGTGGGATAAAGGGGTCTCTGCACCCTTGCCACAGGACAAGAGGGGAAGGCAGGAAGGGGGGCTGCATGGGAAACAAGAGCATGTTTCCTGATGATTCATGTGGCCTCAGGGAGGGTCATGTGGAGACAGAGCTGGGCGCAAGAACCAGGTGGCTGAAGAACAGTATTAACCCTGGAAAAAAAATTTACTCTACCTTCTTAAGCACTAAGTGACATAATATCAAATACTTGATAGTATGTGTTTACGATTAAAAGACCTATTATATTCCTTATATATCCAAATGTCTACCTGCTAAATAAGAAGTCCCAAAGACACTCCCAGGGTACTTAAATGTTTGAACAAAGAGCCTTATTAACTGGCTGAGGCTCTGAAAATCAGGGACAGAGACTGGGATCTGGTAGATATGGGACCAATTGTGCTGTGGCCCTTTTTATACTAGAAAGTAAACATTTCCATTTCAAGTGAAACCATGATCTTGATCTTGTTCATTTTTCTAAAAATTTTAATATTTCCAAGAATTAAAACAGTCATATTAGTAAGTTCTAGAGCCTCTATTCTACTCTGATAGAAAATATCAGGTGTTGAGGGCAGAAGCCGCTATGTGTGAGTATGGCTTCACAGTGGAGTATCTTCTGGCAATGTCTTAGTTCTTTCTAAGTTCCAACTTACAGTGTTATATTAAGGCCCCATTCAATGTTCAGATTGTCACATAATCTTTGGCTTTTATTCTTTTCAACATTGCTGTGCTTATTGGCATAACTCAAGGGGTGAAGTGAATCCCAGGAGGTTGGGGTATGCCTTCCAGGACAAAGCAATGGTATCAGTTATGGGTACTCTGGTTGGCATCAATCCACATGATCCTCAACATGCATTTGCAAAAAATCATGAGTTTTCATGATTTTTAATTTTATCAATTAACTGCTCTGCCATCAGACACTTTGTCTTCTCTAAGGTATAAGTAGACATTTTATTTATAGCATCTTAAGTTAATTGATATAAGAAAACAACTGGGCAACTGGAACTTTTTTTTGAAGATATTTATTATTGGGCCCATTTAAAATTTTCAATTGGGTAATAATGTTTCCCTGACTTTTGGATTACAAAAGGCAGTGAATTTTTTTAGGGGGTGATGTATATCAAACTCAGGGCCTGGTGACCACCGAGCAAGCGCTCTACCACTTAGCGACACCCCTAAGTTACAAAACAGTAAAAATTTTAACTGAGAGGTAACAGAAAATCTTATTTGACTTATTCTAATGAGAAGTACTTGACCTTTCAGGTAGAAGGAACAACAATTAATACACTGTTCATAATCCACATTTTGTGGACTCAAATTACAATTTTAGTTTTGATACTCAATCTAATATTTATATATTAGTAAAGAATAAGAAAATTTTACACATAGGAAGATCTTATGTAATCCAACCATAACTTCATCAAACATCGGCTATTTCTGCAGAGAATCGAGTTTTTTTAAAACACTTTCCCCATGTGGGCAGTTATTTTCACCACGTTTCTTTTTCTTTCCTTGTTCCAGTGCTCATCGCCCTAGGAAGACACCTGGTGGGTTTTCTCCCTGCAGCCTGTTAACCACAATTCTTCCCTCATTCCAGGCTGACAGTTGCCTCAGGGATGCTTGGTGTCACTTGTCACACAGAGTCACATTTATCCAAAACAAACTCCCAGGACAGGCATCACAGTATTTGGGGGGTCATTTCCACTCATTTGCAAAATCGCGTTCAAGGGAGTATCACAGTCAAATGTCTGTGCTGACCAAAGGGCTTCCATCATTCACGTTTGGGGTTTGAAATAGAAATCGTGGCTATTTAGTTTCTACTTAATAGACTTTTCCCTAAGGGATGCATGAGGCCCACACTTTCCTTGTCCTGCTGTCCTTCTGATTGTACAAGCTCTGGTTTTGACAGTCTCACCTCAGAAGAAATGTGTGTTTCATCTAAACAGACACCTTCGTTAAAGCTGTGTCTTCTTGTATTTCACTGTGCGAGCAGCTGTTAGTACCCCAACACTGGGGTGATGCAAAGGCCTATCTGCCATTTCTGGTTCACAAAATCCTGCCTCTCCATCCAGGGACAGTGGCCTCCTTTGCCATCTCCCCAGCCCACTTAGTGGTCCTATAAGAAACAAGCGGTCATCATATCTGGTGATGGGGCACTCTCTGAGACAGCCTGGTGACCAGGGACCACTGCTGAGTCACAAGTAACCCTTTCTCCTTCCTTTAAGGACACCAGATCCCTGGAGCCACCATACTGGCTTCTGACCCTCAATTGCTCTGTCTGGGCAGGAGCTCAGCTGCTGTACTTTGTCTCTACTCATAGAACTTCTGGGACCAGAGAGGCTGGCAGAACTGTCCTCATGGCCTGCAGCCTCTGCTGGCCTGGGTGGGGGATTAACACATGTGGGTCGTATCTTGCGGGCCTGGGTGTGCAGGGGCATGACAGGAGTGGGGACTGTGGAGGGGGCAGGAGATTCCCTTTAGCCCACTTGCTCTCCGACACAGTCTCTGTTGAATGTGTGCCTTCATAAAGTGGCATTGATTCCTATGTAAACAACGACACCTATGTGTATGTTTCACCATCCACAAGCTGCAGAGGAGGAGTGAGGAGGGGCTTGGGCCTCTTGTTCCTCAAACATGGACCTAAATGTTCCTAAATGCCTGTCCATGAGGTCCCTAACAGGATGGTTAGGTAGCTTTATGGTTTAAGAAAACCAGAGGAGTTTTCTGAATGCCCAAAGGTAAACTGAGTTGGCATCTGAGGTTTAAATTGTCTTCCTTAGAAAGCAGTAGGCATGGACTTCTTCCTTACAGCAGCAGAGAAGGAAGGTAGAGAGAGGTGACGGGTTGAGCCTCAGGACATGCCACCTGGGTCACTTTTCTTGGTGGGGAAGACTAGGGAGCTTTAGCCTGACTCTTCTTTAATGTCTGAAGATGCTTTCCGGTGTCCTCTGTGTAGTCAGCTCTTAGCAAATCTCTCCACCCAGAGCAGTCTATTATTCAGAGTAGTTGGTGGTGTTTGGGGCCAGAGACTCCAAGGGATGAGGTCAGCATGGAGTTGACCAGGGGAGACAGAGACCAACCACAGGATCCCAGAGCGATGCTCAGGTGCCCCAGCCAGTAGAGAGTGCAGCTGCAGCGCTGGACAACAGCAGGTGGACAGAAGAAACACACACCTGCCCACTGCCAGGCTCTCCCTGTGAGCAGGATGGCCATCTTTAGGAGGCATGAGCATAAGACTAGGGCAACGAGATCCTTCAATTTGTGTATAGCACAGTCTCGTCTTGAGTTGTATGTCATCCAGCACAAAAGCAAAGACTCAGAATATGCTGTTCAGTGTTTTTATTAATACTTTGCCTTTGATTTTATCTGGGATATTCATTTATCCTTTAAGATTTACCATCCACTACCTGTTAATTTTTCATGTTCCTTCTCTGAAACTGAATGAAACATGCTCAAGGAAGGAAGAGATTCTGAGCTTCTTTGACTGTGACGGAGCACCTAGTATACAATGTGTCTTCAACAGTTCTTCTCAACCAAATGAGATCTGTTGAATATACATATGTTTTCATCTGTGAAGTTGAATGTTTTTAAATGATGATATTTACAAATGAAGTTTTTCCCAAGGCCAGGATTTTGGGCAAGACTGTCTGGGAGCAAAGGTTTAAAAGCTGGCTCCACACAACCTGTGCAATCTTGGTCAGATCACTCAACACCTCTGTGCCTCAGTTTTCTCGTCTATAAAGTGAGCATCATAATACCAATTCTGTTCTAGCATTGTTCTGGGGATTAGTAAATATGTTCAGAGCAACTAGAATATTCCTGAAAGTAGCCAGAGTGTGAATAACCTCATTCTCTTTCTCATGCTTGAGTCTATATCCCAACTCATCAGGTGTTAAGTGTGGAAGCATCTTACACCTGTCTTCATTCCTAACAGTGGACTCACTGATGGGAAGCAACTGGCTTTCCACCTCCTCAGCCCACTCTAAGGCATTGTCTGAAATGCTTTAGGGATCCAACCAAAGGGACTCTAGATGATGGCCCAGGACTTGGGAGCAGAAAGGTAAGACTCATTGCTCCGGTCACTCCATTACCAATCCAAGCTAAGAGCCAGTGGTCCTGAGCACTCAGGTCTAACAAGCCTTATGAGGACCTGTCCAGTTCTCCCATGGGATCAGCCTCTCCCCATCCCTGGGAGCCTCTTTAAGGTCTGCCCCAGTGGTCTCCAGCATTAGGCAAGTAGCACAGGGCATATGAAGGATAGTCCACTAGATGTGGGAAAGCTACCTTAGAATTTCTCATTATAGCTATTTTATCGTTATTTCATTATTTTTAATTTCTACTTTTTAATATTAATTTTAGGTATATGTTATGCTAGATAGACTTTAAAATTATACAGTATGGATATATACAGTATGGATATATATTATACAGTATGGATATATATATATATATATATATATATATATATATATATATATATATATATATATAAAGTTTCTCAAATATGCAGGCTCTGATAGAGATGACTTCTGGATTCAGAAAAATGTGAGAATATGAAATAGCTCAGGTGTGGACAAGGGGCAACCTGGGCAGGTACAGAGGAAAGAGCTTGTGGCTTCACACTTTAAGAGTTTGAATGAGGTAGCTTCTCCTCCTCCACGTGTGTTCCCTAAAGACCATCTATGCACTTCATAGTATTGTGTAAACCACCAGATTTCCTTAAAATTCAAGGAAGGTCTCCAGTTCAAAGGTGCAGGCTGGCATGTGGCCTCAGACATCTGGATGTCACAACCTTGGTGGATCTCTGCCATGATTATTACTGGCTAAGCCCTGGGGCACACAGGTCTTCCCCTGGAAGTATTTGGAGGTCACTGTCACCTGCTCTCAGAGGCGGGAGAGGAGAAGAACATGGTTCACTCAGAAAGCTCTCTGTTGATGGCATACAGCAGGGGTCAACAAAGTCCCCCTGCAAAGGGCCAGAGCGTAAATGCTCTTTACTCTTGGTTTTGCCATCCCAAAGTCTCCTCACAGCCTCTTAACTCTTGTCACTTGGAGCCAGACTGGCCACAGGGATACACAGGCGCAAGGGTGGGACTGCAGTCTGTGCTTTATTCATGGACACTGAAATGGGACTCTTATGCCATCTGCACATATTACAAGTCATCATTCACCTTCTGATCTTTTCCAACCATTTAAACACAGAGTAGTCATTCTTTAACTCTTTTGAGTGCTGCTAAACCAGGTGGTGAGCTGAATCTGGCCCCCAGGCCACCATTTACGGACTCCAGGCTTAGAGAAAAACACTACAGTTTCATTTTGTTTGTTTTCATAAAGTGTGAGCCTTATACTGTCTTCAATGTGATATAGATTAATTAAGCTTTTTTTTTTATTATGGTAGTGGATTTTTCATGAAACCTCTAGAAGTTGATTAACAAGAGATAATTCTAACAGCGAACGCATATGCAACAGAGAATTAATAAATCTCTCTTGCCATCAGTTTTTATTCAAATTAGGTACTGAATGTCACTGAAATTGTTACTTCTCCTTGACAAGAAGTACACAGAAATAAGATTACCTTAGTTGATTATATGCAAAAATTAAATGTTCAAGTAGTCCAACTCCAGACAGGAGTAGACCTAGCAGGCTGAAGGAGACAGAAATCTGACAGAAGAATAAATGGGTATTCTTTTTCATCTATACCAAGATATGTATTATTAACATGGGGCAGCATTTACGATGTCAGAAACAAAATAAAGAGTGTTTGGCGCCTTTCTTCCTATGAGACAGTGAAACACTGTAATGTAAATATCAATAATCAAAGATAAAAGTAGCTTAGCTGGTCTTGATTTCAAAACGTGTAATTTAGTATCATAATGGAGTTTAACAAAATTGCTACACTGTAGTTAGTGGCCACCAGACATTACAAAACTCTGAGGCTACCCAGATCTGTTTGCCAAGTTTTGGACCAGATCCTCAGCTACTGTTAGCACTGGGGACTGCAGAGGAAAGGACAGAGCTACAGTTCTGCAGACCAGCAACATCCCCTTGGCTGTCCTCTAGCACAGTAATCATGACATTAGATCAATTGTTTTCTAAATAGCCATATACTCTAGGAAACCTTGTCTTTCTTCCTGTGGCCTATGACTTTGTACAATTCAAAACAGATCGAATCCAGGAGAGCTATAGAGTTGATTGAATCACACGCAACTGCCAGCATCAGACCTTCAAACAATAATTTCATGTGATTCAACTTATCATGTGTATGAAACAAAATACAAGTGTGCCTTTCAAAATATGCTACATTTTTAGTAAATATTTTTCCCCCAAGCTTGCCAAATCAGTAGATGACGCCATTAAAAAACACTTATGATCATCAGGCATTTGCATTTTATGTTCTCTGTAATGGCTATGTTTTCTTGGAGTACTTATGTTCATTAGGTAAATTAATAAGGAGGTATGAAACATCAGTACTGCTTCTTTCAATTTTCCTGCTTGACAAATTAGGCTTCCAATCCCCATTGTACTTCCGTCATTCATAGTATATACTGTTCGCTAAACTGAAGTCACATTCTGTTTATACCCTCATTACCTCAGACATTGCTGGTAGGGGCAGGTGACAATGCTGGTGGGGAGCAGGTACACAGGCACACATGCACGCACACATGCACACGTTTCATTGGGGGCAATGTTTAAGCTCCCAAGGAATCCCACCCCCTGTTGACTGGCAGTAGGGTCCTGAATACACACCTGTGCTCGTGCGGTAGGTGCCGGTGTGTGCTGGCGGCAGAGGGTCCCCCTGGCTCTGGCTGAGACTCCTCATAGGGGGCTTCTGATAGACGCGGTCTTCGTAGATGGGGTCTATGTGGTGTTCTGGGGATTGCAGGGCCCGCAGCTCAGGGCCCAGGTGCCCATGCTGGCTGCTGTATGAGGCTCGGGACCCAGCTGAAATAAATTAACAGGGGCACATTAAAGCTCAGCCAATATTCACACCGAGTTCTATCCAAGAATATTTGAATTTGGGGAGAGACAGAATGATTGCAATCTTCAGAAAACCAAACGAATACCATAAAATGGCAGCAACCCCTCAAGCTGATAAGCTTATCGCGCCATTCAGCGGCCTTGATTTGCTCCCAGAGCTGATCACTCTGAGGACGATAATGTTTCTGAGATAAGTCCACACTGAACAAAAATGGGGAAACATCAGTTTTCTCACAGCCTGATGAATGTAACTGGATTCTTCACCAAAGGAATCAGGCAAGCAGTGGATTCTAAAAACCTCTTATTACCCACAGTCCTCATACCCTAATTATACAACAGAAATATCATAAGTGAAGAGGAAATGAAGGAGCCACAAAGGCAAAACCACCTTGATGCTTCCCCTAAGAAGTAGACAGGAATTTGTTCCCATCATCAGTGTTTCCCAAGACAATGAAGGAGTCAAAAATGTCTGGGCTGACAGCAGCCTGAGACCCTGAGAGAAGTAGACATTAAAGAAAAAGGTTTCTGAGTTACATTTTCTTTTATTCTTGATTCTCCAAACTGATGTATTTATGTTTAGCCAAAAAAAAAAAAAAACATATATATGATTGTCATTGACTGGTTTATTTATAAATTGAGGCCACAAATCATTTGTCTCTTTATCATTTGTGAGCTCTTATTTATGACACTTGATTGCATGTTATGGGGAAAATGCTGTTTTGAAGCAATATTGTAGACCAGGGAATCTGGCAGATGTTTCTTAGGGAAGGAAGCCTCTGCACACCCTGAGCTGAGCCAACAGATGCCGAGAGCCAATATTAGAGGAGAAATGTCAGGGGAACTGGGGCCTGAGATGGACCTGGGGAGCAAAGAGAGACATGGTCTATCCATGACAACAACAGAACAAAGGAGACTACAGCTGGCTTGAGAAGGACCCTTCAGTGAAATCCCCCCAATGGGTACCCACTTGGCACATTGGAATTCAACTGCCAGCTGTCACTTCTATAGGCCAAATTTAGAGCTCTCCACTGCAGTCTAAAGTACATGTGGGTTGGAACTCCTTGACTTTGACAGAGTCTCTGGATAGTTCTATGTCCCTTCTACTTGTCCAGGCCGTTCCCAGAGGACACCAACAAGCTAAAATCTTCAAATGCTCAAAGATAAGGTCGCTTCTTTAGGAACATATGACCAAAGAATTTGAATATTCTCATCTAGTGTATTTGAAGAAAAAAGCCATTCAAAAGTGTCGAAATTGCTGACAGATAAATGTTTTACTGATATATTTAGCACATGCTGCTCTGAATTTAAATAAACAGAAAACAACATTTCCGGATGAGGGGGCAATGTGGAGAATGCTTTGAATGCAGTATTAATAAAAAGCACTGCTTGCTTTGAGGAAAGGAAAGAAGAAGTAGGGCAGGCAAGATCCTTACCTTTCCCTTTGCAGTAATTAAATAATGTCTGATTTAGATAGTGTTGAGATGAATGATGGATTGGAAATAATTGTTTTGCATAATTAGGTTCATTGCATCTGATTTGTCAAATGCCAACACTGCACTCAATATTATCTCCAGCTCAGATTTTCCAGGAATATATTTAAGTACAACACACCTTGAGTTTCAGCTGACAATTCTTAACTCCTGAAGATTCAGATAGCATCGCTAAGGATTCAAAAGTGTAGAAACAAGGAAGTAATAATTATATCCAAATCTATAGTTAAATAGAAGTTAGCCATCATTGGTAGAGTGCTAACTTTATCACCATTCCCTCGTTCTCAGTCTCAAAAAACACCTCATATTGAACCACCAGAGGAATTGCTTGAACCTCTAAGTGGTGACATAGGGCATATATGAGGATCCTCTTGGCATAAGGAACTTCTTATTTGTACCATCCATCAATCATGGGGTCCTAAGCAAGAGGTAAAGTCTACCTCTGTGGATATAATTTCAATGTGCTGATGTTGATGATCATAAAATTATTGAGGATTTGAATAGTGTGCCATATATTTTTCTCCTATTATCATGCTGCTGGTGAAACTATAAGCTCATAGTGTTTTCCTGCAAAAATACTTGTGTAAAATACAGTTGGACATTTAAGCATCATGCAGAACATGGAAGGAGATAAGGCATTTTTAAAAGGAGCATTGTTTATACTGTTGATCCATTGTGATCGGATTTCAATATCTGTGGATGGGCACAGTTATAAGCTATAAGAGAGACATAAAGAATTAGGGGAAGGAAGAGAGGCAAGGAATCAAAGTTTAAAAGTGCCTCTGCTAGAATTCATGTGTTCTACTACCCTTGTTTAAGAAGAATGTATCAGGGGATCCATACTCACAAGATCTATTGGACTTTGGGCAATTTTGAGAGAAAGAATATCACATAACAACTTTCGGGAATATGCACCAAAATTTCACAAAGATGTATCTGCTAATTCAAAGAAAATGTACTTTTTTTTTTTTTTTAGTGGGAATTTTCCATCAGCATTATGGCCTATTTAACAGTGAGTCTAAAGTACCATATACTATACTATCATAAGAAGAAAATTGCTGAAGAAATTCTGATTTGGTCCAAAATGTCATAGACATCAAGGCCAAATGTTCTCATCTATTATGTTAGTAGAGAACAATTCTGGGAACTTGACCTTGACCACGTTGAGCACTCAGAACTGCAGAATAGAAAAATATAATCAAAACATGGATAAGCAAAAGAGAAAACCAGACCAATGGTACTGACAGCCTCCCCTGACCTTGAAGATATACATCCTGCAAGAATAATATCTGTGTCCATATAACATTTCATGACCAATTTCTGCAACAGTTCTAGCACTGATACTTCAATTTTATCACATGTTTCTATTCTTCCTATTTCTTCTCCTCATATGACAAAGTTAGTGGCTAGAGAATTCAGGCACTGGCAATTTTCATGAACAATGTAATTTTGAAAGGGCTTTGAAGATGCATGTCTGAAACGTCAACACTCAGCCTCCAGCTCAAGAGAGACTGTGATGCCGGAAGCCTGAAGAGTGTTCAGAATCTGCCCATGTGTGCATGGTGCACCCATAGCTCCTGCAGGCCTAAGATGCTCTGGAGGAGGATATGCAAGCTGACCTTGGATTGGGTCAGAGGCAGTTGCTCTATCAGGTCTACCATTTGTCTTGGGACCTCAGAGCCTTTTCTCCACTGTGATGGGTGCTGGAATGGCTCCCGGCCACTCAGCTGTGATCCGGGTGTGGGAGGAAAGAGGAAAAGGTTCAGTCCCATGGAAGGAGGGTGGGAGGAACTTCAGGGGCTCAAAGAGCTGGACAGACTGAAACAAACAGCTGTCCCTGTGTCCACATTGGCACCAGTAGGCCATGGCTGCCATCTCCACCTACAATTCCTGCATGGAAACTTGACATCATGTCTCACCACCAAGTTTTCTACATGAGAGACGGCTCTGGGCATTGACGTATAATGTTCAAAACTTCAAAGTAAACAGAAAGACTAAGGCACTTTCTAATTTTATTGCTGTTATTTTTGCACCAGTGTTGCTCAAAGAACTTGAAATAAGGAGACACAAAGTTTGCCCCTCATGTGTCTCTAATCAGCAGGGTGAACCAAGGCAAATAACCAAAATCCTTTGATGCTAAGTTTACTCAAGTGTGAAACAGAGATAATAATATATGCATCTGTAAGCCTAGGATTTTTGGAGGATTGAGACAAGGGAGCTCATATACGAAAGTGTTGTGCCACTGATAAAGCAACACAAGAAATCAGGAGTTCTCGTGCCATTTAATCTTAGCCTCAAGAAATGTTGTCAGCTCATGCATACGTATCTTTTGATTTGGAAAAAAAAATCAAATACTTCTTAACATAAACCATTCAAATTCAAAAACAACCTAAAGATTTAATTTTGAAATATTCTAAATGTCAAAGATTTTTCTGATAATTTTGTTAAATATTATTGCAAACCGTAAATCTTATCATTTTTCTTTGAAGAAAAAATTCTGTTGATTTCTAATGGATAATTGCAAAGAATGCAGGGAAGTCCAAAAGGAGAGAAAATACTAAAATGACCACGGAAAGGTAAAATTCTTTTTAGGAAGAAATATGACATAAATGAAACCTTCACATTAGTGAAAATAAATACTTGCTAATTAAGTCAGAAGCCAGCAACAGACGTGTAGGACAATCTGAAGCCTGGCTCACTGCCTAGGCTGCCAATCTTTCACACTGTGTTTTCACCGAGTCAGAATCCAACAAGCTGTGCTTACAGTTGAACAAAAAGATGTAACATTTATTACTTTTGGAATTATTTGCAACTACATTTCTATGAGCTAGATTTTATGTGCAATTGTTTATATGTGCCAGTTAATCCATACTGATCTATTCCTTCCTTCAGTCAACACATATACTGAGTGCCCTGGGCAGCCTCTCTCTCTCGGCACTGAGATTGAAACCAGGGTTCCTTTACCATTATGCCACATCCCCACCCAGGGGTACTTAACAATTGAACTACATCCCTAGCCCTTTAAAAAAAATGATTTTGAGACAAGGTGTCACTAGGTTGCTTACAGTCTCACTAAGTTGCTGAGACTGGCTTCGAATACACAGTCCTCCTGCCTCAGCCTCCCAAACTGCTGAGACACATTTCTTTTAAACTCAAAATTTCACAACACAGCAACCATATATTTTTATTTTATCAAAAGAATCTGAAACATTCAGTGGTAGGTTGCACATAACAAAATTGTGAGAGCTGCCCAAGTTTTAGCTCTAACTACTTTCTTAATTAGAATTTTAATTTCTTAGACTATGATTATTTCTTAAGTGTTCACTGAGTCTTCAAATGATCAACTGGGAACTGTTGAAAATGTAGATTTCTGGATTCAACCTCCAAAGGATTCTGATTGGGTCAATCTGATTGGACTGCAACAGTGCAAATTTTAATGAACACCCCTAAGCCTTCTGATTCTAATGCAGGGATCAGGGGTCACACCATGAGCTTCCCTGCCTCAAATAAAGCAGAGAAGAAGAAACAGGCTGGAAGAAAAACAAACAAACAAAAATCCTCAATTTATCGTTTCTTACTTTATTCAAACAATATCAATTCTACCATCTTATGCCAGTTACAGGTCCATTCAGTTTTTCATAGGGACCCACTTATATTCTTGTATTTCTATACTCTATGATGTCTAATTCTGCTTTAATGCAAATTCACCTGCTTCTCCAAAGAAACATAGTTTTGCATGTTTTCATTTTAAAATATATATATTAAGGTGGTTAAGAATGTCCTTATCATTAAACTGGTCTCTTCAAATTTGCCATTCAGTTTCAAATGCTCATTTGCAAAGAAATAGAAGTAGAAAAAGAGGGAAATGACATTGTAGCACTTGGGAGGCAGCCAGCTGGCCATGTGCATATGAACAGGTAGCAGAGAGGAGTCTTTTCATTTCTGAGATAAAGAACTATCTTCAGAAGAAAAAGTTATCAATTCCTGTGCTATGAAAGGAAGTCCAAAGTAGAATCTAGGAGTCCAGGCTTTTAAAAAATTGTGCAATCAGTTCATGCATCAATAGTTATTGATGGAAGTAAATGTGTGAAGGGTAAAAGAGAACTTTTATGAAGAGGGGGAGAGCCTGGCATTAAAGTTGATTTTCTCCTCATACATCTCCATGGCAGGTCTGCCTCTGCTGGGCTCCGGACTTGAGGGGTATGTTTTCTGCCATTCTGTCACCATCATTAAGTACTCTGGCCAGGCAGCATGTCCTGTGCAGATACTTAGCCTCTGTGATAGATGATGGCTTTGAAATAGTTATTTTGTGGACTTTGAACTTCTTTAAACAGTTTGGCTTGATGTCTGTTACCATTATATTCCGGGGGGGGGGGGGAGTTTTACCAGCCTATAAACATTTTTAAAAATATTGGTTAGTGTTACCATCTTATAAGCATGTACTAGATAAATTGATGAAAGACGCAAATATTTCATCCTGGACCAGAGAAATACCTCATCATAACAACTTGCCTCAAAAGAAAGTGCATTGAGAAAGCTATACTTCACAGTGCTATTTTGGGAATATACAAAAGTCCGTGAGTCCATTACACCCTTCCTTCTGAACTCTGTACACTATGATTTACTTGTTTTATTATTGATTTTTGCTTTTGACTTGAATCAAAATTCTAATATCCACTTCTTACTTGAAGACTAGGAATTCACAAACCAAATTTAGTATTTAAAGGACTCCAAAATATTTCCCCATATCTCCCAGGTCAAGTTCATTAGCTGAATTTCATTAGCACATGAGCACTAATTCATTTGATATGAGTTTTCATGTTATTATAAATGGGAGATCATGTGGGAACTTTACCAATATAGAATAAGAGTCATATTTCAGACTGATGTTAGGAACATATTAATTCATGTGCATTCAATAAAACACTGTAGCCTAGTGAGTTCACTGTGATGACACAAAATAATTCTATGACAATTCAGTGTTTAGATAGAAAAAATGCTCTCCTGTTTGATCTGTTTCCCAAATCCCAGATTTTCATATATTATACGAACAGTACAGCTTTGCTATCACTAAAAGCTTGAATAGTCATGTAGTCTCCGGCAGTATACAAAACACAGAGGATTAATTTGTTCCTGTGATTTTCTCCATGAGGTCTCCAATATGATTTATTGTAATTATTAAATCTCATTGCCCCTTCTACTAAGTGAATACTATAATCTAATGTGATTCAAATAATTTGAGGGAGAATACGTAATGGCTAAATCACGGGTAGGATATGGCATTTACTGTGATCCTGGCATTCCATCCCCCGTACAGACATATGCTCCTTGTTCTTGTAACCACAAGCATTTCTTCCCAAGCTTTTAAGAAAACAGTCTACTTTTGTTAGATTCTTTTTGTGACAGGCAGGTATTTGGAAAAGAAGGAGACAGTGGCAATGGGATATAACAAGGAATGTGGGTTTTACCTCTTTGTATTCATAGGTGCGCCTTTTCCATTCTCACTTCTAGCCAAATGCTGCATTGCTTCCTCACCTACCATGCAGTGGATGGTACTAAGCCATAGCTCACACCCAGCTCTGACTCAATGAAGTGCTGTGGACGCTATTTGTCTAAGACTCTATCCACATGGTGAAACCCATGGGGTCGGTGGTGTGGCACCTGCTCCTGTAACTGTTTTTGCTTTCACATCTCAGGTCAGGTAGAGTACCTCCAAATGTAGTAGTCATGCATGTCAGTGTTTCTCAAATTGCCACGTGCATAGGAATGTCCTGATTGGAGTTCAGGCTCTGACTCCATAGGTTTGAGGCATGGCCCAAAGTGGTGCATTTCTAAAGAGCTCTCAGGTGAAGCTGGTGCTGCTGGTCAGGTTTGGAAGCCAGCAACTCCAGGTCCAGCTGTACATATGTATCTGGTTGCTAGAGGACATCAATTTTGACACCCATCTGCAGCCCTGGAAGCAGACATATTAATGCCACAATGCCCTGCTTTATGGAGGGGACAAAAGAAGCCTCAGCAAAGGCAGACCAAGGGTGCAGCTGAATACTGGCCATGCAGGTGAGGCCTGGCAGGTAGCCGACATTCCAGGTTCAGTATGCACATGCTGTGTGCCCATGAGGACATGTGAGCATCCTGGGGCTGCTATAGAAAGACTTGCCTCTAGGTGGTCAGGTCACAACAGAGGCCTACGAAGGACTTCTGAAGTAGGCCATCTGGGGCAAGAGTCAATTCTAAGGAGCAAAACATGTCTTTCCAACCACAGGATGGACTTCAGAATGGAACACTTGTGATCTCAGTGTTTCTGGGGCAACAGGTACATATGTTGCCAACACTGCTGCAGTGCCCACACATAAGGAGAAAACTCACTGCTTCTGCGCCCTGAGAGAATCTCTATAGCACTCACTGGGGACTTTTCAAAGAGTTTGATGTGTGGGGTCCACTCCCAACCAAGATCTTCAGGGATAGGCCCAGGGAATAAACAGTTCAGTCACTCTCTGGATGCTGCTGAGAAGTGACCTAGCTTGGACAGTCAGTTTCAAAGCTGGAGTTTTGGGGCAAGATGCAGGATCTTGAGGAGCACAGGTCTCTCAGCAGGCCCCTTAAGCCAGAGCTCCATGGCATCCCCAGAAATGCCTGTTCCTAGATTACAGGGAGTGCCTGTTAGCTGGAAGTTTCATTTCTAAAGTGTGCAAGAAGGTAGCAATACATTTGAAAGCAGGACAATGAGGACATGGGTTTTGCTTCAGCATGGTATACCCTGTGCTGCAATTAGCCTCCTACTGGGAAGTCCCTGGGAGTCCACAGGCTGTGCCCTGCATAGACCTCAGGACATTTCCTGCCTCTCTTCTCTTCCATAGGCCTCTGGAAAAGGTCTCTGTCCTGCACAGATTTCAGCTTGTAAGGAGCATCTGCTCTGGGGCCAGGGTTCCTGATGTTCTCTAGTGGGTATGTGTGCAGGAGTCAGAATAGGACAATTCTGTGTCCTGTGATTGCTTAGGAATCTTTCTAAAACAGCTTCGGACTGAAGCCGTTTTAAAGTCCCCCAGAAAGACTCTACCTAGGCACTTCAAAACCTTCTCAGTGAGACTGGGCAAAATGAAATGTGGGGAGCAATGAATTTCAAATTGTAATACTATTATTTCAGGCTTGTAATTATAGTATTTGGTCATCTGCACACACAGAAGTTGAGTATGGGAAAGTTAAATTTTCACATGAGAGGGGGCTTGTATTTAAAATTTGCTTCAAATCACGTCTCTTCACTGAATGGAGTTAGCCACGTATTTGGCTTAATGCTATTTTCTTATTGTCATAATTAATGCAAAAAACTTATGATTTGGTGCTTTATTAATTAGTCACTTCCCAGAATTTTTAATGGCCAGTCTCATACTCATACAGATCCTTTTTTTAAAATATCAACAAGGGGGATAAAATTCAATGAGTGTCATTTTATTTCTTGACAGCTACCTCTCAATAACCCATTAGTGCAATATTTGAACAGTGCATCTGGAGTCTGGCTTCTAGACCTCACTATTATTGGTCATCATGGATATTTCCATGGAAAGAACCCAGAAGACTGTGGTCCTCATCCATCTTTTTTTTTTTTTTTTTAATTGATACACAAACAGGACAAACAGGTTGAGACTCCAAAGGGGACTCTTGTCCTGCTTTCCACAGTGCTGACTGCTGGGGGAACTAGAGTTAAGTTTTCTTTTTGATGCTATGGCTTCTGCCCAAGAATGCACATGAAATTCTGACTTTATGAACAGGAGGAGGGTCTTCACCAGATGAAAGCAGGCTTCAGCATGCCTAAGTAGCTTGTAATATTTTGAAATATATGTGAATTAAGATGTTTTGAAATATATGTGAAATAAGATGTTTTGCATCTCAGCATTCTACACACCAGCCTTTTCTCTCAGCTTGTCTTAGATATATCATAGACAGTCTGCACAAATTCTCTTTCAAAAACCAGACATTTTGCTTCTAAAATGCAAACTTCCAATGCATTATCTCCATATCATTTCTCTACAGCTTTCTGTGTTTCACCAACACCCACAGAGCGGCCTTGTGATAATTTCAGAACAGAAGTCACCATTAACTCTCAAAAAAAAACCTATGAGGAGAAAATGACATACTGCTTCATAGATTAGTCAGGGTCTATATTTATATTTTATAGCTCCTCTGTATCAACATTTTATTATTATTTTGTTCTACATAAAATCTGGCATACATAAAAAGAATTTGAGAAGAGCAGAATTACACTGTCTATTGAAAAATTCTAGGAAGGCTTAAAATTTTCTTTTGATTCTTTTCCTCCTAAAAATTTTAATATGTGTGTATGTGCAAGCATAGTTTAAAATCCAATTAGTTACTAGATTATGTATGTAAAATCATCATATGAATACCAGTTATAGCCACTAAAGCATCAGTTTCCTAATATTATACATAATTTATGAAACTAATCTATACCTAAATTCTCCCATATCATTTCTTAAATAATGTCTGTATTCAAGGAAGACATACTAAATCAACAGTTGGGATAAAACTCTCATGATGTGAGGGATACCTTCTAATACACAAAGTCTATTTCTGTTGATTCTTCTAGTGCAGAACAAATGTTACAGGTTTGTAAGAAGACTACCAACCTGAAGGGGAATGTTTGTGGCCATATGAACAACAGTAAGTTAACTGAGTACTGAGGTCTAAATGTTTGTGTTTGCCCCCAAACTTTTATGTTGGCCGACATTGGAACCTAACCCCCACATGAAGGCATTTAGTAGGGGGAGCTTTGGAAGGTGATTAGATCATGGGTGCAGAGCCCTCATGAATGGGATTTGGGCTCATGTAAAAAAGGACCCAGACAGACCTTTTGCCATTTTTTAACCATATGAAGACATGGAAATAAGTCACCATCTACAAACCAGAAAGTGGCCCTCACCAACATCAAATCTATCAGCACCTTGATGTAGGACTTTCTGGACTCCAGAACTGTCAATTACCATTGCATATAAGTTATGCAGTTTATGATATTTTGACATAGCATCTCAAACAGATTAAGAAATGTAAAATGTGATACTGGAGAAGGCTAGCATTACTTGTTTCTAACTAGCTGAGTTTAAGACCTGAAAGAATGTGTGTGTGTGTGTGTGTGTGTGTGTGTGAGAGAGAGAGAGAGAGAGAGAGAGAGAGAGAGAGAGAGAGAGAGAGAGAGAGATCCTAAAGAGAAACAAACACTGGCTTTTCTTTTATATATCAGCCAGGAAAGAAAGAAAAGCATACCTCCTAAGGCTGTGGCTTCTCCCCCACATCGCCAGTCTATGCACAGAGAGCTAAGGCTGAAGTCAGAAACTTTAGGAAAGGCAGGAAGGGAGGTGACTCAAAACAGAGTAGGGAGGAAGAGCATGAGAAGAAGATTATCATGAAATAAGGAAGAGAGGTGGGAGGGAATGGGAGGGAGAAGGGGAATTGCACGGAAGATGGAAGGAGACCCTCATGGTTACACAAAATACACATATGATGGGGTGAGGGGGAAGGGAAGAAAAAAAGAGAGAGAGAGAGAGAAGTGTCACAGTCGATGGAGAGGCGGGGAGGGGTGGGGGGATAGGGAGGGCAGCAGAATACAACTGACACTAGGATTGCTGTATGTATACACATGGATGTATAACCAATGTGATCCTGCAATCTGTACGCGTGGGAAAATGAGAATTCATACCCTGTTGGAATCAAATGTATGATATGTCAAGATCACTGTATTGTCTTGAGCAACTAATAAAATAAATAAATAAATAAATAAATAACAAAGTTCAGCACAGACTCCCCCTCTGTAATGACCTGGCACTTTTCTGCCCTGGGCCCGTGCAGAACACCAACAAGGAAAAATCAATACTATCAAGTCTCAGAAGATATCCACATATCAAGCGGCAATTAGAGGGGCCTTCTTAACCCTACTCTTTGGTAAAAATTATTAATGGTCTTCTTTGGATTCCCTCTGCTGGTAAAAGTGGTAAAAGGCCACTTTCCAAGGAACTGTGAAACTCAGAGGTGAGGAGGCCCACATTTTCTCCTACAGATGCTCACCACCCACGGAGCCATGCTTTCTGTTAACTATTGCAAACTTAGAAATATTTTACTAACTTTAGGGAGACTCTGGAATCTCTGTGTCCACTCTTCATTTTGTACTAACAATGGCTTTTGGTTTTGCTGGGCTGCAACAGTTTCCTCCACTAGCTAGCTTTACAATAGCTGACCAAAGCATTAGCTGAAATCTCCTGGGGGGAAGCTCTGAAACAGGCAGGGCTGGTCAGCTGCCCCCTAGAAGTCCACTTGCCCACTTGGTGAAATGCTCTTATATTTTTGATCATAAGAGAATTTAAAATACTTTCTTCTTTTTATCAAGGTTGGTGCTTTAGTAGTATGCGACTCAATAAATATATGTAGATCTATTTGGGATTAGCCTTTAGAGATTTCAGACCTATCCATTTTAGTTAGTCAATAGTGTGTGTGTGCCCACGTGCACTCACATGTGTACACGTACATGTATGTATATGTACTATCTTTACCCTCAGCTCCACTACGACATTATCTTCAGAGGCACAGAGGAGGGAGGAGCCCAACCACCCTCCACAACTTCACCCAGGCTTTCTCCATTGTTGGGTGCTCAGGATCCAGCCATGACATTACTGTCCTGGCAGCCAGTTGACACTGGGCTATGTGTGCCCCTCTATTCACCTCCTGTGGTTTGCTTTTGTCATTCTGGATTGTACATAAAAGCAGTTCACAGAATACTGCTTCTCATCTAAGCCCTAAAGAGAAGAAGATTCTCTGAGTTCAGTACTAGCGAACTATGGGGTTTTTACCACGTGGTCCATCTCTCAAATATGAAAAAGGAACCTGCCTGGGATCTGGTTCCTTTCTGGTGTCCCAGAACTAGCCCCATGTTAATCCACTCCTCTTCAATTTTCTCACATACTCTCAGTCTCTAATGCCTTAGATATCATTTACATACTCTTGGGACCCTTAACCTGTGACAAAAGCTTATATGGACTTTTAGATGATTTATTCTTTTTTAAACAAATGGCTCCTTTAAAAAAAAAATCCTGGGATACTGTTATGGCTTGGATGGTTCATGCTGGAAATTTGGTTTCCAGTGTGGAGATGGTGAGATGGTGGAACCTCCAAGCCACGGGAACTAGAGAGCATGTAAGGTAATGAGGTCCCTGGGGATGCTGCCCTTAGAAGGGACTCATGTAGTTCTTGTGGGACCCAAGTGAGTTCTTGAGAGAATGAGTTATGGTAAAAGAGCAAATACGACCCTTGGAGTACTCTGGCTTCCTGTCTCATCATGTGATTGATCCCTCTCTAATGTGCCCCACCATGATGGCATCTGCTACATTGTACTCAAAGAGATGAAGCTGCTAGTCTCAGACCTTCAGCTCGAAACTCTGTGTGGTACATAAATTTCTTTCTTTAGAAGCATCCAGCTTCGGATATTTTGTTGTAGCAACCAAAAAAAAAAAAAAAAAACAAACAAATATATATATACACACACACACACACACTGAGGCAAATAAAAATTTCTGCTTGAAGCAACTCAGTGCCTCCCAAACGTGGTCATACCTCCTCTGCCATCTCTGCCATCCAACATAACACCTGTGGAGCAGGTGGGGTCTGTTTTACTTCTCTCAGAGATCAAAAGGTCTTCTATCTTGGTGTTTGAGATTTCATGATGTAGAATAAACAATCTTTTCTATTCCAAGCAGAGGGAAGTTCAGGAGATCCAAACTGCACAACAAAACTCATGTATGTCCCTGGCACACTGAACACAGGCTCCGAGGCCCCACTGCACACTCGTTCACATGAGTATGGAACTCACTCTAGAGCTCCCCGTCTTCTACATGCATGGCCACAAGGGCAGTCTATTATACCCAGCCTCGAGGGCTGCCTCCTTCACTTAGCCTTCCCTGATTGTCTTACTGGGAGGTACCTTTCCCTCTTGGGATTCATCAGGTTCCATATCATGATGACATGATGTTCTGAGCAACTTATGCACCACGGTCATTCCAGTCACGGGTTCCATTGATTTATATTTGGATTTCCATTAAAACCTGATATTGTGCCTGTCCTTAATAACAAAAGTTATAATTTATAGAGTCCTTTTAACATGTGGGCAAAACGACGGGAATGCACAATCTCATATGATCTTTGTAATGACACTGTGTGATTGTAGAAATATTGAGTGTGCAAGCCCTGAAACATTGCCTGAAACAAAACAGGTGCTCAGTAAACACCTATAGACTTGAACCAAACTGTCCAAGGTCACAGAGCTGGGAGGTGAGGGAACCAATATACCCACTGACCTATGTCTAGCCCCTCAGTCTGTGGACCTTGGGCATATGTGATGACAGCCTCTACTTCCCTGTGTGCAATTAAATACATATTTATTTTACTTTACCTGTGCTTAGATACTGACATGACCCTGAGTCTCTGGGACTTGTGCCAACATGCACAGCTCACTGCATGGGCTGAGTCCCCATTCCCTGCTTCCCAGCTGGCTTCCTATCCTGGGGCTTGTCTTCATTTCTGTCTACTCAGGACCTGTTCTTTTCTGGATGTCTTTCTCTTATTTTATGTTCTTATTTAGTTGTGATACATTCTCTGCACCTACTGTAACTTTCTAGGACAGTGTGCACAGGAGAGGACTTTCTGATTACTTGTAAAGCTAATATATTTGATTCTCCCTTTTCAGGGGATAATTGGCTGTGTGTAGATTCGGGGTTGAGAATTACTTCCCTCCAAATCTTTGGGAGCAGCTCCTGTTCTTTGCCATCTAACATAACACCTGATGAGCCAGTGGGGTCTGTTTTACTTCTCTCAGAGATCAAAAGGTCTGCTATCTTGGTGTCTGAGATTTCATGATGTAGAATAAGGAATCTTTTCTATTCCAAGCAGAGGATATTTTCCACGAAGGCATGTGCTCCTCATCCTCTGCTCCTCCCTGCCCTTTCTCTGAGACCCCAGTAACACGTTTCATCTAGGGACTTGTCCTCTACAGTTCTTCTTGCATTATTCTCATATTTCCTGTCTCTTTCCCTCTGTGTCCTACCTTCTGGGTGACTTCCTTGATGACTCTCTAGCCATTCTATCACATCTTTAGCTTTGGTAGTTACATTTTTACAGCACAGAAGAGATTTGTTGTTGTTCTTTGATCCTTTTGCATACCATCCCAGTTATTATTAAATGAACCCAGGATCTTCCTAAATCCTACTCAACACAGAATCTAAAGGTTTTGCTTATTTCTTCTAATCTTTTATATTCCATAAATTATCTCTGTTTCTTCCAAGAGACGATCTATTTTTCTCTTTTGTGCTGCTCATTCCGCCCCATTCCTTGGTAATCCTTTCTAATTTATCACATTGAGGAAAGAAAACCTGGTAGTCACTTCTATTCAGTGTGAACACAAGGCCTTCCTAGGAGGCACTGTCCCCAGTTACCATTTAGACAGGGGGGACAGTGTAAGTGGGCCAACCATGTTCCTCCAGAGTGAGTGGATGGGCGAGCAGCCCAGGCCCTGGCCATCCCACCTCTGCCTACACCTGCATGGCATGAGCCAGGCCACCAACACCCATGCCAGAAGCTTAACTCTCTCAGACGGTGTGTGCAGTTTCTTCAAGAGAACACTCCTGCCTTCGTCTTGAACAGAAACTGGCTACAGTTAGCCATTTTGGTAGGACAGGGGACATGAGCAGGAGGGGGTGCCAACTCAGAATCATCTCAAACACCAGCTTATAAATTATCCCTCCATTCCAGCCCCATAGTTCTCCCCAGGAATCCCAGCTCAATTCTGACCCTTGAGCTTCTGTTTTGTAGAAAATTCTTGACTTCTAGTTGACACTCAATACCTATTCCCTGTGTTCCCGTGTCTGTCTGTCTGTGTGTCTGTCTCTCTCTTTCTCTCTCTCTTTCTTGATGGGGGGGGGGTGAAGGGTACCAGGGATCCAACTTAGGGGCACTTGACCACTGAGCCACATCCCAAGCCTTATTTAGTATTTGATTTAGAGACAGGGTCTCACTGAGTTGCTTAGCACCTTGCTTTTGTTGAGACTGGCTTTGAACTCACTTTCCTCCTGCCTCAGCCTCCCTAAGAGTGGCATGTGCCACCACGCCGAGCAGTGTGTTCTTGTCTCTTTAGTGACTTTGTTCCCAGTTTCTTTCCTGTACTTGTAATTTGGGGTGGGGTCTGAGAAACAGAGGCAGCACATGAGCGGCAGAGAACGAACCCATGTTTACGACATCTTTTCACATTTTTGTTTACATTTTCCCAGTTAAATTTAGAACACAATTGAAATCATATAAATATCAATAATATTGGAAAATCTTTGACAGAATTCTACATAAAGATACCACTTTCCTATAAAAGAAGAACAATAGAAAGATGTGCCTACTTCATTTTAATTGACATGGTTGCTATGGGGTAGGAAGGATAGGTAGGTAGGTATTAATTTTCTGTGACTAAAATGAGAAAGAAAGACACCAAGAAGGGCTAGGGTCACCCAGCAATCTAGATTCTTAGTTCTGGACTCCAGACACTAACTTGCTCTAAGAGGGTGTTAGAAGGGGCACTCTTCCTGATGCAGTTGGACCTGGACACGGAGTGGGCAGAAATTGGATGCTGAGGTAAATGTGATGCAGATGCCACCCAACGTAAATTTACAGAGGTCACACTAAGGACTGCTTCTGGGAGCACTGGAACTCTGGGTTGAAGGACATTGGAAAGGACTTGGCATACACAGAGAAGAGAGGGTTTGCTGAGAGATTCCAGGGTCCACCTTCCTGGCAGGTGGGGAAGCCTGAGGAGATGAGAGATCAGACCACAGGTTCCTAGCTATAAAATGGGGGTACAGAATCCTAGAAGGCAAATGGCTGGAAGAATAGATGTTGGGGAAGTGGGAGAGGGCCCGTGTGTGGACACCAGCCTGCCTTCCCCAAATAGACTGGGAAGCAGGAGAAAGATCTATTCAACATTGATTCACAAGATGGACTGGGCACAGGCTGGTCCTATAGGGCAGGAGTGTCTGGGGAAGGGGTGAGGAGAGATGCCTGGCCAGGGGGGACACAATGGGTCTCTGTGCCTGGAGAGCTCCCCAGTAATGTCTTGCTCCAAAGAGCCTCTGAAAGGTCCCGTTGAGAGAGAGAGACAGCTTAACTACCTGCAAAGGAAGGTTAGGAACTGGTTTGTATCCTAGTAAAACTAAGCTGGGGTTCATTTCACTTTCGCTCTCTGTTTTCCTTTGGTTTTAACTTAATGTGATAGTGGAGCAGAACGTTCATGCAGCCCAGGAGTGTCATGCAGACTTGCTGGTCACCTGAGCTAGTGAAGTTCCCTTTGAGAACCTGACTGCAGAGAGGGCAAGGCTTGCACCCAGGATTGGGCATTTGTTGCTTTTCTTCCTCATAAGGCACCTGGAAGCAGGCAGTGGACCTGAAGTCTCCACATATTCAGAAGTCAGGGTTCATAGTGCATCATCCACTTTAAATACCGAGTTTTAGGTCCATCTGGCTGGAGATGGACACGCCTTGACCAAAAACCCTCCATATTAGGTCAATTTTGGTTGAAATCCTGGATTAAGGACTGACGTTTCGTTCTCAGTTGAGTCAAGCAGGCTTTCTGATGTTTGACAACTTTAATTCATATTTACAACTCAGATTTCTATTTCTAACAGGATTAATTTTGCTCTAAACTTAGAAAGGAAAGAATCCTATCATTGTCTTCAAAAACCAAACAAAAATTGGTACTGAGGTCACACTTGATAGAAGGTTGACATGTTTTTGAAATGCTTCTGCTTTTTTTCAAAGTCACCAGCTATTTAAATATGTTAAAAAAAACTTACATCATATTTCTGCATCCTTGGTATTTTTCTTCACTGATGCAAAAATATGTTCCATATATTCGTTTATCATATGCATTTAAGACTATGGTGAGTCTGGACTGAAAGTGATCTAAGTTTAGATCGCACTTCCAGACAAGTAAATTTGGGCAAGGAACAAATTACTAAGACTCAGCTTTTACATCCATGGGATGAGGGAAAAAGACACACTTATCTCATTAAATGATTGAGAACCATATGAGACCTAGTTTGCAAGTGTCTGGCATAGTGCCTGGTGCATAGCAAATGTTTTACAATGCCATGCGTTTTTGACATAGTTTTATTCATTATTACTCTCTCATTAAAATGAATAAATTTAACTTAATCAATTTTTAAAATCAGGCAACCTGTTGGCTCCAGAGAACAACATAAAAAGTAGGTTAGGTCCTTTATCTAGCCTTCTTCCCTCTACCATTTTTAAGTGATTGTTGAATTCTCCCATTTCAAAACAAGTGAAAGAGAGTTTTAGTAAATACATCCAGACACAGAAAAGGGCTGCTTGGATGGCTGTCTGTTTCCCTAACTTTTTTTTCCCTCTGTATATCCATCTTCAGCACCACTCTGAGAAGTTTTTAATATGCAAATGGAGTCACTCCCTACTTTGTGGAAAGAGGATACTACAAGCCCTATAAGCCCTCTAGTGTGGATCCACTGCCCATAACTCCTCTTGTGCCTCTGTCTCTCACAAGCCATTGCCACTCATCTTATCTCAAGAAACACAGATCTGCTGGTCAGCTCTCTGCTGCCCCTTACCACATTTACCTCAACTTTTCTGAATTGATTCCAGCTGCGTTGCTCACCAGCTTCTTCTTTTCAGTTGAGCTCTGGGACTGCTGCCTGAAGCAAACTTACTGGGCACATCTGGATGCCTCCTCAGGTGCTTCCCCAGTAACTAACTTCTGCCCCAGTCTGCATTTGGCTAAAAATGGGAATTAGGTCTTTGGGACACAGGGATAATGCCTCCCTTATCTTTGTATGTCCAACACAGAAACTAGCATGTTTTGAAACTCATGAACCTGTTTTGTACCTAAAGCAAAGGTGGACTACTTCTTCCTTGCACACCCAAGGTTGGTAAACATCGTCAAAAAATGCAAGTTAACTTTTACTGAAACATAAAATGTACATACACTTCATACACAGGACCTTATTTATTTCTAAATTATGAGTAGATGCTGTTATGGCCCTCTCTATAATGAATCAATGGCAAACAAGTTTGTAGGAGATGCTACCTGATTTTAGGGGGATCTTAGAAGGCCAAGTGGGTTTCAACACAGACACCACTGTCTGATGAAAAGAAAAAACTACTGAAAAGAAAAAGTAAAACTACAGAGAGATCTTTGACTCCAGTAATTGAGAAATTACACTTTTCTCGGTTTAATCTCGACTGTGGTGTTTCCCCAGAGAGTTAGAACTCTGAAATCTCCAGTCAGACTTTATAAAGTCTGGCCATCAGGAAGAGCTAACAGAAAATGCAGAAGAGTCTTTCCTGACCAAGTGCCCTCTGTAACTGATGACTGAGATCCTCAGACAGAACTTCTAATCTCTGGAAATTCTGTAGCTAAACAAAGCAAGTTCCTTGAAAAAAAACTCTGATCCAACTCAACTTGACCAGTGCACTTTGATTCTGATGGACAGCTGTCAATACTGGGATCTCAGTATGTATCACATTATCTCCCAACACACCCAGCTCTGCAGGGCAACCCAACCAACTTAGTCAACAGCAACTTCATTCTTCTGGTTGTGGGATGGAGGCATCAAGTCCCCATTCCCTTACCATCATCACCTCGTCCATGAGAAAATTCTGTAGGCTCATGTATGTGCATCTATGTTTGCACAGTTCCTCATCACCCCCAACACAACCACCTTGGCCTGCCCCATAATTATTATTGCAGCCAGTTCCAACTTACATCCTTGAGTTTGCCTTTGATAGCCAAATCTGCTCTTAATGCAATAGCCAGAGTAAGCCACTTAAAAACTATGTTAGATGTGTCAGTCTCTGCTGCAATCCTCAATGGCTCCCTGGGGTATAGCACAGCCAGCATCCTTAAGTCTTTGGCAAGACTTTCAAGGGCTTCCTGATCTGGCTTTCCACCTCCATCCCAGGGGCCAGCTTCCTGACTTCATAGCATTGTCATGTCTTCACCCCGTGTCCCCCATTTCTTTTGCAAACACACCAGACATACTGCCATTTATGAGCCTTTAAACTTAATTTTCCTTTGGTTCAGATATCCATAGGGCCAGCTCACTCACCTCTTCACAACAGACTACCTTGTAATTAAAGCCACCCTACCAAGCCACACATTGCTGACCACATTACCAAAAGTATTTATTTTAGTGATGTTTTTGCCAAGGCCAGAGGTTTCAGTTGATACTGTATCTCCAGGGTCTATATCAATGGAAGTACATAAAAGACACATGATAAAAATTATGAAATAAATGAATCATTAGGAAAAGTTGCTATCATGTATTCACACTTCCTAGTTACCCGTGACAGATCTCCCCAATCACAACCCTATAAACACAAAAGTGGTTTTTCAATTCAACATCATTGTGCTCTTTTAATTAGCAAACTGGGTAGCTCTGAACTTGATACTGCCTGGAATGTTCTCTAGCACACACAATGGGATGAAGGCACAGAGTCTCAAGGCTACAAAGTTCCTGGTATCATCAATACCATCAGTCTATTGCCCATCCCTCTCCTGAGCAACATATGATCTTATATAAACTAAGTGCTTGTACAGTGTTATGGAATATTTGTCAACTCAAAAACAACCAGCAGCAAATTGCATGAAGAAAAAACTTTAGATGAATATTTAAAAAGTATGCATGTTAAACAAATGCAAACATTTAAACTGCCCATTGTAGCTCTAAAATTAAGACTCTCCAATGGCATATTGGATTTCTTTTTTCTCACCAGGTAGCAAAAATGAGATATGGCCAGAAAATTTGAGGAACAGATGGAAATGTGGAGAGAAGTGAAGGCACAAGGGAATGTGCTGGTCAACTAGAATTCTCTTTCTGGCCAAGAACACTTCCTTACCCATAACCAACCTACTGCACACATATGCATGTGCAAAGACATACATGTGGATGCTCACAGATATATACAGATACACACATACATGTGCATACACACAGCAAACAGAACACCCATTGCACACAATAAAGTTATAAAGTTCAAGCTATTTTCACAATGCATATATTTTAAAACCCTCTTTCAAGTCAATGATATAAGGAGCTATGCTACTCCATTCCCACTCCCTCATCCTCTCCTCCACACTCAATGTAATCAGCCATGTGGCCACACTCCCTATTTTCATGGAAATGATATAGTGGAATATGCAAATATCCACCACACAAAACCAGTAGGAGGAAGAGACAGAAAGCTAAGATTCCTATTTCTTTCACCTGGTAAATGCAGAAAATGAAATGGTCTTTATAAGTCTCTGGGACTCCCTGAGCCTCTTTCCTCCCCTCTCAGTAGCTGGGAGGGTGTCATAAACTTTCATCTCTTACAGCTGTCCCACCTTCCCCCTCCTTGACAAGATCTAAAAAAATATTTTATAAACTTACATAAACCAAGTTTTGGTACCTCTTTTCTAGATGCCTCTTCCAACCAGATTGGAATCTCTACACTGTTGAAATACTGTTTCTAGCACTGGATTGGCATTAATGATTATCTTTCACCAAAACTCTATTTTATGGGGACAGGCTGTGAGTGAGAGAGATTATTTTCAGTTCAGTAAACATACCTAGCATAATTTTGGGGCAGCAAATACCAGCCGGCATCCTGTTAAGCCAGGCCAGTCCACACTGGCAATTACTGTGCTGAATTAAAGAAGGCTTTGGCCACCTGCCTCGTGCCTGCAACAAGTTCCTTTTTGATCCTATTTATCTTCCCAGTCATCTATTTGTGTCAAGAAAGGAAACATATGAGCACAGCATCTGTTACTAGAGTGACACAATTACCAAATACTTCTATAAGGGAAAAAATCAGCAATAAATCCAGGTTACTTGTCAGGTGTTTTAGGAGAGAAGCATTAGTCTTTCAATCACAGAGCCTGTTCAGGCTGAGCATATGGTGCTAACAGCAGAGATGCACACGCTCAGCCTAGTCTCTGATGGGCATAACCACCACAGAAATGTCACCTCTGAATTGGCAGAAAAGAGCAGTTTTCTTTTCCCCCAGCGCCCCCTCCCCTTTCCTAGAAAAGGCAGGTAGGGATTGGAAGGTACTTTGCTGTTGGTTACTTTACTCTAACACTGAAACCTACTTAAGTTGAACGTTTGCTCTGGGAAAATCCCTTACTTTCTTCAACAAGTAGACACAGACAACTGGGGACATTTCTATTAATACTGTGATTGTTCCTTGCTTTGCTTTTTTCCTAGATAAAATCAACAGGTCTATGTGACTTCGTTGCTAAAATTGTCTTGTTTTCATACTTTAGTCTTCAAACCAGGGAGAGGAAACAGAAAAGTGAGAGACAGATGCTAGAGACTGAGAGACCACATCCCTTCCAAAGTTAGAAGTGACTGATAGGTACACTGTAGGAAGACACCAAGGGGCTCATTCTCGGATGGTCAATATCCGGCAAAGAGTGAAAACTGGCCCCGACACACGCCCACCTTGACTTTCACTCAAGCCGAGTGGCTTGCGTCAAGCCTCTGAGTTCCCCCACCACTGCGCTCAGGTGAGCCGCGCCAGGTAACCGTGCGCCCTTTACCTGCCAGGCTGCCCGGCCTCTGGAGGGTGGCGGTGGCATACAGCTCCTGCGAGTGCTTGCTGTACTGCTCGGACGCGTGAACCAGGCGCTTGGTGGGCGACAGGGTGGCGTAGGTGCCGATGGTGGAGCTCAGCTGGTGGATGGGCGAGGAGGAGATGGTGGACTGCACGGTGGGGGGCGAGGTCACGCGGATCGGGGACAGGCCGGCCGAGGACACGACGATGTTGATGGGCGAGCTGGTGCTGTAGGACTTGGCCAGGCGGCTGGGCGACTGCTTGGGCGAGGAGCCGCGCGGCGCGGCGTAGGCGGCGCCCTCGGGGGCCGAGCCTCCGCGCTGCAGCTTGGTGGGCGAGCCGCCCTGCGGCGCGGTCAGCGGGGAGCCCCCGCGCGGCGGAGCGGGCAGCGTGGAGCTGGAGTAGTAGAGCGCGGCGGCGGCGGCGGCGGCGGGCGGCGCGTCGGGCAGGTGGAAGGCGCTGCCCAGGCTGGGCGCGAACGGCTCCCGCGGCGGCGGCGGTGGCGGCGCGGGATCAGGCCCCGCCAGGTGGCCCGCGCGGCTCGTCGTGCCCTGTGCCCGGGAGAGGAGAGAACACGCGCACTTAGCCAGGGAGAAGCAAAAGGCCCGCCCGGCCCAGGCCGGCCCCAGCAGGGCTGGGCACCTTGAGCGCTCAGGAGCCAGGCTGCGTGCGCCCGCACTGAGACGCGAACTCACGCCCCCTAATCTTCCCAAGCAGGTTCTTTTCCCAGCAGAAAGACACCAGCTAGCAAAGGCCTGCTAACGGGAGGGTGGGAGTCACGTCTGGCTAAGGAGACATGTGTCTGCTTACATTTTGGGGTGCTTCCGGAGTAAGAGGCATGGCATAAGCCACATAACGGTTTTAAAAGGACACTCAACAGGGCAATCGTGATCGCCCTGAATGCACTCCCAATCTGTTATTTTTACTGAGGAATTCAGGCATTAAATATCGCCCCCACCCCATCATCTTAGGATACACTTTCAACCTCCAAAATTGGCCAAGTTGCATACTTATCTGGAAGACATCAAGAATAAACATACTTAGAATTTATTCTGCTGCTACTGTTGAATGGATTCTTCTTTTTTAAGACAAGAAAAGTTACAGGAGGAGCAAAAATATAGAGCTAGAGAAATATGCTTAGTTTTTCAGTATTTAGAAAAGAAAAAAAAATTCTAGACAAGTCACAGCAATTGCAAAGGAAAAGCCTCAAAAGCCTCCCTTTTCTAGATTCTAACACTGGGCTCCAAATCTTCCAGCATCTAGCTCCTTTTAAGAGCCCCCCTGCAGCTGTGCCTTCCAACTGAAAGCCAGTTGCCTCTCATTTAATTACAACAACACAAAAGACCACAAGGGCTGGGGTGGAGCTGGGAAGACAGTTGGAGGGGAAAGCACTTTCCTTGAATCTGGTCCAGAGACAAATTTGCATTCGAATGAAAACACTGCATTGTCAACTACTTCTGGGCAGGAGGTCTGCGATCTTCCAGGCTTTCCCCAGGGGAGCAAGGCCCTTTTGGGAGTCCACTGGTGTGAAAAGGGGGTAGGATTATACAAAGAGTGAGAGGGAAGCTATGAAGGAAGGTTTGCAATGAGGAGTATGGCTTGGGTGGGGAGGAGAGAGCTGTGAGCTGAGGAAAGGGGGAGAGATGAGCAGATGCTGTCCCTTAAAAGTTTCAATTATGCTGTCCACCCTTTGAGGATAGCAACTGGCAAGTAATATGCTGGGCACTTTCATTCCTACATACACAGTTTTCCAAATTGTATCTGGGATGTCAGATACAATTGAAGATTGAGGAGTTAATTGAGCAACATCAAAATCCTCTGTTAAGACCATTGTAAAGTGAGAGATAAACCTGTTGCTGAAAGACATTCTTTTTACAACATGTGGGTGTATGTATGTGTTTATATGTATTTACTTATATAGGATCATTAAATATTTTTTCATAAATGCATTATTTATCTCGATCCATACAACTATTTTGAGCTTAACAGTAGGAGTGGAAGTAAAATGAAAGTGTCTCCAGCAACCAGAACAGGGCCTGATTCATGGCAGAGAATCCGGGAATATTTGTGAAATAAATGAAGAAGTGGTTTATAAGGCTGGTCCCAGGCCTTTTGCAACCAGGGATTTTATGTGTAGAGGTTGGCGCACAATCTGTGCAGAACTTCTGTGCTCCCCCTAGCCCCAGGGAAAGGGTTCAGCATTACCTGGAGAAGCTCAGAGCTTCTCTCCCAGTAGAACTTCTGAGCATGAAATATATAGATTGGGCTTCTCAAACCTGGCTGCCTATTATGATTGTCAGGGGAGCTAATACAAAAATATATATATATTTATATACCAATACCTATGACTTGCCCTGGCCATTCAACTCAGAATCTCTGAAGGTGCCACCCAAGCATCACACTTTTTGGAAGCTCTCCAGGTGATTCCAAATATGAACTAGTTCTCCCTGGAGCAGTGGTTTTCAAAGGGAGGCGCCTAATCCACAGAGGCATCACCATACTTTGAACTGGGCAAAAACTCAGGGGAAGAGCCAGGGATTTGTGCTTTAACAGGCTCTCCAGGTAATTACTGTGATCAACAAAGTATGAAACCACTGAGAGAAGAGATTCTGATTCAGAGAGTCTGGAGTGGGCCCAGAAGGTCTGCACTTCTAACAATATCCCACAGAAGGGAGACACTGCTGGTCTGAAAAGTTCCACTAAGCTACAGAGCTTTTCCTTCTAAAGCTCTACTGGGGTTCCCTATTGAGGGTCCTCAGCAACATTCAACCATGCAGAACCTAGCTGGCAAGCGACAGAAAAGCCTCCAACAGGAATTTCTGAAAGACCTTCCTACAGGAGGATAATAGAACACAAAGGGATCAAGGAGAAGTCCCTGCTTATAACAAAGCAAACACTTTTTGCAGTATCTTGGATATATAACATTAATAACTACTTTATACTGCATTAGTGATGCTACTACCAAATAGCATAATTATGAACAAAATAAACACTAACAGTAATGTAAATTAAAACATTACTAAGTCAGCATTTATCATGATATTTCAATATTAGAATATCTGTGCTCCAGGAAAACCTTGAATACATTCACAGAAAAAATGATTTTTCTTTTAATCTGTTGGATTTTCTAATCTTAGAGTCTTAAAACCCTGCTGAATATTGTTGTTTCCAAAGTTTCCTTATATCATCCCCAAATTTGTAGAAGAGTTGAGAAGTGCCACACTAGATCCAGATATTTTGACAAGTGATGGAGGCCATTGCAAAACACTTTTACACATTGTGTGATCTTGGTGAAATTCTTCCAATAATTTTTTACATTATAAAAACAATAAAATGTTACATATCTTTAAGAGAATAAGCAGCGGTGTTCACTTCGCACTAAAACAGAACCCTAAAAAAGCTTCCTGAATCTATTTGTCTAAAAAGTCAACATCAATCAAAGAGCTTTCCCAGGATGCCAGCCTCACGGGGAGATGTCTGAACAACCTCAAGGCCTGAGAGACTGCAGCAGGACTGGGGATATTCCAAATTTCTAGGTTCCAGTATGGCAGCAGCCGGATAGACAGGCCTACTGAGTGCCTGGAATGGGACTAGTCAACTGAGGAACTGAATTTTAGTAAGCACTAAATTTTAATTAACTTACATCTACATAACCACATGTGACTGGGGCCAGGAAAGATAGTGGAATGAGATGGACATCATTACCCTAGGTACATGTATGACTGTACATATGGTGCAGTGCTACATCGTGTACAATAAGAGAAATGAAAAGATGTGCTGCAATTGTAGACAATGAATCAAAATGTATTCTGCTTTCATATATACCTAATTAAAATAAATAAATAATCCAGGGGTGCTATACTCCATTTCAGTGGCTTATGTGCCTTAGAATCGTTCTTTGGTTTAAACAGAAAAATTTATTCTGTGGCGTCATTTGGACAAAACCACAAATCTTTTAGGGGCCATTTTCCACTTCTGTGCTTCTTTTTTCTTTCATTATGTAATTTCATTTAGTAACTCTCAGTCAGTTGTGACATACAGGCAGCACTTCGGACTGCAGCACAATCTACAGGATGGTATATTTCTATCTGTTATTGTATCAGAAATACTATAAATCAATTTCAACACATGTAGAATTTTATGCACTTTCCTGTCATAGAGGTTTATTTCAATCTCAAAAGTGTGTTAATAGGGTAAAAATGTAAATCTAATTTTAAAGTTGGAATTCAGGTAAAATTTCACTTTTTCTTTTTGAGATTACTTTGCACTCTTTCCCTAGGTTTTTGGAAATGTATGTGTATAATGCAATGAGAATTGAAGTCAATTTGTTATTGATGATGAAGCCCTTACAAGAAAGATAATAAGTAAATTTTAGAAATACTTGGAGCAGGTTGACCCTAATAGTCTTTGACTCCATACTATGGTCTATTGGAAGGGACAATTCCAGTTGGTACCTTCATTCTCAGCTCTTTGGATTAGTCTCAAGCCAAAGATTACTTTGTCTTTCCCATCCCTTCAAATGGGAGTGGTGGGGGGGCCCACCTTTGTGAAACTGACAAGGAAGCAGAACATTCAGACACAAGCTACCCTGGCAAGTCAAGACTCTGATTTAATAGCTTCTCATAGGCTGAGATTAGAGCATATTCAAGGTAGATCCGTTTCTTCTTGCCATTATGGGAAATTTATCAAGAAAACTATGAAACATTAACTCATCACAGCTCTTGAATCACACGTTGAATCTCCAGTTAAATGTTTCACCTGTATGCATGTAACTTTCAGGAGGGGTCAGATTTAGGATATTCTATGGCTGTGATTTATATATTCTATGTTTGCATGTGTGTATTTGTGTGTATCTGTGTCACCTAGTAGTACATTGCAGTCTCTTGTGCAATCATGGGATACATTTGTATGTATTTTATCAAGCTGATGAACAGGAGGATGTATATTCAAATTGTAGTAAAAAAAATTGAAATGGGAAGTTAGGCGATGTACACACATTCCCAACAGCCATTAACTAATAGTGTTCAAGTTGCATGCTCGATCTCTAACTCAATAAGCCACCAACGAGAGCAGACCTCACCCACGCAGGAATGAGGGGCATGCTTGAAGAGCTCTCAGTGCCTCTCTTCTGTGCAGTATGTTGTTTTGATATTATTTTGGAGCCCTAGCATTGTTGGAGTTTTGTTTGTGCAGCATACTTTATTGCTCACAAATATGGCACTCTTCTTTTGGGTAAGAACAAGTCCCTGAGAATATGGTGCCCTTGGAACAGAAAGTCATATTGGCCTCAATAACTAAACAGTTGCTTCCTGATCTTCATGCTGTGTCTTCTACAAAAGGAGCAGGGATAGCAGAGAGGTCAGAAAGGGAAAATTCTCAGAACCTGGAAACTTATTTAAACCTCATTCTTTGGAGAGTTGGCAGAGCAAACAAAACAAAACAAAACAAAAAGAAAGAAAAAACTCAATGCTTGCTGCCAGTTAACAAGAAACTTGACAGCCAGAAATCTCTAAGGAATCCTGACTTCCAGTCACAAGAAAGCCGTGTCAGTAAACAGAAACACATTTATAAAGCAGATCCATGGTTTACGAGCAGGTCTTGTGAAGATACATTAAGACCTTCCAAGTTTCCTGAAATAGTCATCAGGGCCCCTAACTCTGGGACAGCAGGGATGCTTGCCCAGAATGCTCAGCAGCCAGGCCAACGATGTCAAGAATGGAGAACTGGAGTCCCCAGATGGACTTCCCAAAGCCACACTTAATGACTTTTGATCAGCAGTCTGTTCCTTCATGTACTGTATTCATCCATTCCCGTTTTCCTTGGTTACAACAGACTTGCAAACTTGTCACTAATGACGTGATTCTCCGTTGAAGATGGCATCACCATTGGCAGCAGTGCTATGGGCAGGCTCAGGCCATGAGAAGAAAAGCTGTATGGCACATCTCAAAGGAAAGCCTGGGAACAGCTGGGCAGACTTGTGTCCCCTAGTGGGTGAGGAATGGGTTGGCTGGGGGTTTGAGGGAACTGCATTGATGTGGAAGGCTTCAGTGGCCACAAGGTTTAAGTGGTGGAGAGAAAGTAGCCAGGACGACTGAAGTGCACTCTTGCCCTGAGTTAGGAAGGTGGGAGTAAGTTCTGAGTATGAAAAGACAGAGCCCTAGAATGACGTCTTCAAAGAAATACATCTCTGACTGACAATGACCTGATAATGTGATTTAGGGCTGCCATGTCTATGCGCTAACTTAAGTTCTTGAGAAGTCCTTTCACTTTCCTAGGGCACATCTATCAGATGTGGACACGGCCATCCACTCTCACAACTTTGAAATGCAACTCCAAATGTAGCCACCTAATTTTGGTTTTACATAAAATGTTCTATTAGAATGAATCTGAATCCCCAAATAAGTTGTGTCTCCTGATCACTGATGGGATTTAATAAACTTGCTTCAACACAACTACTGTTGCTCACGTGATTTGGTAAATTCTCTTTGCAACAGTCTTCAGAAGGACTTTCTCCCTTTATTTCCAAAGGAAGAAACTGGTATTGTGTAAAAAGTTTGATTTTGGAAACAGCCAAATAAAATTATCAAGTGCTTGTCTAGTGATTCTCTTGAGGGTCCTGGTTTTGGTAAAAACTAATATATAACATCAGGAGAAGAGACAGCATCTATAGGTGGTTCCCACATCCCCCCAAAGCCATCATGATGAGATCAGTTCATCAGGAAAGAAGGGCTGGGCTCACTTTGGTACTATCCCACTGACACTGGAAGGCAGTGCCCACAGCAAATTAAACTTAATTAATTGAAAACCTCAGGCACTAGAAGGGAATTCCTTTCCTCAGATGCAAACATCTCAGATAAAAGGACCCAAAAGAGCAATTAAAAAGCTGGTGATAACAATAGAGACCACCTTCATGGCTCCCTTTTTGCCTTAGGGAGGAATGGAGAGCCAGAGACAGGTCTTGTAGATAATACTGTTCCTGCCACTCAGCGGGGGATTGGCAAGGTACTCATTTTCCCATGTCCTCTAAGCACTAGTACAAACACCACGGTGGTATAGATTTTTTGCAACTTGGAATACTGTTTTTTTTTCTTTCTTTTGAACTTCCTTTGAAATAATTCACTACATAAAACTTTTGTTTCAGAAAGAGGCCCACTTAGTATAACATTAATAATCCAAATATTTGCTCAGAAGAGGAAATGCTCTAATAAAACACAAACACACCCTCCCTGCAATAAGAATGTTTCAATTGTTAAAGCCAGATTAAATATACCAAAAAGAGAAAATCGAGAGAGATTTTAAAGTAAAGCAAGGCATGGGGATTTATAATAGGTAATCATCTTAAAAACAGCTTAAAAAATATCCTGCCAATTTCCCAAAAACATGCCAAGGAAAATATGTAAAACAACATGATTTCCGCTCTAAATGCTGCATGATATATGCACTCTATACTAAAAATACCTCTCTAAGCTTGTTTTCCAAGTTTGTTGGTGACTTTTCTCCTGAAAGTATCACCTAAGGACAACTGCTTTCATCATTAAGCAAACTGGAGTGACCTTATGGCAGTGGTCTCTGCAACCCTTGGCAATCCAGGATCAATGCAGTAGATGCTTCCTGGCCACTGGATCCTCCTCTGCACCAGGTGGGTCTCCAAGGTCTACCTTGTCACCATTCACATGGTTCCCCAGCCCCTTGTCCACCTCCACCTGAGAGAAGTATGCACCAAAAAGCAAATTCCAGTGTTCCGACAGCAAATGCATGGGCTTCTGGCAGAAGTGAGCAGATGGTATATTTATAATTATGATACAGTGTAAGTGAGGACTTCAAGAGGTAAAAGTCAGTGCAGCATTAAATGGAGAGGCCAAATCACAAAGAAATGGCAATTCTGCTTCTCAAAAAGCTTATTGCTTTTCTAGAATATCCACTATTGCATAGGTTTATTTCAGAGAACTATCACACAATTCTCAATTTCCTGCAGCTAGCGGGCCATTTCCCTAGGATTACAATTGTGCCCATACTTCATTTCTGCTGAAGAACATGAAAATGGTTTAAATATCTTGAGGCTTCTGTACTACTTTTCCAGTGTTCTGCCTACAGATGTACACTCCCACATTTCTTGTGTATTTTGTTTCTTTGAGGGATGAACTGCTTGGTGAGACTATTTTATGTGTAGACATGGGGAGAAACCCACCTTTTTAGGGTGGCTCCTCTATGACAGAAGTTGTATACTCAGAATTACACACAATCCATAGGACATTTTGCATGAGGAGAAGCAGCAAAACCTGCAGGATGGCCAACCTCTTAATCTTCTGACCTGCTCCTGCACAACCCTGGCTGCATAATTATAAATAATCTGACGGATGCTGGAGGAACCTGATGGATATCTGGTGAACTCTGGGTGAGTTCCTGGGGATATGGAGAATAGCTTTTGCATTGAGGCAACCTGATGGGAAGAAATAAACTTCCCTGCAAGTGGCTCTAGGATATGACATGTGCTAAGACAGAGCAATGCTTTTATTGCATGAGGCAAATCACACTGTTCCTCCACTCAGAATTCTCCTCACCTTCCTCCAAGTTGAAGGCAAGCCCCTCACAATGACCGCCTATCTCTCCCATCACCCTGCCAACTCCCACACCTTCTTCTAGTCTTCTTATTGTCTTGTCAACATACCAGACTACTCATATGGTGGCCACTGCATTTGTTGTACCCCAGAGAGTCACACATCTTTGCCCAAACATCTTCTCTATGGGGTCTCCTATTGTGTCACACTCCACCTCGTCCTTTGAATCTTGCTTACCTTATTGCATGTCTATTCTCTTCCCATAGAAACTATCACCTTATACCATACTATGCAGTTTGCTCATCCACTCTGTTCATTTTCTGAACCCCCATCCCTGCTGCTAGAATGTGCTATTCCATGCCAACCATATGGCCTCCCGGCATCATTAGACACACAATAAATATCTTGTATGCTTCAAAGAATAACCCAGAGATATATAAATATAACTGGAAGAGCCCCTCTGTTTTGATTGAGGCTCCTCTAAGGAGCCCCCACAAAGGCACAGTTTGACTTGGAGGAAGAAGCTAGGGATGCAGTGATAATCTGCAGAGCCAGTACGAGCCTGCAGCTGGGCTGAGCAGAGAGCCAGGTGTGGAGAAAGAGAGCTGTGACTGCTCATGCTGATTCCCAGACAGGGCTGGTGGGAAGGGCTGGACACTTGTTTTCCTTCAACCCAGCTTTATGAACTCCTCCTAGAGTCTGAGAATCACTTTTAAGGGTCTTAGTTGGGAGTAACACAAGATAACTAGTATTTTATGGCAATTTTCGTGACTTGTAGTTTTTCTGTGGAACGGAATCAATGGGCAATACAGATGACATGCATCACCAGGGCTGATCAGAGAGCTTGGTGATGGCCCCTCAGTAAACATTTATTATAGTGGATAAACTAGAGCTTTTACAAAAGTAAAACTAGAGTCTCAAACATTTAGGATATTCCTTTGAAACTGCATTCAGATATGACTTGAGAGTCAGAAAACCATTTGCTTTATTTTAGAAAGACATTTTTTTTTTTTTTAATCAACAGCAATGAAAATATAAAATGCATCTGTGTTGATTGACTATTGACCTCGGTCACTAGGCTGGGCATCTGCTAGTATTCATTAGAATTTCACCAGCCCTTGTATCACTTTACAACTACAAGACACTCTAAAAATAAACCTAGCCTTAAAGGAAAGACTTCATGCCATTCCTGACCTGAAAAGAAAGTATCATAGGATTCGCAGAACCACTCCATGGTCAGAACAATGCAGACATTATTGGAGTGGGACGTGGCCTCCCTTCTTCCAAGGACGTAACTCCGAATGTGGAGTGCAAGTTCTGACCTACTGTTTCAACATTTCTCTGATATTACTTTCAAGTCACAGGTCCTGTCAGAGACTCAATACAAAAAAATGGCTTTCACACTGCTGTGCACAACTAGAGTGAATCATGGTGCCATCACCACCTGGAGCTATAGAAATAGTTTAGATTTTTAACAACACTCTCTGCTCTGCTTGTCAAGTACATTTTGACTCCTTGTTTGGAATATTCAGACTGTTCAAACTACCCGTCTGCCAAGTAGGAGAGTATACCAGTAACCTTGGCCTCAAACTTAAGTTCTCTCTCTGAGCATTCACATTCATTGGCACCTTTGAGATACATCTGGTGACTTCAAATACACATTTTTGAGATCCTTACAGCTTAGTAACACTCTATGATTAAACCCTAAAGTACACTTTTCATGTGAGGTGGAAGGACAGGCCTTTGTCCCAGTGTTGACTGTGTTTTAGCCACTTTCCTGTAGCTTAGCATCACAAGAAGGTAAAAGGGGCAACGCTACTCGCGGACACGGGCGTTGCTGGAAGAAGGCAGTCCTGTTTCTAACAATATTGCCGAGACAATCATCTGACTTTAATAATTGTAGTGCAATGACAGTTTTCAACACGTGTTCCAATAATGTTAATGTCACATTAGTGAGCAAGTGACTTTGCCTGCAGTAGGCTATTCTAATTTTCCTTGCCTCTTGCCTCTCTGCAGACATTTCTTGTGTTCATGAGGCTTGCTAGGGGTTACTGGTATGAGGATGGAGAAGGTCGTGCCCTCAGGCAGCTTTCAGTTTCATTGGGAGTACATAGGGAGGAATAATAAGAATACATTTGCACAGAAGGTAAAGACCTGGGGGTTACAGGGGCTGGTGATGGGTAGTGGGGCCAGTAAGGCAGAGGCAGAGATGGTGCCTGAGAAATGTCAGCTAACAAGGTGACTGGGGAGGGGTTCCTTCATTCTAGCAGTAAAAGCACAGAGATTAACAGTGTATTATGTTGGGGCTGGGGTGGTGGCTTAGTGGTAGAGCACTTGCCTAGCATGTGTGAGGCACTGGGTTTGATTCTCAGCACTACAAATGAATAAATGAATAAAATAAAGGTCCACCAACATTTTAAAGAATTTAAAATGTGCATTATGCCACTGAAAATAAGTTTAAAATTGCAATATACAAGACAGCCCTCTGATACATTAACTCTGGTGGATTGATAGAACATACCTTGCACCAAAAAATCATCAAAACACAAATATTAGCTACATATATGTATTACAACACATACATTTTTTCTGGAAATCATTTCCAGGTTGGTACTGATTTCTCTTTCTTTCTTTCTTTCTTTTTTTTTTTTTTTAACCAAGCATTGGTTTTGAAGGCAGCTAATAAATTTATGCAGTCAAAGTATAAGAACAAGCCCGTGCCTTAAAGAAAACATTAAGGGAACACTTCAAAACCATACTCAACAAAGTGTAACTATTCCTAAACTAATTACAATTATCTACAGAATAGTTCTGTATACTTGTTTACACATTTACACTGTGTTCCTTGAGAAGACTAACCACAAAGAATAGTTGCATTCTTGTTTTTTTTTTTTTTTTTTTTTAAGAGAAAAAAAATGCTCAGGGTTTTTTTCCAGGAGCACTGACAAATTCAGAGCATATATTATACTTCCATTACATATAGACATGGATACAGCAACTCAAAGCCCATTTGCATATTCATGCAGCTAAATATATGCAGCATGCAAGAGCAACTCACAGATATTCTTAAAGAAGACACGTTGAATCTCCAGTGTTACTTTACAAGTGCACTTTACTACTCCCTTCCTTCATTCATAGCACCAAGGGGATCTTCTGTTAAGTTATGGGATATCTGAAAGGCAAGCTGGGTCACCGCATCCCTTGCACACATCATCTCTACCTGTTCCCTAGGAGCCCACCGACACAATACAGCAAAGGGCACATACCTGGCTGAAGCTCTGGCTCCCAGCTCGGGCTTGAGTGCTTCGGGCTGGGAGCTGCGAAGGGGCTGTGTCACTCAGGGCCAGAGTCTGGTTGCTATGGTAGCTGGCCGGATACTGGAAAGACCCTTCTGGTTTGGAATTGAGCTGAAGTGCACTCTGGGAGAGCAGGCTGGGCCCTGCATTGAAAGTCATTTAGAGCAGTCAGTGACAGTCTCAGTGAAGCAGAAATGACATGTATTATTTATTGAGAGTAGCCTAGAATTATCACATGCACATGATTCCAGCCATCTATGCTTTGAATTCTGAGAACTAAAATGACCAAATAATTCGACTTCAGCTCACAAATGAGATTTTTTTTTTTTTTTTGGCGGTTTAAAAGTTCTCAAAGGAGTAGATTTTTCAAATGATCTCATCCTGACCTATATAGAGACACTTCTAATTGGAGAAATTAGTTAATCAAGTAGTTATTTCTGGATCATACAATATCAGAAACATATGAAATAATGTAAAAGTCTAGCTTTCAGTACATGTTAATTGTGTTAATATAATTACATCTCCCAGATAATGATCAATATGCTATAACACTTGAAACCTTCCAATCAGTGACAAATTCCATTGTATAAATAGTGATGTAATACCTCATTGCCAGAAGGGTAGATAGTGTTTAAAATATTAATAGCTCTTCATACAATGTAGAATTCACTCTGATCTCACACAATCTCTGATGACTACTTATCTTTGCCATCACAGCATCGCTCAGTAGGAGAACAAAGAGAAGACACAGTGTTAAAATTGGTGCCACTAACATGGTTGATAATACAAGGGATGAATAAATGAGAATCAGGTCCTGGCCTCATAATTTAATTACCATTTCATATGAAATGGTGTGTTATTTTTTTATGCTCTGTTTAGATAGGATCCTTGCAAGGGTTTACCTATTTTCTTTTCAGGCAAATTTTCAAAAATCAAATTTAATACTCACTTTGGGTGTAAAAAGGAGCATCGGGGAACAGAAACGTACTTGCTAGTTTGCATTGTGTGTTTAAGAGGGAGCTGAGGTAAGAGGGGTGTGATAAGCCATCCGAGTTTTCTCATGTTTCTTTGTAACACGGTACAAAGGTGCATTTTTGATGAATGGTAATAATATAACATCGCCTGTCCTCTACCCATTAAACCATCCTTGGTCCCCTCCTTTGTCTGTTTTAGACAGTAGCATCATTTCTAATAAGCGTGAGCATTTTCCATTTATTCCTTTTTAAGGTAAGTGACAGCCTAGATTTGACATGAGACAGACTGGTCTTGCATAAGAGAACACATTGTTTTTATGCACGTGAACTTTGCCATTTAAGTCTTTCCTTTTCCTTTTGATTCTCTGGTGGAACTTCTAAACAACATATAGATCCTTTGTTTTTTAAAAGCACTGGATATTAATAATAAGGCAATTAGCTTATATAAAAAAGACTTGGTATTTTGTAAGTGATGTAGTTTCTGGAAAAAAAAAGTCAAACAAGAAAACAGAAATGTTTCCATTCATCTCCAACTTCATCATAAAGGGCATAACGAAAGTACAGCTATAATTCTTTTTCTTTTAATTTAAAGCATATCGTCCCAAGAAAATAGTATATACCAGATGGTTAAGTTTCCAATAGTCTGTACAAAAACCATTTAATGCATATTGAAGGTATTACAGGCCTAATGGTCAGATACACAAGTCTCTGGAGAGAGATGCATTCAGAATCTCATTCTGGATGCCAGGGACATGTCTCCCTCGCTGCAGTGGAAGCTGCCAGGCTCAGCAGCAAGGGGAGTTCTCTAAAGGTCCTGGCAATGTGTCTGCTGAGATATGGGAAAGCCTTTGGGAGGCAAGGGAGGGGACACTGTTGAGGACCGTGGCACATGAGGACTACCCATAGGGAAGAGGAGGAAGTCAGCACTAGCAGGTTGGTGATGGATTTTGGCCACGGGTGCTACCCTTGGTCTCTGCTGAAGGTCACATCCTAATGGAGAAGAGTGAGCTATGGTGAAGAGCAAAGGCCCTTTTAGGTTGATGGTCACCATTGTACCTGCTAATGGGCAGCTTCCCACTGTGACTTACATGGGCTATTTCTTTCAGGACAGTCCACTGAGGACATAATAGTCTGTACTGGCCACACCATCTTCCCCACAATAATGCATCTCAAAGGCAATGAAGGTTACAGCAGACACGCAGTTATACACAGACTTCACAAAAGTCGACAGGATGAAGTAAAATGTGATCTTTAATTTTATGTATTTTAACAGAGTCTATAAAGGAAAATAGGTGCATGCCTAATTATTTGCCTTTCGACAAGATTGTGAATTTATTCTGACGGACTTTCTTGATATGTAGTTAGCAAGCAAAATAATTCTGTATATTCTAAATAGGTTCAAACAATTATCTCCAGAAACCTACCAATGATGCTTGGCAGGAGTTTTAGATGACAATGTAAAGTCCCTTTTCAAAAAAAAAATTCAATTAAATTAATTTGCTTCTAAAAAATATGTCATGGAATAATCAAATCTGATCGTCTGTTGTAGAATCAGCTGTGTATTTGATCAATACTCAATGAAAACAAACCAAGATTCTCTATTTAATTATCTTGCTCAAACATCTCAAGTGCTGAAGTCTAGATGTGCTCTGACAAAGGTAATTTCGACAATGAGCAATACATCATCATTTTACAACACTGACATCACCTGGCAAGGAAAGAACCGCAGGGACAATAGCCAAGCCTCGGGTGAGTTTGAGAATGATTCTTTCCACTGCTCACTAGGTACTGATTCAACCCTATTTATTCATTCCAGTTTTGAAAAGCATAGATGTACGAAAATATGAAAAAGGTTAAAATGATAGGACAGTTCTTAATTACTTTATAATGGGAGTAAAATTTGCATATAACTAACTCTCAATTAGTTTTATCAACATTACTGTGCATTGAGGTAGAAAATATAAATGTGCCAAAGATTTGAAAAGCATTTATAGTTTTTGACTTTATTTTTTTTTTCTTCAGAACTTTTGAGTTTACATCAGTTCTTTGCTTGAGCTAGAGGTAAATCAGGCTGTTGGAGCTGGAAATGGCTAATGTGGAAGATGTGGTAGGGAAGAGGGAGAGGCTGGGTGTTAAGATTCCAGCTGGGGAAAGGACACGTTGTCTTAGTGCAATTGGTTGCTTCCTGAGAAACCTGAACTGTGAGCTACAGTGAGTCATGATGCCCTTCTAGGTGGGAGAAGGCGGAAGCCATGTCCTGGCATGTACATCTTCAGAACATTGATCTGAGGGGTTGAAGAGACTTTGCTGACCTAACCCATCACTGGAGAGTCCTTGTACCTGAGGCCAGGGCCCTGCTCAGAAAGACTGACCTTTTAAAGGAGAAGAGGTCACGCCATTTACAGACAAAGTGATAATGCTCAGGACACTCTTCTGTCCTAGGTCTGATGAAAACTTACTATCTCCCACTGAGCAGAGGAAAGATCTCAAGGAAACTACATAGTTGATCCCACTAACTTAAGAACATAGATGAAGCAAAGTACCTTTTTATTAATTATTATTATTATTTGGTACCAGGGATTTTGAACCCAAGAGTACTCAACCACTAAGCCATATTCTTGGTCCTTTTTTATTTTTAAAAAATATTTTTGTATTTTATTTAGAGACAGGGTCTCTTGGAGTTTCTTAGTGTCTCACTAAATTGCTAAGGATGGCTTTGAACTCACGGTCCTCCTGCCTCAGCCTCCTGAGCTGCTGGGCAAAGTACCTTTTAAAAATTTTTTATTTGATGTACTGGAAATTGAACCCAGGGTCTCATGATGTTAGGTAAGTGTTTTATTTTGAGACAGGTTGTTGCTACCTTGCTGAGGTTGGCCTCCAACTTGAGATCCTCCTGCCTTAGTTTCCAGACTATTTGGAATCACAGGTGCATACCACTGTGGCATTCCGCCCCTGCCCCCCCCCCGCCCCCCCAAAAGGATCTCCAGTAAAATATTTTGGCCTCAATAGGTTTTCAAATACACTAGCTGACTAGAGAAAACACAACAACTTGCAAACAAAATTATACTTTTATCTTTTTCATTAACCCTACAAGTATAAACAGAAGCAAAGGGAGGTTAAGCTATCAGCTGCTGTTGTACATGTGATAGTTTAAAGATGAGACTTAGATCTTTGACTTCTGTCTCCAAGTCCAGGAGTTGTTGTCTAAGATCAAGCACTATTTATCTATCGAAGTCACAAATATACACAAAACAACATGTTAGGGCTGAAAAAGTATTTCTTGAATGGAGGACCTCTTGTTCATTGAAGAACTCTTCACACCTCAGATTACGGTTCTTTCCCAGCAAACTGCTGCTTGGAGATTTCTAGTGCTAGCTGGGGGAGCTTGCTGTCTACCACCAGGGGAACAAAGTCGACTTCAATGAATATAGAGGCCAAAATACTAATTTTTACATAAAAATCCAGACCCACTTATAGGTCATATAAACAAAGACATTATAATACACAGTTTCTTTTGCTCCAATTAACTAGATATTTTAGTTTCCATGATCATGTGCACCAGATCTGTTCGCAGAAGTTTAAAAAAGGACTTTATCTGAAGTATTAATTCTTGCTGGTTTCAGAATACAGTAAAGTGTAATAAAAAGACACAGTGTGTAATAATACAGAAAATGCCCCATGCCTCCAATGTGGCATTTTTAAGTCATGGTCATGCTAATGAAGTGACTGGTGTGTGTTGGGGGTAAAAATATATAAACCAGGACTAGATGCTTGCAGACCTGGGCCCTAGTCCTCCTTCAGGTTCATGTAGGCAGAGAGGGTGATGACCATAGTGGTGGAGGTCACAGTAAAACCAGCCAACAGGGACTGAATGCTTACTAAGTTCAGGGACTGTCCTGGGCAACTCCTACCTTGTTGACTTTTAACACATCCCAGTGCAGAAGGGACTGCCATTCCTTCTGATGCTGGAGGCACTGAGGGTCCCTCTAGCTGAGCCCGCGGTTAGTGGTGGGAACGGGGTTCAAACACTGCAGTCTGGCTTCAGATTGCATGTCCTTAACATTATTCTGTCCCTGCACATTTTACTCTCTACATTTGAGCACCTAAATGAGATAATGGCTGTGAAAGCACTTGGAAAAATATAAATTGCAATGTGAATGTCAGTTATTATTATCATCATCTACTTATCTAATTACATAGCCACATGGTCTGATAATAATAAAACCTTGATTGGGATTTGTTTTTCCTGAAAATCTTGTTAAAGCATCATCCCATACATCATTTATTGTTTACTTTCAATATTCTTTAAGCTTTCAATTTGCAAAGGAGACATCAAACGCATCGTTCATTAAAATGGCCTGCTTTCGGTAAAAATAGAACAAACAAACAAGCACCTAGTGTTAGAGCCAAGCAATGAAAAATTAAACTCTTTTGGCATCCAGTGAAAGATTTTCCTGTTCCCCTAGTCTGAAATTTCTTTCTCTGAAAATGTCAAAACTCATTCCCAAACTTCAGGTGTTTTTTTAAATGTCACCACCTCCAGGCAGCCTGTCCTGATGCTTGATTGCCTAGAGAAAATCAACCCTACCCTGCCATGTTACCTTAACACTCTGAAAGACCAGACTCCAAGGAATTTTAACTGTTGAACAGAGGCCCTGGGAAATTGGGGAGGAAGAAAAGAGGATGAAAGCAGAGGTCATAGACACGTAAGGAATAGAACAGAAGAATACTGTGTTCAGAGGCAGGAGCGCCTAGAGATCAGGGCTGGCAGGAAGGCCTGTAGTTCAGAGACCTACAAAGAGAAGCACTTGCGGGAACTCAGTAGAGAAATAGATAGGAAGCAAAGGAGAGTGGAAGTGTCTCATCCCTGGAAGGGGGACCCATCCACACTGAAGTGGTGCCCAGAGTTTTCTGCCACCCAGAGGGACTTCTTTTCAGATAATGCAGCAGACAGCATTCGGGCAGGGCATGGCTTCTGTTTCTGCACATCTTCAGGGGTTTGCTCAAACTTGCTGATTCTGGTCTCCTTAAGTTGGACATCAGTCCTGAACATGATTAATAGGAAATGAAAGAGCACATCTGTGCTTTCAGAGTAGTAAGCAGCAAGAGGTGTGCGTGTGGGCACTTGATGTCCAGGGACGGACAGGCTTACTTCTTCAGGGGTGGAGTTGGAGGAGAAGATGCATGCACTGTTATTAGAAAGGAACCCTACTGGATTTTAATACTGGGTCTAAAAAAACTTGACATGCTTTGTCTCTCTAGATCTTCAGTGAATTTCCAGAAATTACTGATTATAAGAGGATGAAAGCAGATCCATTTGATTTTATTCTAAGTAAATGAAACTTTAGGGCAGAGGTATAGACATCAGAATCATCAGTCGAGGAAGCCAGGGCCATAAGAATAAGGGGACGTCTAGTGGATTATTTTAGCACCAACAAGAAGCCCCCAACAACAACAAAATCAGGTAGTAGAGTTGGGTAGCATCTTGATTAGGAACCAAGGGGATGTTTATGAGGACCCTAATTCAGAATAATGAAAAGAATCTAAACATACAGATTGAGAGGCACATGTTCAGGACTGACATCTCAAAGAGCAGCTTTGGTTAAATGTATGCCATTAGGAAGTACATTACATTATTTAGTCTTAGGTTAAATTGATTTTTTTCAAAACGATTTAAAAACAGTTTTACGTAGGCCATGAAAAATGAGCACACCAGGATCCACACACCTCTATCACTGACGAGCAATTTACATTCATTGCTACCCTCTTGCTACCTGCTCTTCGTGGAAGGTTAAACATGATTTGAAGCTTATTATTATTTTTTTAAATGAGAGTAAATTATTTGAGTAACGTCAAATACAGAGAAAGGGAACATATTTCATAGATGATGCTAGGTAAGGATAAAGGAAATAAGTTGTGGTGATTGTATCGAAGCAGTTATTATAAATTACAAAATCAATGAGAAAAACTGTTGATTATTTGTAAGATTACCGACAAATTTAAATCTGTTCAGAGCACTTTAGTCCTATCTAACCACAAATTCACTCTGAAGAGTAAAAAATACAGACTGTGCTTAAACTGTGCCACTAATCAGCTTCATTTACAGCAGAAGTTTCTTTTTTATGGATTCTGGAAGAACTCGTCAATTTATAAACTTACTTGGAATAAGAGGTGGCTGGTGGTGGTAAGCTAGTTGTTTTCTCCTGAGCTTCATTAGTAACTTATAAAGCTCATTTGCAGGAGTTCCACTGAGGAGGCTGCCTGAAAATCGTGGTGCAGCCATCTAGGATTCCAAAAATTAACTGAGGGGAAAGCTCAAGGGGCTTGTTATGCGAGGAAGCTTACAGTCAACGTGGATGTTCTCTGAGCAGGTGCGCTCTTAAATTTCATTTCTATGTCTCTGTCTCCAGAATACCTATTGCTTTCCATACATAATGCTTTAAGTGAAAATTAAAACTTTAATGGTCCCAGGAACACAGAATCACCCATTTGGATTTTAAATTGATTTAGATTCAACCAATGCTATTGACTTAATTAGCATGATTTTTCAAGTTTGACTATTTGAAATGAATAAAGTTAAGATTGTTCATGTGCTGACAATATGTAGCATCTCACTGTTTCTTTAGATCTATATTCAATGGGGGAAACTGAGCAAAATGGCAGTTACCAGAAAAGACAAATGTCAAATGTATAACTTTATAGTTCAAAATGTGTAACTGAAGAGTCTTAAGGAATCTCATAGGGTTGTAGGTGATAATATAACAAATAATGTTTTTATAGTTACTCCAGTTTCCCAACTATTTCCTTATAAAAATTTGTCTCCAGATTATTGATCATTAAAGAATTAACATCGCACAGAGAAGAAAAATCTTTATATATTTCTTTGTAAATTAATGAGCTGATGAAGGTAGATACCTATTTCTCATTATCAATCATTGTTGGGAGAATAGAGAAGTAACATAAATCTGTCTTGAAGAAAAAAAACTTAGAAGCTAACTTTAGCAAATGCCACAGTTGATTAATGGGATAACATGAGTTCACAAAACAGTTGCTGATTGGGCAAGTAGGGCACTTACTCCCTCATATCCGCATGACTTGCTTGTGCACTTAATCACATTTTATTTATGTGTCTTGGACATACATCTTTTCACAGTGAAGACTTTCTTGGCCCTTTGATGTTTACCCTAGTGGTCCTCCAACTTCCCTGTCTTATAACTCTTTTGTACTCTTAACAATTATTGAAGATCCTGAGAGCTTTTATCAATGTGACTTCTACATAATGCTATTTATTGGAAAAGTTAAAAAAAAAAAAAACAGAACAACACGCAACATGTTTTCTTAACTGTCAGAGAGCACTGGTGCTGTCACACACCACAGGTTCTCTCAACAAACACACCTGAGCATTTGCTTGAGCAAAAGCAAGAAGAGATTAGTAACCTCGATATTGTGAAGATCCTTTGACTTTGAGGGTCCCTGAAAGAGTCTTGGGTACCTCCTCACATTTATGTGCTGGGCATCTATGGTGCCTCTGCAATTTCAAAACCAGAAAATTTTTACCAGAGACTAATTTTGGGGCTTAATCCCAGCTGATGTGTTTAATGGGAACTTTGTATAACTCTCTCTTGTGTAGGCAATAGATAAGGAGCTCCTTCTCCTGTATGCCTTTGCCTATCCCTTCAATTCCCAGTTTTGCCCCTGAGCTGGTGACTTCTTTAGAGAAAGTATAACATGCTTCTTAAATGTCTCTGTGATAGAAGGAAATCTAAGTTAAATCTAAGAAAAAAGAAATTGAATATTAGCTGAAAACCAAGTAGAGACACTATCTGAAAGAGAAGATCATTACAGCTTCCTGAAAGTTTTTATTTCTTTCTATGAGCTATCTTTGTGTTTTCTCTGTGATTTTGCTCATGACTTCCACTCCCCACCACCACCACTAACTTCCCATTGGCGTCAAACAGCAAAAGTGGCTGCACAAGTAAGTACCAGTGATTTGCAACAGAATCAAGTGGATGAATGAAGCCTTGGGCAACCCTAGACCTGGATACGGTGACCAAATTCTGGAAGGACTACCATCAGGTTTGGATTTTACATGCCTGGATTGAAGCATATGATAAACTGATTTCAAATGGAAGGAGCAATCTGAGGATTGGACAATTAACTCAAATAGACACAGTTCCAGGATGAAGGCTCGCCAGAGGTCAGGTGACAGTCTATGGCTACTCAGGGAGTGAGGGAACTTGAATCTAGGGCTTCTACCCCTTTCCAGAGGTTTTCCATCCTATTGGGTCGATGTGAGAACACAGCTTCTGACACAACAGAAATCAAAGCAAACAAAGCAGCCCATTTCCCCTGACCATGATTTCTATATTTTGACCAATTTGATTTATACACTTCTCATTTTGATTACTATAATTTTTATAAAAATTTTATACACCCAGACTATTTCTGCATCCTTTGGTGTTATACTTTGCAGGAATTATGAAAACAGGCACTTCACAGAAGGTCTCTCACGTTCAATATTATTATTACATAGGGATATATAGAGTAATATATTATAGCACTTTAATAACCTGATCTTTCAGAGTCTCTTGTGAACTAAGTATATTCCCAATAATTAAATGAAAATGATAGTCTGTAAATCCACAGTGAATAATATATTTGCTTCTACCAAATTACATATGATTATTCTATTTGGATTCTACCTGCTCAAATGGTAACCTACATAATTGATTCCTGATTTAAAAATAAATGCTGGTTTAAAAATCAAAACAATGTAGGTTTTAACATAATGTTTAGAACATGTCAGCTTCCAAGATTTTCTTCCTGTTGAATGATAAAATTATCTAAAATATGGTAGAACTTCAATTTATTAATATGCCATAGACAGAAATAATTAGCATTTGAAATATAATATTAAACACATTTCTGGCTAAATATGTAAGTCCTTTTTCCCAAGCTGTTCTTCATACTTCTGATTTTTCTGTATTTCTGATTTTTGACTGATGATAATAAGGTGTTAATTATTGGTCAAAATGCAATCATGCTTATCTCAGAATTTAAATAAATTATTTGGTCCGTGTCAGGTGAGGCCAACCTATGCATTATGTGAGAAGCTGATGGGTGTAAGTTCTGCCAGTAAATTGTCTTTGTTGCTGATGTGTGGGCTTTGTTTTGTTTCAGTAAAACAACTGCAATTTCTGAAAACATCCTCCTAGTGACTCGGTGACACATATTTGTTAGAATTGAAATTACACAGCCGGCAGTCATGAAAAAGTGTTGGAAGCCAACGGCTGTATACACGATTTACATTCTGTTAGGATGGCATTTTTAAAAAACACTAAAGTACAGCAAAACCTTTATAGGTGTACGACCCCATAAAGTCAGGATGGCAGAGCACTTGCCTCAGGGTCAAGAAGACAGGGTTACTATGCTTCAAAATTTATTTTAACCGGACCTCAGAAAGAAGAACTGTAAAAGCTTTAAATACAACAAATTAAGTACTATGTGCTTAGGGATTGAGATTGCTTTCCCTTTTAGTATTTTCTTTTCGGACTTGATTTAGACGTATTTAGCATTGTTTGAGTCCCTTCTGAGTTAGGATTAAGGGACTGGTTCTCAAGGGCAGGGTGCCAGGCACAATTTAGCATTAGTTAGTTCATGACTATTCCAGCTTAATGAAGCCACTGATTGAATAATCACAAGGGACCAGCAGCATCTGATGCGCTTTCTCTAATTAGAAGGAGAGTGTCAAGGAGCCCCTGCGTATCTACTTGCTATGCCTCCAGACAAGGACACACATGGTGCATGCTTCTACTATTTAGCAGAGATTCATGCTGATTAATCGCTTCACTTGGCATTTCACTGTCTGGCCATCCTCTTAGCAACGATGCCCTGCTCTCTGCCTCTGCTTGGGTTTGGCCAATAGGAGGCCTAGAAAGGAAACTAGGGGGCAGGAGAGAAGAAGGTTAGGAGAGTCCTTCTCCTGCTGCCTCCATGCTTCTCAACTCTGTGGGTACCAGTGGTCCCTCCACTCTCTTTCACGTGTGAGGGTGGTGAGGGCTTTTATTTTTTTGGTCATTGCTACACCCCGTGTATCTCAACATTCACTGTACAAAGAGTTCCTTAATTCAATTCTCTTCAGTTAAGTTTTTTTTTTTTTTTTTTTTTTTTTGTGTGTGTGTGTGTAGACTCTCTGTATCCCATCTGGACTCTAACTGAAACACAGAGCAACTGACATTTTTATTTTATAGCCTTATGAACACTTAAAATTGGCAATATTGATCTCCAAAATGATGCTATCTACCCAATATTTTCAAATTATTTCTCTAAATGTTACTCAGCTACTTCAGTCTGAAAGTGACTGAAAAAGTTGAGAATGTTTCTGAAGGATAATATTCTCTATTTCACTGTGGTTCCAAAGCCCCATTGCAGGGTTTTGGGATAGGGTTTTCATTACATGGCAATTTCTTTTGGTTTATGTTTTGATTGGTTTCTTTTCCTTTCTTTCAACCTGGATGCAAGAACTTATTAAAAGAATAATGAACTAAAATCCTATATCAGTCTTCAAGTAATTCTGCATACAATAATACAAAGAAACTAATCTTTCTGAAAAACAAAAATTCAACAGTTACCACATATATTTGGAAAAAGCTCTACCAAAGCATTTAGCTTCCCTGTGATGAAGATACGTCATTTGAGGTGACTTTTGTTAGTTGGTATTGCAGGACTGGGGACTCAACCAGGGCCCCAAACCTCTAAGCCTTCATCACTGAACCACAGCCCAGCACTGTAGGTGACTTCTGAATTTATATTACAGGAAAACTAAAGTGAAAGCTAAATCCTCTCCATTTTCCTCAGGTGTAGCAGAGCTTCTCACCTAGGAAAGCTTGGTATTATCTCCTGGCGTTTAATAAAAAAATTCATATATTTACCCATTCTGTTTATTTATTTTTCTATGCCATTTATTTATCTCTTCTATTTTATTTTGCATTACCTTGTCTTTGAATTTACTTTTTTTTGGAGGGGGGGGTTTAAACTCAGGGGCACTGGACCACTGAGCCACATCCCCAGTCTTATTTTGTATTTTATTTAGAGACAGGGTCTTACTGAGTTGCTTAGCACCTAACTTTTTGCTGAGATTGGTTTTGAACTTGATATCCTCCTGTCTCAGCCTCCTGAGCAGCTGGGATTACAGGCATGTGTCTCTGCACCCAGCTGAATTTACTTTTATCATTTCATTTTGTTGATTTTTAAAACTTTATTTGGCTCTTTATAAGATTTCCCAAAATAAGCACAACATTCCTTTAAATTTTGTCTTACTTTTTAAATAACAAAGTTTAGATTTCATCTGGATTCATTTTTTATTATAAAATGTTCCTTTTTATTTGCATTCTAAATTTTATGCAATTTCTTTTTTGCTTATAATTCAGTAGATATCCAGAAGTATGTTTTCTGGTTTTATTTATTTTTTGCTTATTATTTTATTATTCAATTTGGTTTTTTGTTTGTTGTTGTTATTGTGTGTGTGTGTGTGTGTGTGTGTGTGTGTGTGTGGTGCTGGGGATCAAACCCAGGGTTTTATGCATGCGAGGCAAACATTCTACCAACTGGGCTATATCCCCCCCCTTATTATTCACTTTTAATTCTCACGAATTATTATCAAGTAATATAGCCTTTCTATGTAATTGTCTTTATCTTCCAGGATCTGATCACTTTTTGTCAATATTACCTGGGCATATACAAACAAATTAGTATCATTCAATGACTAAAACTTGAAAATTTATTTAATACACTGATTTGTTAGTTTTAATTTACGACTTTCTGTGGCTTTTTCTTGTAGCATTCTTTCTGAATGAGCATTGAAGTGTCTACAGCAATATTTTCCATCAACCTCTTTAGCTTTAATATTAGAACTCAGGTTCTATATTGTTCAGTGAATTTATGCTCCTTAGTTCTAGCATATTTTTAGAGGTAAACAGTTTCACTACCTAGCTCCTCTCTGACTCTGATCAGTGTTCCATGATACATTCCACTTGACCTCACAATATTCTTCCAATTCCACTCTTTGCATTCATTGCATTTGCTGGCACTATTTTGTCTAGTCCTTTAATTTTAACAATTAATTTCACCAAAAGTGTTTCTTATAAATGTCACATAAGTATTTTATCTTTGTTAACTTCAAATTTGAATTATAATCCTTATTAGTGAATTCAATGCACTTACACATAACTAGGTTGATATACTTATCACTTCTATTTTAATGTCTCCCTCTTATTTTATCTTTTTTTCTGTGCTTTCTATTTATTAAGGGTTATACCTCCTTCTAAACTCAAAATTTAGAAATTTAGAACTCTAAACTAAATTTTGAGTTTAGAATGAGGTATAACCTTTAATAAAGGATTATATTATTATATGAAGAATGATCTATTCTTATATGAAGAATGATCTTCTAATATAAATAAAGAATGATATACACTATCTTGCCTCCTTCACTGCAAGACCTACTATTCTATGTCTGCCTTTCCTATTTTCTAGGAAGGTGAGTGCGTGTGGTTCAAATATTAATTAAATGCATTTTAAATACAGCTACTCCTATAACATAAACATATTTATGACTCTGGGGAAAAATAATAATTCTACATTTAAATATAAAATACAGAGAATAAGTAAAATAACAATCATTCACCTTACTTTAGGAGTTCTATTAAGGGGATAGATATGGGTTTAAAAATCAGTCTGGATATTTACAGGATTGTTATCCAAATAATAATGGTGGTATAAAAATTACAGAGAAGATGATGTAGTATATAAATTAAATAGTTTATAAGATAACTATGCTATCTTATTCTTATGTTTTCCTTTTATAAGACAAATCTTCAAGTATATTAGAGGCAATTTTATTTTTTTAAAAGTTAAGGAATTGATTGCTTCATTTATTTTTGATACTAAAATTATGAGAAAATGATATAGTTAAATTATTTCCTTTTTAGTCTTTTGTGGAATTTTATTAAAATAAGTCCAGAGAATTTTACATTTTATTAAAAAATGACTTATTTCAATTCCTCACATTTTTTATTTCTGCTTCAATTTCTCTGGTTAGATATATTAAATGAAAAGAAAAAATATTTCAATATTCTACTGAAATTAATATAGTAATGCAAAATTAAGTGTAGGCATATAAGAAGTTATTGAGTATTACGTTATTATTATTAATACTAGTTAACAGTATACATTATACCAAATTGATATCTATTTTGTTACATAATTGCAGATTTTAAAGATCTCTACCACAAATTATTTGTATGAATAAAGCATGTATGATTTTTAATTTCAAGTTAGACATTTTGTTGGTTAAACAAGCATGTGAGTTCATTAAAATGCTAGTCTTAATGTTAAAATCTGGTTAAAAAATCTAGATGTCAATGACTGAGTTAAGAGAGCTTTTTAAATTAATGGGAGTCAGGATAGGGTAATGTGGGCAGGTAGTTGAGAGTGGAAGGAAATGGATAACACAAGTATAGAAATATCTAGAAGCCCTATCATATATGGTGCATAATAGTAATTATATCAGAAAAAACTATGGCACAATATGCTGTGTCCTGAAGGTCTTCCACTGTAACTGCCATCTGACTTACTTTCGCTGGTGGAATAGTCCTGCGGGTCAAGGATTCCTGACTCCTGCAGTGATCGGATGCAGGAGTCCACCAGCTCAAGACCTGTTGTAAGTTCATCTTCGATATCTTTTTGACCATCTGAAATAAGATATTTGAAGATGATGAATCAGTAAGTGATAATAACACTAAAAGCTTGAAATTACAACTTAATAATCAAAAAGTTTCCCAAGAAATCCATCATCTCCATGAAGTTCTCATTGGATAAACTTGTAATTGACAGCCAGGGCTAATGCCAAGGCCAGCCAATTCCACCTATCCCTGGAGAACATGAAGGGGTCAGAGAATGAGAACTTCGCTCCCCACTTGTTTATCACAACAGCATCGCTGTAACTGTCACGTTTTCCCATTTACTGTATGTGGAAGTAAGCGTAAGGACCCATCATGAGCCCATACTTTACCTTGTGGCTGCCAATGAAACTGCTCTTCTGCTGAACTGCAAAAAAGAGAACACACAGGTATAATGCGCTGATTAGAAAAGAAACATCCCAAACTGCAAGTCACAAAGGCTCAACGGAGCAGTACACTGGTTCCGTGACACTGCCTTTAATTCCTCACTGAGAAAAGTGGCATAATTCGTCCATTTGCCATGTATTGCTTTTGATTCACAGGTACTACCATGTTGTAAATGAACATTGTTCAGAAATTTCCACAAGGACAGCTCATTTTTATTTTATTTTTTTTAACAAATATCAATCCATTAAACTTGTTCCTTACAATACAGCTTCTGTATACATGCAGTCTCACATAATTTTAGGTATTTTAAACTACAAGTCTGAATAAGGTTATATATAGACTTTGTAAAGTAGCCCAAAGAAGAAATAACTCTCTTTTTATTACAAAGAAGATAAAGTAAATCTTTTCCTTTACTTCGACATTCCCTATGAACACTTCCTTTCAGTTAATTACTATAGTTTAAATTGTCATTTAAAATTAATAACACTTTTCCACCAATTGAATATACATTTCTGACTTTCTCACTTGATGATATATCTATAAAATAATCCAGCATAAAATGTTGTTCGTATATATGTTCTGCCAATCATATTGTACACAGTGGCAACAGATTTATTTTGAATAATTTATTAAATACAAAATAGATGGATAAATTTAAAGCTTCTAAATGTGAACAACTTTCATCGTATGTGTGGACTTTTCCTACCTGCCCACTTTTTATGTCAATAATTGGAAAGAAACTTAATGTCAATTACTGACAGATATCATTCGGAGAATGATTTTTCTACCCTCATTTCACTAGATTTTTTGCCTCTGATTTGGCAGCTTCTGTGAATAGCTCATCAGTTCCTTAACAGCAAGTGGAGTTTAGGTCTTTAATCTGTACCTTAGAGGTGGCTTCTGAATACATTGACAGGAGAAAAAGAGATTTCTGGTATAAATCAATGTTCAGAAAAGCCATGATTGATGCAAATGAATACAAGAATAGTCCCTTAAGAAACATATGACTTTTATAGTGTGTCTTGCTCCTGCATCAACCCGCATTAGCAAACTAAAAAAATGGTTTTACAATAAGAGCTAGCCACAGAATTGCTATATGAAATGATAAATTGGTAAATTCAGTCCCATGAAACTCTTTCTTGCACTGAAAAGATAAAATATTATATAAAAGCAACATCAAACTATAGTCAAACCCTTAAAATAGAAATAAAATCCTAAAATCAATATTAAAAAAATTTTAAAGCAGGTTCTCTTAGTAAGTGGCATTTAACATTAAGCAATCTCATCTCAAAATCCAAGAATCACCACAATAAATCTAAACCATAGTCATCCTGGCTATTTTAATACTGTAAGAAGCTGATTAACCATGATTTTTAAATGATGTAAATGTCAATATCAATCTTAATGGTCATTTGCAGGAGGCATATTAATTCTGAGTATATCCAAATGCTTACTTGTGTCAGAATCATTTGTGGCTCTTCTTAAATACATGTATTTTAGGCCTCACCAGAAACCCACAGAATCAGAAAATCTTCAGGTGGGGCTGAGAATCTGCACTGTGATGACCCTCATGCTCTATTATCTTTGAAAACCAGTAGATACTGTTTCTATTAAGGATGCACTATGAATTTAAAGCTGTTCCACTACTTTATTCCATACTTTAAGGCTGATCCAATTCTAAGCATGTATATGCCACGTATTTACATGGGGTTGGAATTTTCCTTCATCTTGTAGTGGGATGTCTGGTGGTCTTCTCTCTTCTAAACATAAGTGTACACAGAAACCTTGCAACTAATCGATGGTAACTTACTTGGAAATAGAGATTTTGAAATGCAATAAGTTAATGATCTTCAGATGAGGTCATTCTGGTTTACCTAGGAGGACTCTGAATCTATTAACAAATGTTCTCACACAGAGAGAAGACCAGGGGAGAAGGCCAAGTAAAAAGGGAGGCAGAGAGTGCAGCCATCCAGCCTCAAGCTGAGGATTGGTTGAAGAATTCAGAACCTGGAAGGCTACCCACAGCACCTTCCCTTGTGCATTTGTAGGAACAGGGCCCTGCTGATGACCTAAGTTTGAACTCTCGGCCTCTTAAATTGTGAGAAAATAAAATTTTAAGCACCCAATTATGGTAATTTGTTAAGGCAGCCCCTGGAAACTGATAAAATATTTTTCTGATACAATAAAAAATGTTCTCATATCCTCCAGGATTTACTACCCTCTTTATACTAGTACATGCCTTTATCACCACAGCTATTTACTGCTAAGTGCTTACTGTATACCAGAGCCCTGACATTTTGCATCACCGTAACCCTCCTTAGAGATAAGGCTCGGTGATGTTAAGTAACTTGACTGCACAGCTCATGAAGAATTCAACAGGGATTTGAATGAACCTGTCCAACTAACTCCAAAATAACTCCTCATTCATGGTCCAAAATCATGGAGGGAAACACTTAAGCACCCAGCTATTTAGAGCAGCCCCCATGAGTGATTCAACAGACGCTGCTTCGGGGCTCAGCAAAGTCCAGTTGTCCTTTCCTTGCAGCCACACTGGGGGTCACACTGCCCTCCCCTTGCATGAAGGTGAGGTCATGTGAGAGCCTGTGGCAGGAAGTGACAGGGCTCACTTCCTGCCCAAGCACAGAGGGAAGGCATGAGGTCTTCCAGCTTCTGTCCTTTGAGGCCCAGGATGGGTCCCTGAGTCAGCATGTGGCACAGAGACTTCCTCCAACCCACAGAAAACACAGAGCATGAGCAAGAAATAGACCATTGATGTGTTAAAAGTTAAAAGCTGCAGGATCGTTTGATTTTATAGAAGAGATTTCACACTGACCAAAATAGAAATTTTCTGTGCCATGATTTGCATTCTTAAGTCTTTTTCCTCCTTCCTTCCCTCCTCCCCTCCTCCCCTCCTTCCTTCCTTCCTTCCTTCCTTCCTTCCTTCCTTCCTTCCTTCCTTCTTTTTTTCTTTCTTTCTTTTTTTTTTTTTTTTTGAAACTTCTGTTTCCACAGTAGAAAGCAGGATAAAGTGTCTGGGCAACCCCAGCACAGACAAGGTGCTGCCAAAGCTCTGAGTCATCCTTTGGGATTTTTTGTCCATCCTCATGGTGATTTTATGTGCAGGGCTCCACATCATGCTACTACATAACATTTATTTTTCTATCCATCTCCTTCAAAAGTGTTTCAATTTTATGATGCAACAGAAAGAAGAAAAAACATTTTCCTTACTGCAATTGAAAAAGTACCATCCACAGTGAATATAAAACTAGGCTCTTAAAGCAGAGGCACCTTCCTTTTGGGCAGACAAAGGCATTAATCACTTCAATGGTTTCCCTGATTCCTTTCGCACAGTTAACATGCATTAAAAGTATGACTGATCACAGAGAATAGAAATCCCGAGAGAAAGCTGGTTTGGATTTTATTTCCTTTAACTGCACACTTATTCTCTGTGCTAGGGGATTCAATGCAATTGCATATTTTACTCCCTTGATTCCTTCTCTTAAAAATGGTTCTAAGGTGGATGTCTTTTAAAAAAGCAAACAAACTATTAATTCATTTAATAAACTTGCATCATGACTGTGTCTCAGACACTCTCACATCACCAGTTAGGAATTGCTTGTGATAGACTTCTTTCAGTTAAACAGTTCAGTTTAATAGAAGACACAGTTTTGAAACTGTTTGTAGCTTACATGCATGTTTCCCTTCAGGGAATAACGTTTGCTTTTATTGCTAAAATGCTATTACTTGAAACAAAAATTTTCTCAAAAAAATAAAATCTAAGAAAAATATAGATGTGGTTTAGATCAGTCCATAGGCACTTAAACAAACCTATCTACTTATGAGCTCTAGTACCCAATGACTGTGAGGACAACAGAGATTTCTAGTGAGTACCATACAATAGCATGTAACCTTTAAACATGCTAGCAAGAGCTTTATAGACAATATAAGCAAAATTACATTACAAGCAAAATCCTAAGAGCCAACACTTGTAAAGTTCTCTGTTTGTACCAGGCAATATTCTAACTGATTTGTAATTAATTTTTGTGACAAATTTTTTCCCCCTAGTATTAGGGATTGAACCCAGGCCTCTTGCAATGTATGCATGTGTGGCCACTGACTACACTAAGAGAATTGGAGTAATACAAATGAAACACAAGCCTTCTCTCCACTCCTCTCAGACTGTCAAACAGTTAGAAAGCACTAAGTGTTAGGGAAGAGACAGAAAAATTCCTCTCAGATATTGTAGGTAGGAAAATAAATTAGAGAAACACTTGGGCAAACCATCATCAATACCTGGAAATGTACATGTAAATACCAATAAAAGAAATTAAATAGACCCATACAGTGTTCTCAAAAAAATATAGAGTAAATTAATTCAAGTGGCACAAGAGATTTATACTGCAAATTCCCAATTATGTGAAAGGTTTTTTTGAAACCATTAACAATATCATATATAAACATACACACATAAGGAGAAAGAAAGAATAAACATGTGGTTTGGGAAGATAGAACTTTTATTATGGTAGTGGCTTGTGGTGGGGGAGAAATAAGTCCAAGGATTGGTAAAAGGGGAATTTCACTTTGAGCTTAATGTTTTATTTCATGAAAACTGATCAAATGTTCTGACATTAGGATAAAATGTTGGCATTAATTTTAAAATGTCTTTTACATTTAGAATAAAAATATCCATGGCTCTTACATTTAGAAACAAGTTTAGTTAAACGCTCTTATAACTCCTTGTAATTCCATTGCACATAAAATTGTCATAATTATTAGAATCACTGACAGTTGGCAACTAATTAATATCAAAATTTCTGAAATATATAAGTACAAATAAGAGAAAAATAATGACAAAATATATAATTCTCTTTTTTCTCCATCATATGTGAGAAAAATTACAGTCACTTTTATAGTGTTTTAAGTTTGAGGTAGTTTGAAAACTTCTGGTAAGCAACCAATAACTTCCAGGTTCTGAGGGCATGCAGTGGGGTGGGGGAATTTGTTTAGACCAAAGAATAGCCTTTGATTTCCTAGAGAAGTGATTTTCACCCTGGCCATTTCCAGTATGATAGTCTCCTTACCCACCTCCAGGCCATTTCTAATAAAAAGAAAAAAATATATATATATATGAAAGTTCAGAAAAAAAAAATATATATATATATGAAAGTTCAGTGGGTTTCCTTAATGTCAGGAAAAGACACAAAACAAACCATTACTACTGATGCCCTGTCTCTTATGAACCTGCTCAAATACATTTTCTTATTTTCTTTTTCCACTTTGGGATGCCCAAAGCATCAATCTCTTCACTGTTTCTTGGGCAGCATTATTGCTCCCAAAATTTTTCAAAATAAAATAAAGCTACAGAACTATGAGTTTTTGTTAGTTTGCTTTCAAGTTAAGCAATGTACCTAAAACATAAGCCAGTGAAACTATTGTAAAATAAATTGCTTCCAAATGATGGCTCGATTCTAGCCTACAGGAAAAAAGATCCTCATATTGATGATGTTCACGTGAATTGACCTTGTACTCTAAGAAAACAATTTTTAGTTCTGCATGCAGCATCTCACATGAGTGGGCAACGGCGACAAAATAAAATGACTTTAGTGAAAAGTCACTGTGGAAATGTGACCTGTGAAGTAAACACGGTGAGGGCCAGTCCCTCGAGCTTTGCCTCAGGCTATCCTTGACCTTCACAAGGGACTGGATCCCCATGCAGACATTTTTACTGGGCTATGGTGGACAGTGAACTCCTAATTTAGGAGACCACGTGTGGAGTGGACAAGAGTGCAAGCTCTAAAGTCGGATTGTCTGGGTCTGGTGTCCAGCTCCATACTTTCAATCTAGAAAATTCTGGACAGGCTTCTTGAACTCTCTAATTCAGATATCATGAATATTAAGGAAATTCCTTTAGTTCAGGTGATTATACGTCAAGGGATCATAAGCCTGCTACACATTGGAGAAATAAAGAAGTGCCTAAAATGGTCAACATATGATGACTGATCATGATTATAATTAATCAATTATTATATGTTATCAATATCAATATGAATAATTATGAATTGATTGGTTATAGCTTGCTCTACTGCAAACTTTGTATTACACTGCACCCCACTCTAGGAAACTCAGAATAGGACAGCACAGACAATGAGGACAGCAGGAATTAGAAAACACTCAGACATGGTGGTTTCTGCACTGAGCTGTCAGTCACAACTAGTCTTGGGGAAAATGGTATGAGCTCCCAGGGACTCTTGAGGACACTCAGCATGGCTTTGGGGATACAGAACAGAGATGCCACCAACTCCCCTTGACTTTTGCTACTATTAGGATGTTAAGTGTCCTCCAAAGACATGTTAAGGACTTGGTGCCCAGGATAACACTATGGGAAGGTTGTGGAACCCTTGAGAGATGGGACCATTGGGAGTGGATCCCTTTAAGGACTATGGGACTCTAACCCCTTTCCTCCCTCTTTTGCTTCCTGGCTCGTGAGTGAGCCTTTTTGCTCCACCACATGCTCCTGCCAGTAAGTGATGCTTCTCCCAAAGCAACAAATCCTCCAGATCATGGACTGGATTCTGCAAAACTGTGAGCCCAAATAGGGTTTTTTCTCTTTATAGATAGTTAATTATCGCAGGTGTTTAATTATACTGATAGGAAGCTAACAGAGCTTTGTAGCTAGACGGGGGCATCAGTAGATAGATGCACAGTGCACTGAAGTTGGGGGATTTACTGCATGACAAGAGGAGTTTAAGCACTCCTACACCCAGGAGCATGAGACCTTCCCTAATTCACTTAATGTGATGAAGTCTCAGTTTCCTTCATTTTAAAAAAAATTTTTCCTAGTATTTTAAGTATCTCAAAAAATCAATATTTGAGTATATGAAGTATATGAAACCCAAAGAACTTTGCCAGGAACATAGTAACTATTAAAATACCATAAGATGGGTGTGGTGGCACATGCGTATAATCTGTAATCTCTGCTGCTCAGGAAGCTGAGACAGGAGAATTGTAAATTCAAAGCCAGCCTTAGCAAAAGCAAGGTGCAAAGCAACTCAGTGAGGCTCTGTCTCTAAATAAAATACAAAATAGGGCTGGGGATGTGGCTCAGTGGTCAAGTGCCCCTGAGTTCAATCCCTGGTACACCCCTAGCTTCACAAAAATACAGGTCTCTTTGAAAAGAGACCTGAGAAAGAATGGACAATTCATAGCACCAAAAGAAGTTCAGCAAGTCAATCAGAAAATTCAGCTTGTCTGTGTCGGAAGACCAATAAATATTATCAACAAATATGTCACACATGCTGCAGAATTTATATTGTCTATATTTTTTTCCCACACTAAGATGGGGAAGAGAAATGGCAGTTTGTGATTTACAAAGAAAGATGATTTGCATTCAAACCATAAGTTTTCCAATCAGTGCTGCACCAAATGCCTGTTCGGGCAATTGCCATCCCTCTTGCAGTAGTGAAAAATCATAAAGACGAGTTGCTATTTTCAAAACCATGGGAGAAAATAAATCAGACTCAAATTGCTATTATTAATTTCTTTTTAGTTGGAAGCAGAGGAAATCCATATCCCTAAGCTAATTTTGTTGGCACTGGTGACTGACAAATTATCCAAGCAACTGATTCAGCTGAACAGTGGCTCCCACGCCACAGCCTGGACTCACATGGCTCTTAGGTTTATCACAAAACACAATAACACTGTCATGTTCGGGAACTAGCCAGCTAGGGCTAAACAAGAGAGAAAGAACACACATTTTGATTGTTTTTAATTCCTTCAAAATAAGTATTCCAGTCTGGAACAACCACAAAGAATTAGCCTGAAGCTCAATCATTCTAAATGTGCTACTGCATGAAAGTCAAGCTCTTGGCCTGGGAAAGATATGCATTCAACTTTCTCTTTTTCAAATTTGTTTTACAGTTTTGGTGTTGATTATGCTTATATTACAAAAGATGCTTTATGTAAAAAAATCATTATTAGAAGCAGAAACAAATATGTACTGTATAGTAGAAATTTCTCATGTTATGTCTACTTCCATAGTTTCCTGGGAAACTTCTCATGCATGAGTAAGGAATTATTTTTTAAATGACTATACTCATACAAAAGAAATTTACTGTAGTTGAAAATACATTTTCAACCATATTAGAAAGCCGAGTATCATAATATCTTTGCTGGTGGGCATTCCATAAATTGGAATATTGTAACTTGCAATTCTAGATGATAAGGGAGATTGTTCATCAATTGGCTGGTAGATTTTACAATATTCTGAAGTGCTTTCTAAACCATTAAATTGAAGAGTCTGTGTAGTTTATGTGCTAATACTACTGCATTATACATTGTTAAATTGATAATTCTATTTTGGTGTTCACTAGAGTTCACAGTAAGATGTTGATTAACTTAAACACTTCGTTCCCTGATTCTGAGAGTGAACAGAGGGTTTGCTGCATTTTGCTGTTGAAACATTCCTATTGAATTTTTGGTTGGAGAAGAGTAGAGGGTGTTTTGCTGATAGAGGTGGCACCTAAAGCAAAGTTCTCAAATGTCCAGTTTAATTTCTTTGCATCTTTTGCACAAAATATTTTTGTTTCAAATTATTGAGTTAGATAATCTTAGTTAAGGTAGCTTGTTAGCTTTATGGACATCCGTGGGCAAAAGAAGGGTCAAATTTATGTTGTCCCGGCTTCTTGTGATGGCATGTGTGTGAGTGTATGTGTGCACACCCACTTACTCTCTCTTCTGTTCTACCTCACTCTGATCTGCTCACAATTCTTCTTTTACCCCTTCTAACTTCCTACATGTGGTATCTATTACAGATATGTCAAACACTGGGTATTGGATTTGACTGGAATAAATATGATTTTATTCATAAAAAGGTAACCCCTCTTAGATACTTAATGGAAATATATGCAAATGACCATGGACAATTTCATGGGAAAGAGAAAAATACTTTTTGTTTTATTTTTTTGAGTACCAATAAATGACTTATGAAAATAAATCTCAACTCTACTGCCTTTATGCCACATAAATCATGTAATATTCATATACAAAAGCTCTTGTGGTATTATAGATCTTTTTTTCCTAAAGAAATAGAGTGGCCTTTAGAGTTCTCAAGCCATCTGAAACCACCAGAAGATTTCCATAGAAAGTTGAATGAATGAACAAATATTCATAGCAGGTCTATTCATAATCACCAAAGACTAGAAATAGCCCAATGTCCTTCAACAAGTGACTGGTTCAGCAAATCCATACATCCACAGGAGGAAACCTACTTAGCAGGGAAAAGGAACAGCTGTGACATATACAATATGCAACAGTTCTCAAAGGAATCTTGCTGAGTAACAAAGAAAAATAATACCCTTGAAATACCAAATCACAGAACTGGAGAGATCAGTGGTAGCCAGAACTTAGAGAGAAGGGAGGGTACGTGGCTAGAAAGGGTGAAGGGAGGGGGCTTGCACTGATGAAATGATCTTGATTGTGGTGGTGGTGAAAGAAAGCTGCTTATGTGATAAATGTGAATAGAACCACACATACACACACACACACACACACACACACATACACACGAATGCATGTAAAATTGGAGAAATCTGTATCATACAAACGTAAACTTCCCGGTTTGATATGACTCTGGCTGCATGAATGTTTGCTATACGAAAGCTACCTGGTGAACTTGCAGAAGATACCTCTGTGTAGTTCATTTTGGATCTTCATATTCATCTGTTAATTTCCAAGTAAAAAGCAAAACAAAATGAGTGGACTATGGTTTGGCCATGCTTCATTTTCTCTTCCCTGAATTTTTTTTCTCTATGTACAAGATGCCACTCAATTTTTCTCATGTAATAATTAAACTAGAATGAAATGAAGATTGCAAGTGGTAAAGAGAGTCAAGGAAGGAACAGAGATGGAAGGAAGGAGAGGTATACAGAGGTACGGGGAACAAAGAAAGCGATTGCTCATTCTGATTATCCTTTTGTTCTTCATTCTTATCAGTGAGAGCTCAGAGGACCCTGACCGGCTCACTTCTGCTTTGTTCTGTGAATGATGGAGTTATCTCTGCAGTATAATAGACCAATCATACTATCCATTGCCAATCTGATGCAAGGAATTGTGCTGCCACTAAAGGAAAACTCACACATTACTTCCCAGCTACCCTGCTCATCAGGATCCAGTGTTCATTTCCACATTTTCAGGGAAAATTTAAAATGATATTTTGGCTTATAGTACTTGAGCAAAGTGTAAGTCTTTTAGTGCATGCTATTGGAGTTCCGGAGACCTCACACAATATAATTCACTGGCTCTCTGCAAGCATATTCATTGAAGTTAGGCTTTTGCCTGATGCATAAGCTGCTGCTCTTGCTGCTAATTTGCAAGGGAGCAATTGCAGAGCCTGTCTATCCTGCCTCCTGGGATAAGGTCTCCCTGTCTGATTACTTTGTCTGTTGCTTGCCATATTAATTATGGTAAAAAACAAAACCACACATTTAAAAATTACTTTCTCTGATATAAGGAGGCTGACTCATAGTGGGGTAGGGAGAGGGAGCATGGGAGGAATAGATGAATTCTAGATAGGGAAGAGGGGTGGGAGGGAATGGGAGGGGGCAGGGGATTACCAAGGATGGTGGAATATGATGGACATCATTATCCAAAGTACATGTATTAAGATACGAATTGGGTGTCAATATATAGAGATATGAAAAATTGTGGTATATATGTGTAATAAGAATTGTAATGCAAAAAACCACCAAAGTACATGTATAAAGACATGAATTCATGTGAACATACTTTATATACAAAGATATGAAAAATTGTGCTCTATGTGTGTAATAAGAATTGTAATACATTCCGCTGTCGTCTACTTAAAAAAAAAGAAAATCAATGAAAAAATAAATAAATAATTACTTTCTTTCCAACATTTAGCCCCAATACTTGAAACTGAAAGAGGGGATCAGCCTCCCCACCTTCTGCAGATCCAAGCAGCTGTGTATGTATGTTGAAGTTCTCCTTTCTGGAAAGAATGAGGATTTGAAATGTGCAATCTCACTGAAGAACGGCACTGTCAGTCAAATAGAGAAGATCACTTAAAAAGTCATGTTCTTAAGATATTTAGAGCAGATCTTTCCATAAATCATTGTTGAGACCTTTTTATCCTTTATCCACTGCAAATACCCTTGAAACTCTACTCCCTGCATTTCTTATTTGGAGGTTCTGGTTAGCTCTCCCTGGTGGCATGCAGACTTCTCTACCTGAAAACTCTTCCCATTGACAAAGAATCTCTCCTTAACCAAACTTTGGTTAGGGTCTTCTGAGGTCTTTTATGAACTCCCATGTCCTTCCTTGTGGTGTGCAGTTCTAGTAAGAATCTTGCTATTTCAGTTTAACCAGCAACTCCCATCATTGGTATCTGAACAGCTTCCTCATCTTCTACCCCCCCATCCCCAAGTGACATCTTATCCCCCTAACCTGCCTACAGAAAGAATCTTATTAGGACAGTTGAGTTTAGAATACTCCTTTTATTCATAATATTATGTCTCAGTAGCTTTCCATTCATTGACTTCCTACCTTTTCTATGGCTATAAATTCCCACTTTTCCTTGTCTCATTTGAATTTGAGCCCAACCACTGTCCCCAAGTGTAAAACACCATGATAGTAGAACCAATTGAATAACGTCTGTCTTACCAATCTATAAAAGGCGTCATTTAATTTTATTTTAATAGCCCCATATGTTCTCCACTGTCTGATAGGAATATGGAGGAAGTCACATCTCCTTGAACGCAGGTCTCCATGTTTGTACTGAGATGACATTAACAGGGCCAGCTCCCTGGCTGAGATCTGTGCAGGGCCCTGTAATCAGAGGGTCCCCTGCCCTACTTATTTGGTTTAATGCTCTACTATTGCCCTTAGGAAAAGGCAAAATTTTATCTTTGAACTTGTGTTTTACAAGTGAAATCTGACACAGCCATGGGCCACATGCCCATGTGAAGGAACTGTGCACAAAACCATGTCCCCGGCTTCCTGCTGCCTTGTTCACATACTGCATTTGCAATGCCCTGCGGGAGCTACCCTGAACTGGGGGATTGAACAAGACAGAAAGCGTGCCCAGAGTTAGCGTGTAGTCTTGATGATGGAGGACGCGGCAGTGCCAGAGGCTCCCAGACCCCGCTTTCCCTTCCAACCTCACTGGCTTTGAGCAAAGAAGGCAAACCTCCTAAAAACATGAATGATCAAGGAATTCTATCATCTCTTTGACTCCTGTTCCTCCCCATGGCAGCCAGCCACTCAAGCTGAAAAAGATGACCTGGAAGGAAAGGGAACGATCTGGCAACCACAGACCCATTCGCTTTTACATCTTTCTTACTCATCAGTGGAGAATGTTAGTAGAATCTTGCACACCCAGAAGTGAAATCAAAACAGTGAAGGCAGTTTGTGCAATGTGTCCACTGTTCTGGCAAAAGGGGAATGCACATGCATACATGGGCTGTGAAATATGATCTCGATCGTTTCAGGAACCCTCCATACAAGTTAAAGGCGGTAATGTCTGCATTAAATATGTAACAGCACAAATTAAAGATCAATTAGAGAATCATGCTAACAACTTAAAATTTTATTTTTACTTATGACTGCTTTAAATTTTAAGTAGAAGGAAAGACTATGTAAGAAAGGGAAAAGTCCTGTTAATACCTTCGATGGGATCTTTCTTCCTGTTTTTTTGAACCACAGGCCCTGTATTCGCACTGGGCAGTTTGAATTATGTGAACATGACCTATCTCAGATAGCCACTGAGGTAATTAAAAGATAATGCACAGAAGGTCCCCAGTACAGGAGGATAGCAACAAATCCTCCCCAGCTGCTCTCTGGGTCCACTTCACCTAGCTGCCTTCCTCCTTTCCTCAGGCCTGCAGTCTTTTCTGCTCTCATCAATGATCTCAGATGTCATTGAAATTGATATCCTCCAGCAGAAATCGGATCATAGCAATCCTAGCTTAAAAGCCGTCATTGGTTGCCGACTGCAGGAGAGCAAACCCCAGCCTTTCCCAGAGTGTGCTGGGCTTGGAGGACTTGCTTGACCTACCTGAGGAGCCACTGTGAACCACCTGCCTGAGGCTCTGCAGCCACTGACTCCACGGCAGCTTATCACTGACTGGGACGTGCTGCGACGATTTGTTTTCCAGTGTTTGTCTTTGCCAAATGATGAGTTGCTCGAAGACAGACACCAAGCAGCATTCAGCTTGGTAACCCACGGCACGCAACTCTCTGACTGCTGCTCATAAAATATGTGCTCACAGGTGGGAGTCAGCAGACGCAGGGCTTCCTCTTCATGTTCAAAGTGTACCTTTTGTTTCGCTGAAGGTTGTCTTTTTTAGAAGTGTACTGTGACCAAAGGAGACTTTTACATTTTACTGAACTGTTGTCGTAGAGCATCACTAGGACAATGAAACAAGCTCCTGAGTGAATATTGGATCTGTACCACCTCGTTAGGAACAAAGGCAGTCACCAATCCGTGGTGGAACCCTGGTGCATGTTAGCATTCACCTCTATAATAAGTACTTTAAGGGCACTTATTATTTAACAGTGTGCCCTGGAAAACCCTGTTATGAAAACAATAAAACCTTATTTTTTTTATACATCTAAGTTTACTGTGGCCATTTTTTTTTCTTAAAGGCAGAATATACCATTTTTCAAAAAGCCATCCTGGGTGGAATTATTCCTTTGCGGGGGGAGTTGGTGAGGGTGGTGCTCACAAATGTAGGGAAAAGCTATTCTTTTGAAGTTCCACTACTATATTTCTGGTCGTCTGTGTTGTTTTCCAGTTTATTTTCTGTTATAGACTTGAGCAAACTAATTTTCCTCTCCCTAATTAAGCCCATTGTCGTAGCTCATCTGTTTGAGTTTTCTATTCAGCGAGACATTATTTTCACTTATCAGGGCTACATGATGTGCCACTAGTGACTTCTAACTGGGGACAATCATAGGACGATAAATCATAGCTCGCCAGGGCAGTTGTCATTAGTGGACCCTGTTCTGCTTCTGAGGCTTCTGTGTTTGTTTAAGGGACGGGGCAAAGCAGGACCCAGAGTTAGCCTTGATGAAGCAGCACAGGAAGTCCACAGCCATCGAGGACATCCTTCATTCTGATTTGTTGATTTAATCTGGCTCGAGGGGAACTGACAGAATCCTCATCACCTAATGTGCTTAATGGTCTAAGTGAAATGAGGTGGACCCATTTCCAAGTCACGCGCAGCACCTGATAAATTGCTGAAATAAGTCCTTCTCTCTGAAAATGCACCCTGCGAGATGAAACTTTGACACGTTATATAGAAGTGAAGTAACTAGTCTGCAGCAGTGGGAGACCTCACCCTCCGCAAAACACAGGTCCTCATCAACCCAGGAGGAAACCGCACCCTAGCCAAGGTCCAGGTTCCTTCAGCTTGTCTGGGAAAGGAAATGGAATTTTTGCTTTTGCCATGATTTAGTTGTAGTTGGTGGGCTTGATCTTTGGAAAACAAAGAGACCTGTTGTAGTCAGCTTTTTTGCTGCTGTGACCAAAACACAAGACAAGAACAACTTAGAATGTTGAAACATTTATTTAGCACTCATGGTTTCAGAGGTCTCAGAGGTCTCAGTTCACAGCCAGCAGACTCTGTTGCGCTGGGCCCAAGATGAGGCAGAACATCATGGTAGAAGGGTGTGGAGGAGAAAAGCAGCTCAAGACTTGGCAATTGGGAACCCGGAGAGCTCTGCTTACCAGGGACAAAATATATCCCCAAAGGCATAACCCTTCCCTCCAGCCATACCCTACCTGCCTATAGTTACCATCCAGTTAAACCCTATCAGGAGATCAATGCACTGTTGAGGTTAAGGCCCTCATAACCCAGTCGTTTCACCTCTGAGCTTTCTTGCATTGTCTCACATATGAGCTTTTGGGAGACAGCTCATATTTAAACCATAACAGGAACTTTTTTCTTCTTTTTTACTATTGCGAGTAACATAAAACATACAGACAAAAGGGAACAAAATGTTGGTGTGAAACAAGAAACAATAAACTTATTCCCTGAGGCAGGTAGAACATACATCTCTTGCTATATTGCATAAGTGGTGAATAGTTCAAAAATACTGATGTAGGTGAGTTATATATTTTTAAAGGATTAAAGACAATAAAAACATACTTCCTTTCTTTTGTCTTCTTTGATCTTTAAAATATAGAAAAAATATCGAAAAATCAGATCTCCAAATCTAGAATTTTATATATTTATTGCACTATTGGAAGAAATTTCCCTCTATAGTGACTAGACTCAGAAGGTAATTTAGTAAACTAATGAAAATAGTTTATTATTTTTAAAATTTAAAGATTTTGCTGTAAACCTCCTTTCTTATTATATATACATGTACACACAAAAACATACACATCCCACTACCACTACCAACAACAACAAAAAACAAAACAATGATTTCTATTATAATTTAGAATTTGGGAGTATATATGTGTCAGGGAATATAGAACAGTAATGCCCATATTTAAATTTAGATTAATATATAGAAAATGCAATTTCAGTTTATTTGGATAAATAAATTAGGGTCACACTTTACAGCTCCTTTTCCCCCCTCCTTTTCAGAGATTCAATCAAATACCCATCATGCTGCATAAGATCTGTGCATCACATAGGGATAAGCAGTTTAATGAGTCTGGGTCTTTGAAGGTATTCTCACCATTCAAAAGAAAAAAATAAACCTATAAAACCTGTTGAGAATTGGTAGAATTATCTTTATGAAAAATAAAATGGTATTCAGCAGCTATTCTTACTGAGGTTATGTCACTTAGTAGAGGATTTTTATGGCCTTTTTTCTTTTTCTGAAGCCCTGTTTTGGTGGATGGTGTCACACTGCACACATGCCCTGAGCTTGTGTTCTGCAACTAGCAGTGCAAGGTGATAAAGAACTCTTGGAGGTGAGCTCAGTTCAAGTCACTGTGAGTCCATGGAGCAGAAAGGAAGCCAAGCAACAGCCATCAGACTAATATCCCATAGCTACAGTGCAGCCTGGTTAGACATGTTGAGCTGAACTAGGTACACTTGGCTCAGCAATGTACGCAACGGATTAAAGTGAGACCAAACAAAGAATCTTTCCACTTCATCTATTGAAAAGGGATGCCAATTTCTCTTTGACTCTTGACTGGTTGGTGACCACTGTAACAGTATGCAGCAGAGTTAATGTCTTGTAACTTTTAAATTCTTCAGATTGGGCTCTAAGAGACCTTAGCTCTGCGGTTCCCTTCTGGAAGGCAGCTTGCATCTAAGAAGTCTGGCCACTCAGTGACATCCATGCTATGAGGAAGCCCAAGATAGCTGGATATTCCACCTATAGGAGCTCTCAGGTGCTAGGCACGTGAGAGAAGACTTCTTGGTCTCTCCCTTTAAGCCCTCAGTGACTTGAATGATCTCAGTTAATGCCACACAGAATACAAGACCTACCTGGATATGCCCTACTTGAATTCCAGACCCACAGGATCCTGAGCAAGTAGAATGGTGATGCTAAAGCCAGTGAGCTCTGGGAAAGTTTGCTAAAGAGTAACACATTTGCACAGCACAGAACACTCCTTGGCAGCCCATGGTAGTAAAGCAAATGGATCAAATGGCTGACTTTTAAATTTACTCTACATTGTATTTCTGTATTTTATTTTGATAAAAAAAGGTATTTGCAGAGTTGGGTGAGGAAACAGGATTGAACACTTCCCAAACCCTACACGTCTGCTTTATTGCTTCCTGAGTCAATTAACCTTCTATTTTGTTTAATTTTTCAGTAAATGCTGGATGCACACCAAATACACTCCATACTATGAGTTTCTGAAGCTGATGTAAATAAGAAAAGGGTGAAAGCTTATGTCCTGTTACCTTGAGGAAAGTTATAGTTTGAAATGCAAACAATGCATAACTAATAGATGGTAACATAGAAAGTGTTGTGAATTAACATAAACTGAGGATATGAGGACATGGAAGATATCTGGGTAGCAATGTAGGTTAAGCCAGATCTTGAAAGAATGAGGTGGTAAAGTTAGAGAGTAAATTCTATGGGAGTAGAGCCACAGCAGATTTCTAACATGAGACAAAATGCAAAGAAAATTAAAAATCAATAACTTATTTAAGTCTGTTTAACATTTCTGACAAGACTTCAGGTTGGGTGGGGATGGTTCTGTCAAATGTAGTTCATGCTTGAATTATTTCTTTCATTTCTGCTGCGGTGGTCAAGGAGAGGGTAGAGAGAGGCCATTTCCACTCACAGTAACACTGGGAATATTCCATAGGGGAAGATTCTCTCCTAAAAGATAAGCCAAGTCTCTCCTAAAAATAAGTCAATATTTTACTTAGAATGGTAAGAAAATACCAACAGCAGTGGAAATAATAATAATAAAAGAAAATAAATGAGCCTACTGCAGGGGGACCTTGATTAGAATTTACCATAGTAATTCTCTGTATATACATGTATATTTCTGAAATGGTGAATATCTTAGGTGTCTATAGAAAAAAGCCTGTTGGAATTCATTACTTAATAAAACTTTACAGGGAAAACAGTTTTTTCAATGAGCACAAAGTTTCAATGTATTTGCTCCAAAGTTTTCATGAGTCTTATTTTAAGACCACCTTATCAGTGGTAAATGCCTATATTAAAATGACTTACAATAATATAAAAAAGTGTTCAATGGTCAACAAGTGTTACTGGTCATTAGGGAGATGCAAATTAAAACCCAAATAAGACCTGCCTCACATCCACTTGAATAGGTACTTTTAAAATTTTTATATTTTGTATTACAGATTGAACTCAGGGGCACATAACCGCTAAGCCACAACCCCAATCCTTTTTATTTTTTTATTTTGAGACAGGGTCTCACTAAGATGCTTAGGGCCTTGCTAATTCACTGAGACTTACCTTGAATTTGTGATCCTCCTGCCTCAATCTCTTGAGCCACTGGAGTTACAGGCATGTATGCTGATGAACAGTTACTTTAAAAAAGAGTGACACTTGGGGCTGGGGATGTGGCTCAAGCGGTAGTGCACTCGCCCAGGTTCGATCCTCAGCACCACATACAAACAAAAGATGTTGTGTCTGCCGAAAACTAAAAAATAAATATTAAAATTCTCTCTCTCTCTTAAAAAAAAAAAAAAGACTGACACTAATTTGAGTCCATCCCATGTATTAATTCTTGATTTTATTTCTTGCGCTTTAGGAGTCTTGTTAAGGAAACTGGGGCCTAATCTGACATGATGAAGATTTGGGCCTACTTTTTCCTCTATTAGGCACAGGATCTCTGGACTAATTCCTAGGTCCTTGATTCACTTTGAGTTGAGTTTTGTGCATAGTGAGAGACAGGGGTTTAGTTTCATTTGTTGAAGATGTTATCTTTTCTCCACTGTATGTTTTTGGCGCCTTTGCTAGTATGAGATAACTGTATTTATGTGGGTTTGTCTCTGTGTCTTCTATTCCGTACCACTGGTCTACATGTCTATTTTGATGCCAATACCATGCCATTTTTGTTTGTAATATAGTTTAATGTCTGGTATTGTGATGCCTCCTGCTTCACTCTTCTTGCTAAAGATTGCTTTGGCTATTCTGGATCTCTTATTTTTCTAAATGAATTTCATGATTGCTTTTTCTATTTCTATCAGGAATGATGATGGGATTTTAATTGGAATTGCCCTAAATCTTTATAGTGCTTTGGGTAGTATGGCCATTTTGATAATATTAATTTTGCCTATCCAAGAGCATGGGAGATCTTTCCATCTTCTAAGCTTCTTCAATTTCTTTCTTTAGTATTCTGTATTTTTGATTGTAGAAATCTTTCACTTCTTTTGTTAAGTTGATTCCCAAGTTTTTTGTTTTATTTTGAGACTATTGTGAATGGGGTAGTTTTCCTAATTTCTCTTTCAGAGGATTCATCACTGATGTTTAGAAACACATTTGACTTATAGGCATTGATTTTATATCCTGCTACTTTGCTGAATTCATTTTTTAATTCTAGAAGTTTTCTGGTGGGAATGAAAAACCCACATAAATACAGTTATACTAGACAAAGGCACTAAAAACACACAGTGGAAAAAAGATAGTCTCTTTAACAAATGGTGCTGGGAGAATTGGAAATCCATATGTAGCAAAATGAAACTAAACCCCTATCTCTCACCATGCACAAAACTCAACTCAAAGTGAATCAGGGACCTAGGAATTAGTCCAGAGACCCTGCACCTAATAGAGGAAGAAGTAGGCCCAAATCTTTACCATGTTGGATTAGTCCCCGACTTCCTTAACAAGATTCCCTAAAGCACAAGAACTAAAATCAAGAATTAACAAATGGGATGGACTCAAACTAAAAAGCTGCTTCTCAGCAAAAAACAATCAAAAAGGTGAAGAGAGTGGCACGCATATCAGATAAAGCACTAGTCTCCAGGATATATAAAGAAATCAAAAAAACACCAAAAAAAAAAAAAATCCCCAAACAGCCCAATCAATGAATGGACTAAAGAATTGAACAGACATTTCTCAGAAGATATACACTTGATGGACAAATATATGAAAAAATGTTCAACATCTCTAGTAATTAGATAAATGAAAATCAAAACTACTCTAAAATTTTATCTCACACCAGTCATAATGGCAGTTATCAAGAATACGGACCACAATAAATGTTGGTGAAGATGTGGGGGAAATGTCACACTCATACATTGCTGGTAGGACTGTAAATTGGTACAACCAATATGGAAAACAGTATGGTGATTCCTTAGAAAACTTGGAATGGAACCACCATTTGACCCAGCTATCCCACTCTTCGGTCTATACTCAAAGGACTTAAAATCAGCATACTATAGTAGCACAGTCACATCAATGTTCATAGCAGCTCAATTCATAATAGCTAAACTGTGGAAGCAACCTAGATGCCCTTCAATAGATAAATGAATAAAGAAACTGTGGTATATATACATAGTAGAATATTATACAGCATTAAAAGAGAATAAAATTATGGCATTTGCAGGTAAATGAATGGATTTGGAGATTATAATGCTAAGCAAAGTAAGCCAATCTCAAAAAAACAAAGACCAAATGTTCTCTCTGATAAGTGGATACTGATCCATAACAGGGAGTGGGGAGGCATTGGGAAAAATGAAGGAACTCTGACTGGGCAAAGGGGAGGGAGAGGGGGGAGGGTACATGTGGGCAGGAAAGATGGTGAAATGAGATGGACATCATTATCCTGCACACCATATGACTGCATATATGGTGTGATGCTACATCATGTACAACCATAGAAATGCAAAGTTGTGCTGCATTTGTGTACAAATGAATCAAAATGCATTCTGCTGTCATATGTACCTAATTAAAATAAAGGAATTAATTAAAAAAAAAGACTGATACTACCAAGTGAAAGTTAAGCTGTGAAGCCACTGAAACTCGAATATACTGTTATGGGTGTAAAAAACTATCCACCCACTTAGGAAGAGGTCAGGTAGTTTCTTTAAAGCTTAAGCATACACCTATCCAGTGATCCAGTAATATCAATCAAGATATTTTCCCAAGAAGTCCAAACTAATCGTATGCAAAAAGATCTATACAAATTGTTAGCAGCTTTATTCATAATTGCTCTGAACTTGAAAGAATCCAGACGTTCATCAATAAGAGAATGGATAAACAATCTGTAGTATATTTATACAATGGAATTCTATTCAGCAAAGCAAAGGACTCCTGTCCAGCTAAGGCTGTAGCTCCATGTATAGCATTCTTGGAACCACATTCTACACGGTAATGTGAAGGCAAGTGAGCTTTTCCAATCAGCATTCAACACGGTTGAAATCTCATCAAATCCATTATTTAGGAACAAGTCCAGTCTGCTGAGAATGGGGATTTCTTGGGGTTGGAGGTGGGAAGGCCCCTTGTACTATGTGGTTGCAGAGGGTGGATCAGCTGTCTGATTTAGCCAGAAGCTCAGTGGTACCTCCTTATCTACAAAGGGAAAGTCAAGTCCTCTTTTCCCATTCATGCTATTAATTTCATGTTAATGGGATCCATATAAGATGATGGGATAATAAATGTGAATAGTTCCTCATGAACAATATGAGTGTTGAACTAACCTGGGTCATTTTTTAAAAGAGGAAGATGATGGAGGAATTATCAATACTTATAATGGAATGGTTGGCAGAAATCAGAACTGTATGAGCAAATCAAGGATAAAGTTCCTTCCCTGTACACAAGCAGAAACCCAAAGACTCTATTCTTAATATTCAAATAAAAATAATATTTAGATTGCCTACCTTTATCTCTACCTATTCCCTCATAGATCTTATAATAAACCGTGACTTTGCAACTATTCTAGTTGATGTATAAACTTAATCACAGCATCAAAATTCTCTGTGATCAATGTTTAATCTTACCTTAAACTTAAAAAGACATTATGCATGTTTTTATTCTCCTTAGGCTCCTTTGCTACTTTCCTAATCAAATGGCTGTACAGGGCTTTAGCTATGATATGCTATGATTCTAGGGTGTGGGGTTTTTAAAAAGTGATTTAGTAAGACAGATAATTTACCCTGAGAATATTGGAATGCTTATGAAAAACTATGAGCAAATAAAAAGTATTTCCAAATTCTTATGTACTATCACTGGATGAGAACAGATTGAGCGTTGAAAGTTCCCAAATGAGAAATGCTAGGAAATAATACTAGGAAATAATTGAGAAGACTAATATGTATTTTTCTTTCCAGCTACTATTTGAAAAAGCTTATAATACCAGAATAATAAAGTGTATGTGCTAATTTAAAATTCTAAAATAAGTGTAGTTATATGGGCAATGTGCATATTTTTAGATATTTGTGATAAAGTACATATATGTCAGAAAAGATAATGTAGGAACATTTAAGTACAATTCAAAAATTAAAATTTAATTTCTGGACAGCATGAACAGAGTTATTTCTGAAGCTCAGATCTATAAAATTATAAAACTACATTTTACCTTTTAAATGCTGAGTATAATTACCTATAGTGAAAATCTCTTTTGTCAGTTTCTATCTCTCATGAAGAGATAGAAATTATATAGAAAATAAGTACAGTTGCCAGAAAAAAAATTGGATTTAGAAAAATGTATCTTTGTTCAGCTACAGAGCTGAAAACACAATATATCATTACTGAATAATTTTAAAGGATGCAAACTCTGCTGTGTGACAAAATTAAAAAAAATACTACATTAGGATCATGTTTGGTGGTTACTTTTTATTATTGAAAAATGTGTTACATATTGATACCAAATAAACTAGTGATATTTTCTCATTTTCTTACAACTATGTAGAATCGTGCAGTATATAATTTCACCTGTACTGAGAACTAAAATAAATGTAAAAACTGCTCATCAGCCATTTTATTATTGAGCTTATTATGTTTACAATTAAAAAAAATGAAATGTGTTCAAATTTCCAACAAGGGAAGAAACTTGTCTCTAACAGAATTCAGGAAGCTGGTGGGTAATATCCAACTCCATTATGTGTCTGGTGGAAAGAACATCAGTCAAACTGTCTTCTCCCCTAATCATCAGTTAATGTGACTATTAACAAGGTATTTTTTCCAATATGTGCTTCCATTAGCATAATTCTGGGCCCTAATTACCTTATGCTCTTTTTTTCATCTTTAAATATCTGACATAAAAATTGCAGTAGCAAATAGACCCATGTGGCTTTCTAATCCAGTTTTTTTTTCCAAATTTGTCAGAGATGACATTCTTTTATGTGCCTTTTAATCCAGTTTCTTTTGATTACTTCTTCAGATTTTTAAAAAAGTAATACATATTAATGGTAAAATTTTAGAAATTCAGCAAAGTAAAAAAAAAATTTAAAATCACTTAAAAGCAAAATTAAGAGTTAATCTCTGTGGGCATTTCATTGCATTTGTTTTATTATTATCTGCTAATACACGTTGATTTTTCATTTTTTACAAAAAATAAAATCACACTACTTTTTATTAGATTGTTTTGCTAGCATTTCTTACTGACCTTAATCCTTGAGAAAATAATCTGTAATAACCTTATACCCAGGCCACTATAAATATCCTGAAGTATTTTAAACTTACCTTATTTGTAATCATTTAGTTTATTTACTGTTTATTTTGATTATGTATCTAATAATTTACATATATACCAGATTTATATCAATATCTATATACATATATATATATATATATATATATATGAAAAGATGTGCATATAATGCTATAATAAATATTTTTTACAACTTTGACTGTTTTTGTGGGGGAAATAATTTTAGAGGTGGCATTGAATTACTGGGTAAATAAAAAAATATTTTAGTGTTTTTGACTGATTTTACAAATCCTTTCCAAAAAGTACTGTTTACAGTTAGTTTGGCAAACATTTACATGTAAGTCATAGGCGCTTTTTCTTTTTAAAGTCTCAACATTAAGATTTAAGTATAAGTCAAATACAAAATTGAAATTCTAAATAAATAAGGTTCATAACTACAAGAATATCTGAATATATAGGAACATGTTATACATAAAGTCCAAACAAATTCAAATGTTGAAAACACCCTGCATTTCAGAAAACACCCAATAATCCCTAATTTTGCATCCCTATTTTTCTCAAGGGAACTATGAAAGCAATCCTTCTAAATATTAAAAACTTCACATGTCTCTGTGTAATTGGCTTAATTTATTTCTGATCAAGTTGAACTAAATATAAAGAATAACTGGATTTTTCTGTGTATTATAGCTTCCCTCCTAATAATGATTCTTGTACATGAAAAACTGACAGAGTGACATTACTTCTTCACTCCTTTATTTTTCATATTTTCTCTATAATAAAAATATCTCAAAGTTAAGTCTATGGAACCAACCTAGATGCCCTTCAGTAGATTAATGGATAGGGAAGCTTTGGTATATATATACAATGGAATATAACTCAGCATTAAAATATAATAAAATCATGGCATTTGCAGGTAAATGTATGAAGCTGGAGAATATAATGCTAAGTGAAGCAAGCCAATCCCAAAAATACAAAGGTCAGATATTTTCTTTGATATGAGGATGCTGACTCATAATGACAATGGGGGGTATGGGAGGAATGGAGGAACTTTAGATAGGGCAAAGGGGAGGGAGGGGAAAGGAGGGGGCAAGTGGGTAGGAATGATGGTGGAATGAGTTAGACATCATTACCCTAAGTGCAACACTTGGTGGTGTGAAAACACTTTGTGTACAACCAGTGACTTGAAAAAATGTGCTCTATATGTGAGTATGAGATGAATTCCCTTCTGCCATTATGTATAACAAATTAGAATAAATAAATAATTAAAAAGAAAGATATTAGTCCTATGGAATTGGTATACAAAATAAAGTCATTTTTTTATACAGGAAATCATCTATTAGTATATATGTGTGAGTGCACATGTATGCATCTTTATATAAATATGTGCAAATACACACAGGTTAAATTCTCCAGTTAAAAATATCTTTCAAACTTTTATCTTTATTTTCTTCTCTGTTTTGATGTTTTATTTCCTTACATGTCTATACATTCCCTTCAGATATATACTGTAAGACAAAATAAATTAAATATGACATTTACCAGCACTCTAAATACTGAAGGGAAAAAAAAAAAAACTATGTTGCAAGAGAACATTTTTTTTTTTCATTTGGAAATCACATTGAAACTCAATCTCTGCTATTTCTCAACAGTATAAACTTGAGATTTTTAAACACTCAGCATTTCAGGCTTCTTCTCCAAGATGGCATATGATCAACCATGCTGGGTGGGCAGAAGAACAACCAGGCATTGGGTAAACATTCATTTCCTTCTACTTAATCCATTTATTCTGCCCTCGTACCACCTGTTGATTGGCTGCTTTACAAAGTCACGGTTTCATTTAAACATATGGCTATGTAAAATGATTAATTATTTTCCACCAGTAGTGTAGACTGCTTGCTTTGTTAAACTCAGTTCAGAAACAGTAGCTTGGAAAGATACCAATGAGGCTATCCTGACTTAATTGACTTAATGCCCAGATTCAGGAGAATTAAGACAATTGGAAGTAAACAACATACAAAAACTGATTGAAGTCAATGTGGAAGTGATAACAGGTCCTAAGTAAACCACTAGGCTACTGGAGAACTCATGCCCCTTGATCATTGTTGATATCATATGGAGAATAAATAAAGCATTTTGCCTTAGTAGGAAGCTTATACTATGGAATTGGTACATGAAATAATTTTTTTGGGCAAAAATATGATTTTCCCACACAATTGCATCCTTAAGTGATTCAAGATAAAAAAAAAAAAACAGGAGAAGATTGTGAATCCTCTTATAGACAAGCAGTTCTCCAAACAACTGGTCATTCAAATTCTCAATAAGCATAAACTCAGGCAGCGGCTGTGCTAGGAGCAAGGGGAAAATAAAGAAGTATGAGATGCGAATCAGTGCATCTCCAGTGAAGGCACGTAACTAACAGGTTCTAGTCACAGGTTTTGTGACTTGCAGGGTCTTCTCTTGATGTGTGTGGCTCTACAACCTGCAGACAGCAGGGCAGGTAAAGCCTGAGCTGCCCTAATGTCCTGTGGTCAGCACTACGCCCTGAGCACGGGATGAGGTATAGGGTGGCCATGAAGGGATCTATTGAGAGTAGAGAAGGTCTCATCAGGTTGTGTGAGAGATCCACCTGCCCTAAGAGCCACCAGGGAACTGTTCTAGTTTCCTGGGGCTGCAACATCATAAATTAGTGACTAATAACACCTGAAATGTATTTTCTCAGAGTTCTGGAGATGGGAAGTCTGAAGTCAGCTGTTCTAGAACTTTCCAACTCCTCTTAACTCTAGTGTCTTTTCTTCCCTAATTTCCCACCTCAGTTACATCACACACACACACACACACACACACACACACACACACACGGAGGTGTCTTTTCTTAAGTAGCCTACTAGAGGTAGAGAGAATAACTGTAAGCTTGAATAAAAATGGAATCTCTGACTATTATGAAGGGGTAGAAATTAATGGTATCAAATTGAAAATGTTTTAAATATTAGTTAAATTTAAAACTGTTTATTACAAATATTAAAAGGTGACAATTATTGAAAACATACTGTATGGCCTGAGCCAATCAATGAGAAGACACCAGCAATGTTGGAGATGGCCCTGGAGTTCATCTGTGCGCCTTTTAGCTGCTGAGACATGGGGAGTTGTGGTGAGAGTCCTAGGAGAGAAGTCAGGTGGCCTGCCACAGGGGGCGGATGGGTGAGGTACACTCAAGGCACGGACTGGACATCTCCAGCAGAAGTGCTCAGATGTTCTAGCAACTCATGTGGCTGGCATGGGTGCCGGAGACAGAGGGGTTTAAGAAGCTGTTTCTCCCACTGGGTAAACTTTAGGGAGATAGTGGGAGCTGAAGAAAATCTCTTTGTGATTTCATCCCATGAATCTTGATTGTTTGAGGCGCTGGTTAGCTGTATTCACTGAGTAGACCTGTGAGAGAGGGTCTGGAAGACACAATTCTGTCACCTTTAATTTTCTTAAAGATGAAAGCTACAGAAACTGGTCCCTAAATCAAGCCTTGGGTGAGAGTTCTGGAAAGGAAGAGACAGAACCTTCTGAGCAGAATTGCGGAAGGGACTGGTCAGTCTCTGCAGAATCACACAGCTGAACTTTCCCCTCACCACACTCATTGGGGGATTAGTCACACGGCAGATTGTTCCTGTGATGATGCGGTCCATACCAAGTGGTGTACATGCAGCTAATAAAAATGCACAACTTTAGTAATGATAGGTGGCCTATAATATCATCAGCAGGAATACTGAGTTCATGGATTCAGGTATTATGTTTATTAGATAATTAGTTAAAATGTTTATAAATTTAGTTAAAATTACTATAAAATCTTCAGTAGCCAATAGATAGGCTGCATCCATCTTTACCCAGGAGCCATGAAAAAATGTCATATAATTATGAAATTTTCACCCCTTCAGAGAAGTTAGATTTCATGAATTTATTAACACTTTATTAGTGGCTTTTTATCTTATTTTTGCTTTTTGAGTAAAAGATGTAGATTATAGGCCAGGTGATACTATACAAAGACAAGTATAAAGATCTAATTTCTGTTTTTATTTCACACAGTATCTTTGAAAAATGGAAAATGCTGTGCCTCCATTCTTATCTTGCTTGGAAATATATCATTTTATTTCTAGGATTTGAACTCAGTTGCTAATAAGTTCAAAGAATAAATCAAAATACATTGTTCAGCTGCTAACATTTTTATATGAAATGAATTCTAATCAACACATTTTCCTTGCTTATTTAGGTTATATAAATAAACACTGCCAATGTTACAAAAATGGCTTTCATTTATTTCAAGGTCATGTGCAGATACAAAGTGATGGTTTATAAGAGGAACGGGCGCTTTCTCTCACTAGCAGTCCGCTGTCCCTGCATTGGAAAGCAAGTAAACTGATCAACTTTTTCAAGTGGACAGTGAATTTGTGGAAGGGACAGTGCTGCACGGGCTTTGACAGCAGCACACTTGGCTGGCTGTGCCACCCCAGCCAAAGCCTCCCTGCTGTTGTTGGCTGTTCTGAGATCCAACAAGACCTGGCTCAGCCTTCATTGTGATGTTGGCTTCTCTCCCTTAACTTGACCAAGTGGCAGGTGACTCAGTGGAGGCTGGGGGCCATTGGAGGCCACAGTGAGGTGAGGACTGCACATCAAATGACAAACAACGTGGTGCTGACTTAGAAAAGACCAGGTCCCTAAGGACTCTGCTAACTCAAAGTCATTCTTGTTCTTAGGCCTGCCTTATTTCTATGTAAAATTACATCATTCACTGCTCAGTCACTTTTCATCTGTCTCCGTCACTGGAGTAGAGTATAGCTTGTCTCCCACTCACAGCTGCCTTCTGTGTCTCCCCTGTGTCTGGCACACGGTCCCTGAACGGACGCTGGCTACACAGAAGGCAACTGTCACTGGATCTTCTGATTATAATGTCAGTCCAAGGAATTCGCTGCCTGCACTATTGCCAGATAGTATGATATGCTACAGGTTTATACTGATAGATTTTGTAAGAGCCCTTTTTCTATTTTAAATTAGCATAAGCTGAGTGCTGGAAAAGCCTTGGAAGGCTGGTTCTCCTATACCGAACGGCGCATCTTGTCAGATCCCATTCCTTGCTTTCTGCAGACCCAGCACGCAACAGCTCCTTCAAACTACACATCGTTTGTATAAGATGGGTTGCTCTTTGCATGTAGTAAATCTCATTAGTGAGAATTCCTTGGGTGCTAATCCTATCCAACCTGGATCAGTTAAAGGTGCTATTGCTTAAATTCTATCATAAAAACTATAGAAGATGTTATTCCATATGTCACCCTAAGAATTCCTAGGATTACAGTGTTGAGCTGTACGTCACAGTCTGCCAGGGAACAGTGTGCCTTCAGTGATGGTGTCAATTGGTAAACTTAAGTCTCTTCAAAATGACTCACACTGATGCAGGGAGTCTGCTGTCTCTCACATCCATTCACTCAGTATGTCTGCACAGGGGAGCAGAGCCAGCAGATCCCCAGGTTGGCTCTGCTTGTTCTCAGTGCACAGAGAGCATCTTTATAGGGCTTATTTTTTTATTGATTTTTTAAAAAATAAATAAATGACAGCAGAATGCATTACAATTCTTACTACACATGTAGAATACAATTTTTCATATCTCTGGTTGTATATAAAGTATGTTGACACCCAATTCGTGTCTTCATACATGTACTTAGGATAATGATGACCATCACATTCCACCATCCTTGCTAATCCCCTGCCCCCTTCCTTTCCCTCCCATCCCTCTGCCCTATCTAGAATTCATCTATTCCTCCCATGCTCCCCCTCCCTACCTATAAGGCTTCTTCTATTATAGCTTCAAGATAAAACACAAGTTTCTGGAAAAAAGAGACTAATTTCAAGTATAAAAATGCATTCCAAAACAGACCTTTCATGAACAGGTTCTTTCATACTTTGGGACAAAAATGTGTTTAATCACTTAGCGATATTACAGAGAAAATTTTGTTCAAGCAGTCTACTTTTTTCAGAATATCAAATTATGATGTGCTTCCTGGGCACAGTGGAGCAGTTGTGTAATCCCAGCGACTCAGGAGGCTGAGGCAGGAGGATCATAAGTTCAAAATCAGCCTCAGTAAAAGTGAGGTGCTGCTTAACTCAATGAGACCCTATCTCTAAATAAAATACAAAATAGGGCTGGGGATATGGTTCACTAACTGAGTGCCCCTGAGTTCATTCCCTCTCCAAAAAAAAAAAATGATATGTTGTTGTTGAGACTCTACTAGCTATATATTATTGTTTTATATAAAATTAGCCATAACCAACAATCAAGAGATATGAGTATAAAATTATATTGACATACAAATTAATCAGAGATAAACTGTTTCTATATGTGTGTCCTAATTGGTATCTGTGGTACCGTCCCTTCAATATTACCATTAATATTTTCCCTGATCACACTTAATTAGCTATATTTAACACAGGCATTATATTCCCTCAAAATTGTATCAGAACCATAGCTAGAAATAGGAAATCTAAAAACATACAAGTTGGTGTATAATTCTCTCCCGACTATGTGTGTTCAAAGACACACATGCGCAATTTTCTTAGGGTGGTAATATTACAATATTATCAGGCTTACATATTAATTCAAATGGTGTGTTGGGGCTCAGTTCATGGTATACAAGGCACTTGGGCAGGCTGCATATTCAGACCAGACCTAAACACTGGGAGGCTCCAGAAGCAAAGTCTCTCCAGGTTTCTCCTGCCCTCCCATGTCTCACCAACTCTCTTCCCAGCAGCAAATCCCCAAAAGCAGAATTTCCCCTCCCAAGGTGGGATGTAGAAATTCCCAAGCAAGCCATAACACTGAGAGAGGTCACTCTTCCCCTCTCCCTTATCCCACAAAGACCCTCATTCCAGAGGGGTCCTGCCCCAATCCCTGGAGGAAGGAGGGCTGCACAGAGGGGCCAAGGAGAGCCTGGCACACAGGCCTTTCTGGGTCCGCCCAGCCCTGTCTGTTACTATTAGAGCACACCTCTGTTCAATCACATTTCATCACTGCCATTCTTCAAAGAACCTAAGCATAAAAACACTTTTCTCTGGGTCTTTGTTTCTGAAGGCCCCCTTGAGACATAGAACTTAGATAAAATAATTTTATTTTATTTTTTATTTAATTTTTAATATTTATTTTTTAGTATTTGGCGGGCACAACATCTTTGTTTGTATGTGGTGCTGAGGATCGAACCCGGGCTGCACACATGCCAGGCGAGCATGCTACCTCTTGAGCCACATCCCCAGCCCCAAATAAATTTATAATGCTTCTTTTCTTTTATTTAACTGATTTGTTGCAGGAGTGTGGGCCATGACTCCTGATGGTGGAAGACATCCGACCTTTCCACCCCTAGGGGCCTATTATTTATTATGAAAGGCAAAGTCAAAAGCTATTTTTATTTATATGGTTTGTACTTTCTAATATATTTGCTTAAATCCTATTATGTGCCTTTTAAATTTGAATCAGAAAACTGATTAAGACTTATTCAAATTGAACAACACATGCAAATAATATATTCTTTCATTAAAAAAATAAATGTAGTGACATATCCTTCCACTTAGCATTATCCTTTAGTCATTCATTTTTTTTTCTTAAAGAGAGAGTGAGAGAGAGAGGGGGACAGAGAATTTTAACATTTATTTATTTTTTCTTAGTTCTCGGCAGACACAACATCTTTGTTGGTATGTGGTGCTGAGGATCGAACCCGGGCCGCACGCACGCTAGGCGAGCTCACTACCACTTGAGCCACATCCCCAGCCCCAGTCATTCCTTCTTAAATAAATACCCACTAGCAACACAGAATTCCAAAGACTACTTTCCTCTGTTTTTGCTTCAATAGTGATACATTCTATGGTGATTACAAGGATAATCCTAGGCATAATTGTAAAGTTAAAGTCTAAACATGCTTCAGGAAGAAACTTTTAAAAAACGGATTAGCTTATTTTAATGATGTCACATGTTTGCACGGATAAGAATTATCGCATCCCTCTGGGCTAAATACCCAGTGCTCATATAGACAGGATGAAAAGTCAGGCTACAAAACATTAATAAAAAAGGAAATGGAATTCAATATTTGCTTTTTTTAATCCTAGTCTTTCAACTCTTATGGCTAATATAGTTTTATTGCCAGTCTCTGAATTAATCAAGACAGCATATTGGTAAATAGAAATGTATTTTATGTCCCCCAAAATTTGAGTTGCTATGGAAAAATATACCCCAAATGAGAATAAAATTTTATGATTTTTCTTTAAAAATATGCAAAATTAATACTACTTATAAACCCTTTCCAAATTGCTAGGTAGTCTCGAGTTTTTCAGAAATTTTAGTATTTAAAGTCATATAATTGTAACAATCCTTCCCTAAAATTTAAAAATATGTGACTGAATAGAAAGTTAGAGCAGGAGTTCAAGATTGTTGTGGGGTTCTTTTTCCAGGAAATTCATTTTCTGTAGCTACATCCCAGCCCTGTTTATTTTTTATTTTGAAACAGGGTCTCACTAAGTTGATCAGTTGGGTTTTAAACTTGTGATATTCTTCTGTCAGCCTTCTTGTCATTGGAATTATAGTCCTGTGTCACCATGCCTGGCTTGTCTGGGGTTTCAAATACCAGTATTTGACAAAATATGGAATATATATATATATATATATATATATATATATATATATATATATATTTATTTATATGAGACAATACACATAGATGCAGTATGACACTGAGCTCATTCAGTGTTCTACTCATTCTAAGAAGCCTGTCCAGTAATAAGCATTTGATCTGGATCCAGGATTAGCTGGATTCAGGAAGGAAAAAAAAATCTCAAACATGGAAACTAAAATTCTTTTGAAATAGTTCATTTAAATTTGAAGAAATCTGGAGCTTCAAACAGTATAATATGCACATATTTGCTTGAAGTGCCTGTCTGAAAAACATCATAATATACATATATTACACTGATGAACTTTAGGTAGAAGGAAAAGCATACAAGAAAAAAATCTTCCACCAGCCCTCAGTGCAACTCATCAATAGCTGCAGAGACGAGGGCCTGTTGTTTCAGGTGCCATGCATACATCTCAGGCTCTGCCAGCTACCCAGAAAGGCACTTGGCATCATCTTCATTTCACATTCTTTGTAACTGAAGTGACTCATCAAAGGCCACAGAGCCAGAGAGTGGCAAAGGAAGCTGGAGTGGAAATCCAGAGACCAGGAATTTTAAAACCCGTGCTCTCTGAATAATGCCTCTGTCTTACCTGACAAACAAACATACTCTATAATAAGTAATCGGCACTAAGGTAAATCAATATGCAATGGCAGTGGTAGCCAATATCAGAGGTGTCAACTAAGACTGAGAATCATGTTATGGATAGTGACATCAGAAGCCGCAGCACATTAAGCTGCCCTGATGTTTTGAAAAGCATTTTTAGCTCTTTCTGGAGAAAGGACACTCTAAGGATGTGATCCCATGCCATATCCAGATTATTAACTTGATCACAATTTCTTTCCCATTGTTTCACAAAGCTCCAATCACTGGAAAATTTGTCTTTGCTTATTGTAAATCATATGAGGTTTAAGCAAAAACACGAGGCACTTAGAATAGCAGACTATGAAGGAGCCAGGAATCATTTATGACAAATAGGAAGAGATTGCAATCTGAAAGGCTCTGCTCTCTTTCTCATATATTCAGAGAATATATGACCCAGCACTGCCAGGCATGATAGACCCTCCCCCAAAGGAAAATCTTTTAAAAAACAAATTCAGGACTCAAGATATAGCTCGATAGCAGAGTGACAGCTTAGCATGCAGAAGGCTCTAGTCTCAAGTCCCAGCCCTGAAAAGAAAATTCAAACTTTTGTTTGTGCGATTTACGCCTTTTCTTCTTCATCAGGTAAAGACATAAACTGCATCTCTTTCTTCTTCCACATAGACATGTACTCTTCCTCTCTTCTTTTGAAAATCATTCTCTTGGTTTCTTCTGAATGTGTGCTAGTCTGGTTGAAAGGCATTTGATATGGTAACCTGTGACAGTTTAAAAATATTATTTAGTTGTAGATGAACACAATACCTTTATTTTATTTGTTTATTTTTGTGTGGTGCCGGGGATTGAACCCAGTGCCTCATGCAGGGTAGGCAAGGACTCTACCACTGAGCCATAACCCCAGCCCACATGTAACATTTTAAAAATAAATGAAAACAGGATTGTTCTGTGGAGAATTGAGGCTCACTTTCTTATGGAGGGCTGTTATAAATTTACCCCGTCTACATTAACGCCTCATAAGCTTTAACATAATTAGTAGAAGAATTAATAAGTGGGATGACACCAAATTAAGAAACTTCTGCTCAGCAAAGGAAACTCTCTGAAGAGAAAGCCTTCAGAACGGGAGAAAAGTCTTTGAAGCTACTCTTCTAAAAGTAACTAAAAAAACTTAACCCCCTGCCCCCAAAATCCCAATCAATAAAGGAGAAAATAATCTATGCAGAGATTGCTCAAAAAAAGAAATACAAATGTCCAGAAAATATATATAAAAAAATGTTCAACAGCCTTAGGAATCAGGGAAATGCAAATAAAAACTACATGGAGAATTCATCTCATTCCAGTTAACATACAAATGACCATAACTGCTGGCGGGGATTGGAGGGGAGGTACATTTACACATTATTAGTGGGACTGTAAATTGGTACAACCACTTTGGAAAACAGTATGGAGAATATTCAAAAGACTAAGGATGGACCCACCATATCACTCAGCTATCCCAGTCCTTGGTACTTATCCCAAAGAACTAAAATCAGTTTACTATAGTGATGCGTGCATACAAGTGTTTATACCAGCACAATTCACAATAACCCTGTTACAGAGTCAGGTGGCCATTAATAAGTGAATGGATTAAAAATGAAGTATTACTCAGCTGTAGAAAATAATTAAACGAATCTCATTTGCAGTTAAATGAAGGGAATGAGAGAACATCACACTAAGTGAAATAAACTGGACTCAAAGGTGAAATGTTTTATATGTGGAAACTGGGAAGAAAAGAAAAAAAATAATTTCATGAAAACAGAAGGGAAACCAATAGGTTTCTATAGAAAGGGGATAGAGACTGAAGCAGGAGGGAAATATACTCAATTATGTTATGTCCGTCCACAAGTACACCACAATGATTCTTTCTTACACATAAAACTATAATGCACTGATTAAAATAATTATAATAATCATAATCATAGAAGGAACTCAAGAGGGTTGAGGGAATGAAGTGGAGGAGGAAAAGGAAAGTCCTAGAAAATGAGCTTGATCAGACTATATTATGTGCATGAATGAACACGCCATAATGAATCCCTCCTTTATTTATAATTACAATGCACCCATAAAAATAAATAAACAAAAGAAGAAACAGGTAGAATTAAAGGTTCTTCATAGAAAATTATTTACTTTGTTCTTTTTCCATACGGGTTTTCCTGTATTTTTTTTTAACCACATTTTTTAAGAAAAATTCTGAGTATCAAGAAACTGAATGCTGGTAAATAACTTCCTGTTTTGCATCACAACATTGAGTTTGGAAGAACTTAACTTGTTTAAGGTCTAAGCTAAACTTAGTCAAGAAATGAACTTTCAGGGAGTTGTTCATTTTGGGGGTAGGTTTAGGAAGGATAAATGGCACCAGAGCCTTTAAACCACTCAAGGATGGAAGTTAGAAAGACCAACTAGAGGACTGAAAACTGGACTTGAAGTGGATACAGAAAGCTGCTTTATTCAGAGTGGGAAGAGAAAATCAAACTTATTTTCTATTTTCATTTCCAAGGTGAAGCGTAGTGCAGAGAACCCTATTTATTTTGCTAGGTATCACAAAAACGTTCTCTCTGGACTCTTTTCTAACTTACTTCATTACAGTGTGTATATCCTATGAGCATGATTGTAAGTGGAAGTAATTTTTTCAAACCACAAGTATTTCATGAAGCACAATACCTAACACAGAGTGGCATCCCCCTACACTCTTACGACGAGATTAATCTTGATTTAGATTTTCAAGACTGTACCAGGAATTTCAGATAAAATTGCAAAAGGTGACCTTTAAAAAAATCTCTTTTCAGAGACAGCTTAGAAAGTTCTCTGGAAATCAGTGCCTCCACTTTTTGCCTTCCAGTTTTTGATGTGTTGGTTTGAAGTCAATCGTTTTGTCATTCAAGAAGTGATCATACATTTCTAAGAGTAGAGAAAATAAGGGCACGAGAAAAGATGACTTTTTACTTTAAATAATGGTAACTAATGCTTATCAAGGAAGGTTTGTTCTGCTCAGAATTAAAGTGATCATATATAATAAGACTCTAGCATTTTGCTTTCCATCCAAACCAAGAATGCTTGCTCAGGCGCCTTTGAGAAATAACACAAGATTACTTATGCCATTAGATTCTGTCAGCATCAATCTTTCTCATTGGCAATGAGAATACATTTATTTATTTATTTTTGAAAAAGGAACCCTTTCAGATGCCTTGCAAATGAATGCTCCTAAATTAATACAATTAAAGGCAGTGAGACTTTTATCCATTATTATGTGCTAGCCTTTGCATGGCACAACATCCACAAGACTGCAAATTATATTTCAGTCTTTACCCACTTGGGCAAATAAACACTTATTATCATCACTCATTTATGATCTAATTCAATCATCTGGGCAATAGATTTTAATGGGTTCTGCTACTTCTTGATGTGCCCCAAGGGACACAGAATTGTGTTTAGTTTTCCTTCCAGCATCTGAAATACAATGTTGGTTTTACCTTCGTGTAAATGTACTCAGCTCTGCCTGCCTGACGTGTGGGAGAGGGCACAGTGGTGATGGACTAGGGATTCGTTTCGGGGACACTCACAGCTTTAGCTGTTTTTCCACTTATAACATATAAAGTTGGGCACAGATTTGTGATCTCTCCTCTGTGACTGGACACAGGTGCTATGACCCAGCAGAGAGCTATATCCCATGTGAAATGAGGACATTCTTCTCAGGCAAATAGTTGCCACATTTCTACATTTCAATCTCACCACCTGTGGAGGCAGCACCAAACAGCACCAAACACGTTATTTGGACATTTTATCATGAATCCTCTTTTTTGAAAACATTGTCCAAGGTAAGTCTAGAACTAATTTTTTACAGATTATCTCAAAACTTGGAGTCTTTTAGAGGCGGAATTTCTGGAAGCAGTTGCGCAATCCTGGAAACAACGCAGATTATCACACAAATGTATGACAATGGATATAGTCATCACATTACGTCATGATACCCTTTGTTGTATGGTTCAGATTTTTAAGCTAAAAAAAAAAAAGTAAAAGTAACAGTATTTGTTCACGGTCACGGAGCTAATAAGTGGTGATACTAGAACTCTTGACCCCAGAGTTGGCATCTTTTCTACTCAATCACCTTCAGAAATCTAAATATTCTTTGATTCTTCATTGGTAAGGAAGGGGTAAATTATCTCCTAAAGGCTGTGCTAGATTATTTCCAAAATGTAAACATTTTGGGCCACCTCTCTATTCCTGCATAGGACACTATTGTACAGCATCCTCTGAGCAGATTTTGCCACTAGTATAGGTGACTTCAAAGCCAAACCACATGACCCTCAGTGCAAGGCCTGCCTCCACTCCTGGCATGTCCCCTTCTGCTCCATGTCAGCTGTTCACTGGGGTCCCAGGTTATTCCTGTTACCAGAACCCCTTACATTCCCAGCTCCCTTCAAAACTCAGCAATGTGCTAGCCCAGGAGAGGCATGGGCTTGTTGCTTGCTTGGGCTCTGGACTCTGGCCCTGGGACTTCAACCCAGTTCGAGCTGTCATTGTCTAAGCCATGAGCAGCTGCACCCTGACGTGGCCTCGCACATCTAGGAAGCAATACAGGTTCTACTCTCTCTTGGGGATCCATAAGGTACAACTCAATTAGAGGTCATGAGGCTGGTCAAACTCAAAGATGTTTTATAAGGAATAAATAAATAAGGTCAAAATTAAATGAGACAGCACATGGGAAGTGTTTAACACAGGACTTGCCATAGATTAAGTGGCTATTACAAGTTTTATCTTTATTAGAGCTGTTATTTGTTGCAGTTTAGGGAGTTTAAAAGTTTAAATGATTTAGTATAAACCACGCTGCTGCTGATAAAACTCACTGTTTTCCTAATATGCAGACTAGAGTCCTAGATTGCCACTTAAATCGTGTCTCTATAAACAATGCAGCAGTCTTACATTTGCCACTTTATGTAGAAAAATAGAGTCTTAAGTATTAAAATTCACCATAATAATTTCTGCTTGGCCGCATTCAGTGGAAAGGTTTTATTCTGTCCTACTAAAAACAATATATTGAAAGATAAAGATTCCCACTTTCAGGGATGCAGGGGCTTTTGAAGCCAAGAACAGAAACCCCAAGTTCAGGGATAGACCTCAAGTGTCCTGACTGTTAAGGTTTACAACAGCACACACACTAACACTCTGTTCTCAGAATGAAAAGTATCTCCAGATAGTTCTTTTTCTACCCAGAAATCTCTCTCTCTCTCTCTCTCTCATATATATATATATATATATATATATATATATATATATATATATATATATATATCAACTCTTCCCTATGCAGCATGAATTCCCAAAACTTAGAGAGAGATGTTCAATGACACTTCACTTAATAATTGCCGGGCTCAGTGGCACACACCTAAAATCCCAGCAGCTTGGGAGGCTGAGGCATCAGGATCATAAGTTTGAGGCTGGCCTTAGCAATATAGTGAGGCCCTAAAAAATAAAAGGGCTAGGGGTGTAGCTCAGTGGTAAAGTGCCTCTGAGTTCAATCTCCAGGGCTAAAACAAAAACAAAAGCAAAAGAAGAGAACAGAAAAACCCAGCCAACTTTAAAGTTACGACAATAAAATCTTTGATGTTTGTACGTGGAAGGAATTGTATGTACGCTTGACAGTAATTTAATTAATATTTTGTGAATTTACAAATATGTTGAAGCCAGTGTCATCTTGAATGCCTCTGCAATGACTCAAGTTCAGCCATCTGCTCCTCAGTCTCATGAACTTGGGGCCAAAGTCCTGATGAACTGCCTCAAGCCATCTGACAAAATAGCTATTTTTAACTGAAAAATTCATAGTTAGAATTTTGGTAAAGCTGACAATAATATTCACTCCTTGTTTTGACAAGAGCTCCCAGGAAGAACCCCGCTGCCTACACCTTCTGCTCAAAAGGGGCATCTTACACGTAGTCAGAGGGACTTTCCAGGACAGAGGAGTCCACAGTGCTCCTCACAGCGGTCTGCCACAGCCTGGCATCTGGCTCAGACAACAGGACTAGTGCTAGAGTCCAGGTCACCTCAGGAAACAACAGTCTGAGAATAAACAGAAAACGGAGGATCTACGGAAGAAACGCAAATGACCAAAAGTCACATCTGGGTTCTGTCACCTTTTCCCACAATTGTCCAGCCAATTTCTTCATTTGATTTATATCCACACAACCTACATGTTGAGACACTAAACACCACTTGTATCTTAATGCCAACAGGACTACCATGCTGTGGGCACTCACAGGGTGAGATGGTCCACTCCCAACCGTGGCCCTTGGCCTTGCTCTGCTTTTTCTTGGATCTAGTCCTCACTCAGGGGCCACTCAGGCTGGGCTCCTTCCAGCACCTCTGGGCTGCTCAAATATTTACCCTCTGCTGACTTCACATAGAGCCGCACTTCTCCCTCACTCCGATCCCCTGGTTGGCTTCATTGTTCTTCGTGGCTCTTCATTTCCCTTCTCCCCTCTCCAGGTGCAATCTTCAAGAAGGCAGGGACTTTGCATATTTGTTTACAGCTGAATCTTCCACCTCTAGAAGCTGTGCCCTGAATAAATATGTGTTGCGTGCGTGTGCGAGACCAGAAGACTGCGGCACCGCCTGGTCTCATCTGCAGTGGACTTGGACATTCACCGGGACTGCAGTGAATACCACAGTCACAACCTTAGTTCCCACTGAGCCCGTCCACAAGATCTGAAACGTCATCTTAAATGTTAATATGAACCCAGAAAGTGGAACAGGCCAGTTAGGATGGGATGCTTGCGAACTTGTCAGGTGTTAGAACTACACATGTTCCAATCCAATATAGCTTCATGAACCCTATTACTGATTTTTACTACTAGTATTATAAGGCCTGAGACAACAAACAAACAAAAACAAGCACAAACAACAACAAAAACCACCTTTGACCTGGAATGTGTTACTTCTGCCCCCTCAATGTGGTTGACCTAACTCATCTTAAGCATGTTCTAGCTCCAGCGAAAAAATATCGTGAAATCATACACTTTCAGAGCTGAAATGGATTTTCTGCATAGTTTAGTTAACAGTCCTCATAAATACAGAAACCAGAGACAGGCATTTCAGAAAAATTCAAATGTTTGAACTCAAGGATTGGTGAAATGATTTTCCAAGAAGTAGTTTTAGTTTAGAAAGAAATAAGGGTACCGTCCTTGCTTCTGAGAGATAGATACTATGTAACATTTATGTAAATTCTGAGGAAAGGTTAAAAATTATTACAAGAGTAAAGTGATATTAGTATTTCTGTTTTCATTTATTTTTATTATATCAGGGATTAAACTCGAGGTGCTTAAACACTAAACCACATCCCCAGTCCTTTTTGTATTTTCTTTAGAGAGGGCGATCTCACCGAGTTGCTCAGGTCCTTGATAAGTTGCTGAGGCTGGCCTTGAACTCACCATCCTCCTGCCTCAGCCTCCTGAGCTGCTGGGACTACAGATGTGTACCCCCACACCTGGGTCATTATTATTTTTTTAATTGGTATTTGATACCTAAGTTAAATTGAGCCCTGTGGCTGAACTGAACTGGTAAAATGCCAATGAGAAGAACAAGGCTGAAAGGCAGCTGACATCACAGCAAGTGACAACACCATGCTAATTTCAAGGCTTCGGAGAGAGACTGAAATTGGCCCTATTGCTGAGGAATGCATGCGCCCTCCAGAGGCCAGTGCTGTCTGCACACATTTCTTCAGTTGTGCCCACTCATGCCAAGCAAAGGGCATAGTTCTTGTCCAAAAGCAAAGAGCTGAGGGGCAGAGGGGTCACAGTTCTTCTTCTGAAGTCTAGGTTGTTTACTCCTTGCTTTTGATGACCCCCCAGGCACAGGTCTTGGGGGAAATGCCTTCTGTCCTCTGCCATGACCTGACTTTTTGATATCCATTTTGGATTTGGCCTTCTGTGAGGCATGGACACATGGCAGTCATCTCATCTCTTCTGGGGACCCGGCTTGGTGTCTTCCAGTTGCCCTGTCTTTGCGGCCCACTCCCTAGTGAGCAGTGGGAGGGAGTCTGAGGGTATCAATGTTTGCCGTTATAGCTCCGGTTTTATTCTCTGGGTGCTATTGTTGCCTATATGGAAGAGAGTTTGTATTTCTTTCTTTTCCCACAGAATAATTGGCAGGATATAGAAATAGGCTATGATGGAGGAAGAAATATCCACAAAATTATCTAATGCTCAAAAGATAAAAATAAAGTTACAAATATAAAAAAGAAATAAATTCCATTACTCGGGTCTTGGGAAATAACTTATTTTTATGTTATGTAGTATTAATGTCAACAAAGAAATGAGCTGCTGTGATTCTAATCTATGTGTTTCTTAACATGGGTCTGCAAAAAATATCCAATCATAGTGCAAAGAAAGGAGAAAAGAGACATCTAGGTAGACATTGCCTGGCTGCCCCTCTTCCCTGAATTTGCATCTCTTCAGACTTGATACCAAGTGTGGACTTTCCATCTATCTTAGTCCTGCATTTAAAACTCATTAAAAATCTGTTTGCCATTCCTCTCAAAGATTAATCGCACAAGTCCAGCATAATAGCTTTGCCAATTTAAATGCTCCCACTTTAACATTTCACTTCAAGTGTACTGTAATTATAGTATATTGCTTCTGGCCAAGTTAGAAAATGTATTCAAATAATAACCCTACTTTTTGGTATATGATATGCTCTTAGGACCATTCCTCATGTTAATTATGTACAAAACTTGAAAATGGACTTATACATGTCTTCAGAAGTAATAGCAATCCATCCATCCATTCTTTCACCTACCCACCCATCTCTTAAAATTGTACAGCTATGTAAATGTGCATAAATACATAATGGGGGTAATTATTATTCTTTGGGTGTAATTATTTATTCTTTGCACCATCACTTTTTTTTTCCATTTGTATTTTCAATGAAAAATGTTGACATCAGAGAGCTGAGTTATGTGCTTTCTCAGGTTGATAGGCATGCCCATGACGGTGAGCTACTCCCCAGCTGGCTGACTGCTAACCACAACCACGACCCATCCATTCCAGTTAGTGGTGCTCCCCAGTTGGGTCACTGCTAACCACAACCACTTGCCATTCCCTGGGGGAGAGCTATGGCTGACTCTGGCAGGATGACAAAGTCAAATAATATTTAAGAAAACATATATACATGTGCTTTTAATATAGAAATAATTTCTCTTCAAGCATTTTTTACTTTGCTTTGTGATATTGTGAGACACACTTCTTGTACTCTTTAAAAAATTAATTGGAAAAGCACTGGGCAGAGCAGGCAGATGTTTATGAACTATAGGTCCAGCTAAGCTTTGGCAGCCAGAAAAATGTTCTTTTGCAAGTTTTTATTTGTAAGTGAAATAAACAGATTCTGATTTCCTCTGTTTGTTTATCTTATACTCATTGGCAAAGTAAGTTCCACAGATTGCAAAAGTTAAGAGTTAGTTTCAAAGCAATTCTAACCAGTTATTTTGGTATTTTGAGCTATTTTTAACCAGCGATGACCCAGTACTGCAACAGACTTGTCAGAGTACACCTAAAGGATATAATTTAAAAATTTAATTGTAGAAGTGTTGGATATTTTGCTCATTCATTTGTCAGGTATCTACTTATTACCTACAATGTGCCTGGACCTCTTTAGGCATTAGAAAAATAAGCCATGAGACAAACAGGCAAAAATTTCTTTCAATTTTGGAAGAATTACAGTTTGGAAAGAAATATAATAAATAGATATACAATATGTTAGAAGGTGATTAGAAAGAAAGAAAGAAAGAAAGAAAGAAAGAAAGAAAGAAAGAAAGAAAGAAAGAAAGAAAGAAAGAAAAGAAAAGAAACAGGCATGGTAGTGTTGAGGGTTGAGTCCTGGGGCTGGGCTTTACTGAATAGGGATTGGGAGGAATAAGGCAGTGGCAGGTGGCCTTGAGAAGAGTCCTGGTGGAAGAAGACCCTCTGCGACATCCCTGAGTGACAGGGCCTCCCAGGACAGGGATCAGGGGAGTCAATCAGGAGAGCTGATGCCAGGAGGAACTCAGCGGGGTACCAGGGCGGGCAGCTATATCAGGATGGCTGCTCTGAGGGTTTTCACTTCGCTCTGCTTCCTCTGAACGTCCTGCGCCCTTGAAAAGCATTGGAACTAGGGAGTGAAAGTTTAGAGTCATGCTGATGCTTGTGTTGCAAGCAGCCTGTTGGAGAACCGAAGCTCGGAGGCCAGTTACGGGGAAAGGCCACTCTGCAGGTGAGACGGCACCTGGATGGGCAGGAGCAGCCGCCAGTGCTGGCTAGAATTATGAAAACGACGGTGCCCAGACTGGCTGCTGGACAGAACAGGAGGCTTAAGAGAGAAAAAGAGCTGAGCTTGGCTCCTACGCTCCATTAACTACAGGCGGGGAATCTTCAACCGTGAGTTTGACCTGGGTGCTCAGTCATTGTGACCATGATTATTTTAGATATATAGCAACATGGAAGAGGAATGCCTTCCTTGGCCACCTCCAATACAGACAGAGATCCCAAGATCTGCTCTTGAAGGCTTTGCTTCTCCTAACTTAACGGGCAGTCCTCTCTTCTTCCCCCACCCAATTTTATCTTTAGTCTTCACAATCATCATAAATATTTAGTTTCTTTTTTTTTTCTTTTTATTTGTCTTTTGAGAGACACATTTTTTTTTCTTAAATAGTTACATTTAAAAATATCAGAGTATTTTACATTTCTCCTATTGTTCACATTACTATTATCCTAGATGATTTTACCCATTAGGTAGTATTAAGACATTTTATAAATATCGACCTTTCACTATGCATTCTTATTCAGAGTTTTTCTTGAGATAGGACTTACTCTCAAACTGTGCTATTCCTCTTTGAATTCTCTTCCTGTCCCTATTTTACTTACACATTGAGTAGTTGAAGGGTTGGACCCAATTACCGGGTTGGGTATGTGTGTTTTGGAAAATGGTTAAAAATCAAAACACAATAAATGTAGGACCTGTGTACCTGTATCATGCTCTCATGGTCTGGTTTCCAATTTTGAAATGCAAGTATTAAGCAGACAGACAAAAGTGACACAGCTTTTTTATCACCTTTATTTTTGCCAAATGAGCTGGAATGCAGATCACTGTTGACTCTGTGTTTCCTGGTCTGTAATTATTTCAGGAGCAGCTACTGAAAAACTCAGAGCTGTGACTCAACATCTGTTTCCACTTCCAAAATGGCGAAGGCCCTGAAAATACCAAGACCCATTAAGCTGATGAAACCAACTTAGCAGGTTGGTCTGGTTTAGCCTTTCCAAAAACACTGATGGAAAGATGACCAAATCCATCTGGAGTTTGCTGTCATTTCCTGGAATTTCATTATGAAAACTGTGGGTGTTGCCGCAGTGTAGTTGGCTTGCTCGCAGCAGAACACGGGTGGAAATGGCAGTTGACTTCCATCTACAAGGGACAGATAGCCATGTGTGGATAGTCTTCCCTCAGCTTACTGTAACAGACTAGTGGTGCAACAAAAAATGAACTTGATACAAATCTTATTTTCTCCTCAAAAAAGATAAGACCATTGTTAAATATAGGAGAGTGTTCTTCCCTACAGCCATTCACCTGGAAAGAAGCTCATTTTGAAGAGTAACTAATAGCCACTGAGTTCTTTTCTTTTAAATTGTTCTTTTTAGTTAGAGATGAGAGTAGGATCTATTTTGATATGTTTATACAAGCATGGAATACATCTTATTCTAATTAGGGGTCCATTCTTATGGATATGAGATTCACTGTGGTGTATTCATATATGTACACAGGAAAACTATGTCAGATTCATTCCACTCTCTTCCCTTTTCCTATCTCCTCTTTGTTCCCTTCATTCCCTTTTGTCTAACCCACTGAGCTTCTATTCTTCCCACCCTCTTATTGTGGGTTAACTTCCACATATTAGAGAAAACATTCACCTTTCATTTTTGGGGATTGGCTTATTTCACTTAGCATAATAGTCTCCAGCTCCATCCATTTACTGGCAAATGTCATGAAGTCAGTCTTCTTAATGGCTCATTAATACTCAATTGTGTATATATACCACATTTTCTTTATCCATTCATCTGTTGAAGGGAACTTAGGTTGGTTCCATAGCTTAGCTATTGTCAATTGTACTGCTACAAACATTGATGTGACCAGGTGTGTTGTCACACACAGGTAATGCTGGTGGCTCCAGAGGCTGAGGCAGAGGATTTCAAGTTCAAAGTCAGCCTCAACAATTCAGAAAGCCCATAAACAACTTAGCAAGACCGTATCTCAAAATAAAATAAAGGATTAGGGATGTGGCTCAGTGGTTGAGCATATTTGGGTTCAATCCCTGGTACCAAAAAAGAAAAAAAAAGGAGAGAAAAAAACCCTGTGTTCTGCTCATTTTTCAGAGGACAAGGTAAGCTGAGTGCAGTCTAGAAGTGGGTGCTGGACACAGTAAATGCACAGAGTCTATGTGTATTGCTCACCAGGTCCTTTTGTCAGACCTACCATGAACCCCTTCAGAGGCCAACCTACAAGGTTGGGGGCCAGGTCATTGCTGGCAGGGAATCCACAACATGGCCCTGGATGTGGAAAATATCTCTCTGGAGTCAGACAGGTGGTGGCCTTCATCACAGACTGTTGGAGTGGGGTCCTCTCCAGGCTGGCCTACCTGACCCTGCCACAATGGAACAGCTCTGACCACGCCTCTTTCCCTCTTCTGCCACCTTCCTCTTCCCAGGAAGACTTTGTATGATCTGCTTCCTCTGAGTCACTGGGCTGGCTCTGAGCGACTCCATCCTTGGATTTGTCCACATCCAAGGCTGGGAGGGGCCCAGTCACTTGTGAGGGCCTCTGGGATGAATAGCTGTAGTTTAAGTGCCAGGGCCTGATTTATTCAGATTTCCTTTGTCTCTAATCTCATATCCAGCCTAAGTGGGGTGACCTTAGCCAGAATATTCAATGAGTGTGAATCATTTGTGACACGTTCTGGCCTTTGCATTATAATGTGGTTTTCTGTTTATTTGCCTGTGTGGATAAAAATAAACAAGTAGACTAAAGAAATGAGTACTTTTTTTTTTTTTTTACAAGATTCTTTTAAAAGGTGACTTGGGCTTATGGGAGGATCTTTTTATTTAGGAAAATTTTAATGTTATTTAATACAAGTATTGGGGATTTGTTCCTAGTACTAATGGAGGAGGTCCTGAAATAAATTTGGACCAATCAGCTTTCTTGTGAATCATTTCACTTTTACATGCAGAAGTTCTAAGAAATATCTTTTAAGTTTATAATTCCTACATACTATTTTAGGGGGTGAATGACGAATAAAACAAAAGCCCATTTAGTCAAACAATTAAGTTACAAAATTTTAGCTTTAAAGGCTGAACACTGTTTTATCTTTTAAAGATATTGTGCTATTCTTCTTCCCTTGATGAAAGCATGGATAAATTTCAGTTTTGATTAATTTCAATTCAAGAGTTAAAAGTTGTGTCAGTGTGAGATGCTAAATCAGAGTCAGTACACCAAGAAGTGGTGAAGGAGATTCCAGGAACAGCCAGCTAGAAAGCTCGGTTCCTGCGCTATTCTCAGGGTGTCAGCCCTCACATCAAGGTGGCCCCAGTCCATGGAACAGCGGACCAAGACTGCTGTTACTCAAACCCTCCCAGAATGCTTGACATACAGGATTGCCTTGTTCATTTCCAGACATTCTATCTGGTCCTTTTTCAAATTTTATAGTCTCTTATTGTTTCTTTCAGCTTGCTCAAGTAACTCAAATTCCTGGGTTGCTAATCACTCCATTTGTTGAAATTGCTGACTTCTGCATGACGGCTTATTTGTCTTGTCTCTTGAAATTTCTAACTTTTGGCTCATTCCAGTAGACTTTTTCCCTCCTTTCCTGAGGGATCCTGGCATAATCTGCTGTGTGGAAGAGCCTCCAGAGAAGAGTCACATTTGCCTGTTCTGTTGGCTCTAAAGGATTCTGGACACATCTTCAGGCAGACTTCTTCAGCAGGCGTTTCTGGGTGACGTATACTGTGTGACTTTGGATTCTACATCAAGTGGGTCCGGAACCTGGGTTTCTCACAGGAGAATATTTCTCCATCTGAGGCCCCCACAATGTCAGGATGCTCTTCGGATTCCAAACTAGTGGTCAGAGAATTTCTAGCTTTCCACCGTCAGGGCTACCCAAGCTTCTAGGCCTGGTTCACGGTTCTAGCTCCCTCCTCACTCAGCGTACTGGGTGTGTCCTTTGCATCTGATCCTCCTTGATCTCGGGCTCCTCTGAATCTACCATCTTGAGTGCCAGCATATCAGCTTGGTTTTTCCATTTCTGTTCCCTTCCCTGAGATTTCTCTTTCTTTCCCTGAAGATCAGCTCTGTATTCATGTTGGGGGAAGTCATAGTTGATTACTGGTTTCTGAGAATTTCTAATATGTGAGACGAAGCCCAGTCAATATCCAGTCTGTCAGTCATGTTGCTGGGAACTGGATAAGCCAATTTGGAAATGGGAACACTGAACCCAGGATCTCCTTAACCTATCAGGTCCCATGTCTTCAATTCAGTAAATATTTCAACAGAATGAACACAGGTTCATTAAAATAGGCTGGGATTCATAATCTAGAGCTTATACACCTATCATATTAATATCAGTATAATTACTATAATTGTTTTCCCATTATTATTAGATAATTGTACTGAATACTATATAATTATATTATATATTATAGTTACGTTTTTATAGGAGTCTCACATCTGGGAAAATGAGATTGAAATGGGTTAATTTACCTTCAGCACAGAGAGATGGAAAGCTGCTGCATTTATTAGAGCAAAAGAGCATCCAAACCTGGATTCCCTTTCCAAGAAGACAGTCAACTGACAGTGTTCATTACAAACAGAAATTATCACATCACAGAGGCTGACAAAAGACAGGCAGGCTAAGTGTTGTCTCCCTAAGACCAGAAAACCCCAAACCACATATCCAAGGCCAGTTCCTTGGAAATCTATTTACCTTTGTACATTTCCATTTGTAACTTTCTTGACAGATTTTCTCCTTAGAGTATGATAAATACTTAGGTCATTTTTTTTTTCTTGTTAACGTTTCCAGTATGTCAATTATCAACTTGAATCTCCTCCTGGTAGACTTCTTTCCTCTTTGGCCACCCACCCCCATGATGCAAGGATTCAGTGCCATTAACTCCATTGGTTTCTATCTTGTCTCTGCCCTCCATTCAGTTCCACTGCCATTCCTGACCCAGGCCTCTGCCTGGACTCTTCTTGCCTAAGTCCCTCCTTCCAGAGCACTTGTTTATAGCTCAGTCCTTCAGAGGCTCCTGAATATGGTCCATATACTCCCAAAGTGCTTATAGCACATAATAGTTCTATTATCCATTCTACTCTTAACCCTACTTCTTTCTTAAATAGACTATTTTTAAGGACTTTTAGAATTAGGACAATCTTAAGAAGATAGTACAAAGAGTTTCTGTGTGTCCAACGCCTAGTTTATTCCCCTTAATATCTTATTTTATATTGATGCAATATATTTCTCAGAATTATTGAATCAATATTGACATATTATCATTAACTGAACATTAACTGAAGCCCTAGGTTTATTTAGATTCCCCCTTCCCCTTTTTTTTTCTGTACCAGGGATTAAACCTAGGAGATACCCCACATGCTAATATAGTAAGTATATAACTATCCTATTTATCTTTGTATTTATTAGATAAAAGACAGTATTTTTGCATATGTACTGTAAAAAACACTATATAACGTTATATGCACTATAATAACTGTTCTTATTAAGACTTGTTTTCAAACAATGCTATTTTTTCAGGAAATCATCTAGTTCATTACTCTGACTGCCACTTAATAGTCCACCAGGAAATCAAATACAATTTCCAGATTCAAATCATGGCAACAGTTAAGGAGCCTCCCCAATCCTGTGTCTACCCCAAATGCTAGACTTAACCCCCCCGGGATGAGTTCTTTAGGGAGAATGTCTTTGCTGTATGTTCCCAGGGGTGGAGGGAGTGGGTGCTGGTGCCATCTACAATCTGACTCAGAGGGGCTGCACCTGTTCCCCAAGGGCTCCAGGGCCTCTTTGCCCACAGCCTCACTAAGATTTAGTATTATTTGACTTTCCAATATTCCTCACAGCAATGAGTCAGTATGACCTTTTAGCTTTAATTTTTCTTTGATGATTATTTGTGAGGTTTCAGTTCTCTTCAAAAGTCATGACAGTTTGTCTCTTACTTGAATTGCTTAATTGAATCCTTTGTGCATGTTTATTTCATGGTTTATGCCCTTTGTCTCTCATTGTATTCTGAATATTAATCTTTGGCCAGTTTTGTGTCAAGTCACCTCGTCCTAGCTGTCACCATTGTTTATCACGTTCTTCCTTAAATTTGTAATCTTTTATTTTTACAGAGCCAAGTATATAAAATTCTCTATTTATGACTTGACTTTTGGGTTATCTTGTTTAAGAAACATGTATCTTTCTCATGGTCACTAGTATACTCTTCTACATTATGCATGATGGCTTTGATGTTGGAATAATATTAATTTTTGTTCACAGAGTGGTTCAACTCTTAACGTGATAGACAAAAAACTTATTCTTTCGCCTATGATTTACAATGCCAAGGCCATCACACAGGAGGTCCCCTTACATACTCAGGTCTAATTCTGAACTCCAGTTTGTTACTTAATTATTCGTTTATTCATTCATGAATATTCATCATATTCAATGCAGATTCTAATTAAAATTCAAATTATATTCATTATAGTTAAATGGGCTATTAATGTGTGTTATATCCATATTTATTTGTCTTTCATAGCCAATGAGCTCAGATTCTTCCCAATTACCTGTTTTTACGTAATTGTTCAATTTACTGCCTGTCCAAGCACTTTACTTCCCTGCAACCCTGTACCCAGGACAGGTAGCAAAGCGAAGATAAAAGGCCAAGGGCTTTGGCTGCACAGATATGGTTTAAATCTTAGGTACTCACTCACTGCATGACCATTGACAAGTTATATCCACCATCAAGGCCCTAATTTCCTTTCTTTATGGGAGAAAATAAAATAACAGTATTAGCTGACATTAATCATACATCTTCAATTTTGCCCTAAAAATCAGCAAACGAATTATGAAGTTCGCCCAAACTTGCACAGCTAATAAGTAAGTGGAAGGGTAAGGATTTGAACTCAGGATATTCAATGATAGCAACTGTTATCAAACAATGAAGCTGTTTTGCCTTATCAGGACCTTGGAGAGAAACAAGGTGAAGTCCATGAGGTGTTTACCATAATGTTCAGTAATCATTGGCCAAACTCTGGAAATGTGGGATAGAGAGTGACACATCTCCCAACCTCAGCTTGCCCCAGTGGCTTTGTGACAACAGAAATGGAACATGTCATAGGAAGTAGGAAATTCACTGTCATTACCTAAATGACAGCCGGAAAACAATAATAGGACTGAGTGCTGACGTGCTTTTTTTGCAAGACCCAGGTCTCAGTACTTGGATTCTTCAGCTCATTTAATGCTACTTATTACAATAGATATTTTTATCCTTGAAAATAGATTTAGCTGAGTCAAAAATTCCCCCAAATAACACAAAGGCAAAGTTGGGTTTCAACCCAGATATCTCAGTCTCCAGATCTTTCTGTTATCTGATACAAAGTCTATAATTTTAATACATTTTCCAGTTTTTAATTTAATTCTTTATTTTCTTGTTAAACTATTTCAATACATATTTTGGAGTTTAGGAAATGAACTTAAGCCCAATGGATGTTTTTATACTGTATTAGAAGAGTTTCCCCCATTATTATTGTTTAGTTAACAAGGAGAAAGAGGACTGATTATACAAAGAATGCATGATGATGTTATCAATATTTGTAAATAACAAATTCCAGGAAAAGAATATTGCTTTTGATAAAGATATTTACTGGCAGTAAATGCTAAACAAATCAGGGGCACATGCTACTCATTAGTGTGTCCCTCTCTATCTGATGGACACATATTGACTATGACTTTTTAAAAGCTCAGACAGTTCATTCTGTAAAGGCCAAAAACTGGCCCATTAAATATCATGCCAAAATTGTTCTGAGAAAACATGACACAGGAGTTTCCTGTCATTGTCAAGAATTAATTTCCAAGTAGGAGTTACCAAAAAGAATGAATACCACTTTCCAGAAGAAGAGGAATAAGGCTTAATTTAGCATTAATTCCCAAAGCAGAGACACAAAGTACTGACTTGGTTCTATTTAAATATTGTTACAATGAATAAGTTTATGTGTCTTTCCATTTGTCTATAATATGGGCTGGCAAAACTATTTGCCTTTCTTGTTACCATACATAGAACAATTTGGCCTTTAATTTATTTTCAGAAGCAAGCATTTTAATCAAATTCAAAGATAGCTTAGAAACCAGTTTAATTCCTTGCTTTTAAAGTTAATTGTTGAAGAAGTAAAGGATGTTATTGTGTGAGGCATTCATTTTATACTATTATTTATTCATTCTGTTTTTCCCCTCAGTCAGATTCTTAGTTAACCCTTGTAATTATTGGACAGCTTTAAACTTAATAGAACTTAATAGAACCTGATGGAAATTCTTATCTCATGGTTGATGAGGTAATCACCAATATCTTTCTCATTATTTGCCACGGCTATAAAATTCTTGGCAATGGTTCCAAACAGGCATAATAATTTCAGCATTTTGCCATTATAATTGAAGGAAAATTTTACTTCTCATTAACACTTCCTAAAATATTTTAGCTTCATTCATTGACTTTTCAGATAAATTTTAGATTAATTTTTCTGTTTAGATTTCATCCCATAAATTTTGAAGAATTGGACTCAATTCAGTCTATAAATATATTAGGAAAGAAATATAACTTTTTCAATGATCAGAATTTACACAAATCCTGTTCATTACACTTTTTCCCCTTTTTTAGTCACTTTGATAAGTTTCTGCCTTTAGATTTCAAGCCCTGTTGAGTAAATTCACTTCTAAGAATGTTACAGTTTTTAGATTATTGCTGTTAAATTCTGAAATCTTGTACTGTACTGTTAAACATTCTAACTGGTTCTTATAGATAGGACTGCTATTGATTTTCACATTAGAGAATATTTTCTAATTTGGAAAATTTTGGATGTGGTGAAAGTGTCAGTCAGACCAGCAATTATGTGACATCAAGTTGAGTACGGAGAACGAAGTGAAGAAAACTAAAAAGTTTCCTATTCTCATCTAAGACGAGAGATCTTTATTTATTAAATTTGAGCAATTTCACTTTTCAAAATGTATGGCAGGTCATAATCTCCAGTAAAAAATACAAAAAAGATTGAAGATCTTGATGGCTAAAGTAACAGGATTCATTTTGTAGCCAGATCCCTTGACTACAGGATTTAAGGAGATGGAGGACAATAACACCTGAAGATTTTATGGCACCAACAGAAGAGAGCCAATCGGAAGAGGGAGGGAGCGAATGCAAAATCAATATGAAGCAACTGTGGCTCCCAGCATCTTCTGTCCATTCCTGGTGTTGAATGCCCATGTAGTTTATGTGAGCTCTCAGCAAGTAATGAAGACAGGCCACACATGGCATCCCAAGGGCATTCACTGGGTTGATAAGAGGATACTGGTTTCTGGACTGGGCAGCAATGCCAGTGACTTCTAGAGCAAAGGAGGGCCCCCTGCAGCTTTGCCCTCAGCTGCTGAAAGAAGGCACTGGCTCAACAGCACTCGGAAATGATCCCATCACCATTCCCAGGGAAGACATTCATAAAGAAGGAAAGTTAAAAGCCCAACCTGGAGCAAAATGAGAGGAACAGCAGGCATCTGTATGAGCAAAACACTGTGGCAAGATAAAGGACCAAGCCAGGAGCCAGGAGAAAGTTAGTAAGGCACCACCTGAGATTGGCTTGTCTAAGGAGGGTTTCTGTAGAAAGGCCGACCATTGCTCTCAGGCTACAAAGGGGTTGTATAGGTCCTAGGAAAACAGCTGTGACAAATTCAAGTGTCCCCTTACCTCTCTGTTATGATTTAGTTATGATATGTCCTTCAAAGTCTAATGTGGAAGATGGTGCAAGAGGGTTTACAAGTCAATTTATTAGATTATGAGAAATAAAAACTAATCAGTCCATTAATTCTCTCACAGGGATTAATTGGGTGATGACTGTAGGCAGGTAGGGTATGGCTGGAGGAGGTGGCTCACTGGGGTGTGCCTTTGAAGTCTATATTTTGTACCTGGCAAATCGAGTCTTAACTTCGTATGATATGATCATCATATCCTGAGTTACTTTCCTCCTCCACACCCTTCTTCCATGATGTTCTGTCTCACCTTGGGCCCAGAACAATGAAGTTGGCCATCTTTGGACTGAGACTTCTGAAACTGAGCGTACCCAAATAAACTATTCTTCTTCTAAAATTGTTCATGTCAGGTCTTTTAGTCAGTGCTAAAAAGCTAATGAAAACACTCTCTTATATTTCAAGGGTTCTGCATGAGCTTGTGATGAAGTTGGCTGAAACTAAATGATCTTTCCTACCCTGGTAAGCAGAAATCAAGAGCCTTAAGTGTAGAATCTATGTTGTATGGAGCAGAGGACCACAACAGAGATATTTGTACAAAATCATCATTTGGTTTGCAGTCATTTGGTTTGCAAAATCGACAAAAACTAAGAACCTTTTTAACTGTAGATGTTTGCATTTTTGCCCGTGTAAAAATGGAGGGGGGTATCCAACATGGCTTAAGTGTTCAAGACTTCAATTAATTAATTATTTCTTAATTATCCAATTATCTGTCATCTCCAATTCCATGTGTTGGGCCAGGTATTGTGATCCCTTTTTCTCTCTACCTCAAATGAGCAAGGCTGATCAAGGCATCTTCTAATCTAGTTAAAAAGAGAAATATAATAATGGAAAATAATGTGTTTATAAGAGAAAAACATATTGTTCAAAAATGGTACTATGAAAACCCAGAGGAAAGAGAAAGTAAGAGTTGATTGGAAAAGTGGGACATAAACAATCATCTTGGAGTAGGAAATATTAGACCTTGGCCTTGGGACACTGGTAGTTTCCAGAAGGCAGAAGTGGGAACCAGGGTTGCAGAAAAAGAGTACCAATAGAGAAGAAGAGCTAGGCACATTTCTGTTCTGAAACAGCAAATATCATCACTTGGCTTCAGGATCCACTGTAAATACTAGATGGGAAAAATAAGTGCACCCTCTTTAAGCACTTTTGATAACCATGACAACTGCAGTTTCTCTGGCCTGATGTCATCATATACATTCAAACTAGGCCCCTTACATTGAGCCCCATTTGTGCAGCAAGTAGTCTGTTGATCTTCTCAGCTCTTGTCATCATCATTACCAGTTATCCTCCCTAGTGCCCTTGGCAAGTTCTCAGCACCTGCCTGTGTACACCTGCCCTTCACGGGTTAGCATGCTAGAGGCATGCTTCTACGACATCTTATAGTCAACTGCTTTTGCGTTTGCACATGACCTGTTTGTAAAGGTCATGTGCAAACAGCCAAGATGTGTGGGTGTGTATCTCAATAGGGATGATATTCTTAATGACCACTCAGACTTGTATTGAAAGTCCTTTTAGACAGACAACATAAATTAAGCATGTCTCAAGTATTACTGCAAGCCAACCAATTTGGTTCAAGGGCTTTATTTTCCATTAATGGACTGTGAGCTCTGCTAGATATTGGCAGAAAGAGAAAGAATGTAGAATTGATGATAGTTGTTTTTGCCAGACAGACCAAGGAATTGAATGAGTTGTCTAAGCCTGCCTAAGTAGCCATGTTGCTAGGAATTAAATTTAAGATTTTGGATATTCAAGTAGCAGTGGGTAATTAAGTCTCACTGCCTTCAACCCACCAAATCAGCAACTAATGACGGAAAAGTTAAAAGTATTAAGCATACCATCTTCGATCAGTTTGGGTTCAATAGTATTTATTATGTGTTAAAGTTGGGTGTATAAAACACTTTCTTAGACTCTTGCTCTTAAGGAATTTAGGGGAAACACATATATAAAGGGTGAACTCTAATCAAGACTGAATGGATGTCAAATCTGGATAGGCCAAGGTTTCCCAGTGCGTGTGAGTCAACCTGTGAACCTGAGAAACAGAAGACAGAGTAGTTGATATTATAACATGCAGCAGTTCTCAAAGTCAGTCAATTGACATGGGAGGCAGAGGCTGGCACAGGGAAACCTGGATATTTTTCTAATTTCCATATTTAAGTGTAGGATTGTTCCCAAACATTTTCTGGCCTACATTCACATGAGGGAAATAAATAAATGACTTCATGTTGCTGAACCTTAGCTGGACTCAAACCAGATGGTTCCGGGGATTAATTAACTTGGAAAATCCATCTAAGGGCTTGTAACTCTATCAATAGCCTTACATTATTAATGAATATTTGGAATTTAAGAATATCTTTAAATTCCCATTTGACCTCTCTGTGCTCACCTACAATTACCAATGAGGGTTATTAACTTAGATAATTTGCTAGGTGTTAGGTAACATGCTATGTAAGGTACATGCACAATTTCACTCAACTTTATCAATAACAATGCAAGGTAGGTATTGTTATTCATGTTTTTGGGCAAGGATATGGAGGTCCAGATGGGCTGGGTAAATTTCCAGTGACCCCTATGTACAAGGTGGAAATAAAGATGAATACAAATTTGGCTTGTTCATCTCCACACATTTAAAACTCTATGCACCCACACAACCAACAATCTGTACAGCACCAGCTTCCCATAACTTTCTTTTTCTAAAACTACAACATTTATTTCCTATTCAGCATGATACTATGACCAGAAGCAATTATTTATGGATACACCAAGAGACGTATACTAAAATCACATGATGATTATGTCATAATTAAATTAATACATAGCCAAAACACTTAAAATTGTTGAGTGCAATATATATAAAAGGTATTTTAACACTACTTATAGTAAGGATTAAAACTAGATGATTCTGTACTACTGGAATAATGATTGTATTGTTAAATTAAGTTCTGATTTTGACTTTTCCCTCAAACTATATTATAACATTGTATAGGAAAGTAATCAATCTTATTTAACCATAAATTGCCTGAAATAAAACATGCTCCTTTTAATATAAGGATCCCATTTTAACATAAAAAAATGGAAAATTCACAGTGAAGGAATGCTTGACCAAGAAAATAATAGGCCTTGAGTCATGTTTTTTTATGAGTTAATTGAAACAAGTTGAATGCTGAGAGAAGGAGACTGTTTTGGAAGACTGTTTTGTGGATTCAGTCCAGAGCTTTACAAGAAGAACTTTCATATTTCTGTTTAATAGGCAAGTCATGTTTTACAGTATAATTATCATGATAATTAACTCTCATGAGCCATTATTAACTCTTAACTCTATAGCACCAATTTTTAGAAAGTCAAAAATCAATAACCATATAGGGATAATCTTGTATAGAGCAGATATATACACTTGTTAGGAAAGTGGACTCAACTCAAGGAAAAAATGTTTGAATTGAGTACACTTCAACTGTTTTCATGCTTCTAACCCTTATAAGTTCATCTTTCTTTACATGGTTACAATCATCTATCAAGAATTTAGCTCTTCCTCAGAAAAGTTGGTGGGGGGGGGGCGGATGGCAACAATGATATGAATGGTTAACCAGCTGCAGTTAATCCTTGTACTCCTATTCTTAATGTCAAATCAAGCCAATGTTGTCAAGTAGTGACAGGTTGTTGTAAATCCTCCAGCTTGGGATGACAGTTGAGTTTTAATTCACTCAAACAGCAACAGAACAATAATATGACCTTGGTAAATAATAAACTGTTTTCTGTTAACCTGTCTATTGGAAGTATTTTTCATTACCTGCTCATACTAGTTTTTTACACTAGACTTCCTGTGTCATACATATGTATGGGTGGGTATGTGTATGTGCGTTTGTTCATATTTTTATTTCAACTTTTTAAAAATTGGTCCCACTTTATCTTATCAATTTGTGTCTATTTTATCATGGACATAGTCCCTTTGCTGTGCTTGGGGGACCTATGAACTTGATACTTATTTTACCAAAGCAGTTTTTAGACCATAGTTGATTGAACATAAAATCCTGAATTTCACCCATGGTTCTGAATTGCTCATGTCCCTTGTACTTTCATAAACTGCTTTCATTTCCTCTGTGAGACCTGTGAAATCAGGCAGTGTTGCTCACAGAAGATGGAGATTGCTGGATTGGTGGCTTTTTAGCCTTTAAGTACCATGTCTTTGGAGCACTCTGTCACATCACATCATGCCATTCACATCTGCTCATTTATTTGAACTGGAGAAAACAGCTTTTGTTTTAAGATCTTCTTAAATCACACATATTGCTGCTTGATTACTTCCCAAAGGGATACGCCCTTGTTCCCCTTGACAGCCTAAACTTACCATTGACCTATAATAATTATGCATTTTATTCCAGAGTTCTGTGAAATCCGCAACAGTTTTTTGAATGTCATGGATTCCAAAAGCAATGTCAGTCACCACCAATGCAATGCATTGTGAATTAGAAGCATTTTAGTCAATCTTATAAGCTTCTGAACATAAAAACATATGATTAGACCTAAGGTTAGCAGACATTACAAGGATTCTATATGCTCCCTGTTGATCTCATTTAAAATTTCACTGTTTTCAAAGAAAATTTAACAACACCATTTTAAAACTACCAAAAGAGACTCAGTTATAAGAAACACTAAATGGGGAAACAAAGTTGGAATTTTGACTCACTAGTGCACTCTGAGCAAGGTGTCATCTCTACATGATGTCAGCTTTTCACCAGTAAAACCCAGACTGCATCAAGTCTGCATCTCCTGTACTGTCCTTTTACGTAGCTGATTATGAAGGTTTCTTCCCCACATGATACTCCCACCCCGTAAGCAAAGTGCTTAAGAAACACAAGACACTCGCTGTGGACTCCCAGCATACTATTGTCAATACTATCACCAACTCAGGGTGAGCGCTCCATTCTGATGAAATTGCTTCAAAATGTTTCTTCTAACCAACACCCATGTGCCTCTTCTATGATTTAAAAGTATGCCTGTGTAGCCAGGCATGGTGTGCAGGCCCATACTCCCAGCAACCAGTGAGGCTGAGGCAGGAAGGTCTCAAATTCAAGGCCAGCCTCAGCAACTTAGTGAGACCCTGTCTCAAAACAAGAAAATGAAAAAGGTTGGGTTTGTAGCTCAGGGGTAGAGTGCCCCTGGGTTCAAATCCCAGCACCAAAATCAGACAAAAAAAAAGTGTGTATTTGTGTAGGAAAGTGGATAGGTTAATGTTGAAAAAGATACTTAGAGAGGAAGGAGGTGCACAGGGCTCCACTCTGATAATCAAGGCATCCTGAAAGCAGGTAGGTAGTGGACAGTGTGAATGTCAGGTGAGTTGCACCTGCTAGCAAAACCCAGAGTCTCTAGGAAGTCAGGGAACTGAATAAGGATACTTTCCCAACTTATAAGAAGCGAATGTGGTGGGTAGTCCAGCAGCAGCACCCTGTGGACCTACTGAAGCTTGAGGCAAAAGAAGAAAAGTGCCCCTATGTCCACTGTCAAACTCTCCTGTCTGAACCAACTGGGAAAAGTGACAAAAGCTTTGCAATCACAAAGCACGTACCCAGAGCCTCACTGCCACTGTCAACCCTCATAAACCCACCTGGAAGGGGACTCGTAGCCCTCTATAAAAGAGACAATCACATAATGGTGCACAAAACGCAGGGTCATAAAGTAAACCCGGCTATTGCCTTCATTCAAAAGTGACATCTTTCTCATCAGGGGTTGTCAGTCTTAATTTTGATTTTTATACATATTGCCTAAAAATATTATTTCTCTTGATTATCTGCAACATCTAGGTTCCCCTGAGTCTGGTGCTTTTGATAAGCTCCTCACCTCTTTCAGTGTAATCCTGGCTGGTATCAACCAGCATTAAAATAGCAGAAATAAAACAAAAGAGTGCCTCACATAAAGGAATATTGAGAATTATTTACTAGCAGTTGTCAGATTTGTGTGGACTGGTTTGGAATAGGAAGCACATTCCTTTCTGTAGGATATGGACAGAAGATTGGAAAGCCACTGGCTGAAGAGTCCAAAACAAGATGTAGGAATTATGGACAGAACCAGCCTTTTTAAAAAGCTCCAGAATGCACCGCTTGGAGAGTTTTAAATTATGACATGTTTTTCTGACTTTCTCTGCAAAGTCTTTTAATTGTAGGGCTTAAATAATAGAATACAGCCTTGGGGTTTAGAAGAAAGGGCCTGACCCTTGCTATTGCTTCTCTGAGTTTGAGGCACACGTCTTTGTACCAGTTCAAAAGGCACTGAAAATTCCAGCTGTTTCCCATCATAGAAGCCCAGACTCATGCGTGAATTTCGTCACATGCTTTGTACTCTACAGAACTGACCTCAATACAACAGAAATTGGGGTTTTGAGTTTCCCAAAGTCTTTCCTACTGCCATCTATCACATCTTCCTGGCAAATCCCCTGTCTAAGAGCTTTGAATCCCAATATATTATATCTCTGTGAACAGGAGTCTAGATATTGAATTCCACTCCCCCCACCTACATGAACAACAGTTGAGTGATAAGTATTCTAAATACTGACCCCCCAAGAATATTCGAGGTTCACTGAATAGAGATCTTTCTGAATGCATATTCATTCGTTACACATATTCATTCATGAAACAAGGAAGCTCTGAGTGCTTTTCACATACCGGACACTGTTCTAGGTCCCGGAATGGAGCAGGGAAGAAAAGAATCCAACAATCCCACTCCCGGGAGGTAACATTCCCGAGGTGGAAGGCTGCCAATAAACAGATGCCAATAAACAGATGTGAGTAGAATAGCGCATCCGGTGAGATGAAGCAGCAGTGGCAGGCAGAGATGGCCCGTGGCGGGAGGGGGATATTGTTTTGATTGGTCATAAAAATTTATCTCACTGAGATGCAAACATTGGAACAAAGACTCAAAGGAGTGAGGGAGGGAATGGAGAGGTGCGATGCTATGGAATGTTCTACCAGATGGGAAGTCCCTCAAGACGGACCTTGGCTAGAGTGTTCAGAAACAGCAAGGAGACCAAGGTGCTTGGGCAGAAGTCGGGCACAGGGGTGAGACTGAGGGTAGGAAGAGAGGAGTGGAGAGAAGACAAGCAGCTGGGAGGACAACGGGAAGGAGAAAGCAGGGGCATGTGGAAGGACTTCAAGAATGTTTTAAGAGTTGGGCTTTTCTCCAAGATGGGAAACCATGCAGAGGTATTGTTCAGAGGATATTCATGTCCACAGCCTCCCTTGCTGCCCCTGAGATGACTTTTGGGATCAAAGGCAGATGTAGATAGAGGACAGCAGTGGAGGTGGATAAAGGTGGCAGCAGAGGAGGCCAAAAGAAGTGGTTGAATTCTAGATAATGTTTCCCATTAGAAGCAAATAGCATCGATAAACCCACAATGTGATAAAATGTAAGAGCAAAGATAACACCTGATTTTTCACATCCAAGTGTCTGGAAATGTGGAATAGCTACTTGCGGATGTGGAGAAAGTGATGTTAGAAGAGCAGTTTTGTGGTGCATATGATGGAAGGTTTGCTTTGGAGGGTCACATGTGAGGTGCCTCTGACACCTTCCAGCAGCCATGGGAGTTAAGAGCTGGACAAGCTTTGGAGAATTCTAGGCTGGAGACGGATATTTGGCAATTGGCAGTGAGCAGATGGCATTTAAAGCTGCAGTGGACCCAACTGGTAGACCTTTTTCATTTGGCTTCCCAGTGTTTTTAGAAAGGGGAATTATGTGCCTTTAGGATGAAGCACACGTCCTCCAACTTCTACACCTCCATCCAGTTCTCTTGCTTTATCCAGTTTCTACTTCACCCCAGGATGATGCCCATGGTCTCCCGTAAGTTCCTCCAGAAAACAGATCTTGCTCTTGATGGTTCAGTGATGCAGGGTTTGGGCATGGAGTCTGTTCTCAGAAATGTCTGACAAATGAATGAATGGTTTTGTTACAGAAAAATGGAGTAAAGTCAATATGGTTAAAGGAAAGGCCACTCCCGAGAGCATATTGGAAAATCAAGAATTAAGACAGGAAACCAAAGAAAGAAATGTCTTGAATGGACCTTTCACAGCCAGGCACTCCTGGGGGAAGGAAAGCTGGATTTGGAATGTAAGTGTCTTAGGAAGGAGCAATTGAGAATGGCCATTGAGAATAGATGCAGAAATGGAGTTTCAAACCCATCTGGGTCGACGTGGCAGCGTGCATCTGTTGGTACCATCAGATGGCTCCCCCACCAGGCTTCCTGCCACATCCTCCATGTTCTAACTGCCAAACTGCATAAATGCAGCAAATTCTTTCACATCTTATTGGCTTTGGATTGTACTTTTCTATATAGAGTTTATCTCTCTGTGGACTCTCAGTCGATATTCAACAATCTAAGAGTCATGTTTCTGTAACCTCCATCACTACCTCACACAGACCAAGAAATTGGTCATGTTATGTTACTTACAGTTGGCGTTGATGCTGCATCTGCCACATGGCTCACAAACACTCCAAGAGCTAGCCTGATGCACATGTAAGAACTCGTAAATATGTGTTGTATCTAATGTTACATAGGATCTAGAAACAGAACTGACAAATAATTAAGGGTCACTCTGGCATTTGCTATACCCAAAGGGAACTGGCACTTACTCACTAGGACAGGCAACATCTATACCCTGCTGAGAGCTGTCCATGGATTATTAATAAGCCCTGGGTAATATGTCATTAAGATCAACTACCTCCAATTCCCCTGTTTGATTTGGTTTTGATACTAAATTTCATGTTCACAAAACAATATTTTGATGATTATTTAACTTTTCCTACTGAACACTGTGAAATAATCACCTTCAATTAAAGATAAATATTTGATGACAGACCACACTCTCCATTCCTTAAAGGTGTTTGAAATATAAACTATAGTTCAAAAGCTAGCATTCTTGTTTTGGTTAGCGTCAAACACAGCCAAATGATGTTTGATGAATAAATAAAATGAGATCTACTAGTAAAGTTAACCATCAGAACCTGGGGGAAAAATGAGGAAAAACAAAACAAAACAAGAGAATGCTGAAATTCAAGTAATCAGACAATGCATTATATGCCTCCTCTCTAAGTTCTGAGTTTCAGGACATTCAAAATAAACATAGGATGCTCAAGTGCTTTATAGTGTAACTGAGAACATTACAACTGATAGGGAACCATAGGTCAGACCAGGTGTTAGAGGATGTATAACCAAACAGACACATAAGAGCAGCTCAGAAAAATCAGAATCCTCAGAAAAGTCATGGAGGAGAGGATCCAGCTAGACTTGAAATGATGGGAAATTCTAGGGCAATTATGGCAAATGTCATAATGACAGCACCAGATGCCAAACCCGTGTTTTCATATATTATCCAACGTAATCCTCATAGAACCTATAAAACATAGATACTGCTGTTACCTGTGCTACAGAGACCATAAAATGTTCATTTAGATGAGGTAAGTAGCACAGATCAAATGGGGAGTCAAAGGCAGATGCAGAATTTAAATCCAGATCTGTCTCTGCACCACATGCTCCTAACCATTACTGTGTAGTTTACTGAGGAAATTCCACATTCCAGATGCTTTAGTTATCAGTGATAATGCTTGGTGTACCTTTCTATTATCTGAACTTTACAAAGCATAAAGAATATCCATATGCATTATATGAAGCAAGCATGAATTCACAAAAACAAGACAAATGAAAATTATCTTTTCGTGAAAAGCAAAGATTCTAGTTACAATGGTTGGAAATGGAACCCAACAGTGCATGAAATGAAGAGCACCATGTCAAGGTCAGCAGGTATCCAGCCCTGTCCTGGAAGCCTACCCCATCTTTCCAAATGAGGTGAAAGGGCCCCAAATACAAAACTCTTACTATTTCTTTAAATTTGATTTTCTCAGATACCTAAGAGGGTCCAAAGAATCAACTGAAAAAAAAATCTTTAAAAACCACCCTTCCAAAAAATATCTGTTTAATAGCAAGTTACACAATACACACCCACAATCAATAGCTTTCCTATTAGCTGGCAAAAACAAAAAATGCACAGCAGAAAATATAAAATGTCTAGAGTGATTTGACAAAAAATATGAAAGAAATAAGATTAAATTTTTAAAAAATTATTGAAGGAGTGAAAACAAAAAGGAAACATTTAATGCAAGTGGAAAAAATGTATTGTAGATGTTAAAAATTCAACTTCTCACTAGCACCTGGATGCATATGCTTGTGTATGTGTGTGTGACTGTGTGTGAAATCCGTGCACTCCCTCAAGATATCTATTTGGGTTATCTTTTCACTTCAGTAAAGCAGAGAAGATGGAGAGGAAGTGAAGACTGAAATTAGGATAAAAGGAGAATGAGGAAGAGGAGAAAAGGAGAAACCGAAGAGCAGCATTTCAGCAGTTATCTCCAACCGTCTCCTAGGCTGCCAACCTCCACAGTCTTCATGCCACTGAAACAATGTGAAAGTATGATTTTTTTCGAACTCTCAACTTTGGAAAAAAATATCTCACCAAGGCTGTAAACCAAATAATTTTAAATTGCATGTAAATAATCAATGATTAAGTAGCTATGTTTTTCCTATTCATTTCTTATGATCAGTTTGAAATATACTTTATAATACTTATAGTCATTGAAAGCAGTTGATATATATAGTAATAACCAAAGTGGTGGGTAAAATTGTTCAATTACTTTTAATATCCATATTTACATTCACATAAAAACAAATCTTGGTTCAGTGAAAATATGAAACAAGGTAAATATTTTTTATTCACTTATATAAAACATTTTATTTTTTTATATTGAAAGATCCATGACCAAATTGTAAATGGAGGATACAAGGGGTGAATGTTGGAAATCATTCAAACTAGATGAACACAGGCACAGTACTTACATGAATTTCTTCTTCTTTTTAAAAATGTTTTAGTTGCAGATGGACACAATACCTTTTATTTTATTTATTTATTTTTATGGTGCTGAGGCTTGAACCCAGGGTCTCACATGTGCTAGGCGAGTGCTCTACCACTGAGCTATGACCCCAGCCCGAATTTCTTCTTATCTTTACTATTATTTTTTATTTTATAAAATATTAAAATATATTTTTCTTGCATGTTCTGCATTTTATAATTGAATGTTATACTACATCTACAGACACAAGCAGTTATTTTCAAATAAAAGAAATTCTTGCTATAATGTTCTCTTGTATTTTCAGAAACAATTTATTTATTTTTTATTGCAACTGAAACTTCTGACCATACATGAACATACCCTTATGATATTTTCTTTCTTTTCATATATGATCTAAAACTTGGCTACCTCAGAAAATCCTGACCTGCTTAGGAGTTCTTAAATTTCATTTTTATTTTTTTGGAACTCAAATAGTATCTTTATTAAATCAGATAGCTTGTATGAACAATAGGGTTCTCAAACACATAAACACATAATTATACAGACTCTATTTGTACTCAAAGAGAATAAATACAGTCTCTCATTCTGGGTCCTTCCTGGTCAAAAGTTAGACAATAAAGTCCATTATATCCTTCCTGCATGCAACTGACCTAATGACCACTTTATTAATATACTTTAAAATTATTTTGAAATTATTCTTCCATTTTTACAATCTGCTAAATTTTAAGCAACACGATCCATGAAGTGAAGGATTTGATGTATTATTTACAGTTTTTAAATACCCACACAGACAAATACTTTACTATGAAAATGAAAAATGTCCAACCAGGAGCCACCTGCAGCCATCTCCTATTTTGCGCCTGCACTCAGGCCCAGCTGCAGGCCTTTGTCCTTCTCAGTGGCCACGGAGAGCAGGTTAACCAAAACTGTGATTTCAGTTCATATTTGAAAGCTCATTGCAAATTTGAACTTTTCCAAGTGGAAATTTAGCAATAGCTTAGACAGAAGTACGATTGAAACAAATAATCATGATGAATGAAATTGATATTTTTTGCAGTATTCAGTTTTTTGCATCGTGATTCATAACAAATTCACATAACTGGTCTCATACTCAGGGTAGAGAGCAGCTCCATCACCTGAAACTCCCCTTATGCACCCCTTGCCCATCCCCACAGCCCTAGCAATCACTAGTCTGCTTTCCAGTACCAGGGCTTTGCCCTTTGACCATGTTACATAGAGACATACATTATGCAGTATTTTCCAACTGGTTTCTCTCACCCAGTACAATGCCACTGAAGTTCTCTGAAGCCATTGCACATATAGTTTGTCCTATTTACTGCTAAGTAATATTCCACAGATGCACTTGGAGCATTCACTCATTGAGGAACACTTGGGTGATCTCAAATAAAGGCTACATATTCAGAACTGGTCAGAACACACATTTTCATTTCCCTGGGATAAATACTTGGAAGTCAGATTCAGGATCATATGGAAAGTATGCGTTTCTAAGGAAACTCCTGACTTGGTTTTCAAGGTCTACAGTGTTTTGTTTTCCCTCTAGAATGGAGATGAGGTCCCGTGGGTCCCCGATCTCACCATAACATGGTGCTGTTATTGCTGTTTTGATTTTTGCCAATGTTAAAAGTTAAGTTGTGGTGTCTCTTGGTGGTTTGCTCTTCTCCAGTGGTTAATAGGTTCAGCACCTTGATACTCTTTGTGGGGGAAGTGTCCAAGTCTTCTGTACCCCACTTTCAACTAGAAAGATACTTCTTTTTGATCATATTCCTAGATAAAACTTACAGGATAGAAAAAGATGTCTGGATTCAGCAGTTTGTTTGAATTTCTTATGCTGTCAACTCATTTTCCTTTCAGAAATTCAATAAATATGACCTGAAAATAACGGAATAGGAATAAACATGTGAATAGAGGAGCTTTTCAACACAGCTTTTCTTCCTTGGAGGGAAACGAGAACAGGGTTGGGAGATGCATTCTGGCTAATGTAACCGAGTATGCAAAGAAGAACAAAATTAACGTGCAATAATGTGGAGACTGGCACACAGCTGCCCACAAAACTTTTACGTTCGCATAAATTTTTCTCTATGCTTGCTCATTGAGGTGTCCTGATACGTATTCGGTTGTCATTCATTTTATTTATAGTCTTTTTAAAATACTAGCATTGTTATTAGGGAGGCATTCTTATCATCTGTCTGCACAGATGTGTGTGAAACAAGACCTTAGTGATTATGAACGAGGCAGCCTGCAAGCTTCATTCTAAGGCATTGTGTCTGTTCCATTGCCTCCTGCCTCCACCTGCTCTTGTGATGGCACACATTCATGCTGCAGAAGTAGTTTTGCAGCCATGCTCCTATCATGAGCCCTGAAGGAAGGTAAAGTCCCTGGTGAGAATCCACGTTCACGGTGCTACATCTAATCTAAACATAAAGAAAAATCTAAACTTCTGGGGCTCTCCCTTTCTGACTTTATTGTGTTAACATTTGACTTCTTGCTGCACAGAGCCTATAATACCATGTTTAAGAACTCTAGTGCATGCCTGTAATCCCAGGGGCTCAGGGGGCTGAGGCAGAAGGATCACTAGTTTGAAGCCAGACCCAGCAATTTAGTGAGGCCCTGGGTAACCTGGTGAGACTCTGTCTCAAAAAATGTGGCTCAGTGGTTAAGCACTCCTGGGAGGTTCAATCCCCAGAGTACCCCACTCCCACCAAAAAACCAAAAACCAAAAAAAACACAAAAAACCCAGAAACTAAAACCAAAGATAATTCTAGCCAATGAGATTTTTAAAAACAATGATGCACACATTTTGAAAGACAGGCACTAATTAATAGTAGAATATTTTACTTCCTAGACATGATTATATCTTGAGTTTTATCCTTTATGTGTTATTTACAAAACAAAATACAAATTTAATGTCCATTCTTTGAATTTCTTTCACGGATTTTGAAATTAAGTGTAGATATATTATGTATTTTGTCTTTGGAAAACATGGGCTCGCACTAATAGATCTAAAAGATTCACAAAATGCTAGATGGATTTAAGTATCTCAAGCCATTTCATTCGGAATTTCATACTTCAATTTTTGTGTCTGACAACAAATATTGACTTTAAGAATCAATCAAACAAAAAGGACATGTATCTGTATAAACAAACAAAAAGAACATATATTTGTACAAATACACACATACAAACACACATACATTCTGTCATAAATCTGTTTTTACATTGCTTAGTGAATGTGCATCCTCACATTCTCAAATGTTAATAAATATATCAGGATGCATGACCATAGTTTGCCCAAAGCCTGAATAATTTCTAGGAAACCCTCTCCCTGAGATAAAATATGCAAAAGAAATTCATATTAAAATAAAATCACAAGACTTTATGACAGCAACTGTAACTATGATTAAGAAATCAAAAGGTTACATGAATGTGATGATCAATTCCTAAATTTTTGAAATGGTAGAGTGAATTCTTAGAAGGCTGTTTAAAATCCCACAGTACTATACACTTGTGATAATGATGATGATGATACTTAGGATGATGATGATGATGATTGCCTAGTATGCAGTCTTCTCAGTACCAGACTGCTTCCCCAGTGACATATGGCCACCTTCCGCCCCTTTGGGGGAAACCTTCATTTCATTTTAATGATAGGATTTGAAGGGTTTATGGTGATGACTCATTTACTGTAGGAAACACAAATAGTTACACAGCACTTGCTGGGCATTAGACCCTGTTCTTAGTGGTTTCCATATATTACCCCATTATTTTCTCCATATATTATCCCATTCAATCACACAGAGGTAGGTAGTTATTAACACCAGCCCCATTTATGGATGATCAAAGGGATAGACAGGCCCCAGACCTAAAACTGGGGATTCCAATCAGGACAGTCTGGCTCCAGGCTTCAAAATCTTAATCCCACCATTCCTCTTGGGAAGATGGAAGTTCAGAGAATCCAGCTCTGCTCCTTCAGGCTCACCTTCACTCACGATAACACCCTCTTCTCTGCAAGCGCTCCTGTTCCCTGTCAGAGAGGGAACCCTTGAAGCACTTATTGATGCCAAAGTGGAAAGATGTTAAAGTGACAAGTCTGATTTCCAAGAATATACCCAGTGTTTTAAATCATATTTCAGACAGAATCCAGCAACTCAGCAACTAGGCGTGATGCATTCTTTCTAATTACCATCGAACATTTGGTTTTTCAGACATTCTGCTGTCACTAAACCACTGTGATTTCATGCATGAGAACTTGCTCAGCAAAAATATTTTCAAAAACAACAAGGACAGCTGTCAAAGATGATCATAACCTTTGCAATACAAAGAATCATAAAAGGAACTACTGGGTATCTTGGGATGGAAACTGGGGGCAGCACTTGGTTATTTACCAAACTCCACAGCACATCTACTTCCTTGTCTGCATCCCTGCACATGGGCATTTGTGTGCTGTACACAAACCACACATTTCATAGTCTCTACAATTACAGTGTGGGAGAGGAAATCCAGCATTTTTATTGGCTTCTCCTCAGAGTCATGAAGTCTTGGATATGTTAAAGCAATCCAGTGTTACCATCACATGGTGAACAGGCTTCTAATTTGTGCTCTTCCCTTTATAGAGGGCTGGACAGTCCTCATTGCCTGGGCTCTAGGTGCTAGGAAAGTTTTATTTAACACTTTTGGTATGACTTATACATATTTATTAAGTATGTGTAAAAATATCAGAAAAGGAATACATAAATACATGTACATATGTCTATATCAGGTGGTCCTATGAATTGATTTTCATATCTCTATATCACATCTATATTTATATCTATACTATCTTTCTCCTTCCAGCCATTTTTTTTAAATTATTTTATTGTTGGTTGTTCAAAACATTACATAGTTCTTAATATACCATATTTCACAGATTGATTCAAGTGGGTTATGAACTCCCATTTTTACCCCGTATACAGATTGCTGTGTCACATCAGTTACATTTCCATTGATTTACAAATTGCCTTTCTAGTGACTGATGTATTCTGCTGTCTATCCCATTCTCCACTGTCCCCCCTCCCCTCCCCTCCCCTCCCCTCCCCTTCTCTCTCTCCATCCCCTCTACTATAAATCGTTTCTTCCACTTATATAATTTTTCTCCTACTCCTCCTTTCCTCTTATAGGTAGTTGTGTATAACCCTGAGGCTCACCTTCCAATTCCATGCAATTTCCCTTAACTCTCACTTTCCCTCCTGCCTATCATCCCTGTTTAATGTTAATCTTCTTCTCCAGCTCTTAGTCTCTACCCTGTCCTTGGTTACTCCCCTTATATCAAAGAAGACATTTGACATTTGTTTTTTAAGGATTGGCTAGCTTCACTTAGCATAATCTGCTCTAATGCCATCCATTTCCCTCCAAATTCTATGATTTTGTCATTTCTTATTGCAGAGTAATACTCCATTGTGTATAAATGCCACATTTTTTTAATCCATTCATCTATTGAAGGGCTTCTAGGTTGGTTCCACAATCTTGCTATCGTGAATTGTGCTGCTATGAACATCCATATAGCAGTGTCCCTGTAGCATGCTCTTGTTAGGTCTTTAGGGAATAGACCGAGAAGGGGAATAGCTGGGTCAAATGGTGGTTCCATTCCCAGCTTTCCAAGAAATCTCCATACTGCTTTCCAAATTGGCTGCACCATTTTGCAGTCCCACCAACAATGAACAAGTGTACCCATTTCCCCGCATCCTCGCCAGCACTTGTTGTTGTTGGACTTCTTAATGGCTGCCAATCTTACTGGAGTGAGATGATATCTTAGGGTGGTTTTGATTTGCATTTCTCTGACTGCTAGAGATGGTGAGCATTTTTTCATGTACTTGTTGATTGATTGCATATCCTCCTCTGAGAAGTGTCTGTTCAGGTCCTTGGCCCATTTGTTGATTGGGTTATTTGTTATCTTATTGTCTAATTTTTTGAGTTCTTTGTATACTCTGGATATTAGGGCTCTATCTGAAGTGTGAGGAGTAAAAATTTGTTCCCATGATGTAGGCTCCCTATTTACCTCTCTTATTGTTTCTCTTTCTGAGAAAAAACTTTTTAGTTTAAGTAAGTCCCATTTGTTGATGCTTGTTATTAACTCTTGTGCTACGGGTGTCCTATTAAGGAATTTGGAGCCCGAACCTACAATATGTAGATCGGAGCCAACTTTTTCTTCTATCAGACGCAGAGTCTCTGATTTGATATCAAGGTCTTTGATCCATTTTGAGTTAACTTTTGTGCATGGCGAGAGAAAGGGATTCAGTTTCATTTTGATGCATATGGATTTCCAGTTTTCCCAGCACCATTTGTTGAAGATGCTATCCTTCCTCCATTGCATGCTTTTAGCCCCTTTATCAAATATAAGATAGTTGTAGTTTTGCGGATTGGTTACTGTGTCTTCTATTCTGTACCATTGGTCCACTCGCCTGTTTTGGTACCAGTACCATGCTGTTTTTGTTACTATTGCTCTGTAGTATAGTTTGAAGTCTGGTATTGCTATACCGCCTGATTCACACTTCCTGCTTAGCATTGTTTTTGCTATTCTGGGTCTTTTATTATTCCATATGAATTTCCTGATTGTTTTATCTATTTCTACAAGAAATGCTGTTGGGATTTTGATTGGGATAGCATTGAACTTATAGAGAACTTTTGGTAATATCACCATTTTGATGATGTTAGTTCTGCCTATCCATGAACAGGGTATATTTTTCCATCTTCTGAGGTCTTCTTCTATGTCTCTTTTTAGGGTTCTGTAGTTTTCATTGTATAGGTCCTTCACCTCTTTTGTTAGGTTGATTCCCAGGTATTTTATTTTTGGGGGGGATATTGTGAATGGAGTAGTTGTCCTCATTTCCGTTTCAGAGGATTTGTCGCTGATATACAGGAATGCATTTGATTTATGCGTGTTGATTTTATATCCCGCCACTTTGCTGAATTCATTTATTAACTCTAATAGTTTCTTTGTAGACCCTTTTGGGTCTGTTAGGTATAGAATCAATCATCCCTGGGATGCAAGGCTGGTTCAATATACGGAAATCAATAAATGTTATTCACCACATCAATAGACTTAAAAATAAGAACCATATGATCATCTCGATAGATGCAGAAAAGGCATTCGACAAAGTACAGCATCCCTTTATGTTCAAAACTCTAGAAAAATTAGGGATAACAGGATCATACCTCAACATTGTAAAAGCAATCTATGATAAGCCACAGGCCAGCATCATTCTGAATGGAGAAAAATTGAAGGCATTCCCTCTAAGATCTGGTACAAGACAGGGATGCCCTCTCTCACCACTTCTGTTCAACATAGTCCTCGAAACACTGGCCAGAGCAATTAGACAGACGAAAGAAATTAAAGGCATAAAAATAGGAAAAGAAGAACTTAAATTATCACTATTTGCTTCCAGCCATTTTTAAAATAAGAAATGGACTAATATAAAATTATTAAAATAAAAATCAATATATATTGTTCTCATAATTACCCTAAAATCATTGGATTTGACTTGGTGACCACTAAAATCTTGGGACTAGTTGCTTAGATGCTCATATCTGACTTGACTTTTGGGAAGCAAAGGGGCTGAGCTAAAATTGCATCAGTGCCTTTCAGCCTGATCTATAGAAGCTTGGGTTTTTGCACAAGGTGGTGCAGTGAAAGGAGGGAGCTGCCATTTTTCACATCATCCTGCAAATGAAACTCCACCTTGCCGGGCCAGGCTGGAAAAAGAGGGATCAAAGCAGACGTGAAAATCTCTAATCTTTAAGCAGATGTAGACACCTCTGATCTTGAAGGTCCTGTGTAGCTGTACATTTTTATCATTAAATTCCTCAAAGAGACATATTAGACTTTAAATGTATTGTGATATCATAGGGAATAGCATCTAAATTCTCTATGCTTCTCTGCAAAACACAAGTTCATCTATGAAAAATGTAGGAATGTGGTTGGGATAATTTAGAATTATATCTGGTGGTCCTGAATGTCTTGATTATTTTTTTAAAAAAATATACAATATAACATTAAAGAATCATCAAATATTAAGTGATTTAAAAAAATTTATTTCTGAAAAAGGAAACATGGCATAATTTGGGCTTAAAGAAAATATATAGATTGAAAGGTTTGTTAATTCAATGTCCATCCCTCAAGGGGGAAAAAAAAACGTCTATTTGTGATCCTTAAATATCCATTCATTTTGATGATACCCTGACAAGCAAGATTCTAAATTATAATTATTGCTAATAGATTAGTTAACTCCATGAAAATTTTCTTACTCTGAAGATGGAGTCAGTTTGTTGCTACATAATCAAACATGATGGATCACTTGGGATCCAATAGCTAAAGCGAAGGACAAATCTCTGAAGCAAATGTCTTTTGGAGCTTGGTTTTATCAATAGCCATTACCGCATTCACCTAATTTGCAAAGGAAGGGATCTTTGATCCACAATTGCTTGTTATCGCATGGTTCGCTTTCCATATACACATGACTGGGATTTGAAAGAAAAAGATGTTGACATAAAATAAATGTAAATAAATTTCAAAGAAGTGCTGCCACCTCTTGGCTGTTCTTTTGAGAAGCAAACACATATTCTTGAAAATCTGCCCCATACTTGAGAAATGCTCAATGAAAAGACTGGGAAATATCACTGTAATCAGCATTTCTACTGCATTAGCATTTCTTATTTGCATGATTTCCATTATTTTGGAAAGGTTTCAAAAAAGACTACTTGATGTGAAGTGATTTCTCCAAATGTTAATACAGCAGTAGAAAAGATCTGTTTCAGAAATGGAGGAAGATGTCATGTTTTACTGCGGCCAGACATGTTAATGCTGTGCCAATCATACCAATGGAGGTAAGAAGGTAAATTTTCATTGTTGCACAACAGACCAGAAAAGACCACTGACATGTTCGGGTCTCAGTTTTCCATTCAGACCAAAGTTTCATTTCATCATTGTGTATCTATCTATTTGCAAATATCCTTTCACTAATCCTGCTCTCTAAATAAAGTGGGGGTCAAGTTACTCTGCTTTACTCTTAAGTTCTTTAAAATTTCTTTCATTCCTAATTAATTTGCTTTAGGGTTGAAAGAGCAGATGCCCCCTAAGGAAATAATTTACTGACTGTAGTTACTACAGTTGCTGTTGAATCAATAATTATAATAAGATTAAGCCCCATGATTTTCTAACAATTTCATTTAACTGACTCTGACCTGAAATTGGAAATCTTTTTTGAGTCCAATGATCATCTTTATTATTTATCAAAACAGGTTTAAGAAATCAAAATATACATCAGGATTTACAAAATGCCAATTATTTCAGTTTAAAAAGTTGACTTCAGGAATATTCAGTAGTAGTATTTTTTATATTTAAAATATTTCTTCCATCCTCTTTATAATTATTATATAACACAATGACTTAAAAACCAAAGATTTCAAGAGCTTCCAAAAATGCACCTGCAGTTTAAAAAAACAGGACCAAGTGAGCCAGGGGCTCATTCCAAAGACCATCAGGTAACTGAGATTTAATCCAGGTTTTGTACTGTCATTGACCTTGACCTGCCCTTCAGTATGCTATCTGTGCATACCTACAGAGCATCACTCTCCAGTGAAGTCTGAACAACAGGGCTTTGGATCCTTCAAGCACAGTTCTGACTCCCTTGTGGACATCTGAGGAGGGTGGGAGACTCACAGATTTCATTCTCCCACTCTATCTCTCTCTGCCTTCCTCTACACCATGTCTACTTCATGACACCCCAACCAGTGGCCCTGAAGATGCTTCTCTCCCCCCAAAAAACTGTAGTGGGCAGTACCTTGAATCATTTCCTATGATATTACAAGTCCTTTTCTGTACTTACTTCTATGCTGCCTCACATCTTTTCCTTATTTCCACACTTCATATCCTTCATCAAGTTTATTCTGAAATTAAGCTACATTAAATATGGATAAACACAACCACTAAAATACCTTCCCATTGGTCCCTCCTTCCTTACCTAAAATAGCCCTGTACAGACTTGTCAGTTTTCTGCCAAGAATATTTTTAAAGTTTATGAATCTATGTGTTGTAAGGTGTGGAAGAGAACACCAGGGAGTGCAGAGTGTTCATGTTAACATTAGGGCACTCAGGAATGAAGACAGTCCAAAATGGCAGACCAGGTGCAGGGACTCACTTTACTGTTAGGCATATGCAGTGTGTCTCTTGCTACCAGTGAGTTCATGACCAGAACTGTCACATTGAGAACATTCTGGTTTCCATCCTAGGGATGATGAAGGTCATCAATGTTTTATTTTAAGATTTCTTCATGGGACAAGTACCATTATAGTGATTCTTTAGGCACCTAATGCACAAAATAGTACTGACTTTGGAAAGGGGCACTGGTTACCCAGCTTTCCATCAGAAAATGCAGTCAGGAGTTTCAGAAACCTCCTGCCTCCTACGGTATAAACCTGGATGAAATACTACACATCTCCGTGATGAACGTGGGAGAGTCTGATGCAATCAGAGCTGCAAAAGACCTCTCATTATCGTCAGTAAAGGGAACCTCATGTGAATATACGGCTCTAGTTATGTGCTATGTTCCTAAAGCCATCACTCAGATGTTTTGAACGCTGATTTGACTTTCTCATAGAAATAGCATTATTATGATCATTAGTTCCAAGGTTTGCTCACAATGTCACTGTAATGTCTAAGAGCATCACTTGGACTATAGTAAGCAGTGACTGTGATGAGGACTCTGAAATGCTGGTGATGTGCTTGGGAATGGGGTTGGGACCCACACTCAGGAGAGAAAAAAAGAGCAAGACCCATCCAGAATTCCTGAGTTTTGATTGCCAGATGTAAACCCCCTATTGCACTAGGAACTTTCATTCACCAGTAGGCAGTGCAGGGTTAGTACACACCATACAGAGAAGCCTGGTCACTGAGTAAAGGATGGAGAACTAGTCAACCACTAGGACTGAGGCTCAAACTCACATCGGTGTGTAGTCTCCAAACTGGGAAACTTGGTCATCTGAAAAGAGGAAATTTAATAATTTTTTGGAAAACCAATCTTGATACTTGCACTGCCAAGGGGAACAAAGATGTCGCTTCTCCATCAATGACCTTTGTGGTCCAATGTGAATGGTGGGTGTGATCTATCTTTATAAAGAACTATGTAAACAAAAATTATAATGGGCCATGAGGAAGAAAGTAGGATCCCCATTCTCCCCAAGTCCCCTCAAACACACATGCACGTATGTGCTCACAGATAAGCACACACCTAAGGGCTCTGCTTCACCCCGGACTTGACAACAAAACAGGAAAAGGATGATTAGAAGACTGCTCAGCAGGTGAACCACAATCTTGATCTCTAACAATACCAGGGGGCAGCTTGTTAGGGCCTGATTTTGTAACTGAGTTAAAACAGGGTGCTACAACCAATCACATTATTCTAGACTTCTTCATAAATCCACCAAATGAATTAGCTCAGGTTTTATGGAAAAACTTAAATGTAATACATTTTTTTTTAAAATTATATACACACATATTTGTTTATTTGTTTTGTTTTTCATAAATAACATAGGATACCAGTAAATTACTATGGTCAAAAGACCATCTACTACATACATGATCTTAGGTTTATGGAAACATGGGTCTTCTACCAGCTTTCTTTCCTTACAGCCAATGAGATGCTGGCACCTAAGACTGTTACATTGTTCCCTTGTGTATACAATAGGGAGTTTTTATATTGCAATAATGCTTCCATTTAAGAGTTTTTAAATTTTTATTATTATTATTTTTTCTTAGCAGATTTCTTAAAAGGATTTACTATAAAGACTCTGGGATAACACTGAAGGGTACCTAAGAGAGAGAAAATAGCATTGATATATTTAGTAATTGCGTTAATAGCTGAACCAGTCTAAGACCTAAGTGTGATTTTTGTTGTTGTTTAAGTGTATTTGATGGCTTTTGAACATTCTTATCTCCTAAGAATTTGAATACATTTAAATGCAGACTTCATGAAATCTGGAGTTCTTTCCACTGTGCAGGGAGTTCTTAAAATAGAACAATTAATTTTTTTGTTCTCAGATAGATGGGTTTATATAATTTTACAGCTAGAAAAGGCTTTAGAATTCTTGTAATATAGTATATCCCAAAATTTGTAGGCCATGAAAATCTCTGGAGAGCTAAAGAAAGGCTGGGGTTGTAGCTCAGTGGCAGAGTGCTTGCCTAGCATGGGTGAGGCACTGGGTTCAAATCTCAGCACTGCATATAAATAAATGAATAAAATAAAGCTCCATTGACAAATAAAAAACAAAAAGTGGTGCTTATCTAACAACCAAATATCTACCCAGAAAAAAAATTCCAGTTGAAACCTAGTTAATACTTATATGGATTTCAAAATCTCCCAAAAGACATTTACAGATGCCTTATGTGCACATATCCCTGGAATAAGAGCTCTGATCTTGGGCACTTCTAGAGGAGAACACTTTTCCTCGCCACCCATCCAATTCTCTTTTGCCCTGTGAGCTGTGACCACCAAAGGCACTGCAAGGCTGATGCTGTTTATCAACCTGCACAGGATCTATTTCAAAGACTCTGAGGTGTACAGGGAGAAGTTTCCTGACCTGCAATCCATCTATCACATGACTTCATTTTTTTTTAAAGAGAGAGTGAGAGAGGAGAGAGAGGGAGAGAGAGAGAGAGAGAGAGAGAGAGAGAGAGAGAGAGAGAGAGAATTTTTTTTAATATTTATTTTTTAGTTCTCGGCGGACACAACATCTTTGTTGGTATGTGGTGCTGAGGATCGAACCCGGGCCGCACACATGCCAGGCGAGCGCGCTACCGCTTGAGCCACATCCCCAGCCCCCCACATGACTTCATTAACTGTTAACATTTTGGTGACTTCTCCCCTCCCTCTCCTTTTGTCTAAAAGATTTTATAACAAATCCAGGGCATTCCCCCAAATGTGGATGAGCCCCTATCCCTATCTCAGGCCCCCCTTTACATCATCTAATTCAAAATTCATATTAAAATTTTTCTTGTCAAAAGACTTTTTATAATTAATTTATTTGAATCTGAATTTTTAAAAAATATTTGTAGATTTAGATTTGCTTGCTATTTCTCTTAAAGCCCTTTTATTTAATAATACCCTCCTGAATTCTCTTTTGATTGATTTCTTTTGTTTAAGGATCTCCCACATTTGGGATTTGATTAATTATTTCCTTACCTATTTTTTTCCTCCATCCATGGGTGCCTCAACATCTGGCATTTAGATGCAAGTTTCATTTATTTATTATCTATCACATTATTTTTGCTCCATTATGTTCCATCTTGAAGGAGAGCAAGGGTCTGAGAATCCCCTCGCCCCACAGAACACACAGTTTTAATTTTCAATCTGAAGTTCTCTCATCTCTTCTCAGATATGAGTTGCTTTGATCATGTGATCGTCTCTTTATCTGCTGAGGAACAGGTTTTTTTCTGATTTAGGGATTTAGGCCGCCTCCTCTCTGCCTTTGTTCCTACCCTGAAGAGCAGGCAGGCTAGAATAAAACGTGCTCCAAATCTTACGCTGAGACAATATTCATGGAAGCATCTGGTGTGGTCCCTAACACATGGAAAGCTCTTCAATGTTAAAGCCAAATCAGAATACATCTCATTTCTCACTCAAAATAATGGCCATCAAAATAACTGTCATCAGGTATTAATCAACTTCTAAATTGAGATACACGAAATTCTTTACATCCATCACAAGTTAAACTAAGATATGCTCTGTAATGTCTGCCAATGGAATAACATACATCTCTCACTCATTGTCACAGACAATATCAGCATCTACAGAATTGTGGGCTTATATCTGGTTCTCAAACACTGATAATCAAAACAAATAAACAACAATAAAATTATGCAGTCAAAAGGCTGAAGATCCAGCATGCAACTTAGGAATGTGAAATGAAATCAGTATGTTAGACAAATCACATGTCAAGTTGTCAGGAATAATGAATACTCCACGTAATTATCACCAGTCTGTCGTTACAGCATTGACCAGCTTATTACTCCAATAGCTCCATATTCTCAAAGGCATATTGAACACTTGGATGCTAAACATCCCAGAGTAGATCATGAACTATTCTGAAGAACATAAGTAGAATTGATTTTTTTTCTTTGTATTCTCTCAGGTAGAATAAAAATCTGTTACTCAAAGAAAACCAAGGAATAGTATTATTACTATGTAGTCAAATGATAATGAACCCTCATGTAAGAACGGCATTTGGCAGAATGTAAGCATGTCAGTCATCAGCATCTCTTAAGTCCTAGTGGATCAACAAGTGCCTTGTAGGTCTCTTTTATGAAAGTTTCTTATTGTTTCCCATTTTGTGCTTCTCAAGCACATTTTAAAACTTGTCGCAAATGGACTACTCTACTGGGGACACTTAAGGAAGACAGAGTTTATCTGATCATACATTCTTTCCATAAATAACTTGCTAAAGCAACATGGTCACAAGTCCACTGATGTTAGACAGAAAGATGAACAGCACGCTTCTTATCTTCAGTAGAGACTTATTTCCATGAATTTTTCCTAAACCCATTTCTTGGAGGTGAGGTGAAGTCCTCAGCTTCACATGCTCCCCAAAGAAAGATGGAGCCTTCAAGATGGACTCTCTCTAGATGGGACCCCTACTGCCCAAACACGAGTGGGAAGGACACTCTAGAACTGTGTGTTCCTGGAAAGGATCCCCACCCTTCACGTATGGGAAGTGATTGTTGGGTCTCATCCAAGCTCCCCCAAAGTAGAAGCCACTGAAGCCCTGCCTCTGTTCTCCAAGAGGTCCGCATAGCACAATCTGAAGTCACCATTAGATGTGATTTAATCCAATTCAGTACCTATTTACTCTAATAAATGGAAGGCTGTGCCTCCTGAAATTCATATATTGAAACTTTAATCCCTATGTAATGGTACTTGGAGGTGGGCCTTTGGGAAGTCACTAGGTTAAGAAGGTGGAACCTTCATGAATAGGATCAGCACTTTAGAAATAGAAGCTAGCTAGCTAGCTTTCTGTCACATGAAGACCCAGCAAGAAGGCAGCTGTCCATAAACCAGGAAGAGTTTTATAGACATCTTTCGTGGAAAGATGAAGAAGGAAGCTCTCAACCCCAACGGAATTTATTGAAGACGGCATCGTGAAAGAAAACACCCTGAAATACATGTAAAAATGTAAGGTCAGAAATCAGAGCCAAATGTATTTCCCATGCTGAGAATAGCATCAATGGAATACCATGTAGGTATATGCACAAGGACATGTTTTGTGCTTTAACATCAAACACGAGCTCGAGTGCAAGTCTTCATAATGTTCACGGTTAGCATATGGAAATTTAATTGACATAGAGCCAATTATGTAACATCAGCAGAGCACCAGTGAAGGAAACCACATACATAACAGAAAAAGCCCCCAGTGGTGGCGGAGTACTTTTGATTTCACAGGGGCCAGCTTACATCTGTCCCTTTGGTATCATGTGCCATGTCGGAAGGACAGCTGATCACAGGTTCCCAGACAACAAGGGTCTGGACAAAAAAAGCAGCTATTGCCATGTTTATTGAGGGCTGCAAACCTCAGTTCTTCTTCACATGTTGCTACAAACTGTGATTCTAAGCCCTAACTTCTTCTAGGCAACTATATTTAGCTTGGGAATTTTGTCCTCAATTGGAAGATCCATTGCCTCTGCAAAACCCAGTGTCACAGGTAACTTCTCTGAAGTTTTTATAGTTAAAGCTTCCATGTTTAGCTTTTATTTTTAACTAATTCCTCATGCTGTCAATCTTATGATACTAAGCTTCATTCAGCTGATCAATCAATCAATCAGTGCATCTTTGCTAGGGATTCAAATGGCAAAATGTCATTATGACATTGTTTTTAGAAACATCCATTCTGTGAGGGTGGTGTGGGCTTATTTATCTTGCACAAAAGCAGCTGTGGCCATGATGGTACACACACCAATTCCACACAGCTAGAGAGAACCAGAGAACATGATGAACTTCACAATTATAGCAGGCACTAGCTTTTCTTCCTGTAAAGTTGTTTCTCAACACTTATCCTCCATCATGACCTGGATATACCTTGTAGTAATGATTTATGGAACAAATAAGGATACTACAAGAACAGGAAGTAGAAAAAAAAACACCTTAATCTAAATATGATCTCCTTACACCTCCTTTTCCTATCTCCGGTCTAGGAAGAGGGAGTCATTCAGAGAGTGTCAGGGCACAAAAATCATTCGCAGAGGAAAAAACTCTCCAGGAATTATATGAAATCAGGATTTCCATTTAAATGGATTTATTATTATCTTATCCCATAAGATAGTTTTCAAAGCACAAAAGATATGAATGAGGGTGCAAAAGAGTGATTATATTTATAATTGACATTCTCTGGAAGCTGAACTAAATTTTTCATCACAATTTGCAGCTTTTACATGTGAACAGGAAAACCCACAAAGAGTTCAGACAGAACGATGCTCACACCCAACCCGCCTTCCTGGTGGGGCCAAATCCACTCCTTGGGTAAGACCCCACTCAAGTTTGATGATAATGATGATGATGGTAATGATAATGACAATGATGACCACTTAGCTCTTGTCACTCCCCTCACACAGAGGACTAGATAAAGATGGCTTGAAACTCCTGCACAATGAGAGCAAACTGCTCGGTGGTTAAGGAGCAATGTCTTCAGAGTAAATCATTCGAGATGGGAAGAAACAGAACCAAAAATGGAGTCATTTTCCAACTCTACCACAATTGAAAGGATCCTGGAGATGTCAGAGAGACAATTCTTGCTCATGATTCCCTAACACTAACTCCTTTCATTAGACAGAGGCCTGAAAGGTTCTATACAACAATCCCACAGTAAACTGCCAACCAGATGTCATGTGCCCCAATTCCCTCAAGATTGAGGGATGCACAAGACAGGGGGGGAATTGAAAGGGCACCCCTTTCAAATGAAGAGCCTCAAAATGTCTTCCCCGCCCCCCCTTTCATTTCCTGGTAACCTGTATTTCTCCATCCCAGCTTCCTGATGCTGGGAATGTAAACTGAGACACTGTTGTCTTGGTCTGGGTAGGCGCCAATGGAACAGGAATTAATTGCAACATTTCTAGCTAGCACAGCCTGGCTAAAGCCACATGCATATACTTCCTGGCTTTTGTTCCTACAGACTGTAATACTTTTGTAGACAAACAGAGGTAGATTAGATGACTTCCCAGTTTTAGCCAAATTTTAATTAAATTCATTTTTTTCTTTATATAAGATTTTCTCTTAATTATAATGTGAGTGGGCCACTGAATTCAGTCCACCAAAACACCAGCAGGGCCACTGGACCTGGGGCATCGATTTCATTAAGACCAATTTCACTAATCTTTTATAAAGGGTGAAAATACCAAAATGCATGCAAAATTTCCTCATGTCTCTGGCCCACTTAGGAACTGCTTCAGTAGAGGAGTCAGAGGAGCCTTCCATGGCCAAAAGGAGAGGCAGCTGACTGCTAAAGTTTCCCTGCCTGGCCAGTACCCCCTCACACCCTGAGCTTGCAGCCACCAGGGCTTCATGCCTGTGAGGCCAAGGTGGTTGGGGATGGGAAAGTCTTATGGATTGAGGAGTGTCAGAGCCTGACTTTGTGGAGGGCTGTTGGAAGCAGACCCTTCCCCCTGTGGGATACATTTTGTAGGTTTCCTTGAGATTTCCAGGAAGGGAATACTGAGAGCCACTGCCTGTGCAGGCCACCTGGGGAATACCTCTGGGTTGTTCCTTTGCTAAGAACTATCCATAACCCAGTGATAACATCCTACAGAGGTCCTACAGCCTTCTTTGCTGAAATTCCTATTCTTGGCAGGCCTCATGAGCAAAATCCTCTTCAAATGACCCAGGAATGCTGCTACTTGTAGAGCCCACATCTGGCCTGATATTTGCCCCTTAGTTCAAAGAGCCATTTTCTCTCCTAGGGCCCTCTGCTATATGGCCCATTTCAGCTGGTTTCTTGCCTAGGAGATGATATAGGCTTGAGTCATAGTAGAAACTGCAAAAATACTTCTGTGAAAAGAGAGTTGACACATATTGTATGAAAACTAGGTTGAATGCTTTGGGAAGGCATCATCAAAATTGTTGAATTAGGATGCAAAAGAAACAGAAAAAGACTGAAAGAATCATAGAAAAAAAAAACAAGAAAACCTCTGTAGTAAAATGGCTCCATAAGTAACTCACATACTCCTTTCTCTTGAAAAAAAAAATTAAAAATAAAATAAAACAAAAACACACCAGAATGGCAGAATCTGTATTGTGGGTCATTTTGTCCAGGACAGACAGAAAGGAAATGAAATCAGCAAGCCTGCAAGCAAGGAAGGAGCCTGGGCTTCTCAGCAAGAAGTCTGTAAATGAATCCACGCATCGAAGATGTAGGTTACGGTGACATGCTTGGTGAATGCACACATCCATGACTTCTGGCAGGGGTCATCTGTTTCAAATGGTGGCCCTTGGCATCTACCCACCGTTACTGACATTATAAAGCAATAGCATCCATTGGGTCATATGGTTTCTCTCTGTTAGGTTGAGAGTCGGAGAGTAAAAAGAAAAACAAAAATCCTGAGACAGAATACAAAATGCAAACTTACTCCAAGCCCTTGCCTGTCTGCAAGCTTCAAATCTGTAGAGTAAGGGCCATCAGAGGGGAGAGGGCAAAAGTGAGCTCTCACTCTGTCTTCAATGTCTCTCCGTGCCTGAGGAATCTAGTCCAGGCTGCTAAGCAGAAGGTGATCTGAGCACAATCCCTCCTTCCAACCCCCTTTCCCACAGTGCTAGCAAGATGTTAGGCAAAGGGAAGTTACTTCATAAAGATTCTTGTCTTTTAGAATACAGAAATGATAGCATTATATTGCTCGATTTTTGTTTTGCCATTTGTACGTCAAACAGCTTTATTTTATTAAACTTTATTATTACTAATATTCACAGCAACCTTTCAATAGTGGCATCTGGTTGACCAGAGATGCAAATTTACAGATACATAGGAGGATCTGTCTGGGGATCTATGTACAACAGGAGGAGAGTAGTTAACAAAATTGTACCATATTCAGGATTTTTGCTAAATGGGAGTAGATTTTACTTGTCCTTGCCACACACAGAGAGCAAGGGTAACTATGTGAGATGATGGATATGTTAAGTTGCTTTTCTTAGGGTAACAAGTTCACTATCTTTATGTTTCCCATCACATCATGGTATATACTTCAAATATACACAATCACCATTTTTAGAAGATAAAATTTAGGTTGTAAATAATTTAATGCATATTATGGGTTTACAAAGTGACTAACACGTGGCAAGTCCTTTATAAAGGAAGCTTTGTTTAATCACTTGCTAGATAGCACCTCACTGATGTCATTACAACATGTCAAATGTTCACCAAACTTAATCCATCACCCCAGCACAGACAGTATTTCTCCTCCTCTGTGCCCTACCTCAGTCACAGAATTACCTCAGCTTTAGCCACTGAGACTACTAATCAATTTCTGAGTCATCTTCTCTTTGCTTCTCAACCCCTACAGACAATCAGCTCCCAAGCCATTCCCCGTACCCCCTTAAAAAGCTACAAATTAAACCTTAAAACTGAGCTGTGGCCTTCTTTCTCCTCACGGTAACCGACCTACTTTGGGCTCTGTTTATCTTTCATCTGGACCACTGTGGTAGGCCCCTCACCGGGGTATTGTACATGGACTGCCTTGAAGAGTGATTGCCCATAATACTTCTTAGCCTCAAACACATCCTGCATGCAGTTGCCAATCATGTTCCTAATAATAAGGTCCCTAAATGGCTCAGAAGCTTTCAATGTCTCTCCGTGCCTGAGGAATCCAGTCCAGGCTTCTAAGCAGAAGGTGATCTGAGCACAATCCCTCCTTCCAGCCCCCTTTCCCACTGTGCTGGATTCTCAGATGCAAGGGGGCACCTGCATTTCCCTTCTTGCATTTCTGGTCATTGCAGTCCCTTGGTGTACAACCAATTTTGCTTTCATTTCTGGCCATAAAAGTCCAGAAATGTATTTCAAGAACCTCAATTTCTTGATGTTCTTCTTAATAAACTTTTTACAATTAACAGTTTTCTTTTCCATCTTTCCATGATACCTCCTCAAAAATGTCTTCAAATGCTTATTTTACATGTTTAATAATAATTTGTATATAGCTCTGTCTGCTAATAGGTCAAATGCTCAGCGAGGATTTCATCTGTCTTGATTTTACTTCACACACTGGATCCAAAGAAGGAATAAATAAATGTATAATGTATTTTACTATATATAAGTCTAATTATGAGTGATGAAGTTTGAAATAAACTCTAAAGTATGTGGCAGGAACCACACATTTTTCAAAATTCTATAAAATGAATTCTAAAAGATATGAGACAATACTGGATTATTCATACACTACTATAAATTAGCAAAATCTAAATAAATTTGTTGATTGAAAAAAGTAAGTTTGAATTAGGCTCATTTTTTGTTGGATTATTCACATATTCCTGCTATAGGGGAATTAATCATGTGAAAAAAAAAACATTCCATGCCCTTCCATCTCTTTACTCTGAGCATGGCTACCTTATGGCTCCTCCAGTCTCATTCCTATTGGGTTTCTAGAAGTTTCTTTCTGCCTAAGACCATCACATGCACAACCTGGAGATGTCGCACCTGGCACTTTTATTTGACTTTTCCTTTAGATGTGTCTCCTTGCTTCCTCCAGTCCTAAGATAAGAAAATGTGTCAAACTACATTTCCAGAGACCAAATTCTCTCCAAGAAGTTAATATCCTTGCCTTACTTGATGCCTGGAATCTGCTTACCTGACATGAGTCCCTAGTGACAAACTCCATTCATATGTAAGAAGGAACAATCTGATTAGAAAGCAACTTTCTAAAGAAAAACACAAGGTTTAGATTATCTGCTTAAGAAAGACACAGAGAAAAAAGGTGTCAAAATCTTATCAGCAGTGCTCCCTGCAGAAGAAAGGTCCAATTAAAATTTGTGTGCAAGATTCAATGAACCTCTGAACCTTATTAAAGTACATTGAGACATGTTTGATTCTACATCTCTGTCCATTCTCTTTATGCCCAACAAACACAAAGCATCGTGCTCTCTGTCAAACTTTCCTTTTCAACACACACTTCCGACAGGATTCCCAAGATTTCTCCAGCCTACCCTGAGGCTCCCTCTCTGTGCTTTCTTTCACACCTTTATTCTAATATTTATCACCTATTTATGCATTATACACCTGGCTCTCCACCACCAGGAGATTCTGAGTTCTCTGGGGCTAGAAACCATTTTCATTTTTAATAAGGGAAGCCTGTGACTGGAAACTGGACTGTGTTTATTCCTGTGTAATTGGGACAGGACTGTGAGAGCCCTGTGTGGTGCAGGCTAAGAGAACAGACCAGTGGAAAACTGGGCTGTGTACTGTTAAGATCTAGTCCAGGCTGGGAGATCCAGAGTGTACCCTGTGCAGTGGGAAGGGACCCCTGTAGAGAGAAAGGATTGTTCTGCCTTCATCTTCCAGAGGCAGAAAAGGAGCTGAGCTTGTGAGGGAAGAGGGGTTGCCTCCTTCCTTGGTGCACAAAGGCAGTGCCACACAGGATCTGAGGTGTGCTGATGAGGCACATGGGTGTGCTGAGAAGCCAAGAACAGGCTCCCAACTGGTGACCAGCCACATCTGGAAATTATGGGCTATCCTGGAGCAATTTGTTCCATGGGAACTAGATGGCTCAGGGTCCTGTCTTACAGCCTGGAGTGTGAGTGGATGAACACTAGGGGAAATGGCTGTTCCCCAATCACAGAAGCAGCAGAACAGACCTGGGGACCCAAGGAGTCAAAGGGCAAGTCATGAAGTGGCATCCTGGCCAGGATGTCTCAGGTGGCACATGCTACCTCTTTGAGGAGGCTGAACTCAGCAAATCAGGATAAGTTAGCCTTACACATGATGCTTTGGACATATGAAGAAGTGAGATTTTATTTTGATTCTGTTAGCTACAGAGGAAGGTAACACACAGTTACATTAAGTACTGCGTAACACTGTCCTATGTTCCTTCATTTTATGCGACAGTTGTTAGGATTTAGAATCATTTTAAGTATACTATTTCTAAGGAGTTGTTCTAAGGGAATGATGCAGCCATTGGAAACAGCAGGTCTCACTCCTGGTCAAAACAATTTTGCTTATAAACATTTCTTTCTCTTCAGGATCAGACCAAGTAGAGTCTGTTCTGCAGCAAAGATGCTCTCTACAGCACATGCCCTTGAATAAGCTCTTAGTCTGACATGGCTTTCCCCTTGCATTTCTGCTGACAGTCTACTTAGCAAACAACTGGCATGTTCCTGAGACTTCAGGTTGAGACAACAGATGTGGAACTAGAGAGGAAAATCGTTTCCCTTCTGCTTCTGACACGATAATGCCAACAAGAAAATTGGTTTTCTTTAATGTAGCCCCAAAAGCCATATATCAACACATTATCAAGTGAAATAATCTCTTTTATGTTGCACTTTGAAAAAGTTTTAATATTCATGCAGAAATTAAAAGAAAAAAAACAGATACAACATAAAAAGTTTCCCCAGGATGCAGTACAGTTTCTAAGTCTTCATGGAGACACCAGAACAGGTGCTAGGAACATGTGAATGCAAGAGAAAAACTAGAAAAATAGTTAAGTTGGGGGGTGACTTTAAAATAATAGCAACATGATCTGCCTTTGATGGGAGTAAATTTTTGATATCTTTATACTGCTTTAAGATGAGGATGAATCAACTGCTTTAAAACAGAAAAGAATATCATGGAGATCAAATAACCAAGTGTTAATAAAATGGAACATGATTCCAGAAACTCTGAGGTCTAGCACTCAGGGGCTTTCCCTAAGGCATTACATCAGTGAACAGACGAAAGTTTTATCGGCTACAGGGAACAATTCTCGGCACATACAGGCATTTAGACTTCTAAAAGGTGCTTATGAAACAGAAGATGCCAAAAATTACACACATTGTGGAACTATTAAGAAAATCCATTTAAAAAGCCATCCCATAGGAGGTTTTATAACATTTATCTAGTTCAAAACAGCTTTATATTTCTCACTTCTCCTATCTAATAGTAGACTTGGAGGGGGCAGAAAAGAAAGTAAATAAAAGAAAAAAGTAAGAAAAGTATGAGGGTTAATGGTGGATCATATACGGCCAACCGAATGCAGGAGAATATTTATTTATTTGTTTATTTATCTATTTATTTATTTATTTTTCAAAGAGAGAGTGAGAGAGGGGAGAGAGAGAGAGAGAGAATTTTTAATATTTATTTTTTAGTTCTCGGCGGACACAACATCTTTGTTGGTATGTGGTGCTGAGGATCGAACCCGGGTTGCACGCACACCAGGCGAGCGCGCTACCGCTTGAGCCACATCCCCAGCCCCAGCAGGAGAATATTTATAATTATTAGGTGGAGAAATTGAGCACTAGGGAAAAGAGGCCACAAAGAAAAATAAATAAGAAGTGAGGAAAACAAACAAATAAGTGGGCACCAAACAAGACATGAGCATCCTGCTTATTTTTAAAGGGTAATTCATAGAATCTCTAAGGTAGAAACCATATTGATCATGGACTAGATCCCTTTATCTTTTCTCAGGCAGAGATGATTTAAATTCTAAGATGGTACCTACCGTTACAGACCAGTGTTACTGGGAATGTGTTCAAACTTCTCTTCTAGAGAGAATTGCCCTTCACCACCAAGATAGAAATTCTTACTGTAACTCTTAGGAATAGAATCAAATCTTCAGAAGGGAGAGAAAAGAAAATAAAACTAAAAAAAAAGCTATTCATTTTACCCTTAGGTCTGAACCCTGCTAATTAAAATGGGGTCTAGGATCACTGCAATGTGAGCATCACCCAAGAGTTTATTAAAAATGCAGTGTGGGGCCTCATCCCTAAAGACTTGGTTGGAATCCACATTTGACAAGATCCCTAACTCCTGGCTCACTAGAGTTTGAGACAACTATCATAAGAGATAAACTGAGGATGTCTAGTTGTCATTTCTGACAAGTTTTACCTACTGGTGATGCTTGTGCAATTGGATAACCTTGATTTGTAATTAATTATTACTAGGACTCCCTATCATTTTAGATATTTGTGAGTGACATTAGAGTTATGTGAGAAGCAAAGTAATGGAAAGCAAATACACTCACATTTAAATGTGTTTAGATAGAATTTCTGTCCCTAGTGATCATCATCATCATATCTTGAAAGAGTTGCTGAATAGCGTCACTACATGGCAAAACAGGGAACTTGGTAAAGTGGTACTATGTCCAAGAATTTGAATTATATTATAATAAGGCCTAGCACAGTAGAAGCCCTGTAGCATGTCACATGGTCTTGCTTAGAGATGACTGGAGTACTTTTTTTTCCCTTTTGGGTATTGGGGATTGAACTCAAGGGCACTCAACCACTAAGCCATATCCCCAGCCATATTTTGTATTTTATCTAGAAACAGGGTCTCCCTGAGTTGCTTAGTGCCTTGCCATTGCTGAGGCTGGCTTTGAACTTGCAATCCTCCTGTCTCAGCCTTTGGAGCCACTGGAATTACAAGTGTGTGCCACCGCACTCAGCTGAAGTATTCTTTAATGGAATTATCACTCTCGGCATTTCTGTCATGTTGTCTCAGAATACGTTAAAGGTCATTTCACACTTTTAAGAAAAAATATCTAACATTTAATGAGTCACAGACTTATCATTCTATGCAGCTTCTATCTGTAGTAGGCACAGTTCAAAGTCAAAGTTCAAATTCAGGACGTATCAGGGAGGGAGAAGAACCGCTATGAAGCTCCAGCTCTTGAGAAGACTGGAGATGGTGGGATCCCAAGCTGTGTCTTGGGGGTGATGAGGGGAAACAGAGGCTAGGAAAAGTGGACCTTGGGCTGGAGGTGAGTGAGTGGAGAGCCCCGAGGAACACTTAGGACCTCTAATTTCAGCACTTCCCATTGTGTTCCATTTTCTCCAAATTTGGGGATGGTAAATATGCCCATTTGGGGACATTTAGTAGGTTGATCACCTAATTTCTAGATATGTAGTGAAAACACACATTTTGTCCCAAAGAACTATTGTATCTTTCACTTTTCCCCAGCTTACTCATTTACCCTATACTTGCCAAGCACTAGCTTCAGGCTGGAATACTGAAAAGAAAATACATCCTAATAAATCCTCCCCCACTTTGAATTCTGGTATTCCATAAGCTCAGGACTTGGCCACCTTGCCTCTCATCCCATATTCTCATATAGTTTTTATTGAGGGTATCACATACCACCCATATGTCATTAATACCCAGTTCTTTACTTTAAGATTTCACATTCTTTGTGAGCTCCAGATTCATATTTCTGACTGCCCTTGGACAATATCAAAGGAATTTTTTGAAGTCAGCTCAAACTCATTAGAAAAAAATTATTAGCATCTAGATGAACCAGATTTTATTTCTGAATTCCATTTTCATGTAATAAACAATGGCATCATCACCCATTCAAATAAATAGAGAAGCATCCTGGATTCAACTGAGGTGGTTCACAGGCACACAGCATACAGTCTCATGAAGATCCAGACTTTGAAGAACGAGGTGCTTGGTTTAATGCTCTGCGGCTGCCGTCTTAAAATTCTTAGGTTTTTAAACTAGTGGCCACGCCTATTCATTTTGAATTGGACCTTGAAACCTGTATGACTAATCTTCTCCCCCAATTCTGCTTCTTGATACTCTGTCCCTACACATTGCTGCAGGAAATATAGCATTAAGAAGTTTTTTTTAAAAATAAAAAATTCTGCTATCAGTTTCCCAAAAAGTAAAAGTTAAATAATCATCAACAGGTATTGACAGCAGTGAATTTGCCAGAACAAATCCCCGTACCCTCTTATTTTCCCCTAACAAGAGGAGGCCTGCCCTCACGTGTTTATGCTAATATCTCATTGACTTCAAGTCACTTTCTCCTTTCTGTACTTGACACACGACATTCTTCAAGCTTTATTTTACTAATGTGGATACATCTCTTCTTCCCTTCTGTCTCTCTCTCTCTGGGTGGGACCAACACCCATGGTGGATTGATGGAAGTGACTGCCAGCTGACATTCACAGGGCTCCAGAGGCATGAGGAATGACTCTCCTGGCAGCATCTCTGATGAGGAGAACAGGCAAGATGACCCAGTAACTGCATGGTTCACTAATACACTGGTGTTGGGCAAAGTTCAGCAGGAGAGAAGACACAACCCCAAGCCACACATTCTCTCAAGTACACAGATTCAAGTAGCTTTTCATACCCACCCCAAATCCCAAATTCATCCTCAGTTGAGGTCATTCCTTCTCTGCACACTACTCCCCCTGTGTTCCTGTAGGTGGCGCTACCTTTCCTGCTTCTAATCATGGCTGACTTGGATGCCATTGCTGTCTACTCCACAAAGCTATTATTCTCATAGGGACCCCCACTGCAGACATCCAGGATTGGCCCTGGGGGCATGTGCAGATCAGTGTCAGGAGAAGCCCTGCTATACGTGGCTACACTCCAGCTGCATGTACAAGTCACCACATCCCTCGTGAAGGCCAAAGGACTATCCCTGGCCCACAGATAACTAACTCTCCTTGTTTTGCTTTTCCCCCTTCAGAATCAAGGATCTGGATTCATGACTAACATCATACTGGCTCCACAAACCAGACCCAATTAATAATAAGCAGTGACATATTTAATAGGAGGGCCATCACTGCAATTTTGAGGCCCCTCAAGATCCCTTTGCATCTCTTTCATGGAATAGCCTGAAAAACTTCCAGTTGATGTGACCAAGGAAGCGTTAGCACCTACTTACATTCTCATGTTCCAATCCTCATTTACTCTCACTCAGTTCTTTTCAGCATTTTATCACTTCATTTTAAAATATATGATTTTCACTATTAAGTTAAGCTAACCTCTTAGAGAATAACAAATGATAGGCCAAAATGCGTAGTCAAAGACTTCTAAATTACTATTGATGATTTAGATATCATTTTGAATTTGGCTTTCTACTAGTCAGGTTTAGAGGAGTTTCAAAAATTCTCTTCAAATATGTCTTAATTTATAAAATGCTTGACTATAAGTTGAACCATTCATTTAACAGACTTTAAGTTCATAGTACATAGTGCACTTGATAGACGTACATGCTTTCTATTGTCAAATTACTAATTAATTTTCTCATAATTAACAATTATGACAATATAAATATAAAGTATACATATAATAAATAGAAGTATACATAAAAAGTATGAGTATACATAAATGTATATATGACATAGGTCAACTTGCTGGCAACAAATGCACGATAAAGCAGCCTAGTGTGGTGGTGCATGCATGTAATCCCAGTAACTTGGGAGGCTGAGGAAGGAAGATTGTGAGTTCAAAGCCAGCCTCAGAAACTCAGAGAGGCCCTCAGTAACTCAGCAAGACCCTGTCTCTAATAAAATATAAAAAAGGGCTGAGGATGTGGTGTGGTGGTTAAGCACCCCTGAGTTAAATCCCTGGTGCTAAAATAATAATAATAATAATAATGATAATAATAAAATAATAAAAATAGAGATATGTATCTTGTTCTAGAAATAAGTTAATTATGTTCCTTTCCTGGCATCTTGCTGTATTCACATGACATATTTTGAGTTACTAATATATTTACAAATATGAATGCAATACAAATATTTAAAAATCATTTATCTACATATAATAGTATAGCACATTTCAAGGTTGATCAGCTGCCCTGCTTATTTTACTGTCCTTTAAACCATCAACATTATAAAAAGGTTCTTGTGTTTAAATGTCATGATATAGCCTCAAAAAACATAATGTAGTCTCAAAATGCTGCATGAATACGCAGTGCCAGTTTGCTCACTGGAGCTGGCACTTCCCAGGCATCTGCACAGGAAACACAAACTCCTCTGACACATGCATTTGCTTAGACTCTGGAACTACTTTCACATAAGATGGAAACATGCATGTGCACACACATACATTCACACACACACACACCCCTCAAAAATCATATGCGTGATATTTCTATAAAATGCATGAAAATGCTTTTTTTTTGCTTCACAATAATGAAAATATGTTCTAAAGTTTGCATCACATATTTTCAACAGAAAACAGAATTACTCAAATTTCCTTAACAGCAGGGCAAACAAGTCAGAAACCATGCATCCCATCAACCCACAGCAAAAAAAATTAATTCCCTAGTGAAAGGGAGGTGCATCTTTGCTGAAGCACTGTGGCCAGCACACTTTGATAGCATATTTTCTCAGTATGGGGAATGCTGCAGTGCTTTCCCTCAAATAGTGGCCCATTCGTTTCCCTCATATAATAAAAGTGACACTGGAAGGTTAATGATGTGAAACTCTGCAGACAAAATGAAGCTCCTATCCTTTTTCTGCTGACAAGACCATAGCAATGCAATGTGAAAAACTAAAAAGAGTGAGACAGAGTCTCAGGTGGAAATTCTGTTTGTGTTTTATTTTAACAAGCCACAGCTCCACTTTACTAGGTAGCACATAGAAGTGGATGTAGTTGTTTCATTTATGACTAGGAAGATTCAAGATGTTATCATCAAGGAGTAAACTTGGTTGAGTTATATCATATTCTATAACAGAGCATATTATTGAATTTCTTTGTAGTTGGCAGTTCCAAAAGCAGACCACAAGAATGCAATTACAGGATTTTTACAACAATGCAAAGTACGTTTTTTTTTTTTTTTTTTGAACAAAGCACCACAATGGGATTTTAAATAAAAGTCATGTTTGAATTTCAACAGAAGTGCATCTGTTTACATATGGAAAATCTAAACACTTGTAGTTAAAATTTTCTGTTAAAAAGCTACAAAATAGTCATAGAATCTATAATAAGGTCTTTTAGTATAATTAATAAAAACATGCTAATAGTTCAGTTAGAAATATTTGCTTAACATCTAACATACAATAATTACAGTATTATTAAAAAATAAAGAGCAGAAGAGTAACTTAATTTCCAGAGTCACCATGGATTTCATATATGTACACGTACACTCACACAAACACATATATGTGATTGTTTCTTTTAAAACAAATCACCACCACTAAAATCAGGAAAACCTCACCACTTCTGCTTAATATGGTAAAAGAAGTTCTGGTTGAGGCACTTAGGCATGAAAAAGAAATAAAAGTCATCTGGAAAGAAGTGGAAGGAGGCCTATCTCTATTCACGGATGATATAATTTTGTATGTATAGAATCCAAAGAATCCATGAAATGACTTTGAGAACTAATAATCAAGTTCAGCAATGTTTCAGAACACTAGGTCAGTATAGAAAAAAATATATAATCTTTTTATGTGCTAGAACTGGAAAATCCAAAAATGAAATTAAGATTAAATTTTAACTAACAATAGCATCAAAAATATTTAGGAGTAAATTTAACAAAACAAGTCCAAAACATGCACTATGGAGATGCAAAGAACTGTCAACAAATTAAGGAAAATCTAAGTAAATATGACAATTCTCTATATTCATAAACTGGAAAATTTAATATTGTTAAGATGTCAATGCATGCCAAATTAATCTACAGTTTTAACAAACAACTTCTTTCAAAATATCTGCTTTAATTTTTGTTTTTGCAGAAATTTTCAAGAAGATCCTAAAATTTATATGCATATGCAAAAACACAGAATAGATAAACAGTCTTGAAAAGAAAGGGAAAAAAAGCTGTTAAAATTTTCTTAAATAATGCAATCACCTCAATTATCATTATCCTATCAGAGAGAATTTAGACATTTTGGGAATTACTTTAATTTGATTCTATATGTAAGTAATTTAGTCTCTGTGTGGAAAATATAAAACTTGACCTTTTAATAGTTGTTATCAGTCTAAGCAGTGTAGTTAACATAGTTCTGAAACTGAATAATAGAATAAGTAGGTAATGCAGTTACCATCTGGAGAATTGCCAACTTCAAAATTTGTTGTTGCTGATGTTTATGGAGTTACTACAAACTAAGAGAGATCTTGTAGACGGTATACGTGTTTGCAAGTATATTATAGCAATACATTTTCAATGCCCAAAGGAGTTCCACTGCTCCAGATTTCAGGAAGTTCCACTTTTTGAGTAAGCACACTTGTCCTTTGTGTGCAAGCTTCAGGGAGATACACAAGGTGCACACTGCGTGGTAACTGCATTACCTACTTATTCTACGATTCACAATTTCCAACTATGTTAACTACACTGCTTAGACTAATAAGAAACATTAAAAGGTCAAGTTTTATATTTTCCCACCAAAACTAAATTACTTACATATAGAATCAAAGTAATCCACAAAATGTATAGATTTTTCTCTCTGTGATAGAATAATGCTAATTTAGGTGATTGTATTACTTAAGAAAAAGCTTTATTGACAAATAAAAACTATACCTATCTCAGGGTACAGTTGGATGTTCTGATGAACTGGTACATTGTGAAATGATTGCAAAGTCAAGCTAAGAAATATCTCCACTACTTAATATAATTATCATTTTCTTTTTCTCATTATTTGTGTGTGTATGTGTGTGTATGTGTGTGTGTGTGTGTGTGTGTGTGTGTGTTAAAAATGACTAACATCTACCCTTTGAGCAAATTCCAAGTTCACGATGTAGTGCAGTATTTTCCAATATGTACTAGGCTATGTATTTGATCCTGCAACACAGAATGACAAATATTGTATGACCTCACTGATATCTGGAACCTAAAGAGGTCAAACTCACAGAAGCAGAGAAAACAGTGGAACTGGGGATTGGGGGAATGGAAATGGGAGGTAATGTTTGTTAAAAAGTTTTGGTTTTAGTATATTAGGAAAAAGATTTAGCCCCTTGTGGCCTTCCTTCCTAGGTATAATTGAGACCTTCTTGCATAGATAAAGTGCCTAAGCCTCAGTAAGGCCAGGAAACTAGTCCTTCCTAATTGGGCCAGCAAACATGTACTTCAAAATCAGCCTAATGCACAGACCACATGTTAGATCATGACATTTTCAACAGCAACCATTTATAACTTCTTTTAACAGTAAAACTTTTCAGAGAGCTACCACTTCTTTGAGTATTTACTTTAAATGGACATTTATCCAATTATCTTGTTGAAATTGATCTTACCAAGGTCACCAATGGCTTCCAGATTAGCACATTCAATTGTATTTTAGTTGAGGTTTAACTTAGACATCTTCTTAGCAGGGTCCTATGTGGCTTAGAGCCTCTTCCTTGAGGTCCTCTCCCCTTGACCTCTGTGACTTAAGGGTCCTTACACTTACTTGTCATTCTTTTCTGGCCAACTGGTAGATATAAGCTTACTTACACCTAGATCATGGGCATCTCGGCTTCTGCATCTGCACTTTCTGAAGCTGCATGAGACACTTCACTATTTTTTTGTATTTTATTCCTAATTTGTTCATTAGCGGTTTACTTTTTGTTTGTTTACACAAGTGCATAAACTACATAAATCACAACCCAAGGGAAGTATTTAATAATCATTTTCTGACTCGCCAGTGGGCAGGCTGGCAGGCTGGCTGGCTGGGTGGATGAAAGAAAGTGTGATATGGATGGAAACTTTAATCCCTTCTTGGAAAAACTGTGACTTGACCTGCTGAAGAATGACAATCAAAACTATCTGTATCTTAGAGCTCTTTTGTGACAGGCGTGGATCCTTTCTGTCCACACTAGGCATCTCACTGCCATTCCACATCCTAGGCCAATTACATCTGAATGGTTCACTCCAAATATTCTCATGGCCCTGCCACCACAATCCTAGGATTAACTGAGATTAGAGGGAAGGAACTAGTCAGCCTATGATCCTTGCTGTAAGTATAAATCCTCACAGGGAACTAAGTTCACGCTGGATTTACCACCATGCCCTGAGCAGGAATGCCAAAAATCATGGGGGCAGAGTGATGTTTTCCTTAGGCCTGAGGTGATTAAACTCATAGCGGGATCTTTTACACTTATTTCTGAAAAGCCTATTTCAGCATCAGCCCCATGGGACTCCGCAGGACCTGTTCCCATTTGAGTCCTATCTGACACTGTCAGGTCTGCTCTTGATCTGCCCCCTCCCCCAGGTGGCCCTGCCTTCCTCCCATGCCAACTCATCTCCTGCCATGCCTCCCGCTTTTCCTACTCACATGGGCAGCTTCCATCTCTCTCGGTGGCTTTGTGGGGAAGCTGTGTTATCCCAACCACCATGTGCCAGAGCTCAGCACCTAGCAGTTTGTGATAAATAGACTCAATGAAGTCAGGATCACTGTTTTGCAGAAATGCTAATGATAAAGATCTTCATTTCAACAATGAAACCGTGTGATTATGTGAACCCAAGGAAACAAATGAAAATAAATTACTCTATGCTATTTGGTTTATCATTTACCTAATGCAATGCTCACTGTTTTCCTATTTTCCAGATTTCCTATTTTGATTCATGAAAGAGTACAGGGGTAATCAGAGTTCTCAAGCAGATGATGTACTTGGTACCTCTAGGAAATACAATAAACATTTTCATCAGAAGAAAATTTAGCATTTCCTAAAGTCAAAGGCTTTTTCAATATTAAGATGGCAACGCATTTAGTAATGTTATTTACCATTGAATAACAGCTTCAAGTTATTGAAGTAATCATAATCTCAAAAATAAATAAATGAAGATTCTCTCTTAACATTAAGGGACATTAGAGGAATCTTCTCTGTAAACTGTCTTTCCTTGGTCATTCTCAGGCAAATTATCAAATCTATCTTAGTTTCTACTTCCACTTCATTGTCCTTATGGAGTGATCCTAAGAGTTGTCACTTTAGAGAGTTGTTCTTATGCTGAATGAAATAATCCAGGTAAAACACTAAGCACATGCATGGCTCATTGCAAATTCTCAGTGTATGTTTGTCTCCATCATCTTCACCATCACCAGCATCAAAAAATACACCATTAATACCTACTTGGAATTTTCTAAACATTCTTCAAAATAGTTTGCCATACTATCAATCCCTTTTGTCATTCAACTGATGCAGAGATCATATTGTGTCCCTTCGAGTGGACACAGTGTTAGGGATGGGTGCATCATGATTAAGAGTGCACGGGTAACATTACCTACTACCAGAGGATAAAGAGAGCTACACATTTCAGTATGATGACACAGGTGCTCTCTCAATAACAATAGTTTATAAATTCTCCTCTCTTGCCTTTTATTGACAACTGTTTACAGTGTGCTGTAAAACATTGCTACAACCTGAAGATGCTCTCCAGCTACATAAGACATAGGCATAGCACATTGAAGAGGAGATCCATCTTAAATTAACAAATGTCTGCATGATTTCTGGCTACTAATTCTGTCATCCAGGATGTGGAAATTAACACATATTAAATTAAGAGGGTTGGGAGATGGTTAAATACAGGGTGATCAATTTGATATAGCCATAAATACATTTTGGGGTCTGTATGTGTTGGAATAAAGATTGTAAATTTTTAATGACATGATTGAAGTAGAATCATTACTCAATCTCTGTGTAGTATGGATTAGGGAAAAAACCCTGGATTGGAAACGCCAAATATCCAGCAGTAGTCTGGGCCTTGTGAATTGGTACAAGTCACCTGACAGCCAGGCCTTCCTTAGTTTTCTTCTGAAACCTGTCAACTCCTATCCAGATGTAAAAATCCTAATTTCTGATAATAACCTGTCATCACAATCTGTGTTTTGTTAGTACTGTTCTCCCAAGCACTGCCACGGACTACAATCAACTCTATTGTCTGTGTTAGATTTCAACATTCTGCCCAAGCTCTATCTATAGGGAGACAATATCAAATCAGCACTCGCAATGAGGACTTGCTACATGCAGCCACCAGCTCAGACTCCCTGGGAATGAGACTTCCTCTGTGAAAACTGAAAGTGCACAGAGTCCAGAGATTCCCAAACCAGCATTTCCCATTCCTTCTAACCACAGCCTGACAAAATGGTAGACGGGGTCGTCACAGGTGTCAGACCACATTATCCTAAACTAATTAACCCATTATCCCATATAGACACAGGTACTGTTCTTGGATGGAGAAGGAGCAAAAACATTTTTTTTGAAACAAGAAAAATGCAACACAATGAGTTCTGTTTCTAGCAGCTGTGCACACACATATTTTTGTTCAGACATGTGTATGCACTTAATTCATTTCAAAATCAAGTTTCTCTGAAAAAACTAGTACGTTTTCAATAAATAGTCCAGTATTTCTAATATCAAAATTCATAAAAAATATAATGGATTTATTTGGCATGGTTATATGCAAAGAACTGGCATTTCCCTACTATATTCTTGGATATGCATATTTAAAAAAATATTCCACAAATGGTTCTAATTTCACTCTTAATCCACAAATCCTGGCTACGGTGAAAGCTTAAAAATTCTGAAAGATTTTGAAACAGGATATTCTCCAGGGCTTCTTCCTGTTCTAATGTGAATCCTTCCTTAATATGTGTGGTAATGTGAGGAAGTGCAATCACATTTTCTTAAAATCACATGACATTATGTTTCAGCATCTTATGGCTTCTGATTTGAAATTGTTTCTAGGCTTTAAACAATTTTCTATTTTGAACATCAGAGCATAAATGTAACGTAAGCACGTAGTGCAAGTGTAGGTGCTTAGAGCATGCATGTTAGGACACAGTGGCATAGACATCGAGTCCCTCCACACCTGAGCATCCTGAATTTCAGCACCCAAAACAGGTACTTTCCATGCTGCATTTATGTTTTATAACTCTGTACCAGGATAGTCAGAAACCTACAGTGGGCATTTCTGAGGTTTACTAATTCAACACGGAGTGCCACTGGCTGAAGGCCCCACATCTTGAGCGGAACTTTAAAGGAACAGCACATAGCACCTATCCTAGGTTATGCCCAGGTGGCATATACTGGGAAAAACAGCTGGCCCATTAAGAGGGATCTGAAAAGATGTGACATGAGGGATTTCCAGCACTGCTCTCCCTCTCTTTCTATGGCTGGAATGGCCCTTCTCTGCATATCCACATGCTGCCCATCCTTCTCTGCCTGGACATGGTGAAGGCACAGTGAGTGCCCTCACTCATTTCCTCTTCCCCAAGTGCTGGCTGAGCACAGGCCTTCTCCCTGGACCTGGGTTCTGGTGCCTTATCTCTTATTGCCACAGTGATTCCTCAGCTAATTAATCCCCTGGTTACACAAATTCAACCACATCTCACAAGTGATCCTCATAAATCGTCATGGGCAGACACGCTTGTTTAGGGGTAAAAACAAATCTCTTAAGGGCCAGCTCCTTTTGGAACTGCCTCAGCTAACTGTAAGAGGACAGAGAGGGAGCAGGGGAAGACCCCAGGCTGGCATATCTAATCCCCCAGTGTCCTGGCACCCCACCTGTCAAGTACCCAGCCTCCTGTTCCCCCTGCACACACCCTCCCCATTTCAGGCACTCGGGATACTATGTGTCCATTCACAGCCTAACAAAACAGAAGAATTTTAATTGTTTTCTTGACTTATTGCACCCAGACTTAAGCACAGTCCAACTAAAGCATGGAATGCAAAAGTGCTTTTGTTGTAAGTTGCAGAATGAAACATTTCTGTTCTTGGATAAGGAAATTTCAAGCATCAGCAACCAGAGGGTCACTGTTGTTTTGTGTATGGACCATGCCAGGGCCACACCAGACCCAGCCGCCTTGATGGGGTCTGAATGAGGACAAGGGGCAGTGACATGGGGGACGAGGCTTTAATAGTTTCTTTCCTCAACAAAGCCTTCCCTCCTCAAAAGGATTTCAGGTAATTTGAAGACTGATGTTGGAGGAGAACAGGAGGGGAACAGCTTTTGTCTATTCCCCTCAACAAGCTTCTCTCTCTAAAAAATAAATTCCACCTTTTCTTTTCTTCAACCAAACACCTACACACCTCAACACAATTATTGTCCTTGACAAAATAAAGGTAATATGGATGTCTTCTGTGACCACGTACACGAGAGCTTCTGCCATACTTCTAATTATATATGTATAATCAATTCATTTTGCAAAACTTATTTTGTTGTTCATCACGTGGTTTTTTTTTTAGGAATACCTTGTTCTCCTTTTATGAGAATCCTTTACATGCTGGGTATTCACTGATGCATAGCTTACTCAAAATTCTCAAAACTTTTTGTATGATACTATGTGACACAGGAATTTAAATAGAATACTAGCTTTAACTAATCTAGAAAAGCAGGTTGTCAAAGGAGACTGGTGTGATCTTCACGTTTATTGTAAGATGACCTTTTCCCAGTGACAGCGAAGCATTGGCAGCACTAACTTCCTCATAAATGATACACCAGAGAGAGCTGTAGGGCTTTTAGCCACGGCCAGACATCCACGCTTGAGTTACGTATCAAAAGAGATTTTTCATACTCAGCCCAACTCATAGCACTCTGAGCATGAAGTGCTGAATTTTTAACAGGAAACCTTTTCTCTGAACAGTCCCCTCCCCCAGAAGGCTCTGACCAACATGTGTGATATTCACAATAAAATTCATGAGTGGACAAACTGATTCCCTCTTACATGGTGGATAGTCTTTTCAAAATAAAAGTGTAGATTCATATTTCATTTTCCAAAGAACTTTGGAAGAGTTTAAATCTGAACGCTTTGATTCCAATCTCAGCTACCATCTACCTATATGTGAAACCAGGATCATGGGAAGCTGGAACCTTGGAACTGCACACCACCCCCAAGGATGGATGGCTCACCCCCACGAAGAAGTATGTGGCCCTTGGGTTCAGCAGTGTTGATGTCCAGGCCCCCTTCCAGGTGCTCACCAAGCTGGCAGGACACAAGAGCCAAGGCTGGTTCCTGAGGCAAAAGCTCTTACCCAGAGCGCACCCTATGCCAGCACCTGGCTACGCGCTCACATCCTTACTGCCCACGAGGAGCTGTGGCTACTGACATTTTATACAGAAGAAAGCTAAGGAGCAAAGTTAAACAGAATTACCATATGACCCAGCAATTCCACTCTCAGGTTCATACCACAAAGAATTGAAAGCTGGGACTCAAATAGGCACCTGTTCCCAAGTGTTCATAGCAACATTATTTACAAAAGTCAAAAGGTAGAAGTAACCCATTTGTCCATCAAATGATGATTGATAAGCAAAATGATGTATCTAAATACAAAGAAATAATCTTTAATCTCAAAAAAGAAAGAAATACTGATACATTGTATTTCAGAATTTCTTTTTTGAGATTAAAGATACATGTTACAGCATGGATGAATATTAAAGACATTATGCTGTGAAATAAGCCAAGTGGAGGATACATACTATATGATTGTCTTTATATGAGGTAATTAGAATAGCCAAATTCATAGTTACATTAAAAAAACAAACAAACAAACAAAAAACAAAACAAAACAAAAAAGAGGGGTTGGGGGTGATGAAGGGAATATGGGGAACTATTGTATAATAGTTGTCTTAAGTCCATTTGTCCATTTTCTATTGTTATAACTGTACACCTGAGGTTGGGTGATTTATAAAGAACAAAGGTCACTGGTAAAACATTTGTTTAGCATATGCAAGATTTGGGTTCAATTCTGAGAGAGAGAGAGAGAGAGAGAGAGAGAGAGAGAGAGAGAGAGAACACAAACACAGGTTTATTTTGGCTTAAAGTTCTGGTGGTGGGAAGTTCAAGAGTGTGGTGCTAGCAAGGTCCTTTGGTTGCTTCAGCTACTGCAGAAAGTGGGGATGCAAGTGGGCACGTAGGGAAGACACAAACACAAGCAGCAGCCTTGCTGTAAAGCAGCCTGCTCTCACCAGAATGACCCTCTCCCAAGACAAAGGCATTAACCCTCCACTTTCCCTTCATCCCCCCCCCCTTCCCAGTCGTGCCACAGTGGATGGTGGTAAAACTTGAACCCGAGCTTCAGAGGGGCAGGTCACTCTCAGGTGAGAGCATGGGCACCTTGGGAGGATGGAAACGTTCTGGAAAAGGACTATGAGGAAGCTGCTCACTATTGAGAAAGGACTTCACAATACTGAGCTGTCCTCCCCAAAATGGCTGAAATGGCAAATTTTATGTTATGCAAATTTTATCACAATCTTTAAAAAGGAAGGAAGGAAAGAGGAAGGAAGGAAGGAAGGAAGGAAGGAAGGAAGGAAGGAAGGAAGGAAGGAAGGAAGGAAGGAAGGAAGGAAAGAAGGGAGGGAGGGAGGGAGGGAGGGAGGAGGGAAGGAAGGAAGGAAGGGAGGGAGGGAGGGAGGGAGGGAGGAGGGAAGGAAGGAAGGAAGTAAATTAAGATGCAAAGAAGTAGAGTGTCCTGTTCAAATCCTAGAGCTCGGAGCTTGTGGGTTATCTGCCTGGAATTGGGGTCTGCAGTGCCAGCAGCCGTGCCCTTCCCTGTATCCAGAGACTCACACACAGGCTGCACCCACACCACCACCAGGGCTGGGTGCATGAATGAACCAAGACACTTGTGTGTAAGGCACACTGTGCCCAGCTTCAGTTCACACACTCCTCTGCCACATGGCGATGGACCCCCAACAAGGCCTCCTACAATCCTGCCCTCGACTGCCACGCCACCCTCCTTCCCTCCACCATCACATGTGACTCAGGCTCACCGACCTCTGCACTCACAGTACCTCAGCCAACTCCCGAGGACCTTCCCTCCACCTCCAGTCTGCACACCTCACCTTCCACAGTTCCTGCTTCACTTTGGATGGACAGAAGCAGAGGCAGAGTGAAGGTTGTTGCAATGCATCTCTGGGACTTTTTGTTTCTCTGGTTGTAGCTCCACTCCAGCAGCTCTCTCACAAATAGCACTTTCCAAAGCTCCTCTGTCACTACATGTAACACATCACGTTACTGCATACTCTTAACAAGAGGAGGTGACCTGATGCTTCATATCTCCCTCAGCACTTCGCAGAGAAGAGTAGTGCTATGGCTGAGATGTGGAGTCCCTCTAACGCTCTCGTGTAAAACAATGCAAGAAGGTTCAGAGGAGAAATGATTGGGTTGTACAAGTCTTAACCCAATCAGTGAATTAATCTCTGATATGGATTGACTGAGTGGTAAGTGAAGTGGTTGGGTGTGGCTGGAGGAGGTGGGCATTGGGGCGTGGCTTTGCATATATATTTGTATTTGGCAAGTGGAGTCTCTCTCTGCTTCTTGATCACTATGTGAGCTGCTAGCCTCTTCCACAATCTCCCACCATGGTGTTCTGCTCATCTTGAGCCCGGAGGAATGAAGCAGGCCTTCTATGGACTAAGACTGCTGAAAACCTGAGCCCTCAAATAAACTTTTTGTCCTCTACAATTGTTCTGGTCAGTTCCTTTTAGTCCCAGCAGCAAAAAAGCTGACTACAACAAGTGGACACACAAGTGCATGATGAACAATGGTGCGATGACTGTCCTCTGAACAGGAGCGCTGGGGGCTACTCCAGAGAATGGCCACCATTTATGACTTCCTACTGAGAAGCATTAAAGTCTACAGTGTTGCTCTAAATTGATTTGAATTTAGATTTTTCTGGAAAGGTAAATAAACTAGAATAATATAACAAAATATTGAGTCCATTTTTAAAAAGTCATGTTGCATAAGCACACATGTAAAGAGAGGCATAATGAGACCCTCCCAGGGGACTGATCAATCAATGCCACTTTCAGTATTGGTCTCTGAGCCTGGGCATCTTATGCAGGGTTCAGAAAGAATGAACACAGTGTTGCTTCTGCAGTTGTGCTCGGTGTCAAATGACAATATCATCCATCAAAGAGGTATTGCAGCAACTCGAAGCCAAGCTCGTACAAGGTGTATGCACAGTGGCTTTCTGGAACTGCGATTACTCTCAGAGCCTCAGAGCCATGCTCCTTAAAGAATGAGCTGGCTTTTCATTTGTATACCAGCTTTGGGTTCATCAAGTAAAATGCAGCAACTCATAAAATGAAGAGCTTTTATTTCCAGTAGTTCACATAAAAAATGAAAATTTCATATTACATATATTCAGGAGTTCATCCTCTATTTCACGGAGATTTTGGAATGTCAAAGTAATTGAAATATATCAGAGGGACTGGGACAGTTCTGACTGGAAAAGGAAATCAAATCTCTTAGAAATGGCTGAAAGAGCCAGGCGCAGTGGCACATGCCTGTAATCCCAGTGGCTCTGGAGGCTGAGGCAGGAGGATCACAAGTTCAAATTCTGCCTCAGCAACTTAGCAAAGCCTAAACAACTCATTGAGAACCTGACTTTAGATAGAATATTTTTTTAAGGGCTGGAGATGTGGCTTAGAAGTTAAGCAACTCTGGTCTCAATCCCTAGTCCCCCCCAAAAAAGAAAAAAATACAATAAATAAAAGACTGGGAGCTCAAGCTGGGTCCAGGTTCTCAGAGGACCATCCCACATGTCCAGTTATAAACAGATGTTGAACTCTGTCCAATCCTATCTGCCTGCATCAGAGAAGATAGCCATGGGGAATCAGACAGGCTGGTCATTCTATGGGGACACCTGGGACAGAGTCTGAATGGAAGGAGGTGTTCCAATGGGGTATGTATCTGCCCTAAGTTAAGTAAAAACCCCTCCATCATAAGCAGTAACTTGAGCCCTGAAGATCCAGCCAGGGCTGTCTCAGCCTTGTGGCCATGACAATTGATGTCACTGGCATCGAGGCACACACCTGAGTTTCTGATCTTCTGATGGGGGCTTGTGCTGGAATGAGTGGGCTGATGGAATCATCTGAAAAGAGAAGACCCCAGGTCACACTGTGCTCAACTGACAGATAGATGGGTGTTTGCAGTGAGTGGCAACCTGGGAATATTTCATAGTCACTGGCTGTGTGATCTGGGAAGTGAGCGTCGCTTACAAAGGGCCAGACCACAGCAAGCAAAGCTCAACCAAGAGGCAGCACTGTGTCCATCCTACCCAGCATGGATTTCCTATTAAGTGTGTAAAACACATATTTAAAAAGTGGTGTGTGTGTGTGGGGGGGTATTGACTGTATTATTTTGGAATATTCCTAAACTGATTATTTCATTTCAGTTAAAAAAAAAATCGATTGCTCTGAAAGCCAAAAGCTTCTTTCAATGAAGTACATTTACCTGTGGATATTCAGAATAGGAGACAAATAAGAAGGACAAGACTTCCAAGTTCATAAATAAGAAATACACACGATTTTTCTATATAGTTTGAGCCATCTTTGATCTATTTTTAACTCTGCTTTAGTGCTCAAGAGAAATTCACAAGGAAAAATGATTCAATAAAAAGCAATATTCTCATGGGAGAACAATCAAACAAAGCTTAGTTTGGAAACTGGTTTTGGAGTCTCCTAAATACAGAGCATGCAATGGATTGCCTAGATCTTTAGCATAACTATGAATATGAATGGGGACTTCAGAGTCAGCCTAAGATTATGTAGATAACTTAAGCTTTATTCAAGGCAAATTTTTCAAATAGATTTAGAAATATTTTCATAAAAAAGGCTGTAAAGAGATTAATGATATTTTCAAACAATCGAAAATCATGGATTTGAGAGATCTTCCTTTGCTTTATTGTCTTTAAAATTACTCCGAACAATATGTGCTTAAGGTATCCAGAGCAGAATTATTAAAATCCTTTTGTTCAGATGACTCCATTATTCAAATATTATTTAGAAATACTAATTTATCCGGGAAATTACATATCATATGCCATCAGACTGCTTGCCGAAGCTCTATTTATACTGAACTTTCAGCAGTACCCTGCAGTAAGCTTAGCTTTGGATATCAAATAGTTTGTCTTTGGATATCAAATCGTTTCTCTCCAATGGGTGTCCTACATTCTCTTTGACTTCGACAGTTCATTTGGTTTTAACTTCCCAAGTGCCCACCTCAAAGTTTCCATGATCAAAGTAGCAGGTGCAACTCTACCTGGGAAGCAGGTGTAAGATGAGGATTCCACAATGGTTCCATTATATCTAAATACAGAGGAATACACCAACTGAAGCATTGGGCAGGCAGTGGGTAATCCTGTCCCTACACCCATCAGCTGGTGTAGAGTAACCCAGTTTTTAGCACAATTCCACCTCATGTCCCAGCACTCATCTCCCACCTTATGATCTGCCCAGCCCCTCTGCTTGTGGACCTGGGAGTAGCCTTTCACTTTCCAGGAGAGAGCAGAGGCTCATTCCAGGGGGGTATAGAGGCGTGGGTGCCAGGAGTAGCCTGTCCAAGTCAGCTCAGGATATTTGTCCTTTGGACCTGGGGTGTGGACACCCAGCGATTCAAACCTTGAGCCTTGAACACCACACCAAAAATATTAAAATGTGGGATTTTCCAGAATCGGACACCCCAGTCACACATGAGTGGTAGGGCCTTGACAGTGGTCCTAACCACGTACCCCTTGACGTCATTCATTTCATCAGTGACCACCTGTCTTCACCATCCTTTTTGCCAATTAGCAAACCTGATGGTATGGACTTGGGTACTGATTTTTGACCATACCTCAATTGTGGACTCCTCCTGGGGTTTTCCCACTGATAATGATCTAACCCTAGGGTAAAAAATAATGTTAACTTAGAAATGCAGCCTCTCTTAGACTGATGCACCTTTAACGTAAATTACTCTACCCACAATATAACAAGTGGCTTTCTCTCCTGCAAGCAATGGAAAATAACATCCTGCAAATACAACCATCGTTACAAGCTTACCCCAGTGGCAGGAGAGGACATGAAGGAAAACGTTGATACCCTATTAGAAGTGATCATTCTGAATTTACAAAAGATGTGTAATCCAGTGTGTCCAGGCAAGAGGGACTGATACAAGGATCTCCAAAATAGCACACCAGGCCAAGAGACATGGGGATAGACCATAAATATACTCCATATTTTATGCAGGATGAGGGATGATGGAGGGTGTGCCTGGCACTGTGGTCCCCCCACAGTGAACTCAGGTCAGGAGAGCCATTACCATGGGGAATCTTTATCACGAGGCAGAAAATATTAATTATTAATGAGACAACTCAAGAAAGGGGCAAAGGACCAAATGAGAACCAACTAGAGATAACAAAGAATTTTGATATCTCTTTCCCAAGCTTCTTTCCTGTGAGTATCTCACAGAGCTGATATACTACATACACATTTCCCTTTTCTTCTTAACTTCTGGTCAATGTTAATTTTAGGGGTCATCTTGACTAAATTAGGGAATACCCAGAGAACTAGCAAAGCATGGATTCTGGGTGTGCCTCTGCGGGTGCTTCAGGCCTGTGAGATAGTTAGTGGATGGGGTAGGGAAGATCTGCCCTCAAAGTGGGTGGGCACCATCCAATTGGTTGTAGGGCCACATAGAACAAAAAATGAAGAAAGAGCATCCCCCACTTCTCTCTTGGAGTAAGGACACTGTCCTCTTGCTACCCTTGGACATCAAAACCCTAGCCCTCTGGTCTCTGGACCTTTGGATTCCAGGACTTACACCAGAAACCCCTGGGGTTATCAGTCTTTTCCTTAGACCACGAATTATACCATCAGCTTCCATGGGTCTGAGGATTTTGGACTTGGATGGAGCCATGCTACCTACATCCCAGGTTCCCCAGCTTGCAGACAGCCTGCCATGGAACTTCTTAGCTTCCATCACCATGTGAGTCATTTCCTCTGATAAGCCCCCTCCCATACATCTATCTGCATCCCTCTCCATATACCTGTACCTACATCCTCTTGGCAATATACTTCCCTTTTTTCCCTTCCCCATGTTGACCCCAAAAGCACCCACAATAATCCCCCTACATGTTACTCTCCATATCTGAGTAAGCTTACCAGGGAACCAGAATACCAGAATAACATTTATCATAAACAAAAGACACTTACTTTCCAAGTATTTATTAGAGAACATTTTACACACCAGTGTCAATTCCAAAATGTTTATTTTGCTAATGAAAAGGATATTAAAGAACTCTGAACTATAAAGCACATTTTTTTAAGCTACTGAGAACCTACTGTAGGACATCCACCTTGCAGGGGTGAAAATACGTGGTTAAAACAGGCATTGTCCGTGATCTGTGGATTTTATGCAGATTACTGGTGTGTATGTTGCATGTGTGTTGTGTGTGCCATATATTATATGTTGTCTGAGTCATGAGTGTTGAATGATATGCATTTTGTTTATATGCATGGAATGCTGTCCCAGTGTGTGTGTGTGTGTGTGTGTGTTTGTGTGTGTGTGTGTGTGTGTGTGTGTGTATTTGTGTTTTGGTATGAAATCACTAAACTCTACAGTAAATAAGAAAGCTACTCTGCATAAGAATATTTTGTTCTATTGTTTCAAGTTAATTTTACTGACTCAAAAATAGGACAAAGATTCAAGAGGCTTGGACAAAATGGACATCTGCTAGTTCAGGAAATCAACATTAATCAGTATTTCACAGGATATATTTTTAAATCATCAAGGAAAAGTTGATGTACCCAGGGACTTTGCAGCAAGGGACTCTACGTAGCACCCGGGCAGGTGTGCCCATTGTTGTTTCTCTGCTGACAGGAAGAGACTGAGGGGGGTGGAGAATGGGAAAGAATTAGAAGTAGTCACTTTTCATAAAAGAAGGAGGCAATTCAAAGGAGAGGAAAAATTATGTTAGCAATTAATGCCTCTTTATGAAATAATAAAGCAATTAGTGGAAACTTGAACACAGTCACTAGTGTGAAGTGGCAGCCTCAGGGGGCTAGAAGAGGGAAGGTGGAAATACAAGTTCAGGACACTCTAGACTAAGAGGAGTCAAGAGGAGCTCATATCCACACACAAAGAGGCCAGCTAACTTTTTCAAAAATATCAAATTAATATTAAATCTTGCATAAAATGCAAGACTTCCACTGCAAATCTAAAGACACATTTTATAGCAAATAACACAATAGTCTCTGTTTATATTTCAGAATCACCAGTGAATGGCTCTCAAAACCTTAACTCATACCCAGGAAGGTCCCGAAAGTCCTAAGAGGACTTAACCTCATTCTTTCTACCTGATGTGAGACATGGTTGCCCACAGCTGCTCAGTGAGAAAATGTTTCCCAGGAGCCTCCAGTTGGAATCCTGAGCAAAAGTTTCCCGGACCTCAGGCCCTGAGCACCCTCAGCCTAGAAGCCACATGGGTGGCACAGCCCTGGTTAACCCTAACATCCAACACCACTGCTGCTTTCCATGGTGGCCCAGGAAGCTGCCTTCAGTTGAAGTTCTCCCCACCCAATGTCAACATTGCCACCTAAGGCCACTTCACCTCTTTGGCTTCATGGAGGCAGCTGTTTTGACCACCAGTGGAACACTCATGACAGCTTTTTTCAAACCCGAATGCACATTCAAATGGTCCCTGAGTCTTGCTAAAATGCAGATTCTGGCCCAGGAATTCTGGTGCAGGCTTGAGATCCACATATCTAACAAGCTTCCAGGTGGGAATGATGTCCTGGGCTCAGGGCTTCAATTTGAAGAGATAGCATGTAGTGTCTCCATTGCAGAGAGCAGAGGACCCTGTCCATCATCCTGGAGAGTTCCTGCTTCATTCCCACTGCTTGCAAATACAGGTACCTCCACAGCAGGCTGGCTTCTGTGTAGCACTGAGTTTGACAGAACCATTTGTAAAGAGTTTGCCTCCTGACTCCCCCCAAATTGGAAAATAAAAAATCAACATTTGTCTTTTTCTACTCAAATGGCAGAAATACAAGCACAGCCTCTCCCTTTCCATTTTATATCCTTTCTATTTCATAAGCCATTTTCACCTTCCTCAATTAATTTGATGCATCTTGTGGAAAAATTGAAAATTCCAAAGTAATAGCAAAAACATGGTTGCCTCCTGTGGTTTCCCCAGCTTATTATGGGCCCTAACGACTGATTGTCCTGGAGAGAATCTCAGAGAACACTGTAGCCGACAAGGGTCAGGGTCAAAAGTCCTGGGGCTTATACTCTGCAAAGAAGTCAGGCAACATTCATTTGAAATCTGAGTCTCACATTCCTTGTCAGAGCATGGAAGTGATGTCTCCCTTTTCAGAAGGAGATGGACCATTCTCTTTGCTCTGACTTTTGTTCTGGAGTGAACTTTGAAAGAGGATAAAGCACTTTAAAAAATAAAACATGGATTATGGAATATTCATTCACATGCATTAATTTAAAAGGCAGAGGAATCCTGATAAAATGATTCAGATTCTTACGAAAACTTATAGCCTTTACTTCTGGTAAAAGGATAAAAATCTGCCTACAATATGGTACAAACCATGCTTCTAATTACCCACAAATAATGCATACCACCCTGTTGTGGACATCAGCAAGACACAGTAGCATCATGCTGAATGGTGAACCCTCACTTTTTGTTCCCTCCATTATAATAACAACACTTTTTACAAGGGTAATCTTGTAAGAGGCAGGTTTTTCTTTGTTCCTTGAGTATTTATAGATTGAAGGAAAACTAAAAGCATTACTTCATTTGCCATTGCAGAGAATATTGTTTAAAACTATGGTATTTTCATGCTTGAAATACCCCAGGAAAGTTCAATTAATGATATACAAAAGTGTGCACTTGGAATGTTAGTAAATACGTAAAAGGGTTGAGAGACAACTGTCATTTTTCTCCTCATGTTTCCAACATGAGGTCTGGATCTGCAGTACTGGATGTATGTTCCCTATCTGCCAGTAATCAGGTGACTTAGAAAAATATTTTGAACTTTTATCATCCTCTTCCTCCTCAAAAATATCAAGGCTAACACCAGAGCCCACCTCATAGGCTTATTGTAGATTTAAACATGATTCTCTAAGTGTTCAATTGATCTATGGTATAAAATCCACAGTATTTAATCAATAAATATTAGATCTTATTCTTTTAAAATGTGTTAATAAGTTAGAGTGTAGAAGTGTGGTTCCTAGACGTAGTATCAGCATCACCTGGTACTGAAAAAGTACAAAGTCTGAATCAAAAGCTGGAGAGATGGAGAGAGCGGCACAGTGATTAGCCCTTAACAATGACTCCCAGTCTTTCCGATGTGCTCTCAAGCTAATAAACCATTGGGATTACAAATATAACACTGACTCTTTAAATAGATATAAATTTCCAATGGTTTCCAGTTTTGCTTTACATATTGATTAATCTGGTAAATGCTGGTTAACAACTACAAAGCACAGTTTAAAGATGATCCAGGCATTTTTAACACTGGATCAGCATCTTTATGATACTTTGATGTTCTAAAACAAGATCCTTCCTTTGATTAATGAATTAAGCATTTGATAAATAATTTTTGAAGTTATCTTTCTTGTTACAGTAGGTCTCCATAAAAAATTAAGAGCAGAAATAAGCTTTCGTGATTTAGTGCACAAAATGGGTACTGTAGTAAATAATAATACATTGCATATTTCAAAATTGCTCAAAGAATAGAGCTTGAATGATTTCACCACAGAATAACTTAAGTATATGAGGTGATGGATCTGTTAACACAACTTGTAAACATATCAAACCATCAAATGGTACTCCACAACAGTACATGTAATTATTATTTGTCAAATAAAAATAAAATTAAAAAGGAGTCTGGACAAGTGAACTTCTATTACAGAAACAGGCACATGGTAATCACTCAACGTGTCCTACTTGTTAACGAAAGTTTGCATCATTACAAATCTATCATCAGCATGATGCTATGGTTGGAATATGGGCAGTGTCCCCCAAAGGTTCATCTATCTGTTCAAGGCTTGGTCCCAGGCCTGGTGCTACCACAAGATACCATGGACCTTTAGGAGCTGGGGCCTGGGTGGAGCTTCATAGGTCACTGGGATCATGCCACTCAACATGCCCTCAAAGGGGATTTGGGGACCTCAGCTTCTTCTTATCTTTCTGGGTCTTGACATAAGAGGTCTGCTCCAGCCAGGTGGTGCTGCCCATGCCAGAGGCCAAAAGGAATGTACCACTTGGTCTTGAAGGGAACCTCTAGACTGTGAACCAAAATAAAGTTTTTCTCTGTATAAGTTATTTTCCTTGAGTATTTTGTTATAGTAATGGGAAACTAATATACATGAATCCAAAATTTGTTTCCAAATTCCAAAAAATATTCAAAGGAGAAATCAGTACTAAAATTTTCTTTTTATAAAAATTTTGGAATAGAATTTACATATATTATAGAATTCTGTAATTTTGTCAATCCATTCATTCTCAGATCTAGTATTATGATTTTGATTTGGGCATTTGTATACTCCAGAGTAAATAGTTACTTTGAAATTTTCCTTTCCTTTCTATTCTGACATGGAAAAGGAATGCAGTGGCAAAATAATAAAGATACACTTAGGTTGAGGAGTGAGCCAAGAGTGGGATTCAGAAGCAGGGTACTCTTCCCAAGAGCAGGAAGATGGGTACTATTTATGCTTAAAGTATGGTACTCACTTTAATGAAGAGGACTATGAAAAGCATATCTTAAGACCCTGTAGAAAAAAATTAAAACAAAAGCAAAAATTTTTAAATATATCCATAAACTATTTTATAAATGTTTCTTCATTATAGTCCCCTGTAAAATAATATAGAGTTTGGAATCATAAATGCTTGTGTGAGTTCATTGGTCAGCAAGATTCTCTATATTAACCCACAATGTCCCTACAATACTCTGAAGTCACTCAAGAACAATGGCTATGATTAAGAGTGTTCTCAGCATACAGAAGTAAGGACTGCTGTGATTTACTGTAATACTTCTTTTCTGATCTTAATTCCAGGGATTAAATGCCACTACTTTTGCTATTTTCATAAAACTTCCTGAATTCACAGATTCCCAGTAACATGGCAACTGACCCACTCTATTTATTGTCCACATTCCAGCAGGACCCTGATGTTCAACTTGAGATATAGATGCCTAATGAGGAGCAGTGTAAGGCATCCATCTCAGTGTCTTGTTAGTTACTTTCTGTGAAGAGCTCTTTCCTAATCAGACTGTCTGGGAACACTTAGGTTGATGTATTCTGTTTTGTAGAGCTCTCCAGCAATTCACAGGATGTTATTTTTAATGACAAAGTTCTCATAAACAATTCTCAATAGTTTTCCAGTAGACTAATAAGATTTTTCACCTGGCTGTCTATAATAAGAGTTAAGTGGATAAAAAAGAAAAAAAATTACATGCAGAATAGCCATTCTTTTTTTAAAAAAATATTTAAGTTCTTTCTTTTAAGATTAGTTAAAATTATTGCTATTAATACTAAATGTAGCTCCCCAGATGTGTGGCACATAATCCAAGTCAATTCAGCAGCCAAGTGCACGATGCTCACTGGTGTCCTGGGTTCAGAGGATTCGATGGGGAAAACATTAGGTTGGCCCTCTCCAGTTTCAACAAGGCAGATGTGAGATATGAATTAATTAAATCACTGCATACATGTGGAGAGTGTTCTTTGATTTGGACATCACTCTTGGTGACTCGGAAGGGCATCCACATTTGAATATTACCCTTCCTGGTGCTTACGGCTGTGGGAAAGAGCACACCTATCTCTGGCCAGGGCACAGCCATTGGTCTGCCTTCAGGTTCAGTCTTGAAAGACTTTCTCACAACTTCCAGAGGGTGCCAAGCTCTCATTCCCAAATCAGTATTGTCCCCACGTGGCTTCTGAAGGTCTATTCTAACTTGTCACTTTAAAGCAGCTCAGGGACACGTGAGATGATCTGGACTACTGCTATTCAGAGGACCCCAAGAACAGGCCCCCCAGGTATAGATGAGTAAATGGCTCAACTGCAGGGATTATCCTGGGGTGGCATTTGTGTGACCAGCAAGCCATAGGTGATGCCAAGGTCCAGCAGAACTCACAACCCTTCTGTCATGGAGGCCAACCTGCCAATGACCATAACTGAGTCCTGGATCTGGAATATCCTGTCTCAGAGATCGAACCACATGAAATTGCTACTGCTGTGAGTCAAATGGATGAATATTAGAAATTCATATATTTTCTCTCCACCCTGCACAGCCTCACTCCCGTTTAAAACGGAGTTTCTTTAAAGTCCGTGGTATCTCAGCTCACTTCAGCTACAAAAATATCTGTCTTCTCCTGAGTCTCTTTTTAGAGCATTTTCAAGGTGCCAGCATGTGTCTTTAGTGACATGGACCTCACCTCTAAGCAGTGGGGTATGTGTCCTCCTGAGGGAAGACCTTGTTCCCCCACACATTCATATCTGACAGATTCCCTTACTCCTGGTCAGTGCTTAATTTTTATTCCCAATAGTTGATAGGAATTCTACAGGGAGTCAAGTAAATGTTATGACCTAAACCTGGGGTCACTCTGCCCATGTTGAAATTCCTATGTCATTCATTCCTGTGGGTTTGCCCTCATTTGAATATGGACATAAGGGTAGTTTATGGTCTGGTATGAGAATTAAATAAATGCTTTGAAAAGGTAGGGGTTCAATGAATATGAGCTATTACTGTTATTATTTCAAGGTGGCAATGCTGGAAATGGGTATCTTATAGATTCGGGGTCCAATCATCTCACAGAGATGTCAAAAACCAGATTTCAAAGTACTAAGCTGTTGGTCCGACCCAAGTCCAGTGTGCACACGCAGTGGACAGCATAGGCCAAGGGGAGGGATAACTTCAGAACAGGAGCTGAGGCGGAAGTCCCTGCAAGCACCTGGCCTTCACCAGGATTGGCTCTGAGGCTCCTTTGTGGACTGATGAAATCAGAGCCCCAAGGTTGAGGCCTGGGATGAGTGTTGTCAGGGTTGAGAGCTACTGGTTCCCAATGCTCTTGGGCCACACTTAAATATCACTTTAAGCAGTTTGCTACCAGCTTCTTGGATAAAGGTAAATAACCATGTAGAAAACTCCTTCCAAGTGTGAATTCTTTCCTAAGGCTGTCATGGTTCCAATTAAGGAAATACCACAATTTCTCTTCTTGTTGTTTGCCTCAAAACATAGCCACCACCATAAAAGGACCTCAAAAGGTAGAACACCTTCCCTAAACTGAATTGAGACTTAGTGACAAGTGTTTAGGGAATCACAGGAAAGCTATGTAGCTTCTCATCTTAGAGAATCACAAACACCCGTGATCTTGAATTTTTCTATGAAGAGCCATCCATACAACGGACAAGAAATAGATTACTTATCTTTGTTAAATGAATGTTTCACTCTGACACCTAAACTCAACTGATTCTACTATTTGCTCACTATAAACTTTTCTCAGAGCTGATGAAACCAAATGCATATGAGATTTCAGTAGTCTGAACTCTCATAAACCATATTTGCCAACCTGTTTTTCACTATTGGGAATGAAAGGAGATTTTTCTTACTTTTTATTTATTTTTTATTTTTATTTTTTATTGGTTGTTCAAAACATTACAAAGCTCTTGACATATCATATTTCATACATTAGATTCAAGTGGGTTATGAACTCCCATTTTTACCCCAAATACAGATTGCAGAATCACATCGGTTACACATCCACATTTTTACATAATGCCCTATTAGTAACTGTTGTATTCTGCTACCTTTCCTATCCTCTACTATCCCCCCTCCCCTCCCATCTTCTCTCTCTACCCCATCTACTGTAATTCATTTCACTCCTTGTTTATTTTCCCATTCCCCTCACAACCTCTTATATGTAATTTTGTATAGCAATGAGGGTCTCCCTTCATTTCCATGCAATTTCCCTTTTCTCTCCCTTTCCCTCCCACCTCATGTCTCTGTTTAATGTTAATCTTTTCCTCCTGCTCTTCCTCCCTGCTCTGTTCTTAGTTGCTCTCATTATATCAAAGAAGACTTTTGGCATTTGTTTTTTAGGGATTGGCTAGCTTTTTTTCAAAATTCCTCCCTCCACCTCCTGCAATATTATCACTCCAGATATACTCTAAATCTGGTTGTGTTCTGTGACTTTGGGGACATCACAAACTACTCTTAAGTTTTTTTCCCCCTTCCTAACTAAACAAACAGACATGTTGCCTCTTTGGAGACACACTCCCCACCCCCATTACAAATCCACACTGTAATTCAAAGGATTCTATCAGCCAAAGCTTGGGCTGTGGGGGCCGAACTCAGATGCAACCCAATAGTTCACACCCTCAAATCTCAGAGTTAGTAAATATGCAGAGTCAATAATGAGCTGTTACCAGTACTAGCTCTGCTGGCTCATGTCCGAACACTGCATATTCTGACGAAACAACCTGCTTTTAAAGGAAGGTGAAGATATGGACAATTATAAAATAAAATAAAATAAACTGTCCTCATTATTTCAAGTGTCCCTTCAACTGGTTGTTCCAGACATTCTGCTCATTTGTGGGTAAACTTTCAGAAGGAGGATTGGTGGTGACATAAAGCAGTAGGGAAAGCAGAATGTTTCCTCACTGATTCCTAGAACTGTGCTTGGCATAACCTCCACCACCTGAGATACCTTCACAGACATTCTTACTTAAATAACGGAAGGTGATGGAATGACATGCGTACCTAGTGATTGATTTAAGGCAGCACGTGATCCCTGGAGTTATTGAACTTGGGCTTTTGATAGAAATGTAAAGGTCACTGTATAGGTCTTAATTTGGGCAATTTCTCAATAAACTTAAGAAACAAGTAACTTCCATAGTAGTCTTCAATCATCTACCAAGAAGAAGCCCAGGCTACTTCCCCATCATCACATACCCTTGATAAAGCCTCACCTGACCTCTGATTTTTGTGCATCCTGCGAAGCCAAGGGCAACAGGAAGAGGAGGTGGAACACTGGAGAGCGGTAGGAGTCTACCGAACTCTCCATTCTGAACTTGAGGTCTCTCATTTATTACTAAAATTACAGGCTACACGGGCCTTAAATTGCCTAGCTTGAGAAATACATGTTCTAAATATGCTCTAGTGCCTAGAAATAGGTTTTTAAGTAAGTAGACTCAACAACAATTGTCTACTATAAGTAGGTAGAGCATTTATTGCAGAATAAATTATCTCATATTCTTCAGGTTCATCTTAGCAAATTATTCAGAGACAGCATAATGGGCAGGGTCTTCCCCTCATTTTCTGCATAGATAAAGTCTGTACATCCCAGACCTTAGATCTTTATGTTGAAACACAATGGGAATTGATCAGAAAGGTTTTAGCAGCGTGGATTTCTTCTAACTAAATGCTAACACATGACAATCCGCCCAATGTTTCCTGTACAGTTCATGTTTGTAACAATATATCTTGAGAGCTTTCTATTGCCTTATTTAATGTTATTTTGTTGCATCTGACCTGCTCATTGATAAAATGGCAGATGATGTCAACAACTTTTTAAAGCCATAAGTAGGTAGAACATTTATTTTCCTCTCCTCTGGAGTTAAGCTTTCCATTTCTGTTATCCGTGGTCATCAGGCATTGTCACGGCTCAAGGATCCCTCTTCTTATCTATCATCAGAAGGCCAACAGAGCTTAACACTACCTCACTGCACCTCAGCACGGAGGCCTGCATAATTCACATCATCACAGGAGGGTGAGCACAGTGCATATGCTATTTTGAGAGAGAGGGAGAGAATACACATGTAACTTCTATTACAGTATATGCTATAATTGTCCTATTTCATCATTAGTTCTCATTGTTAATTTCTTACAGCGCCTCATCTATGAGTTCAAGTTTATCATGCGTAATTACACATGTAGAGTGGCCTTCTGCAGTTCCAGGCACACACTGCGGGTTTGGAAATGTATGTTCTATGGATAACAGGGATGATTGTACTGGAGCAACCAAGGCAAGGGCTGCAAGACTTCACTATAAACATAGCAGAGATGAGGCCTTTCAGAATGGAAGAGTCCTTACCCACATGTGCTCAGTTCAGGGCCACATTCTTTCCTGAGGATGTTCTCCCAGGTGCAGATCAGGGAGCTAGTGCAAAGTGCCCTGAACTTGGAAGCATTTCCTCACACTTTGCAAAAGATCCCTCTTTCTCAGTAGACTGTGTTTTGAACTCAAACCTCAACTAAATCCCTCCAATAAGTTCTAAGAACTCATAATCAAAAGTCCAACACATGAGAAAACACACCTCCCTGAGAAAGGGTTTGTGAAAAAATACACAAACATCAAAATGAAGAAGATTAAAGACAGTGAATGATCAAATTCAGAAAAGATATGCAGGGAATATTTAGTATGTTTAAAACTATAAAGGGGACTTTTAAATTAAAAAGAAGAAATTCAATATTCCACAGGAGATCTGATAATGAAAAAGTTGAACTTCTAGAAATGAAAAATAAAACTCATTTTAATAGAACACTGATATTCTGCTGCTAGGAAAAGAAGACATTGCATCCATCTGGAAATAATTTAGCAGTTTCTCAAAGAATTGAGTGCAAGCTTGCCATCTGACTCAGTCATGCCACATCCAGGCACTGGCTCAAGAGAAAATGATTATTACTTTACACAAAGATGGACAACAAGATTTTTCATAGCACCTCCATTTGTAAAGAGCAAAATTTATAAACAATAAGAATATACATCAACGACTGAATGAACACACAAACTGTGGTACATTCACAAAATGGAAAATTACTCAGCAACAACAAAGAGATGAGAAAGGCCTGTAACAACTAAATCTAAGAGTTCTTAAAAAAACATAGTAAATTAAAAATGAAATGACCCAAACTAGATAAAATGTATCTATAGTAAAAGGTTCATTTCATTCAATAACGTAACCCTGTAACTCCACTGGTAGAATTATTTGTGGGAGAATTGAAAACATATGTCTACACAATAACTTGTATGTGAATGTTCATGGTAGTCTTGTTTATAGTATCCAAAAAAGTGGAACCGAGCCTAACAACTGTGTGCTACATATCTAAACAGTGGAAAATTATATGACAATAAAAATAAATAAAGTTACTAATACTTGGTGCGACATGGATGAAACTTGAAAAGATTATGCTAAATGCAGGAGTTGATAATTAAAGACTACATATTGCATAAGTCTTTGTTTAGATGTCCAGAATGTGCACAAAAAGAAAACCTAGGGCTGGAAAGCTTCCCCACCTCCCCTGGGCAAGGAGAATGTTGTAAAACTCATTGTAGCAACCGCCTTAAGTCTCTGTGAGTATGCCAAAAAAAATCACATTTTACACTTTAAATGGTTGAATCGCATGGCACAGGAGTTATATCTCAATAAAATTGTTTTGGGAGAAAAAAAAATCCATGATAGTTCTCTTAATGATAATCATAAATGGAATTATATTAAATTAATAAAGTCACTTATTTACCCTATTTATTACCAGTACAAAAAGACAAGACAAAGTAAAGAATTTTAAGATTTCAGCAGAAGACAGATAGTAATTTTCAAGGATAGAACACATAAAATCCCTAACAGCATCGACAAACAAATTACTACAAATAATTGGAGGGCTTAGCAATTTAGCATATAAATATATAAAAGGGTTTATACATTTACCATATAAGTATATTCAAAAAACTGCATTATTTAAAAAAAGAAATTCTTAGAGGATGCATCTAATAAAAAAGATAACATTTCCAACAGCAGGATAAACAGTAAGAACCCTAGAAATAAATGCCACCAAGAACAGTGTGAAGGCTTTATGAAAAAATGTCTAAGTTTCACGGAAAGATATTTTAAATGAATAAAGAAAGTGGACACAAAGTCCATGAATCAGAAGATTCAGAATCATAAAGTTATGATGATTCCCCAATTTTTCAGAAGTAGATCATACACACGTGAAAACTGGTACACTTCAGAGACGTCACCACAGTTTGTGAGACAGATGGCAGTCTACTCAATATTAGGATAATCCATCAGTTACATGGAAAAAATTGAATCTCTAGATCTTGACTTGAAAAATAAATCGGTTTCAAAGAGATCGGATATTTCAACATAAAAAGATACAGCTTCATAATTAGTAAAAGAAAATATGGGAAATTGTGGGAAATTGGGAAATTTTACATAATTAGTAAAAGAAAACATGGGAAATTGTTTTAATGTCTTAATCCTTAAAACTTTTAAAAGATTTCTTAAATAAGATTTTATAAAGCACAAGTCATGAAGAAGAAATACTGGATGACCTAACAGTGTTAAAATAAAGCACTTCTGCTCAAAGACAAGATCAGAGAGTTGGAGGACATGGGTATGACATATACAAGTAACAGGAGTTCAGTGCCCAATAGAATTAGAATTACAATACTAAAAAAATTGTAAAGTACCAATAGAAAAATAGGAGAAATACATAAATAGGCATTTAGTAGAAGAATAAACATTAATAGCAAATAATGAGCAGTTCTATTAGTGCATAAGTCAGATAAATGTAGATTTCACATTCACCAGAATTGCAACAACAGCGAAATAGTTTGAAAACCATGAACTCTTGCTGAGTATGTGCATCAATGCACTATACAGGGCTGATGAGAGTGTAAATTCATACAACTACTCCTCAAAATTCTTTAGTATTTTGAGAGAAGTTGAAATGATCCAATCCTACAACCCAGTTTTTGCTCTTCTGTGCATGCCCAAGGGAGTCACTGCTCGCCCACAGGACAAACATAGTGTGACAATGTCCCTGGCCATATGTTTACAGAAGCAAAATGTAAAAACTCCACAAATTTTCTCCTGAAAAGGATAAACACCCTGTGGCATATTCACATGATGAAGCAGGAGGCATAAGTTAAAAAATGCACGAGTTAGCAGCCCCCGTGTCAACACCGATAAATCCAAGAACCAAGTGGAATGGAAAAGGCAAGTTGCAAATCATCCATAACACATTTATGTGAAATTCAAAACAGGAAATCCAAATAATATTTTGCGTGTTAGGGTGCATACACATGGAAAAACATAAAGAACTTCAAGGGAATGAATAAATACAAAATTAACCTCTGGTGTAGTGAGAGGGGGAGGGAAAGAAGAATCTTCAACAATTATTGTTCAGGAGATTTGACACATTAAAAAAACCCACAAATACACAAATACTACATATTCTCAATTGCGTATGTTATGTTCATAATATGCATACCAGGATCTTCAAGGATTTGTTGATGAAAGTTATTTTTAATTTACAATAACCTTAAATTCCCTTCACTTTATAACTGAAGTCCTATTAATAAATGCTAGCATTTTAAAAAATCTATCCTCTAGTCTACTATAATAGAATACTTCGTATTTGGAAGTTACCTTTATCATTGGATCCAATTAGCATCTTAGAGATTTGTATTTTTCAGACTTATAATGAAAAAAATTCTCCCAGGGAATAATGAGGCATGTTAAATCTTCTGAAAAAATGGCAAACCCAATCCGCTGTCAGACCACTTCTAGCTCCTTTATATTTTATTTCTTCCAATGCCCTCATTTTGAAGTCTCCATTGTTTCTTTAATAACAAATATTTTTCGGAGTTCTGTTTCTTCATTAGTTTATCAGTTTTTCTTCTGGCTCCAAAAGTTGCACTGAAAACTAGGTGCTGATTAATTTTCTCCCTCTGGAATGCAAGTCCATTAGCCAACATAATAACTGTTTGAAATGGTTTGGTATAAGCTTAAAATACACCTCTGCATCCCTACCCGGAAGGGCAGGTTAAATAAAATCCAGCTAATTCATTTCCCTCCCTTGAATTTTGGTCTTACCCTTGCTGTTTTATTTTAGGATGAAGTGGTCTACCATGCACCTGGAAGTCAGCTTGATAGACATTTTGTTACAGACTTAGAAGAGCAGCTTTAATAATCAGGGCAAGATCTTGTTAACGTCCCTGTTCAGGGTTGCAAGCAGGCAGGCTGTATTCCCATGCTCACTGCACTGGGTGACACACAGCATGACCATGACCTACATGCATTGGCTGAGTGGATGAAGGCGAGCTTGCCTCTTCCTCCTCATAACAAGGGCCTCACAATTCCATGGTCATCTAGCTTTGTCCTTGGTGGGTGACCCTAGCACCTACCCACATAGCCACAGGCAGATTCTGATTTTTAGACAAGCCCCACAGGATGCCAATAGGTTCTATGAGCCTCAAGCACTCTCAAGACTTAAAAGAATGTTAACAATTCCAAAATTTAGATGACACTGAGGATTTTCCCTATTCCCACATTAATCTTTCTGGTAAAATTCTCCTCTAATACCAGATTACAAGGGAATTAAATGAAGCTCATTAGTACTAGAATGAAGACCTTGAAACTGCAGTGTCTTTGAGCAACTATCCAACCTCAGGGCAAAAGCAATTTTCATGGTGATGAGACTGTGTCCTAAGCAGTGTGATAATTAGCACATCACGGCTGCATTATCACACACAAGACTCATGCACTGAGAACACCCTTTATTATGGTGGAAAAGGGTAGTAGTCATATACTCTGCCTTAGGTCAGAAAATGGCAATAGTTACTATAACCTGTCTTTGGTCAATTTGGTATCATAACACCTAGCAAATAAAAGAAAGAGAAGACATAAGTAAATACATTGTTCTGTAAAAATCAGCACATTTCCTATTTGTGCATGTCACATGTGAATCATCATATAACATTTAGATAAATTAACTACTGAAGAGGACCAGCCCACATGTATTGAATTTTTTTCAGTGACAAACAATATGCTAATTGTTTAAATGCATTTCCACTTAACTCCTTGCAATAAGCTTCAAAGGTAAATGTTGTTGTCCAAAATTCATAGATAGTATAAAGAGATTCCCAAAGGAGTCCATCATTTCCCCATTAAACACAGCAACAAGCAGAGCTGATTTTCAAATCCAGAACTCACCCATTCCAAACATCATTGTCTTGACCACCATGCTTTTCCACCTTCTTAAATTAGAGTTTCAGTGTTTGTTGGAACCTTATGATATGACAGGCAATGAGTGGGTCCCAGAAGACAAAATGCAGTTCTTTACCTTAAATGAGGCATGTTAAAATGACAATGAGTTCTCAACAGGTGGATACCATCATTCACACATTAGGGAGAGAAGGTTAATTGCTAAATTTTGAGTACAGTCGGCAGTCAATTCCTTGGACAGATCTTTTCAATAAAATCTTGCTGAGAGTTACATTCTCAAATAAGTGCCGAAGACTAAGCAACAATGTGTGACAATTTTTAAACTTCCTCAGCTCTTGAGGTACTAAACAAACAGATGTTTGAGAAGACTGGAGCTTATGAATACCGCTTTACTGTCAACAAATTAGGCAACATCTTTGCTGCCTGCTGCTAGCACAGCAATCTCTTAAATTTAAAATTCTATGATAGTTTCTCCTGGATAAAAGGGAATTAGGATACATTCACACAGGATGAAGTAAAACAAATCAAACTGTTCTTGTTGAAGATGGGTAATGCCTGTGGTGAAAGCTAGGATCACAGTACTGGTTTATCCTACCAAAGGTTTAAATTTTGTAAAAAAAAAAATAATAACAGTTTCCCAATCCTACCTTGCCTACTTAGCCCATGTGACCTCCCAGAACCTCTCACCTCTAACTCTGAAACCTCTGCAGACGTGCACTAACTTGGTTTCAGTCTGCAGGACCAACCTCCCTAACAGGGGCTACCATCTCTGATTTGGGCTGCTCCCAGCCTCCATGGGCTGCCATTCTTCTCTTGCCTACTCAACTAAACCCAGTCTCTAGCTGGACCTACCCTGCTGCACACAGAATGGACTGCTTAGTCTATGTCCCTATTGTCTACCCTATATCCAGTGCCAACCATCCTGTATGGACTCTGTATCCCAGCCACACTGCTCCTATGTCAACCCTTGCCTTTCCTGACATTGCATGTCCCTCTGAGTAGGCCCTTTATCCTATTTTTTCTCAGTGTTTCACACCTTGGACACAGACAATTCCTTCTGTGAAACTGTTGCGGGCACCCCTTTCTGTTGCCCTCACAGCACCAACAAACTTGATCATGCCTAACCAGTTCCTTCCCTGACTCTCAATTTGGTAATGAATCTGTGGAGGGCAAGAGCCACGTCACAGTCGCTTTTGCAGCACAAGGAGAACGTACTAACATGTCTGACCTTCAAAAGTACTTCTCAAGCAAAGTCTTTTTAAATGGAATCAACCATTACTCCTGAAAGGTCCCCTCCAAATGCCAAGTGAGCTCTTGGTGTGAAACACTCTGCTCCAGTGCCCTTTTTTTTTTTAACCTCAATTTTTAGTCAAAGTAGGAAGCATATAGATCATTTGAGGCAGTTTCAGTGTACTTAAAAACTTTTCTATGCTGTTTTTCCCTCAACTACAAAGCCCATGCTTTGACTCAATAGGAGAGCCCTGTAGTAAACACACACACACACACACACACACACACACATTTTCATATTCTCTCTCTCTCTCTCTCTCTCTCTCTCTCTCTCTCTCTCTCTCTCTCTCTCTCTCTATCTCTCTCATAGTTAAATAAGTACAAGGAGAACTAATACACCTTCCTCTGAAGTGCCACATCTCAGGACGTAATGGCTCTGTTCTGTTATTCCAGCTCAGGTGACGTCTCCACGTCATACATCCAGAAGTGGCCATAACAGGAGGTTTGAATGAAACAAAGGGTAGAAGAGCAAAAAGCTGGAACAAAGCTATATTCACTGCTTCCTGTTTCTAGATGAGGAAACTGAGACTCTGAAACCCAAACGACTCTCCCTGAGTACACAACTCCAGTGTGTTCCTGCCAAGACCAGGATCTTCTCAGCTTACTACCACATTTTATATGCCCCCACTGTCTTTCCCATCACAGTGTTGAACACTTGGAATGGTGAGCCCTTGCAGTGTGTCCAATGCTCATTGTTATTTCATCAGCTGAAATATTACTGGTTTCCAGTCCTTAATAGTGATCATAAAAAAGCCAGTGAACATAAACATGAGACTTGCTAAGACCCTTTGGACCCTCAGCAGCCAAAGGAAGATGGAAGAGATGTGAAGGATACACAGGAGCCCTTATCAACAGACCCACAAGCAGGAGAGGACAGAAAGTGCTCCTTCGGTCAACGTGTGTCTTGCACCTCTCTGTTGGAATAACATCTATTCACAAGAGCTTCTAGCTTCTGGGTCTTAATGCACTGTGTCCCTGCTCTACAGATGCCATCTCTGCACGGTGCTCTTCCACTTAGGATCACACACTATCAGAGATCACCTCTCAGCTCCATCAGTGGGTCCAGATACACACCAAGATTTCCCGTTTGAGAGGGAAACTGATTTGAACTCTCTTCCACTGCATCTTGCCCATTTCTGCAAGGTAGTTTGGTCTACATTGTAAAGGAGACAAACATGGTTTTTCCTAACACATCTTTTTAGCTCACGGTGAGAGAAACCACTTTATAATCTGTTGTAGAAAAATTAGGAAACAGACTGCAATGAAAACATTTGCTGTGTATTTGTCAAAAAGGAAATATAAATGATTTGCTAGTTAGTCACAGTGCATAAGATTCTTTCCTAACATTTCTTACTCCACATTTGCAATTTTTTGAAGACCATTATCCGCCCTTTTAAGGATGAAAACATAAAATTCATATAGAAATTTAAAATATTTTCCAAGGGAAAGCAAGGCAATACCATAGCAAACCAATGGTTGGGTCTCTCTCTCTCTCTCTCTCTCTCTCTCTCTCTCTCTCTTTCTCTCTCTCTGTGTGTGTGTGTGTGTGTGTGTGTGTGTGTGTGTATTTGTGTGTGTGTGTGTGTGTGTGTTTTGCTAGGGATCAAACCCAGGGTTTCATACATGCTGGGAAAGTGCATGTACCACTGAGCCTCATCCCTAGCCTAGCAATTCTGACACTGAGTTATAATTTATGGAAGTACAAAATGCATATTTCATATCCATGAGGAAAAATTTAAAATGCTATTAATGTAGAAGAAAATGTGAAGAATCTTCTAGATTAATTAAATTTCAAGTATTTTCAATTTTCTACAGATTAGAATGTTAAATTTCAAAATTGTTTAGAGTTAATTTTCCTAAAACCTTTGTTTTATAATAAAATACCTGTATAATAAATGTTGATATATTGATTATTTTTAGATATAACATGAATATCAGTGTTTTGAAGCCTAACTTCTTTCCAAAATGTCATTTAAAAAGTGATAGAAAGGTGTTAAGATATAGTTATTCATAGAAGAGATACCCAATAACTATAAACATTAAGTATTCAAACATTTTAAGAACCTACATAAAATTCTTAGGTCAGATGACTATTATTCTCAAAGAAATTTAGAACAATGTGCTTAATACAGTAATTAGCATTTTATATAAGATAAATCTGTAGAATTAACAGCTGGCAATAGATAATCTGCAAGAGAACTGTAACTTTTTGAGAGAATATTGAGGATTTACTGTGGATGTATTTAATAATAATGACAACATAGGATCCACTTTTTTAACCTCATTTGTGTAAGAATCAATTTTAGAAACATATTTTCATAAAAAATAGCTATAATAATCAGAGAGGGATAATAGCAGTAATTCAGTTAAGCAATGTTTGCATCCTAGAGTGAAAGGGACTACATACGGCTGGATGGTTATTCAAACATGACTCAAGACAGCAGATATGACTGAATAGCAGCACTGTGGTGTGGCATTTGATGACATTTGCTTGGGGAACAGAGATCACTGGCTTCAAAAATCAATGTCTAGACAGGTGAATTTGGGGAAAATTTTCTTCTATCTCAATGATTTCATCTTTAAATGAAAAATTAAGACTGAACTCACAGAAGGAATTAGGAGTACATGGCATAATCCATGTAAACCATTCAATATTGTGTCGGATCTATGGAAAATTATTCAATAAATACTTCCATTAATTATTATCAAATAATTACTATAAAACTATCATCATCCTTGGCTTACGATCAAGAAAGTATAAGACTAGAATAACCTTAATTCCACATGTAAGGACATAAACTATCTGACCTTAGAAATTCATGGTATCATTTTAAGAGGTAGACATTTCCATAAAAACTAACCAGAGTGAATACTAAAATGTGAGATTTTGATCAGGCAAAGTCAGAGTAAAATATTTTATATTATATTTATATACTACATATAATATCTTATATATGAAAATGCATATATAATACATGTGAATTTATATGGTCATACTAGTTAACTACAAGGGTATGTTCTAAGAAATACATTGTTGGGTGATTTTGTCATTGTGTGAACCATCAGAGTGTGTACCTTCATAAATCCCCATGGCTACAACATTTCTTGGTGATATAATATTAAGAGACACTATTGGACAAGGGTCTGTTGACCTAAATGTCATGGTATAGGACATGACAATATTACATATAAATATGTAAGACAAAATAGGTAAGATGTATTTTATCTTATGAAAGATGGAAATGTTTACATATTAAAGAGCCTGGTGTTTTTACCCAAAGAATAGCATGGAATAACATTTACTACATTTTCATTTACCCATCTGTCTTTTAACACTGAACAATTACTGTGTTTTAGCCACTGCTTTGCCATGTACTCAAGCCCCCACCTGGAAGGATTACTGAGAGACCAGTGGAGGGAATGCAGGCTGGACAGCCATGCACTTCCAAGTCTTAATGCCTGTGGGGATGAGATAGCAGCTTTAATCCAGTTTGTGAATGTGCTCTGGATTGGCATTCAAAGAACCTGGGCTACTGTGCACTCATGGCTCATACAGGGACCCTGGGCCCCAGGCTAGAAGAGAAAGGCTCAGAGGGCTAATGGCTGGGAGGCTGAAGAGGATTAGATGAGTACGTGCTGTCCTGTCCACGGAGCAATAGCTGTGCATGTTGCTGTTATTGCTGCTGGAGGAAGACTTCAGTGGAGAGTTGAGCAGAAATTCAACAGGCCACAAAGCTTGCAGGTGAATATGAGGGCCCAGAAAGTATTCCAGAATGTTCCTCCAAATTTTTGTAGGAGAAAGGAAAAAGTATAAAAAAAATCTTAAAGTAGAAATCAGGCAATTGGAAATTTAATAAAGAGAGATAACAGGAAAGATTGTTGTAAAATAAAAAAAAAATTAGAAACTTTTCTGAGGAAAGTCTCTGCTCTAAAATTTACACTGGGAGTAACCAGAAAAAAAACCTTTTTTTTTTTCTTTTTAAATAAAATTGGCAATGTAAAGGGGGAAAATATCAAAATATGTCTGTAGTCCCTCTGCTTATTTGCTCTTTTTATAATGGAACAGGCATTCTCAAAGACTTTGGAAATGACTACTGCATTAGTAATTTGGATTTTAAATTTCAACAAACTAATTGCCTTTTTAAAATGACTGAGCATAACTTTTTTGGAGGAGTAATATCTATCCCCTCAAAATGATTCTTTCCATGGGAACTGCTACAATTTGAATGCTCCTGTCCCCCAGCACTCCTGGGTGGGAGCTGGACACCCCTCCCCACCCCAGGCAGCAGTGCTGAGGGGTGGGCCTGAGGGCAGGCCTTTCCTCATGAATGGACCCTCACTGCTGTGTAAGGGCTCTCAGAGGCAGTTCACCTCTCTCCATCTTCCACCATGCGAGCACCCAGCAAAAAGCTAACCGCAGATGCCACACCTTGATCTTGGACTTCCCATCCTCCTGAACTATAAAAAAGTCAATTTCTAGTCTTTACAAATTATCCAGTCTGTGGTATTCTGGTTCAGCCGTGCACAAAACAGACCAAGACAGCAACTGACAACTACTGACTTTCTAATTTAAAATAAAACCAGTATTTAAAGGAAAAGTAAAAATTTAAAACCAAAAACAAATAAAAATGATTGAATGCTCTGTGATTGCTATTTTTTTTTCTAGCTGGCAAGCATGCATACACTGTAAATAATTATCTAAAATCCTACACTCCCAGTGACTTTTACATTTGGCTAAATGAGTGTGTTTGGGAATTGGTATATGCGTAGAAATACTTAAATTATAAGAAGAATCTTATTTTATTTTTAATTTATTGTAATTATCATTATCATTATCATTACAATTTGGCCCTGGGGATTGAACCCAGGGAAGCTTAACCATTGACTCACATATCCAGCCTTTTATTTAAAGACAGGATCTCACTAAGTGCTAGGGCCTTGCTAAATTGCTGAGACTGGCTTTGAACTTGTGATCCTTCCCCCTCAGCCTACTGAGTTGCTGGGATTACAGGCATGCACCACTGTGTCCAGCAAGAAGAACCTTATTTTAAAAACTAAGAAGCAGTTATTTCAATATCTAACATATCTACTTTCCAAAATAAAATACTCTGGCAAACCTATTTCTTTATTTAAAAAGAGTAAATATGATTATTTAAATATATTATAATTTAATGAAAAATGTATGAACCACTCTACTTTGGAATTAATTATATTCATATGCAATTTATTTCCTTAAGAAAATTCACCTATCATGCATCTTTTCATGGAGGGGTTACTGGGATTGCACCCAGGAGTTTTACCACTGGGCCACATTACTTGGTCCTTTTTCAAAGATATATATTTTATTAATTGTCTAAAACAGGGTCTCATAAAGCTGCTTAGGGCCTCACTAAGTTGCTTAGGGCATCTCTAATTTGCTGAGGCTGGCTTTGAACTTGCAATTATACTTGTAGCAGCTTTCTGAGTTGCTGGGATTACAGACCTGTGCCACCACACCCAGATCCTATCACACTTTTAAATAAATAAATTTCATTCTGACAAAAAAGTATGTGATTATTTGACTTGCATTCCTCATGAACTACTAATTTGCTATTCATTAATTTTTTGCTTTTTAAAAATAACTACAGATGCCAGTTCCGAGCATTTCTACTATAAAAGGCGTGTCACTAAAAATGATTGTTTTATTTAGTTGCCTTTGTTCTTACAGGAAAGCATCACACTGCTGCACAAATACCTCTACTTCTTAGAATCAGAGCTACAGATTTCTGTGTCCAAATGGATGCATATTTATGTGTGAAGAATAAAATAGGCCATCTGCCCTGAACTTTTGAATGGGGTACAAGTCATCAAACAATAAAAATTATTGCCTCTCACAATGTTTCATAATTCAACTTTTTGCAATATGTGGTATGATTGATTAGAAAGCATCACATTAGATTTCTATCACTGCATAACCAATCATCACAAAGTGTAGCAGCTTGAAACAGTGCAGACTGCTTTAGCTTACAGTTACATAAGTTTTGTAATGGGTGGGCAGGTTCTCTGCTCAGGGTTTTATAGGGCTATCAGGAAATTTTCTGAAGGGTGAATTTCATTTTTAGGAGATTCTGGGAAATAATCCCCTTCATATCCATTCAGTTTCTCAGCTAAATTTAATTCCTTTCAATTATAGAATTGAGGTTCTGGTTTCCAACATTTAGATGCCTACTGCATCGTTAGCCATACAGCCCCTCCATCCTCAAAGCCAGCAACAGAAAACATATCTCATGTCAAATATCTGTGGCTTTGATTGAATTTCTGATTTCCTTTGTCTCTGACCTCCAGACCCAGATTTAAGGGGTTTATGTAACTAGGTCAGGCCCACCCAGATAATCTCCATATGCCATATAACATCACCTAATTACAGACATGAGGCTCTTCCTGAACACATCTCTGGGTTTGTACAGGCTGTGAACACCAGGCAGGACAGAAACCTTGGTGAATTTCCTACGATTCTGCCACCTCAAGCTGCACTGTTTAATAGGCTCACAGTCCTTGAGACCAGCTAGTGACGAGTGGGCTATTAAAAAGAGACACACATCTGGAAGACCTGGGTGAGCCAAGAGTTGAGGGAACTGGCGGTAGCTGAAAATTCTGAAAAGCATTTAATTTTCTTTAGTGAGGACTTAGGTTGCTGCCAGGGACAGCAATATCAAGAGATGATATAAACATCGATGTAGCAGTGTCCCTGTAGCATGCTCTTTTTAGGTCTTTAGGGAATAGACTAAGAAGGGGAATAGCTGGGTCAAATGGTGGTTCCATTCCCAGCTTTCCAAGAAATCTCCATACTGCTTTCCAAATTGGCTGCACCAATTTGCAGTCCCACCAACAATGAACAAGTGTACCCTTTTCCCCACATCCTCGCCAGCACTTGTTGTTGTTTGACTTCCTAATGGCAGCCAATCTTACTGGAGTGAGATGGTATCTTAGGGTGGTTTTGGTTTGCATTTCTCTGACTGCTAGCAATGTTGAGCATTTTTTCATGTACTTGTTGATTGATTGTATGTCCTCCTCTGAAAAGTGTCTGTTCAGGTCCTTGGCCCATTTGTTGATTGGGTTACTTGTTATCTTATTGTCTAATTTTTTTGAGTTCTTTGTATACTCTGGATATTAGGGCTCTATCTGAAGTGTGAGGAGTAAAGATTTGTTCCCAGGATGTAGGCTCCATATTTACCTCTCTTATTGTTTCTTTTGCTGAGAAAAAAACTTTTTAGTTGAGTAAGTCCCATTTGTTGATTCTAGTTATTAACAGCACAATTCACAATAGAAAGACTGTGGAACCAACCTAGATGCCCTTCAATAGATGAATGGATTAAAAAATGTGGCATTTATACACAATGGAGTATTACTCTGCATTAAAAAATGACAAAATCATAGAATTTGGAGGGAAATGGATGGCATTAGAGCAGATTATGCTAAGTGAAGCCAGCCAATCCCTAAAAAACAAATGCCAAATGTCTTTGATATAAGGAGAGTAACTAAGAACAGAGTAGGGACGAAGAGCATGAGAAGAAGATTAACATTAAACAGGGATGAGAGGTGGGAGGGAAAGCGAGAGAGAAGGGAAATTGCATGGAAATGGAAGGAGACCCTCAGAGTTATACAAAATTTCATACAAGAGTAAATGAGGGGAAAGGGAAAAATAATACAAGGGGGAGAAATGAATTACAGTAGAGGGGGTAGAGAGAGAAGAGGGGAGGGGAGGGGAGGGGAGGGGGGATAGTAGAGGATAGGAAAGGCAGCAGAATACAACAGACACTAGTATGGCAATATGTAAATCAATGGAAGTGTAACTGATGTGATTCTGCAATCTGTATACGGGGTAAAAATGGGAGTTCATAACCCACTTGAATCAAAGTGTGAAATATGATATAACAAGAACTATGTAATGTTTTGAACAACCAACAATAAAAAAATAAAAAAATAAAATAAATAAATAAACCCTGCTTTAAAAAAAAGAGATGATATAAAACCAAGAGACAATTTCCAAATAAATAAGAGGAGCCATTAAAACCTACGTCCAAAGGAAAAGATGAGAATCCAGAGAAGTTGGTCAGGTTCAGAAACAACTAAATGTCAGGCACTGACTTGGACTATGATCACCTGAATGCCAATATCAAGGTCACCGTCTTCAGGTGTCTCACAATCTAGGGAAGAGAGAATTGCAATATTTTGGCTGTGAGAAATATAATCTCAGCTAAGTACAGGTGTCAGGGGGAAGTCAGAAAGACAGGAATACAGAAAAGCTATAGCACAGGGTGGAAGAACAGGGATCTGGAATCTGCAGCCTAGGACTGGACTACAGCTATACATTTGCTATCTCTGGGCTTTGATCAAGTTACTTAACATATCAGGATGGTTTGCTCATCCATATAATGCAAGACTTATTTCCTTGTAGGTGGTTGTAAGGGTTAGGTGAGTGGTGGGTTTAGGAGCTGTCAGGGTCTACCACATACCATCTCCTCCTCTCCGACTATCACACTTGGAGTTTGGTTTGGGCATCAATGCCTCCAAGGTTTATGGAGGGGTCTGGACTATCTCAGATGAACAGGGCTATGGTGGGCCAAGTAAGGACCTCTGGAATTATTTTTTTCATGTGTATTTACATTATATATAAGAAATAGAATTAATTCTCTATATGATTACATATAGGCACATATATTAATTTAATATATAGCTGTGTGTGTGTATGTGTGTTTATTTGTTGATCTCTATATGTATGTGTGCATGTGTATGAAGGAAAAGAGAGAGAGATAAACATGCGTTCCCTCCCTTCCCCACTCTGCACATTCATAGGCCGTTTCTTTTTTTATGGTACATGGGGTTGAACCCAGGGGTACTTAAACACTGAGCTACATTCCTGTATTTTGAGATAGGACCTCACTAAGTTGTTTAGGGCCTTGCTAAATTACTGAGTCTAACTTTAAGTCTGCCACAACCTCCCAAACTCTGGGGAATATAAGCATGGGCCACTGAATCTTGTTGAGAACACTTCTCACAACCATCAGTGAAATGCCACAGGACCCCAGAAAAGTCTACTAGGGTCATGATGTCATTGGGACATCAAAAGAACCTTGTCAACATTCAGACTTCATACTTATTGAGATCAATGCCTCCATTTTAAAAATCCATTTGATTCCTATGTTCTACTCATCAACTTCTCTGCTCAAACAATATGCAATGCATCTAGTGCAGGAACTGAGACTGCGATTCCTCCTATGGTGAGATTGTTGCTGTTTTTCCATATCCTGAGGTCTTATCCAGAGGAGCCACCTGCATCTGAGCACCAAATCAGGATGCTCTCATGCCTACCTGCTGTCTAGCCTCCTCCTGAGATCCTTCTCTCTTCTCTCCACAGGGACTTTATAAAGAGTGGCTGCAGGGAGGCAGGGGCAGGAATCATGTAATTAGGACTGCCACCTGCTTCTCTGCAGCCTGCTGATGTCACACTGCCTTTCTTCATTAGTAGAGGCTGTGGCTCTACTGGCCTTGGGCTATGGTCTATGCCCTCCCTGATGGACAAGGTCATGTCCAGCTCCCTGCCTCTGTGGCCTTCCAATGCCCAGTTACCAGCTCTGTTACAGGAATTCCTCAGTGAAGCCCCAAGGTGCCAAGTGACCCAACTCAGAGGCAGTGTGCTGCAGGACTGTCAGTCACACCGAGTCTGAGCCCACTGTGCCACTCAGGCTCCTCCTGGCTCGTTCAGCAGGCAGTGCAGCCAGACTCCTCATGTGGAGATGCCCTCCCATGGACCTGTTCTGCCCTGCTCCACCATGGCTGCCTACTGACAAAGTGGACACAATGATGTCATTTACCTGGAAGGGTTATCACAAGTATAAAATGAGGTGACATGAAAAATTCTCAGAAAAGTACCAGCCCACAGGAAGAACACAGCAACTGTTAGTCTTACTATTGTCACATGTCCCCATCATCCTCATTGTTGTCGTCATTGACATCACCATCGTCTATCCTCATCAGTCTTCAAAGAATGAAGCGTAGCTGAGAAACAGTCCATAAGGTGGGTCCAACAGTAATCAGAATTCAACATTTCTCCACTATGTTCCTGCTCTCCCAGGGAGTCAATGAGAGTGGGCATCTATTGAGATGCCCTTAATTTTTCAGTAGCACTTGAGCAAATCCCCACTTATCCTTTCAATGAAGGATAAAACATTTTGCAACAGGGTGCTTCTAGAATTATTGACAAAGAGTTAGTCACAACCTATCCAATGCTTTATTGAGCTATGATGACTCCCAAAGAAGGGAATGGTCCAGTTTGGACTAATCAAGAACATATTCAAAGGATATGAGCCCCTTAGATTAGTGATTGGAGCAATAGAAGGAGGTAACCAGGCTAAAGAGACAGGATGTTCTAGGAACTAGGCACTACATGGTCGTAGGAACTGAGACAGGAAAGCATGGTAGAGGTTGCAGAAGTTGAGAGTGTCCTCCGTAGATTTGTGTATTCTGCAAATTAATCTCATGCCATGTGGAGACGGGATTTGGGATGAATGTAGACATAGGATGACTTAGGAGGCTGTTATAGGGTCTTGGAGAAAATTCCAGGGGCACAGACTCAGGCAGGTCTCTAGACCAAAAGGCTCAGCAGGCTGCCAGTCCAAGACCCAGTTGACAGGCTTGGTGAAGCTACTACCAACAGGGGCTTGTTTAGTCCCTAAATAATGGGGGACTAGACCAGGACATCAAACAAAGAGCATCTGCATAATGTGCCTGCCTCAGGTCTGGATGATTTTGGGGAATCTATGAGAAATTATGGAACCAGATTATAATTATAGTAATGGAAAGAGGATCCAGGAGACTGGAAAGGTTTGATCTAAAAAATAGGTTCTGGGTGCAGAAAGCCAATGCAGGAAGGAGACAAGCCACACAGCAGAACTGTACCTCTAGTAACAAGCACCTGTAGTTCCTTTTAGATGGCTGAGAAGACTTGCACGGCTATGAATCAGTCTGAGTATGGAAACTATGGTCTGCCTTGAATGTCAAGAAAAGTCTGTGAAGAGTTTAAGAGGCCACAACGCTCCTGTTTGCAGCTATACTTAAGCTAGACAGCTAGATGCAGAAGCCGATCTGCAACAGCAAACATCTCCAGATCCTTCCCTCCCATGCCCAGTGTTCTCATTTACTCTTTGATGCTCTGCTGTAAAATTGACTGCTATAAATACATACTGATAACATTTTTTTGCTAAGTTCAAATATTGCTGTGACTACCAGTCTTAGGAATCAGAGGGAACAATTTCCTATCACTAGTAAAGGCAGAAGAAAAAACAAGTTATATTTATAAGTGAATTCTACTTGTTACATAAAAATAAGTCAGGAAAATATGACTTGATTTTGTTTCAGTTCCTCCAAGAAATTCTCCCACCCACCCTCCAGCATCACTAGGAGGAATGAGTCAACATCTACATTATCACAGACTTCTGTAACTGTCCTCCTTTTGGAGAACTTGTTGATATTCTATTTTTGTTTAAATATCCCTTTTGATGTGATAACTAGGTTAGTCTCTCACCCTTAATGAAGGCATGAATTTCCAAAGATGCTTTTCTGAAGCCATGCAAACAAGTAGGTTATGATTAAAAAAAATCCAACAATAGTAGAAGGTATGTAGGGGTTGTTCTCTACAGATATATCCATAAAATGCTTGTATTATACAAATGTGAATTCACACACTAGAAATTTATAAAAATACAAAATATTCAAGTTAGAGAAGACTAATATTAATTATGGTAAGGGGAAATAATTGGACAGTGTCTTTTTCACTTAACACTCTTATTTAATACATATTTAACATGGATTTGTAGATGAGGCGCCCTGGGCTATAAGCCAGGAAGTAAGGAACCAAAATTATCAAGAGATCCGTTTTCCATCTAAATTGGTCATTCAGGGCTGTGTTTGTTCAATATACTTTGGATCCAAGAAAAGAAATCAACTCAAGAAAAATCAAGTGAACAAAGAGGAAAGATTTAAGAAGTTAACAGATAATCTTATGCATGCAGCCCATCCTAAAATAAAATAAAATAAAATAAAACAAACTAATTAAACTAGAGTCTCCCTAATTTTCAGGGCCCATTCAGTTTTCTCTGTCGGGCTGCTCTCTGTCACTACAGAGCCCTACACGAACACACAAGCTACCATGGTTTCTGTGCCCTGCATGTCACAGATTTTAAGTCCCTCACTCCAATTTTACAGACTCGTCATCGGCTGAATTCCCCTTGGGTCAGATGTCCGCTTTAGTTCAGTCAGGAACCAGCTCCTACATGGTTCCCTAGACCTGCTCCTGGCAAGGGGTGGGGGAGTGAAAAGGAGTGGAAGACACACAGTACGTGACACCATCACATAGATAGATTAGGACATAAATCAAAAGGTAAACAGGCTTCAGGGAAAATAGAGGTCAGTTCAGTGGAGCCTGGGGAGCAATAAAGCCTGACCCTCTCTGCCTCTCAAGACGCGGGGTCCTGCCCAGAGCTCTTCAGCTACGTACAGCCACATGCAGAGAAGCCAATGCAGGCTTACCTCTGTCCCCACAGTCACCCACCTGCAAACAGTCAACCAATTTAAAGGGAAGAATTCCCTTCCCTTTTCCTTATGCATCCTGTGTTGGCAACTGTGGATGCTTAGACAAGTCTGTGGTGATTTTATGAGACCACACTGAACCTCCCACCTGCTACTATGCACCAAGTATTTGGAGGGATAACAGAGACTTCTCTATAAGACTTATAATGAAAATGATATCCCAGCCATCTAACCACAGAGGGCACAAAGATTTCCATTTAAAGGTTTTCCATATTCAACCAATGAGAGAACAATGGGATAAAATGCGTGGCGTATGCACTTTTAGTATTTTGTGGTAGCAGAACCGATGAGTCCACCCAGCTCATGTTTTGGCTTCCAGAGTAAACTGGAGGCAGAGCCCAGGATCAAGAATCACTGTCCCATTTCTGTCTATGACAGGCCATGGGACTGGCTATCAACAGGGGACTGTGAATGCAGTGACAAAATTGAAAATGCTAATGAGGATGAGGCCGCAGAGATGGCAGGCCCTTCAGAGAGCAGGGAGCTGGTCCTCACACGCAGTACAGGGGCAAGCAACCCTTCCCAGCCTGCATGCCTATGCCGTTTCAGATGGGGCAGGAAATGCTAGAGTTTATGTGATACTGTTCCCTAATTACGATGCCACTCTAAAAATGCAGAGTGCCCAAACCACATCACCAAACAAGATAGGGAAGGACAATGTGCTTCTAAGCAATGGAAGTTCCATTCATCATATTTTTACACATGGGGAATTGCACGTGTGGCTGATACTTGGGAGGCAATTTTATAATTTATCATTATATATTAGCAAACAATATAGGATACATCAAAATTTTCTCTCTTTAACTTTAGGAGCCTGCGTCTCTGGATCATTTAGGGAACAACAATAAGAAGAAGCAATATCAGCTGCAGTCTGGGAGCTCACGATTTGGTATCTCTGATTTCCAACAACTTGACTGAAGGCAACGCCTCCCTTTGTGTAAAATCATGCATAATTTGCATCCAGGGCAGACATTAATCTGGTTAAAAGAGTTCTGAGTACAAATCAGGCCACACTAGGCATCTTTTGAACATCTTAAATCAGGTCAGTTGCCATTTCTTTCCAACGTCTGACTGAACGTCCCAATTCCCCATCCAGGTTGGAAAGGAGAATCTAAACACCACGATTTACTTTCAAAGACCGCTGGAAGCCCAGAAAACGGGGAGAGCAGGGTGCCAGTACCTGATGCTGCTCATGCTGCCTGTCTCGGACCCAAGCTTGCATCGCTCTAGCTGGCTGGCTACGATCTGCCTTTCAGCCTCCAGCTCCCGGGTCAGCCTTTCAAACTGTAGTTCCTGAAAGAAACCAAGCAACAAGGTGAGTGGCGTCATCTCTGTGAAATGGGAGGTCCCAAGCGACAGAATGGCAGAGGGGAAAGCCCCGTTTTCAAAGGGGTCACATTAGAGAAACAGGGTGTAACCCAGGGATATGACGAGGATTGGAAGTTCAGACAGGCTGCTGTCCACTCGCTTAAAAGGAGCTACTTGAGACCTGCTCCAGCACCTGTAAAATGGGTTTAGCGGACTCGTTCTGTAAGGTGGGCTGAGGACTAAATGATATATGGCCTAGGAAACAGCGGCCTTGCTATTTCTGGCAGTTGGTCAGCTTCCAAGTGTCAGTCACATTCCTGACATTAAAACTGTAGCGTTTAGTAAACGATTCCTTTGTTACCATGACTTAAACACTGTGTTTACCCACACTGGGCTTCTAACTGCTTCAGCATGCTAATCTGGTCTCCATGTCACTTACGTACTATAGATTGAAGAAGATAATGCTTTAAAACATGGCTTTTTCATGCTTCAAATTCCAGCAGAATCACAATATTACACATTCTATACAGTCTAATTGCTAAAAGCCCAATCTTTGAGATACATGATACATCACCTTTAAAAATGATCATGTGACTCAATGAAAACGGCTTCTGCAAAGCTGACTAAAGCTTAGGATTAACTTTAATGAAAAATGATTCAGACAGAATTTTAAGGATCTCAGCTATTCCAATGACAGCTCTTTGGTGTCATATTCTAGTCATTTTATTTTTCCATACAGTTAAATTATTTAACAAACAATTGCAACAAATCATGTGTTTTAACCAAAAATTTCAGGAACATATTTATGATGTCACGTTTAACTTTATTGAAAAGATAAATTATCTGCACAGTTACATTTTGGAAATGAGAAAACAAGAATGCTATCTCATACTGAAGCATAGGGTAGGGTCCGTTTTGGAGAATTTAAACTTCCAAAATTGTATAGATCTTTCTTTCCAAAAAGAAGATTTTATTGTATTCACTACCCTGGGATGGTCTCAGGTGAGATCTTTGAAATGTAAAACGTGGTGTGTCCCATACATATATTAAAACTACCCAGGCTCTTTTTCCATGGGAGCAGATTTTTTTTAAAAAAAAATTGACATTATTTGGGAGATTAAAGTAAAAGACACTTTGCAGATGAGAATTCAACCTTTTGCTTGAGGGAGCTAAGACTCAGGGGTAAGCCATTGGTTAAGTCCCAACTTTTCTTCTTGCATATTCTGAAGGGCACCAAGTATTATTGGCAAGAAATAAATAACAAGACCTCTTCCAGATGCACTTTCTATATCTCACCTTCCTTCCTTCCCTCGCAAAGTCTCTTGCTTTGATAGTTCCCTCCAACAAAAATATCCAAGCTCTGGATTTTTTTCCCAGACTTTAAAACATACTGTGTGTTAAATCTATCTGTGTAAGAGGAAGCCAACCTATACCTGTGCACTGACACCATCCTGAAACATAGCACAGAGCTCCTTACCACTACATGGATAGTAATGGTTCCTGTTTTCTAAGGAGAAGTCTTAATTCACTGCATTTCGCTGGGACAGAGTGGAGACCATAAAGGTGACGTTACAGAGCTAGGGACTTCCAAGAAACTGAGGCAACCCAAAGACCCCCCCCCCCCCCGCTTCCAACCCTGATTCTGTGACTAAGTCAGAAAGATTTCGGACACGTCACTCAGCAACAGGAATGAATTTGTTGAATGAATAGGAAAAGGGAAAGAGGTCACTCTGAGGGGAGGAAGTGGATCCCATCAGAGAGGAGAAGGACAACGTGCCTCTCCTGCGCTCCAGTCTTTGTTGTTGTCATGTTCTCTCTAGATGCAAATGACAGTAGAATGTATTTTGATGCATTATATGTATGGAGTATGACTTATTTTAATTAGGATTCCATTTTGTGGTTGCACATGATGTGGATTTCACTGATTGTGTATTTCTATGTGTACACAGGAAAGTTATGTCCAGTTCATTCTACTGTCTCACCTTTTCCCATCTCCCATCCCTTCTCTTATTCCCCTTTGTCTAATCCAATGAACTTCTATTCTCTCTACCCCTCCCCCAGTATTATCTCTTAGCATCCATATATCCGAGAGAACATTCAGCCTTTGTTTTTTTTTGGGGGGGGTTGGCTTATTTCACATGACATGATAGTCTCCAGTTCCATCCATTTAATTTATTCTATTAAGGATAATTCTATTCTTCTTTATGGCTGAGTAATATTCCATTGTGTATATATACCACATTTTCTTTATCCATTTATCTGTTGAAGGGCACTTTGGTTGTTTCCATAGCTTAGCTATTGTTAATTGAGCTGCTATAAACATTGATGTGATCACATCACAGTACTATGCTGATTTTAAGTCCTTTGTATATATGCCAAAGAGTGAAATAACTAGATCAATTGGTGGTTCTATTCCTAGTTTTCTGAGGAATCTCCATACTGCTTATTAGAGTGGTCGCACCAATTTGCATTCCCACCAGCAATGTATGGCTAAACCTTTTCCCCACATCCTCACCAACATTTATTGTTACTTGTATTCTTGAATACTGCCATCCTGACTGGAGTTGAGATGGAGTCTCAGTGTAGTTCTAATTGGCATTTCTTCCAATTGCTGAAGATGTTTAACATATTTTGATATATTTTTGACCATTCATATTTCTTCTGTAAAATGCCAGTTCAGTTACTTTGCTCATTTATTAATTGGGCTATTTGTTTTTGTGGTATAAGCTTTTTTTGAATTCTTAATTAAGCTCTATCTGAGGTATTTGTGGAAAAGATTTTCTCCTATTCTGTAGGCTCTCTCTCCATGTTCTTCATGGTTTCCTTTGCTGTGAAGAAACTTTTTAGTTTGATAACATACCATTTATTGATTTTACTTCTTGTGCTTTAGGAGTCTCGTTAAGGAATTTGGTTCCTAAGCTGACATGATGGAGAGTTGGGCCTACATTTTCTTCTAGTCGGCACAGGATCTCTGGTCTAATGCCTCGGTTCTTGAGTCAGTTTGAGTTGATTTGTGCAGGGTGAGAGAAAGGGGTTAAATTTCATTCTACTACTACATATGGATTTTCAGTTTACCCTGCACTGTTTGTTGAAGAGACTGTCTTTTCTTTAATGTATGTTTATGGTGCCTTTGACTAGTATGAAGTAACTGAATTTATGAGGGTTTGTCTCTGTGTTTTCTACTTTGTTCCACTGGTCTTCATGTCTGTTTTTGTACCAATACCATGATGTTTTTGTTACGACAGCCCCATAGTATAATTTAACATCTGGTATCATGATGTTTCCTGCTTTACTTTCCTCATTAAGGATTGCTTTGGCTATTCAGGACATACAAAAAAATATTAAAGGTGGTGCACCATGATCAGTGCAGTTCATCCCAGGGATGCAAGATTGGTTCAACCTAGGAAATCAATATATGTAATTCATCACATCAATAGGCTTAAAGACAAGAATCACATGAATATCTTACTAGGGGCAGAAGAAACATTTGACAAAGTTCAGCATCCATTTATGCTCAAAGAACTAGAAAAACTAGGGGTAGAAACATTCCTCAACATTGTAAAGGTATAAATGCTAAATCCAAGGCCATCATCATTCTAAAAGGAGAAAAATTGAAAGAGTTTGCTCTAAAACGGGATGCCCTCTTCCACCACTTCTATTCAGCATAGTCCTTAAAACCCTAGCCAGAGTAATTAGAAGAAAAAAATAATAATGGCAAACAAATAGAAAAAGAAGAACTCAAAGTATCCCTATTTGCCAACAACATGATTCTAAATATAGAAGTCCCCCAAATCTCCACAGAGTGTTTCTAGAACTCATAAATGAACTCATCAACGTAGCAGGGTACAAGACTAACGATCATAAATCAATTGCATTCCTATACACTAAGGGTGAATCGGCTGAAAGAGAAATTAGGAAGACTATCCCATTCACAATAGACTAAAAAAAAAAGAAAAAAAGAAAGAAAGAGGAAGGAAGGAAGGAAGGAAGGAAGGAAGGAAGGAAGGAAGGAAAAAGAAAAAGAAAAAACTTGGAAAGCAATCTAACAAAATTGGTGAAAGACCTCTATAATGAAAACTACAGAACACTAAAGGGAGAAATCGGAAACCTTAGAAAATGGAAAAACCTCCCATGTTCTTGGATCAATATGGTCAAAATGGCATGATACCAAAAGCACAATACAGATTTAACACAATTTCTTTAACATTCCAATGGCATTCCTCATAGAAATAGAAAAAGCAGTCATGAAATTCATGTGGAAATATGAGAATCCAAGCACAGTCATGGCACTCCAGCTTTACTGGGCATCCCAGAGAAGGTCCCCAGAGTCCTGCCAGGCGCACTTCTTGACTTTTGGCTGTCAGCAGTGTGACATCAGACTTTTAAGTTCCCCTGCCATGGCGACTCCAGGTCACCCTGGCCCATGCTAACAGGTTCTAACTGGATTCTTCACCATCCATTCTTACAGGTATGGTTTGGAGAAACCATCTTTATCTTCCAGAATCTGGTCTGTGAAAAGGGTCACAAAAGTCTCTTCCTTCAAAGTAACTTGGGTTCCTCTTATCAGAGTTATTTCTTTGCAAATAATAGGTAGTTGCTGAAGAATGTGATGTTCTGTCCACTTGGGCCAGGCAGGGGTGCAGGCAAAATTGCTTTTCAGCAAAGAAAGCATGTGGGGGTCAGCACAGTGGGCCCATGTTACAGAATTATACTCTGAACCTCCCATTCCCATCATCCCATCTATCTGTCCCCTAACAGTGACCCAGCACCAGGCTCTGACTCAGGGTTCCTTAACTGTGGACTTCTGAGATGAGACACACCACCATGGGCTATGCTTACTTCAGGTTCTGGGACAGAATGTTTTTTGCGTGTTATTGACGACCACTTCTTGATTTTCAAACTACCTTCCAAAACAGAGAAGCAGAGTTTCCAATACTGTGCATCGTTGATGTATATCCACATTCCAACTTTTCTGTCTGAAGGACTGCCTCAGACTTTCTTGTAGTATTTCTATTTTGGTGAGTACTTTCAACTTGACATGACTTTTAAAAGTTTTTATTTCGCCCTCATTTTTAAAAGACATGTTTGCTTCAAAGTCTCTAAATTGCACTGTTTCTGGCCAAAAATCTATAAATTATCTTAAACTTTATTCCTTTGTATATATGTTATCTTTTTTTTTTTACTCTGCTTTAAAAATTTTTTCTCCATCACTGGTCCTGCACAATTTAATGATAATGTTCTCTGGAGTTGTTTTATTCAAGCTTCATATACTTGGGTTTCATTGAGCTTCTCAGATTTGAGGTTTGATAGAAACTATGTGATATGAAACTATGTTTGATAGAAACTATCAAACCAAAAAAAAAAAAACTGCCACTATTTCTTTTAAACATGTTTTCTCTTTTTCCACTTTCTTCTCTCCTTCAGTGACTCAAGTTAAGTCCATATTATTTTACTTGGAGTTACCCCACAGCTCAGAGATTCTCTTTCTGCTTAAACATATGTGTGTGTGTGTGTGTGTGTGTGTGTGTGTGTGTGTGTGTGTGTGTAATTTCTATTAGGATGGTAAAGTTAAATAATATTTTTTTCTACCATGTTGAATCTACAATAATCCCATCCAGTGAATTTTTATCTCAGAGTGATGAATCAAACCCCTGTAGAATTTTTCCTTTGGGTCTGTCTTATATTTTCATGGCTCCATTTAACTTTTAACCCATGAAATACACTAACAGTTTTGTTAACATCCTTCGGTGCTAATGGTACAATCTGTGCTGGTTTCAGCTGATCAGTTTCTTTCCTCCACATGGGTCACAGTCCCCATTACTCTGGACGTATGGTGCTCTTTGATGAGAAACTTCTGTTACTTTGTTGGGCTCTAGATACCTTTGTATTCCTGCAAGTATCTTCAGCTCTGTTCTGGGACACCACAAGTTACTTGAAGCTAATTTCACACTTTTGCCTTAATTAAGATTTGTTAGAGGAAACAGCCCAACATTTAAACTAGGGCAAATCTTTCTGCACTACTGAGGCAAGACCCTCCTGAGCACCCTCCTCCATGCTCCATGAGCTGAGTGCTGGCAGACATTTTCAGCCCCTTTGCATGTAGGAGTCCATTCCTCCTCATCCAATCAAATAGTTCCTCCTGGCCTCTGGCAGTTTTCTTACAGTGACAGTCTGCTCTGCTCTGCCCCTGTGGACTGTCTGTCTGCTACCTGAGTCTGAAAACTTCAGATGACTTTACCTCCCTTACATCCCCATGTTGTCTTCCCACTAAGGCTCCTCTGGGTCCCACCTTCCCGCAGTGTAGTGGGGAACCTGTCCCAAGGCCTGTCTCTGGCCATATAAATGTTCTAAGCCTTATTAGGAATGCTTTTAGGCCACTGCATGTCACTGGAGTGGGGAGCTCTCCAGACTTAATCACCCTACCCTGGCATGGCATTATGTTTGGAATTGATACTGAGTTATTGATTAGGAACGAGAAAACGTGTAACTGAGGTTCTCATATTTGGAACAAGGAATTGATGTTTCAACTGAGGCTTGAGTTTTCTCCTTTGGTCCCGGCTCCTCTGTGACCCAAACACAATGAAAGCAGAGTATCTTCCAACAAGTGGATGAGCTCCTCTGGGGCTGGGGCTGCTTACAAGTTGGTGGAATGGCATTCTCCAGGTCTAAGTCAGTTTGGTGTTTGGAGGAAGGACAGACAGGCCTCTTGTGAACCATAAGCCTCTGAATTTCTTAAAGAATTTGGGATGGAAAAGTATTCAAGAAAAGGTACCTTACTAATGAGGACAGTGGAGTATGCAATAAATCAACTAGAAAAATAAAAGTATGTGAACATGTTCAGTGGAGTGTGCAGTATGGGTTGTGTGTGAACATTGGCACTGAACAAATTCAGTGGGGGGGAGATTATACACCAGAAAGGGAAGAGTTAGGCAGGGTCTTTAAAGGGTGTCTAGATTTGGATGGAAGACCACAGAAGCAGAAAAGCTGGTAGACAAATAATCCTGTGGGAGGACATAAATACCATCTCCTGGACGGCTGCATGGAGAAGTTATGACTTGAAACAGACCGTAGGAAACGTGATCTGTAACTTGTCCATCAGGATTCCAGGGGAATTTATAACGGGGAAGACGAAAGGGGACATCCTGCAGTAAAAGAAGCTTTAATAAAAAGCAAAGTTGTGCTAGGCAACCTGTATCCACGCTTTGTGGAAGTTACATTGTTTCAGAGATTATAAACATCCATAAAAACATTAGATATGGGATGCCAACATTCATTAAAATTTGCTGAGATCCAGATTTAAATGGTTTCACTCCTAGGACAGCACATTGTTGAGTCATGTAATACATTAGGGTTATTATAAGAAAAATATTGTATAGTTGTATAAATTTGTCCTAAAGAGCCTAATTTAATAATTTATTTGGTTTAATTAAATGGAGTTTATTAAATGTTTTTCAATTATTAAAATCATGTAAAGTCTCTTGAGGGGGCTTAGCCAACTCAGTGTAGAAACAGAAATAAAAACTCATAGTTTCACTAATTCCTTCAATAAATACATCATGTAGCATTAATAGAGTAAAAGATGATTTAAGGAATAGAAACATTTAGACTGAATTGTGAATTAAAATAGATGTGTGATGATCTTGCTCATCTGAGAAGATAAAGAGAGACTGGACACTACACATGGAGAAGGGAGAAGACGGAGGTGGCACTGTGTGGCGGAAGACATACCACTCCTCTATAAGGCTAAGAAATCAGTGATTGACAGAAAACAGGGAAGCAAGATTCATTCTCAGGCTCATTGCTAGAAGTAGGAGAGCAATCCCAAGACCCCCCAAGACTGCTCTGTGCCCTGTAAGAACTGTTACATCCGCCATTCCTCAAGAGGAAGATAAGAATGTGGACCAGCACCTTCCAGGCACAGTAGAGGTGCTGGCATAGTCCTCATGGGTTCGGACAGCATCATGGCCAGCATGTGGGTGAGGAGCAGAAAGAGAACCTAGATTGGACAAGCTCAACCATGCTGTTGACAGTTCAGGGGCCTTCCACCCTCGGAACTCAACGAAGAATCGTTCTTCAGCTGGGTCAGGTTCAGATCAGAAAAGAAAATCTACCAACATGGAATATGTTCATGATGGAATACTATTCAGCCTAAACAAGAAGGAAATTCTGTCACCTGTGACAATACCAATGAATTTGGAGGGCATTATGTTAAAGTGAAATAAGCAAAAGAAGACAAAATATCACATGATCTCACTTTTCTGTGGAATCTGCAGAAAAATTCCTGGAAGCAGAATCGAGTCTTCCAAGGGCTAGCGGTGGAGATTCAGATTTCAGGAGATCAAGTTGGTCAAAGGATACAAATTTCAGTTAGGAGGCATAAGTTCAAGGGATCTAATGTACAAGATGGTTATTACAGTTAATAAATTATGTCTTATTCAAAATTGATGAGAGTAGATTCATGAGTTCTCATAATCTATGAGGTGATGTATGTATTAATTAGCTTAATTAAGCTATTCCACTATGCATATATATTTCATATAAACATTTTTACATGCTAAATATATAAATTTTATTTGTCAATTAAAATGAATTAAATAGGTACTATGAAAAAAGAGACATGGGCTGGGGGTAGAGCTTAGTGGCAGAGCACTTGCCTATCACGTGTGAGGCACTGGGTTCTATCCTCGGTACCACATAAAAGTAAATAAATAAATGTATTGTGTCCATGTACAACTAAGAAAAAAATTTAAAAACAGACATAATAATACCCCCTCCTCCAAACATCAAACCACGGTTTATGCCTCAGCTCTTGTACTTTACTTGTTTTATTATAATTATCTATTCAGGTGCATGTATACCTGCTAGACTGAGAAAATCTTCAGGAAGGAACTGGGCTCTAACCTGCAGTTTGATCTCTGAGCCAAATACCTGGCACACAGTTGGGTTAGAGGTGTTTGTTCACGAACACATGGCTCAAGATCCTGGTCACAGCTCCCTGAATGGAACTGAGACATTGTTACACCCTCATTTCTCCAAAGAAGTTATCTCATGATCACAAAGTATTCTCATGTGAGAATACTTCTGCAGGACATCTGGAAAATCAGCAGCTCTGGGAACTGTCTCCATCATAACATTCTCAGGACTTACTACTCTATACCAGTATAAGGATATAAATGCACAAGCATTACTTGAAGGGGCTGTGAAATGTTTACATGTTTTGGTTTGGATCTTGAATGTTGAGGAGCTCATGTGTTGAATGCTTGGTGCCCGACGCAACAATGTCCACAGGAGGGGCTTTTGGGAAGTGATGATTGGCTCCTGAGGTCTCTGTCCTCATCAGCAGATTAATCTATTGGATGAATGAATAAGTTGAATGGACTACTGGAGGTAAAGGAAACTGTAGGCAGGTGTGACAAGTTTGAAGGAACTAGGTCACTGGGGGCATGCCCTTGGGGACTACATCCTGTCCCAGCATCCTGCCCCAACTCTGCTTTATTTTTTAATATTCTGCCTTGGAACAGACCCACAGCAATGGAAGCCACCTGTCACAGACTGAGACCTCAGAAACCATGAGCCAAATGAATATTTGCTCCTATAATTTGTGTTTTTGGTTACAGCAATGTAAAACTGACACACTATGTAATGCTGCTTTTGCTTAAATATCTTCTTTGTTTTTCTTTTTAACCACTGACTGTAATATTGTGCACACACACAAATATAAATACAAAAAATTAACCATATATACAATTGACCATATGTACAATTTCATAAAGGAAAATAAGTGTCATTGTTTTTAAATCCAATTATTCATGCAAAAATTGAAATGGGTAGACTATTCATCAGATTGCTTGGTGCAGGGGCACATATTTGTAATCACAGCAAGGAGATGCTGAGGCAGGAGGATTGCAAGTTTGAGGCCAGCCTCAATCACTTAATGAGACCCCCAGCAATTTAGCAAGGCTGTCTCAAAATAAAATGTAAATCAGACTGGAGATGTCGTTCAGTGGTAAAGCGCCTTTGGGTTCAATCCTCAGTATTTATGTATCTATACACATCTGTACCTCTGTATATGAATGTATACATAGATAAGATAGATAGACTGATATAGATATCAGGTTCATTGCAAAAATAGCTGTGATCCTTGTCCTCTCATTTTTTTTCCTTTGGAGGCAATAGTTTCAACTCCTTTGCCATTTGTTCTGCCTAACACTGAAGTTTAATTACATGGGCTATCAGGACTTTGCCTATGCATGATGGCAGACAGCGGGTGGTGCTAACCTTGCCTCTTACCTGTAAGAAAATGATGGATAAGGACCAGTACTATAAGAATGAGAATCAAAAGATGGAGACACTGACTTTTAACAATTTGAATTCCCTATGTCAAAATGTTTTGTCCCTTTACTTAGTTACCCATATAGTTTATTATGAATCCAACCTAAAACTCCCCCAATTTGTCTATCTCTTTCCTCAACACAAACACAGGCACAGACTACCAAACCCAGCTAATGAAGACATCACTGCTGCAGCCTTCTGATCTGCTCCCGCCTGTCCCCTGGGCATGTGGCTTCCTGGGATCTGCTGCTCTCTCCACTCTGTGGTTTCCTTTCCCTCCTCATTGTGAATGCCCCACCTCTCCACCTGCTGTCTTCTTCATACTCTATTTCCTGTCCTGGTGGGAAATGTTTTTGCAGGTGGGAGAATGACTGAGAGGCAATTTTCTTGACTTTGAACTTCTCTCTGTTATTATTCTATTCACACGCTTGGTTAATAGCAGGGCTGTGTGCGGAGTAGAGAATGAAATTCTGGGTTGAAAATCATTTCCCCTCAAGTTTCTAGAAAGAGCTTCATTATCCTCTACTCTACAATGCTGCTGTTAGGGAAGTGAGAAAGATTTTGGGATCTAGGGTGTGTGTGTGTGTGTGTGTGTGTGTGTGTGTGTGTGTGTGTGTGTGTAATTTCTTTTACTGTTTCCCAGAAAATTTGTTGAATCTTTTGTTTGTCCCAGTGTTCTAAATGTTTATCTGTCTTGATATGACATTTCTAGATATTTTGCTGCACATTTAGTGGCACATTTAAATCTTTCAATGTAGAAACATTTTTGGTTCTAGGTAGTTCTATTTAATATTTATTATGCTTTTCATTTCTGAGAGGTAGATTTTATTCTCAGCATAATCTTTTAATTAGCATCTGGTATTTATTCTGTAGATGCAAAATCATCTCCTTTCTTTCTGCACGATGTTAATGCCATTGTTATTTTTGTTCTTCTGTCTGCATAGTTCCTGTTTCACAAGAATTTCTGATGTTTTAGAACCTATCTTTTATATTATTGGACTTTGAAAATCATCTTCAGTTCTCTGGCCATTGGCTTATATTTGAGAGAGAGAGAGACAGAGAGATAGAGAGACAGAGAGATAGAAGAGGGAGAAAGAGAGAAAGTGTGTGTGTGTGTGTGTGTGTGTGTGTGTGTGTGTGAGAGAGAGAGAGAAAGAGAGACAGAGAGGACTGATCATGCCTCATGCATTTCCAGGAGAATTACTGGGTGTGTCTCCATGATGCAGAAGCCTGGGAAAGACTTTACCAAGATTACAGCTTTGAGTGTCAACATCTGGCTGTAGCTCTTCCAAAAACTTGCATTGAAGTAAAGTTGGGTAGGGGATGAAGTGAGGCATGAAGCTTTGCAGGTAAAATTCTAGCTATTCAATACTCTACTTCTCATGCTCTTGCTTGAGGGCCTCTCCAGGGAAATTATAGTCCGTCATATTGGAGTCTGATATCTAAACTGGGTTTCAGACAATTTAGTTTACTGCTGTATTTCAAGCTCCATTCCCTATATCTACATACCTTCAACAAAATTTTATGTGTATGTTGGGCTAGGTTTTAACCTTTCCCCACCACTTAGAACTCTGCTACCTGGGGTGTGATAAGTCATTTACCATTCTATCTCCATCCACCACTTTTTATTCTATTTTCTTCTGCTTTCATTTATTTTATTTATTTATTGGTGCAAGGGATTGAAACGAAGGCCTTGTGCATGCTAGGCAAATACTCCTACCATTGAGTCAGATTCCCCAGCCCATTCCCCAATTCTAAGACACACATGTTTCACACTTTCATACCTCTGAGTTTACTCGTTCTTGAGTTACGGCGAGTTACATTTGGTATTGCATCATGGTATAACTGGCGCTGTCTTCACAGAATTTGAAGTAATTATAGTAACCAATGGACTCAAACTTGATAAATTATAGTTCTTTTTTTATCTACCTACTTTCTATGTTTTTGTACTCATATTCTCTTTTAAAAATCTCCTTGCCATTTATGGCAAGGGAGTAGAGGGTAATTTGAGGGTTCAATCCGTCTTCTTTATTTGAAGGTCAGATAATTTCCTAAAAGAACTTAGGACTCTAAAAGTAGAGGAGGACAAGCCAGAGCAACAGTGAGACTCAAGCACCCTGGTCTTTGCACCATCTGCTGAAATCCCTGAGCTAGAACAATCTACCTTGCCCAGGTTGGTCTGTATGCTCTCCTTCCAAGCATAACTACCCTCCAGTCATGTTCCTGGTGGGGGAGATTCTTAAACACATCTGAAGTCTGATACTGCAAGACTCGGTCGATTTTCCTACTGTGCCCTCTATTTCTGGAATTTGGGTTCATACCTTGTTTTATTTTGAGCAAATCTGTGGGTGAGAAATAAAGATAGCAATCATTCTTTAGGCCTGTATTCTTTTTTTTTTTTTTTTGGTGAACTCAACTTTCTACCATTTCTGTGCCTACTGTTGGCTTCATTTAATGGTTACTTTGTCTGTGTTGTGAGATATACCACCCCATATACACTTCTGCTCTCCTCTGACCTCTTCCCTCCCCCCCTGCCTAAAAATACTCGCTGCCTAATGTCCCCATTGGCTTCTATTGGATCATAGAAGATCGTCCATTTCCCCCAAAGATTACCTTCAGCTTCCATGTTTCTTTCATCCACCCCATTTCTTGGCCATCCTGCCTATACATCCTTGTTCTTAGAAGCACCACTTCTAAGTGAGCCATATATAAAATGAGAGAATGAAAACTCATTGATATTTCACTTCAGGTGCTAAGAGTCGATGGTTTTAGGGTGTCTGACAGTAGCTATGCTTGCAATCATGTTGCAAAATGAAGCCTCAAATAAATCATGCTCCTTGCCATGGTCTAAACCTTACCAGTGGATATTGTTCTACCTCAGAAGGACTGTGGCTTCTGCATCCCATTTTCCCACTGTATATCGGTGAGCTTTTGCTCCCTAGTGTCCCTCATTTGTACCCATCAAGGATTTGAACTCTCAAGTCATCCTGAGCCATCTTTTATCTCACATCAATTTTAATTCCCATTTCACATGAATGATTTGACTTCAGGGCCACACCTCTCGGCAATGTTAATTTCATCCCACTCAGACATGGAGCCAGCCAAGTCTGAAGGGAAGGTGGCAAAATGACAGGATAATAACAGGAAGCTTACAGCAAAGTGTCCACAAACCTGGGGAAGAGCACGCCATGATGTCAGACGGAACAAAACTAATCAATGTCAGCCGTGAGCCTGCGCAGACCTGAGTGGCGAGTCAAAAACTACGGCCAAGAGCTGTCCACAGAAGTTTACAGAACTGACAGACTAATGTTTTAAACAACCACAGTGTCATTCTGGGTCACCTAGCAAGATGGCAGATGACAGGAATCAGCACTCTGCAGCAGAATCATAGGCACCTTTCCAGAACAGTTTCAATAAAATATAACAAAACACCCTTGACAGCCAACTCCCTCTGCCCCATCTGCTTCACTCTGCCATTTTATCTCACCAAATGTCTTGCCAGCCAAATAAAGTCTGCTTACCAGTCCACTTAGTCCACCTCAAAGATGGGACTCTGGAAATTAAGGCCACATTTGTCAGTAATGCAAGGTGATGTCACATTCTATTAGGCTGGATTAGCAGTTTTGTAGTACTATTGTATTGGTGACTCTGAACTAGGTCAAAATCATCTCTAGAAACATTTCTACTGGTATATTCCTCAGAATTTCAAAATAAAAACTTACAGGTAAGAGTGCTCTAAGATGTGCATTCTGACATTTTCTCCTGAGGATTTCTGCATCCATACTAGCTCCGGTGTGACTGTTGTATTTATGGCAAAGGTAGATAATAAGAGCAGTCAGTATTTTCTGTATTCATCTACCATGCACGCTGCTTTGCTCAGTGTTTTACATGTCTTTACCCAGTCATTACACAGACCAGACGAGCCCAATAAAGATGCTATCTAGCTTCCTAAAGGTATGCCAGGACTGGTACTGCCAGCTATTGGTTCCAAACCCACAACCCCAGAACTCCAGGACTACTTGCACACAACATGGATATGTGGAGCCACCAACAGGGCAGCCAAAATAGCAGCATAAAATTCTTTAGCAGAAATACCTAAAGCTCATCATTTCATGTTCATTTTTTAGTTTTACCCAACTGCCTGGAAATCAAATGCTAGCCTTATTTGGTACCATCACAGGAAGAATGATATGTGTTGTAACATTAAAGTTCACAGTGCAATGGAAATATCTCCTTCTAATATTGGCCCTTAACATTTTTTGGGTGGGGGAGCCTCTAGAAAACTTAGGTATACCCAACATGCACAATGAAGAGATGGAAGAATCCTCTCCAACACTCTGCACGCTTTTTTTTTTTTTATCCAAATCCCTTCCTCTTCTCTACCCTTCTTCTTTCTGTTCTTCAAGTCTAGGGAAAATGCCTTTTCCTTTCAATTTTGCAGTGATGAATCACAACACAGCTTCAACTTATTACCATCTGTTCCATATGAGTACATTCCTCATACCTGGACTCCATACCCATGGGGAGAATTGATCACCACAGTAATAACAATGCTTAATTGAATTCACCTAATTACATGTCTGTCTCCTCTCTCAACCACACGCAGCACCTCCATGGTAAAGACCTTGTTGTGTATTATCTCTTTCTTCTCACCTAGCATGGAATGTTCTCAGTAAATGAGGGATGGGTAATGTAGACTCAACAAACAGTATTTGAATACATATTGAAATTATGAATTACATTCATAAGTTCAGTCACCGGTGCAATAGTGTGCAATAGTACGTATGCGTGGGACAAGCTCACTAAACGTATCTGAGAAAATGTAGAAGATGAGATTTACTTTAGTGGTAGTTTGAATGCCAAATCTCCATGATCTTTTTTCATGAACTGTTCTTTTGTGTTCTTTCTCATATCATTGATGACTTTTGTATAACTACATTTCTTTGGGAATAATTCTACTCAACAGAAATATTTGAGAGATAACAAAAGAATGATGCTTATTCTTCCTTAGTTGACACTCTTCATTGGAACCAAGTTGCTAAATATTCACATCAGTGGAATAATTATGTAAATTCTCCAACCAAGGCATATGGTACAGGGACCATCGGCCCTTCACCTGACCTCCTACTCATATTTTACTTTTTGGCCTCTCCTGGCCGCTTGAGACAGACTCTTCTGCTGGATTCTGGGAGCCCTGGGGCTCCTGTTTCCTTCCCTCTTCTCATTCTCCTCTGTGGGTGTCTTTCTTAAGTGACACTGCTTCTTGTGATTATTTTAACTTCTACTTTCCTATTCTTTCTCTGAATAATTGTGTGTTCATTTCCACAACTCAATGACTAGCTCTTGGTATTTATGCAATCACCCAATGACACCCATTCCCCAAAACCCAGAATTCAAAATCAGTCAACCAGAACCCACAATGTTTCCCCATTTTTCTGTTTTCTTATCTCACTGAATGACTACATCATTTATCCAAGTCACTTAATCCACAAATTTCTCTATCATTTGTCCCCTTCAGACATGCAAAACTGTCATGTCTAGTCTGTCACTGGCTGATCTATGAAGCACTACAGTCCTGGCACCAATGTCTCCTACCCAGACACAAGACCTCAGCATCTTGGAGTCCCCTCCTTGGTTCATAGATATTTTTCTCCATGTAAAAGCCAAATGTCATCTTTACAAAACAACAACTGTGATTATGTTCTCCAGCTATTTAGAATCTTCAGTGACTTCTTATTTCCTGAAGATAAAAATTATTAGAATTTAATCCTGTGATGACTCAACATTTTATAACAGTGAAAGAAATATTTCTTACCCCATCATCAAAATTTGTCTCTTACATCTAGATATTAAATTGAGGGATTGAAGATGCTGAACAAATATTTTTGGGTATCCCCATTCCAATGTATATTTGGTTTATGCAAAAACATATAGAGCTGGGGATGTAGCTCAGTGGTAGATGGATGGCTTGCTTAGCACGGGTGAGGTCCTGAGTTTGATCCCCAGCACTGCAAAACCAAAACCAAACCCCTCAAAACACAGGCTTTTGAATATTTATGTTGTACTATTAATTTTAAATTACAGAAATAGCCTGTAACAATTAAATATTTTCATCATGTGTCCTTCTGAGACTTAGAACTGTTTCATAGTTTCTAACAATAGATACAGGAAAGTTACTCCCATCTTCAAAGATATTCTTGTTTACTTGTCCACCAAGAAGCATCTGTAAAAAATTTCAGAGAGGGGAAAACTGACTTGCTTTGACTTGGGAAAATACCCAGAGATATTTGCTATCTATGGACCTAGCCTGCAAAGTCCTCTGTCCAAACTGTGAAGTCCACATATTAAAAAATTTAACATAAATATAAAACTGACATTTTCAGATATAATTCCCCTGGCATCATTTACAAGGTAGAATAATCCAATTTCAATCATTTACCCTCTTCTTGGTCTAAAATTCTCTAATGAGTTTGAATATTTTGTTTTCTAGTTTTATTTTTTTAGTTATTATTTTTAGATATACATGAGAGTAGAATGTATTTTGACATATTATATCTACATGGAGTATAATTATTTTAATTAGGGTCCCATTCTTGTGGTTGAAACAATGTGATTACACTGGTTGCTTGTTCATATATGAATATAGGAAAGTTGTGTCTGATTCATTCTACTGTCTGATTCCAATCCCCCATCCCTTCTCTTCATTCCCCTTTGTTTAATCCAATGAACTTCTTTTCCCCACCTGCCTTATTGTGTTAGCATTTGTATATGAGACAGAATATTCAGCTTTTGTCTTTTGGGATTGGCTTATTTCACTTAGCATGATAGTCTCTAGTTCCAACCATTATGGACAAATGCCATGATTTCATTCTTCTTTACGGCTGAGTAATATTCCATTGTGTATATGTACCACAGTTTCTTTATCCATTCATCTGTTGACGGGTATATATGTTGGTTCTGTTAGCTCCAAAACAGACATGAAGACCAATGGAACAGAATAGAAGGCACAGAGAAAAACCCACATAAATACAGTTATCTCATACTAGACAAAGGTCCATAAACATACACTGGAGAAAAGATAGCCTCTTCAACAAATGGTACCGGGAAAACTGGAAATCCATATGTAGCACAGTGAAATTGAACCCCTGTGTCTCACCCTGCACAAAACTCAACTCAAATGGATCAAGGACCTAGAATTAGACCAGAGAACCTGCACAGACTAGAAGGAAATGAAGGCCCAACTCTCCATCATGTCAGCTTAGGAACTGACTTTCTCAACAAGACTCTTAAAGCACAAAAAGTAAAATCAAGAATCACTAAATGAGATGGTATCAAACTAAAAAACTTCTGACAGCAAAAGAAACAATCAAGAGTGTGAAGAGGCAGTCAACAGAACAGGAGAAAATCTGTTACCTACACCTCAGAGCATCAATGTCCAGTATATATAAAAAACTAAAAAAAAAAAAAAAAACTAGCACCACAAAAACAAATTACCCAATCAATAAACAGGCAAAGGAACTGAACAAGCACTTCACAGAAGAAAACAAATTGTCAAAAAATATATGAAAAATGTTCAATATGCCCTTCAGTAGATGAATGGATTAAAAAAATAAATAAAATCATGGCATTTGCAGGTAAATGGATGGTGTTGGAGAAAATGATGCTAAGTGAAGTTAGCCAATCCCCCAAAACAAATGCTGAATGTTTTCTCTGATATAAGGAGGCTGACTTATTGTGGGGTAGGGACTGGGAGCATGGGAGGAATAGACGAACTCTAGATAGGGCAGAGGGGTGGGAAGGGAAGAGAGGGGGCACGGGGTTAGCAATGATGGTGGAATGTGATGATCATTATTATCCAAAGTACATGTATGAAGACACATACTTTACATACAAACAGAGATATGAAAAACTGTATTCTATATGTGTAATAAGAATTGTGATCGGGGCTGGGGATGTGGCTCAAGCAGTAGCATGCGTGTGGCCCGGGTTCAATCCTCAGCACCACATACATACAAAGATGTTGTGTCCGCCAAAAACTAAAAAATAAATATTAAAATTCTCTCTCTCTCTCTCTCTCTCTCTCTCTCTGTCTCTCTCTCTCTTTAAAAAAAAAAAAGAATTGTGATGTGTTCCGTTGTCATATATTTAAAAAACATACAAGCAAAGATATGATAAATTGTGGTATAAAGGTGTATTAAGAATTGTAATGCAACATATAATAATAATAATGATAATAATAAAGCTCATGTATAATGGCATAATTTGGCATGAACATACTTTATATACAGAGTACGAAAAATTGTGCTGTGAATGGATAATTATGATTGTAATGCATTCCACTATTGTCATGTATGTAGGAAATAAATTTTAAAAACCCAAGTATCTGACAATCACCTTCACATAGTTTTTCCAAAGATATAGTGCAATGGCCAAGTGTTCAACAGAAGGCCAAGTGCACAGTAAGTGCTTAATAAGTATTAATTTTATTTTACCCATATTTATAGTTTACATTGGAGAGATAGAGATGGAATGGGTTTCTGTTATAATGTATAATTCAGCTTGACCTATTAATTAATAAATTATTTCATTTATTCAGCAAAAAAAAATGTTCAACATCTCTAGCAATTAGAGAAATGTAAATTAAAACCACACTGGAATTCTATCTCACTCCAGTCAGAAAGGCAGTTATCAAGAAGAGATGTCACTATAAATGTGGCTGAGGATGTGGGGGAAAGGCACACTCATACACTGATGCTGGGACTGCAGATTGGTACAACCACCATGGAAGGCAGTATGGAGATTCCTCATAAAACTAGGAGTGGAACCACCATTTGACCAGTCATCCCACTCCTAGGTCTATACCCAAAGGACTTGAAATCAACATACTACAGTGACTCAGCCACATCAATGTTTATAGCAGCTCAATTCATAATAGCTAAGTCATGGAAGCAGTCTAATGAGTTTTGTTGGCAGCTCTTTGAGAGATAAGCATCTATTAGTATTTTTTTTTTTTTTTGAGTAAGAAATATCCTAAGTCTCCTTAGTGGCTCCAGCAATTCTCAGAGAATCCTCTCCTTTGATCACTGGAACCAAAATCTGTCTCCATCAAAGTGAGGCTATTGCTAGTGAATTTCTCTTCAATGCCACAGCATCAGAGTTATTTGTTACATAAGTGAAATGGCAAAAAAGCACCACCTTCTCACCACCTGTGGCTGGGGGTGTAGTGTTGAACCTTTCAGGATTGATTCCCTGGCAGCAAACCACAAATTTGAGTCATCTTGGGGTTATTATCATGTTTTATTCCAAGGCAAAAATGACATCACCTTTTTAACTGAAATCTCTAGGATCTACCACATATTAAATGCCAAATAAATATTTCCTAAATAAACAAAGCAACAGTTGGGAAACAGATACTTACGTGCAAAGTATTCTGCAAGGTGCAGAGTGGTACAGGTTGGGAAGAAGGAGGTAGAATATTAATGTGGGTAGAGAACCTACTGAGAGTTTTAAGTCCAGTAAAAGGGTTGAAAGCTACACTGACTCATTAGAATATAAATTATTAACATGTGGACTCTAATCAGAGATGACTACTTTGTAGGGAAGGTGGAAGGTGAGAAGGAAGGAAGGTCTCATACAGAGGCGCATTTGACATGGACAAGAAGGAATTTCAGTTGACCCTGAGAAAGGATGGAGGAAAAACATTACCTACCAGTGGAAAAAAGAACATAGCTAACACAAAGAACGGGCAAATGGTGTACACATGTGGATGTGTTTCAGAAAGTACTTTGAGTTCAGTTTAATTTGAGTGAAGGGCCAGGCTGAGTATCAGGCAAATTAGATTAGAAGTCTGACTTAAGTATTCAACAATGGTCCTGATTTTCCTCTCTATTGAATGTGATACGCCATTTCACCTACTTCCTAGGAAAATGTACTGAACTCATTTGAATCATTGACAGTAACATAGCTAATAAAATTTAACCATTTTTGACCTCTCAGGATAGACAGAGGAAACACAGATCTTTTACTATATTGCCCTGGTAGGAGATTAGTTTGCCTGTACGTAAATGTCCTTGTCAATACTGAGATTTTTCATAATTAGATGGACACAATGACATCCTCTGGGATTGTGGACACAACAAACTACTGTAGCTCTTGCAGCCTATGAAATCATCTTATTTTCTTCGGCTTCATTTACATTGTCAACAATTCTTTCCATTCACTGTGCATAGGTTTCAGAACCCCTTTCCTTCATTGTCTCCATAATTGGCTTTGTGATTGTCACCTCTACTGTTTGACTATTAGAAGCCAGAAGTTACCACAGAGCTGACTGGCATCAAGTAAGAGGGAGTTACTATTTCAACTGTCCCCAGATACACTGGTAAAATAGTTTTACTATTTGTATGATAAGAGCTATGTTTTTAATCTGCTTCAGCTTCAGGATGACCCAGCAAAGGTTTTAGAACATGAAATATAGTCAATTTGCATAAAGAAGAGTGAATTGGTAATCAAAGGGGCTAAGTAAATAATTTAAGATTACTCAGTGGTCTAGCAGGAAGAAAAAATAAAAATAAAAACAGTGACAACCAGCCCAGAGGCCTTTCCTATTCTTGAGAAGATATTTAACATGCATATACAGGTCAACTTTTGTTACATTTGCAAAATATACACCGCCACACACTGCTTAGGGAATAACAATTAAAACATGAACATTCTTATATTAATGTGTTTAAATCCACATGGGACAATGGAATCTGATTTGTTGTTCATTTCTTAATAATAAGTTGCTTTCAATTAAAAAAATTCACTATAGTAATGTAGCTTCATGATATAAACATTTCAGGAGGATCTGTTTTCAGATCAGCTTCAAAAGACTGCATTTAAAACTCTTCAAGCTGTGAAGGTTTCTATGCCTTTTCCCTCTATTTTTTTTTTTAAGTTTTTGAAGTTCCTCTTCTGGGAATAAATTAAGCACCCTCCTAATGAGATACACACCCATATTTGCTTCCTGATAATCAAACAAGATCTTCTAGGAATGTAATGTTGATAAGATATACCACTGTTTGAATAGTTTATTTTGAAGCAAAATGAACTGTGACCAACAGATCACTTCCATGTCTCCCCAATATGTGGAAGTATCTTAATGGATGTGCATTATTAAGTTTGCAGGCTTATTTTCAGTCATAAAGAATAGTGTACCAGATGTTCCTGGTACACTGAATTTGTCACATTGTAGACATGCTAATATCATTACGTGAGACCACAGGGGGAAAAATAAAAGATTCACATTTAATCCATATTAACTGCCAGGAGACCCATCAAAGCATCGAGGCAGTTGGGCTAGCTCATGATACAGCAGCTTCTAGCAAATTAGCAGCCCATAACAACTTAGTTATAACGAGCTGCAAGATCTTACACCATAAGCTCAACTCCATTACAGTGGATTCAAGTACATGAAATCATGTACAAAGTATAACCTTAGCATCTGTCTATGCTTAGCCAATATTTTGTTTATGCCTTTTCAGGAACAGCCAAATTATCTTTGGGTCCCCTGAAACCACAGAGTGAAATTTCCATCAACTGCAGTGTTACCTGATGGAAAGGGCAGGGCTGATAAGTATTAGCCTCCCTGGCTGCAGAAGAGGGCAGGCAAGCTGCTCAGGATTCTAGCAGCTGCTTCCTACATATTAGGCCAAGTTTCTCCAAACAATTTTCCCCTTGCTATTCAAGTGGGGAAGGCGAGTCAGAAATTAAATAATCAACAAGATGAGGTATCTAGTAAATACTGTAGAACTCTCATTTATTCAGATCAAGTACCTTACACTCCCTCACTCAGCCTGGAGAACCTTTGTATACTAATAAACTTTAGCTACTTTTTTTTTTCTTCATAAAGCAGTGTCCTCCGTTTCCCTTTCCAAAGTGGAGTGAATACTCTTGAGAGACTCGGGAAACAGTATCCTTGCTATTACAACTTCTTCCTGTTTTAAAGATGAGGAAGCAGAGGAGCAATATATCCATAGCCAAGCAGTTGCTAAGTGGGGAAATAGAATCCATGTATCCAGAAAAGTATAACTTCCATGGAATGTTGTGTATAGGACAAATAAATAATAACGTACATAAGTTCTCCAACTTTCCTATTCCTTTTCTGTCTTAAACAGAAGGTATACAGGAATGACTCAGTGTTTTCAAAATTCACAACTTACTTTCAGGAACCTCAGTATGCAGAAAACATTATAATGAACTTTGAGTTTTTTACCGAATGATAAACTTCATCTAGTTCTAATAAATCTAGACACGGTATCTTAAAAGCCTCACAGAATTTTATACATGGGGATGGGGTCTAGCAGGTCATTTAGTCCATCCTCCTCCTTCATGAAGAAGCCTCTTGGGCAGTCCCTGAGTGACAGTTACCAGGAAGCAGCTCTAACTCAGATGCCCAGCATTCCACTGACCATCAAAGTCTCTCTATGCCTTCTTAGAAACCTCTAGTAATTGATTCTGACTTCTCTTCTAGTTTGTCATTTGATTTCCCCAAAGTATTGCACTGACTTTTTCATGAATAGCAACTACTACCCTCTATTTGAAAACCACGTCTCTTCTATGATTTAGACAGGAGCACTTTAGGAGGACCTCATCCTATTTTAGAGGTCACCTGATTCTAGTAACAGCTCTCCACTATCTCTTTTGATTGCTGATGCCTGTTCCCCTGTATTTGTAACACCCAACCCTTCCTGTGGTATTCTAAATACAGTCTTCAAAGTTTCAAAGTACTTAAGAGCCATGACTTGTCTTGGAACTTTGATACTGAACTTACAATCATGTAGCCCATGTTTAGATAAGCTTTCTTAATCTTGCACAGTAGTTGCCTTGTATTAAATCTGAACTTGACTCAACTTCAAATTTTTTTTTTTTTTTGAGCTGTTGCCAAACTAGACTTCCTTCCCTACACTATCCACTTCTGCAGTTGATACCTTTGGGCCGACAGACAAAGCTGGACATGTAGTCCCCATTTCTATGTTTTTGTTTTTGTTTCATATTTTCAACAATATATATTTTTTAAAAACTAATTCAGTTTCCAAGATATGCATATTTTCTTGTTGTGTTCTATAAGTTCATTTTGAAGACATGAATCCAATTTTTGATTATAGTTTTGAGTAGAAAGCACAGTGTTAAATGCTACTTCAAACTGTTTTTCAAGTTGATATTGATTCAGTAAACAGGGTATCCAGTGGGATATGTGAGCACATGCCTGGTATTTGTTCTCAGCATACAAACACCAGATCTGACTTGGGAGGTTCTCTAGCACCTGCATGGAGTGCACCAAGGAATCAGCATTGTATTTCTAGCTTCCTGTCTACACAAATATGGGGGTTATGTGCTCATTTGCAGATGATAGTCAATCCCTCACCATATGATCCTCTTCAGTGACTCCAACTCCATCTATAATCAAGACAGAGGGTCTTACCAGGATGAATAGCTAAGTCTCATACATTACCCATCTCTCCTATCAAGTTTTGAATTTAATTGTTTATGCCTCTGGAGTTTGCTGAATTGTGCACCTGTTAGTTGGGGGTCGGCAGTCCCTTTGAAATAGAGAGCACAAGACAATACTGTGGGGTGTAGAGAGTAAAGATTTGAACTCACAGTTTAATGTACTCTCATTTTTTAAACACTGGATTTTGAAAATTCTAACAAATTTTGATATAGTGGTAAATTTATATTATGTGGAAATAAATACAAATATAGGAAATGATTTTGCTCACAATATTCCATTGGGAGTGGAGACTTCTGGACGAGAGACTCCCAGGCTGGTCCACGACTCAGTGAGAGCCCACCTCAGTCTATCTTCCTGCTCCACAACTTAGGGTATACCCCTAACTCCACACTGGGAAGCTCTTGAGAGACAATAAAGTCCTCTTCATTTATAAGGGATCATAGAGATGAAGCATTTAATTCTGCAGTTATGGGAACTGAGGTGGGGAGGGAAAAAGTAAATAGACTGAGCAGCTTTAATGCCCACTGGGGACAGAACCAGGATAAAGAAAATATGAAGTTCATACCAGCACTGGACCTGTCACTGCCCTCTCTCAAAATACCCCAGTAAGAAAAGAAACAAACAACCAAAAGCCTAAAACAAAAAGAAAGGAAACAGAAGGAATTAGTGGTAGTAGTAGTCAATGAACTAAATATGTCTACGTCTTTTGGTACCAAACTTATGCTGATGGATTTTCTGGTGAGAGCATCAGGTGGGGTAGTAAAAGTGCTGGTGAACTCGGCCAAAGCCAGCGGCTTGCTTCATGCAGAGCTGCCACTGAATTTGAAAGCTCTGTGGAATCTGCCTTGGAAATGGTGAATATTCTCACTGTCCTAAAATGGATGACATAGTATCAAAAACTAAAAGTATACACTATAGGAACAACTGCTCCCAACCTTGGTCCAGTAGAGTGTGCTAGAGATGGAAAAGAACAAATGTAGACACGTTGTGCATCACATTGTGCTGTTCCATAATGATGAGTGTGTCACTATTTTTATTGTGAAAAAAATATATATATTGAACACACACATATTTCCTAAAATTCATACCACTGGATTTCCCAGGGGCCAGCACATAAAACCAAGCCTCTGGCCCTCATTCCCAACTGTTTCTACCAACCCACAGCATTTCATACCTGGTTATAGACACTATATTCCATACCTAGTTAAATACACTAAGAATTTTGTCTCCAGTGAACACTCACACATTCTCAAATTTCTTGTATTTTGTTATCTATAAACAACGTTGATAATAACATTTCCCTGGCTTCACATTAAAAATGAAAGTGAACAATACGGTGTTAGACATAAGTGATGGTGAAAGACTTGTCTGGTCTCCCTGGGATGATATAGCCTGTCCGTAACCATGAAGCTCTGTACTCCTGAGTTGCTTTCTCTTAGAGAGGAAGAGGGAGTGACAGGAATAATCACTGACTTGTCTCCACATCCCCACTGGAACAGCAGGACTAGGTCTTCTCTTTATTCCTAGCTTTTAGAACAGCAACTGGCAAACAGGAGAAGTTCAGTAAGAAGAGATGAACAATACCTATCATATGCCACGAAAGTAAAAATATTCTTCTGAGAAGTTTTGAAGATATGAAGCATCCATTGAGTTGATGAATAAAGTGAAAATGATAAACGAGAGAGCAAATGAGAAATAAGTAACATAACAGCTGTGAAAGCAGAAAGGAGAGGAGGAGGAAGTGGACAGAGATATAAGGAGGACAACTGAAGATCCAGCCTTGAGTCAGCAGAGAAGGAAAAACATGGGGAGGGAGGGTGGGAGGAAAAGGGGGATGGAGACTGACTTCAAATTATATGCATGTAGATTTTGTCAAAACGAACGCAATTACTATGCATGATTAGAATGCTCTTAAAAACACACCTTGGGGACAAAAATAACAAAAGTCCTGTTTTAGCAAAGAATCTTGATGAATAGTGTATACCAGTTTATTGTACCATTACTGTAAATTCAAAATTATATCAAAATATAAAATTTTGAAAAAAAAAGGAATGACTCTTTTTAAAAGTTCAAACAACAACAGCTAAAAACAAACAAAAAAACAAACAAAAACCACTGTGATCAAAGTTAAAAACAAAAGATTCAGCCTGGAAGAGCATGGCTAGCACAAATCTTCTTAGCATGGAGTGGCCCATTCTTGTGAGCTCCTCTTAGCCGGCTGCCTCCCTGTCACTATCTTAAACATGCACAAACACACCAAAAGCTTGCATCCAAGATTGGGCCTGGAAAAACACAAAGCTGAAACTGATCACACACCCATCGACCCCCTTAAACTCTCTTCACCTCGAACCCATTGCTCATACTAGTCTCCACTGTAACCTGCCTGTCTTCAGGCTCTATCCTGCCCCTGTCTCCATACAGAGATCTCTGAAATCATCCCTCAAAGTGTCTCTCCACCTCCCTCAGAGTCAGGTGGTTTTGCAACACTACTAGAAAGGCACATGTCCAGCTGCAGCCCTGGACATTGTCACAAAGCTGCACTTACAAGAGTGGCCTTGGAGATCCTGATGTGGGTAGGTTCCATATCACCCATCACCAATCCCTGGGTTCTAGGCCTGGTGGGATTCCAAGAAAAAATAAGCAGGTCCAGGGATCAAGTGTTTGCAGGACAAGGGAAAGGGACCTGTGCACCTAAGTAGAGGTGAGCAGTAGAGTGAGGGACAGACAATGAGCAGGAAGTCTATGAGCAGGCAAAGGCCCCTGAGGGGCTGCTTAAACCTAAGGGAAATGGTTCTATTGACCAGTGACACTGTACAGAAGGCTGAAGCATGGTGAGCATCACGCTTGTGCACACCTGAGTTCAAAATCTTGTGCCAATTTATATCTATGATCTTGGAAATATCATGCAATGACATCATATTTCAGTTTAATGTCTCATATCTATAATACAGAAATAATATCTAAGACATTGGATCTTTCATAGGATTTAATTAGATATCACATGTAATCAGAATGACACAATTACAAAAGACAATACTGTATTGTCTTTTGTAATTGGTTTCTTTCACTTATCTTAATGTTTTCAAGATTTGTTTATGTTGGAGCATGTATCAGTACATCATTTTTTATTGCCAAATAATATTCTATTATATGGCCATACTTTATTTTATATACCTCTTATCAATTAATAAGGGTTATTTCCATTTTTCTGCTATTTTGAATAATGCTACAGCAAACATGTATTTCAAATTTTTTGCTAATATATATCTTTATTTCTTTGGAGTATATGAATGGCTAGAGTAAAGAAATTGGGTTTTCAGAAATTTTTTTTCCAAATTTGCCCAACATTTTACATGGTTAAAATAAATATTAATTATGTTCAGAGTAAAAAAAAAAAGAATGACACAAGGCATGCTCAATAATTTTATCAATTATTATTTCAGACTAGTGAAAATCAAAGGGGGGGGGGTTCAGGCTTATACATTTTTAAATAAAGAAATAATTTTTTTTTGTTTTAATTTTATAGAGCCAGAGATAAGTTCCTAAGTAAAAAAAAAAAAAATGCATGGCATTTGGCCAATATATGGGCACTATTTTTGATAAATGCATATCCAAATATACGTGAGTTTGCAATTTCATGTCAGGAGCAGGACAGCACTGGGAGGCTGGGTCAGTGCCAGCTCCAACACTGCAGAAGAGCCTCAGGGTGGCAGGGCCAAATGGGCAGGCCACCAGAGGGCCTGTGTATCCCCAGACACAGCCCTGCTGTTGACTCCAAGTCCTCCTCTTTAATTCTTTTCCATCTCCACCACTGTATTTAAGGCTTCCAGTTTTGGGCACAAGTACCCCATGGTAATATATATGCAGTTAATTCTAACCTCAGTCACTAAACTTAATTACATTCAATGTTTCAATGCTGAATACAGTGTCTCTTGAAGAAACTCTATTAATGCTGATGAAAATTACCAGAGATTGGTCCAAAAGAGCACGAGGCTTTGCAATGGGGTGGAGCAGATGAAATTTCATGGAGAAGGAGCATGTGACGAATGTGGGGACCACGCAACGAATCACCATGTTCAGGGTGGCTCTCCCCTCACCAATAGCACAGGTGAAAACAGTACCTGAGGCTTCCAGGATGAAGATGGCTCATAGACATCTGTATGCTTTGTCCCCCAAACAGACAGAGGACCTAGATTTAAAATTATTGTTTCTTCTTTAAAAGGGGCTAGATCATTGGAAACTACACTCTAGTTCAATATTTTTATTCCAAAGAAGGTAACTCTTTTTATCTCTGAAAATCATTTGCAACCTGGTGAAGGGCACATGTGATTAGCCACAATACAGGGTTTATTAAATTTCTAGTGCTTGCAGAGAATATTTTAAAAATTACATGGGCTGAGTCTAATTAAATATGTCAAAAGTAGTATGAACTCAATGGGTTAGAAGCAGGTGGTCTGATCCACAAATAAAAAAATACACCCATTGTTATACTTTATAGGTAAGCACTGGCAGCAGATCTGGGCGAAGAAAATCAATTAGTGGGGCTAGCTTTGTGGCTCAGTGGTAGAGCACTTGCCTACCATGTGTGAGGCACTGGGTTTGATTCTCAGCACTGCATATAAATAAATAAATAAAATAAAGGTTCATTAACATCAAAAAAAGAACTAAAACAAAACCAGATAGTATCACAAACAGGACTAATATTGAACAGTAATTCTTAGTCTTTCAAGAATTGTTTTTGTTGTTTGGTTTTGGCATTTTGAGTAGATAAACAGAATTGCTGGCTGAATATGTTCACATAAATAATAGAGGCATTGAATTATTTTTCTCATGTTAATGGAGGTGTTAAAAATGATTTACTATCTCAGAGATTATATAGACTTCTTTTTGTTCTCTTTTAATACTTTGGAGAATGTACAGGTGAGCCACAGAAACTTAGAAAGGGGAGCTGTGATATTAGAGCAACAGCCGTGCTTTTTATGGTGAGGAAAAGAGAAGCCAAAGGCTTCCTGACAGATACAAGATGGACCACGATTCTGGGTGTTTTCACTAAGTGTTCTCTGATGTCCCTTAACATCCATGAGAAACCCTCAGCTCCCCCTCCCTCCACCATGACACAGAAGACCTGGCTAAGAGCCTTGGTATATAGGGACTGTACATTCACTATGGTAAATGGTCACTCTAAATCAATCAGGTGACATCAGAGCAGATAAAAAATGAAGGAGTGACGCATGCATATCCGGGCTGGGGACGATGGGAGAAAAACAGAAGGTAGGACGGTGGCTCAAGCAAAAGAAAACAGCAAGTGCCAAAGCAAAGGGCCGAGAGCGTGTTCCAGGGAAGGCAAGGGGTTGCCCAGGCTTGAGCGGACAGCCGGGGAAGACTCTCAGGAGAGGTGGGAGAGGACCAGAGAGCTGGTGGCCCATCATGGAGGCCCTTATTGGCGATAGAAGGATTTTGACTTTCATTCTGTTTAGAGTTAGTTACATGATTGTATCTGCATTTTTGTAGGATTTCTTTGGCTACTATCATTAAATAATCTTTAGAGTCATGGTTATTTTGTGCAAATAACTTCTTAATCTCTGATAGGAAGGAAGAATGAAATACCCTGAAATGCACGGTCTACACTCTCCCACTCCTCTTCACCTCTCCTTGGCCACGCTACTATTAGTGCAATTATTTTACTACATCACAGTCACTAATTCACACATCTGGATCCCTGCCAGACTGCCGAGTTTCTGAGCTCTCCGGGAGCTCACGGAGTATCATATCATGTTTAACACATAGGAGAGAATCCCAAATATTTGTTGAATACAAGGTGTTGCAAACTACAATTATAAACAACCTACAAACAGAATTCTAAGTCAGAATTCATGTGCTAATAAGCATCTCGGAGAAACACAACATAAACACATCCTTATTCATAAACCATTCCAAGCAGAACATTTCGTCAAACTTATTAGTTGGGATTCTGCAACTCAGCAGACTTTGACCATTTGGATCAAACCTCATATTGCCCGGACAAATGCATTTTTTTTAAACAATTGAAACTAGTTTTCTCTCGTTCTTGATTTTGTGAATAACACATATAAGTCAAAAAGCCTAGAAAGCATTTTGCAACTTGGCATTTGGAAATCTTCACAATTTTTTTTTATTCACATTGTTTGACTCTTTGCTTATGTTTTAAGATGCTATCTATGAAGATGGAACGGCAGAATGAAAATGGCCAAATTATGCTGTGTGCATTATGAATATACCACAGTAAATTCTGCCTTTATGTTTATCTATAAAGCATCAGTATAAAAAAACTATGAATAAATACAAGGAAGACCAGTAAACTAGAAGAAGAGGAACAGAGGGGGGAGAGGAAGGAGGGGAAAAAAAGAAGTGCTAAAGGCTCCAGTGTAACAAATTATATTCCATGCACATATGATCATGTCAAAATTAGCTCCAATAGAATGTATAACTACAAAGCACTAATATAAACACTTTTAAAAAAATAACTGTTTACAATATTTTCAGGTATATCCAATTAATATAAAATCCTTAATTAAACAAAATTGAAAATAGAATTTTCATCTTACATAGAATAGTTGTATTTTGTGACATGGGTAAATAGTGTATCAAGACATTTAATTAGTTAAAAATTTTAAAAACTCTTATTTGAATCACAATAATATATTGTGTCATACAGTTTGGAGATTTAATGCCACTTAATTATATTTCACAGATATTACAAAAAGTATGAATGCCTAGATACTATATACCTAAAGTGAAGTTTCATAGTCATTTACTCTTATATTTAGATAATATTAAATAATAGTCTATGTGGAAAATACTTCCAAAGATTCAAGTTTTCTTAAATCACTATTTGCAATCTATACCATTAATATTTATTGACATTTACTAGAAATAAAATATTTCTTAGCCTTAATATGTATGACTAACATAATTTTTAAACTTTTAATTAATTTAAATGAAATATTTAGTAAGAGATAATGGTAGAGTCCATGCAAGCTTTCCTATTTAAAAAACACACCCAGACTAGGCAATGAAAATATTAAAACACATAAAAATTTATTTGAGAAAAAAATAAAGCACTTTTGGGCTGGGGTTATGGCTCAGTGGTAGCAAACTAGTCTGGCATGTGTGAGGCACTCAGTACCACATAAAAATAAACACAAAAATAAAGTATTGTGTTCATCTACAATTTAAAAATACTTTAAAAATAAAGCATTTTTAATATAACATGGTAATCTTTTTTTTTTAAAAAATATGGTCATTCTTTGTACTTACATCTGAGTTCCAAAAGTACTTCAAATTTCAAATATTAATCAAGTAGAAGTTGAATCTTGTGATTTTCGTACTTCAGTTGAAAATAATTGTTACTATTATTAGCCATTTCAAAATTTTAAAGGTAAAGATCTAAAGATTTTCAAAGCATTCCATTTTATTTTACTCACAATTATACAATGCACAACTATATTGCAGATATGAGATAATCTAACGTACAATTCCCATAAACAGACTTTCATCTTGATTAAACTCTAGTTTCCTCCATCAACTCCTTTCTGTTTGATCTGTTCACAAACACTCTCTACAGTGGCAGCACCAGTGCAATCTATGGAGACAATCAATCTTGGTCAATGATTCTCTCCATGAGTTACCTGAATAAATGCAATCTGGAAACACATGAATGGAAAAGGTTTTCTGTAATTACGGGATATGTGTACTGCCTTCACACCTGTACCGTTTAGAATGGTCAAAACATGTAATTATCATATTCTAGCTGCAATACAAATCTCATCATTGAGAACCAAATAATCTCAAAGAAAGGAAATGCAATACAACAAGTCAGCTGTCTAATATATTGGATTTTACAGTTACTTAGTGACACTAGTAGGGTGAGGCTAGTGCCTTATTCTCTAGGAATGATTTCCTTCTGGGCGGGATATTCATTTAACTGTGCACTGAAGGGAAAATAAAAACCCACAGTTTTCGAATCAACTCTTACTTAATTCTTACTGAATTGCAATGACTCTTTGCATGGGTAATCATAACTCTCATAAAATCTAAAGTGCACACTAAGTTTTACTAAAAACAATTGTTAAACACATACAATGGTTAGTTAATAAGGAAATGGCACATGAATCCTGATCACTACTTTCTGTTTGATGTAATTATTTGGTATTTACAATTTCAACGTTCATACTCTGACTAAACTGACAACCAGGAGGCTAGAAGTAAATTCTTATCATAGTTGCTGAACATCTCTCTCAATGTGCAGCTTTAAAACTTTTGCAAAAAAAAAAAATCATTACAAACAACACAGATAATGAAAGCATTGGGAACCCGAATACAGTTAGTTTTTCACTTCCTTTTACCTTTGCTGTACCTTTGGAAATAAATGGTCCTTAAACACTTGAAGACTGTGGTCTTCAACTAATCCAACAAGTCGATTAGTTCCAGAGCTGGGAAGGGTCACTCTGCCCTCCTTCCCCAGGCCGCAGCATGCAGGCAAGGGCAGGTCTCCAGGCTGGCACCCACCTGCTCCTCCCTCCCAGAACCGCGGCTAAAAGGAACTCAGAGGCACTCAAACACCAGGAAAGGAGAGAAGAACAGCCTTGAAAAAGTCAGGATGCCAAGTTATCATCGTTTAATTTCTGCTTTCACTTGCAAACAGTTTAAGAGAAAGCAAAGCAAGACGCATCGGAGATACCACAAGCCTAGTGGTTGCCTTCTTAAAAGAGAGGAGAATAGAGTTCAGCCAGGCACAAAGGTCTCCATGACAACCGTGAATTTAGACCCCCACCAGCATTATTTATGCAACATTTCATCACAAAAGGACCCTCCCACTAGCCTGCCTTTCGAATTCTAGTTTTCTAATCTTCCATTCCTTTGCCCTGGATTTGTATCTGGATTCTTAGCTACCCCTATCTCAACACAAGAAAGCAACAAAAGGCAGAGACCATGAAAAGTCTCTCAAACTGACTCTAGATGTTATCTTCTTTGTAAATGAGAAAGCGAGATGTAGCCTCAAGGTGGTTTTAAACTTGTATTTAAAACTTGTATTAAAACACAAGTTTGCTCTGATTATATTATTATTATTATTTTGAAATGAAGCTGCATTTTAAAAGGAACACAAAGTATACAAAATCACAGAAATTCAGCAGGGTCATGGAAAAGAGAAACTGGATACACATTGATTTGAGGCCAGAATTTATAGAGTTGATACATGCCCTCACCCCTTAGCTATTGAAACAACTTTGAGTCTTTTATCAGATTCTCTGGATGTTAGCCATAACTTCCAAAAACATATTCAGCAAAGTATTTTAAACACTTTATTGAACACATGATTGGATATATGTACTCTATTCACACCTATACAGTTTAGAATGATCAAAACTGTGTACCAAATGGACCCAGGTCCACATGTTATGATTAGATGACCCAAGGAAAGTTACTGAAAAGAGAGAAAACAGCTCAATGTAATTAGGTTGCTATGAGTATTATAAGATGACATCTGTACAAGACATCAATTCTAAAATAATGTACACATGTAAATTGTTAGGATAAAAATTGATGATGCTAAAAGGAAACTATGAGTAAAAAGGTCACTTTTTAAAATGCGGTTTTGATTTTTAAAACAACACAAATTTATTATTTAAAAATTTAAAGTTGAAATGTAGCTCAGTGATAGAGCATTTTCTTTACACACAAGGCCACAGGCTTGATCACCATTCCTGAAAAAAAATCAATCAATACACAATTTTATAAAATAAACAATTATACATACACTTTTATAAAGTATCAGGTCCTTCTTATTGTACAGATTTTCAACAACACCCTCTATATCCTTTTAATACAATTGCATATCTAGACCTAAATCATTCACCTTGACTTACGTCTTGATTATGTTATCTTTATTACAATTTGCAAGAAAGGTTTTTGGGTGCCTATATTTTCTGTAAGTGCATACTGGAGATGATTTCCTGTTGCCTGCAAAGTAAGCCCAAAGTCCCTGTTCTGCAAACCTAGGAGGCATCACTTACCTGGAAGGGGATGCTCCTGGTACCCAGAAAGCTCACTCACCCCCTTTTCTGGGAAGGCCTTCCTTAAATTGCGTATATGAACTAGAAGAAATGCAATTTTTATGTCGTACTTTTCTTCCCTTCTAATTTTGGAAAAAAATTGTGAATGATTTCTGACACTAAAACTTGCAGAGGAGAATTATAAAGCTAGACTGGTGTTTCTCTCTCCTAAGAAAGTTATTAACCCAGGTAGAAAGCGCTATGACAATAACAGTCAGCCTGTATCTTGCTCTCAGTCAGCCCTCTCCTGCATCCATTCCCTTCTTTGAAGTTGCTTCTACATTCTCTCTTCTACTTTTTTCCCTCACTATCTAGTCTTTCTTGGATGCTTCTAATGTGGTTTTAACAACAGCTTTACTTCTTCCTTTTTTTCCTGTATTTTTCCAAGAGTTCTGCCATCTCATTGATTTTTTTTTTAAGCCTTAATTCACCTTATGATATATTCCTTGACTTCAACTTTTTTCATGATTTTAAATTTTGTCACACTATAAAAAACAATATGATTTACTTTCTCTTACATTACAAAGGGGTAATTTTCTTTGTTTTTTGACCTGTTTTATATTTTTCTTATGTTACTTTCTTATTTGTTTCTTAAATTTTTAAACTTTGTGACAGCATCATTCCCTTGTCTTATCTTGAATTTTTGGTATATTATTTATTTTTGAATTATGAAAAACTTATCTTGGACTGACCCCCCTTAATAACACTGGGAAGGAAAGGGTGCTGGGTGTTCCGGACACCACTCTCCCTCACTGTAGGTTCAGCTGGGCTCCCTCTCAATCCCTGCCTTCCATGTCTTCAGAGTCTAGTGCTCCTGCTGAGAATTCTGGTTAGGAACCAAACCTGCTTCTACCATTCCCCCTCCCTTTCTCCTCCTCCTCCCCCTCCTCCCCCCGCCCCCCTCCTCTTTCCCCTCCTCCCCCTTCCTCCTTCTTCTTCATCTTTTCTTTCTCCTTTTCTTCTCCTTTTAGAATTAAATGTGTATTTGTAATGTGTGGCAGGGCATATGTTTAACATATGCAAGGCCCTGGGTCTGATCCCCAGCACCAAAATAAACCATCTTTGCAAACTAGGAATAGAGAGGAATCTCCTCAATTCAATAATGATAAAATAAGTGCCTAAAATTATAATCAGAGTTAAGTATTAAAACTTCCCTTTAGATACAAATGAGATATCATTCAGTGACATCACTTCTATTAAATATTGTCCTGGAGGTCTCAGGCAATAAAGAAAAAATGCTATTGAACAAATACATCCATTTCCTTTCTGTATTAGGATAATTAAAACAATTATAGTAATTATAATAAATCATCCATACCTAGGAATAAATATATGAGAGTGGAATACGACTAAACACTGCACAACACTAGAGATTAAAGCACAATTTAATGATCAGAGGGAAATATTTATAGATTGGCAGATTCAATATTATAAGGAATTCAACTTAATTGTATTGACAGGTTTAATAATTCTGGTCAAAACATTACCATGTATTCATGTATTCAATTCAATTTAAAGGCAGATGCCAAGAAGAGCAAACAGTTTGAAAGGAAAGGAAGGAATCTGCATCTTGAAGCTTTCAATACTTAAAGACTGAGCGATACCCACACGTGGAGAAAGAAACACAAGTGTCCAGACACAAGCCACAGGAGCACTGGTTTAGAACATGGCACAGCAGGGTAGGGGCGGGGGCAAAGACGGTGCTTTTGATTCCTGAGAAAAGACGTGCACCTTGACCCCCATCCCCAAAATATACAGCAAGACCATCCCACCAGAGTGAAGGTCTAGATTGCAATTGAAAAGCTTGGAAAGTAAAGCGTGCAACACACGCGTGGCCTTGAAGCAGCTTTGGTACCTTTTGCAGGACAGAAAATGGGTTAAACATAAAAGGAGATAAAAGATTATAAATGTGATCATGTTAAAATTGGGAAATTCTGTTAATAAAAACATTATTAAGGGGCTGGTATTGTGGCTCAGAGGAAGAGTGTTTGCCTACCATGCGTGAAGCACTGGGTTCGATCCTCAGCACCACGTAAAAATAAAAAAAAGATATTGTGTCCACCTATAACTAAAAAATAAGTATTAAAAAAAAACACCATTAAGAAAGTAAAAGTACCTTAGTGAAAGAAAATATGTTCATCCTTTCAGTGTATATGTATAATAAAGTCAGGAATGAAATATAATACTAAGCTAATAGCAACCCATTACCAAAAGGGGAAAAATATTTGAAAAATAACTTCAAAGACACAATATCCACGTATCTCCACATATCCACATGGTCAATAAATAAATGAAAAGTTATCATTGTCAGTACTCATCAGGAAATATATATATGAGCATATATATATATATATATATATATATATATATGTGTGTGTGTGTGTGTATACATATATATATGTGTATATATAGTGGTTTTATATATATATATATATATATATATATATATATATATATATATATATATGGCAGAATGGTTGAGAGAGAGAGAAGAGGATGTTAAATATTTGCAAGTGTCAGATGTTATAAAAAATTCCAAAAACTGTAAGTGTGAGTGTAAAATGGTAAATGTGATGCTTCTCAGTCTCTTCAAAACTCCTTATGTGCATATTTTACTTGTCAAAAATTGTGCTATTTGGTATTTACAGAACAGAACTGTGCTCTCAAGGACACAGAACTGTGCTCTCAAGGACACATAATGCTCAATGAGTCCAAATTGCACATTCTGGCATGCCCAGCAACTAGAGTGAACATACATGTATATGCACTCAGTCAAACATCACCCAGTAAAGCAATTGAGCCATCAGTCACCATAGTGTCAGACTAGATCTCCACCTACAATAGTGAGTGAGTTGAACTTGATGCCACATGCTCTTTCTCTGTGTATATTATACTTAAAAAGGGTCCTAAATTACTTTCGATGCTATATATTTGGAAGATAGAGAAGGCATTTTCATAAGAAAATGGGAAATTCTATTTAACGGTTACATGTTCTTAATGAAAAAAAATGCATTTTAACTTCAGAATTTTCTAGTAATATCTTTGCCAATTTTATTTTTAAAATAAAATAAAAGATTTTTCAGTTTTACAAAATAAATCAGAATTCAAGGATAGATGAATCACTGTTTCGTATAGTTATCATTAATTTTGTGAAAATTCACTGTGCCACGGATCTTTTGAGAAAAGCAAGTAAGCAATTTCCTGGTCACTTTTATTTATTAACACTGGTAGCCAGGTGGAAGAATACATAGTTCTAATATAAAAAAACCTATAATATTATAAATTATAAGTGACTTTTTAGTGATTTACAAATAACTTTAATATTAATATCTAAATGTTTTATTTTAATAAATATTGATATTTAGGAGAGGCTTTTTGAAAAACTAGACTCCTGAAATTTTGTCTTCTCATTTTGTGAGAATCAGCATTCAAATATAAGAGTCTGTAATTCTGTTTAAGATTGTACATGATGGACAGTCAAGTTCCTGACTCTTCCTTCCAATGGTCACAGCGATGTTCCAACTCGAAGATTCTGCTGCAATTAAATGGCCGCAAGGAATAATACTTTTGGGGCCAGCTCAGCTTTTCATTTGTAGTCCAACAGTTATCCCCGCTGTCCAGGCCAAAATAGACTGTACAAGGAGGCAGAGGAAAGAAGAGAAGACCAGAGGACGGAAGTAACAAATGAAGTTGGACCTCTGCCTCTGGCCTGGCAGTGACAGCTACTGGGATAAAACCAAATCCCTCGTCCCGCCCTCTGCTGCCCGAACTCCTGAATCCTTGTGTTGGACCCAGAAATAGGACCCTCAGTATGTAGAAACTAGGAAAGCAAACACTCACACACTAGCTCAAATCCATCCATCAGCGTGAACTTACATCTTGTCTCTAGGAGTACTGGATACCCTAAGTCCCCTACTGAAATACATCTGGCTCCTGTGTGCTCCACTAGGGAATAAGCCTCTCATCTGGGACCTTACACTAGGTGAGTTACAGGGTTCCTTCACTCTATCCCCAACTAACCCTCACGCAACGGCAGATTAAGAACAAATGATTTCAGGGGCAGCTCTCCACCCTGGCATGAAATTAATTTCACTCTCTTCAAAGCACCCTTGATTATTCAGACAGAATGTGAAGTTGACCATCCCTAGTAATAGTAAGCAAACCCCTTGGCATTCCTGATGTTGTAAATTATCAATCCATGAAATTTATATTATTTCACATTTTGGGCACAAATAAAATGAAGGTAGGCATTCCTCAGTGACCAAAATCTCGACGACCATAATTGCAAGAAAATGAATTAAGAGCATACTTTTTGAAATACAATCATTAGTTAAAGGTAAAGAAACACATCAGGGATGTGCCAGCTTAACTATGAATACATGCCCTTTCCAATATCAACAATAACAAATGCAGAAGTTTTAAAAAGTAATCTCTCTCCCTTTCTCCACCCCACCCCCAGGGTCTTCAATATTTTAAATTATAAGAGGACAGTTTCCTTATGGCAAAACTACTAGCATTTTCTGTTTATTACCAGAAGGAAAGTGTCTATCATATTTTACTCTTTTCCATATTTCAAGCATATATTTAAGGCACTGTCTTTGAGAAAATGACTAAGCTTATCTGATTACTGAAAGTATTACATCTTAATCTGTGAGCACTAAGACTGACATTTGTTTCAATGTTTTTTTGCATGTTTAGCTTTTGTCTTTATTTGATATTCTTTTAACATTTATATAAAGTGGTGATCATGAATAAATACTGTATCAAAACAGAGTGGGCACTGTTTCTCTGGCTGGATTTAAGTATTATGTCATTGCCCTTGGCTCAAGACACTTAAGGAATACCAATAAGAAAATGCACATGACTAAGCATTTTAAGTACATCCCACAATATGTTTGGCTAAGACACTAGCCAAAGACACTACTTAAAAAATGCATGGGTGCATAAGCACGCACACGCACATGTGCACACACACACACACAAACATAAACCCATCCCGAAAGAACCAAAAAACACAATTAAGATTAAAAAAAATACCAGAGGGGTACATTTAAAATGAGCACGAGTAAATTATTTGAAAACATACCACAGTTCAATACATCAAATCACATCTACATCTATATGCTGTATAATTATTCCTCACAGGATGTGCTCTCCTTGGCTATTACACTTAGCCTCTAATATCTCTGTCCTCTAATTCCAAAGAGTTAATGTGTGCCCTGGGAAGCTGGGTGTAGAGGACAGGGGATAAGAGTGCTCATCATGAAGAAAGAGGATTACAGACAGATCAGCAGGCTCAACATGACCAGCATCCCTATAATGTTAGGACATTAGTTGTTATGGTTTGGATATGTGGTATCCCCCAAAAGTTCACGTTAGGCAATGCAAGAATGCTCAGAGGTGAAATGATGAGATTATGAGATCTGCAACCCTACAGTGGATTAATCATCTGGTGCATTAATAATCTGAATAGACTACCTGGTGGCAACTCTATAAGCATGTGGGGCATGGCTGGAAGAACATGTCCCTGGGGATGGTATTTTGTCCCTGGCTGCTCCTGCTCTGTTTCCTGGCTGTGGTGAACTGATCAGCTTTCCTCTGCCACGATCTTCCAACCTGATTTCTGCATCACCATCATACACTGAGCCTCTGAAATCATAAGCCCAAAACAAACTTTTCTTCCTCTAAGTTGTTCTTGTCAGTTATCTAGGTTACAGCAATGAAAAGCTGACTAATACATTAGTGTTCTCTTTGAGTTTTCACATGGTCAGTATTTTTTTTAAGTCTGATAACTGTATGTAAATATTTGATCAGCAACCTTTATGAATTGTAGTGTATTTGTCACATTTGTTCTTGAATGCCTGAGAACCATCCCAAGTTTGCTCCTTATCCCACTGTGCCATAGGGTGCCATGTGGAGCAGGGTTGGGAGCCGGTTTCAGCATGGATAAACTGCACTTTTTCTCCCTGGTATGGAAGCGCCTGGCACCGAGCCACAATGGTGATTTGTTGAAATGTTACACCGTCCTTTGAGAACTCTGAAGACTTTCCAATAAAACTCTTCAAAATCACTTATTTCTGAACATTGCCTGTAATGCAAGTATCCTAAAAACAAGGTTCACGACTGTATGTCACAACTTAAGTTGGTTCTAAAATGGACATTGCACTATTTGAAATAAGCATTTGTTTAGATTTGTTTATGACTTTTTAAATCTCTTAAATACTGAAGCTTCTCCCTCCAGAATATGAGGACATCTGGAATGCAATAGTTCCTTGGCATTTTCAAAACTACTTACATCATGTGAAGGACTCGATGGAAAAACTAAGGCTCATTTAGCTCTGTATATTTATGCTATGTTTTCTATATCTTGCTCTAAGTTTACAATTTTCCCAAACCAATAATATGCTTTTCTCAAATTCAAAATTGAGTACCATGGACTGGGGAATATATTTTTTTAAAAATAATAAAGTAAAAAATAGTTGGTATTTTATTGGTAAGTAGCTCATCACTGGATAGCAAGGGTATCTTACTTCCCTTTGTACTGAAATTGCCATGGTCCATATTTTCACATGATGAGAAATCGGTGCATATTTTCTGTTGTATCAAAGAAACAACTTAAGCAACGGATGGATTTTTACCATAGTTTGCACATCCCAAAGGAGTAAGCCATTAATTTAGTTTATATTTGTTTCAAATCACACAGATTTTTTCATGTGGAACCTGAATGGAACTTAAACAGTATGACTTCAGAATTTCATTTCTTAACCAATAGAAACCTGAAATCATTTACAAGATTTTAAGTTTGTCTTCTAGAAGCCATGTCTAAGAAGTCCTGTATCATGCTCTTATGAAGTTAGAATAATAATGAAGAATCAGATTTTCCATGCCCTTCCTGCCCAATCAAGAAAGAAAGCTTCAACCAGATATCCCAGCTCCCTAAGAATCAGCCAGGTTTTTATGGGCACCTGCACACTAAGTCTGTTTCTCACCTCATCCTCCCACTAAGCAATACTTCCCCAACCATGGTTTGTCAACCATTTGAAAAGTAATAAAGGTCTATTGTATATGGAAAATTTAAAGGTCTTTTATCTGATAGCATTTGAATGTCATAGTTGTACTTTTTTAAATAAAAGGAGACACACATTACCTTCCTTTTCAATTAGCCTCCTGTGGAAGATGTACAGTTGAGGGAAGAAAGTGTTTAGTAATCACAGCCATTTATTTATTTATTTATTTATTTATCTATCTATCAATCTATTTTCATTGATACTGGGGATTAAATCCAGGGGTTCCCTGCACTGAGTCACATCTCAGTCCTTTTTAAAATTCTTTGAATTTTTAGAAATTTAAACCTAACTTTCCAGTCTGGCCTTAAATTTGCCATCCTACTGCCTCGACTAGGATTCCAGGTGTGTGTCACCATGCCTGGTTTTAATAAATGCATTGAAGATGAAGAGCTAAATAGTCACCTTTCATCCCCTGAGAATATATAAAATCAATGGGACTTAGCCAAAACATTTGACCAGCAAGTGAAAGCATAATATTTTAATGCTTATTAAAATATTAGTGTTCATTAATGAGTTGCTCAAAAAACAGCAAAAGGAAATAAGTATCAATACAACATTGAAAACGTTCAGGACAATCTGCTTTAACAGGTCATAAGGCTACATATTTTCTGGAAAATTGAAAAAATAAAAACTGTTAAAAGAGAAAAGTTAACTTTTCTGGTATATTTTACTTTGAATAGGTACTTCATCTCTAACAGATCCTTCTGGAAACTTGTGTCTTCTAGAACTTTTTCATATGAACATATTTACAAATAAATTGAATTAACAGCTGAAAAAATCATCTTCTATCCCCAATTTATCAAAAATGTGGTGCTTAACCAACATAACATTATTTAATGACATTTTTGGAGGTTTTTTTCATTAACTCCTAGAGCATATAACATCTTGAAGTTGCCAATTGTAGTTTTTTCCATATATATAGTATTATTTTACTCACATATGAAATCTGACCTAACAAAGAATTTCAGTCTTTATGCCTTTTGTTTTATTTTTAATACTTTCTAAAATCCAAAGAAGTTGGAGCTGGTCTATGAGGTCAATGTAAATCAAAGGTGAGGCTTTTGCTTGAGAGTGTAATTGTATTACAAGTCAGGGCAATTAGATTTCTCACTGGGTTTTTAGGTTAGAGAGTTTATTATTTTGATGATGAGAAACAGCACATGGAAACAGCTATCTATCTTCCTTCGAGCCATACTACATGTCTGAGGACTTTAAAGGTAGAAGTTTCTTGGGGCCTTTTGATAGTGTTCTATTATCATCCAGGTGATACTTGAGTTACATGATGATGAATTCCAAAGTTAAAAAGTTATAAATTATGTCTACTTGCAGGAAATTCCAAATTTTGAAACCAAAATTGTTTTAAAATCCCATTCTAAAGCACAAGCATAAATATGGATCTGAGCTTATGATCTATGATTAAAATATATAAGCCAAATGTCTTCCACATACTCTCTGTTTTTCTCATCTGACCTCACTGGATGTCCAAGACAAGCATAGGTAATGTCTACTTAGCAGGATTACATTTAGACATTAATATAGTGAATGTATGAATATTCAGTATGTGAAAAGCATTTTCTGACATCTAACTTCTAAAAAAATATTCGAGGCACATTAAAGCTTAAAAAAATCTATATATAATATATACCAAATATTTTCCATAGATACATTAAATACATTGTGTGTTTTGTTTCTGTAAGTTGAAAAAAATGCCAATAATTGAATGAGTAAGTACGCACATCTTTTGAAGTGAAGACTAGCCCATGAAATTGTATTTCAAAATTATTGAGTAGAATGCTTTCAGACAATGACATTAGTAATAAAAGGTTTGATCTGAAAAGAAATGTCAGAAATTAGCACAGCAATAACAGCACAGAAGTCAGAAGAAAATGAGAGTATTGGTGGTTCAAATGCAATAGGAACAACATGTATGCAGATATTGTGAAAGCACCTAGGAGGACCTGTCCACCAAGGAGAGTAAAAGCTCCCAGATAAAGATCTGAAATGAATGAAAAGAATGTAGAGAAACCAAAATCTAATAAATACTGTCACTTGACTAGTTTAAAGCAGGAAGGACTGTTTTATTGCTTTAGTAATAGTACATAGAGATGTAGAAATGTTAGAATATCTCACCTCTGAAATGAAATCATAACTGAGGAATATGTTAATATCTGTATTGGTACAGGTACAAATAAGACTATGCACAAATGTATTTCATACATCTATAAAGTCAAGCAAAACATTTGAGATCTATAGGAAAACAGGTATCACAAATATGTTTTTCTTTTTTCCATAGCATAATGTTCACCTTTTTTTTTTCTGTCTAGGATCTAATGAAAACGATCAGTCTCCATTCCCTTCCACCTCGTATGGATTCTGTCATTACTATGAAAAAATGGCACCCTATTTTATACGAATTTTATGTTTTGTGCAAAAAGTTTTCTTGGCAAGGAAAATACATCATATTAAGCCATAAAGAACTGGAAAATTTATTTCAGGTTATTAAAATTTAGATCACTAAATGTTAATGTGGCCTTTTTGAAAATCCTTAATAATCTTAAATTTATTGAAATAATTTTATTATATTTGATTGGTAACATTTAATTGTTTGCTTCCCAATAACTCATTTTGATTTTTAGAACTCTTATGGAGTTCAGATCCTTTCAGATTTTTCTAGATGAGAAAATACATCAGAATGGCAACATATAAGTACATCTATTGCCTTATGGTTTACAAGTGGTTTTGTAGAGATTGTCACTTCTGATCCTCTTAATAATTTTTCAAGTAGCTACTAATACCTAAAACCATAAAGATATTATGAATTTGATAACATAAAGCTAATTTATATCAACATTCTTATATGGGAAGTTCAATTACCAGGCTAATTGCAGACAATACTCACAGACACATAAAAATAAACCTAGGTATTTAGGGGCTGCTCATTAAGGAAAGCACTTAGGTAGTATTGTATCTCAAACCATTTACCAGATCTCTTCCAATCCACTCCCCCACCCCCATCCCCACCCCACTCCCACATATCTCTCCAGAATGTTTTGCCAAGTGGACAGAATAAACCTTTCCTTACTGTTCTTTGTTACCAAGACTCAGGCAAGAACACTCATTCCTCTAATCAGGTGCTAATGAAGTGCCTTTTACCATATTTTATATATATATATATATATATATATATATATATATATATATAATTTTACTTCTCTTCTTATAGAAATTAATAATTTGTTTTATCTATTTCATTATTATAAAATATACCATCATAAGAATTCATTTCTTAACTTTCCCAAATGGCTCCTGACAATGTAGTAGCATCAGTATTGTAGTATTAATATTGTCACAATTACGGGATCACAGGTGGAGGCATACTAGTTATTGTTTTCACAATGTTGATACCAAGAATCCTTCCACAGTTTTTGTCATCTGGGAGGATTTGAGAATCCAGAGCAATACATATGAACATTTCCTCTCAGGCAAGCTCCCCAGGGACATGTGTCAGTGTGCATAATAAGCATGATGACATTAGATAGCGCTATTCAAACACTTTCTTGGCAGTCACAGCAGGAAACAAGGGCACTGCCCTTTGGCCATGGGGATGAGAGTGAATCATCCAGCCGTCTGCCCAGATGGAAGAGTGACACACTGAGCCAGTGGGGACACTAGTGGAATAGCCTTACAATATTCACGATTGAAAAAGACAGAAACCAACAGACTATTTCACCTTCTCTTTAACTATTAAAATAATTCAATGATCTAAACATGGCTTTTCACTTTTCAAGCTGATAATATTAACATACAATGATTGACTGAAGTAATCCCAACTCTGTAATTCTCCTGTGCTCCTAGAAACCTAAAGTCCATGAGTGGTGAATCCACACAATAAATATCAATGATTTTTTAAAGTATTCTGGTAAACATAACTTAAATGCACAGTTTGGCAATTTTAAAGTAAATATATTTCTATGGTGATTCTTGACCCTATTACAGGGTAAACAGTAATACAGGATAAAAGACTTCATAATGGACATCTTAACAACCACAGCCACAAAGTTTTGACCCCTTATGCCCTTATGCCCCTTAACTCCAAATGTGCTTGCACTCATCATCATGGTAGAAGTCCATATGTCATGTTTCATAAATCTAAGAAACTAACTTTCATCTGCATTTAACATATTACAAGGATGGCCACCTACTTGTGCAATATGAACATTTTCATTTCTAGTTTCCAAAACAGAAATTCTAAGATCTTAATGCAAACCATTTCATGAAACAAACATAAACAGTTCATCCACATTTCACATATTAATGTCACCGTGATAGCAGCTGATGGTTTTCAACTTTAATATCGCTGGCGTCCTTGTCAGGATCTCATGTGCTACACCAAGAAAAAACCTCGCTTGTCCTTAGGTTACCAGGATTATCCCTCCACACACCTGCTTTCAAAGTGAAATAGTCTGCAGGCCCCAGAGGAATCCAGAGTAAATAGCTAATTACAGAGTTTGCTGCACACAGCTTCATTATCATATTATTTTAATATAAAATGTAAAACCAGGGAACATCATTTTCTCTAAAAATAAAAGGCAATGAATACGAAGAGATCTTGAATGCATGATAAAGTATAAACATTGCAGAGAAGTCTATTACAAACCCAACAAATCATTAGCTTGAGAAGTCTCTTATCATTCATACATTCATGCATTCAACAAATAGTTATCGAACTCCCATTTTGCTCTGGGAGCTCTAATGAAAGATACAACGGAAAGATGTGGCCCACCCTCATAGAGCTTACAATCTGACTTTGTTTTGGAGACATTCAATATCTGATACTCAATATCTGACTTCAGAAACTCTCTCTCTCTCTCTCTCTTTTTTTTTTTTTTTTTTTTTTTTTTGGTACCAGGGATTGAACCCAGGGGTGCTTAACCAGTCAGCCATAACCCAGCCTCCTTCTTTATTATTTATTTATTTTTTCTCTGAGACAGGGTCTGGCTAAATTGCTTTGGACTTTGCTTAGTTGTTGAGGCTGGCTTTGATTCTGTGATCCTCCTGCCTCAGTTTCCCAAGCTGCTGGGATTACAGGTGTGAGCCAATGCACCAGGCTAGAAACTCAGTTTTATCTCTGTCAAACAAATTTATTTATTCCTCCAGTGAATTTCATCTAGTAAACATTTAATCATGACCTAACAGACTGAATACGTATTTTCCTTTTAAATAAGTATATGGTGTTAAGACACATTTCAAATATCCAACGTTATTTATTGCTTTACATCATACATGGAGGGTGGAAATAAAAACACAGGAATTTCCTATTGTGTGTTTGCAAGCATTCATGCTCCCAAACAGGTTCTCCTTTTCTCACTGAAGTCTCTGGTGATGGAATGTGGTATATTGGGGCTCATATTTTGGAATAAAGGCAGTATTCTATTTATGCACATTCAGCTGATACCGATACGACCTGCTCACCCCACAAATTCACACTGTACTTGGTACCATGAGTTAGCAAACACCCACGATCTACACATTGTGCAAAGTTCTCCACATATATGGCCAACAACTTCCACCACTGCAAAGAAAGTTTATCTTTTATCTTTATCTTTTAAAGATGAATGAGATTCAAGAATAGGCCACTAAGTTTGTATACGTGGAGCATGGGTCTGGCCACAGTTCTGACTCCTAAGTATGGTCTTCTCCTGCAGCATGTCTGCTTTCTGTATACAGTGGTCCATATTCTCCCACATCCTGCCTTGATGTCCTCTGGCTTTCTAAATCCTAGTTCTTCCTCTGTGGTATAGAAAGTCTGGGGCTCATCTTCTCCCTGTATCTCCAATGCTCAGCTATTACCTGGATGTAATAACCATCATACTCCAAGATCACAAGACATCTCAAAAAAAGCAGTTACATTGGTATTATCATGTTAAGTGGGAAATTAAATGGGTATTTATAATTCCAAGTCTGTGGAGGGATTAAAGAGATCTTCATAATCACTCTTGTCAACCTTTGGTTTTTAGAGCCTCGAGACCTGCCTACCTGCACATCTGCCCCTTCTGGTGATGGGAAATATAAAATTGGAAATGGAAGAAAGCCACTCAGAAAGGAATGGATACCTGTCTCTTTGAGTCCATGGCAAGAGTGGAGAAAGGAAGGACCAGTCTAAGGTGCCATCCCCAAACCCCTGAGCAACCCATCTCCCCTTTATAACCTTTCTTCTTTATTGCCCTGGACAAGTTTTCTCTTGTGTGGCCTTACACTGTCAATCACTTTCAGGCATTTCCATATAATTTTATGTTTAAATTTATTTTGTAAATGCCAAGAAAAAGACATTAAAACATAACATGAAGATGATTCATATTCACTTTTGGAAAAATATTGAATAATTTATGCATGCTTTAGGAGGATTGGGAATGATTAAATGCAGCACGTGGTGCAAAGAGACACCTAGAGTAGAAGCAACTACTGTTAAGTTCTAGATATAGCACCAGGATTTCCTGGGGAAGTTATTAAACTTGTCTTCAATGAAGTTCTTTTACATCACACATGGAGGGTTAAAATAAGAATGCAGGAATTGGAATAACACTTGTACAGTAGAATCAAGCTGACAGAAATGCAATGAGAAAAGGCTGCAAGGTCTTTGGGGTCAGAAGCCTATTCACACACCTCTCTGTGTGTAGGGAACTCTGGGACAAGGATGCTCAGCAGCCTAACATCCATGTTAATGGACTGGACAGATACACATGAAAGCAATCAATTTCCCCGGAATTTAAACATGGTGAGCACAATGTCAGTGTGCCTTCGGGGCTGAACATGTGATGCTGAAGCAGACAAGAGTATCCCATCATCTAGTTGGAGGGTCCCACACAATGACATCCACCATGCATAAACTAGATATTTTCTCATGGTGATAAGTTCTATGACCAAAGTACAATAGTCCAGTAGAGAGACAGAGCTTCTCATGGGTACACAGTCCCTTGAGAAACATTAAGTTTTGGATTTTATTCTAAGAAGTGAAAGGAAACCAAAAGAGAAATCTAAGTGACATGATCTGGCAGCCACTGGTTTTGTTTTTTTCAGTGATTGATTTAATATGTACTGTACTAAGCTTAATGTGAACCTACCTAGAACAATGCAACAGAAATGAAGAAATGTCTTGATTTGATCTGAAAAAAACCATGATTCACAGAAATCATGTATGGGACCATAGAGCAATCTACTGTAATTATCCAGAAATGGCAGTGGCTGGGACTATGGTGGGGGCAGTGCGAAAAGTACAGTGTGCTGAAGTGTAGGTAAGGAGACCCAGCAGCTGTGACAGGAAAAGTCCTGAAGGTGGCCCCTTGTTCAAGATCCCCATCATGGCTCTGCAAATATTCCTCTAAGTTATATTGTGAAGGAAACTTGAAGATGAACTGAAGGTTTCTAATCAGTTGAGCTAAAATAGACAGACACTGAAATCATCCAGGTTAACAGAATCCAATTGCTCAAGTCCATTACATCAAGCATATCCTGTGGCTACAGCTGGAGAGATATGGCCATAGGGACAAGAGTTGAATTAGAAGGAAAGGCCAGAGAGATCCAAAGCCAAAATGGAGGAAGGGAGCTAGGAGCCAAAGGAAACAGGTGGAGTTAAAAAGTCAAGAATGATGATCCCAAGCACCAGCCAGCAAGGAGCCAGATATCCTGACCCCACAACCACCTGGAACTGAACTTAGACAACAACTTGAGTAAATTTAGAAGAACATTCTTCCACAGAACTTTCAAAAGGAATGTAGGCTAGCTGACACCTTGATTTCATGCCTATGAGACTCACGTTGGACTTCTAAGACAATGCAATCAAAAAACTGGTGGTGTGTGAAGCCATTAAGGCAGTAGTAATTTGCTATAAGAGCAAGACAAAATTCATACAGCAGTAGAATATATAGAAGAATACATAGAAGGGAGGAAAAGAAACAGGATGATACAGCTCTGAGGACAGAAGGGATTACTTACCAAGGAGGAAGGGAATGGGAAAAGAACATTGGGGGAGGGGGCAGAAACAAAGATGTTGCTTTGAACACGTTGTTCTTGAAATGTCTACCATTTATGCAGCTAGAGGCAACAAGCAGGCAAATGAAAATACAAGTTTGGACTTTAGTAAAGAAGTGAGAGCTGGAGACAAACTGGTTTTTTAAGTGTTCCATAAACATAGAATACTGTTTTAAAAAATGGGGCTACATATGCACTATCAGAAATACTGATGAAGAGACCACGTCTTCAGAATATTCTTATTAATAATGCCTCAGGAAAATTTGGAATACTAAGACAGAAAGGGAATTACACACTCTTGTGGACTGAATGGTATCTTCCTCCAAAAAGTATATTGTGGCATCCTAATCCCCAGAATATATGAATGCGATTATACTGAAAGTAGAATCTTTATAAAGTATCCAAATTAAAATGAGGTCCTTAGAGTGGTTGCTAATCCAACAGGATGAGTATCTTGTTAAAAGGAGTAGGGAGAACCCTCATGTAAAGATATAAGCAGACAGCAGCACAATGCTTCTATAAGCCAAGGAATGGAAAAAAAATCACCCACAAACTACCAGAAGCAGAGAAGAGGAAGAGGCCTGAGACAGATTTGCTCTCAGCCTTTGAATAAATCCACCTGTTGACAACTTGAACTTGGATTTCTGGCTTCCAGATTGTGATGTGTTCAACAATTATATAAGCAACCTAGTTAGTGATACACACACACACACACACACACACATACACATGTATGTACGTATAGTGAGATATATATCATCCCTAACGCATTCTGTAAAGTTGCCCTCTGAGATAGCCATACAGATACATTTGGAGTATTATTATCTCCGTATCTAGCAAACATAATATTATTGCACATTGTAATATAAATAAAATAGATGAAAATATGGCAAGAAAATATTATAGTAATCACATAATTTAAATTACTCAATTTTAAGAAACAGCAAGCATGTATTCATCATCAAACATACATTCTCTTAGAAGATAAAGTTTCTTTTATTAGAAGATCTTACAATCTATTGCAGTTCAGTTGACATAAATTACTGTTCCTTGACTATTGATATTCCATGAAAATTTATGGATAGAAAAGTGCTCAAGAGTCTTAGTTATTAACCCACTTCATGATATTCCTTGTATTTATTCAAATAATGTTTTATTTAACTTAGACCTGTTAAAAATGTCAAACTGTCAACATCCCAAATGGAAGAAGCTCAAAACTTGGGCTTGAAAGTCTGTGAACACGGCAGGCATCTAACCCTCTCTAACTTTAAAAGGAGCATGCCTTCTGCTATAAACAGAAATTGATATATAATTAGGCCTCATGTAAGGAATGTGCTTAATGGTGACACTACCCATTATAAAAAAAATTCTCAAGTTCATTATCAGTCATAAAAAAGGAACCCAAGGGGAAAATTCTTATAACATGAATACCTCTGAAATTTATTAAATATTTGCAACAAACCTAAAAATAGAAGCAGCCAACTTCATGAACTATGTTAAAGGGAATATAGACTGACCCAGAATAATGGAAAGTAAGAAGAGTCCTGGTGAATTTTGAATTCCTATGATTCATATAAATCCAGAAAAGACCTATGTGGAAGTAGAAATTAATGGAGTATTATCCCAGGCAGGCCCAACGCTTTAAACATCATCTAAATTCCCAACCTTTCACCTCCAGGTCTGCCCACCCAATGGAGCTCCAGAGTCATTTATTCAAGTACCTATTTCCCATTCCCACTGGGTAAACCAGATGTCTCTAAGTTCCTACATCCAGGAGAGAATTGCTATTTTTCCCATTATCCCCATCACATTCCTCCCAGCTTTTCTTCTTTTCAAGTCATCACATCTCTGTAATGGGACCACCAGCACAGCAGCCCTAGGGGACAGACATGAATGAGTTGCTTTTCCATATACCTCACAAAAGTACACAAGCCTGATTCTCTTGGTTCTGCTCTCCTGCAATATTCTGAAATCCTTCACTTTTCCTCATCTCTACCGATTCCAACAAATGTCTCCATGGTCTCTAGTGCCAATGTCTAGCTGGACATTGGTGGTCCATTCAGCTACTTTGGAGTCAGAGTCAGAAGGATCACTTGAGCCTACAAGTTTGAGACCAGCCTTGGCAGCAACAGAGTGAGACCCCATCTCAAAAAAAAAAGTAAAAGTGCAAAAAAAGAAATTCCCTCAATAGCATTTTACTTGATTCCTGCTTCTCTTCTTGCCTCTGACCCAATAGCCCTCCACCTCCAACATTTTGACTTTCTGAGAGCAGAGTTTCCATAAAATTAATGACATTTCACTCCTTTCCTTAAAATGTCTCAAATGGCTTCCCAACAAGTCCTCCTCCCCTTCTTCCTCAGCATCAGGATGCAGTGGTTACCTGAGGACCTGGTTGGACAGGACTCTGCCATCCTCTCTGACTGACTTGACTTTACCCTTCACTCTCTTTACCGAACCCCAACCATGTGGTGTATGTTCTTCCCTAGACAAAGGAGGCGGTTCCCGTGGCCAGGGCATGCTTCCCCTAGACCTGTCCACTTTGCTTCTGTTCTTCCTTCCAGCCTGAGCACGGGCTTGCTCCTCAGGGCAGCCTCTCCTCAGCGCACACTGCCCACCTTCCCATTCTCTCTCAATGCCCCTGCCCCTGTGCTTTGTCTTCTTCATACCACTCATCACCACCTGAAACGACAGCTATTGCTTTCTTGGTTTTGCCTGAGGATTTATTGTTAGTCTCCTCTAGCATTTCAATGTGGTTTAGTAATGTACCTTCCTTTCACTTTCCACAGAAATGAGACAATTATTTTTTATGAATTGTGAGCAGCAGATCTAAGTTTGCAATTTTTTTTCCCACCAAACATGAAAAATATGGGGCTCTTTAAGAGCATGAATTCTTTCTACATTGGTGGGTCTGTTCTGACCCTGTCACCATGGCAGTCAGTCTTAAATTAGAATTACTAATCACTCACTGGCACCCCAGTGGGAGAATGACATTTCTTAAACTTTCGGAAGAATAATGGTCTATTTTAGAATACCTATGAAGGACAAAATTCCAGTGCTTAACTTTTTGGCCCAGTACAGACTGATAATATACAACAGTGACAGGTGAGACCACAGGAAGGAAGTCTTGTCTACGGGTCTGAGTTTGCTGCAGCCTGTTTGTCTAGCTGGTCCCAGGGAGGGGTGAAGCCACCTGCCAAGTGGTGGCTTCACTTGAGGACTGTCTTCCACCTCCGTATGGGGATCTCAAACTCACCTCTAAGTGATAAATCCCTTCCCCTTGGCCAGGCCTATTTATTATGAACGTTTCTTCCTAACAAACCACATTGAGAATCCCTTAACCTACACAATGACCTCCTTTGAACACAAGGAGAAGTTTGGAACTGATTTATTTGACAGCTATTTGGTTTGAGTCCTAGCATTTGTTATGTCAATTTATGATAACAACTTAAGGTAAGTGCTCATGACAGAGTTTTAGGACTTGGTCCAGACTCCAAGTACCACTTCAGCTCCCTGTTCACTGAGTTCCCATTGCATGACAGACTAAAGATGCGTTCAGGAAAACTTGGCCAGCAAAATGACAGTAATGACCTTCATAAATGAATCCTAACCAGAACCTCAATACTTTATTAAATCAGGAAGGAAAAACATTTGGTTTGTATCAAAAAAGTGGCATTCGAATGCTTCGTTTTGCTGGTTGTAGTGCATTTTAAAATACTAAAGATTGCCAACCATATGGGTAAAAAACATATTAAAATTTTTTGGTTTTGTTTTTGATGAAAGCTTTTGCTATAACCCCTTAAGAAATGTAAGAAGTGAATTATATCTCTATTTTGGTGTTGAGAAATTAAGGCCTACAGACACAAAGTGACTATTCCATATTTACATACTGTTTTATTTTTACTCAATTAATTTTTAAATTGGTGCATTATAGTTGCACACGAAAGTGAAATTCATTGTGATGTGTTCCTACATGCACAGAGCATAGTTTGGTCAATTCTATTCCATGGTTCCTCCCATTCAACATCCCTTCTCCCTCCCTTCATCCTTTCCTAGACTCCATTGTTGTTCTCCCTCCTGTTTTTCATGAGATCTGCCCTTTTTAAATTCTTTTTTTCTCTCCAACATCCACATACGAAGCCAAATATTTGATCCTCAACTTTCGGAGTCCGGCTTATTTCACTCAGCATGATGTTCTCCATTTCCCTCCCATTTCCAGAAAATGACATAATTTCGTTCTTCTTTTTGGCTGAGTAAAACTACATGTGTATATACACCTCATTTTCCTTATCCAATCAGCTACTGAGGGACACCTAGGCTGGTTCCATAACTTGACTAGTGAATTGCACTACTGTAAACATTGATGTGCCCGCAGCAATATAGTCTGCTGATTTTAGTTCTTTTAGATAAATACCAAGGACTTAAATAGCTGGATCCTATGGTGGGTCCATTCCTACTCTTTTGAGGAATCGACATTCTACTTTCCAGAATGGTTGTGCTAATTTGCAGTCCCACCAAAAAATGTAGAAACATACCTTTTCCCACATCCTTGCCAGAATTTATAATGTCAAAAGGCAGCCTGACTCTTTGATCTCAGCCATGGAAGTCGGCTTTCACTGAGCCCTCTCCTTCCCCTGCTTATAACAGGAAACCCTCTGGATTGCAGATGATGATCCATGACTTAAATGTAGCAGAACATTATGATCATAAATGTGGCCCAATCAATTATAGCAAAAACATGTTAATCCAAAAAATAACATCCACAGGGAGTTCTACTTACCTAGAAGTAGTATGATAAATCCCTATTTCTGATAGAAACGACATATGGTAGGTTTGGGTACACAATTATCTTATTGAATTTTAACTATAATTCAGTTTAGGGAGAAAATAATACTGCAAACTACCTGGAATGAGAAGACACTTTACCTAAGGCAAAAAGCATTGAGATAGACTCTAATTTGGAGCCAAGAGTTAGGATATGAATCCAGGATCTGAGACAGTAGAAAAAGTCTAATGAAAAATCCTGCCAACCCTAAAACCTTCAAGTTTCATGTTCAGGGAAACACAGGACCCTATTAGTGTGGGTTGTCATTCAATCATGGAAATGACATGATTATCGTCATGTTACGCCATGTGTGTCAGGATGCAATGTGAAAGTCTTTCCCTGAAAATCAAGTAGATGTGGTGGATGCACTGTCCAGATCTTGCCTTCCCATGCCTTGCTCAGGACACACACCCTGATAACCCATGCCTGCCTCTGCCACAGCATCACACTGGAGACACTCAGCTGGTTTTCAGTCTTTGCAGGTGTGGGCCCTAGATGCCACGTCCTACCAGCCAACATTGGCCCTTCCTGGCCTGGCAGACTTGGCATTTCCAGCTCCAGGGTCAACTTCCATAAGAAGCTGTGGGTGCTTCTCCCAGGGAGAGATCCCTGTGCAAATTCATGTACCTGACAAAAGGTCTGCTCCATCCCTCACCCCATGAATTGTAAACATTGAAGCCGGACCGCCAACCCCCCTCAGACACTGAAATTTTAGAGGACAATGATTCTATTATATATCTAGATGAGTTCCTAATACAAATAAGTGATCAAGAAATATTTGACACTCAAAATAAAACAATTTATTTTAAACAAATAGATATGGAAATTTTATCTCTTTGATTTCTATTGACACAAGTCCCAACAGCAGGTGTTCACCAAGCCTGGATTGAAAGGAGACTATATCACCTTAAAGCAAACAACAGCCTTATGAGCATGCCCAGCAGGAACCCGTATACCAGAAGTGGCACTCCAGTCTGCCCTTTAAACACTGTTGACTTGGGTCACTGAAAATGTGCCTTTACCAAAGGAACATGGGCAGACCAGAAATCCTGCAACTCTGAGAAGAAAACGTAGTCCCAAATCTGCAACATGTCAGCACAGGAACTGACTTCCCTATCAAGACTCCTAAACCATGGAAATACAATGAAAAAAACAATAAGTGAAAAGGCATCAAATTAAAAAGCTTCTTCAGAGGAAAGGAAACATGAGTATGAAGAGAGAGCCTACAGAAAATGGAAGAGGAGATTTTCCACTTGCTCTTCAGACAGAACATTGATCTCCAGGATACACAAGGAGAACTCAAAAAACTTAACACCAAAAAACAAACAACCCAATCAATAAATGGGTAAAAGAACTAAACAGGTGTTTCTCACAAGCAGAAACATGAATGGTAAATGAATATATGAAAAAGTGTTCAACATCCCTAGCAATTAGGGAAAGGTAAGTCAAAACTACATTGACATTTTATCTCACTCCAGTCAGAATGGCAATTACCAAGCACAGAAGTAATAATAAATGTTAGCCACCATGTGGGGGAAAGGAACACTCATACCTCATTAGTGGCATTGCACATAGTGCAACCACTTTGAAAACAGTATGGTGATTCTTCGAAAAACTATGGATTGAACCACCACATGACCCAGCTATCCCACTTCTTGGTATATACCCAAAACTTTTAAAATCAACATATTACAGTGACATAGCCACATCAACATTTATAGCAGCACAATTAACAATAGCCATGCTATGGAACCAACCTAGGTGCCCTACAAGAGGTGAATGGATGAAGAAAATATGAAACATATACACAATGGAATATTATTCAGCCATAAAGAAGAATTAAATTATGGCATTTGCCAATAAATGGATGGAACTGGAGACTATCATGCTGGGTGAAATAAACCAGCCCCAAAGGTCAAAGGTCAAATGTTTTCTCTGATATGCAGAAGCTAATCCAAAATAAGAAGGTGGATTTAAAAAAAGAGAGAAAAAGGAAATAAAAGGGAAAGGGAATTTCATCCAAATAGAAGAATGATCAGTAGAACAGAAGAAGGGGTTTGGGTGGGGGGAAGCAAGGAACAGGAAAAGGGAAAAATAGGGGAATGAATCTGACCAAACTTTCATATATGCTACATGGACATATGTTTTTTTTTAAAGTAAATATATATTTAAAGTAAAAAAATATATATTTTTTTAAAGTAATATATATATATATATATATATATGTAAATTATAAGTGGATTAAAGAGATACAGAGAGATAAGTGGAATAGAGGGAGGGGAGTGGAGGGTTGGGGGTTGAGTGCTGGGGACTGAGTTGAAACAGATTGAGTTTCACGTTTTTGTGACAATGTCAGGGTATATCCTGGTGCTGTATATAAGAAAAAAGAAAATAAAATAAAGTGAAATATTGTGTGTGATTATAGTACCTTGCTTTTTGTTAATATTCATGCCTTCTGACTTGGAATTTTGGTTTTCATAGAAATAAAGAAATTCTCAAAAGTAATAGTTATTTCTTAAATAATAATATTAAGCCAGGTATGCCTAAAAATGTTTAGATTACTAATGGCCTAAATAAGCAGATTTATGCCAAGAAGCACCACATGCTAGCTACATACCCACCTACACTTTCAAGGTATGTGCATTAAGTAACTTTAAATGTACAGACAAAATTATTCACTGAAATCACGGTGGAAAAAAACAGCATAAAAATATATTTCTTTCTAAGAAAAGAATGCTATTTCTAAAAACAAAAATAAAAATTTTACAATTCTCTAAGCGTCAATTAACCACAGCTTAATTTAATAGAGTCATAGAATTTTCTCCCCCCAGTTGGGTATCAATTTCTTGAGTGCATACTGTCTCACTTGGGCTAAATAATGTTGTGAATGAGGTATGTTGGAAGAACCAATCAGCTTCTCTGTGGCATTTTTTAAGAAGTTTTGCCAAGGTCAAGAGTTCTTAATTATAATCTGCCTTGCTTTGGGGTTATTTTCATTTCAGTTTCAAGATGGCATTTGGTATCTCTGGCACCTTGTGTCAATAATGAATTTCATGTTTAACTTGCTTCTTTCCCACAATTTTATAAATACACATCCATGTGTATGCCACTTACTGAGCTTCAGTTAAAATAATCTTTGTAAAGTTCTTATAAAGATCCAGTATGACATTTATGAGAGATGCAGGCAGGCCCCGACTCTATCTTGAAAGTGAAAAGGAAACTGTTACAAGAAATATCTCTCTTATGCCATCCAGATTCCAGGAAATAAATCACCACCAGGAAGTAGCCAAATCTACAATCTAATCAGGCATTAAAGACATTGATTGGCATGTTTGCGTTAAGTTTTTATGCATTCTGAGCTTTATGCTTCAGGCAACTTATTGCTTCAGGTTAAATTAAATGGTGGGGTACACACATTCCCCAGAGGTAGCCCTGCGTATCTGGCCCATGCTCTTTCCCACCATCCCCCCAATTATCCACAGTCTAGGAAAGGCCAGAACTAGGAATAGAACTTCCTGTCTCCAAAACAATCTGTGGCTTCACAGAAACCTACCAGACTCCTGACTTTTGTGACTCTTCCTCTCCCAACAAAATCCACATTTAACACTTTTTTTTTAAATTACCAACTCCTCTAAGGAGGAATTGATCTTTTATATCTATAGTGACTTCCTAGGACTATACTTAATTTTGTGTGTGTGTGTGTGTGTGTGTGTGTGTGTGTGTGTACTTGTGTAGTTAAAAAAAGATGTGCATTAATTGAAAATGTTTAAACATTTTTGATAAAAGTTTAGATAATTTTTTGCTTGTCATTGGTCCTTTCCTTATAGTTCTGTTTTTAAAACCAGTGTAATTGCCCGCCAGCCCAGCTCTGTGAACCACCGCCGGCCGCCGCCGGGCGGCTGCTGCCCACACGTTGCAGCGAACGTAGGAGCGGGCGCTGACCACCTGGGCCCCTGCCGGCCCGGCTCTGAGGACCGCCGCTGGCCGCTAGCCACACGTCGCAGTGAACTTAGGAACGGGCGCCGCCTGCCTGGGCCCACGCTGGCCCGGCTCTGTGAACCACCGCCGGCAGCCGCTGGACAGCCACTGCCCACACGTTGCAGCAAACATGGGAGCAGGCGCTGCCTGCCTGGGCCCCCGCCGGCCCGGTGCTGTAAGCCACCACCGGCCGCTGCGGACGGCCGCGGTCCACACATTGCAGGGAGCTTAGGAGTGGGCGCTGCCTGCCTGGGCCCACGCCAGCCCGGCTCTGTAAACCGCCGCCGGCAGCTGCCCACACATTGCAGCGAACGTGGGGACGGGCGCTGCCTGCCTGGGCCCCCGCCCGTCCGGCTCTGTGAACCGCCACCGGCTGCCGCCAAGTGGCCGCTGCCCACATGTTGCAGTGAGTGTGGGAGCGGGCGCTGCCTGCCAGGCCCCCGCCGGAGAAACTTGACCTGGTGGGCATAGCTCCATCTACTGGAAGAACAGTTAATCGAACTCTAGGACTGCATTTATAATTTTTTTTTTTTGCTGTCTTTTTAAATGTTTTTTAATCCATTTTATTTTATTTTGTTTTATGCTATTTTTTAATTTCATTTTTCATTTCTATTATTATTATTTTTCTTTAAATTCTTTTTAATTTTCTATTTTTTTCTTTCCTTCTTTTCTTCTGTCTTTACATCTCTTTTCAATTTTCTTATTCCCCCTTCCTTGAATTCTACCTGCTTACTCTCATTGTCTTTAGTGACTTCCTCCCTTCTCTTCTAATACCTTTCTTCCCAAGCATCAAATAAATTTATAGGAGTAAACAATAACTCAGCAGTCAAACAGAACAAAAAGCAACATGAGCACCATGAAAAAGCAAGGAAGAAAAGGAGTGCAAACAATGCAGGGCAGCCTAAATGCTCAGGAGGATATAGAGTCATCAGAAAAATGGTCATATAAAGAACTCAAGGAACACCTTAGACAGATGGAACAGAACATTAAAGAGGATACGAGACAGCAAATTCAAGCAGCGAAAGAACACATTGAGAATGAATTACATAAACAGATAAAAGAAGAAGTTAAGCATCTTTATCAGGAGATAGAGATTATAAAAAAGAATCAAACAATAATCTTAGAAATGAAGGAAATTATTAACCAAATTAAAAACTCAAATGAGAGTATCACTAATAGAGTGGAGCAAGTAGAAGCCAGAACGTCAGATAATGAAGAAAAAATATATCATCTTGAAAAGAGTCTAGCCAACTCAGATAGGCTTGTTAAAAATCACGAGGGAAACATCCAAGAGATATGTGATAACATAAAAAAACCAAATTTAAGAGTCATTGGGATAGCGGAAGGGATAAAGATTCAAACCAAGGGAATGAGTAACCTGCAAAATGAAATAATTACAGAAAACTTTCCAGAAATAAAAAAGGAAACAGATATACAAATTGTAGATGCATACAGGACACCGAGCATACAAAATCACAGTAGACCAATGCCAAGACACATTGTTATGAAGATATCCAATATACAGAACAAAGAGAAAATATTAAAAGCTACAAGAGAAAAGAGGCAGATTACATTCAGGGATAAACCAATAAGGTTAACAACGGATTTTTCATCACAGATTCTGAAAGCGAGAAGATCCTGGAAAAACGTATTTCAAACACTGAAAGACAATGGATGCCAATCAAGAATTCTGTGTCCAGCAAAATTAAGCTTCAGGTATGACAACGAAATAAAAATCTTTCATGATAAACAAAAGCTAAAAGAATTTGCAGCCAGAAAGCCAGCATTGCAAAGCATCTTGAGCAAAACACTACACGAGGAAGAAATGAATAACAATAACCAAAGCCAACAGTGGGAAGTACCTCAGTAAGTACAGACGGTGGGGGGAAAGCTAACCATGGAGAAACAAACTAAATTTAAAAAAAAAAGGACAAATGATCAAACATGGCTGGAAGTACAAAACATACATCAATAGTAACTCTAAATGTTAATGGTTTAAACTCTCCAATAAAGCGACATAGGCTGGTAACATGGATTAAAAAAACAAATCCAACAATATGCTGCCTCCAGGAGACACATCTGACTGGAAAAGACGTACACAGGCTGAAGGTGAAAGGATGGGAAAAAATATACCACGCACACGGTCCTCGCAAGCAAGCAGGGGTGGCCATCCTCATCTCGAATAAAATCGACTTCAAGACTAAATTAATCCAAAGGGATAAGGAAGGACATTATATCCATTCACCAATAAGATATAACAATTATCAATATTTATGCACCAAATAATGGTGCTGCGACGTTCATAAAGCAAATTCTCCTCAAGTTCAAGAATCAAATAGACCACAACACAATAATTATGGGTGACTTCAACACACCTCTCTCACCATTGGACAGATCCTCCAAACAAAAGTTGAATAAAGAAACTATAGAACTCAATATCACAATTAATAACCTAGACTTAACTGACATATATAGAATATATCAACCATCTTCAAGTGGATATAGGTTTTTTTCTCAGCAGCACATGGATCCTTCTCAAAAATAGACCATATATTATGCCATAGGGCAACCCTTAGTAAATATAAAGGGGTGGAGATAATACCATGCACTTTAACCGATCATAGTGGAATGAAACTGGAAATCAATGATAAAAGAAGGAAGGGAAAATCCTATATCACATGGAAAATGAACAATATGTTACTGAATGATCAAAGGGTTACAGAAGACATAAAGGAGGAAATCAAAAAATTCTTAGAGATAAATGAAAATACAGACACAACATATCGGAATCTATGGGACACAATGAAAGCAGTTTTAAGAGGGAAATTCATCGCCTGGAGGTCATTCCTCAAAAAAAAAAAAAGAAAAACCAACAAATAAATGAGCTCACACTTCATCTCAAAGCCCTAGAAAAGGAAGAACAAAATAACAACTAATGCAGCAGAAGGCAAGAAATAATTAAAATCAGAGCAGAAATCAACAAAATTGAAACAAAAGAAACTATTGAAAAAATTAACCAACTTTTGTTGGTTCTTCAAAAAAATAAATAAGATTGTTGGTTCTTCAAAAAAATAAATAAGATTGACAGACCCTTAGCCATGCTAACGAAGAGAAAAAAGAGAGAACTCAAATCACTAACATATGGGATGAAAAAGGCAATATCACAACAGATGCTACAGAAATACAGAAGACAATTAAAAATTATTTTGAAAACCTATATTCCTATAAAATAGAGGATAGTGAAGACATCGATAAATTACTTAAGACATATGATTTGCCCAGACTGAGTCAGGAGGATACACACAATTTGAACAGACCAATATCAATGGATGAAATAGAAGAAGCAATCAAAAGACTACCAACCAAGAAAAGCCCAGGACCGGATGGGTATACAGCGGAGTTTTACAAAACCTTTAAAGAAGAATTAATACCAATACTTTTCAAGTTATTTCAGGAAATAGAAAAAGAGGGAGCCCTTCCAAACTCATTCAATGAGGCCAACATAACCCTGATTCCGAAACCAGACAAAGACACCTCAAAGAAAGAAAACTACAGACCAATATCTCTGATGAACCTAGATGCAAAAATCCTCAATAAAATTCTGGCGAATCGGATACAAAGGCACATTAAAAAAATTGTGCACCATGATCAAGTAGGATTCATCCCTGGGATGCAAGGATGGTTCAATATACAGAAATCAATAAATGTTATTCACCACATCAATAGACTTAAAGATAAGAACTATATGATCATCCCAATAGACGCAGTAAAAGCATTCGAAAAAGTACAGCATCCCTTTATGTTCAAAACATTAGAAAAACTAGGGATAAGAGGAACTTACCTTGACATTGTAAAAGCTATCTATGCTAAGCCTCAGGCTAGCATCATTCTGATTGGAGAAAAATTGAAGGCATTCCCTCTAAAATCTGGAACAAGACAGGGATGCCCTCTATCACCACTGCTATTCAATATAGTTCTCGAAACACTGGCCAGAGCAATTAGACAGACGAAAGAAATTAAAGGCATAAAAATATGAAAAGAAGAACTTAAATTATCACTATTTGCAGATGACATGATTCTATACCTATAAGACCCAAAAGGGTCTACAAAGAAACCACTAGAACTAATAAATGAATTCAGCAAAGTGGCAGGATATAAAATCAACACGCATAAATCAAAGGCATTTCTGTATATCAGCGACAAAACTTCTGAAATGGAAATGAGAAAAAACACTCCATTCACGATATCCTCAAGAAAAATAAAATACTTGGGAATCAACCTAACAAAAGAGGTGAAAGATTTATACAGTGAAACTCAGAACCCTAAAGAGAGAAGTAGAAGAAGATCTTAGAAGATGGAAAAATATACCCTGTTCATCGATAGGCAGAACCAACATCATCAAAATGGCGATATTACCAAAAGTTCTCTATAGGTTTAATGCAATGCCAATCAAAATCCCAATGGCACTTCTTGTAGAAATAGATAAAGCAATCATGAAATTCATATGGAAAAATAAAAGACCTAGAATAGCAAAAGCAATACTAAGCAGGAAGTGTGAATCAGGCGGTATTGCGATACCAGACTTCAAACTATAATACAGAGCAATAGTAACAAAAACAACATGGTACTGGTACCAAAACAGGCGGGTGGACCAATGGTACAGAATAGAGGACACAGAGACTAATCCACAAAGTTACAACTATCTTATATTTGAAAAAGGGGCTAAAAGCATGCAATGGAAGAAGGATAGCATCTTCAACAAATTGTGTTGAGAAAACTGGAAATCCATATGCAACAAAATGAAACTGACTCCCCTCCTCTCACCATGCACAAAAGTTAACTCAAAATGGATCAAAGACCTTGATATCAAATCAGAGACTCTGCGTCTGATAGAAGAAAAAGTTGGCCCCGATCTACATATTGTAGGGTCGGGCTCTAAATTCCTTAATAGGACACCCATAGCACAAGAGTTAATAACAAGAATCAACAAATGGGACTTACTTAAACTAAAAAGTTTTTTCTCAGCAAGAGAAACAATAAGAGAGGTAAATAGGAAGCCTACATCCTAGAAACAAATTTTTACTCCTCACACTTCAGATAGATCCCTAATATCCAGAGTATACAAAGAACTCAAAAAATTAGACAACAAGATAATAAAGAACCCAATCAATAAATGGGCCGAGGACCTAAACAGACACTTCTCAGAGGAGGACATACAATCAATCAACAAGTACATGAAAAAATGCTCACCATCTCTAGCAGTCAGAGAAATGCAAATCAAAACCACCCTAAGATACCATCTCACTCCAGTAAGATTGGCAGCCATTATGAAGTCAAACAACAACAAATGCTGGAGAGGATGTGGGGAAAAGGATACTCTTGTACATTGCTGGTGGGACTGCAAATTGGTTCAGCCACTTTGGAAAGCAGTATGGAGATTCCTGGGAAAGCTAGGAATGGAACCACCATTTGACCCAGCTATTGCCCTTCTCGGACTATTCCCTGAAGACCTTAAAAGAGCGTACTACAGGGATACTGCCACATCAATGTTCATAGCAGCACAATTCACAATAGCTAGACTGTGGAAACAACCCAGATGCCCTTCAATGGATGAATGGATTAAAAATGTGGCATCTATACACCATGGAGTATTACGCAGCACTAAAAAATGACAAAATCATGGAATTCGCAGGGAAATGGATGGCACTAGAGCAGATTATGCTTAGTGAAGCTAGCCAATCCCTAAAAAACAAATACCAAATGTCTTCTTTGATATAATGAGAGCAACTAAGAATAGAGCAGGGAGGAAGAGCAGGAAGAAATGATTAACTTTAAATAGTACAGTAGATGGGGTAGATAGAGAAGATGGGAAGGGAGCGGAGGGGGGATAGTATAGGATAGGAAAGGTAGCAGAATACAACAGTTACTAGTATGGCATTATATAAAAATGTGGATGTGTAACTGATATGATTTTGCAATCTGTGTTTGGGGTAAAAATGGGAGTTCATAAATCACTTGAAGGTTATGTATGAAGTATGATATGTCAGGAGCTTTGTAATGTTTTGAACAACCAATAAAAAAATTTAAAAAAGCTAAAAAATAAAATTAAAATAAAATAAAACCAGTGTAATTATTTTAAAGGTAACTTCCTTCTTATTGACAGGATGATTATACTTGTTATTATTTGCATGTCCCTGCACATTTTTTTTAGTACATAGGTACTGTTTTTCAGGTTAAGTAGATATATTTTTTTTTAAATTTGAAAACGTACATATTGGTGTTTGAAAAGGTTAAAGATTGTCCCTGAGGTCTGACTTCAGATAAGTCTGAGAGAAAAAAAATTCAGCCTCCCTTTTCCCACCTGATGAATTATTTCTACGTCTGTCTACCAAGATTAAGAAACCCAACTGAGTCAGAAGATGTCAATCGACAGCCTCATTTATATTGCTTATGGGAATATAATTTATGCAGCCACTTTGGAAAATAATATGGCACTAGCTTATTATGATGACTTTCAACTCTTGGGTAGATAATGAAGAAGAACTCTTGCAAAATGTATAGCTAGAGTTCTGTGACTTTATGGTAGCACTGTTGCCAAAGCAACAACTCATGTAGGAAAAATGGTAAATTATGGTGTAGACTGTAATGGACCATTGCAGGGCAGTGAATGAACATGAGCTGGGCAACAGGCACAGGCTCCCAAACCTGCTTCACCACTGAATGGGAAGAGTACTATAGAGGAGAGCCCAGATGAGGAGCCAGATCTTTGTGGTACCCATGTCAATGTGAGTTCATTCTGTAACCTCTCTGTTTCTTAGTTTCCTCTTCTCCAGAGCGTGGAGAATGGTCCCCACCTGATGAGATCATCGTGAGAACGAGACATAGACACACACCACACACCACACCACGCACACGACGAGGACACCTTTTTTGGTCAGCTTTTCTTTTTTGCTGCTGCGACTAAAGGAACCGACAAGAACAACTGTAGAGGAGGAAGAGTTTACTAAGGGGCTCCAGGTTTGGGGGGTCTCAGTCCACAGAGAGCACACTCCATTCCTAGGGGATCGAGGGGAGGCTGAACATCGTAGCAGAGGGATGCAGCTCACATGGTGCTCAGGAAGCAGAGAGAGAGGTCTCCACTTGCCAGATACAAAAATATACCCAAAGCCACGTCTCCCATGGCCCCCTCCTCCAGCCACACCCCACCACTTCAGCTACCACTCAGTAAATCCCAACAGGGGATCAATCACTGATTGGGTCAAGACTCCCACAACCCAATCATTTCTCCTCGGAACCTTCTTGCATTGTCTCACACGTGAGCTTTTGGGGTACTTCACATTCAAACTGTAACAATGTCAGAAACAAGACGTGTGTGTGTGTGTGTGTGTGTGTGTGTGTGTGTGTGTGTGTGAAATTTGAATGGGCAGTGTGCTATGTGGGCATGATATGCAATTGCTCTCATTAAAATATCATCTTCTAGATTATAATAAGATTTGAGTAAAAACTCCAATATATTTAAGATTCATTATCAATAAGCACATGCAGAAGAGACCATTTCTCTCTCTCATGGCATAAATACATTAGGCATATTCAACATACTAAAGCTGTTTCTGTAACTGAGACAGCAATAGCACCTCTGAAACATTGAAGGACAATATTTACTACTATGTGTCCTTGATCATGACAAAAATTCTCATGTGTACAGCTTTCCTCAACACTTTTTTTTCAAGACACTTTCTACTACACATTTTTGTCAAGCACCTGAAAATATTTCCTTTTAGTCCTCTTATCCTTCAATGTCTTAGTCCACTCTGTCATCACCAATCCTCAGAAATTCTTTGTCAGCCATGCTCCTGAGTTTTCACGCAGCGACCTTCATGAGACGCTTTCACAGCTGCAGTATCTGCATGCTAGCACCCATCCTTCTAGACAGTTCAGGTGACCTGATCTTAATGTTAAGGCTGACCTAATTCTTACTCCTTGTGGTTTCTTTCTGACAGCTTTTCTGTCCCCTTTCTCTTCCCTTTAAAGAGAGTCATTCTCCTCTGTTCTGCCAATTGGGATTGGTTCTTCCTACAGCTTATTCCATTACTTTGCACCATTCATCATATTTACATATATAAACTTACTGTTTTCTGCCCACCAAGTTTTCTGTGTAATTACAGGAGTACACCTCCAACTGTTCATTAGCTCCATGATGATCAAGTCATTACTAAAACTCAAGGGTCATAACCATGTTTTTCTCCTTTACGCATGTGTTCTTATTTCTCATGTCTTCATCCTATTTCATGATATTACATTCCTCTTGCTTTCAAGTTCAAAAATGTGATGTCAGCTTTGAGTCATCCTCTTGCTCTTTTGACTACCTTACCTGCTGTGTATTTCTTTCCAAGTCCAAGAGTGCATGCCAAATAGGACCCTTCATTTACCTCCAGTGACCATCTTTGTAATCTCTCACCTTTGAAAAGAAATTCCTCAATTCCTCAGGCATCCTCTGTGGCTGGGTACCATTCCATTCTCCCACCTCTAACACTCACAAAATACTTGGTATCATAGTCCCCAAACCTGATTCATGTTTTGCCTTCTGTGTTGCCATTTGTAAAGCCTTTTCTTCATTCATTCATCATTTATCAAGTATGAATACTATAACACATACTTTGAAAAGAACTTTTTATGCACACACTTAAAACACTTATTAAGCAGTTATTATTCTAGGCTCTTCATAGGTCCTGAGTACAACCATATGAATGAAAGTAAACCTGGCCTTGACCTTATTTTCTATTTCATACTGATGCACTGAGGAATATGGGCCATTTCCCAAAATATCTTGAAAGGAAAATATTTCCACAAATATTATGGAGAAATAATTCTGGCCCCCAGTGTGTCAAAGTTAAACAAGGGTCTTTATCACATGAACTTTAGAGCCATTTATAATTTAATAAGGCTTTGTAAACTTTCCAGTTACAGAACCACTAGCTTACTCTACCAAAGCTTTAGCCCATTCATCAAGACTGGTAAAGCAGGTATGTTATGATTGCTTACATTTTATGGATGAAGAAACTGATGACAGGGAATTCAATTATAGTAGCACTGTAAAAATGATAGCTCACGTCTACCCTTCAAAATCTGCTAAGTTTTTTCTCCTTTGTTTTGCATATATTTAGCACTTCAACAACATGCTTTATACCCTCCCTCTGTCCTTTCTATCTGAACCCTATCAGTTTTTAACATTCATATCTGAACACAGTTGAGTTTTCATGTCCATTTCAAATCATTTGAAAAAAAAATCATAAAGCATGCTCTCTACTAGTTATAGGACCACAACCTCTTATGCAAATGCTTGAAGTTAGATACATATGGAATTGAGAAATTTTCAATATAAATGTATGACTATACATATACTGTAGGGTCCAGGAGAAGTACACAAAATCATTAAAATTTATGAAAAATATGTGTGATGACTCAGGCATTGGGTAATTAATAATGTCATAAATAGTTTTGTGCTAGTTCAGGTCAGGCTTATACTCAGAAGCAAACAACTCTTGCTCAATTGTCTCCTTACCACCTTACTGACAGAACACTGCTTATGATTCCTGAAAGCATTTCACAGTCCTTTTTACATCCACAATCATGTACACACACATACACACACACACACACACACACACACACACACTATAGATTATGGATAGATTATGGAGTCAAATGACAGCAAGTGTCATTTTGTAAAAATAATTCTTAAGTCTCTTACCTTTTCCACACTTTTGAGTATCTGATATAATACAAAAAATAATTATTCAGTGGTACAATTTGCCACAAATAGATGTTTTGTTTTTGTTTGTCAGAGTCCAATCATTACTGTTTATTCCTGCTCAAGCAAGCCATTGTGAGTGTCCACACTGGGATGAGCTGAGCCTCTGCGTACACTGGACACTGAGTCATCCTCATTTTATCACTGACCTGCTTTATCTCTCAAACATTAATATTTTTGTTTAAAAATTTAAAAATTCTAGCAAACCTGGTATTTATTAATAACATATCTGAAAACTATATTGCTCTCCTCCAACTCTTTAATATAAATTATGCAACTTTAAACCTTGTATGATTCTAGGTGTTTTGAAAAACTGATACACAATTACTTTAATAAATAAAAACTCCAATATCTTCATTCATGGGTTATTCATTGTTGAGTCTTTTCTAATCCTACATATAAGAGTTTCTGCGATCAGAAGCAATCTGCATTCTTGACATGAGTTGCAATTAATATATTCTGAATTTCTGAATGTGTTCCATGATGGCAAAGAAAGAAATTCAAACACTCTAAACAGATGGTGTAAGCATTTGGGCCTAGGTGAATATATAAAAATGATGCCATTCAACATCTCCTCATTCCTTTATGCTGCACAGGTAGCTTGGAATCTCTAGCCCACTTTTATTCATCCCAGCTAAAGCCAAAAGCCGTCTCCACTAACTACTGGTGCCATCTGTTGGCACTGAAGGAGTGGCACCCGAATTGGTGGGTATTCAGATATTTCACAGAAGAAAAAAATCAAATGATTCAGCTCAGTATTTGAAGTCTGATGTTACTTGCTTCCTAAACATGTCAGTGACTTAATGTTTTAATTTTGTTTCACAAGGCATGAACTGTTTCTAGTACATTGTCTTTCATGACATAACTCATGTCCAGTTCATCTTACTTGGAAGTTGAGTTTTGTATTTGTTTTCATACCATTTTCAATAACTGTACAAAATAATGTAACAAATAAATTTTAATATCAACATAAAGAAAAATTTAATCAATGCTATTTTGGCTTACTTGATATTAAAATATCATAAATCAAAAATGATAAAACTTCAAAAATGTAGCTCATTTTCATGTTTGCTCTTCCCAGCAACATTACTGTGGATCATAGTAATGCTGATTTTCTTAATTCTGATGTTTAGGCAGCTTGGAGCTTTACTGACTCAAGAGAAGAAGCCCCTCTCAGAGCCAGTCGATTCTGGAGATTAAATGACTAGCTCCAGTGTAACCTGCACTTGCAAGCAGCCAATCCAGAGACTCCCACGTCACTGTACCCTCTATTGGGCTCTTAAGCTCAAGGCAAATAGTCCCCTGCCTTCATCACCCAGGGCCAGGAAGCAGACAGCCAAGGATGGCTCTACAGGTTGGTGCCCACTGAGAGCATTCAAGCCCCCCCCCCCCCCCCCCGCCTCAGGGGTTCCTTCCTAGAGAAAGTGCAGCCAGGCACTCGCCCCAGGGCTTTCCCATGTGCTTCAACACCCTGGGGTCCCCTCTTGGGAGTCATAACAAACTTTCTCTTTAGCATCAGCTTCATCACAGTTAAATAATAGTAAAACCTACATTTCATAACAACAGAGCACAGGCCCGTGTTTTATTATCCATTTCTGTCTCAATCTCTGTGTTTACAGCCTGCCCTCTGCATCTGGAGGCATAAGATGTTCTTTTCAGGTGCAGATGCAGGTGCCAGGTGACATTCAGCCCACTGGCTTTGATGCAAGCTCCCACCATCTCCTGATGCCAAAGGCCTGAAGCATCTATTTAGTACTCAGGGTTTACCAATGCCAGTATGTCCCTGATGCTACTGTTTATGGCTACAGAAAACACGACCTAGCAGACATGGCTACTTGACACTGTGCCTCATGACAGAGGTCAAATCCAGCTGTGACTTGGCTTGTTGCTGTTTACTCAGCCATTCTCATGAGCCTCCTAAAATGACTGTGCATGTGTGAGTGGATGAGCGTGTGAGTGGATGAGCATCTGAGCGTGCGCATGCTCTCTCTCTCTCTCTCTCTCTCTCTCTCTCTCTCTCTCTCTCTCTCTCTCTCATATACACACATGTATTCATATAAAAATACTACATGAAAACATGAAAAACCAATATTAAAGGAATCCTGTAAAGAGAATGTCAGATTTTGGATTACCACTGTTGCATTTTTTAGAAAATAAATTTTTGATAATACATATACATTGTTAGATGGGTATTGGTCATTATATTTTGGTATCAGAAAAAGCTGCTAGATGTAAATGTTGATGCATTAGTCTTCATGTTTTATTTGAAAAGATGTTGGAATGATAAAACAAATGCAAATTCTGCTTTCCCAGTAGCATGTTTGTTGATCACATTATGAGCACTCATGTGCAGTTAGTTCCAGAATTTTCATTTGTAGTTTTACTAATTTGTTAGATAATATATTTCCTTGACTCTGGAACTTACATTTTTTGGTATAGAAGAAAATAAATTGTATAAATAACATACATCTGTAGATTATATAAACTAGCTTAAATACTGCATAAAACATGGTATATACATCAAATGCAAGTATAAAACAAGTACAATTCAGTACATTTATTTTATTTAGATGTATGCAGATGATGAATCACGACACACCTGTTCTCCTTCACGCACCACAAGAGCACATGGTAGGTGCTCCTGTCCTGTGCACCTACGTCAGTGCGCTGCCATCTCCTAACACTAAGGACCTTCCACTACACAAGCCACTTGCCTGCCTTTGGTGGCTTCTCCCTGAGCTTCCCTTAAGCACCTTTCCTCCATTCCTCCTCAGATGTTTGCAGTGTGCACACACAAACTACAGACAAAAGTACATTACTCTAAAATGAAAATTCACCATCCATTTAAAAAATAAAACGATTTAAACTTTGCAAGTGAGTGCTTAAAAAATTTAATAAATCTAAATATTAGTAATAGGATCCTAGTATCAGCTTTAAATCACCAAGGTTTAAATCAAGTTTAATGCTCACTAGAACAAAGAAAAAAGCACAACATCTATGCCTTTTTCCAGATTTACCAATAATTACCTAACTTAAATTTCTTGTAAGGAGTTGTATACTTTAAAATTATTATTGTCTTTAGAAATCTGTATTGAATAGATTCTTATTTCCCAAGCTAAAAATTACTTTAAATGGAAACAGAAAGTAAACAAAGTTATTTTCTTACCAAAATAAAACATGATGAATATACCATCGATTGGGGACAACAGATGTGCCAGCTTAATATAAATCATCAAGAGAAAGCAAATACATACAAAAGGCTGTGAGGACATCAATAGTGCAAGGTAGTTCAGAATGTTTTCTTAAGAAGAGTCCTCAAAGAAAGAGCCCAGCTGCATCCATGTAGCTTCATAAATGGAGCACTTTGGGTGATCTGATTTTATTCCAGCATTCTAAATGACAGAATTGATTGAACTGACCGTGCAGTTAAAATGGCTAAAATGATCTGATTGACTACAGCTCTTTCTTGTTATGGCTTGTGGGCTTTATTTTATTTTTTAGAAAAAAACAGGCTTTCAGACATGAAATTCTCCCCATCAAAGCATGGCTCAGGATACCACAGACCTCCATACAAAACTCTTCCCTAACAATATCTTCTTAGTATTTACCTTCTCCTCTCTAGTTCCAAATAGAGTTGAGACAGATATATCAAGGTACGGGGAAAACCCAGAGCCAGCAAGCAGACAACACTAAGGCCATTCACAATAATTTCGGAATGATTGAAATTGTTTTGCCTCCCAAGTATGGAATATTTCAACTTCATAAAATCTTTTTTTAAAATTGTTGGTATTTTTAGTTTACTATGTCTTTCAAAGCCACATTAACAATGCAACACATTTATTTTTAACACCAAAAAAGGAAATTTACTGGAAAACTTCTCCTATTCAAGAAGAATGAGAAAATTAACTACCCTGTTGGTCTTTGAATTTTTCCAATGGAAATATTCCTTTCTCCACAGAACATAAGAGATGTTCAGCCTCCAGGCAAACTTCTTTTTACAGGAAAAATGTCAAACCAGAAGTATGCACTCATGCACTTGCTTTAGATTATTTTTATGTCCTTACAGGCTGCTAAAGAAGTGGAAAATTAAGGGCATGCAAGTTCACAAGTTTTGAGGATTTATTGCACGAGGTACTGGGCCAAGACTTTCAAAGTAAGATTTCACTGATCCTCAGATAGGTTCATTGCTCTGTGTTTATGTATTATTTTGTTTTCTGGGTACCATGGATTGAACCCAGGGGTGCTTGACCACTAGCACTTACCCACATTCCCAGCACTTCTTTCTTTTAATTTTGAGATAGGTTCTAGCTAAGTTGCCTAGGGCCTCACTAAGCTGATGTAGCTAGCCTTGAACTTGCAATCCCTCCTGAGCCTATTGAGCCACTGGGATTACAGGTGTGCACCACTCTACCCACCATTCCCTCTTTTAAAGCTGAAGATACTACAGTTCATTGTATTCACGTCTCTTGACCAAGAATGACCACTGAGGAACAGGGGGACTCTCAGACATCTCCTTTATCTAAAGAAAAAGCTCACGTCAGCTGGCATGGGTGAGGAAAGAAAAATGTGTGTACCCACATTGAAGAATCCATACCCAAGGCCTTGGGGTTGTGGCTCAGTGGTAGAGCACTTGCCTAATATGTGTTGGTTCTGGGTTTGGTCTGAGCATGCCTAGCATGTGTTGGCACTAGTTCTTAGCATCACATTTGGATAAATAAAATAAAGGTCCATTGACAACCATAAGATATTTTAAATAAAGGAATTCATACCCTAGTATATTGAACGCTAGATACCCATTGTTTTCATTTATGTAAGGTAACACAGAGTTCTGTTATTGCTGGATGACAATGGTGTTATTGTATTCACAGACAATGATCAAAGTGTACTGTATAGATGCTACCTTATTGAACAGGTTAAAATTCATATGAAATTGTGTTAAGCCTATAACTGCAAACACAAAAATAAAAGGAGACTAGAAAGAAGCCAAGTGGAGACATTCAAAAATATTCACTTTTATCAAGAGTAACTTCTTGAACAGTTAAGTAGCTTCTGTGATTTGGGTGTCTAAGAAGTTAGAAAAAAAAATGCTTCTTCTCAAAATAAGAAAAATTAACAGCTGGAACTCTGACAGTGATCAATCCTTTTCCCCTTTCAACATTACAGATATTACAAATATTTACCAAAAAAATCCAAAGTGTGATGATATAATAATTGCTAAAACTGTTCCTGCCAATTGTGCCTTCTTTTAGCTCACATTTGGTAAGTCTACTTGTATGATGCCCCTGATCTACTGCAATTTGTGGCTTATGTTTTAAAAGCACTTGTCTCAAAAATGAAAAAAAAAACAATAACCAGAATCTCCTCAATATTTTAAAAATTAAAATACACTCCAGTAATAGGCATTATTAAAGAGCATACAGATAAATGACCAAATGGCTGAAATTGTTAGAGTATAATAGAAGACAAAATATTTAATCACTGCCATTTCTCAAAATTACTAGGAATAGGTATGGCCCTGGTTTCTTGCTTGCAGTCTTCATAGGGAAATTGATTTCATCCTCAAAAATTCCTTCCAACAATTCTCTTGTGGTTGGAGGAAAACATTTTGTCTAAACTGTAGAATATCAAGTACATATGACAGCTGATATTCATCAAAGAGATCAATCCAATACAATAAAAAAGGGGAATATTTTCAACAAATATCTCAGAAACAATTGGGCAACCATACGAAAAAAATAACAAGAAATGAATGATAGACTTAAATATAGGACAGAAAACTATATAACTTTTACAATACAGAAAAAGTCTTTGTAATCATAGACTAGGCAAATATTTCTTTTAAATGATATTAAAACATGAGTACATTTTAAAAATAGATATGTTGTATTTCATCAAAATTACAACCTTTTTCTCTTCAAAAGCCAATGTAACAAAACAAAAAAAGGGAGTTTCAGACTAGAAGAAAATATCTGCAAAAATCTGATGAAAGACTTGTCTCCCGTATACACCAAGAACTTTCATGACTCCCTAAGGATCAATAAGAACTCAATTAAGAAGATGGGGGATGCTGAATGCTTCAACACCTAAGATATACTGGTGGAAACAAGCATATGAAAAGATTCATAGCCTGTTCAGCTACTGGAGAAATACAGATTCAAGTCACACTGAGATATCACACAAACCCCCAGTATAGCTAAAATGGAAAAGATCCATGAAGCCAAGTGTTGGTGAGGATTTACAGCAACTAAAGCTCCCATTTCCTGCTGCTCCTAAATGGGAGTATAGACTTATCACATGACACTGCTATTCTGTGAGCTATCTACCCCAGAAGACCAAAACACATGTCCACGCAGAGTTCTGGCTTTGAACATTCATAACAGTTTCATTCAAAATGGCAAAAGAAAGAAAGAAAGGAAGGAAGGAAGGAAGGAAGGGAGGAAGGAAGGAAGGAAGGAAGGAAGGAAGGAAGGAAGGAAGGAAGGAAGGAAGGAAAATAATGGTAATAACAGGTGATCAAAAAACCAAAAAAAATATTCTTCAGAAATAAGAAAGGAACCCATCACTGATACACTCAATAACATGGATGAATGTCAAAAGCATCACTCTAAACTAACAGGAATCAGACACAAAAGACTAAACCTGCTATGATTTTATTTACATGAAATTCTATGAAAGTCACAACTTCAGCAACAGAAAAATGACCCACAACTGCCCAGGGTGAGGGAGTGGGGGGAACTGCACTGATCACCATCACCAAGGGTCACAGGGAACAGCTTAGGGCCATGGGAAGGTCACATGCCATAACTTGTGGTGGTGACTATGTGGCTGAACATATGTGTCAAACTTCATCTAAATGCACTCTCAAAACCAGTCAGTTGTATGAACTGTAAATTTTACTTCAGGAAAGTCTATAAGGAAATTTAATATTTTAGGTGTTTGCTGCTGAGTTTAGGTACAGATTATAAAAGGATTTAACTTTAAAGTTATAATTACATTCTTTCCACTTCAAATAGGTATCATTTCTGCTAACAAGTACAGAGGAGTATTATCAGGCTCATTTGAGGACTGAGTATAAAAGAGTAAGTTTCTTACATACCTAATGTGAAATAAATGATGAGGCTTTTCTGAAATTACAACCCAACTAAAATATCAGGACCTATTTGGCCACAGAGCTCTCCACTGGAGCTCAGCCAAGGGGCCCCGGCTCCCACTTCAAGTCCTGTGTTTCAAGTTAATAGGTCCTTGTCTGCCTTTTGCCAACCCTCAGCAGTGTTTGGCTCTTATTCTCTTCGGCTGCATGTCTAAGGCTGATTGTTGGTTGTGGCCTACTGATTACTGCATTTAAAAATTTTAATTGCATTGTCTTAAAAGTGAACACTATACCATGTGTGATATTTAGTAATGAGGTAAAAACTAAAACATAAACTTACAGGTAAAAGAGATTTACATAATTCACTGAGTGTATATGAAACACTATCCTATTAGGAATGTACACATTGCTAATTACAAAATTATATTCCATCAACCAGCACAAATTGAAGAGCCAGGGTGTTTAAGTCTCTTAACAAGTTGTTAAGCGGCTGAGTCTTGTGATGTATTTTCATTTTTTCTAGACACTCTGACTTTGTCTCTTGTGGCTGCCACTGTGTAATTAATGTTCCTTCTTTACAGCAGCATAGACAGCAAGATGAATGGGATCTCAGATACGGGAAACCATGATACCACATATCCCACCAAAAGAAGGGACATCGATTCATAACTCCTCTAAAATAAAATCTTGACAATGCACCAAACTTTGTGTGCAAACAGGAAAACACAAATATGAGATTTAAACCAGCATGCACAAAAATAATACAGAAGGTTCCAGTGGTGATTTCATTGTAATTTGAAAAATTGTGCCTGCCAAGCTGTTCTTACTGTTTTTTTTTTTGTTTGTTTGTTTGTTTGTTTGTTTTTTGGTGTGCCAGAGGCTCTTTATGCTAAGCTAGGGGCCTGTTTCATCTATTTCCAGCTGCCAGGTACAGGATTGATGATGGATAAAATTTGAGATAGTTTGCAGAGGTATCTGAAAAGCAGTTGAAAAATTACTGGTGATCACTAGGCTCCAAAATTGGGTCATGAAGATCGAGTCCCATAAGACAGATCTTTAGTCTTCCTGATAGATTATCAACACTGGAAGAATTAAGGAATTTGGTGAAAGCAATACTGCTGGACTTCAGCCAAGGGTCTGCGGAGGCTGGTCTTCATGTCCCACAATACATTTAAAACTTTCAGTGTCTCAGCCCATTCTTCAAGATCCATTCAGAGGGCAGCTCTGCAAAGCAGGCCCTTGTTCATGCAGGTGGAGAATCCAACTGCTCTTCAGTAGCTCCCCAAAATATAGGTCCTCCAGTTTCCCTTCCACCAGGCGTGCATCACTGTGTTTCTAACAATCTAACACCAGCCAGCTCCATTAGAACATGGCGCTGTGATCCATTTTGAGTTAACTTTTGTGCATGGAGAGAGAAAGGGATTCAGATTCATTTTGTTGCATATGGATTTCCAGTTTTCCCAGCACCAAAACAGAGACTCTGCGTCTGATAGAAGAAAAAGTTGGCTCCCATCTACATATTGTGGGATAGGGCTCCAAATTCCTTAATAGGACACCCATAGCACAAGAGTTAAAAACAAGAATCAACAAATGGGACTTACTCAAACTAAAAAGTTTTTTCTCGGCAAGAGAAACCATAAGAGAAGTAAATAGGGAGCCTACATCCTGGGAACAAATTTTTACTCCTCACACTTCAGATAGAGCCCTAATATCCAGAGTATACATGGAACTCAAAAAATTAAACAATAAGAAAACAAATAACCCAATCAACAAATGGGCCAAAGACCTGAACAGACACTTCTTAGAGGAGGACATACAATCAATCAACAAGTACATGAAAAAATGCTCACCATCTCTAGCAGTCAGAGAAATGCAAATCAAAACTACCCTAAGATACCATCTCACTCCAGTAAGATTGGCAGCCATTATGAAGTCAAACAACAACAAGTGCTGGCGAGGATGTGGAGAAAAGGGTACTCTTGTACATTGCTGGTGGGAATGCAAATTGGTGCTGCCAATTTGGAAAGCAGTATGGAGATTCCTGGGAAAGCTGGGAATGGAACCACCATTCGACCCAGCTATTCCCCTTCTCGGACTATTCCCCAAAGACCTTAAAAGAGCGTACTATAGGGATACAGCTACATCGATGTTCATAGCAGCACAATTCACAATAGCTAAGCTGTGGAACCAACCTAGATGCCCTTCAATAGATGAATGGATAAAAAAATGTGGCATTTATACACAATGGAGTATTACTCAGCACTAAAAAATGACAAAATCATGGCATTTGCAGGGAAATGGATGGCATTAGAGCAGATTATGCTAAGTGAAGCTAGCCAATCCCTAAAAAAACAAATGCCAAATGTCTTCTTTGATATAAGGAGGGCAACTAAGAACAGAGCAGAGAGGAAGAGCATGAGTAGAAGATTACCATTAAACAGGGACGAGAGGTAGGAGGGAAAGGGAGAGAGAAGGGAAATTGCATGGAAATGGAAGGAGACCCTCATTGTTATACAAAATTACATATAAGAGGAAGTGAGGGGAAAGGGGAAAAAAACAAGAGAGAGAAATGAATTACAGTAGATGGGGTAGAGAGAGAAGATGGGAGGGGAGGGGAGGGAAGGGAGGATAGTAGAGGATAGGAAAGGCAGCAGAATACAACAGTGACTAGTATGGCAGTATGTAAAAGCATGGATGTGTAACCGATGTGATTCTGCAATCTGTATACAGGGTAAAAATGGGAGTTCACAACCCACTTGAATCAAATGTATGAAATATTATATGTCAAGAGCTTTGTAATGTTTTGAACAACTAATAATAATAAGAAGAAGAACATGGCGCTGTGTCGGAACACAATAGCTGCCTGAATTAAGGTATCGATATGTGCTTGTAGAACACTATGGTTGAAATCCTGCAGACAGAACGAAAAAAATCACTAGGGGTAATGTCTGCTGTAGGGATATGCTAAATGATAATACAGCTATAACATTGACTATTTCAGATGATGGGAAGGGCCTGTGCAGCATCCAACTGACTTTATTATCATATCTGTGATTTATATAGAGATAACAATTATTTGGATGACAGAAATAATTCAAAACAATTTCACCATTCTGGAACAAAAGGTAAACCCTAAAAAATGAAATGTAATAAGGATAAATAAAATGGTCCTGATTTCAAATTATATTAGTTTATGGCTCAGGATCAAGATGCTGATGCTTAAAATCCTACTATGCATAGAAGAACACAAAATAACGGGTAATATATTCACTGAGGACTTGTTCTGCCTTGCCATAAGGACCAAGCATTTTACAAGTATCACATAACTCAACTCTTGGAATACTACAAGATACAAATATCACATTTGCACATAAGATATGAGGGCAATTGAAACTAAGAGGGCTTAAGAAACCTGCTCAAGTTCACATAAATAAACAGTATGTAGAGTGACATCTTCAGCTCTCAGAGCTTAAAGTCCATGTTCTCGACCACCATGGATATTGATTCTCAAAGAGATTGCAATATAATTTGGCCTTTAAAGTATTAAAAAGCTTTGTGTTACACCAGTAGATGTACAAGATACAGAATAAACGTGGTGATTTATACTCATTGCTTTTTTGTAAAATCATATTTATCTGAATTACAGCATCCCTAGCCTGGGGAAGGGTTCAAGAAGAAAAAAAGTGGTTAAATTTCTGAGAAGATTCAGAGAACAAGATCCTCATCTTGTATGTACTGAGAACTCTCCTGTGCAAACCAGACTTTCGCTCTTTTGCATTGCTCCAAAAAGTGGGACAGGAGCTCATGGAAACATTTTAGCAATTTTGAGTGTCCAAAACCAGAACAGACTAACAGGTGACATGGTAAATTCATAAGAGAAAATATTTAGGTGAGAGGTGAATGATGTATGGTCAGGTTGCTGGCAGGACTAGCAGACTTACCAGAAAACAACAAAATTGTCCTCCACCCTAGTATCCAGAAGTATTTAAAATGACCTAATTAGCAGAAGAAATGCAATTGTTAAAGATGTGATTCAATAATGAAGTTCCAGGCCAATACTTTTGAATAATGCACATTGAGTATTTCTTTGAAATTCTGAATATTAGCTATGTTCTCACTGCCTGAACCAGAAAATAAAAAAAAAAAATGACCCAAGAGTCAATAAGCCAGAAGACAGAAACCAGAAAAGACTGAAGATCTTTCTGCACAAGATCTTACTGCACAATACAGCAGCTGCTCACCACAGGTGCCTCATGACATACTCCACCCCACCTCACTGCAGGGTCTCAGAGTTCTCCAGGGTGTCGGCCTGACAAAACGCAGTTTAGTTCAGATGTAATATAAGAATATAAGTAATATTAATACTTTCACCTCTACATATGGACAAAGAGCATTCCATATGGACGGTTTGAACCTATCAAACTAAAACCACCAGCAATTAGAGGAGATCATAACACAGCAGCACCTAGTAACACTATCAGTTTTGACATCTTAAGGCTTCTTTATAGGCACACATCATTTACATCTGAAGAGGACTTCATTTTTACTTCTATATGTCATTGCTCCCCAAGTTGAACAGGCTATGGCATGACATGCTTGAAATTTAAAGACTAAAAAATGCTAATTAAAAAGTTAAAATCACTCATTTTTTTTAAAACAGGAAAAGGTAAGTGTGTGCTATTTTTGCTGATCTCTTATTGTTGGTTGTAAAACGTTTCCCTGCTTGTACGTCAGCCTTTGCTGGCTTGTTTGTTTGGTCATCTTCCCATCTGTCTCATAGCCTCATTTCAGTCCTTGTTACCTAATAGTAATTAAGTCTAGTGCATTTGATGCATGTTTTTTGAATTCATTCTCCATATGCTTTTCTACTTATGTAAGCATCTTTAAAAACTGCTTTGTGATTTTTTGTTCCACTTCTGTTTCCTCCATTTTTTTTTCCCAGTCAACAGAGTACCTCAGAGACCCTGTGCCTGTATAGAGATACAACTCATTATTTCCAGCCAATGCATGTTCCACAATTCACTTGTCCATTCCCAGAGGAGTTTCCCCTGTTCTTTCCTATCTCAACAATGCAGTGATAAATGCCTGCTGCATATGCCCCTTGTGAGCTTGAGAACACAATGTTCCCAAAGGTGAACTACAGGACATTGAGCCATGTGCAGAGTCTCATCCATTGCACTGCCACTGGCTTCTAATGGGCTGATCAGCACATGCTTTATTAGTCCAATTTCATTACTGCAATGAAATACCAGAGGCAGGCTACTCTGTTAAAAAAAAAAAAAAAGAGGTTTCTTTTGGCTCACACTTTTGGAGACTGACTCCAAAGAGCATTCCATACCTTTTACTACTCCTTTTTCTCTTTTTCTCTCCTTATAATGTCACCAAGAACCAATTCTAATAATTTTATGTAGACCTAATTACTTCCCAAAGGCCCCATGTCTATACAGCATAATCAGATTAAATTTCCATTCTCTTAATACTATTTATGTGACTTTTGGGATTAAATTCCCACATTAGTTTGTGGGGGGACAATCCATATTCAAACCAAAACACACACACCAAGCAGGAGTGCCAGGGGCTTCTGTTCCCCTATTCTTGACAGCACCCCATATCGTATGACTTTGCCAAACTGTCTGGGTGAAGAGGGCAGCCTTTCCTGGGTGGCATGGTTCTCTGGCTTCTACCTCGGCAACATGGCGGCCAGCGTGCACACTGCCCACTTTTCTCTGGAGATGAGCACTTCCGTTTTCACTTCATGTGTTTTGCTACCATGTACATTTTAGGCTCTGGTTCCCAGCTGGCAGATAATCATGTCTTGTCCGAGTCCGTGGCCTCAAACCTCCCTGAACTCTCCATGTTGTCCTTCACTGAATAGAAACATTAATATTAAAGGAGACAGATAAGGTCACATTTTCCCATGGGGGGAGAAATGCTTCCACAGAGAAGCTTTTCCAATCCGATGTTGTTAATATTTTCTCCACTATTTTATTCTATACACTGTATAGGATTCTGCTCTGGTTTGGGCGTTGTTTGTCCCCTTAAAGGTTCATGTGTTGGAAGCTTGGCCTCCAGGGTGGTGGTGTTCAGAGGCAATGGAGCCCTTAAGAGGTGGGGCCTCCTGGGAGTTCCTAGGCCAACTGGGGCATGCCCTCAAAGAGGATTATGGGTCTCCCCTGGAACCTGGTGAGCTCCAGAGAGGACGGTGTTGCATAAGCCTGACCCTGGCCACACCCAGGGTGGCTCTGCTTCTTGCTTGGTGGTGTAAGTACTTGCTTCCCATGTGCCCCTGCCATTGCCAACTGCAGTGAGGCTATGGAGTGGAGGGCCCTCCCCTGTTCTGAGCCAAAGCAAGGGCCACACCCTGGGGCCTTCAAAACTGCAAGCTAAGTAGACTTCTTCTTTTTCATAAGGAGCCCCACCCAGGCCTTTCTTCCAGCAGCAAAATCTGACTAGTGCAGATGACCTCTCACATTTAGGTCTTTAAAACATCAGAAACTGTAGAGGATCATCCTATATAGTAAGCTGAGTGTCCTTGCAACTTACATTGCATTATCATCAAATCAAGGTCACATATATTCATGGGGATACCCGCTGGACTCCTATATAGCAACAATCTGTTTGTCTTTCCCTGAACAAGTATACACAGATTTTGTCACTATGAAAAAATTCTTAGTATGTAAAAGGAGAGGCCCTACTATGTTGATTGATTATATATTGAAGACTTGCTATGTTTAAAACATACCATTGTGTATTTTTATAAGATACAATAAAAATCTTAAGTTCTTGATAGTATTCAAGCAGTATTAAAGAATACATTATTAAATTTCTATGAAGACAGCCAAGTATTTCCATTGATAAAGACTGTTCACCATGTCTGTTCTGAAGAATAAATTTTATTTTTAATGTAAGGGAAAGTTTACAAGGCTCAAAGTTTTTCTACACTAAACCTGATGCCAAGACACACATTTCTTATTTCAAGAATAAAATGGATGGACAAGATGATGTTGAAGGTCCCTTTAAGCTCTAAAATTTTTATTAATCCATAAAAATCATCCAAACAGAAATTTCAGTGAAAATAAAAAGCAATTTCCATCTCTCTATTTCTGGAAAAATTTCCTAGAAGGCAGGCTTCATGTGTGCATTCACCTTCATGCTGTATCTCTAATACCACTAGTGGACTGACCAAGGACTTGAAAACATTCCCCGCTGCAAAGTGAGGTACTTAAAGATTAAACAGCAAAACTAACACAGAAGAATGGAATTATGTGTTAAACTAACAACTACAGATGGTTGAAGACTAAAGATGAGTCATTTAATAAAACATGAGCTTAAAGGATTAGACATCCCACATCACACAAGATCAGTATTTCTCAGTTGATATTGCTGATGTCATTTTTAGTATATATGATTATTTCAATAATATCATATACAATATTACCTAAGATAGTGCTGGTAATTTCAAATTGTACCAAAGAGACAAAATTATCTTCAGATATTTTAGAAGAAATCTATTATAAATTTTCAAAATTTATAATGGATGCTATTTAAAGGCAATTAAGAAGCTACATAATTATCACAATTTCAAAATAAGAAAATACTACAGGCTCATTAGAATGGCTGTAATAAAGACAGACAATAACAAATGTTGCTTAGCATGTGGAAAATCTCATATGCTGCTGATGGGAATATAAAGCAAAACACAACCACTATGCAAACTAGTTCGGCAGTTACTTAAAAGTTAAACTCAGCATACCCAGAAATTAACCTCTTTAAAATTTACTCAAGAAAAATGAAAATTTGTCTATACAAACAGAGAATATGATTTTTCCATAGAAGCAATATTCATAATAGCCCCAAACTGAAATAATACAAATGTCCATCAGGAGGTGAATAGGTCAGCACAACACAAATATCCTCAGAATGGAATGCTTTCAACAATTGAAGGGAATGTACTCCTGACGCAGCCCAAATCAGGAGGGTGCTCAGAAGCACTACAATAAGAAATAAGAGCCAGAGGCAAAGGACTACATATGGTACAATGTCATTGTTACGAAATGTCTGGAAAAGGCAAAGTTACAAAGGAAAAAAATAAGACCAGTTGTTGCTTGAAGCTGAGGGTGGCAGCAGGAATTAGCTGGAAAAGCATATAAAAAAACTTCTTAGGGTCATAAAGATGTACTAAAACTGGATGGTGTTAGGAAGCACTTCCAAGAATGGGAGTTGAGAGCTTCAAAGTCTCTCTACCTAACAAAACAAGAGTAATAGGAAAGAGCATTTTTTTTTTAAATAAAAAATAAGTAGAATCTTGGGAAACTGATTCAAGAGCACACAGCAGATGCGGAATCAATTACTCCAGGTAACCAACTAAGCCTTGGTAATAAGGGAGCCCGTGGATTGGAGCCCCCCTTGCTGATCGGTGTGACAGAAGCTCCACTCTCCCCTGAGTGGCTGGGGTGAGAAGAAAGGGCTCCCTCACTCAGCAATTCCAACTGCAGAGCAACGGTGTCTTCCCAGGACGGAAAAACACCCACATTAGTGGTTACCTGCACTTTTGTATTACAGAAGCCCTATGTCACACAAATGAGACCAAAAGGCCCAGGGCACCCTCCTTTCATCATCCCCCTGTTAGGGTAGGATGACCACCTCAGCTGGAGCCAACTGAAAATATTAGGTTTTGTTGGACTCTCTACAGATTGCTCATGAGGAGGAGATTCCATGCCAGAAGATTAAAAGAATTGATTCTATACCATCCATTAAGAGAAGGCTGAGAGCTCAATGACTGCAAGAATGAAATGACAGAACACAGAGAAGTTCACCAGAGAAATCCTGGAAAGAGACCCCTATGAAAATCCTTCCTGTGGTGGGAGCAAAGCTCAAATATTAACAGCTACTGATAGCGATAGAGGTGCACCAGCAAGAGGCTTAATAGAGAGAAACAGGGAGACGCAAGAAAGAAACAGCAAGAGAGCCCCCTGGAAACCACAGCTTGGATGGGGAGAGGAATTACGGGAGACGGCATAAATGTCTAGGGATCTGCCCTCTAAGGAGGGACCGCAGAGGTGAAATAAAGAAAACAGGCCCCTATGAAACTAGTCCAACCAATTTACTAAAGGAATAGTTGATGCATGATAGTATCTGCAATGTCCAGTGTTCAACCCCCCAAAAAAGTTATAAAAAACTCAAAGAAATGTGAAAGTGACTCATACAAAGGAACAACAACTAAAACCAGATGTTAGAAACCGCCTCTGAAGGGGCCTAGATGGTACATTCAGCAAAGTTTTCAAATTGGCTATTATCCATATGCTCCAGGAATTCAAGGAAGTCATGCTTAAAGAATTAAAGGAAGGTATGGAGAGTAAAATACCCCTCAATTGCAGGATGTCAATAAAGACAAAGAAATTACGTTAAAAAGCCAAATGGAAATTCTGGGGTAGAAAAGTATAATAACCAATGCTAAAAATTCTCTAGTGGATATCTAAATCAATCTGTCTGTCTGTCTATCTATCTATCTATCTATCTATCTATATATATTTTTTTCCACACCAGGGATTGAACTCAGGGGTACTCCACCTCTGAGCCACATCCCCAGCCCTATTTTTATATTTTATTTAGAGACAAGGTCTCACTGAGTTGCTTAGCACATTGTTTTTGCTGAGACTGGCTTTGAACTTTCGAACCTCTTGCCTCAGCCTTCCAACCCACTGTGATTACAGGCAGGTGCCCCTGCACCTGGCCACCACAGATTTGAGTTGGCAAAATAAAGACTCATTGGACTTGAAGAAAGGCCAATAGAGATCATTAAACACAAAGAGCAAAAAGAAAGAAGCATGAAGAACACTGAACAAAGCCTCGGAGAACTGTCGGACACCGTTCAGCCCACCAGCACACATGTAATAGGAGTACCAGAAAGCAGGAGACAGAGAAAGGAACAAACATATCAAGCCATGGTGTAAGCTTCCCAAATTCAATGAAAAACATTAATCTATACATCAAAGGAGCTCAGTAAGCTACAATTAGGATAAACACAAGGGGACACATTACAATTAGAAAGTTGGAAGAGAAAATCAGTATATATTTTACAGCAGCACAAGAAAAATGACCCCTCATTTATAAGGAAATGTCAACAAAGAACAAATATATCTGCAGCAGAATTAGTGAAGGCCAGAAGGGACAGAATACTTACATATACCCACAGCTAATTAAAGAGCCCAAAAATATAAGAATTGAGGGACAACTTGCACCATTCAAAACTAGTCTTTATTTTTGGAAGTGCTCGGAGACAACCCCAGGGTCTCTCACATAGTAGGCAAGTACTCCTGAGCTACACCCATAGCTGCAATAATTCAGCAGTATTATCTGGAGATTCCAACTTTGTACCTCATGTATAATAAAACAACATGATAACAGTTCAGATAAGAGGAAAATAATTGAAGGAAATAAATAAGGAAAAGACCTGTGTATATATGGTTAACACCAGCATTTTATATAACCCTCTTATCAACTTAGTGTAGGCCTTCTTTGACATTGCAATCTAAAACAATAATTTTAACTTGTTATGTTTTAGCTAAGATATTTTTTCTTTTTTCTTAAACCTTTGTTTGAAGCCAAATATCTTCCCTCCTATAATGATGCAATGTTTGAGGTTCCAGTAATTTTGAGTAGGTAGGAGTATAGTACATTTTTTTATACTTGATCTTTCTCCTTGGTATTGTCCAGGGATAGAGGGAGAGAAAGATATTTCCTTACGATGCAATCATTAAAGTCATTGATTGTATCATTAATCTTCTCATTAGTTGTTCATAAACACATGAATAATTCCACCATGGTAGTGGTAAAATGGATACTTCCTTGTGTTGATCATCACATCCAGAATCTTCAGGAAAGTCTCTGTGCAAGTTAGTGGAGACTGAAAACTCAGCAACACAGAGCTGGGCAGCACCCACTGGCAGAGCCTTCTGAAACCTGTTCATGTTTTCTATACAAATCCCAGCTGATAGAATTGGGCCCATCCTTCCAGTGCACATAACACTTTGCCCCAGGCTTTGGAAGTCCCCAGTAAGCCAACCTCCCCAATCTGTTTTATCTATTTCAAAACTCTTGACACAATGAGATGAATATCTACTTTCAAGTGCCCATACCTTCATGAGACTAGAAAACCTACTCTTTCTTCCTCTAGTTGGATATAACACCATATTTTCCTATTCTTCTACTTCAGCCCCAGCAAAGCCTGTGTAGGACCACAAGCACACACACACACACAGCCAACGAGCTTGTCTTTCCCTCTGAAAGGCATCTAAAGTTCATAAACCATTCTTCTGAAGATTTGTACTTCAGGACCTTGGAGAGCAGAATCCAGATTAGGTACCCCCGATTCCTGGGCATACAAAGGGAAAAGGTTCTTCCCTGATGTCCTTCTCAATCACTTGTGCACTGGCTTTCCAGTTCTGCCTCTTGGTCCTGCTCTTATGAAAGGACAGGTGATAAAACAGTAGTTTGTCATGAAAGCATTTGGGCTCTTAATAGATGGCTCTTTCTTTGACAACTCACACTGAATTTTGAAAGACCAGGAAAGCTGAATATTTTACCATTTTGAGTAGGTGGCAGTTGAACAAAAGCCATGATGAAGTGGACCAGAGACTATGTGGAGAATCTCAGAAGGACTCATGGAAGAATAACAGGACAATATGTGAGAGATGGAATTAAATAAGCAAACGATGGAAGAAGGAAGATTCTTAGAGGGAGAACAGAAAAACTGGAGCAATTTTAATGTGATATTGTAAGGTGCAGATATGTTCAATGGGCTGGAAAGTCAATACTAAATTGGAAATAGGAAGCACAGATTTTAAAGCACCTTCTTAATACTGTTTTCTGGGAATGCAGGGGAAGGATGCCTATAAATCATAATAAAAAAAATTGTTCCAACCTGTAAAGAGCCCAGAACAGGAGCAAAAGATTGTTTTAAAAAGTTTAAATAAGAGGACATATTTTTTATCAGAATTTCAAAGAATGTGGAACAAAAAAAGTATGTATCAATGTTCATGGCTAAATACCATCTTTAGAAATAAGGCATCACTCATGGGAAAGGAGTGATGGTCAAATGAGTGTTAAAAAACTGGAGTCTTAAGATCACCTACCAAGCATGAGGGAAACAGAGTGGTTAGCCCCAGGGAGGGGGAACTTGATGCAGGAGAAATGGAGCCCCCCAGGAAGAAGGACACAACTTTATCAGGCACTTTATGACATCAGCTGAGATCGGAAAGAATGGAAATTCATCATTCCTGAAGGGATACTAGGGATGCTCTGTTACTATTATTATTTTCTAAATATCTCCAAATTGCTCTGAATTCTCTACCAGATCTCAGTACTCTAGTTAAATATGCATGTCTTTTTCCTAGCATTCTGATATTTTTTTGGTGTGTCTTTTTTTAATATTCTGTAGTATAATAGTTTCTCACATTCTATATAGGAAAGAATGTCTTTCTCTTCTCTTCCATTTCCTTCCTTCCTCCCTCTTTTCTTTATTTCTTCCTTTCTTTCTAACATGGATAGGATTTCTTTTAATCTTTTGTACTCAGGCTCCTTTCAGTGTGCCTTGTACACATACTGCCTGGAGAACACAAACATCCTATAGGTTCTGTCAGCAGATAGGTTCCCACCCTTAATCCTATATGCCAACTTCTTTCTGCTGTTATTCTGGGTCTCTTTCTCTATGTCATCAACAAAACTCCCATTAATTTCCAGTCTTCTAGAAAGTCCTTCTGAGGTCCTCTTGGCATCAATGACTTAACCCCCTCCCTTCCCCATTTATGATTCTACTATCATCTTCAGAGATTTAGGAAAGAAAAATGAGAAAAATATGCCCACTTAAGGACTACAAATGAATCTTTGAAATAAGGCTTGTTTGGTATGGATATTATATTTACTAATGGAAATCAAATACACACATTCAAACTGTTTATAAGTTGGCTATAGAATATTTTATTCGCTCTAAATACTGACAATTTCAAACCTACTCTTGCCCCAGGATCGTTATGCAGGTAACCATGCCTGGAAATAGCATTGTCTTCCCCTTTCTCCCAATCCAGGATAAAATAACCATAAAAGTAGGAAGTGATGTCATGAAGGAGTGTGTTGCTCTTCTACATCCATGCAGATCTTGACTATAACAGACTTCATGTACTTGGTAATTATGGAAATAAAACTCAGCAGTAACAAAATGTGGTGGGGCGATTGTACAAATGGTTGATATAACTAAGAGCAAGACAGTTATGACAGTGCAAACCAGTATTTCTACCTCTGAGCATTTCCTACCCTCTCATGCAACTCAGCCAGCTAACTCCACTGCCCAGAGAAGTAGAATGCTGCTGATCAAATGCTGTCTGGTCCAGTGTACGCATCTGGAAGACACGTCTGAAGCATATAAAGTGTGTCATCTTGGCACCAGCTGGAGTGCAACCATTTGGAGCAGATCTATTTATCAACAGGCTCAGAGAGCAAGTTTAAGGCTTGCACATTGGTGTTGAATGGAGCATGAAGAAGGGGTAGTGGAGATCACATAAATATTAAGCAATGACCTTCCTTTTGGAAGTTGGAGGCAATTCCTCACATGGGCTTTATGCATCTAGAATTTATTTCTCTGGGTTCCAAGGTACAGGCAGATTGTAATAGGAGTAAATAATATCACAATCCAGAAAACCACGGAGGGTGGGAAAACCAGGGCTACAGCAGAAAAAGAAGCTACTACTTCAAGGAGATGACAGTTCCAAAATAATAAGACAGCAGCTTCCTTTAGAAGTTGGTAAAGCTTAAAGTTGTAACAGCTTCAAAATACAAGCACAAACTGGGAAATGCTTACCTTCATTTTGTATGTATAAATGCCTACTGAATGCTTTAAAAACTAATAGAGGATAACGTATATGCTCTCAAAAAACTTAGTTCTTTCCAATGAACTGTTTCAACAGAACATGCAGCCCAGAGGTATACTGATGTGCTGAAAGATGCTCTTGCTAACTGGTCCCTTGGAAAAAAAAATAAGTATAGGTGTCCCCAAACAGTTGAGAAGATAGCCACTGCTCCAGCAAATTGTGCTTGAGAAATATTTTCATCTTGTGAATATGCAAACTGATAGCTCACGCTTAATTTCCCTCCAATTACCTCTACTGGAAAGTTTTATATGCAGAATTAATTTTTATCTGAATTGCTTATTTGTTTATCAAAACTGCTTAATGCAGAATTGTACCTTTTTAGCCTCAGAAGAATGCCACGGAAAATTAGAGTAGCACTCTAAAAAGTTCTGCATTATCAACTTAAAAATCATTTTGAAAAGTTTGATAGATTTTATACATCATTAGAACATAAAATATTATACCTTAAAACTCATCTATCAATCCTTTCATCAAACAATAACTATAGAGTACACACACTTGATTTTTTTTAAATTGTCATTAGTGATTCCTTTCTCAGACACACTTTGCTTTCTCTTCCCTCCACCCAAACCTATTAAAGAATTGGTACATCATCCTGAAACTGGAGAATACCTTAGAGATCATCTAATCTAAGCCTCACTTTATAGAGAAGGAAGCATAGCCCAGAGAAGTGATATAAACAGGATTAATCTGCTTAAGAACAATAACACCTTATAACAAGTCATCAATAAAATCTAATGTAGAGAACTGGTCTCCAAAGTCTTTGATTTTAATGAAAAAAGATAATAGTCCTTTTTTTTTAATCAAATGAATTAGTTTCAGATTTACTAAACTTTTAAAACATTCTTAGAACTTTAGATTGCTTATGCCAAATGAGGGGTAGCTTTTCCAGCTGCCTTCTGGGAGATGAGCAGCTGAAGTCCATGCCTGACAGTGGCAGGATTCTCTGTGGATCTATTAGTATATTGCGCCTCCAGAATGAATTAGCATTCCCACTCTCTATAGAATTTAGCTCTTCAGAAGCTACCAACAATGATTTTTTTTGTTATTTTACATTATGTTTGCCATATTTGTTTATGCTATAATTCTGCTTTAATTTCAAAAATCACTAGCATTAGTATAAGGAATAACAGGTACTCCAATCATGGACTGCATGTCCCAATACTTGTTATTTCTGCAAAGGCCCTTCAGTTCTCTAAAAGCCATTTCCTTCTTTGGTTATACAAAGTCCCTTTATATTATGATACTATTCCTTGAACACAGTTCAGGAATACATAATAACTAGCCCTATAACCCAAAGAGCCACAGACTGCCACCCTCTGTCCTCTTTTCAATAACTCAAAATTTAAAACATTTCTTTTTTTCTTTTATTCTTTCTTTTCTTTCTTTCCTTCCCTCCCTGCCTCCCTCCCTAGGGCCTTGTTCATGATAGACAGCATTCTACCACTGAGTTACATCCCAATCGATCTCATTTCTTTATAAGAAACAATGCTCTCAAACAGCTGCTGATCGATACCAATGTGAATAGATTTCTGGATCTGGCCAATCCTTTCCATCACAACTGAGAACTAATGCTCATGTCAAAGAGACAGAGTCATGCAGTACAAACTACTCAAATCAGTGATTCTCAAGCGGGGGCTACTTTGCCCCCCACGCTAGGGGACTTCTGGCAACATGTGGAGACATTTTTGGTTGTTGTAACTGAGGTGAGGAGTGCTCCAGTTGTATAGTCACCTACTAAGTAGAGGCCGGTAATGCTTTCCAATACTCTACAACGCCCAGGACACGACACCCAGCAAGAAGTCATCTTGGTCCAAAATGTCACTCTTGCCAGAGGTGAGAATGCTGATACAAATATTGCTACTCAAAATAATGTTCTCATACAGGCTGTTTTGGTCTCTTTTAGGAACTCATTAGGAAATTGGGCCCACAACAGATCTACTAAATCAGCCTACTTTTCACAAGATCAACAAGTGATTCATATGGCTAGTCAACTCCGAGAAGCACTGATTATACAACAATTTGTCAATATTTAAATTTTATAAATTTTCTTTGTAGATATTTGTTTTAGAGCCCTAATGAGTAAATGGATGAAACTGAAGAATATCATGCTAAGCAAAATAAGCCAATCTCAAAAAAAAACAAATCTGAATGTTTTCTCTAATATGCAGATACTAATTCACAATGGGGGGTGGCTAGTGAAGAACAGTTACTGTAGATTAGGTACAGGGAAGGGAGGCGGGGGAGTGGTATGGGGATAGGAAAGACAGTAGATTGAATCAGACACTATTACCCTATTTACATATATAATTATACCACCAGCATTATTCTACATCATGTACAACCAGAAGAATGATAAATTATAATCCATTATATGTGATGTATGAAAGTACATTCTACTGTCATGTATAACTAATTAAAACAAATAAAAATTATGAAAAAAAGAATTACTGCTAGTTTAAATAATAGACTCATTGTTAGAGCATCCTGTCTCTAATACAATATTACCATTACATCTTCTAGATAGTAGTGTTACATACAAAATTAAAAACAATCCATTCCTCAATACATGTGGGAAATACAACTTAGGGCAGACATATATATTGAGAAACTAAGGCACCTTAAGAATCACCAAGAAAGCACTATCATATACAACATTTCCCAAAATTGTTTAACTTTAGAATTTGTCTTTCCTCAGAGCATTTAGTAAACCTAAGGTTTCAGAGAACACATTTCCATTTCTCAGCCTGGAAACCAAAGGGAAACTGAATAAAGTTCAAATCCCTCTGAATAGAGTCTTGAATTTGGTATTCCCAACCATGCATGTTGCTCCAACAGAAGGCAAAACCCAAGGCCCGCCTTGACAATGAGGATTTGGCTAGAATCCCATGGAGTCTCGGCAGAGAAAACCTTGATCAAGTGTTAATGACACCCAAGCAGTGGCTTACAGTGAGAAATTTCTTGCATGAAAAATTCAGGTGAGGAAAACATCCAGGGCACCGTGGGATGTTGAACAAGAAACGCAGCGTAGGGCTGCGGATGGAGCCTCCTTGCTCAGAATCACAAAGACACGTTCTTTCCCCACGTTAACTGATCGGTTTAGCAATACAACACTTTTTCTCAGCTTTGTTTGTAATAGGGGGAAAAAAATCATTTAACAAGCAACTCTTGGGAACAATTGCAAAAGAGAAGGAAAAAAAAAACATAAGTAATTCAATGTCAATGGTGACTTTATTATGCACATAAATTACACAGAGTCACACACTGTCTCTTTTCATCACTAATTATATTAAGGGTTATTGAAGGTTCACTTAATGAAGAGGATTGCCTTGGTGTGGACAGCTTTGCAAACTCACGAACATTTCCTAAGCAATTAACAATTCCTCAGGGGTGTCACACAGACTAGGTTTGTATCCCTGGCATTTCATGTTGATATGTAGTTATGCATAAATAGTCGTGGTGTTACACTACCTAGAAAAGGGCAACGACACAAAGGGTACCTGGATGTGACTAACAATTAAGATGTCAGTACTGGAGACATGCATGTCCCAGTTCAGACCTCTAGGCTACCCACGCCCATGCCCCAACAACACAAAGGAAAGTGCTGCGCCTGTCTCATCCAGCCATCCCCGGGCCATGTGAGAAGACAGCACAGGGCCTTCCTCGATTCCAGCAGCAATCACTATTGGGATACTTAAGATTTCCATTTTCAGGGCTGCCCAGCTACTCAGACGTCCTTGATTGACATGCAGACACTCTTCTCTGTGTGGCACACTATATACTGTAGGATGTTAAGTAACACTGTTGGCTTCTACCCAGTAAACTCACTTTCATCACCCAAAGTCATTCTCTTAGATACAGCTTCTGAAGAAATAATGGGCCAAATCAACTCTGCTCAGTCAATGGCGTGAATGAAGAATAATGAGCCCGGCCAATTCTGCTGATCACTGGAGTGATAAATGCTAGAATCACTCAGCATTAAGAATCTATAGTGTAGCATTCATTCAGTCAAAAAGAAAAAAAAAAAAAAGATTGTTTACTATGGGGCAATGATGCTCAAGGTGCTGGGGTCTGCCTAAAGGTAGCTCTGCTTGTATCCAAGGTCACTCAGTGTTCAGAGTTTAGAAATGGGGAGCCATTGTCATGTCCTGTGCGTCCATGTGAAATTAATAGATACCTTTGTTTATCTGAGAGCATAGAAACACAGATAATGTACATTTCAGCTCTCTCAGACATTTTTTTTTTTTACAATGTGGGCAATGTGAGAGTTAAATGAATACACTGGAAATATAACTGGTCTTGGACAAGATGAACCATGCCCCAATCTCTGTTTTGCTGTAAGCATCCATTTCCCACTGGAAAAGGTATTTAATCTATTTTAGCATCTATTTCATTTCCAGAACAGCAGTAAAAGGAAATCTTTTTGTTCTTGCTCACAAGGTAATTGAAAGGATTCATTTAGGTAATATAAAACAATTTATATGCTTAAAAATGATAAAGCTGTTCATTGATTCCATTTCATTCCCAATAGCCTTTTCTTTATGGTGCATAACATAATCACAGTGCTTCTCCCATAAGGTTTAGGGTAATTGTTGTTTGTTTTTCTTAGTGAATATTAAATTGTATGAGCTTGACAGGTAAAACTAACAAAATTGTTTCCTAGAAGTTAAAGAAAGATACAAAGTTTTGAAAATAATTGTGTACTCTAATTATACATATGAAAAAGACGTGTTTCTATTCAATAAATATAAGTGTAAGCATTTAATAGCCTTATCTATTAATTAATATTTTTTTAGTATCTATCATGTGCCAGGTGCTGCCCAGATGCTTGGAATTTATAAGTAATTAAAGTACATTAAGGTTCCTGTCCTCATGCAGGTTAGATTCGAGAACTGAGGCACAAGATAAATATTAAGGAATGTTGTAATAGATCAACAAGTTACGTATTATGGTGGAAGATGTAAATCATTTTAAACAAGAGTAGAGTATAAGAAATGAGGAGACTGTAATTTGGACTACGAGAATAAAAATAGGCATTTTTTTGAGAAGGGAATACTTCTCAAATGCAAAGAATTGGCAGAGGTGACAAAGCTAGGTTATAACTATGTGCTACCAATTCTAATCAATGTCACAGATAAAATGCTCCTTAAAATCTCAAATATTTGTTAGACCAAATTCTAAATAAATTTTTAGTGACTATGAAATTCTAATCATGCATCATATATATAACTTCCTGCTAAACAGATAACCCCAAAAGAAGAAGCCTTAGTTAGCTGCATGCATTGGAATCATATTCATTATCTTATTATATATTATTATTAGTCTTAAATAATTGAAACTTGCTCTTGAATCATGCTATTAGTACTTGATTTTGTGAGAGATCAAAAGGTCACTATGTCTAGAATTTTCCTCACTAATATAAGTAAAAGCTACTAGCTAGTTTCCTCTATTCTACTGTAATATTTATTTGCTTTTACTACCATAAATAAATGTGTGTGCATATATATATGGAGTAAAATAAAAAGAAATTTCATTCTCTCTCTTTTAAAGGTCATTATTATTCATTTGAGCTCATAATTATTATTGAGAAAAACTTTTGAATAGAGAAACAAATGCTTAAAAAATGACCTGCTCTAATTGTCCAGTATATAAAGTAGGTCAGTGATTGGACACAACCCCTTGATTTTGTTTCTTAAATATCTGGTGCATGAAGGACAATAAAATCACTTAGTTTAGGGGCCTACTTTATTACTTTTGGCTATTCTTCTCCACAGTGGGAAAGTTTCATTAATTGGCGAATCAATAAATGGATCAATAAGAGAAAGTGAAAACAACCTGGATAATAGTATTTGAAAGGCTGATAGGAACATGTCATGTCAGATACAGGACCCAGCCAGAAAGCTGGCAATTTATGGAAAATGTTTCATAATAAATGTGTTTATTTTCTTGTTTTAAACTTTAGAACATTATTTTGGGAAAATAACAGCAGTTGTTATTTTCAACTATTAAAACAGTGAAGTCTCCTATGATACCTAGCAATGAGGTTTTTTTTGTTGTTGTTTTAATTTTGCTGGTTTCAAATAATATAACAGCAGGGGAAGTCAGTCACGATTGCCCATCATCTGTTCAATGTATTGGCCCCTTCATTCATAGAACTGGACAACTGATACATGTATCCTATAAACCAGAAACAGGATATACATGAAAATAAGCTAATTTTAATGGCTACTTTTAACAAGTAGCCATATGAGAAGTGTAATTTGGTTTAATGGTAGCTAGATTCTAGTAGATGGGGTGCAAAACCATCAACTTGCAAAATCCTAAATAATTTTTGATATATAGTTATTAACTACAAGCTATGATGATTCATTCCACAGATGTATTATGTTATGACACAAGAATATGAAGCAGGTACATATAACACGAAATTACATCCCAGAAACTCTGTTCATCTTCACATTACCAGTTAAAAGAAGTCATATTAAAATCACCATTTGCAGGGCTGGGGTTGTGGCTCAGTGGTTGAGCACTCACCTTGCACGTGCAAGGCCCTGGGTTGGATCCTCAGCACCACATAAATAAATAAATAAGTAAAATAAAGTTATTGTGTCCAACTTCAACTACAAAATATAAATATTTAAAATAAAATAAACTAAAATCACCATTCTCAGTTTTTTATACTTAATTAAACCACACATTGACAATATTTAATTCAAGTATTTGAATATGTCAGTAATCACTGTGGTTTTCCAATAAATTGTGGCCTTTTAGTACAATAATTAAGAAAGGGTTAATGGCACATTCAGACATAATTGTACTAATTATTCATTTGCCACCATTTCCTTTATAAGAATAAGGAAATAAAATCTTGAACCTACTGATTATCTGTATAAAATTTTTACTATAAAATGTTTAGAAAAGGAAAAACACATAAATAAGAAAATAATTCATTGTTTGAAAATTGAGTTAACAGTTTCATTTGTATCTATACTTGTTATTTTATAAAAATTAATAATTTTCAAGTTTAATCTGTAAGTTTTAATTTGACTTTAATTTAAATCTGCATTTTTTTGAAATATAAAAAACCTATCTTTGGCAATTACTGTTGACAATATACATAAAACATAACATGATTGTAATAGTCATACACTATTCCATTTTATGATGCACTATATTTATCTCACCAAATGTCTGTGAATTCTCTTTCTTCCTCTATCCCTTCTCCTCTCTTCTCTCTTTCACTCCATTTCTCTTCCCCTCTGCCTTGCCTTGTTTTCGTTCCCTGTGGCCTAAAATGAACTGAGTGCCTTTAGCATCACATTCTGGCACTGGGTTCAGGTTTATGTACCTCACCTTAATTCCCCTCTCAACTATCTGAGCGGCCATTACAAGTGCGCCCTCTTTGCCAGCAACAGTATTAGCAGAGTTAAGGGATTTCCTAAGGTCAGTAAGATACACACAGCAAACCTGGGATTCAGTCATGAGAGCCTGTTTCCAGAGAGGGAGCTTTACCCATTTCACAAAGGTACCCCCAGAAGCACACACTCTCAAGCATGTCTCACTGTACTCTTGCCTGAACATTCATTTGGAATATGTTTCCATCAGTGGAACTCCTCACAGGCTAATTTAAAATTTGTGATCACACTTTGAAATTATTTTCCAAAAACATTTTACCAATGATGCATGGCAAGTCTGGCTTTTCAATTTTTAGAACCAATTTTGTTTATCAGTATTTCATTTATTTTATTGAATTTTTATTCCTATCTCCTTATGAAGGAGCCAATCCTCCCACCCACCCCTGCCCAGTCCCCACCAGACCCCACTCTCCTTGCATGTGCCAGGAGAACAAGCTTCCTGACCCTCCTCCTTGAGGACATCTGTGGATGGAGAGTCTTCTCACTTTGTCTGACCTCCTACTCCAGTCCAAGGCCTCGAGTGGAAAGGCATATCCTGGTCCCCAAGGGCTCATGAAGCCATGACACCTGAGTTGTCTTTCGAATCATTTTCTGCACGCAGAGCTCTTCTCCGATGAACAGTCCGTCTCTTCCCATCAGCCTCGGGATGTTTCCAGGAAACAAAGTTAGCCACAAATTCTCCCGGGGATCATCCTAAAATGATCTTCTCTTTCTCTCTCTTCTCTTTTGTTTCAGCCTGCTTGTTCTTACAGGATGCCAGCCTGTGACTACTGCCCCCTCCCCATCACCATTTCTGCTTCGGTGCAATCTCCATGGCTCTTCACCTTCCTTCCTCAGCTGGACTCCTGTACAGATTAAAGAACTCAGCCAGCTTTCCTCAAATACCCACAACTCCTTTGTTTATTTTCCTTGCATTACGGGTCTGACAAAAGAAAAAAAAAAAAATCCAACCCTGGCTCAATTAAGCTGTCTGCCTTCTCTACGTCTGAGTTCCAACAAAATGACTTCTGCAGGGAAAATAACACAAGTCAACAGACTGCTGCTCATGAGAGTCCAGGCTGGTGGAAGTCAAACTCAGTGGGTCCTCCCTCAAGGCTCTCCACAAAGTACTGATTACTTTAGTCACCAGTCCCTGTCATCTCCACCAATCTCTCACCTACTGAGGTCTGGCTTCCACACAAGCTACTCTGCTACCTTGCATCTAACATCTATATACTGGTCAGGGAGGATCACACTTCACCTCTCCTCTGTGACTGAAATAATCTTCTGTTCATTTCTATGACATCTCATCCAGTTAGTCTTCTCCCAATGTGATTTTTGTGCCTTTCCCCTATCCTCCCTGGGCTTCTCCATCTGTCCCATAACTGGGGTGGTCCTCAGGGTGCTGCAGAGGACCTGTGCTACTACCCTTCATCTGTGCACATTTCACATTCTCTCATCTGTTTTCCAGGACTAGATTCTTGCCTGCTGATATAGTGGTCTAACACATTCAGCCATGATCGTGCTTCTCTATGTCAAATTCCCATTACACATCTAATTCTTAATTTGCCTAATTCCATACAACTCCAGGTTTTTATCTTCACTATGTGAATATAATAATAATGATAATAATAATAGCAACAACAACAAGAAAAAGAAAAAAAATGAGTGCTCACAAATAGGCCTAAGATCAGTAGCCTGCTTGGATAAATCAATGAATTATTAGGTCTTGGTTTATACGCTGTTTTCACTGAGAAGCTTTCTATACATGCTAAATCTGGATTAAGCATTTTTCCTATCCCACAGCATCCTGAACTTCTACCACTGCACTTAGCATACTGTATTATAATTTTATGTACATTTTTTCCTCAGTCAACACTGATATTCTCACTACTGTGTTTCTGACTTTGCTAGTGCACTCAGCAGGGCTCATATAACTGAGTTGTATTGAGTAGAATTTAATTATGCCTGGGTTCCCCATGCCTACATGAGCTACCAAAGCCAGGATGTCTTGTTCAACTCTGTTCATCTCCATGTCTCAACTGTCACTGTTTAGGGATGGTTGCACATACATCTTTGTCAAAAGTTCCTTCCTCCAAGTTTATCAGCTCCTGGTAATGAAGACCCTGAACCATCCATTTTTCAGGAAAGAAAAATCTACAGATCCATTTGGGTTCAGCTTCACACTTCACTACACTTGAAAAGTCCTTTCTTTGTAGTAATTTCTCCTAAATTTACTTAGATTTATTTAACCTATTGAAATCTTAATCTGATATGTTTTGCTATAAAATAAGGTTCTATGTGTGTTGTCAATTGATTAACTACCTGAGCACTACTGAATGAGTTTTTCAAATATTCTCCAATGATCTGAAATTTCAATTGTATTAATCACTCAAGTCATTTATCACTTGACAGAGTGTAGACCCAGATGCCCAGGTCCATTCCACACTGGCACTGAATGGACCTTGAGCAGCTCACATGATCTCCCTGTGAGTGCAATTCACAGACAACAGCAGCCCCTATCTCTTAGGGTTATAGAAAAAAAATGACACATAAAATGTTTAAAGGAAATACTTACACAGAGCAGATCCCTACATGTTACTGTGTATTATTTCCCACATCTGTTTATATATTTATCTTCAGTTCCATTTGTTTTTTGTTGTTGTTGTTGTTTAATTTTTACAAAATTCTAACTACTGTAGAAAGCTAACAGATTGGCATAGATAGGAGACTAATCACCCTGAGTCATCGCTTTATCCTTCTATTAGAAAAAAAAAAAATCACTTTCCTGCTCTTGTGCAACTACTACTTTAAAACCCTTTATTCCAGTCCAATGTCACATGGATTGGTTGCTTTCTTGGGCTGTGTCCTACATGTGAATATGCCACATTTCCTTTATCTCTTCACCCCTGATGGATGTTTAGAACCTGTTTCCATATTTATTATAAATAATGCAAACAATACTTCTATGAATGCAGGAATGCATATCTCTCTTCAAGGTACTTGTTGGGAGTCACGCCAGCTCCAAAGACTAATTTCCCAATCCCCCAAGAAGAGCCATGCAATGGTGAGCCCTGCTGGCTCACATGATCCTGCCATCCAATGGTGAGCCCTGCTGGCTCACCTGATCCTTACCCACCAATCAGACTAGCCCTGTTGGCTCACCTGATCCTTACCCACCAATCAGACTAGCCCTGCTGGTTCACCTGATCCTTACCCACAAATCAAAGGGCACCCCATGCTAACTGTCAGACCACCCCCAGCTCTATAAATATGCAGAGCTGTTCCTCAATAAAGGAGCATTTTCTCCAACAGCAAGCCTTGATGGTTCTTTCAGTACTGACTTAAGTTCCTTTGGATTTTACCCAGAAGTTGGATTGCTGGATCATATGGTTAGTTAGTTAGTTAGTTCTCATCTCAGTTTTCTTAGGAATCTCCATACTGTTTTCCATAATGGCTCTACCAATTTACAACCCCACCAACTCTGTACACATATTTACTTTTCTTCATGCCCCTGCCAACACTTCTTCAATACTTTGATAACAGCCACCCTAACAGCTGGGAAGTAATATCTCATTGTGGTTTTGATTTGTACACATCTGATGGCAGGTGATACTGAACAAGTTTTCATATACATATTGGCCATTCATGTGGCTTCTCTGAGAAAAAAAGTCTATTTAGGTCCCTTTCAACATTTTTAATTGGGATGTTGTTTGAATCTTGAGCTTAGTTTCTTGTATATTGTCATATTGGGCCCCATCAGATATATAATTTGCAAAAGTTTCTCCTTTCCCATTGGTTGCCTTTTTCTTTGCTGATTGTTTTCTTTGCTTAAACAAAACTTTTTAGTTTAATGTCATCTCACTTGTTTTGCTTTTGTTGTCTGAGTTTTTGTTGTCATATTCACAAAATTGTCACCAAGACTAACATCAAGGAGCTGTCTTCTTATGTATTCCAGGATGTCTATATTTTTGATTAGTTTTTTTCTGTATGATGAAAGATAAGGGTTCATTTTCATTCTTCTGCATTTGTATATCCAGTTTTCACAGCCTCACTTTTTGAAGAGACCGTCCTTTCCCTGTTGCATATTTTTGGTGCCTTTTTTGAAGATTAGTTGATCAGAGATGCGTAGATTTATTTCTGCCTCTCTTTCCTGTTCCATTAGTCTATGTGTTTATTTCATGCGACGACTACACTCTATGGATTATTATAGCTTCCTAATGTACTTAAAAGCCAGGTAGTGTGATGCCTTCAGCTTTGTTTTTCTTGCTCAAGATTGCTTTGGTTCTAAAAGGTCTTCTGTGTTTTCATACAGATTTTAGGATTGTTTTGAGTACTTTGATCACTGTAAGGAAACCAATCCTTCCACTCCACAAACACTAGAAATCTTTCTGTGTGTGTTATCATCAATTCTGTTCATCAGTGTTAATTTTAACTTTTAGTGCCTTGGCCTTCACTTCCTTGGTTAAATTTATTCCAAAGTATTTTCTTCTTACTGAACTACTGTAAATGGAACCACATGCTTATTCCTTTGTAGGAGTTCACCATTAATTCATTGTTAATATATAAAAATACAACTGATCCTACTATGTTGGTTTTTGTATCCAGAAACTTCCCTGAATTCATTTGTTAGGTTTTGTTGTTGTTGTTGTTGTTGTTGTTGTTGTTGTTGTTTTGGGGTTTTTTTGCTGGAGTCCTCAGGATTTTCTATATAAAAAAGATCAGGTCATCTGCAAACAGAAACAATGTTCCTTCTTCCTTTATTATTTGGATGAATTTTATTTCTTTTTATTCCACAATTGCTCTGGCAAGGGCTTCCTGTACTCTCTTTAATAAAAGCAGTGATACTGGGAATCCTTGTATCGTTCTACTGAGTATGATGGTGACCATGGGCTTGTTATACATGGCCTTCCTTGTGTTAAGTTGTGTGACCTGTGCCTAGTTGGTAGACAGTTTTAATGATGAAAGGGTGTTGACCTTTGTTAAATATGGGCAAGCACTAGGTTTTGTACACAGTCTTGATGTCCTGTTAAAACATTATTAATTCCAATTATTTATCAATCAATAATGTTGAGTTATTTAGGAAGATTATCAAAATAAATCTAGATTTTGTTTTTCAATATTCAAAATCTGTCATTTTAACATGTTTAAGAAGTGTCTGGTTAGCACTTCTAAAAAATTGTAAACAAATAGATTTTCCATTAAATATATTTTATCTTATACTGCACCTTAAGGGGAATGCTTCTAAATTTAACCAATAAGAAAAGTTTTGCTATCATTTTATGTCTACTTTCTCCAGGAAACACTGCACATTGAAGTCCTTATATTCATTCAGTTATTGACTACCATTTCCTGTCTTTCATTATTAAAGACACAAAGCTCTCCCACACCATACAAAAAGGGGCTATCTATTCCATTGAGGAAACAGCAGTCTATCACCCAGCAGGATTCTGCTTCCCACAACATGGATATATAACAAGTCGTATTTTAAATTAAAAGGACAAGGTTGAGGAAGTTAATATTCTTCTTCATAACTGATCCGTTCATGTTTACATAAAAGGATTCCATAGTAAACTTTATTAACAGGTAATTTTTCAGGAATACACATTTTTCAGCTGAAGGTCATATGATTTTTACTAAAATGAGTCATAGTAGAATTGGCAGAAAGCTTTGCCTGTATCGATTCATCATTTTCATTCAGGGTTTAGGAATTAAATATGATCAACCCAAATGCACTGGAAGCAGCCCTAAATGGCTTTCATACATTTCATATATGCTGCCCAGGAAGTGAACACCACACAGGCTGTGGTTTTGGTAATTGAAGTGGCTGATAATGTGGCTCTGAGCTTCCCAAGTTGCTTTTTTTTTTTTTTATTGATGAAACACCACTGGCTTTGGTTTCTAATACAGAAGATTCTAAGTCAATGGCTTATTTCCATTAGTGGGTCCTAAGAGTTGTGCCTATATCAGATAAATCTTTGAATTAATTTTAAAAATTATTTTAGTGTTAAAGAAGCTTTGAAATTTTTCAAAATACAGATTGAGAATATTTAGAAATTGACACGATACTATAAAGTTACAGAGACCAATGGACCAGGCAAGATGAATCTAGAGTTGCTAAGACTTTACTGATATATGCCTTTTTAATTTTAATTCATATATATGGTCCAAAAATAAAATCATTAGGTACTTTTATATGTCTTCTTATTCCATAATTGTATTTGCCCTGGTTAGACTTGTTTCAGACTTGCTCTATAAAACCTCTATCTTTGATCAGTACAAGCTCAGACCACCCCTGCTTCTATATTTTCTGCTAAACCCACCAGAGAAAAATTAAATATGGATGTGGACTGAGATGCTCCAAAATCTCAGTCTGGACCTGAGTACTCCGTGAATGTTCTTTGTGCTCCAGAACCCTATGCCAAACACTGCAGAGGTTACTGAAAAGCTGCATCATTCTGTTATCACTTATCACCCCTGGCTCTCCATCTCAAGGGATGGATGTGCTCCTATTGAGTCATGAACCATGAAAACCCACTGAGAGCAAAACTCTTCATCTCTTTGTAGTTGCAGGTGAACTTTCCAGCAGAGCCCCCAAAGATGCAATGATTAGCATCTTTGAATGTAACTATACAAGCTCAATAATAGAGACCAAAAGAAACGAATGATAAATAGTACATGCTAACAAATCTAGGATGTACACTGTTCACATTTTCATGTCTCTGAAATCAGAGTACATCTTATACCAGGTCTTTTGACAATCACTTTTGGCCAGACAGTGGCCACAGCAGATTTTTCAAGTCACACATGTGTAGGGACAAGGCTTTCTGTGTTTCATTAAAGAAACACATGAAGGACTGCAAGGAAGGAGCATCCATGCTTACTGCTGTCTCCAAGTCTGCTAGAGCTGCGTTCTGGTGTGACCAAGAAAATAGGACTTATAAAATGTGTCTCAACAGCTGGAAGACAGACACAGGAGCAGTTACAAATTTACTTTCTGAATATCTATAACCAAAGATTATAATAAACTTCCTTATGTAATGTCTCAAAGATTATGAAACTTACACTAGTATAAATCTTCAACCAAATGAGAATAATAAATATTTCCGAAAAATATATTGTATATATGCGTGTGCCTATATTGACGTGTTCAGTGCATGTTCCCAGACCCACTAAATGTCCAAAGTGATGAAGAGTGTAAGCACTAGGCAGTGAGATGCCTGAGTACAAAGACTAAATATGCATTAGAGGAAGCTTTGCTGCATCTCAGGATATTACTATGCACTTGGTGCACTCGGGGTCTATCTGCTCTTCCACAGCAGGTCACATGCACTCAAGTCAAATTACTGACAACCCAACAAATAAGAAGAACCCATTATTGGAAAGCTCTTATTTCCTGGCTTCCTGTGCTATCCTTATTACTATATTCCATGGGAAACTCACTAAACTGAAAAAAAAAAAAAAACAACCCTGACATATCTCATCTTTGTCAAAGCCCTAAAAACATTACAGTCAATGTCTTGGAATCACTTAAGCCCTCTGGCACCAAGCACTCAGCATGTAAGATTTCCATAAACGACAGTGGATTGCTGAAGGGAGGAAGTGACAGATTAGTGTATTAAAAATTTACAGTGCACTAGGTGAATATTCCTCACAACAATCAGCATTATTGGCTGCTCAGATTTGTGTCTAAAGGAGGCACAGAACTTGAAGTTCCAGAAATCACAGTCCTGTCTAATAAATACAAACCCTATCATGTGGTAGTTTACAGAGCCTCAGTGAAAAGTCTTTGGAAATCTATTATGAATTAAATATTATCATAAAACTAATTATAACTAAATAGCACTTAGAAATAATTTAACAGTTTAATAAAAACTTTAAAAATTTCATTTCAGTAAATGGTGTGCAAATATTCTTAATCTAGAATGTACAATGAGAATAAATACTGAATACCTACAGAGGAATAAGGTAACTGACAGTGAAGGTAGAATTGTTTTTTTTAACTCCCTTGCATTTCATTGATGTATTGTCTCTCCTTACATCAGAACCAACTGGTGGTTCAAATCTTCTACACACACTGATCATTCCTTATTTTCTATGCCAGTTACTGAAAGAGAGAAGTTGAAATCTTTAAGTATGTTTGCATTTCTTAAATTGAAATTTTTAATTCTATCAATTTTTGCTTCATTTATTTTTAAAGTTCTGTTATTAGCACATATATTGGGATTTCAGTATTTTTCTCTATGCAAAGATCTACTTTTACTTTGACAATAATTAATCAGATTAATCATGTGACATCTGCTTTTTATACATATTGTTGATATTATATAATTCAATTTATTTTCAGAATAGCTATTACTTTATATTTCAAATGGGACTCTTCACACAGCAAATAGTTGGGTCCTGTTTTTAACCCAATATGAAAAATTTTACCCTTTAAATAGCATAAGTCTTGTCCATTTATATCTAATGTAATTACTAACCCTCAGACTTAATCTTCCACCTTTCTGCATTTCCTATCTGTTGATGATTTATTGTAGCAAGTAGATTATATTGTTACCTTTGAAGGAGTGTTCACTTTCTATTTAACAACTAGTTGACCTGCAGGTGGAATGTTTTGGTTCTGTTGGGTTTGATCCTTTGCTTTCTTGGAGGGTTACTGTATTCTGTGTTTCTCTCTAGACCTACGAGATCACTATGACTCTAGGCAATGGTTCTTACTTCTAAAATTGGTGTTAGTTGAATGCTTAATCTATAAGGCCAACTTAATCTATAAGGCCATTCCACTCTGGGTGGAGCAGAACTCTAACATCTCTCATTACCAATGACCTTTTCTATCTCCATTCAATTCCCAGAACTCTTTTATCAGAAATATTTTTGAGCACATTTACACACAAGCCATCAACTCTTAGGCATAAACCTAAGGGGACTTCTGATGCATACTTGATATGTACCATTTCTTTGATATCTGACTCTTCAAATTCCACTTTATCCAGCAGTAGCAAACTCTGACCTCTATCTGATCTCTCCCACTCAGAGACCCACAGGTTCCTACTAGTGTCAGGTTGAGACACTACTCCAAGAGTGATCTGGAACTAATGTGACACTCATCTCCCAGGCCTTTTTTTTTTTTTTCTCTCAAGAATGAAATATAACACCACCTGTTGTCCAAAGTCTGAAAGCAGTTGCATGATGTATTTGACAAGTTTTATAACTCTTTATATCATGATTGTACATATTCTGCAAGGTATACTTTTATGATCAGTAGCAGTCAGACACATGTTAAGAAGAACACTCACTATTGCAGTAGTATGTAGGAAGTACATAGCTAACATTTATGAACACTTTGAGAAAACAAGCAAACACTGAACAGGATAGATTAGTAGATCCTTACACTGAACTGGTGGGAAGATGGGGTGGAATTGGATTTAGGACTCTTCATTGTCAATAAGAGTCATTATGCCGGCACAGTGACACACTCCTATAATCCCCGTGGCTCGGGAGGCTGAGGCAGGAGGATTGGAAGTTCAAAGTCAGTCTCAGCAAAAGCAAGGCATTAAGCAACTCAGTGACTTCCTGTCTCTAAAGCAAATACAAAGCAGGGCTGGGGATGTGGCTCAGTGGTTGAGTGCCCAGTAAATCAATCCCAGGTAAACGCCCCCATCCACACATACATACACAATAAAAAGAGTCATTAGATTGGCAGCAGAAAAAGTTGGAAGAATCTTGAGCTGACAGGTTGGGATCAGCAGCTTGTGCCTCAGGAAACTCAATCAGGCTGAGCTTTAGCAGGTGACTTTGGTGGGATGGGGTCCACACAGACCAATCGAGTGGTTGCTACCTGAGGTGGAAAGATCACAAACAAGGACAGGGAGACACTTGATGAATGAATGGGAATAAGCCACTTGATGAGGGTGTACTCCTGGCTTAATATGGTACCAGAAATGTGTAAGTCAAAGAGCAAGTGAGAGTTTTGACTTTCTTGATTTAGGTGGGGGAAGCACAATCACTAGAATTATAGAAATTGTTATTATGGAAATAGTTTCTGACTTAAAGAACCATTATATTCATGGTACCATTTCAAGTGTGAAAGCTGATAAACTGTTGAAAGATTTAAAATACCAAAGTGGAAATGATGGGCAGGTGACCAAAAATATAAGCTGAGTTCCAGAAAGAAATTAAGAGAGAGAAAGGGAAAAAAAGGGAGTGGGGATCTCATCAAAATAGAAGAAAGATCAGTGGAGTAAATGAAGGGGATTGAGGGGGAGGATGCAGGGACAGGAAAAGGGAAGAAGAGTGGAATAAATCTTCACTGAAGTTTCCCATGTACATACATGAATATGGCACAGTGAGTCCCAACACCAAGTACACCCACAGGACACTAATTAAAAACAACTATAAATAACTCATAGAAAGATCAGTAGAGTCAGAGGGAGGAAAGCAGGGTGAGGGAGGAAGTGCAGGGGACTGAATTAGAACAAATTATACTCCACGCTTCTTCTTATGTCAAAATGTATCCTCATGTTTTATATGACTAAAAATAATCAATAAAAATTAATAAAAAGAATATTAGTGTATATGTAAGAGATGAGTGAGATACACAGGAAAGAAATAGGTCTTTAGACTAATAATGTATTGGAGGAAAAAAATCCAAATTGGAAACTATATTGATATTTGATGTTTCAATTATTCTTACTTTGTCAAAGAACACTAGAAAAATGTGCATATTTTAACATTTAATCTAATCTTTGTATTTTGCAAGTTGGCATATTAAGCCTTCAGAATGGCTTGGTTCTAATGATACAAAATTATCCAAGTGATAACAAAATAAAATGAAGTTAAAGCACACAAATCTCCATAGGACCAATATCACTAAAAGCAAAATTTAATTTAAAATTTTTGAGAAAAAAAATTACAATGTAAGTTTTCAATGAAAACCAGCAAGAGCTGAAAATGTAGCTGGTTTCTGAAACATGAGTATTAAGCTTAGTCATTAGATCAGAGAATTATTCAAGGAACCTTTATTTAAAAGCAGTGATAACATTTCTCATGAAATATGAAAAAGCAGGAAAATCATAAAAAGAAAAATCAATAAAGTTTATTTAAAAAATCTCTTGGGCATTAGAATACAAATGTATAATGATTGCTTATTTTTGTTTTTTAATAAAAACAAAGAAAACAGTTGATAAAATGTTCCTGGGAATTCAAAGACTTTTCAAGAGAGTGGTTTTAAGCATAAAATGTGGTTAAAAGTAGTTAAAGGACTTGGACGAGCTTGAGCCCCTAACTCTGGAAATAGGACTAGAAAAAAGCAAGACAATTTTCTATCTTGCCACCTACATCCCATGATGTGGCTCAAAAGGCATTGTAAAGACAGTTTGCTTTGGAGATGAGAAAGTGAGGTACTGAAGGTAAGTCAGTTTTGAAAAACCTGGCCTTGAGAAAGAAGCAGGACTGAACATAAAGTTGTAACTTCATGAATAACTGCCTTCTGGACCATTTGGACACTTAGTGCCCTTGTTTGATAAATGAAGCACCAAGCCCTATCGACCCCACTGCCAGCTAGTGGCTTCATATCAGTATCAACCTCCTTGAATCTTATTTCCCTAAAGCCTCATTAAATCAAATTATTTTTAAGCAATATTAAAAAGACATAGACTAGGTGTGGTGGCACAAGTCTGTAATTTCAGCAGCTCAGGTGGCTGAGGCAGGGGGATCCCAAGTTCAAAGCCAGACTCAGCAATTTAGCAAGCAACTTACTGAGACCTTGTCTCAAAATAAAAAATAAAAAAGGAATAGGGAAGTGGCGGAGAGGTTAAATGTCCCTGGGTTCAACATCCATTACAAAAACAAACAAACACCAACAAAATAGATGAGTTTTACAGAAGCATATGTCATATCCAAATTCCTGGAAATTTATCTTCCTTAGGCTATGGAGAAAGGCACTCACCATGGGTATCAAAGATGAAAAGAGCTATTTCCTCCATCTTGAAAATGCAATTACTTCTTTTTGATTGAAAAAAATTAGAAAGAATTTCAGAGTTCTACTCTGAGATGTAAATATATACTTTTTCTTTTAAACTTTGTAGACACTTAAATAAATGTCTCCAAGTAAAGAGAAAGTTCTTCTAATTGATTTAATGAAGAAGAACAAATTAGAGCTCTCATTTTATTTCATTCTAAAATCCTAAACAGGACTAGTAGACAATTACTTCCACAAAAAGCCAACAGGAAACAAAACAGCCCAATCATTTCCAGTCTGCCCTCCCCAGAGAAGGGCAGTACCAGAACACACCAACCTGCTGGACTGCATGAAGTCTGGAGTTGAAGAGAGTGAAGACGGGGAGGAAGGCACCTGATGGCTCCTTGCTATTTCTAAAATTTTCATTTTACAAATATGCCTGCAACCTGGGTCAGAGGGAAGATAAAACTGATAGAGGAACCACAAAGTCACTGCAGATGGTTTTTGATGCATCTGTACTTTTTGGAGGGTAAGTAGTCATGCCATTATAAAAACATGTGTTCACGTAATTGATTGAAATAGAAACCTTTAACAGAAATTAAATTATCCTAATGTCCTATACTTGTCTATGGATTGATTTATAGTAGGAAGACAGCTAAGTTTTCCCATTAAAGAGTCCAACCATAAATTTAAACTGGCATTTTTATCTGCAAACTTTTAAATATCTATTGCTTGTCAATATGCACTGTGGACAACAAAACTCCACAACTATTAAGGGGCCTAAGGAGTAGAACAGAGATAGTTTTCAAATAAAATATATTTACTCCTAGAAAATGGTTATTTTCTTTACAACAATAACCAGAAAAAAACATTAAAATACGATGTACACTTAACATGAATTAAATTATGTGTCATGAGGATTAAATGTTTGCAATTAACCCAATAAAATATTGCATTCTAGAACATCTTTTAGAAATGTAAGACCAACAAAATTAAATTTTAAACTTGTACAAAACCTTAAAACATGCATATTTAATTCAAAGTTTATTATAGAACAAATATTATTGCTATAAAAGTATACAAGAAGGTATAATTTGACCTAGAAAAAGAAAATAATTATGATATAATTATAATAAAGTAATTCAATAACATTTACAGATACTTTATTTTGCCATCATATTCATAGGTAGTAGTATGAAGTAACTGGAAATATTATGTTTCTAGATTATATCAGATTGCAGAATTCATTTTAATGATGATAGAAGTGATCTGATTAGCAATGTTCTAAAGGAGCATTTCTCAGTTATCTTTGATGGTAGATTCCATCTCAAGCCCAGATGCAGTGCCATCTTCAAATTCTATTAGTTGACAACATATCTCAAACCTATAGAGGAGTTCATTAAAAAGGTTTAGTCTTAGAATTCATTCAGATTTGAATGTTTCAGTTGAAGCTGCTAATTAAAATGCTATACCATAATAATATAAATTAGCTGGTAACAGTGGTATCTTAATTCAAAATGTCATGTATCTACCACATGTGTATGCACATACCATATTATTTACCAAAACATCATTTTAAGAAAATATCACTCCTCTGTCATACTTTGAGAATAACAGTGTTTTCAAAAGACTGATTAAATCATCTTTTAAAAATTAAAACAAATAATTTACTTTAAATGTTATAATATAAACTCATAAAAGTACCAACATAATTTATCACAGAAAAAAACATTTGCTCTTTTCTTGTCTCAGATGCCCTTTGGTCTGAGATAATTTTCAGTCAAATTATTAGCTTCAATTCATTCAACTTATTATTCTTCCCATAGATACTTTATCAAGGAAGATGGAGCTGACTCAGTCTTCTGTCCCCCACAAGAGGAATTGCTCCAACAGATTCATGTAGGGAATGAAATACAAAGTCACTCTTCATCACAGGATTAAGTATGTGATTGAAGAATAACAACACATTAATTGCATTGTGAAATTATTGCTTTGAAGGAAGAATTCAAGTGAAAGGAATGTTCCTTGAGATGAGAAACTACTGGGTTATTTTTCCCCCATCAGGAGTACTCAACCACTGAGCCACATCCCCAGCCCAATTTTATATTTTATTTAGAGACAGAGTCTCACTGAGTTTCTTAGCGCCTCACTTTTGGTGAGGCTGGCTTTGAACTCTGGATCCTCCTGCCTCAGCCTCCCAAGCCATTAACATTATAAGCAGGTGCCACCACACCCAGCTTTTTTTTTTTTTTTAACCTTTGCTATCACTTGAGTTTTTTGCCTTCAAGATGTTGGTCCTCTTTGGATGTAAGCATGAAGGGAAAATTTATTCCCTCACCAGATTTCTGATGCATAACTGTAATCACATTTCAGGTTACGTGTAACCAATTGGTACATGTTGAATGTTTGTCCAGAGCTCACTAGGAAAATCAGAGACTCAGGTTATATGAAGGTGAGTCAGTGGGCTGCTTGGGAACCCTGGCTGGGGATGTCAGCTCCACTACTTTGCAGTTGTGAGAAAGCAAGTAACTCCATCCACCTATTACATTGCTGGAATAGAGGCAGTGATACCTAGATACCTATGTTAAAAAGCCGTAGTGCCAGTTCATATAAATGGTTCTAGATGGCATCTAGCGCTAGCATATCACAGGTTACTTAATAAAATAGAACCCCTGAGAGTTGTGTGTAATTCTTACTACATTCACACAAACACAATGTTACTCTCTCTTCAGGGATTTTACTAGAAGGTGAACTAGATGAGGTGACCTGAGGACTTTCTCTTTCAGGAGTTGTAATTTGGTTTTATAGTCTAATGCTATTGGGGATATTCTATTCATGCATAATACTTCTCAGTAGTTTTAACATTGCAGAATGACAAGTTTACCTATTTTTTCATATGTTAAACAAATGATATCAATCCCTCATCTTAATATTGATGGGGAACAGAGGACAAAGTAAATGCCTATTTGGGGACCAGATGAGCAACAAGAGAAGGGGCAGTTAAGCCACTCAGCCCTTCCTCTGCCCTGCTTGAATGCCTCTGTTTTGTCCTTCCAAGAGTAGCACATCTGATAGCCTCCTGCACCACAAACACAGCTCTGTGTCTAAGATGTGACAGCTGAAACTGCCAAGGGACAACCAAGTGCATACTATTTCTTTCTTACACAATCACCAATCAGGAAGAAGTAAAAAATAATTGACCAAAGTCTGAGTTCTTCACCAGACTTCATGCCGTCCTATTAGGTTATTTAATTTATATTGCCCATGCTGAGTGTGTACTATAAAAGGCTGGAGAAGAAAGGTAAGATTTAAGTTTCAAGTGTAAGGTTGAACAAGATAACAGCATGTATATAAACCTCAACCTCAGATACCATCACAGCCTCTAGGTCCAACTGTGCAATTCATGGACTCCCAAAAGGCACCTGGAAAAAGAGGTCATTAGGGACCAAAATCGGACCCTCCCTTACTGGGCTTGCCTATGCACCCCGGTTTACAGCTGTGTCTTCTTGCAAGAAGGAACATGATAAGTCAACAGGCTTGTGTTAGTCCTGAGGAACAAACACCTTAAAAAAAGGACAAAGACTAAGGAAAGAACTCTTTTCATTCCAAAGATCAATGCACTCTTCAAAAAGGAAGTTTTAAAGAGTTTTCAGAGATGGGATTGTTTTAACAGCCAGACATTACCAAGTAAGAAAAGTTCTTCTCAAACCAAATTGGAGGAATATGTTTGGATAAAAATAAAAGTGCACTGTAATGCAATCACAGAATGGAACTAATTGTGCCCATCACCGGAATTGTTCTTTCTGTGTCTGAGTGGTAGAGTCAGAGCATGTGCTTGGCCTGTTTCTGTCCTGTACAAAAGAAGGCAGCACTTGGGATTCCTAACTGCTCTTTTGTAATGTAAAGTGATTGAATTCTTCTACACGCTGAACTGAGAGAATCTGATTTCTTCGAAACTATAAGTCCCCAAACTTGCCACGAAACAAGGTAAAATTTCTTCCAGTGTCTAGCTGATCACTTCAACATTCAAAGATTCTACAACATGAAATCCAGACCCCCTATTTTGAAAGTATATCACTCTTGAATTCCCCAGAGAGTTGGGAACTTATACAATTTTTACATGGGACCCCCCTGATTTTTCTAAGCAGTAGAGAGGACAGGACTTCTGGTTGATTTCTGCTTCCTGCTTGTATTTCTGCTTATGCATATTTATATCTTGATCTACTTATAGATACAGCTTTTGCTATATGGATAAAATACATATATATATAAATGCCACAGTATTATGAATGCGTGACTGTGGCTTTTGCTACGTTTGAAAAGCTGCTTCAAATGTTAAGCAAACTTTTATTTGAAATTCCAGTAAATAATGATGTAGATGCTTTATTTTTTATGAATTAAAATTAATGTGGGTGCTATTACTCTCTTTGGAAATTCAGTCTAATCTTATTCTCATATTTTTTAATCTTATCTTAAGGCTATGTTTTACTATATAGGAAGTTCTGCAATCACCTCAAGCCAAAGGCATCAAGGACTGAGGTTGGCATAAGCATCCTAATTCACTCACTTAATATTTGGAAGGTGACTGATTATTATGGTGAAAGTAAAATGACAACTTAGACAAGTCTTCATTCCTTCCTTCAGATGGAAGAGAAAATTGGATACAAAACTGGAAAAAAATACGAAACAATGTCAGTTTGGGGCAGGTCACTGAGAAGTTCCAGGCCACAGCAGTGGAGTGTCCAGGTGTGGGCCTACATCTCTTCTGAACCATAATGAGGGCAGAATAAATTCAACATTTCAGGAAAATCAATTCAGTTTCAATTGTTTACTTGTCATTTAAACATATCCACGGTTGACAATCCAAAACTACTCAAATGAATGAATCTAAGGAATCTAAGGAGATTAAAGTTCCCTGAACTTAATAAAAGTTTTCTTTGCTCACATTTAAGTGAAAAGCTTGTGTCTCTGCTGACATGAACCCTGCCTTTTCAGGTTATCTTTCTATTTTTTTTTTATTTGTCTTCTTAAACACACTTGATCTTGCTACAGGTTCCACCTGCTGGTAACTTGGATCTGCTAAAGGACTCTCTCCAATCCTGGCTCTTGAGGAAACAACACAAAACAGTCTTTCTCCATTCCCACCAGGGAAAGTTAATGAAGAGGCAATGTATGCAATCCTTATTATAAATACTAGTTTTTCACTTAAACCAATGATTTTTAAAACTACATACTCATTTTAATCCATGGAGTCATTTGTCACAATGTCATTACCACTGGCCATGACACCTAGTACATGTAACAATTGTATGCATGATCCTTAAAAGCGAACTGGTTTACAACTGTCAGATTGGCCGAGCTTGCCAGCTACCTGTGAGTTTACTAATTACCTGTTAGAAAGCTACTGACCTATCCAGAAAGGGTTAATTTTTCTCAGCAGCATTCCTACGGTCAGCATTTGAAGCAATTATCACAATATACTAAGAAACAGACAAGCTGTCTTCATATGAGATGACTGGAACAGCATGTTGTCCGTCTGTGCAGGTAAGCGCCAGCTTGTTCTCCCCCAGGTACCTGGGAACAGCAACTTCAGAGAGTCATGTAGCATGTGAATCATCTCCAGTTTCTACCTGGAAGATGTATGGACAAGAGTCTGTTATAACATCAGGAAATTTCACATTCTGTCACTAGACTCTCAGATCTTTATGTGGAAGATGTTTCTATACGTGAAGCCCTGGGCACCTCTATTGGGCTTAGTATGATGTTTATTACAACACAACAGACAGCAGCGATGACAGAAACAGGCCCAGGTGTTGCAGACTGCCCTCGAAGATCACCATACAATACTCCACAGGTGATCAAACACTGCTTACTCAGAACCATTTGTAAATTATACCAACTGCATCTAGGCAGACGTATCAAAATATGAGAGTGTGGACTTTGAATGGTGACTCTGTTTAAGATAAAAGGATTCCACCCAATGAACACCAGAAGAACATTTTTGTGCAAATTCAGGGAAAGAAAAGTGATGATCTTTAATTCCTTTCTTGGCTATACTTATAAGGATGTAACCCGATTGGAGTTATGGAAATCACACATTTTGCGATGTGTGGAAGGTACACAGCTGTGGACAGTTACTGTGCTGAGTATACTATGTTAGTCAGCTTTTTTTGTCATTGTAAAAACATACTTGAGATAATCAACTCACAAACAGAAGAGGTTTATTTTGGCTCACAGATTTGAAGGTTTCAGCCCATGATTGGTTACCCTTGTTGCTTTTGGACCTAGTGAGGCAGTACATTATTGGAGTAGCACACAGAAAAGCAAAACTGCTCAACTCATGGCCAAGAAACCAAAGAGGAGAAGAGGAAGGGGTTGGGACCTCACTATCCCCTTCCAGGGCACACCAACAATGACCTGAAGCCCTCTCAGTCCCACCTCTGCCAACTGAACCCTAGGCTGGAGACCAAGCTTTCTCCAACAGGACTCTGGGGACACCCAAGTTCTAGACTCTAGCAGACAGCACTGAAATTACTGAACACCCACGATGCGCCAGGAACTTGACAAGTTCAGGTATTTCAAGTGGTCCTTTCTTTTGGATAGAAACAAAATGACCAAGCAAGAGGCTGCATATGCCGGCATATCGCCTGCTGTCCACACAAGGGTACAAACAAAACCCTGTTGTGGAAGACCTCACAAACACAAGCGGCTAGGAATGTGAAGGGAAAGAAAGCTAGAAGAAATCAGAATTTACAAACGCCATATGTGGAAAATGTAACGATTAATAAGGGTACTTATTAAAACTCCTGGAATAAAATGCATGATCCTAAAACACAATATAAATTACATTTTCCATATCAGTTCTGTGCCAATTAATGGTAACATCTCCTGTGTTTTCTCAAGTTTTGGTTTGCTAACTTATGTGCTTATGATTTATCTAACTAGTTTCTAAAATATCTTAACTTCACACAGATATCCACAGACATAGACAGAAGACATTTAAATATGCTTTTTAAAACAGTGCATTAAATAGAAATTTCCATGTCAGAGTATAAACTCCAATGAAGTGATAAAAATTAGACGGAGAGTTTTAGTAGTCTAAGCATTGCACATGCTATTTTTCAAAGAGCAGAAAACAAACATTCCAATTGCTCTTAACATTTACTCTCAAGTCACATATTTAAACCTCAAATCAAAATACATGATAAAATTATCAATAGAATTCATTATGAAGACAATTATTTCTTTTCCTACATCCAAATTCATAATTTTATATAAATAACAGCACAACTTAGGTTAGCGACCTTGCAATTGTTACCTTTGCACATAAGTGGTTCCCTCCAAATAATCAATAATCCTCATTTGTTTTCCATAAGTTTGTTCTTTATAAAGTGTTCAGAAAGAAAATAAACTCAAATCTTCTTAAACTTTTAATTTGAGGCAAATGTGCACTATACATAAGTTCCTAAATTCTCTCCTTCAAAATGTCACTTGGAATCACAAAGAGTAACTGTAATTCTCTGTGGAAACCCCATGGATAAACAACCTACAGCGCTCACAGCAGCGTAACACTGTGTTTCCCTCACAATGATTGAGGAACAAACTCAGATGTCACAGTCCTGTGTCAGAGTTCTGCCATGAATCCACTCCCTCCTTGTAACAGGAGGGTTTGGAGGAAATTATGCCTAGCACCTAGCAGTTCTAAGATATCATGATGTTTTAAAAGTGCTAGGATTTCATGATTTCAGAGAAGAGAATAAAAAGGGTATGGAATAAAAAGATCTAACAATATGCCATTGATGCCAATTGACATGTAAGCAAAAGAGACAGCCACTGTTATGTTTTGAGAGGTTGTTTTAATAAGCCTTTCTTTAATGAGAAATAGCTCAAATATCTAATGAGAGATATTTTTAAAGATCCTGTGGGATTAGACAAATTGATTATTTTAAACTGGACTGGAATATTAGTTCCAGTCCAGTTTGGTTTTAAGTGCATATTTACATCCCCAAACTATTTCCTATAATTTAATCAGGTATGGGAGTGCTATGTCAGGCATCAATGAGCCACAGCACAGTCCTTTCAAGTATGCTTCCTTCTACCTTCTTTGTGCCCAGCATAAATCAGAGTCAGAGGAATCCATGAGTTTGAAGTTGCATGTAGGAATTATAGGAGCTCTTCCTCTGAATAAGAACAACACAAGGTGAACAAAGTAGCAGAATAAGATGAAGCGGTGTCTTAAAAGCCTTTAACAATTGGATCTACAGCATCACACTGGCAATTTAAGTTACTGACAAAGGTGATCACTTATAAAACGTTATATAAAATACAAGAAAGTGCAAGCTCTCAGCCTCTGCCTCTGTAGGTTAGAAACTGAGAGCCTCTGAACTCCAATGGCATTTATAACGTCCTATGAGAATCAGTGCTTAGGCAGGACCAGGAAGAACTCGGAATCACTTGCCTCTTCTGAGTTCTTTTCCAGTAACCTCATGGTATGCTGAACACAATGTTTTGAATAGAGAGAGAAAAAAAATCCTATGGTACTTCAATTAAAAGTCTGAAAAATCACCATGATAATGTGTACTGAAGCACCACAGTGGAAGTAGAGACAGTGAACATTTGAGGGTTTGGGTCTACGCACAAAAGACTCAGCACACCTATGAGATCTTTTTCATTTTGAGCTAATCTAGTCTCTTCAACTCTCTCCTAAATATCCCACATTGAAGCCCAATGAATGATAGATGAATATAAAGTAAGCAGCTCCAAACATAGTTTTTAAAAGGCTTTGAGGATGTGCCTTTATTTGTCTGATGTTCGTATTTTTTGCCTGTTTCCTACTGACCTTTGCTCAGCTCACCAAGTAGGAACCTTTCCCATGGCGTGAGTGCCTGGGTAGCCCTTGAGCTTTAAGAGAGGAGACATCATCCCAGAGCCTATGCTTGATGCAATGGAATAATTCTTAGACAGAAGCACATTTTTTCTTTTCCTCCAAAAAGTTCCCTTCCAATTATAAATGTCAGATGGCTTTCAAGGCCAGAGTTATGTTTGCTATACTGATCAAGAAAACCAGGAGGAGTGACTAGCAACTTTTTATAGCTCACAGTTTGATTTCGTTAAGTAGGACATGTGAAAAGAGGGGCGGAATGAAGACTTGAGGAGAGCCACTAAAGGATACCACACTGCACCGAGACACTGAGCAATGGCAGTGCTAGGCTTACTGTAAACACTGAGCTAAAGCACACAGCAGGCTGCAGAAAGGGCTAACACCGTGGGACCTAAGAGGTGTGCTGTAGTACTTCTGACTTGGTTACACACCCGCCAGTCACTCCTATGATTACTGTGAGCTTGGTCAGTCTCCTGATAAGTCATCCCACCTGTACTTCTCAGAGTTTTTATGTACAGCAGCTCCTATTTTAACTGCTTTAAAACAGGAAGGTTTTCTCCATTTCTGAAACCCCTTGAACTTCCTTCCTTAGACTATCTCCCACCAACAGTCAAACAAGAAGGAACAGAGAGAAAGTGACCCACAGCCTCTTCTCTTTGCTAAATATGAGGACCAACTCTTCATCTTTATGGAATCACCATCAAACTTATGTTTTGTAACGAATTACCTTCCTCTTTTTCATAACTGAGCTTAACAAAATTTCCATTTCATACTCTGAAACACTGTAGTATGATCAATAAATGGGTTATTAGATAAATGGACTATTATTTCTTAAAGTAACCTATTACCCAAACCAGATGATAGTATGCAGAAATATAAACACTAGGCTGACCCCAAGGCATTTTTATTTATCCAGACCCAGCACTGCAAATCCAAATGAGGGATGCAGATGCAGGACAGGAGTGAAGCTGCCGTGCAGAAGAGCTAGAGGAGTCACGGAGAGGACGGTGAACCATGAACCATATTCAGCCAAGTCTGACCCCTTGTTTAAAAAGACGACAGCAAAAGGCACAAAATGCCACCTTTGTGCCAACTCCAGGGCAGTTTGTAGCCTCACCTCTCATAAATTTCCTATAAAACTATGATCATTTGAGCTTTCTGATTACCAGAGTGTCAAGTAATATTTGAATGTATGTGAACTAAAATCATAATGGTCTACTAGTTCCTACAACATAGATTTAAGGTTTTATATGTCAAAATAATTCAATTAAATCACACTCTTCTAACTTTAGTTAATTTGCCAAAGAAGACTTTTTTGTTCTTAAACTTTTCCCTTTAATATATAAAGTCTAAACATGACATGTAAATGCTAATCTAAGTTTATTTCCATTAATAAGTAATAAAATCATTATAATGATAATAGCAATCCTATTATCATGAGTTGCAATCCAATGCACAGTCACATTATTATTCAAGTTTCAAGAAACTTTCAAATAGTACCTCTTGTCATTCCTTCACGTAAAGCCTATTTGGAGAGCTACATTCCTGCGTTAAAGATGAGGAGATGAGAATAAGAAGTTATCTTTAATCCACATATTCTGTGTAAAGAAGTTCTCCTGGCATTCAACTCCAGTATAGAATAGGTTTGAAGAGTAAAAAAAAAAAAAAAAAAAAAAACTTGTGTGAAGTATTGCACTTTGGAAAATATTTCTATGGCACAAAAGATGAAGTGCAGAGGGCGAGAGCATGGGTTCCTCCACTAGACAGAGCCAGAAGCTCTGCCGACACAGACCACTTCTTTGCTATCAGCAGAAGCTTCTGTTCACTCCCAGTGATCTCTTGTGGCAGGTTAGGAAAGTAATGTTGTGCAGAAGTGAGCCACTAGAAAGCAGGGACGGAGCAGTGTTAAGTGACGTGGTGCTTATGGTGGTGCTATTTTGAAGGAACAGCAATACTTGATGTTTATATTTGCCGCAGTCATAAGGCTCTCTCAGAAGTGTGTGCCAGCTCCCAAAAAGGGTTCTCATGGTCACTGTTTCTGGCTCCTAATCAAGATACAGCTTTCACTAATGAACAGAGTGGAGAAATGCAATGACTTCCTAAATGTTAGCACATTAATCTATTTAAAAATGTACTTAATCATTGGAGGTGTGCATATATTATATATACATACATATATATATGTATATATATAATATGTATATACATACAGAACATGTGTATTATACATATGTATAAATATACACTATAGCTATATATTACAGAGTATAATACAGACATATCCTGTATATTGTAAATGATATATAATTTTATATAATGTGTCAAATATTATATACAGTACATTTAAATGCATATTATCTATGATATATTTATATATTTGAATTTTCGACTATACAGACAAATGAAGAATGTATTTGAGATGGTAAGAAATGGAATCTTTCATTCCTCATTCCTTCCAGAATGATGTTGGCCAGAACTCTCTCACTTGCTCTTTCAGTCCACGTTGCCATCAGAAACTTTCCAACTCACCCTCTCTCCCCACTGGTACTGACAGTCATTTTGTTCAGTTCTCTGTCTGTTTTTGTGTGGGCTTCTCTCCCAGCCTCCTAACTGGCTTCCCAAGTCCACACTGATTCCCCCTACTCCACTCTTCATGCCATTGCCAGAGACCTGCCTACAACACAAGTCTATCCACAGCCTCACTTCCACCATGGATTCTTCAACTACTGACACCTGAGCCCATCTGCCTTGCAAGTCTTATGGGGACACCATCATTGGAACACAGAGTATTGACAATGAAGTTACTACTGATGGTGTCTATTTATAATTACCTACTGCACAGGTATAAATTCCTGATGCTCCCAAGACACAGCCCCCAACACTAATCAGAGGAAGCTATTTTCAGGGCTCCAAATGAATCACATTCTTTTCCTGTCTAGGTTCTAGCATGTGGTTTGAGCTTGTGGGCTGCAGCAGTGACTGCTGACAGGATTCAGAATCTATTTCCACCACTCCCAGGCTGAGTCCAGGGCAAGAATCTACCATGAAGATTCTACCATGAAGTTGTAGAGTCTTCCCACCTCATCTATGCACCCATAGGACACTTGTCAACTCTGTTATGGCAGCCATTCCAACTCCCCAACTGAAGTCCCCAACTGTAAAACAAGGTTTGGTTACTCACCTGATTTCCACCAGGACTACATGGGTTGCTCAACATGCAGCAATAGTCCAATAAAAAATGAATGGATAAGTGTGGAAGAAACAAGTGAAAAATAAACTATGCATATTGTGAAGATCAGTGAGAAGTATGGATGCCCCAGTGAGCTGAGAATCTTCCACAGGGGACTGGAATTAGAGATGGTGAAGAAGCACATGTCTTCCGTGGATATCATATTCGAATTTTCAGCAATGTCAGCAACAAGGTTCAGCAATTCTAGGCTAATTTTCTCAAATGATTTCATTTTATAATTTTCAAAATTTCTGCACATGTTATCTAAATCAGTTTCAAAAATAAACGTTGTGCTTTTCTGATTTAAGTGTCTTCATTTCCCAAATAAGGAAATTGAAGACCAAAATATCAAGTGACTAATGGAAAACGGTCCTATAATTCAGGAATCTGCTTCCTGTGAGCAGAGCTCTGGTGCTTATTTGGAATAGTGTGGCTTCCTACAGCACAGAGAGTATTCCCGCCAAGACAACTGATGCACAGGAAGCTGAAGGGAGGCAGGAAAACTAACAGCAGACATAATGAAGCAGGGCCTTCGGCCTGAGGGGAGAGAACACAAGCAGAGAATAATTCCATTCTGCATTCACTGAGCATAGATAGAGCCACCCTTTTGATGAATGAGAAAGAAAGGACTACAAAAAAAAAAAAAAAAAAAAGGTGGTAGGGATTGCTACCAAGAGATGCCAAGATGACAGGAACACAGGGTATTGACAATGAAGGTACCACTGATGGTGTCTATTCTCCATATAGCTGTTTTGTTATATTAAGTTTTTGTCAAATTCTAATTCTTTAGCAGCAATACTATATGTAATGTGTAATGCAAGGCAACTGTCATGAAAATAAAAAAACAATGAGCCCTGTACTTGGACCCAGGAGAGACTTTGAACAGACTGTGAAGGAGATCTCAGACATTCTATTTTTTATTTTTTTGAGAAATACTGGGACTAGGTTTTTTTAATCTGCAAAGTGGGGGAGACAATGTCCATTTTAGTGATATGTTTCAGGATGGAGAGTGTGGTAGAATATTAAAAATGGTGAAGTGGTTTACAGAAGCTAGAGAATTAAAGTCTCTCTTCTCTCCATATAGATTAAATTTCAGGTAACACAATCTATCTGTGTACATGCATGTGTGTGTGTGTGTGTGTGTGTGTGTGTGTGTGTACATACATATGCATGTATAAGTAAATAGATATGCATATGACATATAATGAAGTTAACCAATACTTTATATTATAAATAATCTATTAAAACATTTATCTCCCACTAAAATTGCTAATCACCACTTAAAAACAGAACCACACTTCATACACATGCATATCTTAATGTCAGTTTTTTGTAAATAAATCAACTTGTGAATGCCACTGTAGAGAATATTAGGACATACATTTTTTTCATATAAACAAGGCCAGAGCTTCATGCAGCTCATAATCACTGTTTTGCAGAAATATCCCAGGAGGTGTGTTATTCAGCAACACTCCCTCCATATTATATTACAGTGATATTGTGACATTTGACAAGAAGCAAGTTAAGTCTCTCATCATAAAGCCAAAAGGGATTAGTTACATCAGATTACCTTGAAAGCTGAAATAATGAAACTGACTTCCTTTAGCTTAATATGAAGATCTTGATCCTATCATCTTTTTTCCATAGTGACATTATGACACACTGCAAGCTATTTTTGTCATAGCAGCATTACAACCCATGACCTTGCATCTAGGATAGTGATTGAACAATGTCAATGAATCACCCTTCTTCTTCCTTCCAAAACAAAATTGCAAAAATGAGGGAGACAATGTCTTTTAGCAGTGCACACCAGGGGAAAACTGTCTTGTTCTTTTAAAAATTATAATATAGGTACAAATTTTAAAATATTATCATTATAAGTTTGAAGACTCACATTGCTACAATTGTAAAATGACTTAAATGAAAGTGACAAAATCAAAGAAAATTGCACTTTGATGGGTCAATGAAATCAATTATGAGTAGGTTGGAAGAGAATGGAATCAATGTATGGAACTACTGATACAGGAATTAAAAATCATGTAACAACTTACAAATATTTAAGTAGCAACATATCAGCTCAAATGTACAACTAAATAACAACAACAAAAGATCTGTCAGACAATGTTACAAACTAACAAGAAAGCATGTTTATGAAGATTGTGTGGTCCCTAATGCCCCTTCATTTTATGGTAACATAGAGAAGCAAACAAACTAAAAAGCACACACGTCCCTACAGACCCTTCTTCCCAAGCAAGAAGGGATTCTGACTTCAGGAATCTGTACTGTCAGCAATATCCCCTTTCCAAGCTTGATAGCTAATAATTGGTATATAAAACATTGCTGCATGGGATTAATAGGAAATTAATAACTGCATGTGGATGAATCTTCATATACTAACCTGAAAATATGTTGACAAAGAAAAGTAAAGGGTTTGTTGTTGTTGTTGTTATTGTTGTTTTTTAAGATTCAGGAACAATCTAGCAGTGATTTTTTTATATATTTATTATATTTATTTATGTGGTACTGAGGATCAAACCCAGTGCCCCATACATGCAAAGCAAGTGCTCTGAATTTTGAAAATTATAGTTTTCCCAAACATACTAGTATTCACCAAAAAAATCAATATTTTAAGAATGACTCGTTTCCTAAAGATACCAAGTTCAGATACAAATTCCATTGCTTTAAAGAAAATCTTAAAATATATAATAGAGAAAAGTAACAGGGTATGGTCGTGCCGACCTGTATTCCCAGTGACTCAGGAGGCTGAGCAAGGAGGATCAAGAGTTTAAAGCATGCGCTAAGCAACTTAAGAAGACCCTGTCTCAAAATTAAAAAATGAAATAAAAAATAAAAAAGGGCTGGGGATGTGGCTCAGTGGTTAAGTGCCTCTGTGTACAATCCCCAGTAATAATAATAATTTTAAAAAGGTAAGAAATGTTTTGGTTCTCAATTATCTAAAAATTTTAAAGTATGCTTTGTACCTTTTCCACACTCTATGCTATAATTTTCATTTAATTGTCCCCTAAAATAAAAAGTTTATATAGTCAATAATCAAAAAACTATGCTGCTAAAATTTAATAAATAAAATTTTCAATATCTGAAAAACATCTCAGATATATTTTCCTGCATGCCAATGTAATCACTAAAACAACATGTTGTAGCAGAAAGATATTTGATAATCTAAAAGCACAGATTAAATATATTTGTAAGTTTTCATCTTGGTTGATTATGAGCAATGTAACTATTAGAGATTTTTATTTTCTTCCTTTTACCTTGTTTCAAAAGTTTTCAGTTAGCAAAAATTTTAGTTATTCTTAAAATGAAGGAATTGGATTTCTAAGCCATCATAAAAATAATAAAATTCAAACTGGAAAAATATTGGCAAGTGTAGTGTAATAAAAGAAAACTAGCCAGAGGCACAGTGAGATTGGCTGCTATATACATCCGGCTTTGCTGGAATCTCATTGATTAGAATTTGTGTTACTGGACAGACAACAAGAGAAATGCAGGGGAGAGGACACAGGCCTGGGGACAATCCTGGAGGCGAGGAATGTCTCAAGACAAGGCAGGGGTGGCTCAGATGATAAATACCACTAGGTGGAACTCAAAAACCCATAGTGACACTTGAAATACATTTTAAAAAGTTTAACTGTGAGATATGATAAAAATCTCTGCTTGTCTCTCTAAAACATTCTGAAGATAAGAAAAATCTCCATCCCTCTTGAAAGTTTAAACCAAAAATGTCTTGGTTGTCCATTTTTGTATATTGGTGTAAGTAAATGTATAGTCCCCAAACCAAGAACATTTACAAAGTTACTCCAATGTCCGAAGAAGAATATGATAATGAATCCATAAGAGTAAAAAATAAATAATATTTGTACAATGTGGTATTCACTTAAATTATTAAGTCTAATGAACTGTTACTGTATAGCACTTACTGCATGAAATATAAACACTTAGGAGTCATCTTGATTTCTCTGTGATTTTCTTTTCAGCATATACTTTCAGGTAATTAAAAACAGATGATGACATCATAGTAGCACATTTAATAGCCAAGCACTGTGAGATGAATTATTATGCCTCCTCAAAATTCATGTGTTGAAATCCTAACCCCCAGCACAATGGGTGTAGGAGGTGAAGTCTTGGGAGGCGATTAGGTTATGTGGAGCAGCTCTCATGACAGGATTAGTACCCCCATGGCAGAGATCCAAGAGAGTTTATTTGCCACTTCCTTCCAATGTGGACAGAAGAAAACATCCTCTATCTAGAAACCAGAAAGTGGACACTCATGGACACTGAATCTGCCTTGATCTTAAATAATCCAGTCTTCAGAAAAATGAGTCTCTGTTGCTTGCAAGCCATCCAGCTGATGGTATCTTGTTCTAAAATCCCCAATAGGCCAACTTTGTATTCAAGTGAATTTAGATTTGAAGTGAAGTTTCGTAAAATTATGCATTTCATTTTGAACAAATTATTCACTTCAATCACAGTTTCCTTTCCTTTAAGATAGTATTAAAATAACTACTTCATAGGGGCTGGGGCCATAGCTCAGCGGTAGAGCGCTTGCATTGCATGTGTGGGGCACTGAATTTGATCCTCAGCACCACATAAAAATAAATAAATAAAGATATTGTGTCCATCTACAACTAAAAAAAAATTACTACTTCATAGGATTGTTGAAAGGACTGTACAATACACAGGAAGTACTTCACTCTGCCCTTAGAAATCAATGCATCTTAACAGTACTAGATACTCAGGGAAGAAAAAGTCAGTTGTTTCTTTGATCACTGATCAATGTCTACCACACAGAAACCTTCCCTAAATAACTGATAAATGCGAACCTTGTTATTATCAATAATTTTAACAAGTTTCCGTAAACTTCCATAGCAGCCTATACATAGTACAGTTGATTCTTGTTATTTACAGTAGTTATGTTTGACAGTGAGAAAGCTGAGTTAGTGAATGTTGAACCTCTGCTCCTCAAGAAACAAATGGTCAGATCCCTGCAAGCCCCTGGTAACAACATTTCATCAACTTCTGAACATATGACCTTCTTTTATATAAGAGCATTTTATTTAAACTGCATTATTGATTCACTACCATTGATTCACAGCCAGTATTTCCATAATTTCATCCCCCCAAATTTTATTTAATATGAAAATGGCTGTCTATTTTCCTATACTGGTATAAGTAAATGTATAGTCCCCAAACCAAGAACATTTACAAAGTACTTAAATGTCCAAAGAAGAATATGATAATGAATCCATAACAGTAAAAAAATAAATAATACTTGTACAATGTGGTATTCGGTTAAATTATAAGTCTAATGAACTGTTACTGTGTACCACCATCTACCTAAGGACCACCACAGCTTTCTAGCATTTCAAACACTAGACAGCATGTTAGCATAGAACTTGAGGGCCATTTAAAAAATAAAATAAAATCATAGCGGAAAAAAAGCACTTTTTAAAAAATGATATATCCTGTGAAAAGGACTTTTGTTTATAGAGCAAGAGCTGAAAGGAAAGCAGAATATCCCTTTCCTGGCTCTCGCTGTCCATATGCTTCTCGATGTGAGGGGCAGGACCAGGGCATCTTGAGCTCGGAGAAAGGAATTACCAAATAGGCAAGCTCAAAATGTGCATTCTCAAACAATGAGGATTGGTTGTGTTTCTAACAAGGAATTACAATATTCCTATAGGAAATATGTCTTCCAAGTCTATGGGTCTCTCCTCTCCTCCTTCCTCTTTATCATAAGCACAAATTTTCAAGCAGTAAATATCTAACCAGTGCTTGCTGAGAAGGAAAACCAATGTATGGTTCAAAGAATAAATAACAATGGGACTGAGAATCCCACTATTTTGTCATCTTAAATATATACATATGTATTCATCCGAAGAGGAATGGATTTCACTGAATGTTACTGGATTACAGAACAGTTGTAAGAAACTGAAATATGTTAGATTAGGTGGAGTAAACAGAAAGGAGATAAAAAACTATTACCTTTAATCAAGGGCTACAGTAGCCTATTGAGAAGTATGCCATATAGGTTTTCCTTTCTGTGGTTCAGTTACTCCTGGTCAACCACAATAAGAAAACATTAAATGAAAATTCAAGAAATGAGCAATTCAGAATTTTAAATTGCATGTCTTTCTGAGTGTTGTGGTAAAATCCCATACCTTCCTGTTTCATCTTGCCCAGTAAATGAATCATCCCTTTATCCAGTGTATCCACATTGTATATGCTACCTACCAATGAGTCTCTTAGCCCTCTCAGTTATCAGATTGTCTACCACAGTATCATAGTGCTTTTGTTCAAGTAAAAAACACTTAATTTACTTAGTAAATGCCCCAAAGCACAAGAATAGTAAAGTAATACAGCTACCTCAGCATAAAAGATGGAAGGAAAGATTGATTCGGATATTATGTGGCAATGCTATAGGTTATATAGGAGAAAAACAATTAATATACTATTTGGTACAAATCACATTTTTAAGCATCCACTGAGTGTCTTGGAATGGGGACTACTGCAATCTTACAAAGGCCAGATAAAGAAGAGATAGCTTGGAAAGAGGAATCCCACAATAGAAGAAAATGGTTTAAATGGTTTATGTAGTATTATTAATAAGGCCAATTCTAGCATATCAAGTCACATGGCTTATTGTTCAAAATGAGTATCTAGCAACAGGCATATTCTGTCCAATCTATTGTTCTGTGGAAGCAATGTAAAGAGCCTTTTTGTCTTGACAGCTCTGTGGGCTGGGTACTGGGTTATTACTTGAGCACAGAAGCTCAAGAGCTAAATTGTTCTCTGTGGAATCATTAAAAACTAGGGACAGAATGTCCAACCACTTCCCTTTTCTTCCGTTATAATGAAATGAATAAATAACAAGCTATTCAGAGATGTTTTCCAACTTATGTATTATAACAATGCTTTTTGATCTCTCAAAATAAATGCAATATTTTTATTCTGTACCAACGGTACAACCATGTTTACTTCACTAATGATGAAGACTATGCAAACTTCCTGTTCCTTAGCTTTGGCATGAGTATGATGTTCAACATTATTAAGTAGTCTCATTGTTTTAAAATGAATGCAGGCATATTTGGGATTGTTAAGCAATTGTCCCTATCCCTTAATCTGATCCATTTATTCTTCATTATAAACATCTGTAATATGAATCATATATTAAGTGTGGGACCATAATATATATTGAGTCTTGTATTGTTCTTAATCACTTACTATATAATGATCACTGTTATTAAATAAATTTCAAAAAAGGTTCCCCTTACCTGTGATGGCTAAATTATTTAAACATTTTCCACATTTGTTATGCATGTTTTCATATTTTCTATGAATATCTATAATTTGTTTTAAATTATTTGGCAATGATATTGAGGTATTGCTTATGTGTTGGTTTAAGCCTGGGGTCAGCACACTTTCTGTAAAGAGATATTACTTTGGGGATCTGTGGGTATTGAGATCTTATCTGTTAAACCCAGCGCTGCCATGCTAGCACCAAAGCAATGACAGTCAGCATACAAATAAAAGTGTTCTGCTCCAACACAACTTTTTAGAAGAGACACTGAAGTCTGAATTCCACATAATGTTCGTATGTCCCACAATATAATTATTGTTTTAAATTTTTCCAGATATTAAGAAGTGTGAAAATCATTCTGAGCTCACAGGTCACAGAAAAACAGGCATCACACTGGATCTGGCCCCTACATATAGTTTGTAGATCCCTAGTTTCAGCTGACTGAAGGTCAATTGCCCTAATAAGGATCTCTTGCTTCATGAATGCCCACTCCCTCCCCAATCCAAGGCCCTTCTTCCAAGAAGGGGTTATTACTGGGACTTCAGCTGTATTTTAATCTGATCAGCAGCAGCTAATTTTTAAAAATTGCATTAGAATGAGTTCTCCTGAGTGAAATTATTGGCTTGTTAGCGTAACAGATGTTAGAGATGAGCTCTCGATATTGAAATTAGTGGTATTCAGTGTCACCTTTTAACCCCTTTCTCTGTATTTGGGCTCAGCATCTGCAAATGCTCAGGGAGGTTCAACACTTTGGCATCTGGACAGTAATTACATATCAACAAGTATTAATATGTAATTATGTTAAACTAATGTTTAACAACTAGTATGGTGATATGAGTGAATAAAACTGAAGATAAGCCTTGTCCAAGAGGGTTTTACCTGATCCTTGACTGCAATCCACCTGTTTGAAGGTAATGGTCAGTCTTACGAATATCTCCAGGTGTGGTGCCATTTGATCTCAAAATTGCATTCACTTCTGCCAGTCTTTGGAAAGTGTATAAGCCTCCCCCAATTACAGCTATTTGCAATTGCCAAACATTGCCTTAAAAATGTTGAGCCTTCATGATACAATTTAATTTGAGTTGCAAAAATTTGATCTGAATTCGAATTTCATTAATAAAATATTTGAGAAACTTCTCTGGTGTGCCAGGAATAGCTGCAGGGAAAGTGTGGGAATAAAGGCAGATATGGTCCCCAACCTGACACTGCTAATGCAGGAAAGAGAATAAAAGATAAGCGATTAAAAATGTATGAAACATTCTTTTGTGTTTTATAAGTTAAGATCAATGTACTATAACCATCACTAACATTCTGTGCCAGGCATGGTCCTAAACACAGGGCACAAAACAATCCATTCAAAACCCACACCTCCTTGCTGGGTGCAGTGATGCACACCTGTAATCCCAGCAGTTTGAGAGGTTGAAGAAGGAGGATCATGAATTCAAAGCCAGCCTCAACAATTTAAAAAGGCCCTAAGCTACTCAGCAAGACCTTATCTCCAGTAATAAAAAATACAAAAAGGGGCTGGGGTTTCGGCTCAGTGTTTAAATGGCCCCTGTGTTCAACTCCAGGTTCCAAAGAAAATCCTGTAACTAATGAGGCAGGCACTTTTATTATACTCACTTCTCAGATAAGGAAATTAAGGGTCTAAGGAGTAAGAAATCTCTTGATATGCATAACCCTCAGGAAGTGGCTTTGACTTTTTGACCAGGGAGGATGAGGCCCTTAACACTCCACACTTGGAGGAGTGGCTGTGGTGTGAGTGGTGGGGGTTACTCAATGGGTGGGCAGGGAAGGGCTTCCCCAGCAGGGCTGTCACACTGAAGCCTGAGGGTGGGGAGGCACCAACCATGTGAAGCAGCAGGCCTCCCAAGCAGACCTTGTCTGAGGTCTATGGGAAGTCACAGGTGTGAAGGGAGAGGCAGGCATGAGTGTGGGCAATTCCAGAAACTGGGCCCACCATCCTGATCCCTAAATACTTCCTCTTAAAAAGTAATTCACCTACTTATCTTGGAAAGTTTTTATTTCCTCTTGATTTTAGCTACAGGGGAGAAGAGAAAAGAAAGTTGGAGGTGATCACATGGAAAGCAAAGGAAGATCAGTAGAACAGAGGAAGGGGGTTGGGGGGAGGAGGGGAGGGAGAGGGAAGGGCTGGAAAGAGATATTGGCCAAACTATATCGTTACATTGTGTACATGTGTGAATATGGGACAACAGATGCATCATTATGTACAACTATAATGCACCAATAGAAAGTGGTGAAAATAAATAAAAGAAAGTAAACACCTGAGATAAATAACTTAAAAAAGAAAAAGCCATTTGCCTGCAGCTCTGCCTCGTTTAAGTCAAGAGAACACGTTACCTTCCTTGGCAAAGTCTGTTATCTGCAAGAGAAACGCAGTTCCCAAATGCATAGGAACAGTTATCCTAAAGAGGGGAGTTTTGTGACCCTCATACAAACAAGTTCCATAATTCAGGAAGAAAAAGATAATTTCCACTTAAAAAAAATCTGTAAGAACGTGTTCCAATTAGTATTGGTCAGCATGGGCCAATGTGGACTTGGAGTTGTCATGGCACGTGTAATGGGGACTTGGAGGTCAGATGCAACCCTGCTGTCAGTCAAAGTCAAGAGGGGGACCTAGAAGGGACCTCTGGAAACCTCTCTGGGACTCCCAGTGAAACTGGGAGGGCAAGAGGGCATGCTATCCTTCTCCTTTCTAAGAGGAAGCATCTCTCCTTGGAGAGTGTCCCCTTTTCCCTTTTGTTATCCTTTGTAATAAAATTTGCTCTCCTCTTACTAAGTCTCCTGTCTTGCCTGGAATTCTGTGGATCCTAAGAACACAGAATCCAGGGCCAGACGTGGAGGCTGCCTCTCTCAGGCTTGCTGGCAGTTCTCATCTGCAACAGTTAGCAGGTCACTCTTTTGCTCTAAAGCAATGGAAAGCCACTACAGCTTTTAGAGGAGTAGAGTTAGATATCAGATTTCATTTTAAAAATCACTGTGGTTGCTGTGCAGAGATGGGATAATGAGGGCCGAGGAAGAAGAGTGTAACAGGGAAACTAACCGAGGGCTGTTGAAGATCAGGAACAATCATGGCTCAGACAAGAGCAAATGGCATAGAGAAAAGGAAACCTGCCATCGCCCACTTAGGAAGCAGTTCTGAGGCTCCCAGATCACAGTGGCCAACCCACCCCTCTACGCTCCTTGAAGCTGAGGATAAATAACCATGTGCCCTGCACTAATGCAGTTCGGCCTGTTAAGGTAAATTCACTTCCCTTCTGTCTTGAGCTCACACCTTCCTTTCCTAGAAGTGCTGGAAATGATTTAGGAACCAAATACTAACATTAATGAAAACTTTCCACAGAGATACATATAATTTCAACTAAAATACTACTAAAGCAATGGAGCCAGTCTCACCACAAAGTTCAAAGAATTTTTGAGTATAACTCATTTTGCAGATTATTTTTAGAAACCTGTCTTATAAGAATTTATAATTCTTATATAATTCGATAATTTATTTTCAATTATAAATATTAACATTTTCCAACAAAAATTAATATTCATAAGCATATTTCTGTCTCTCATTTATTGCTTTATTATTATGCTATGATATTATTAAGAGGGATTAAACATATCAAAATTTATGTTTTAATTAACCATATATAATACATACACACATGTCCATATATATGCAAAAATATCTGATTATACTTTTAGAAAGACAATAACTTTTAAACACAATTACCATGAAGTATGCAAATTTTGTTCAGTGAGGAGCCACTGAATAGATTTGTTCACCTGCAACCATAATATATTGAGGGTTGGTAAAGTAAGGTCAGGTTTACATTTTGGAAATGTTCCTGGGTCATGTAGAGATGGACAAGCTGGGACAAGTCCAAGGAGAGGCTGAGAGTCCTCTGGGGAAGGAATTGAAGACCTGAGCTTCACGGAGGCATGCAGGAGTCAGGGGTAGGTATGCGGGGGAGCAAATCCTGAACAGGTGAGAGAAGAATCAGGCTGGGCAACTGATGGCCTGTGACAAGGATCAAAGGCATGGGCATGTACAGGTCAGTGAGTCCAGTGGCCTGAGCCATAGAACAGAAAAGGCTAAATGACCTATGAGAGGACGAGATAAATTTTAGTAAATTTCAAGCCTTTAACTGCAAATGAGCAGAATAACATTAGTCTGGAGACTAGTGGGAGGGATCAGGATGATAGGAATATGTGGAGGACAGAAAGAGAAAGAAAAGTCTACCAACACTCTGTCCTGCTTCTCCCCACTCATTACCACCTATTTAAATCCTTGCCACATGGACCTACGGGTGGTCCACAAGCTTCCTTCAAAATGAAAACATGTGTGCAAGCATTCTAACTTTAATTAACTCTTCATGGAGTTAGAAGTCCTAAAGGTGAGGCTGAGTGAGTACAATGCAGAATGTAAGTTCCACCCAAGCCCTGGAGGCAGCCTCCTCCTTTGGCCCAGCCTCATTCCTTTACAGCATAGGAAGTCGGATGCTGTGCTGAACTCCTTTCACTGCCTTGGAGGCTTCATCCAAACTGCATACATGTCAGGTTTCTCAATGGTTTGTGTGTAACATTATACTAATATCTACTACAAATTAATGTGTGTGATATTTAAAATGTGGGGTTGTTCCCCCTTTTTTCCACAGATTTATTGGTGCATTATAGTTGTACATATGGTGGGATTTGTTGTTACATATTTGTTCATGCACATAAAATAATGTACTTTGGCTAATATTTCTCCCCAGCACTTCCCCTCTCCCTCCTCTCCTCCTATTCCCTGATCCCCTTCCTCTCTTCTACTAATCTTCCTTTGCTTTTCATGAGATCAAAGTTACTTTTGTTTTCCTTTTTCATCTCTAGCTTCCACATATGAGAGAAAATATAGGACCATGACCTTCTGAGTCTGGCTTTACATAATGTTCTCTAGTTCTATCCACATTCCTGCAGATGATGTTATTTCATTTTTCTTTATGACTGCATGAAACTCCATTGTGTACATGTATCACATTTTCTTTATCTATCCACCCACTGACAGACACCTAGGCTAGTTCCGTAGTTTGGCTATTGTAAATTGTGCAGCTAAAAACATGGGTGTACGTATGTCCCTACAGTATGATGACTTAATTCTTTAGGATATCAAAAAGTGGTATATCTGGGTCATGTATTGGCATATTTCTAGTCTGAGGAACCTCCACATTGATGTCCATACAATTCCACCAACAGTGTAAAAGTGTTCCTTTTACTCTATATCTTCTCCAGCATTTATTATTCTGACTGGTTTGAAATGAAATCTCAGTGTAGATTGATTTGCAGTTTCCTAATTGCTAATGATGTTAAACATTTATATATACACACACACAAACACACACACACATACATACATACATATATATAATGACCATTTGTATTTCTTCTTTTGAGAAGTGTCTGTTAATTCATTTGCCCATTTATTGTGTTAAAATTTGTTCTTTTCTTTGGTACTTTTTCAGTTCTTTCTATATTCCAGATACTCTGTCAGATGAGTAGCAAAGATTTTCTCCCATTCTGTAGGTTCTGCCTGCACATTCTTAATTGTTTCCTTTGATGTGCAGAAGCTTTTTAATTTGTTGCTGTCCCATTTATTAACTCTTACCATTATTTCTTGAGCTTTAGGGGCCTTATTGAGAAATTTTTTGCCTGTGCCTGTATACTGAAATTTTGACCCTTCTAAAGAGTTGCGGAATTTCTGGTCTAATTCCAAGGTCTTTGATCCATTTTGAGTTGGTTTTCATGCAGGATGTGGGTAAATATCTAGTTTCACTCTTCTACGTATGGATAAGAAGGTGTCCCAGCACTATTTGTTTAAGAGGTGTTTTTTCCTCCAATGTATATTTTTGGCACCTTTGTCAAGAGAAGGATGTCTATTTTTACCACTCCTATTTAATATAGTACTAGAAATTCTAGCCAGAATGATTAGGCAAGAGAAAGAAATAAAAATGATAAAAACAGGAAAGGAAGAAGTCAAATTATTGCTATTTGCAGATAATATGATTCAATACTTATAAAGTTCAAAAAGCTCCACCAAAAGACCACTAGAGCTCATAAACAAATTTTAGCAAAGTAGCAGGTTACAAAACCAACATGGAAAAGTCAATAGCTGTCCTATATACCAAGAATGAAAGAAATGAAGAAAATAATCACGTTCACAAGAGCCTCAAAGGAAAAAAAAGTAATAAAAATAGGAATGAATATAGCCAAAGAGATATAAATAGTTTTCTACAATGAAAACCACATAAAAATGATGAACCAAATTGAAGAAGACCTCCCTTGTTCATGGATAGGGTGAATTACCATTATTAAAATGGCAATACTACCCAGGCACAGTGGCACAAGGCCTATAACCTCCATAACTGGGGGAGTCATAGACAGAGGATTGTAAGTTCAAGGACAGCCTCGGTAACTTATTGAGGCCCTAAGCAATTTAGCAAGACCCTGTCTTGAAACAAAAATAAATAAATAAATAAATAAATAAATAAATAAATAAATAAATAAATAGATAGATTGATAGATAGATAGATAGATAAATACAAAGAGCAGGGGTTACAGCTCTGTGGCAAAGTGCCCTTGGATTCAAACTACCAAGAGCAATATACAGATTCAGTGTAATTCCCATCTACATACCAATGACATTCTTCACAGAACTAGAAAAATAAGAGTCCTAAAATTCATTTGGAAAACTAAAAGACCCAGAATAGGCAAAGCAATTCTAAGCCAAGAAAGCAAAGCTGGAGGCATCACAATACTTGACTTGAAATTATACTACAGACCTATAGTAATGAAAACTGCATGGTACTGAAATACAACCAGAGACCACCAGCACAGAATACAATAGCCAAAGAAAAACACACACACAGATACTGTCATCCTTGGAAAAGGTGATAAAATTAATTTTCAATTCAAATATTTAATTACTGAAGGTGATTGCCTTTGACCTTAAGGAACTATCACTTTACTGGGGAGTCAGTGACTTAGAGAATAGAACCCCTATTTGGCTATAGGAAGTACATTTGTAAAACAATCTCTGGAGGGAAGTTGCTGCATGGAGACACACACGAGGACTTACTTCTGTCTGTGCCTTGCAGTTCCATTCTGTGGTCTCCTCTTCAGCTGACCTCCTTTATCTGTCTCCTGTTCAGAGCCAACAGTCAACAGATACAGTTGAACAAAAGATTTTTTAGAGGGAATACTCTCAGATCTTGGGAAATCTCTGAAGATGCATCAGCAACAGGCAGTGGAAAAAGGTAATTCCCTTAAATAAGAATTGAATTGAAAAAACTGAGATAAAGAGGTGAGAAAGGTCTTTTCAAAGAAGTGATGTACTTGAAACTTAAGGATTTCAATTACAATATGCACCTTCCTTTTGTGAGAATACATAAGACACTGGGAAGATAAGATCGGTGCTAATTCAGAGCTACTTGCTTATTTTTTATATTATCATGCATAATCAGAAAGTTATTTTATTAAATGGCTGCTCATTTTGGTTAAATTTGCAATGAATACTTGAGACCCATTATGCAGGGGGTTCACCAACATCATCTGATATTGGAGACAGTGGCTTATTTCTCCCAGGCTGCAGGAGGCTCAGGTAAACATCTGTGAAGTACAAGTATGTCCAAACTTCACTTAACAGCATAATAACTGTATCAAGTCAGCCAACAGTCATCTTGTATAAAGTGATTATATAGACCTCTCAAATAATATCAATATACTCAATATTCCTGTTTATTCTCCTTTGAGCTAAACTTCTAGAATTATGAAATACAGAATTGTCAATAATGAGCTTTACATGTGATCACATAGGTGTTGAAAAGGGGCTGGGGATGTAACTCACTCTAAAAATCTTAATATGGTCCAACATCACATCAACAAAAATTTAAATGAGAATTGATTTTGCAGGGGCCTCCCACTCTCTCTCTGGACTCAGCCTCATCACTAGTAATGGAAACATGACACACCAAAGGCCTGACTGGCATATGCACAGCTGTGTTTTTCTACAACTACTTCTCTGAGAACCTATAAGGTCTAGCCTCCTGCAGGATGAAATGCAATTGTGTCTCCAACTGCCCCAGCTGACACCCAGTTGACATCCAGTTAGTCCCCAGACATATGGCCATGTGCAGCCCAAACCAGCAGAACTGATTTGGTCCTGGGAGCAATAAATGCTCTTGACTTTACATCACTGAGGTTTTGTGTTGTTTGATACAAGACATGTGTCTTAGTCTATTACCTGTTGCTTTAACAATTTACCTACCTGAGACTGGCTAATTTATAAGGGAAAAAGGGTTATTTGGGCTCATACTTCTGCAGGAACAAGTGTATGGCGCTAATATCTTCAGCTTCTGGCGAGGACATCATGGCGGACTGTGGGAGACGAGCAGGCACAGGGGAATGAGAGAGGAAGGGGAGATGCTAAGTTCACTGTATCACAGTCTGTTCTCACAGCAACCAATACAGTTCTGAGAGAGCTAGAAGACAGGCCTATGAGAAAAGCATAATCCCCTTTAGCATCCTAATCAGGTCTAAAAGGCCCCAGCACGTCTCAATACCATTACATGGGAGACCAAGCCTGCATGTACCTGTCAGCTTCCCAGATGCACTGCCCATGTTTGCAGGAATGCAGCTGCTTTGCAGAGGTCTCATTTCACAGTACCTCCTGATAGCAAGATGCCACCTGTGAAGATGAGCCATTCTTCTTTACTGAGTTCTGATCTTCTTTTCACAGATCAATCAGTGATTTCTAGCCATCATAAATGTTGCTCCTTTTCTCTTTCTCCTTCCCACAGGATTGCAAAGACACTAAAATGTCACCCAGCCCAAATCACTCTCCAGAGGAAAGGGACTGCTACACAGGATCCTGGGGGTGGAAACCTGAAGGGAAGACCTTGCCTGCTGACTGCCCATCTCTTCACACATGGAAAGCTTCCCTGGGCCCCTTCAGAAAGCACAGAAGTTGTTAACTCAGTTTTTAGCTCCATGCCAAGACTCAGCCTCCCCTCTCTCTTCTCCTGGGATACTTTCTTCCACTCCTCCTCACTCTCATCTCTGCAAGCCATTCCTGACTCTCAGGACCCCACAGTGGGCCAAGTTTCTTACTTAATTTGGAGGACAGGCTGGGTGGCCGATCACATCAACCTTAGCAACTAACATCCCTGATACTCATATTCTTCATTGCTGTCCCCAAAACATGGCAAGAAGGGAAACCTACCTCCTCACAATTCTAGGGTGAAGCCTTCAGGGGTCAAAAAGGCAAACCCTGAAGGATCATGCAGGCAGCCCATGAGGGACCTGGCTGGAGCTAGAGCTGACGGGAGTCTGCACGCCCCATCCTCACGAGGCTCTAAGAGCTACTCCACTGCAGCCAATTCTTTCCACTAAAGAAGGTTGTGATCTTCCTCTCTTGAAAGAGAAATATATAGGTATATGTTGTTGGCAACTAATTAAAAAAATCTTAATGGTCCAAACAAAACATATCTTATGGCTACATATGAATGTTTAAATCAGGAGATGAAAAATAACCATAAAGGATTGGTCAACTGGAGATTCTAGCAAAACAGTGACCTCAAACCAGTGTGGGACCTGATATACACTGTTTTCTGAAAGCAACATGCCCATTCCTTGCCTTTAAATAGGTTTTTTCCACATGCAACACAGAATCATGCACTCAGACAAATCCAAACTGTCACTGTAGAGTTACATCTGCTGCCAATATTGAGTTTAATTGAAATAAGCTCTTAACTCTCATTCTAATATTTATTCAGAAAATGCCATGCTCAAGGGAGGGCTTCCATTGTCTCCTGGTTTTTGTGTGGAATAAAACATTGTTTCTGCCCTCAGCAGGCAGACAGATAATTTCACAGGTGCTATTTAGTAAATAAATGAACAAGAGACTTTCAATCTTCTAGGTCTGAAAAAGCTAGTTTCTTAAGAAGACTGGATTTGAATTATTTATCTGGATATCTTGTATATCAGCTGAAGAATCAGAATTTGGAATGAAGATCCCAAATACAATTTGATCAAAACTGTGTCTTTGACCAGAATCAATTAGTAACTGAAACAATTAAGAAAGAGCAAAAGAATATTATCCTGGAGGGAGAAAATTAAAATAATTATCTCTTGTCAGAGAGATTCTTGTGGAATCTTAAAAGGACATATAAAGGGTCTTAACAATACATGTAGTAGAATCCTCATCTCCAGGCATTATTAGCCCACAATCTTACAACTTCTGCATCTTTCATGAAGAGGATATGAAGGAAGAAAGGAAATAATTTTTCATCAAAACTTCAAAAATGCTGTTTAAATAGCAATGACTAGAAGACTAGAATACTCACTTGAAATTAATTATCTAAGAGGTCTCAATAGTGTTCATCCATCAATCTTGCTTGGGTTTGACCTCAGAGGACCACCTACAAAGGTGTGAAGACAGTTCCCACTTTGGAATGATTCACTGTGTAGCCCTGGCTGACATTCATTCCTGGAGGATTAATTAAGAAGACTTCTCACAATACAGGTGCCTACCTAATGAGAGTGGCAGGTACCATTTTTCACTGAGGTCAAGAAACACATGACAGAATGTAGGAGATGGTTATCTTTAACGCGGGTCTGATGAAAATATGAGGAGTGTCTCGAGTGTGGAAGGCACCTCAGGCACAGTGGGGGATCCTGACCCCAAGCCCTGAGCATCATGGATGCAGCTCACATTTGGGTATCCAGATGGAAGGAAACGCTGAATGAGATCGCTTAGGTTTAGAAAAGAATTTGTTGGTCCTAGAAATTTATATTTCCATTGGCTTTAATGCATTTAACATGACCTTAATTCATTATAAGACAAATGTCTATCAGCTTACATCTAAATTAATACACATTCAGCTGTTTATTTGGAGGCCCTATGTTCAGCCCAACTGTGATGGAGCTTGTTGCAGGTTAGCTGTGGATCAGAGTGACTCGAATTGAGAGCAATAATTCAATCACATGTAGTATGAGTAATCAGAATGTATCCACAATACAACGCACACCCAGTGAGGATGCACAACATCAAAGTCTTTCTCTCCAGAGGTGGAGTTGCTAGAATTAAGTGAGAAAATCTTGAGTGATTCAACCACCAATCTCACAAATAAAAGACAATCTCCTGTCAATTAAACTAGAGAAACTGAAGGCAAAGCCAGAGAGAGAAGGCAAAGGAAATTGTCATGACCCTTGGAAGAGTTGGAAGTAGTCACAGTCTAGGACTAAGTCATCAGCAAATAGCCAATCAAAAGTTTGTAAGGGGCAAATCCCACTATGACCCTCTGAGCGGTGAGGGCTCCTCTGCCCCAATGTGTCTCAAATAAAGGACGGACATTGTGGGTTCTGCATGGAGAACACAACACACCTGAGCAGACACTGGCCAAAATTCCTTTCCCACCCAACTCCATTCTTGAGCCAATAAAGCATAAACCAGACCTCTATTCAAAGGATAATAAGAATATTTTAGAAAAGGCAAGGATTACAGTGATATAAAATAGAAATGGCAAAAGTCATTAGAAATAATTTAACAAGCTGAAAAACAGTCAGATTCCATTAACATAAAAGTACATGGAAATACAGGCCTAGGAATAAATTAATATCAGGGACGAGACATCTGAAAATGTAAATAGTGTTCATCGCCCTCTAGACCACGGCATACAGATGTCAGGGTGTCTCCACAATTGCTACTACACTTCTATGTAAACCCCACACAGTGTGGTCAGGTCCTGTGACTTGCTTCTAATCAACAGGCTATAGCAAAGTGACCGGAAGTCGCCCTGTGTTTACGTCCATCATTACAAGGCATTATATGAGGCTTCGCCTCCACCAACTGGCTCCGGCCACTCTCCCAGCTGGTGTGAGAAAGGAAGAAGTTTTCCTGGGAGAGGTCACAAGGCCAGGAACTGTCAGTGCTCTTCAGGAACCACGAGCTGCTCCCAAGAGCTGAGGGCAGCCTGCGTCTTGTGCCAGGAAGTAGCCCAGGCCTGCAGACTATAGGTCTAAATGAATTCGTCTCATCATCTATGTGCACCTGGAAGCAGAACCCTGTCCAGTTGACCTTAGAAAAATCCAACTCTGCTAACACTGGATTGCAGCTGTGAGACTCCAAGCAGAGGAAAGGGCTAAGTGTGCCTAGAGTCCTAACTCACAAACCGGGATAATAAATGTGTGTTGTTTCAGGTCAAGCCCAAAATAAAAGCCTGAAGCCATTTCCACTGGTGCGCTGTCTGAATCAGGGCTGTAAGACATCGGAGGGACAGGGGACAGGGATGGGGAAACTTTCCCAAGACATGGGATCTCTAGACATTTTTTAAAATATATGGAAGAAAAATTTACATAGAGTAAAATTCATACTTTTTTTCAAGATCTTAACAAATCTTGGAAAATGTGTACAGGTGTGTAAGTAACACCAAATCAAGACACAGTATGTCTCTATCACTGCAAAGGGATCCTCCTCTACTTTGCTATCTGCCCCGTCCCCTAAACCCTGGGATCTGCTGATATAATTGTGCCCATAGTTCTGTCGTTCTGTGAACACCATATGGATTCAATTGTATATACTAGATAGCTAGATAGCCTGTCTCTTTCCATTTAACACAATGCTTTTGAGACTCATACAAGCTGTTGCATGTATTAGTAATTAGTTGTTGCTTCTGAACTTTCTTACCGGAAAATTGCCACAGTATGAAGCTACATCACTGTGGCTTTTGACAGTTGGTGACATAGAAACACAGCAGACCTGCCAGACCTACCCTTCTCTCAACCCACAGAGACTTACTGATGCTCCTGTCCAACACTGTCCCTATCTCTCTTCACAGGCTAAATGACAACCCTCATGTCACTTTTTGCTTCTGAATCGTATGCAAGTAATCTGACTGATGAAACCTGAAACAGATCAGGAAGCTTACATGAAAAGGAGTCTGGGAAATGCACTTTCCCGTTCCTGTCTAGGTAGCCCAGGAGGACATCAGAAAAAGAAGACAATAGATGATGAATGACAGCACACCTGGACCCACACCAAAATCACACAACATGCAACCAACAGAACACACAGCAAATGTTACAAGTTCAATACACTTTTTTCTAAATATATGACAGCAGAATGCATTACAATTCTCATTACACAGAGCACAATTTTTCATATTTTTGGTTGTATACACTTTTTAGAGTAAACCAAAATGAACGTTTTAATCACTCTGTAAGCCATTATTTTAGGCTAGTAACAACTTATGATTAAAAGTCTTTTTAAAAAGAAGAAAAGAAAAAAAAAATAAGTCTTGCTGGGTGCAGTGGCGCACACCTGTAATACCAGAGACTTGGGAAGCTGAGGCAGGAGGTTTTTGAGTTCAAAGTCAGCCTCAGCAACCTACCTCGTACCCTGAGCTAAGATACATAGTGAGACCCCATCTCAATTTATATATATTTTATATATATATATATATAAAAAATATATCACATATATATTAAATACATATAATATATAATACAATATATATTATATATATTAAAATATACATATTATATATTATATAATATATAAATATTTTATATATTATATATATTAAAATATACATATTACTTAAAAAGCTGGGGATGAACCTGGGTTCAATCTCTAGCAGCCAAATAAATAAATGCATATATACATATATACATGAAATTAATATAAAGTCTTGAAGGTACTCAGGTATGAGCACTGTGCATAACAGTGTTTGAGTCTAAGCTCTTGGAGCTTCCATTTCTATATCATTAAAGTGAACAAACAAAATTAAATATTTCTAAAAAATTCCCAACTCTTAATTTCTATATTTTTCCAATTCAAACACATTATTTGTGTTAAAAATTGGTAACACATATATTGAGGATGAATAAAAAGTGAATAAAAATATGCTTTAAAAGATGTTTTTGTAGCATGAGGAATAGTGGAATAGATGTATCAGTTGAACAGGTTTACCAGTGTAAAATATGTAAATATCCAGTGGACAGTACTGCATCATGTTCTATTTTTATTATATAAAATGTGCCTTAGTTTACCCAGGAGAGAGAGCCATTAATCCTTACTGTATTGGCCAGCTCTTTTTGCCACTGTGACCAAAAGACCTGAGAAGGGCAATTTCAGAGGATAGAAGTTTACTTGGCACTCATGGTTTCAGAGTTCTCAGTCCATACAGGGCCAGCTCCATTGCTCTGGGCCAGTGGTGAGACAGAGGCAGAAAATCATGGAGAAAAGGAAAGCAGCTCAAGACGTGGTCAGCAGGACCAGAGAGATAGACAGTTCCACTCCTCAAGGACAAAATATAAGCCCCATAAGCACTCACTCAATGACCCACCTCCTTCAGCTACACCCTACCTGCCTACAGTTACCACCCAGCTAATCCTTAATAGGGTACAAATGCACCCTTTAGGGTCATATTCTCATAATCCAATCGCTTCACCTCTAAACTTTCTTGCATTGTCTCACACATGAGCTTTTGGGGGACACCTCATATCTAAAACATAAAAATTATCAAAGTAGGTCAAGGAGGTCTCCTACAGCCAAACTTCTTAAAAGTAAAGAAAGATAACGTTTTTCTGCATGAGTATGTGATATTCTCCACATATTAAAGAAATTCAAGTATTTCTAATGCTTTCAACACTAGTAGTGCCTTTCTGTGTATATACTGTTATGTCTGCTAGGAAATGTCCATCTGCACAACCTGACCAACAAAGTCTAATAATGAGGCTTTTGTTTCCTGCATGAGTGTGAGGGTGTGTGGTCCTGGACTTCTGCAGTGTGGCTCATGGAGGTGGAAGAACCAGACTCCATCTAGGACTTAGCCATCTAGAACTCTTCCCCTTCCTGGGAAGGATGCTCAGGGCCATAGGCTGCTACTGCAGTTCCAGGTCCATACTTAAGGCAGGTGACATGGGGGTGACATTTATGGATCTTTTCCACAAAGCAAGAACTATAAAAAAAAATGCAGTGTGTTTTTGCTTGTACTTGTCAATGAGGTGCCTCATGACTCACTGAGCTGCAGAAGAGCCTGGGAAGATAACACTTAGCATCCCCATTGTGATTCGAAGCCAGAAGATGAGATTGTGGCTTGTCTTGGACAGTCAGCCGCATCTGGTGGAGACTTTGCAAGATCAAAGTGCTTCCACAGCTTTAACAACATTAGCAGCCAGAGCTGAGTGCAGGCCAGGTACTCAGAGGTGTCAAGGATCTCTTACTCAATGACTCAGGAAAAATTGCTACACCATGACAGGGTCTGCATGTGTGTTTCTTAGTATGATTTAATCATGTAAAAGCATCTCTTCTCCCCAATCTGTTAAGACACTTGTCAAAATGTCACATGAAATAAGATGTTGAACTAATACTGTACTCTAAAATTAAACATAACAATCCCAAACACTTTCTGAGTTAGTCTAATTTATTTTTTCTTTTTACTAAGAACATAGAGTTATCTGAAAAAACAATGTAAAAAAATAAGAGTTATACAGAAAGCAAAAAGAGCAGTACAGAGAGAATCGCTTCTGTAACTTAAAAAAAAATTAGCAAAGGATTCAGTTGAGTTAAAAATGCAAATATTGTTGTTAGTAAGGCTAAAGTTGGGCTCCTTTTAATATAGATATTTTATACAGAATGATATTCATATTAAACCTAAGTTTTGTGATCTAAAACACACCCTGATGAAACTATCAAATATATTTATAAAAATATAAAATGTCCAATTGATAAGATTCAATAAAGATACCATAAAAATCATATGGAAAATGCCTGTAGAAGTTCACGTAAAATCCAGTCTGGGATGCGTGGAATACAAAAATATTTTCCTGATAACAAGTTACCCTAAATGCATAGGAACCTTTCCATTCAGAGAGAAAGAAGAGAGGAGAGACATACAGATAATTCTAGAACCATTTAGAAGGTGCTAAGTGTCCCCAGAGAGATGCCACAGAGTGATAATTGTTTCTTGGCCCTAGGAGGCAACAACAATTAGGACATTTGTCCCCATGTCCTAAATCAGATGAAGACAGAAGGAACCCCTCAGTCCCTCTCTTGGACACATGTATTGATTGTTCTTTGTGCCAGAAAACACTGACCAAATCCTGTTGATCAATCCAGTTGATCTACAACTCTCTCCCATCCCACTCCATTCCCTGGGTCCCTCCCTGGGTTCAACTGTTGTGATCTCTCTCTTGGGCTTCTATGAAAACCTTACCCCCTCCACTGGCTCCTCCATGAGGCTGCTGGCACCATGCTTTTACTAAAAGACACTCGATGATTGCACTCCCTGCTTTAAAACAGAACAGCTGCTACCATCACCACCACCACCTCCTCTAAGTGTTATTTTCTGACTGCAGAACAAAATGAAGAGTCCTGTGCTTGAATATGTTGTCATTCACTACCACTTGGAAAATGGTCTGGTTCTCAAGTTGGAATGACAGAGAAGGTGACCAGAAAGCTCCGAGAGAGAAACGGGTTCAGCAGTGGTCCCAAGCACTCTATTCCTGGATATCCCATCTCCCTGGTCCCCATGTCTGTCTGTACACCACACAACAGCCTAGTGGGTAAGAGGGAGCTCCTGCTGGTACCTTCAGGCCAACTGCTTACTCTCCCCTGGACTACAGATGGTCACATGACCCTATCCTGAGATCACTATTTCATGAGCTGCCCAGTGTAGAGGCCAAAACACAGAAGGCGGGTGGACAGTGACACACAGTGGACAGTGACCAGAAGAGAAGGAAATGTGAAGAAATTTTTCAAAGTCAACCAATTCCACCCCAAGAGGGAACATGTTCAGTGACACAAACGGCTTTAGCACTGGGAAAAGGTCATGAATCTCCTCTCGAGTAGTATTGTTTCTTTGCTTTACGTAAACAACCCACGGAGACGACAACCCCAACTACATGGGGTGGCCAGAGGAACCAAATAAGGAAGGTACTTTGCACCTTAATTCCTCATCTTCTCTTCCCTCTGTAGTGCACAGCCCCAAGGCCCTGACAATACTGTCCTGTCCTGGTCTATATGGACTAGAATTTGCCATCTACCCCTGACCCGCTTACTGTAGTATATTTGTAGTATATTTGTTATAGATTTTATCCTACAAGGTGGTTTTCCTGCCAACACAGACAAAATCCTGATAATGCATTATAAACATTATAACTTATAAACTTCTTGAAAAAGGCATGTTTTCCACTAAGCTCTCCAGTTCTGGCATATAACAGAAGTTCGGTAAGTATCTGTTGTTTGAGAGAATCTATATATTGTTGGATAAATTAATGATGATCCTTTTCAAGAATCTGCTCTTTACCTACCTGCCATTCCTTTTCCTATATGATGCAAGTGATCTCATGTAGCATACCTTTTGCAATGTTCTCAAAAACTCAGGCCAATAAATTGGAAAAGATGTAATGGATAAATTTAATCTTAACTGTGTAGGATCTCCAACAGTTTTAAGGAATTGATTCTTCAGTTTTGAGATATGGATTCCTGGCTGTGTCTATGGGAGAAAGAGAAATATTTCCTAGAGGTTAAGAGGTTAGAAAAAATGGAGTGAAAATTAAGTATTTGTAAAATTTTCTAAAATATTTTCCTTGAAAAAAAATCTCAGATTCAGAAAATAAATAAGTAAATAAATAAAATTATCTAAACTTGCTTCTTCCTTTGCTTATAAATGGAAAATCCTCCAGGGAAGATGTTGGAGGGAGGGGGGGCAACATGAAAAGAAATGCTTAGCTCATTGCATCTAGTCTTTTCACTAAAGACTTCAACTTGCTCCCTTCTCCCAAGGCTGCAGCTGAAGTTCACGGCAGTGGACCACCAGGACCACATCTTCAATAGGCAGGAGAGGGAGAGGGTGCAGCCAACTACTTGCTTTAAAGTTTCTGCTTAGTTACTTTTGTCTTTTGTCATGGAAAAGCAAAATAACCCACAATCTGATTCTTTGCCTATTAATTTATTTTTTTTTAAATTTAACACCAGTTATTTTAAATTATTTTCCTATTAATGTTAAACAAATGAAAGAAATAAGTTTTGATGCCATGCAATTCTAAATGTCTGTAGAGATATTAGTTTTTGCTGTTTTCAAAAGTTTTTTCTCATTGACTTGGTTCTCAAAAGGGAATAATAGAGGGTCATGTTCTTCTTAACAATGAATGACTAATTGATGATATTTTGTTTTTTAATTGACATAGTTCTAATATGTCATATTAGAATATGTCATAGTTTTAATTTTAATATGGAAATGTATATCTCTCCATTTCAATTGGCTTAATATTAAGCTATAGCATACAAATGTCCAGGCTTCAGTATTGCCTTTTATATTAAGAAGAAAAACAAGCAGATAACATAAATAATAGCTAATAGTTATTGTGTGTTTACTGCTTATCATGTCCCATTTTAAGCTTTTAGATATATTAACTTTGAAATCCTGAAAACTCCATGAGGTAAATACTCTTGCTAACCCAACTTTCATAGAGCAGTTTAGCCTCATCACTCATCTGTCAGATGGACCCTGTAATTGCATATGGTTACATTCAAGGACATTAATAAAATAATGTGTGAGGCATGGTGCCTGGATCAAAATAAATCCTCAATGATTTTTAGTTAATATTATTCTTAGTAGGAATCAGAACACCGGTGTACATACTCTTGAATTGACAGTTTATAATCTGTGTAATTTTGGAGAAAAGATTTAAAACCTTTGCTTCCCAGTTTCTTGACCTGTGGAATGAGATTAACTAAATGTCTCCTACGGACCAGAGGATGCAGTGCATGATTAAATCAAACAGTGTTTGTAGAAGTAGCTGGCAAACTGTTAGGAACTATTCACACACCAACTATTACTTTTATTAAATCAGAAGCGAGACAATGGCCTTAACCTTTTCTTACCATTTCAGAGAGTTTCAGTGTCCCTGAGCTCATACAGATAAATGTTCCCATTACATTTTTGTTTTATTATGACAAAGTGCAAATGAATTTACAAAACAAATTTAGGAGTATTTTCTATACAGATCCACCTCTCTACAGTTTCACAGCTCTTGCTTCTGTAATTATGGATGAAACCTAGTAAATTTAGAACTTATACAATAACAATAGCATGTTCAGTGTTTTGTTTTTAATTAACTATGGAACATAAAGCAAGATAATGAAAAAATAATTTTATAAGGATAATTTAAATAAAAATATTATAGCACTTATAAAGGTCATAATAATTAAATGTAAATTCTCTTTTTTATTTAAAACTCTTCATTTTCCAATGATGCTGAATGAATGGGCATAATTTAAGTAGTATTTTTTTGAAATGGAGGATATAAAAATTGCTTTTGCAAATAGCAAATGGGGTAAAATAACACTAAAGAACCATTCATTCTAAAACTTAAGAGTTCAGTAACTTCCAACAGTTAACATTCTTGATCACTTAAAATAAGTTTAAAATAACATCAAGAATACTAGTTTCAGAAGGTAGGTTCATATAAAGTTAATTTTTTGATTAAGCATATGCCATAGTAAAAACAGGGAAATGATACTAATAACAACATTTGAAAATAGTGATATTTCTTGGTAATCAAATCTTCTGTATTAATATGGAAGTCATGTTGAAAATAAATGGAAATGAATTTATAATCCCATTCTCTGCAAAATGGTATGTACACAGTGTTTAAAATTGGTAAGAATAAAAAATGAAAACTGAAGATCTTATCATAAGAAATAATACTAACATGACCAGAAAGAAATATAGTTAGTATTTAAGGATGAGAGGAATAAACGTGAATGGGAAATTTCACCAACATCATTTGTTTCTATTGTTTGTGCCATGATTATTGTGATTATAAAGGCTAGGTTAAAAATTATTTACTCTTTGTAGATATTTATCATCTACCTATATAGGAAATCTCAATATGCATGTATCTGGTATAAAATGTCTCTTAGATTTTCATCATGAAGATAAGACTTTCTACACCAATAACATTAACCAATATCATTAGCATATTTTTAAAAATCAGCTCCATATCAATAAAGAGAAATAAAATTTAATGTAAAGCTTCAACTTTCTTAGAACCCAAATGACAATGAAACTTGTAAGGAGTTTGAAAAATCCATTAATTAAACCCACACTTACCATGCTTGGTGATTGATGCTTCCTGACCTTCTGTCTCTTGGAGGACAGCCTGGGAGACAGGTAGGAGGTACTGAGGACTCGAGAGTCACGGCCATTCAAACAGGGCCAGTGTGTAATAAGACTGCAGCACCGACAGTCAGCTCAATATTGGTTTAATTGTAAATTACACTCCACACTTAATTTTGTTACATGGGGAGTATATGTTTACTGTGAGTGATGGCTTAATTTATTTTTAAAGAGAACTTGAAAGATTTTTCTTGTGATTGTATCTGAAAACAAACTGAATGAATCTGATAGCAGGAATGCTCCCGTGGAGCTAAAATTGGTAGAAAATGGAAAAGCAAAACCCCAGCAAAAATTGACTGGACTCGATCCTCCAGACAGAGAGACAAACATCTCAACAAATCTTTAAATGTTTTTATCTTCCTAGGGATAATGATATGTTTTCATGAACAGCTCCATTTTTTCCCCCTTATCATTATTGCCTGAATTTCTCTCTTCTTTCTAATGCTTTACCCAGGGAAAGTCACAAAGCATAATATTGGCTGCTTTGATCTTTTATTTCATATATATATATATATATATATATATATATATATATATATATATATATATATTTATTTATAGAGTAGTGTAGAGGTGAACTCACTTTAAAGGTAGGAGAATTAGGTTTGAATCCCACTCTGAAATTTAATTGTCTGTGACTCTAGATAAGTTGCAAAATCACTGTCTCGTCTTCATTTTAACATAGTCATAATACAATCTTCCTCATATGTAAGTTGCAAGGATTCAGGAAGCTAATGAAAGAAAATCTACTTGTATTGTGGCTCACTGTTATTAGCTAATACTATTGTGATTATCGTTTTTATGTACAGTATCAGCTACATAAAAATAAAATACCTTAAGCTTTTGGGAGACAGGCTCTCTATCTTAGATTATATTTCCCTCCAAGGGCATGAGTCTTGAATGACCTAAAGGGTGCCCCAACTTGACACCAACACTCTGGGCAAGATTTCAGTCCTATCACCAGAGCAGAAGTGAGTGGCAATGCCACGTGTGGTCTCCTCACTGCCTTACATCACACAGGAACACCACAGGAGCATGACGAATAATTTACTGAAGTACTGCATCTTTGAGTTGTCGTATGGCAATCTATTGAAAGAATAAGAACAAACAAAGAGAACAGGGCAGCTGTTAACTTAACTCCAGGACCCTCCTAGCAGCCAAACAGCCTTTCACCTATGGAAATGTCCTCTAACCAATAACAGAAAAGGTCCAGATCAAGGATGTTTCTAAACCAGGCATCTCTCTCCTACTCTTCCCTGGGATTCAGCTCCAGGAGACCATGCCAACAGCCCCAACCCTGCAGTGTTTCAGCTCAGTCTCCAGTTCTTAAAAGATCTTCTGTGTTTTAAGAGAGAAAAGGAAATGTCATGGGTCTGCCTTCAAAGGGATTGCCTATCAAATCCCTTTTTAAAGGGAATAAACATTATGTGAAAAGTAAATGATTCAGTTAAGACTCGTTTGGTTGTGACAGGAACTCAACTGGAATCGGTTTAAGCAGAAAACAAAAATGGCAAAAACCAAGCAAAACCAAACAACAACATAATATTGGACATATATTTAGATCTCCCAGTGAATCTTTCCAAAGCTGAAGAACCAAGCCCTCGAACGTTTTCACAGCAGACTCCAATGACTACAGAGCGCGAAGACAAACAGGCCCAGAGAACTGTGTCCCCATCAGTTCAAGTGACCATCCGCAGGCCAGGTACCCTCTATGGCCAGGCCAGTGTGACACTGCACAGAGTTTGAGCCATGAGGGCAAGCATGTCATCCAGCCCCGGGGTGTTCCCTACTGACCTCTAGATGCCTTCATACCAAGGCAGAGAGGGTACTGCTTCATTTTACAGCCAAAAAACTTCCTGAAAAAAAATAATGTAAATCTAGCAACAAAGAGAATATTAATCCAGTTATACACACAGCTAATATTTCAAATGATGAAATAATTGAAGTTAACAAAGGGAAAATGTGATTTTTCATTGATTTATTTATGTGCATACTATCATAAAGGTCAGATTCAAGCAAGTACCCAGGGATATCATATTTTATGAATAAGAATGATAAATTTTTTTAGGATAAATTATCTTAAAATTAAATTTGAGGTAATGTTGCTATTGAATTTTCCTCACGCTGATCTTGCAACCCTTGAATCTATCCAAATATTTAAAATTTCATTTTCTTATGTTCTCTTCACTTGTAATTCCTAACAGTTACCACTTATTTAATCATTCATTTATTCATTCAATCTAAAATTGATTCACTATCCATGATAAAACTTGAAAGCCCTAGAATCATGATCCCGGGGATTTCATTGTTAGAGAAGTTTTGAAAAAGTAGAAAATTAATTTCACCATACTCACTGCTAACACTTCTTTAAAATATTCCAACAATTTAAATGAAATGGGTAGATTTATTCACTTACATAAAATATTCCAATGGCAATAAAACATCAGGACTCCTGGAATGTATTTCCAACACTCAATTAAACCTCACTAGTTAAGTATGAAATTTATCACTACCATTGCAATGAAGTAATTTCAATTTTCTTAATTGTAACTGCTATGCAAAGAGCAATTTCTGTATTCCAGGATTACCTCAGTCCCTTTCCAGAGCTTACAGAAGGAGGAGGGTGTGCCAAAGGGACCTAGAAGCACTTTCTGTAGTAAAATTCAATAGTAGATAAATTCCTTGAGACTCAATAAAGGCTCCTTAGATCTTTTTATCTCACATTTATGAGAATCCAGATTAGTCCAAGGTTTCTGGAAGGCCCTCATTGTTCTTGTAGTCATCTTTGGCTCTGAGCTCCTACGTTTTTAGAAACACTCTAACTACCTTATGAGCATATTAAGATGAAGAATAAAACCCACCTTCATTTATTTCCTTCAAATGTCTTAATATCAGACATTGGCAAGTGGCTACAAATCAAATGTTAGTAAGTAAAATTCTGAACACTAATTTACTAAAGAAATCTCAGATTCACACTGAGATTTTATGAATTTATTCCAAGTTTGAGGTTGCATATATGTTTAAAAATCTTGAGGAGTGATTCATCAAGCTAATATAAACTAAGAGGCATAGATTTGCACAAGCATCTTAATAAATTAATATTTTTGTATATTTATGTTATAATTTGTATTTATTCCATTATAACTCAGATCTGATTATCTTCATTTCACTATAGAATCAAACTCAGCTTCAGAAATGTTACATTATAAAGGCCATTCAGTAAGAAAATGCTGGAGGAATCTGAATCAAGTCTCCCTTTGCTAAATCTATCTCTTTTTCCACCATGCTAAATATGAGCCCAAACCCCCAAACCACTCATGAATTCATACTTAAAATAAGTTGACGTACTTTATCTTCAAGAAAGATAAAGATTTCCTGGCACAGAGTAAGATATAAGCTTAGTCTATGCCACAGAGAAGCTCTGAAAATTTAACTTGTCCTTGAAACTGGAAGAAATATTTCAGCCTGAGTGACTTCCCCCCTAATTATCAAAGGTTCTACAATTGTTTTAGTTCAGGTCCTGACAGAAGGAGGAGTGTGTCACTAGGGAGACAGTAATTTCTAATGCTACCTAATAACCTAAAAACTGCTCTGTTTATAAATGTCAAATATTTGTAAATCAAGGAAATCTCAGACACTGAGAAAATACTCTAAGCAAGTACAATTATGTGTATACATACACATATACAATATATATTCACACACACATATATATATTCATACTAAAATAATTTTCCATATTCATTTTTAATGATGGATGCTAATAAATATATCTGGTTGACTAACAAGTTGGAAGTCAGACTTCACTTGGAGAAGATCATTTATATAGTTAAGCCTTCTTTCCACTACACTATGAATCTCTGGTAGATATTCATTCAGATTCTCTTTACTTAATTCCTATGACCATAACTTCACTATTACTTCTTTTAAAATTTTGAGAGTGCTTTGTTTCTGAGTGCTTTGTTTGTGTAATTCTACAGTACACACTTTTATATGCTAGGAGGTTTTTAAAATATCTTATATTTAATTCTAGTTTTTGTTGTTATTATTGTTTTGTTTTCCTGTACCAGGGATTGAACCCAGGGGCACTCAACCACTGAGTAAGTAATTTCCAGCTTTTTTTTTTTTTTTTTTTTTTTTTGCTGAGGCTGGCTTTGAACTTACTAGCCTCCTGAGCCACTGGGATTACAGGGGGGCACTACTGCACCTGGTCTTAATTCTAGTCTCTTAACCTTGTTAGAGAAAAATATTTGTGGGGCATCTTATGCAAAATCAACAGAGGAAGCCAGCAGCAATGGCCCACAACCAGGGCTGAAGTATTCCACATAACATTTTAGACCAGCCATAGTCCTTCTCTGTACCGCCACCCACTGGTCAAAAGTCTGTCCGTGATCATTGTCAATTTTCTGAAGAGTAGCAACCAACTATACATATTTGTACTTTCCGAAATTTGTCAGTTACCAGCATCTTGGAGAATCTTTCTTCCATTGAAAACACGTTTTTACCTTTTCAACACATCCCCAAGGCTGATCTGCTGGATGGTCATTATCCTTAACAATGTTGACTGTAAACCTATTTGGCCCTTCCAACTATTTCTGTGAGTTTCCCAGGTTTTCTAAGTTATTCCTTTCAGCTTAAAGTTGCCAAGTTTTTAGAATCAGGAATTATGTCTGATGTGTACTCGAAATCTGACTCCCCTAAATTTTGATTCCTTATCCTAATTCTCTTCTCAGTTGTAAACAGCTCTCCAACAGATTTTGCTTCTTTTGCCTAACAATGTTTGAAGACAGTTCGCACAGCCTACCCTGACAATCTGGTAGTGTGCAAGCCAAACATCACTGGTGTCCCACCTGTGACATACATAATTTGGCTTCTTGACTTTATAGGCAACAGTGTGCTGCTCCAGGTCTACTGGGGCTTACAACAACCCTTGTTTGGGAACTTATTTTGTCTACTGAATAAATACATTGCTAAATGTTTGTTAAATATTTCAACATTTTAAAATTTAAAACCATTGTTCTTCCATAGGGTTTTTTGGCACGTGTCCTTGGGATTTGACGTGGCAGTTCATTTTAGGTATTTTAGCTCTCTATCATGGTGGTAATTAAAAAAGACAGTCAGTATCAAGTGTTGGCAAGACTGTGAAGAAATCAGAATCCTCACAGGTAAAGTCTCTCTCCCCAAACACTTTGGCTGCTCCTCAAAATAGTAAACCTGAAGTTATCCCACAACCCAGTATTTCTATTCATGGGAATTCATCCTTGAGAAATAAAAATGTGTCTGCACAAAAACTCAGCCACAAATAATCACTGCAATATACTTCTCTTTAGTCAACTAGTGAAAGCAACTCAAATGGTCAGCAACAGAGGATCGATGAAATGAGGTCTGCTAGACAATGGGCTATTATTTATCAACGAAAATAATAAAATCCTGATGCAAAACTTCAAATAGTATGAGTGAGAGAATCCATTCATGAAAACCCACATAGTGAAAATTTGTGTACATGAAATAACCAGAATAAGAGCATCTATAGAGACAGAAGGCATAGCCATGGTTGTCTAGGCCTGAGGGGCTTGGAGAAAATGAGGAGTGACTGATAATGGACAAAGGGTCTCTTTTTAAGAGGACAAAAGCATTTCAAAATGATGCTATAGTGATGGCTATACAACTCTGAATACACTGAAACAACTAAAATAGGTATGATTATGGGAGCTGCTTTTTAAATAAAAAATGTTACCTTGGGTTACATAGGATCACAAGACTTAGAAGTATAAAAAACTAGAAACGGTTTATCAGGACTGAATTTTTATAACCTGGAGAAATGAGTGAATTGGTTGTATATATTGTGTGTGAAAATTTGCCTAGAAATGTATGGCTTAGCAGTATGACTGTTTTTTCAGGTCATCCGTTTCTAAACACCAATGGGACAAATCATCTCTGCTCCCCATGAAATCTGCCAAGGCCAAGTCTCCACCCTGCACGGCTCATTGGAAAGACTGACATGTTGGCACTGTATCAGCTGAGGGTCTGGGGGTGCTATGTGCTCACAAAACTGAGGATCTGTTCACAGGGCCCACTTACAAGGTACCTCAGTGTCTTCATTGCACAGTAAGAGGGTATCACCTTCTAGCACCTCTACCATGGTGATACCTCTCCCACTATCCCCATCCTACCTAAAGAAACTGAGGGAATGTAGACTCTGTTAAGAGGAAAGGGTCAAGATTGGAAGGGAGAATGATAAGGGAGACTTAGACATGAGAAATGACATTGTTGCCACTCTGAAACAGGAGGATCTGCCAACATGAGTCCCAGGGTCAGCACAAAGTCAAAATGCACCTGTTCATCTACAGTGCTGTGTGCCTATACTGCAGGCTTCACCTTGCTAACTGTTCACTTCCTGCATGGACGTAAAAGTGTATTTGTAGTTTACATTTTAGTGGAGTACCTTTCAATAATAGGCTGTTTTAAGACACCAGTTCTATTTTTTAGGATTTTCTCCTAAAAAATGTTGAAAAATAAATCCTCATATGAGCCAGGGATATTATGGAGGATTTGCTGAAATAGTACTTACAATTTTCAACAGAAATCCTTTTAACATTTTCTTCTAGGCAGATTCTATTTACAATAATCAGTGGAAAAGACTGAAATTATTCTGGTATATAGCTACAGGAAAGTAAGCATTCTATCTGTTCTAGTGTCATCTGTACAAATGTACACAAAATGTTTTTGTACTAAAATATGAAAAAGCTAACATTTTTAAAGAGCTTGTATATATACACCACACAACCACACCACCATTAAATAAGGAAACAACAACAACAACCAAAAAAACCTCTCAAAATCTGTGATAATTAGAGGATTTTAATTTTAAAAACACCAAGAGTTTCATCAAAAACAAATATATTTTAAAATCCTACAACCATAAAGGATATTCAAGATAAGTACTACAGTAGCTAACCAGCATGCTCTGAGACTCAGAAGGGGTATGTTTTCCAAGAGCAATTAAAGATCATTGGAGTAGATAGGCAGCAAATTTGATAAACTTGGCATAAATGCATATAAAGAAAAAATAACAGTTTATTTGTGGGTTTTGCATGTTTAAGGTTACAGATTCATGTACTAAAAAGGTAGGGGTTTTTCTTTTAACTGAAACAAGGCACATAGTGTAGCTTAAATGGGAAAAGGCAAATATTTTATTAATGAAGAATATGTTTACAGAAGAAATTGCAATTTGGGGGCCTGGGACTTATCAATATAAAGGGCCTAATTCTGAAAGCAGATGCAAGCATCCCACATGGGAGATACAGACCCAATGCAACTATTAAAACAAGTGGTCGGGGACATGATCAGCACAGTACTGTAAATAAGACCTTATACGGAAAACTATGCCAGGATGTCTATCACAACCGAGCAAAGCATTTACCTTTGGGCTAAAATAAAGTAGTAAAACACAGTAAAGTTCTGTCCTGAAATAATACCCTCAACACAAATACGAGGAACATTTCCTCCTGGTTGGCCAGCTCAGTTCTGATAACACAACAGGAAGCAGGGGAGACGTGGACACATCTTCTTCCCTAGACTAATAGTAATCTCAGGTATGTATCAGAAAAAAAGTATGGTTGATATTGTTGCAAGTTAACAACATCACCATGCCTACTACTAAAAACATCCATTTATAATAAGTCACTTGACAACAGTGTAGGAAAGGTTTTCAATATCATTCTTCTGTACAATCCAAAATATCTCCTATCATGGTTATTCCTTACCTTGCATCTCCATGGAAAGTGTGGTCACACTGTGTGAGAGCATTACTAAAGTCAAATTCTTAGAGGACATTCCAATGAGGGCTGGGGTACTGGCTCCTAATATGAGCCGAGCTCCCCAAAGATGGAGCATTTATACTCTAGATTATTAATTTTAAGAATAAACTGCCTCTCTGGCTTTTGACAGGAAGTCGATAGCAGGCAATTCCAGGTCTTGGACAAGCACTCAAAGAGCTCAGTATTATTTATTGAAAGTGTTTTCTGTACTAATAGGTGGGCTGAGTACCAAGCTCACATCTTGGGTGGAGGGTCTCTCCTCTACTGTGCATATGGTTTGTATAGGTGCCAGGAATAGGGCTACAATCATATCCATCACCTCAAAGCCATGAACACCCTGAGTTTGTATGCCATGGTTCTATTTCCCAGAACAGACAGCAGGGTCGGAATTCTACGAGGAGTTGTTTGTGATTTCCTACAACCACTGTGGAAAAGGCTCGATTGACGTTTATGTAGTTTTAATTTTTAATCTGAGCATAACTCCTTTACCCGGCAGATCTTCCAGGATGTGTAAGTTGCAGAATGCATCCCCGATGACTAAATCTATTGGCTGGTGAATGGAGCTATTTAGCAATGTCTATCTACATGCCGAAGATCACCTGTCAAAAGTGATTCTTTTTTATTTGGCTTATTGATATTGAGTGTTTTTTTTTTTTTCTCACAGTAATTAGGCAAGTGGTCCAGCTGCTTCCTGAGGCCATGAGGCAAATGTGAAAGCCAGAACTTGTCATTAGGAGAAAAGGAGAGTGCTGATCTTCACTTTTCCATGGCAGCAGGCCACAAAGCAGACTCATTTAGAGCCCAGGGCATGAACCTGCACGTGCCTTCTATGATCACAGCAGACTGACAGCAACTTGAACGTGATCGATGGGCAGCCCGGGGCACATTTACCTATGTCACTGATGCCTGCTTGAGATAACTGCAGTCCAAGCCACTGACTCAACCACAGGAATGCTCAACTACAGAGGGCTGTCTCCAGCCCTCCCATCACGTCTTCTCCACAGACATTCTTAGCTAATAATGAGGTGTAGAAGTTCTTTGTATTATTTTTATTCAGATTCTCATTAATAATTCCTTCAGATTCCAAAAATATACTTCAGGAAAAATGTTTCTCTTGGGAAGCATATTAGACACCGCATTATAAGTCCATTATTATATCTAAATAATGAAACGTTGTAGCCTAGAGAAAACTGCACTGAATTCAGAGTAAATAATAAAATTCCTTATTTCAGTTCTTCAGCAGCAATTTCCTATATGGTTGTCAGTAGGTAAATTGAATATATATTTAGTCTTAATTTTTTTGGTCATGAATAAAAATATCGAACAAAATAATTACTAAAAAAACAATTATTACATAGCTACACACTTGAAATACTTGACATGAATTTATAGAAATATTTAACAAATATTGTATAAAATATGTAAATTTTAACAAAAACAACTTTCTGAAAATATTTTTGATATACTGTTCACTTTATTTCCTGTTCTGTGATCACTCCTGTGTTAATCTTAACTATTTCCACTGCACTTTTATTGATTCATATTAATCACATGGAACAGTGGGCTTCATAGTGGCGTTTTTTACATGCAACTGATCATATTTCATTGGAAATATAAAAGATCCAAATTTGGAATAATCTGGGTAAGTTTCTCTGAATAAAGAACATTTAATTTTCTCTATTTTCTCCCTAGAATGTTCTATTAATTTCTTACTCTGTGTAGAACCTGCTCACAACATTGACTATTATACTCCAAATGCCCTGCTTTGTTGTCCTGCCTCAGGCCCTTATCAGTAATTAATTATGACATATTTTCCCAGTGAGTTTGTAAGGATCATTAAACTCTTTTTCAAAACTTTGCTCTAGGCAGCCTCTGTCAAAGTAGACCCAATGATTTATGTACAAGGAACTACGACTACGACATGTCATTTTTGTTCATACTAGGAAAATGTAACCAACTTAAGATATCAACAAAGGTAGAAAAGTTAAATCAAATCAATATATTAAATAACTTATGGGAATCTATATTATATATATATATATATATATATATATATATATATTCATTAGACAATGTTCAAAATAAGACAGTGATGAGAAAATATTACTGATATAATGTTAAATATTGTACATTGTACTCAAATAAATCATATATTTACTTATTATAAATAACTCATTGTAAATAAATAAATATTGTACCCAAATAATCATATATTTATTTATTGTAAATAACTCATTGTAAATAAATAATTATTGTACCCAAATAATCATATATTTACATTAAAATCCTGGAAGGAAATACCCATAAATATTTGTAAATAGCTCAGATCATTCCCAAATAAAATTTACCTTTTATTCTTTCTGCTGTTTCAATGTTTCCACAATATTCATGGATTACCTTTCCAATAGAAATTTTTTTAAATTACTAAAACATTACTTTTAAGAAATTTAATATGATTTCACTTATGCATATTTAACAATGAATTCTAATGAGAAATAGATGCAGAGGTGCACTATAATGTCACAGTACTAACCCCACTAGTAAACCCTCATCTTCTCATTTAGATGTAAGAGCTGAGTCTACTTTTTTTCTCCACATCATAACCTCTAGAGTTGTATAATAGTAACACTTTTAAAGATAACAGAGTGTAAGGCAATCAAATGGGTTAATTCTTAAAATAGAGTTTAAGGTTTTCAAAAATATGAGTATACAGTGTCATGAGAAGACTTATATTCTGAGATTTTCAGAAAAAAAATATGTTTTAGGAAGAAGTCAAAAGGGAGCATTGGGTTGGCAGGGGGGAGGGGTAAAGGGTATATCCCCATTTTGGGAATTAGTTTCCTATAACTGGAACCCCTACCATTGACTCCCAAGATTGTAATATTAGTTTATTACCCTTGTTTCTCTTTGATTTCTAGCTTTGATCATCATTTCTCTAATGAACAAAGTCAACAAGGAGACCAAAGTACTTCAATCCATCATTCCGATGCCTCCTGACCACCTACTCCCTTCACATGTGGGGTTCCAGAACTGTGCACACAAGCCCACCATCTTCCACAGCATTCATAGGCTTTCTGAGCCAGCGGGTGGTGCAGTTCTCTCTCATCCATGTGAGAAACCACCAGTTTCCATGACCCAGTCCTCAGATTCCTGATCTGGGCCTTCACATTTCAATCCACATCTCAAAACAATCACTTCTCATAATGCAACTGATGTCTAGCATTGAAAATCGGGGGGGGGGGGAACATACTTTTAATTATTTTTCATTCTCAATCCATACGTGAGTTGAAACAAGAAATAAATTTAAAAATTAGCCATCAAGGGACCCTCATTTTAATTTTAACATGTGGAAGCAGTTAACAGGTAACACCACATTATGTATAATTCTTATCTTTTCTGACAAAATGAATCTAAAGTTCACTGGTCTTTGCAGATAATCCTCTGTCTTCTTAACCTTTCCCAAAGGTGTTTTAATTTCCTTTTATTTTTCATGGATGATAATTCTGTCATTACTTTTATAACATGCTTTTCTAAAATACTGTTTGGAACTTACTAGGTATAGGTCATACTCCATGTGTGTTATCAAAGCTACTGTTGTAAAATATAGCAACGGTAATAATGTTGAAAGATTTTGCAATGATATAGGGCACTGGAAGGATATTAATCAAGACAGTATTTTATAATGTGCTCCTTCCAAATAGTATTCTTGTTATACAGAGCCAAGATACTTTAAGATTACAAATGCAGACCCTAAATAAAAACAAAAGCATGAGATCATGGCATGAGTTGATGTACAAGATCAAGTTTTCTTTACAGCTTACATGAGATGGATTTTTAACGTCCTCTTTTAGTGAGTGCCTTCATATAACTGATATACGTACTCAGTGCCATGGTCTTCCCAATGGCGGATGGAGGGGTGCCTTCATTCCTACTTCTTCTCATATCAAATAGAATAGCAAAGTGATTAAGAGCAAGAAAATTACTATTTTTGTTTACCATCTATAAACCATCAATGTCCTCAATAATGATATTTTAAAATTCTGCTAAAACCAGGAATGTTATTTACAATGCTTGTAGAATTGATGAAACAAGAAAAGTCAGTGTAGGAAAAGAGCATCTGGAGTAATGTATACTCACAATTTCAAAGAGTGTTTTTTTTGTTTCTGTATGAATCATTTGAAGTTTGGGAATATACAGATAGCCAATTTTCTTAAAATTTTGCCTAGAATTTTTCTATGTTTTAAAACTTTTTACTTATGTTTGTTCTGTATTATAAAATCCTCAATAGTACTTGAAGGTGAACCCCAAATCTGTGAATCACCTGTGGCAGCAAGTGACAGGAAAAATGCTACTGAATAAGTGTGGGGTGATGACACATGTACATAGACTGCTACTGACCTTGAAACTCTGTCTTCTATTCATAGTCAACTGCACATGGCGAGTAGAATTGTTTTTAAAGCATTTATCTGAGCCATAAAAGTTTACAAATATTGATGAGCTCTAAAGATTCTAAAAATGCCCCAGTAATTTCTCTAGCTTATAAAGAAAACCCTTTGCATGCTAATTTTTGGAAGCATGTGTTCACCAATGAAATACTGGCTAAATTAAAGGGAAAGAAATATTAGTTTGGAACAGAAGTATATTTTCAGGGAACTCATAATTTTGCTAAGAGTAAAACAGCACTAGGATTTTTTTAAAAATAAAATACAATGACCAGTGTTATATAGCAGAGTTTAATATAAAGTATTGTCTAAGAGATAGACCAACATAATTTTTTTTTAAATGAAGATAAATGGCCAGGCATCATGGAACATGCCTGTAATCCCAGTGGCTCAGGAGGCTGAGGCAGGAGGATCCAGTGTTTAAAGCCAGCCTCAGGAAAAGCAAGACACTAAGCAACTCAGTGAGACCCTGTCTTCATTAAGACATATGAAGAGCAGCCTCAGGTGAGTCTCAAGCAAACATTTCTGTGCTTCTCCCAGGCAGGAAGCTACCTCCAGTCTCCCTGTTCCTCTACTGGCAGGTGCTCTGAACTGTTGCTGCTGAGCCTCCTCATTCCGGTGTCTGTTAACATTCTCCTCATTTCTTCACCTCTTTGCATTCTCACACAGTCTCTCTGAGGTGACCTAGCCATCATGCTCTCTCTCTTTTCCTTCTTTTCATTTCCTTACTTCTTGGAGTCTTAAGTCTTGACTTTTATCAATACATACTCCCGAATTCTTGGTTTTAAGCACCCCTGAAAATGCACTTCTGTTTCAGGCTAACAGCATTCATGCATGTTTACTCTGACTGTGAATCGCTTGACCCTCCAATTCCTCTGTCAGTCATCTGCTTTCCCTTAGCACAAATTCTAATTCCCAGCACTACAATCTCTATCTCATGTTCCCCATCTCCAATGCACCCCTCCCTCTCAACTTGGGCTTGGTCCAGCTCTCCGCACACTGCAGACATCTGAACTCAAGGCCTGCTGGATGACAGCAGAAGAGACACACCACACGGTTCTTTTCCTGCACACGCCACAGCTCATCTGCATCTCATTCCTGTATTTCTGCTCAGTTCTGCTGAAAGGGATGACCTGTCCTCATTCCACTTCTGTACTGAATCTTGTTCACTTCACGGACTCAGGAACTTTTCTTTTAAAATTGTGCCTCTCTCAAACATCATTAATATCTGATTTCATGGGTCACAGTCATCCTCATAAGCATAGCACCTATGGCAAAAAGGAATCTCTGACCCTTCCCACGTCTTTAACCACAAAGCTATCTTTGGCTTTTTGTTGTAAGAAATGCTATTAAATACCCCTGTACATTTTTTCCAAATTATCCAAGAGGAGTCATTACATGTCCAGTGTCCATCCTCCTTTGCTTCCTCTTCTGGTGTGGGACACTCGATTATAGGGGAGAAAATAGGGATGCAGGGCCTCTCTCTTAAAACCCCAGAGGATAAGAGGCTTGATAACTGCTGGAAATGAGGCAGGTGTGTCTGAAACAGAGAAAATTACCAAAGAGTGCTGCATACATTATGTCTTCATTTAAGTTAATGTAAAAGTGTGAAACCCACCAGTTAAACAGCAATCAAGAAGGAAATTAGAACAAAGAGAAAAATCAATGAACACATTTCATTGAGCAATCCAGGACTGAGGTGTTCAAGAGCTCAGCCTACAGACACATCTGTCATGCCATCATGGGACATAAATTGCATGTCATAACTTCCGTTTTGGCCACAGCTGTGAACTAGAATCTATTTCCATGCAGTGTTAGCTCCTGCCTAAGACTGTGTTTTTAGTCTCATTAACAACTTGCTCCAGTGAACTCTATCAGACTGGGTTTTCTTTGCATGTGTGTTACTCTTACTGCATCCTTCCGTATAAAATGATAAGTATGTTTACTGAATAAGTGAACAAGGTATGTCACTTTTCACTTTCTTACATGAGAGCTCAAAATGTGCCTGCTATGTGGAAGAAAGGCTTCCTTCCTGTAGAGGTGACTTACAAGGAGACAGGACTATATTAATACATCATTTGATATCAAAAAATTTCTCACTTGAAATTTCCTAAGTAAACAAGTGGGATTTCTACTCTTGAAGGTTAATTTTCTTGAGTACTCAAAAGAGCAAAACAAAACTATATTCTATAAGCCAATAGGTTTAAAGATTGATGTGCATATAATTATAAAGAATCATAGAAGGCATTAACATTTAAAGTAAGTTTTCCCTGATCTCAGCTTCCACAGAAACATCTTTAACTGAGCTTTAACTCCGTTGACAATAGTTTATACTTGGGGTTAAGAGAAGAAGGAAACCTTAGTTAGAATGACTTAGGACAAATATCCCCAGTAAAGGAGAGCCTGATTTGTTTGTGTCAGGGCACCCTAAGAGAGTCCAGGGGATTTGCTACTTGTAGGTTTCTGGTTTCACACCTGCAGATGCTGTGCAGAGGACCTGGCTCCAAGCCTTCAATGGGGAATCTTCAAGTTGCTCTATTTCAAGATCCCAGAACAGATTTTCATTCCTTCTCAGATTAGTTGTCTGCCACAAAGAATCTCAGCTTTACTGCCCAGAAGCAATGAACTTTTGAATTGCTTAGGGAAAAAAAAAAGAAGTCTCCAAAGGTTTTATTAAGTTCATGTCAGAACTTTGGAGGGCTATGGTTATAGAGCACTTGCCCAGCTTGGGCTCCTCCCTAGCACTACCAACAAAAAAGGGGAGAAGGGGGAAATTCTGAAATGCCTTTTTACTTGCAGACATGAAGCTTTGCCTAGAGCACTTTGTGTAAGTTCTCAGAATTCAAATCAACCCTACTATTTGAGCTGACGGAGAAATTCCTACTAGCTGAAGTTTATTCCAGCCACCAATTATCTTCCCCGCTTTTGATTCTCTTCTCCATCCTCCATAACTCCCTCCATTCCATTCCTGCCTCTCTAGAATTGTAAACAAAAGCAAAATCAACGTGAATAGTTTGGTTTCTTTTTAACTTTTCTAGATGATCATAAACACATAGAAAAATTTGCTATTTTGTTTCTAAAACACGGGCTAATATCATCCTATGTCATTTCTTTTCTAAAGTTCTCATGAATTTTCCCCAAAATGCTAGACATATATCCCCAACTATTTTAATTGTTAACTACATGATATTTTCTAGAAAGGATTTATCATTATTTCAACTTTTCACCAAGAAATATTCTTAAGGTTTTTTTTTGTTTTGTTTTGTTTTGGTTATCCCAAACAAATATTTATATAAATGTCCAGATAGATTTAAAAAAAAAAAAACTTGTGTCCTAAGTCACCCATTTCTATAGAACAATCATCCAAGCATGACCAGATGAAAGGTTGTTACTAGGCACTTAAAATGTCAACTCACAGACAGGGATCATTAAAGGAATTCACATTCTCATTTGGAATGGAAAGAATCTGTGTTTCCCTAAACCTTTGTAGCAAACACCATAATACTATTTAAAAAAAAAAAACAACTGTCCACATGGTGGATTAAAAAAGAAATAGTTTCACTTAAAATTTAATGTCCTAATGAGAATATTCAAGTGAAAAAATCATTTCCATATGTCCATTTCTTGCTTGCATTTTTCTTCTATAAACCCATGCTCATATCCTCTGCCTAGATACCTATTCTTTTTATTTCTCATCAACTTCATGAAGTCTCATTAATTTTAGCAACATGCACATGGCCTGTATTCTCTCTAGGCTTATATTTCTACTCTTTTGTTTAATTTTGTCTTGCTATTATCACTATTATACACACTGCAGTATGCATCTACCATTAATAGATGGCTTCAGAGATTCCTGAAGTATTCAAAGCCTCTCTGCCATTAATTTATGCATTTCCCCAATGATTCTTCAAAGCATTTTTATAATGGCGAGGCTTTCCTTTTGAGGTTTACGTCTGCACGGGTTGTGATTTAACAACTTTTATTCCAGATGTTGAGCCCGTTTAGCTAATGCCATTCAAACCATTGCTTTGTACTGAAAAGAAATGCAAACTTTAAATGAAGTAAGCCCCCACTTGTATTTGAATCTGTTCTGTGCTCTCCATTTAGTCCTCCAAGGATCAATCTTTCTGTTTCTGGCAAACTGAATACTTCTGTGATTAGGATGTTTTATAAGGTAAATCCTATCAATTTTCCTTGAACCCTCAAAAACTATTCTCCTGTATGATCTTCAAAAATACCAGTTTGATCTAACTTACTAAAGAAATGAACAACCAGCCACACATGCTGATTACAATGGTTTAAAATCTTTATATTAATTTGGGAGAGCAATACTGTGAAGATATCAAGACTTTCCACACAAGAACATGGCATGTGTCATTTATTGAGTTACATATGATAAAATGTTACATTTGATGAAATGTTCCTCAGACAGGTCTTGGAATTTTCTTGTTAAAATTATCCCTCCTGTTTTATGCATTACTACAACACAAAAGTCAGTGGCCTAGCAGGACTTCCAGATCATACCAGGTTGAGAAACCATGATGTAACTCAATTATAAAGAAGCAGTATCTTGAGTTTGGAGGGTGGCAGGAAGCCCCTCTTTGCCTCTTTTTCTTTTTCAATATTGTTTTTTAGTTGTAGTTGGATGCAATATCCTTATTTTCTTTATTTTTTTTATGTGGTGGTGAGGAAGGAACTCAGAGCCTCACGCATGCGAGGCAAGCGCCCAACTACTGAGCTAAAGGCCCGGCCCCTGGCCCCCTTTTCTATTACTCCTTAAATACAATCAGAAACCTCAAGAGTGGTCTTTTGAAAACTGCTCAAGCAGTACAGCCTGATCCTCACTGTAGATCCTGATTGCTTTTCATTTCCCTGAACTGGAAAGTCCAATCTATCTCCCCTTCTGGACCCACCTAGCTGCAAACTTCCTGAATGGGGGGCACCCCTTTGAGAGCATTGTTGATCCTTTCGGTTCTCTCTTGATAGCTTGGCATTCAGGTGGCTTCCTACCCTCAGCTGACCAGTTCCCACTTACTAAACGGAATGTATGTGCTGAAGAGCCCTTCTCCTTGATACAGCTCCTGTCCTTCATGGCCCCAGCTACAGCTATGCTCTGTTGCCTTCTTCCCGGAGATGGCCAGGTCATGTCACTCTGCCCATTGCTGTCACAAATTCACTGAATAAAATAGCATCACTGAATAAAATAACCCGGACACAGTAGAGAGTAGAAGAGATGACACTAGAGCTTAGGAAGGAAAGGGGGAGTAGGGATAGGGGCAAGTTGGATAATGGGTCCCCATGTATAAAGCTAGATTGGGGAACTGGTTCCAGTGTTCCACGACATAGCAGGGTAACCATAGTCTATAACAATTTATTATGCATTCCACAATAACTAGAGAAGAACTTGAAGGTTCCCAACACATAGAAATGATAATGGTGGATGGAAATGCTAATTATCCTGATTTGATCATTATAGATTATATAATACGTGTCCCAAAATATAATATTGAATCCCATAAATAAGTATGTTAATTGAAATTTTTAAACATTTAGGAATACTGATTTATCTTCTAGCATATGCTCAGAAGGAAATTTTTTAAAAATGTGATAATCTGGCCTTCTTTAATCATTCACCTCTTTTTATTGACAAGAAACATGACTGTCATAAAATTATTTATTTTAAGCCTAAGATGCAGATTTTATTTACCATTTTTATGGCAAAGTAAAATAGGAGGATTTTGATTACTTTGAGAGTGAAAGTTCTGGAATGTGTCTTTCCAGATCCACGTCAGAAACACTGGGAAGACTAGTTTTCCTTGATCTCATGTAACATTCATTCACAGTCAATATATATTAAATGTTTGCCTCCTGGATATATGTGGGCAATTTATTAGAGTTTATATTTTGTAAAGACCAACTATTTGGTGTCATGTGTTTAATGACATTAAATATCAGGTTAATCAACAAATCTTCCCAACCTTTTCCTACAAGAAAGTTCTTTTCCACTAGAATATTTTTCAAGGAAATCTGCCTATATCATGAAATTAGAAACAAAAGCAATTTTAACTAATTTTTTTGTACTAAGGATTAAATCCTGAGGCACTATACCACTGAACACATTCCCAATTCATTTTAGTTTTTATTTTGATACAGGCTTTCACTAAGTTGCTAAGGCTGGCCTCAAATTGGCCATTCTCCTGCCTCAGACTCCCAGGCTGCTGGAATTTTAGGTGTGTCCCACCACATCTGGCAATAACCATATTTTATTTACATGAGGAATACCAATATTCTCCTAGAAAATTAAGTTTCTCTTATAACAATGTAATCATCATTGTCATTTGGAAAGCCAACTTTTCAATGTCCCCCTACATATACATATCTCATAAACATGGAATGTTTCTACCTGTTCTTTGACGGAGGCGAGGATGGCAGAGGTGGTTTCCGTTTCAGAGCCGTCCCCATTGGAGGTGTTTAAGCCAGGGCTCAGGGAGCTGGTCTTCTCAGAGGCTGACGAAGGCTGGTCTGGGACAGGCATAGCTCCTGCAATGCAAAGGACAGGCAGGCTCAGGAAACTGGACATGGTCACTCCAACGGACATACCCATCAGACAGCCCCAGAGCACAGGTGGGAATGAGGAAGCTTACACACTGCAGGCAGAACATGGCGCAACTGTAAAGGAGGAAACACTAGGAGGAAACAGCACAGCCCCCACTTTATGTCCACCCCAAGCAAATCTGCAATGGTCCAACATGCCTTTGTGTTGTATCTCTGAGATCAGTGGGGGAAGAAAGGGCAGAGGGGGAAGAAACAAGCAAGAGTCTAAGGAATGAAGAGAAAGGAGATGAAGAAATGATGAGTCTAAGAAGCTCCTGTAACTGCAAATTTATGTTTTAGGCAAATTTATTACTCTGTCCTATTGGTATATTTGCAACTCAAGTGTACCCATTGTAAGGAGATGATCCCATATAAATAGTCCATAATCACCAATAGTAGAAATAACATAAAAAGCTTTGTGGGTATTGTGAAATCCAGTCAGTAACTAGTGGATCCCATAGACATATACCTAGTCCTGACTCCAAAACAGAAAAGGCCCATTTTCCACACTTTATTTTTATTTTATTTTCCCATTTTATTTATGGGGTGGGGAGAAGAAACTCAAATCACATTAACCCCGGTGCATAAAGGGATACACATGTGCAGGTTAAAAAGCAAGTTTTCTTTCTCACACAAATGAGACTGGTGTAGTCTGGATGGCCACAACGTCCTACCAGTTCACATACTGATCTAACTCCCAAGGTTGGTGGGGTTGGGAGTTAGGGCCTTTGGAAGGTGATTAGTCATGGAAGGAGAGCTCTTATGAACAGGGTTTAGGCCTTTATACAAGATGCCTAGGAAGGACTCTTTGCCCCACCCACCTTGAGAGAACACAATGAGGGGCCCCAAGTATGAACCAGGAAACAGGCCCCTGCCAGGAACCCTCGAGGGCCTTCATCTTGGACTTAGTCCCTAGAAATGTGAGAAATAACACATTTTTTGTTTGTTTGTTTTATTCTTTTTGGTACCAGAGTTTCAACCTAGGGGTGCTCAACCACTAAGCCACATCCTCAGCCCTATTTATTTTTTTTTTAATTTTGAGACAGGGTCTTGCCATGTTTCTGAGGTTGGCTGTGATCTTGTGATCCTCCTGTCTCAGCCTCCCAAGCCACTGGGATTGCTGATATGTGCCACCATGCCAGGCAATAAGATGTTTTTTAAGAGCAGACTGAAAGGACTAAGACAAACATATATCATCTAGTAATGACCACCAACAGAGAAACCAATCATTAACTGAGGGCCATCTTTACCAAGGCATTACAAAAAACCCATCTCAAGAAGTAAATGGGAGTAAATAAGAGTCAATTTCATGCCTACACCTGCTACTGGTCCCTAGGGACCAGTGTGGCAAGATAGTAAAGCATATTCCCTATTATACTATAACTAAGTATCATTTTGCACCAAGTGACAGATTTTTCAGGGTAGCTCTTTCCCTGTGTTACTAGCTACATTTATCTAATAACAGATCTATGCAAACCTTAAAAAGCCCAATTACACAACTTTTCTTAAAACACAGAATAAAAAAGTGCCATTCAATTTTTTTTAATTGAACCTTCTAACTATCTTTTGATTTGCTTTTATATTTTGAAGCAACTTACTATGATTTCACTACAGGAGATTAGAATAACATTGGAGAAATTAATCTTGGAGAGATTTTTAGTTACTAATATTAACAAAACAGAATTTGAGTAAAGAGTGCAGATCAGATCAAATACGATTTGGCAAAATGCAAACTTGCTTAAAATGTTCAAAATACTTGAGGGGATGGAAACTGACAGGAGGAAAGAAAGAGACTTAAGTAATTTTGGTGGTGGGGTTGGGAAGAGCACAGTAAAGAATATCTATGCATTTTCATTGTTTCTGACGTGGTTTTTTAGTTGATCAAATCTCATTACTATATAGAACACAGATACATTAATATACACTGTGCCAGTTGAAGTAACTGAGACCCGGGATCTGTCACCTAAGAGAAGTTGGGAGATGGAGAGAGGTGCAAGGTGGAAATTCAGAAAGAAGGAAAACAGCAGCTCTGGGTGCTTGGTCAACTCCAGTTACCAAGATCCACCCTGACTATGATGTACTATGATGGCTTCCAGAGGGGACTCCACACAGGAGAGCTTTCTCTGAGAAGGGAATCTCAAGTTTTAAATTATTATTCTAATTTTTATGTTCTCTGAACTTCATTTGGCCCATGTTAATTCAGGTACTGGGCTAGTATTATTATTAACACATTTTCTGACAGAGAAAATGTCTGAGGTCTTAAATTTATTAAGAAACTTAAGTGGTCTAGAACTCATGTTTTCTCCCCTTTCATTCCTGTTTTAGTGTTTTTTTTTTTAATGTCTACTTCCTTTTGAACGTTTATGACCCCCTAAATGCTAGTCTACCACCTAAATTTTACAGAATATAACTCTTAAAAGAATGACAGTGATCTCTTATGATAAAATATGGGATTTAATAGGCACCAATCTCATTTTGTCCTTAGGCAATTGACAACTTGACGCACGTGTTCAAGGGAAGTGTGGGCCTGTCTGCCCCCTTTCTGTTGTTCTATAGAAAGGAGTGAAGCCTTAGGTCTTACCCCACCACCCAGAGCTACTGCTATCTAAGGCAGCCACCACATCTATCTGCAAATGACTTGGAATAATGTCCATGGCTTATAACTCTTAATATCCAGACTTCACCTCAGCACTGGTCACTGCTGTGTCTGGATGACAAAGACTGTCAACTTCCACTCCCATCTTCTTGGCTCCCAGCAAAAGAAGAGATGGGTGAGATATGAAAAGACCTGCTGCAACTCAGCCCGGGATCACCACATGGAAAGTATACATAAAGACCTTTAAGCCTCCGGATTTTGCATTAATATGGCCATGTACTTTAGTCTTAATCAGAACTAATCCACTAAAAATGAGTATTTAAACGGTGTTAAACCCAGGGAATTACCAAAGCTCGGAAGCAAAAAGAAGAAACAGATAGAGGAGGAACAGCCATCAACAATACTGCCATCCCAGATAAGTGTGCTCACTTGGGGATTTGAGGAATTATTTTTTTTCCTACTATAACTTATCTGTATAGAGATTTTTACATAATGGAGAACTAAGGTAATAATTGTAAAAAAAAAATTATTTTCCTGCTCAGCAACATCTTATGAACAATTTCTTGTGTCAACAGTAATTATTTTGTAGTTTAATGATGTAATGAACACATATATTTCGATGATCTCTACAGATCAAGATTTACTTACTTATGCTCTTTTTGTAATTTTTAATCTCACTTTTGCATCTCTGATATTTTCAACAAACTTCCAGAAGCAGAGTGAATGAAGTAAGGAATGTGTATATTTTTCAGACTTTTCATAGCAAAAACACAGGGTCCTGCAGCCAGGCTGACCCACAACTCTGGCCCCTGTGGTGTAATGACAAAGCCATTTCCCCACCTGTCCCCAGCACTGGCTGGACCCTCCCATACCTTTACCAGCATGATACAGAAAAATGCATCCCTGCCTACAAGTACAGTGGCTTTTTGAGACAGATTTATTCCTTTATACACAAGTCTTCACACCCTTCCCACAATGTCTCTGTGAAAAGTCTTTCTGTGTAATAGAATTATAATCTGCAAATATACAAGTGATATTTTAGGCCCATTTTCCACGTTAGAAAAGGACAGAGTAGTGAGGGACAAGTAGCCCTGAATTTTGGGTTTGTTTTTTTCTGGCAAAAGTTGGCACTATCAAGTGCTATGTCCATAAAATAGCAAAACAAAAACTACTTCTGGGCCTTCGCATGCTGCTCTGTGCCCATAAGCATGAGCAGTACTGTGCACTGAGTTGTGTCCCCTGAACACACACTGAATACAGCTCCAATTCCCCATATGGTTGTATTTGAAGACAAGGCCTTTAGGGAGGTAATTAAGGTTTCATGAGGTCACAAGGCTAGGGCCCTAATCCACAAGGACTGGTGTCCTCATAAGAACAGAAAGAGAAAAAGCTAGCTCTCCTGTGCACACACAGTTCCAAGGCCATGTGAAGATACAGCAAGAAAGCGCCACCTGCAAGCCAGGGAAGAGAGCTGTCACAGGAACCAATGCAGATGGCACCTTGATCTTGGACTTCCTGTTGCCAGAAGAGTAAAAAATAAATTTGTGTTGCTTAATGGTACTTTGCTATGGAATCCCAGACATTACGCTAATACAAGAAAGATCTGGTTATTCTCAGGTATCATTTCCTAAATTACCTGGGGGGCATGAGCATGGGAGTCTTGTAACTGATGGTAGCAGGGTGTAATTCCAAAATGAATTAAAGTATCAGGAGAAGGCCTACCTCCTGCTTTTCAAATCAGCACATGTGATAATGGGCTTAAAAAGAGATGCATCCCTTCATATGAAATAAGCCTAGAGAACAAAACACTACCTTAAAAACCTCCATAATACTGCCATTCTCACAGAAGCAGCACTCAGAAACCAGAACAGTTGGCTGGAGTGACCATAACAGGGAAAACAGGTAGTCCCCATACCCAGGCTCCTGTTCAGTATGAACTCATATCAAATGTAATAAGGTGTTGTGGTGTCCAAAGAATACTCCAATCTTTTCTTTCCCAAACGTAAGATGCTATAAATTCACATTATACTTTATAACATATTAAATATCCTCTGCGTTTTAGAATACCAAACACTGCTCCTCTCAATTCAGGGATGATATCCAATATCATATTTTATTGCTACCCATCATACAGAAAGAAAGCAACCTAAAGATTTTTTTTTAATACTCTAAGTTGCTTCTTCTGTAGTCCTTTCTGCCTAGCAACGATGACTCTGACATCAATACATGGCCATCTTCACAAAATAACTGGTGGGTTCCATGTCACCGTCACCCAGCTAAGTGACTCACCTGCAATTTAACATGGTGCAATTTCTTGACTCCCCCTCACCTCCAATTTGACAATTAGCTCCTTTGGTTATGATATGGTCTTTGCTCCTACTGAGCTGCCCATCCCTTCTCTGTGGTTCCTGACCTCTTATCCTTTCAAATTTCCTCTCACTTTGTCACTTCTATGGCCCAATACTCTGACATGACAGAGGCCAGTTTCTTTATTCCTCCCAGGCAAGCAGGTACCACCTGCTTCAAATTCTAACTCTTCAAATCCTTTGCATGCTGTTGGACTCAGGAGCAATTTCATTAGTTAGACTTGCAGTTTCCAATGTGGCCACCCCCTCATCACATGTGGCCATAGAAATTTTAATTGAATATTAACATTAAAAATCAGCTCTTTAGTTGCTCTGTTCACATTTCAAACCCCAAATCCATGCACCTTTTTTCTGTGTTAGTCAACCTTCAATCCCTATAATGAAATATCTGAAAAAATCATCTTATAAGAGACTTATTTATTTTGGTCACAAATATGAAGTTCTAGTCCAAGATCATGTGGACCCAATGGTTTTAGGCCTCTGGTGGAGGTGCCAGACAGAACAGGTGGAGAGTTCATGGTAGAGCAAACTGACCTCTCATAAAGCCAGGAAGCAAAAGAGGAAGATGAAGAGGTCAGGTGCATCACCAGGACCAAAGGACTTTCCATTAGGACCAACCTTCTAAAGATCCCACCACCTCCTATTAGTACCACCTAGGAACACATGAAGCTTTTCCAGATCCAAACTAAACCAGAAGGAGGCCCTGCCTACAAACCCTCAAACCAAACCCATCTGCCTGTGATTCTCCTTCACTGCCAACATCTGGGCAGCTGAATGCACCAGACAGAAACCATATAGTGATGTGAACCAGGGAACATACAGACCAATGCTTCCAAGCTTGCTCGTCAAGAGTTGGTTCCCCATTTCCCTTTTCTTCACACAGGTCTCTCTACCTTCTACTTTAGAGTTGGTAAAAGCTTCTGTGAATTGTCTCACATTTCCTCTCCAGGTTCAGTTGACAGCTTCAATTCCCAAACATCTGATGTGACTTTCCTGGACTCCTCTGACACCACAGGAGCACATCCTGTGTGCAGCCACTCCTCACCTTACATCCTTCCCTCATGTGGATCAAAGTTATCTTCTGATCTTCTGCGCAGGAGCCCCTCCCTGCCCTGGATCTTATGTGCAAAACACAAAACCACCATCCCAATAGATAGGCTCTAACTTTATTTCCAGGATGAGGCAGCACTTTCACAATGTACTGTCACCTTACACCATCTTCAGCAAGAATACTCCAAATATTGTCACCAAAAAGCCAAATGTGAATCTGAGTAATTTAATCTGATAGAATTTAGTGTATTTCAGCATATTTGATTTTAATGTTCTTCTGCTCCACAAGTAACACTTAAAGCACTGTGTAACACTAAGCATGAACATGTCTTTATTAATATTATTAATATTAGGATGCACAGAATACATGCTTTAGTATCAACTAGCAGCATCAAGACCAATATGGGACACCTCATTTTGGCAATCACTATGGCCACCCAAACTGCAATTCTTTATTTGCAGTTAGTATGTCATTATCAGAACTAGACACAGCATCATTCTCCCTCAGATTTGCTCTGTCCACATACAAATATAACCATCCTTACATCTTACTTTTAAAAGAGAAATTTGAAATTACTGCTTGTCATAATACAAATAACATAATAATAAATCATTGTCAAAACTAAATGCAATTAGGGCAGAAACTCAATCTGTCTTGATCTATCTTCAATTTCCCACACCTAGCTCAGCTTCTGATATATAGCAGCCAGTTAATAAGTATTTGTTGCGTTAATGCATGAACTATTAGAGTAAAATCAATAGTGGGTGCTTACTAGAGCATATAACGTAAGTAAAATGGGCTTTACATTAGGAGCATTTCTCTATATGGTATTTGAATGATTTATTTTGACTTAAGAAAGTGCTTTTCAGAAAGGCTTTTGCTTCTGTCAATTGCCTGAGAACGGTGTACCCTGATATTTGGATTTTCAGGTACAACCATCAATCAAGTAGTCTTCTGGGACCTGATACACATAACTAGAAACTTACAAAAAGAAATCTGATAGACCAAGTGGAGCACAGCATGCAAGGATAGGAAGCAGCAGCCCTGAACTCTATTACGAGCAGCTGCAAGGACACTGGGAGGCAAAGCCAGGGGCTGGAGAAATGTATCTAAGATGTTGGGGGTGAGGGCCAGGTATTATTCATGGAGTCACAGACGCTGACATTTGTCGCTGTAGTGAAGAGGGGACTGAAGTGTAGAGAGTTGTTGGGATCTGAATGTCAGATTCACCCTCAAGTCAAAGGCAAGGGATGATTGTATCACCCAGCTGTTGAGAGAGTGGGAATGGTTGCAGCTGAACAAGCGGAGAGGGTCAGCAAGCCTGTCCTGTGTCATTGCATGGGCTATTAATCATTGAGGACGATGGGACCAGCCTGAGTATCTGACTTAAGATCCACCTGGATTATTATTCTTAGTGACCTGAATTAGTTTGAAGGTATAAAGAAGCTTTTATGGAAGATGCCAGAGAGCAAGATGTGATGGCATTGCTCACACGTGGGAGAGACCGTGAGCAGCCCAAATGGAGCAGGATGAAATCAGTGAGGATAGGAGACTGTCTTCCTTTGGCTCTTCCTTCTGAGTGTCTCCCAGGCCTGTTTCCAGAGGTAACAAACATTTTCATCCAGTCTTAGCATACATATGTCAACAAAAGGTGATTCTTTCAGAAAACAAGCCCAGTAGATGAGGATGGGTGGCCGCTACCCCTGACCCCTGACCTCTGTTCCAGACAAGCTTATAACATGAGATAACAGACCAACACCAGGGTGAAGCAAAGCCAGCCAACAGATAAGGTTCTGATGGTGACAGAGGACAGGTTCCTCAACTGCAATAAGGGCTCCCACAGAATCTCAGGAGGGAAGAGATGGAAGAAGACAGAATTCCGTTTAGTGGAATGACTGTGGGTGGAAGTGCAGAGGGTTTGTTAGTCAGCTCTTCATCACTGAAACCCGACAAGAGTAATTTAGAGGAGGAAAGATTCATTTTAGCTCATAGCTTCCGAGTTCTCGGCCCATGGTCAGCTGGCTCCATGATTCTGGGCTAGAGGTGAAGAAGATCATCATGGCATAAGGGCATGGAGGAGGAAAGCTGCTTAGCTCACAGCAGCCAGGAAGCAGAGAGAGAAGAGAAAGGGGATGAGGGCACCAGATGCATTCCCCAACAGCACATCTCCAGTGAGGACCTTGAATTTGTTAATGATCTTGAACTTAAACTTGTTAATTTTAGAAAATAACCATTTTTTTAACAAATATATTATTAACAAATGACACGAGACATTCTCACAACTGTGGAATCCCAGTGGACCAAAACAACGAGTGTCCGAGGAGTCCATACCTGTTTCCTGTCACTGAACCTCATCTACATTTGTCTTTGCAAGGCCTTGCACAGCTGAGACTGGATGTGCAAATTATGTCTCATATGCTTACTACTAAAGGAGACCTCACACTTGATGTCCACATAGGTCTAATTATACATGGCTCCCAGACAGCACCACAAAAGGCACCAAATTCAACATGGTTCTTCATCTCTTACCAGGGCACTTGCAAAATCTTCCTAACCTGCCCACTTTCCTGCATCTGTGCCTCCATCAAACAATTCTCCACACTCTTTATTGGGAGCCTCAATCTCCTTTACCCAAAACCTGAACATGACATCCTGTTTTTCTAAATTTATTTCAGTGGTCATCAGTACCTAGACCAGAGGCTTCCAAACTTTGAGACAGAAAATGTATCTTAGACCATGACCCAGTGATACTCAACAACATATTTTACCTGGGAAAAAAACAGTCATGAAATAGGAAGCATTACAGCATGAGATGCACCACATTTCCAACTCTATCTTAATCATTTGCATTAGCATTCCCAGTGGAAAGTTAAACCCTTTAATTGATGGAAGGAAAACAGTTTGGAAACCATTGCCACAGAGGATGAAGTCTGGTCTCCTTTGCACCACGGAGGAGGCTGTTCCACGCCCATGTTCCATGGCCCATGCTTAATTCTCCATTCTCAAGACCCACATCCCTGCCTTCCCTGCCCAGCACACAACTTATGCTATGGATATACCAGTTTCCTGTAGCTCCCAGCACATCTCACTGAACTGCATTCACATGCAGGGTTCTCCTCCACCACGCCTTTATCACTCCCAGAACTGTGAAGTGACAACCCCCTTCCACCTTCTCCTTCCCCGTCCGGCCCACACATTTCTTCCTCTCTGCAGCCCTCTGGACAAGTCTAGACATCATGAATCACCTGCTCCTCACCACTACCTTGACAGTGGGAACCTTCCCCAGGCACTGCATTTATCACCATGAGCAGTAATGGTCTGACCTCTTCTGGGATTTAAAAAGAAAATCTTTAATGTTTTTGAAAATAGAATGCTTCTTGATATGACTGTGGTCCCCTTTTCCTCCAAGCTATTTGGGATGGATTTTCTGTCACTTGCAACTAAAAGTGTTATTAAATCAATGATATACAGAAATTTATGGAAACATCATAAATTTGCATTTTACAGTTCCTAATTAGGTCATGAATTCTTTGAGCACAGAAACTTTGTTTCATTCATACACACACACACACACACACACACACACACACACATTGGTTCTAGGGAATGAGCCCAAGGGCAATTAACCCCTAAAAGACATCCCAGCCCTTGTTGTTTTTTATTTTGACACAGGATCTCACTAAGTTACTTAGGGCCTCACTAAGTTGCTGAGGCTGGCTTTGAACCTGTGATTCTCCTAGCTCAGCCTCCCCAGCTGATGGGATTATATGCACTTACTAATTCATATTTATGACACCAGTGCTTAAAATAGTGCCTAGTAAGGAGCTAGTGTCATTAATGTTTATTGAACAAGTGAAAGATTTATAATTTAAAAAATGCCAAAAAATGTTACATTACAAAACTGATAATACTGATTGATATATAAGTGTCCTATGAATCTGCTCAGGTTTGTACAACAGATATATTCAAATCTATGAGTCTGGGCAATATATACACAAAATTAAAGTAGCCAAAGCATTTATATTTGTGACAATCATAGCTACATCGATATTTATAATGGGAATGTCCAGATCATCAGATTAATTTTCATGATGAGACAATGTTTCAGCCTTCATACTTAGTAAGAATTAGATAGGGAGGTACTTCTGAAATCAATAACCACCCTAGCTCCCCTCAGACAATGCAAATATGTTTCAAGAGCTGATGGATGAGAGTATTAAGCTACAGGGACACTTCTCATGCCAGATAAATAAAGTCCAGTATTCTGGAATTGCAAACTCCTCATGGAATAGTAGATTGAGCAGAAACTGAAACACAAAGTATCTTAAATTGTGTCTCTCTCTGTGTATGAGTGAAATTCTAATGCCTTCTATGATAAAGAGACTCAGTGTAGTTTGAGTGTTCTTCTAGCTGAAACTTAAAGAAGCTCCTCTCATAGGCCTCCTCAGACAGTAGTGCCCAGGACACTCTGTCACAGCCAATGTCTCTGAGGCTAGAGATTCCCTTCACACACAGCTCCAGCAGGCTGAATCCATCTTACCTTGAATCTATGCAAGGTGCTCAACAGTATCCATGCTGAAAGTGAAAAACAACTTGTCTTCCCAAATACACTCCCAATAATATTTTTTTGAAAATGTAGTTTTCCATTGTATATTCCCCTACTCAACCACGGATTTGCATGTTAAAATCTAATGCCAAAAAAAAAAAAATCATGCTTTATAGCCAGTTCAAAACAATTTAACCATTTTGAATTACTAATGCTGTCACAACCTATTTAACAGAAAGTTCCAAATGCCAGCCACACACTAGTCAGTAACATATCTTACTACACAGTATTTGAAAGTGTCCACTCAAATTATGGCAATTTACCCTTCATATTGACTGCGATCACATATCTGACACTTCAAAATTTCTTAAGATACTGGAGTTTAACCACTTCTTCCACCTCATAATTATCCATGGGCTGTCAAGGACCAAATCCCACACTGTAAATAAATATCCCCATCAGCCAACACGTTCAACACATCCCAGCAGCTAAACTGTCATTTAAATTTAAGTACAGAACACAGAGTTTCCACTATTCTTATACAACTTTGGTTGGTACCATTGACTGGGAAAGTTTTCAAATAAATACTTCTGTTGACCTGAAAATAAAAGAAAAGCAAAAAACGAATAGAGTAAAATAATTTTTCATGTCTGGCAACATATGTTTACAGTTTTACTCACAAACAAGAAATTTTGAAACCTTATTAAGTGTTATAATTTGTGTATTATATTCTATGACTTCAAGAAAAATGTAGTCTTTGTTTAGAGTATTAAATCAAAATTATACATACACAAGAGGTTTTATTGTACTTGTGAAGGGTACAAAACAAAGAACCTCTTCTGTGTGTATATTTATGTACATATTTATATTCATTAAATATTATTCCTTATGGGTTTAAATATCCTGGCATGTAACCAATAATTTTACACAATTGACAAATAATTGTACATTATGTAAAGGTGACTACTGATCCCTAACCCTACTTTTGCAATTTTTTTCTTTTCAATTTCATTTTGTTTAAATCTAAACATTACTCCCCTCAAGGCAAATTATAATATTTCCTTATTACCAAATATATTTTTTCTCAAAATAAGACACTCTCAGATGTTGTCCTTTCTCCAGTTACCTCTTAATGAATATATGAACATTTCATCTGCTTAGTGGTTCTAACCACCTCTGTTAGGGTTGGCTTGGGAGAGTGCGATGATCTTAAATTATGTCCGCAATTCTTTGGTGCTTCTCTCTTCAGAAAGTAGAGCTTAATCCACATACTTTGAGAGTTGTCTAGACTTTGTACCTATTTACAAAACAATGGTAGAGGAATGGTGTGGTACTTCTGAGAAATACAAGTCCTAACAGTCCTTGTGACATCTATCTTGATCTCTCTTGCATCATTTACTCTGGGGAATGAACTGCCATGTTGAGCAAACACTCAAGCCCCATGAGGAGGTCCATGGAGCAGAAAGTAAAGCCTCTGTCAATCAAAGGCAAAGCTCTGAAGCCTCAGGCAGCAGCCATAGGAGTAGGCCATATTGTGAGATCAGATCCTGAACCCCAGACATGCCTTCTTATGACAGTCCTGCTGACACCTTGATGGGAATATTGTAAGAAATGCTGCTCTACAAACACCTAGTTAAGCTGTTCCTGAATTCCTGACTCACAGAAACTCTGAGATAAATATTAGTTTGTTCAGGTGTGAAGCTCTCAGGCAGTATATTTTGTAGTAAGATATCCTATAATTCACCTATTAAAAAAAAGTTGGGGCAAAAAAAAAAAAAAGAATTGCACTAAAGAAGGGTAATCATGGGGCATTTAGGAAAGTCAGGCTAAATTTGATTTATAGGCCATAAATGCATGATATAATAGTCCTAAATGTTTTTTTCTCTCTCTTTCTCTAGAAGGGTATTTTCTCTAATATCTTACAGCAAGAATGTTGCTAAAGCCCTCCTAACCTGGTCTGTGCACAAGAAAGGTAGGGACAGAATCTAGAAGCTAAAGGAAAGGATTCCAGGGACAAGGATCAGTATAAATTTAGATTTGAAACAACAAGAATAACAAAAAAAGATATGCTGAATATTTTTATGTTATTTTAGGGCTTGTCCCATAATTCTGACATTACAATACTTTCATGATGGTCTTTTAGACAGAGGCACGTGGAATGAGTCACAATTAGGGTAGGCCAGAGACTCTGCTTCCGTCCTCAAGATTTATTCTACATGATCCCTCAGAATTTATGATTCATTACAAACTTCTGTTTGCTGATTGGCAAGTTCAATGCTCATACAAAATCAGGGAAAAGAATATATAGATGATTAACATGAGTATAATTATGACTTCACAATACATTTTATATTTGTCTGTTTAAATATTTTTAAAGATGTTTCAAGATTTTACTGAATTGTGTACACATATTTAAAAAGTAAGCATTTGATATTTTTGCTGACGTTGATGATGCTATTTTTGAATATCCTGTCGAGTTGATGCATTTTGTCAACAGTTTTCTTTAAATATGCAGAAAACAATAGCCCCTTGTACATGAATAGTGATGAGGACAAATTGTTTTAATACCACAATGATCTTATCTTATTCATAGACTGCACCTCATTTAAAAAAATAGATCCTTGTACATTCAGGTTTCAACTGGTTTCCCTTAGTGAATGCCCATAATAATACTCAATTATCAAGGTACAACTGGTGCTAAGTTCCCGATGATTCATTTTCTGGCAGTACTTTCAGAAGATTCTCTTGGCAAGGGCTTTTCATTTCTTATGCATTCACATTCACGCCACTCTTCTGGCACATGACTTTCTTCCCCTTCTTCCACTAGTAGCCTTTGGGTCTTGGTGTGAACCAACTGTATTCTTCCCCAACCCAAAGTGGGGTGAGAATTACTAAGAATTTTATCTTAGTAAGTATTAGTGTTGCTCACTGGTTTTCCATTTTTTCTTTTATATCTAATAAAACATTTCATTAAAATCAGCCTCAATGTTATGAATTGCTTTGGTCAATAAATTAGAACTGAGTACAAACATGAGAAAGTCAGTATTGAGTCTGCATTCCATGTTTCCTTGCATTGGGAAATCATTTGAATCATACTAGGGTGGTAGAGGCATAAGAAGTTGTAGAGTGACAATGACGAAGAGGATGTTTGTTCACTTACACCAGACCTGATGCATGAGTGATGAAATAGACTTTTCATGAATTAATCACTAAGACTTAGATATTGGTTGTTATTGAGCATACCCAGCACATCCTAACTGATAGATACACTGTAATAGAGTGCATGATGGCATAGTTACAAAAGTTTCTCAGTAAAACAGTTAAAGTGCTAAGTGAAGTCAGCCAATCCCCCCACAAAAAATGTTGAATGTGTTCTCTGATATAAGGAGGCTGACTCATAGTGGAGTAGGGAGGGGGAGCATAGGAGGAACAGATGAATTCTAGGTAGGGCAGAGGGGTAGGAGGGAAAGGGAGCGGGCAGGGAATTAGCAAGGATGGTGGAATGTGATGGACATCGTTATCCAAAGTACATGTATGAAGACATGAATTGGTGTCAAAATACTTTATATACAAAGAAATGAAAAATTGTGGTGTATATATGTAATAAGAATTATAATACATTCTGCTGTTTATATTTATTTATTTATTTTAAAGATCAATTAAAAAAGTTAAAGTGATATGAAGTTCTCTTAGAAAAAATTTCTTCTGTATAACCTTTAAAGAAGAATTAATACCAATACTTTTCAAGTTATTTCAGGAAATAGAAAAAGAGGGATCCCTTCCAAATTCATTCTATGAGGCCAACATCACCCTGATTCCGAAACCAGACAAAGACACCTCAAAGAAAGAAAACTACAGACCAATATCTCTAATGAACCTAGATGCAAAAATCCTCAATAAAATTCTGGCGAATCGAATATAAAAACACATCAAAAAAATTGTGCACCATGATCAAGTAGGATTCATCCCTGGGATGCAAGGATGGTTCAATATATGGAAATCAATAAATGTTATTCACCACATCAATAGACTTAAAGATAAGAACCATATGATCATCTCCATAGACACAGAAAAAGCATTTGACAAAGTACAGCATTCCTTTATGTTCAAAACATTAGAAAAACTAGGGATAACAGGAACTTACCTTGACATTGTAAAAGCTATCTATGCTAAGCCTCAGGCTAGCATCATTCTGAATGGAGAAAAGTTGAAGGCATTCCCTCTAAAATCTGGAACAAGACAGGGATGCCCTCTCTCACCACTTCTATTCAATATAGTTCTCAAAACACTGGCCAGAGCAATTAGACAGACGAAAGAAATTAAAGGCATAAAAATAGGAAAAGAAGAACTTAAATTATCACTATTTGCGGATGACATGATTCTATACCTAGAAGACCCAAAAGAGTCTCCAAAAAGCTACTAGAACTAATAAATGAATTCAGCAAAGTGGCAGGATATAAAATCAACACACATAAATCAAAGGCATTTCTGTATATCAGCGACAAAACTTCTGAAACGGAAATGAGGAAAAACACTCCATTCACAATATCCTCAAAAAAAATAAAATATTTGGGAATCAACCTAACAAAAGAGGTGAAAGATTTATACAATGAAAACTATAGAACCCTAAAGAGAGAAGTAGAAGAAGATCTTAGAAGATGGAAAAATATACCCTGTTCATGGATAGGCAGAACTAACATTATCAAAATGGCGATATTACCAAAAGTTCTCTACAGGTTTAATGCAATGCCAATCAAAATCCCAATGGCATTTCTTGTAGAAATAGATAAAGCAATCATGAAATTCATATGGAAAACTAAAAGACCCAGAATAGCAAAAGCAATTTTAAGCAGGAAGTGTGAATCAGGCGGTATAGCGATACCAGATTTCAAACTATATTACAGAGCAATAGTGACAAAAACAGCATGGTACTGGTACCAAAACAGGCAGGTGGACCAATGGTATAGAATAGAGGACACAGAGACTAATCCACAAAGTTAAAACTATCTTATATTTGATAAAGGGGCTAAAAGCATGCAATGGAGGAAGGATAGCATCTTCAACAAATGGTGTTGGGAAAACTGGAAATCCATATGCAACAAAATGAAACTGACTCCCCTCCTCTCACCATGCACAAAAGTCAACTCAAAATGGATCAAAGACCTTGATATCAAATCAGAGACTCTGCGTCTGATAGAAGAAAAAGTTGGCTCCGATCTACATATTGTAGGTTCGGGCTCCAAATTCCTTAATAGGACACCCGTAGCACAAGAGTTAATAACAAGCATCAACAAATGGGACTTACTTAAACTAAAAAGTTTTTTTCTCAGAAAGAGAAACAATAAGAGAGGTAAATAGGGAGCCTACATCATGGGAACAAATTTTTACTCCTCACACTTCAGATAGAGCCCTAATATCCAGAGTATACAAAGAACTCAAAAAATTAGACAATAAGATAACAAATAACCCAATCAACAAATGGGCCAAGGACCTGAACAGACACTTCTCAGAGGAGGATATGCAATCAATCAACAAGTACATGAAAAAATGCTCACCATCTCTAGCAGTCAGAGAAATGCAAATCAAAACCACCCTAAGATACCATCTCACTCCAGTAAGATTGGCAGCCACTATGAAGTCAAACAAGGACAAGTGCTGGCGAGGATGTGGAGAAAAGGATACACTTGTACATTGCTGGTGGGACTGCAAATTGGTGCGGCCAATTTGGAAATCAATATAGAGATTCCTGGGAAAGCTGGGAATGGAACCACCATTTGACCCAGCTATTGCCCTTCTCGTACTATTCCCTGAAGACCTTAAAAGAGCATACTACAGGGATACTGCCACATCGATGTTCATAGCAGCACAATTCACAATAGCTAGACTGTGGAACCAACCCAGATGCCCTTCAATAGATGAATGGATAAAAAAAATGGCATTTATACACCATGGAGTATTACGCAGCATTAAAAAATGACAAAATCATGGAATTTGCAGGGCAATGGATGGCACTAGAGCAGATTATGCTTAGTGAAGCTAGCCAATCCCTAAAAAACAAATACCAAATGTCTTCTTTGATATAATGAGAGCAACTATGAACAGAGCAGGGAGGAAGAGCAGGAAGAAAAGACTAACATTAAACAGAGTCATGAGATGGGAGGGAAAGGGAGAGAAAAGGGAAATTGCATGGAAATGAAGGGAGACCTTCATTGCTATACAAAATTATATATAAGAGGTTGTGAGGGGAATGGAAAAATAAACAAGGAGAGAAATGAATTACAGTAGATGGGGTAGAGAGAGAAGATGTGAGGGAAGGGGAGGGGGGATAGTAGGGGATAGGAAAGGTAGCAGAATACAACAGTTACTAATAGGGCATTATGTAAAATTGTGGATGTGTAACCGAAGTGATTCTGCAATCTGCATTTGGGGTAAAAATTGGGAGTTCATAACCCACTTCAATCTAATGTATGAAATATGATATGTCAAGAGCTTTGTAATGTTGTGAACAACCAATAAAAAAGGAAAAAAAGAATAAATAGATACACTAAGTACCCCAATATATATTTAAAAAAAAGAAAAAATTTCTTCTGTCCCATTTTGCAGTTATTTTCTTTTGTCCTGAGGCTTTAGAAACCTGTGGTAGCACTGTATAACAGATCTAAGAGATAAAGAGTTCAAGCTTAATTATTGTCCTATTGAGATATTTTTCTGGTTTCTCAGTTTCCTCAAAACAGAGGAAACATTCTCTTTTTAAGATTTGTGCCAAAAAAAAAAAAAAAAGATTTGTGCCAGACTCAAAAATGTTAATTTTTGTTATTATGCTTTGAAAATGAAAAAGCTTTTGACTAGATACTAGAAAAATATTATAAAGTTAATTTTAATATTAAAGTGATCTTATCTTATACATTACTATATAATCAATATTTATTGACAAATGCACTATAATTACACATACAACAAAGCAATTTGTGATTTAAGTCATACATTCTTAAAAATCAAAAGGTATTTATTAACTTCTTGATATGTAAAAATTCCTATCATATAGATATTCACCTGTTCAGTGTAAAATTTAAGCAAATTGCCTCATCATATCAGGCAATTAAAGAAGCACACCACATAAATGTATACCTGAAATCTCTACTTAGTGAAATAATCAAAGGATAATTCAACAGTGAATTGCTCATGTACTTTGTTGATGAGCTTACAGTTTAACCAATACTAATCATCTTCTCCACCACACATTCTGAAAATTTTCAAGGATAAAATAAAAACTTTTTTTTTATGTGTTAACATTTTTATATCTGAATTTTCTCTCTCTCTCTCTCTCTCTCTCTCTCTCTCTCTCTCTCTCTCTCTCTCACACACACACACACACACACACACACACACACACACATAAAATCTAAAAAATGAAAGCAAATGAATTTAATGCCGATGCTTTAAGAATTTTAAATTGGGGCTGGGGATGTGGCTCAAGCGGTAGCGCGCTCGCCTCGCATGCGTGCGGCCCGGGTTCAATCCTCAGCACCACATACCAACAAAGATGTTGTGTCCGCCGAGAACTAAAAAATAAATATTAAAAAAAAATTCTCTCTCTCTCTCTCTCTCTCTCTCTCTCTCTCTCTCTGTCTCTCTCCTCTCTCACTCTCTCTAGAAAATGGTTTTAAAAGAATTTTAAATTATTAACAACAAGAAGCTGATCCACAGGTACAGAAAAATTAAAAATATAACTTACATATCCCTGTGATATGAATAAAAAACAAGAGTACCCAAAAACTAGAAAATTGGATAAAATATTGCATCATTTCTATTTGTTATATAAAAGTACACTAATTCTAAATATTTTAAGAATAATATAAATACACTAATTCTAAATATTTTAAGAATAATATATTTAAACTTAAAGAAAATATAATTACAATAGTAGTACATTGAGGCAATGATATCATTATAAAATATTCACTAACATATTTTAAATTTACATCACATTGATTGTCAAAAACTAAAAAATACAAAACAATAAGAACAATACACAGACAAATGTATCAAAAGTCACATTTCTATGGGTATGTGTTATGGTCTGGATATGAGGTATCCCCAAAATTTCCTGTGCTAATGCAGGAATATTCAGACATAAATGATTAGATGGTGAACACTGTAACCTGGTCAGTCTGACCTACATTGAAAGGACTGACTGGTGGTAACTGTAGGTAAATGTGCCTGGATGAATGAGGTATCCACTAGAGGCTAGGTCTGGGAGGGTGAATCTTCCCTGTGTCCCCTCCACTGCCTCTTGGTCACCAAGAATGGATTAGCACTCCTTCCCCACACCATTCTGCCATAATGTTCTGTCTCACCTTGGGCCCAGAGCAATGGAGTCAGCTCATCATGGACTACACCTCTGAAACTGTTAAGTCCAAATAAAATTTTTCTCCTCTAAGTTTTTCATGTTGGGTATTTTGATCACAGCAACAAAGAGCTAGTAAGTATGTTATCAACTTTCCCTTAACACATGCACAATTACATACATTTGTAAATATTCACATATACATATGTATACACACACATACACAAAAACCAAAATCTACACTTATCTATGTAACAAAAGTGGAATTATGCTTTACGTATTGTTCTGTTATCTTTTTATTGTCACTGTGTTTTGGAGATCATTTCAGGTCTAAACATATGGACTTATCATGCTCTTTTATTTGTATGCAACTATTCCATTGAACTGATATATCATATATTTAAGTCTTTCCTTTATAAAAAAAATTATATGCCTTTTTTTTCTTTTTCCTCATCCTTTTCTATTTCACTGATCTAAAGATGTTGAAATCAGCACCACTCTTTGACTCTGTATGCATATGAAAGAAGATTATTTCAGAATAGATTGCCAGGAATGGATTTTCTTTGTCTTAAGGATATGAAGCTCCTAAGCAGTGACAGATGTTGCCATCTTATCCTAAAATCCTTTCCAGTGGAGACTCCTCCAACAACAAAAAGGACCACACTGCACTTGTGCTCTGGCAAACCAATACGAGTGATTCTTTAACTGTTTCATAATGTGATAGCTGAAATGTAATCCATACTATTGTTTTCTTTTGCATTAAATGACATTTAAACCAAACAATCCATCAGACAAAAAGCTGATTCCAACCACAGAGAACAGAAACCATCTTTCTCTGGGTCACTTGTCACATGAGTGTGATCATGCCTCCTACAGCACTTTCCCCATTTCTCGGCAATGACGGATAAAACTCTTCTGACCCTCACACCAAATATACAAAATAACTACTCATGACTTCAGTTCACAAATGTAGAAAAACAAGACTCAGAAAAAGTAAATAACATATCTCTTCTCACCAAGGGTAGCCAAAAATGGTCAAGGATTTTAAAGTGAATTTCTGACACTATGATATGTACCATTTTGATTAGCTCCCAAAATTATCAATGTCTGAAAGTAACAGGTTTTTTTTTTTTTTTTTTTTTTGCAGTACAAATCCTATTATAAAACAATACTCGTTACTTTCAAGAAAGTTCGTGGGGTTTTTTTAAGTATTTAAATCTTTAAGTTTTGTCATGTAGATACTAATTTTGAGAACTTGAATAGGATAATATATTTTAAGTCATAATATATTTTAAAATGTATTTTTAATTGACAAACAGTAACTATATATTTATGGCCTATACTATGACATTTTGATATATATTTGCATTACAGAATGATATATCACACCACTTAGCAAGTTCATCACTTCATATTCTCATTTTCTGTAGTGAAAACACAGGAAACAAACAAAGCCTTATTATTTATTATAATCCCCACTGCATATAATGGATCACTAAAGTGTATTCCTCCTAACTGGAACTTTGTATTCTTGGATCAATATCTTCCCAATACCCATTCGCCACTTCTTTCAGCCTCAGCATACAAACCTTTTTAATATGTTGCAAAGTCAATCATCTTCTAAAGACTAAGATTGTTTAAAACTCCAGAGGCAAATTTCAGCAAATTTATTAGAAAAGCAACTTCTCTACATTTACAATTATTTTTGCAATTATGTCATATTTTTCAATCTTAGACAGCTAATAAATAGGTTTGTTTGAGGTGACACATTCCCAGGCAGAAATGATAATATTTAGCAATTTAAAATTCATTTTAACTGTTTTTTTTTCCTAGTACATTTTAAAGCAACATTAAGTTATTCCACATTTGTGGAAACTGTCCCTCCACCAACTGGGTTCCTACTTTCTACTCTCTCTTTGTGATGGATATTCACAATACCTCACATCAGAAGCAATTACCACTCTCTAATACAAAAGTTATTGCTAAATAACAATTTCAAATACTTTAATATTTAGTTATTATAAAATTAGTCAATTATAGGTGTTCAAATATATTATTGAACAAACTTAAATAAACAAGGATGACCATTAGAAAAGGAAATCATGGCTTCATTGTCTAGCCAAAAGAAACAAAAACTGAAACAAAATTTCTACCAATTAGGAAGGAAGCACACATCTCTGTCCCTGGAAATGTCTGAGCATTATTACCCTTGTCTTTCTGGAGGACGAGGTCCAAGAGCTGACTTGATAATTAGCTAGCATCCTTTGTTTCTTGTTTTTCCACATCTCTAAAACAGAATGGGTGGATGAAATTTCAACGAGTGAAGAATGATATTATATTTTAAAAGGATTGAAAAAAAGGGGAAACTCTACACTCTTTCCAACAGGAAAAACTTATTAACCTGAAAGGTCCATTAAGCAGCATGCAAATGAACTACTGAGATGGAAATTTTTTTTTTACAAATGTCCAAGGTCTCAAAAAAAAAAAAACTCAATAAACCAATATGTTTCTTTACAATCTCCAGCTCTGTAGGTACATAGATTTCAGTTAGACAAAAACATAAGTTACTACCACAAAATTTCTCTCTTACTTTCACTTTTTCTCCTATAAGCTTTCCTATCGGTTAATTTCTGTATGTCTTAGATGAAAAAAAAAAAAACAATGAAAATGCATTTGAAAATTACACCAGTCCTAGCTCATACACTAAAGTGTGTGTGTGTGTGTGTGTGTGTGTGTGTGTGTATGTTATACATGGATGGTACAAATGAGGTAAAAACTTGACACCAGACTTCAAGTTTTAAGCTACATTTGAATGAATATTTTTCTAGACAATATAAGACTGACATTAACTAAGCATACTTTATCTATACTAGGCACATTATAAGTTCTTCACCAATACTGTCTCAGTTACTACTCAATCCTGGGCTGTATTCCTATGATAGTCCCTTTTCCAGATGGTGAAACTGAGAGCCTGAAAGGTAACCCACCAAGGCAGCCAAAGGGAAGAGCCACTGTTCAAACCCAATGGCCTTTTCTTTTTTCATTCTACTATGCTGCAGTTCTCTAGGATGACTACTAATACTGACACCATCATAGAAATAATTCATTAATCAAAAACAAATCACTGACCACAGACTACATCAGGTCCAGAACTAGGTATTGAATATTGGATGTAAAAGATAAATAGGAAGTGGTTTCTTTACCACTGGGAGAAGTCCCAGGGAAAATAATGCACATAGAGATCAAATCTCAAATATGAATTTCAATTTTTGTTATGAAGAGGTAAAGTCTGTACACGAGAATGCCTTCAGAGGGCTTATTATTTTTGTGTTCCAGTACCATAATGACCAGTACGTACTCGGGAAGCTCTCCTGACTGGTCCATTGTGTAAGGCTTGCTGACCAGCCTCCTGCACCTGTGGTCAGCATACACTTCAGAGGAGCCTGAAGGCCCTCCTGACCCCACTGAGTAGACTACCAGTAGCATAGGTGTTGCTTCCAAATACCTTCATTCCCCTGTAGTTTAAATAATAGTTATATTACTTAATTACACAGGTGCAAACAAATGAGTTATAACTTCATGAACAACAAAAAAAAATAGTTTTTTTTTAATTCATTTTATTTTAAATGACTGCTTTGGTGAAGCTCCTTTAAGACGTCATTAAAAATGCTGTGGAATCAATTATAGATGAGAGGACTGTAAAGGGCAAGGGGATAATTATAAACAACTAGATTCTTCCTTCAGAATGCTTCACCGTTGTCAGGTTCCTTACTAACTTGAAAGAAACAGAAATTGTAAGTCATAGAGAATGCAGGCTGGCAGGCTGGGAAGGCAGGTAGCAAGTACTTTCACTTGACTCTGATGAGCAGACCCTTACTTCAACAAATGACCCAGGTCCGGTAAATTAGCAACACGGGTACAACTAACTTGACATAAAATGAAAACAGCCTTACTTTTTTTCCTGCTTCCCCATTTTAAGTGATTCTCTTTAACCAACTGAACTTGGTCTCTTGGTTAAAAGGGTTTCATCAACCAGTGTCTCAATGATTAACTGCCAAATGAGCAAACTGAATGAATGATTGAAAGAATGAGTAGGAAGTGAACTGGTCAGGCTGAAGCCCACTGTGTTATGTTATGGGGCTGTTTGGTCTCCTCATTGTACCAGCCTCTGTTTTGCCTGGAATCATTTACTTGCTGGATCAATTAGTCATTTATTGACTTCATTAAGAAACAAGTGGCTACTGGTACTTGATGATGTCAATAATTCCACCAGACACAATGATGCCGGGTTTTGAAGGGCTTTTTGTTTTGCATGGATTCCACCTCTGCTCCCTGGTGACTGTGTCTGTCTGTGTGTGGCATCCACAGAGACAACGCAGGCGGAGAGACTGAGTTTATGGAACAGCAATTACTCTGCAAATGACGCTAAATTTAAATTGTACAAGTGACTGAATTTCAATTTAGAATAACCAATCTACACATCATCATATTGGAAAATCATTATCTAATTTCTGTGTACCGCACATATAATTTGCACAATTGAGGAAAAATGTCTCTCAATTAGCTATTTTCAAAAGTGGAGCAGCGCTCTAAACTTTGAACACAGGAATAAAGTTCCATTGACATATTTAGAAATTGGACAGAAAATAGAAAGATGAATATTAATCAGAAATTAATTTGAAAATTTTGTTTGCAAGATGATATGATTAAAGTCGATTAAATCATAGTTTAATCATTATATAGGTACCCGGAAAAAAAAGTAAATAATGAAGCACTGAATTGCATATATTTAAATGTGTATTGCAGTGCACAAATACTGCTAGGTTCAAGTTGTTAGTTTCTACATAACAACAGTGCTGTGCCGAATGCAGTGAGATAATGAGTCCAGGTCTGAAAACAGCCAACATGACAGTGTGAGGTTTCATCAGGTTACCATATAACACCTATTGGACCTAAAATCAATTATCTCTGGCATCCACTAGTTCACCCACACAGAAGCAGAAGATGTGTAGTTTATTCTGGTCACCAGGAAAACTTCTAATTTTAAATTTAAATGGACTGTAGCCATCAAGGTAATAGGTAAATTTCAAAAACTAGATTTTATCCAGTTTTCTAAAACTAGATGATTAGAAAACTACAGGAACTGAAAAATGAAGGGACAAACTCACATATAAATTGGTATTGGTGAACTCTGTTGGTAGAAAAAACATATTATCCACACAGATATGTGACTTCTAGTATATTTAATTTCTAACATGTGCAAGGTGAAATGCCCCTTTAAGTAAAAAAAATACATTTATTGGTAGAACTCAGTGAAACTTCAATTTTTCTTTGTCACTCCTAGAGTCCCCTAAAATGATGAGAGCCATTCTGTGCATTTCTTCTTGGCACAAACCAAAAGTACAGAAACATACGAGTAGTCCTTGAGCAGCCCAAGGGAAGGCAAGGACTCTTTGCCGAGACATTTTATAAATGGGAGGGTAATGAGGCATAAAAGAATTAAGTAACACTTTCAAGGTCATATCCCGAGCCTTTAATAGAGCAGAGAATAAAACCATAAGTTTTGGCTATTAGAGACATACTGTAATGTCTAGAGCATGCTTCCAATCTTGCACTCTTGCACAATGAACCAAAATGAAGTACTTGGCACTGGACAAGCCTCATATGTGTAATATGAAACACTTGCTTATCCAAGATGCTAAGTGATCCAAAAAGGAATTATTTCGAAAAGTAAATGAAAGACAAAATAAAGGTGCACTGCAATCTCCAAAAGAAAGCTAAGATAGATGACAGCCTTCAAGCATATTTCTCCTTTGCTTGCTTTTATTCGTGTACTTTGCAATGACCTTGTGAATTGAATCCAGGCCACCTTATTACAAGTTTGGCGGTCTTGAAGCTGCCCGAAGCAACTCCATATAGCATGTATATCTTCCACATGGACAAGTCAAAGCCGAGAACATCCTTCCATCTTATTTTCTCCTACTCCTGAGTGGGTATGAATTTGAAACCACAGGTTTGAAAAAAAAAATCCATTGACTGAATCTTGCCTGGACTGCTGTTCTTAATTTAGGGAATAGACCCCTTTCCAGTTTGTTAGTAAAGGCTTAGAAAAGCAATACCCACAGGAGAAGCACTCTTACTTAGAGCATTAGATTTTCTGCCCAGTCACAGAAGTCAACATAATCCTGTAAAAAGAAGTAACTAAAAGTCCTCTGGGTCATTTCATCATAGTATGGCAACCTTTTACACCCTGGTTATTTGCCTAATTAGTGTCCCATCTACCTATGGTTCCACTAACTGGGAGCTCTTATAGAAAGAATGCTGGCTTAGCTTTCATTGTCTGCAAAAGCTGGTCAATGAGCATTCCAAGAGCCTCCAACAGGAATAATGAAGAATCAGGAGGGAAGGGTTTGCTCAACTGCTATATTAAGCATCTCCTCACTGTATGGAGAAACATCTTTACAAAGCCCTTTTTAGTAACAAAAAATTGATAATATGAACTTTGATTTGTACAGTGTTTGTTTTGATCTAAGCAGCACTTAGTTTCCTTGAGAGAACTGCCTATCTTATATTGTATGAATTTTAGGGGGCCACTAATGAAGGATCCTCATCTATAGAAGGTGAACCATTGCCCCCCCCCCAAAAAAAATATCCATGCTCCAATTCCTGGAACCAATGAATATTCTATGTTAAAAGCAAGAGGAATTAGTAGAGATGGAAGTAAGGGTGCTAGGTAGCTGACTGTGAGATCAGGCTGGACTTCCTATGTGGACCTAATGTCATCAATCACAAGGTCCTTGTAAGTGAAAAAGAAAGGTAGGAGGGCCAGAGAAGAAAATGGAACAACAGAAGGAGAAACTGCAATGATGCAATTGCTGGCTTTAGAGATGGAGCCACAGGCCAAGGAACATGGGCAGCCTCTAAAGTTGGAGGAGGCAAGAGAACAGATTCTCCTCTGAAGACTCCAGAGGAAATGCAGCCCTGCCAACATCTTGATCTACACCCAGCCACACCCATTTCAGACTCCTGATTGGCAAGATGATAAAATAATACACTGTGTTGTTTTAAGCTACCACATTTGAGACAGTTTGCTACAGCAGGCATAGGAAGCTAAAATACATCCTTCCCTGGACAATTGTGGGTATGGCACTGTTTCAATAGGGTCCTATTGAGAGATGAAACTTGGAGAAGAAATACAAGGACAGAAAACTGTTTAGTTTGATTCTATCAACGGGAACATTTGAGTCACTGTGCACAAGTCCCCACTGCTTATAACCCTGGAGTCCATATAGTTCTCTTCCTAAACCTTGGCTTTGGAATGCATCTTTCTGTTATGAGCATCTCATATGACCAATGATGCTTCTTTTCCCTCTTAAACAGATGTAGATTTCCCTTCACTTGTGCCCAAATAACCCATCTAATGTACATCATTCAGTCAGGTATTTAACCTGATTGTAGCAATGCTCTTGGTTGATTGGGCTATTAAAAATGTACTCTCTGAGGACAAGACATTGTGCTCAGCAGTGAGATCAAGAAGTCAACAACATGCAGTTTTTACCACCAAATACATATAATCCTGTGGCCAATATTGTAGATCCAACCTACATAAGTAAGTTAAACCCATACCAAGAAAAAAATGTCCAGACAAAAAGCAAGAATCATTATCTATTAGTACCAACTGAGGATGGAAATTTATCAACATGCTATCTGCTGTAGAACATGAGTATTCTGATGATCTGTCCTCAAGAAGTGGCTTACTAGGCTCTCATTAGAAGGGCCCTCCATTCCTTTAGCACTGAGCATGAGCAAGGCCAGGACAACTAAGGCAGAGAAGCAAAGTCAGAGAATCTTGCAGTACCATGGTCCTGGGTGGGGCAGATGGATAAAGACAGTCACCCCAGTGAGACAAATGTTCATATGGAAGGATTGGGAGGACAAGTCAGGGGCCAGCCTGAGGCACATGCAATGCTGAGCCCAGTTCCCATGAGCAGACACTGGTCAGCTGGAAGTTGGAGGAGAGGGAGTTCCTGCTATGGAAACTGTGAGCCGGGCTCAGGCAGCAACACGTACAGCAAGTTCCCAGGCTGCTATATGGATCAGAAAAGCAGAGCAAGGACCTGGAGAAAGGAATCTAGAGGTTGGGGTTGGAAAGTCCCGACCACAGAGGTCTGTGTCCACTTCTGTATGCTTACTCCTTAGAAATCTTGAAGATGCTGGAGAGGAAATAAAAGATTTTACAGATGGGGTAATGACTTCAACATCAAATTTTAATATTTCTGAAAATATTATTCTAAATGTATCCTGAAAATTACTTTGTAAAAGGTACAGAACTCACAGCAGAGCCAAGTTGTGAGCCTCATGCTCATCTGTGCATGCAACAGGTTCAAATTAGGAGAAGGAGAAATGAAGAAAACTGGAGATTATCAAAAGGCAAAATACAGAGGCCCATCGGAGAGTGGGAAGTAGCTCAGTGCAGAGCACTTGCCTAGCACGTTTGAGGCTCTGGGTTCAATCCCAGTACTGAAACAAACAAACAAACAAACAAAAAAACAAAGCCCATTTGATGGACATGCCTTCTCAAAATGACTAGGAATTACTTAGGGTCACATAACAATTAAAATAATTCCTTAATAATATTCTATTAAAACATGTATTAATATATATCAATTAAAATAATTTCAAAATAGTAAAAATAATCTTTCATTAAGTCAGAACGGATATGTTAAACATTGTGAATTCTGAATTATTCCATAATAATTACAGCTGGCAGGAGGACAGAAACAAAGGCTTGGGTTTTCTAGAGGACATGCCAGGAACTCAGCACTCCACTGTTCAATTTGGGGAAATCTGTGGCATATATACCAGGCATTTTAACTATTTTACTTCTCGAATGAGGACTGAAATTGTACATTAACTTATTTCTCCAATTAATTTTCACTGAATAATATCTATCTCCACTTGTGTATTTAACATCTCTTTGGCAAAGAGTACATGCAGATCTTCTGAGATAGAAAGTATTATACAGAATAAAAATGCAAGTCCCACTAAGTGTTGGTGGCTCACAGTCTTCTGATGTTCAGAATGGGTGGCTAAAGGGCACTTCACTGGCTCTCAGTTAGACCTGGGTGTAGCTGGAGCCCCACAGGAGCCATGAAGGGAAGCCTTTCAGTCTTGTCACAGTGCTTGGTTTGGGTATGGTCTGGGGTCCCCAATGTTCCATGTATTGATATTTAATCCCCATCAGGAGGCATTAACAGGTGGAAGTCATCTGACTATGGTGTGCAGGTGGTACCACTGGGAGGTGATTAGGATATGATCACCAGGGTGGAGCCTCCATGATTGAATCTTGGTGGCTTTATAAGAAAAGGAGGAGACCACAGCAGACATACCAGCACACCCCCTGTCTCTTGTCACATGATGCCCTGAACTGCCCTGAGGCTCTTCCAGCAAGATGATCAGTACCACAAGTAGCAGCTTATCTGGGACCTTCAGAACTGTGAGCCAAAGCAAACCTCTTGTATTATAAATTTACCCAATCTTTGGAATTCAGGTATTAACAACAGAAAAAGGGCAAAATATACCTAGGCCTGATCTACAATGAAATCTCTTTCTCTTCTTCTCAATTTTATTCTATGTGAAATCTCAAACCTATCCTGTATTTTAGGGAAACATTTATGACTCTGAGATTTGCATAGCAATAAGCACTTTGGGTAAGAAGAACCAGAAAACTGGCCTGTCTCTGTAGTTTGCAGCTGTGGTCAAGAGTCTATGTGCCTGACCACGTAATTCTGGAGGGTACCGTCTACATCATCATCTGGGTGCTCACTACTCAGTGTGGTCAGGACCTGGGAACTCATTGAAAATGACAAATCTCACCTCTCTCCAGACCCAATGTATGCACTCAGCATATCAATAAGATCATTAACAATTCTGAAGAGCACAGAACGGATGAATACCTAGAGTTTTCAGCGCATAAATTCTGTGGCTGTATTTGGCAGCCTTGGTACCATCATAGCTTCAATACTGCTTTGATACAGGAGAATCACTGGCTACACTTTGCCCATTAATTTTGGTGTGCCATATGACAGCAGATGCAGGGTCATGTGCAGGCTTGTGTCTGTATCTCCATCTGTTCATATGCACTGGCTGAATTTCTCCAATTCCACTTCTGCAAAGGCAGAGCTCATGATTGGGCACCACTGCCCCTAAGAAAAGGACCACATGTTACACTCAAAAGAAGGTTTTGAGTAATGTGCCCCCAAAATGCTGTATATGTTCTGAAGAATAAGTACAAGAATTATCATTTTTATCTTACCAACTTTAAGTAAACCTCCAATATGATATTTTCAACCCCTATTTAAATATGTTGAAAATGTATTCCAGAGGGTATCAAAGCAAACTGCTATAAGGGACAATGCTCCTTGACTCTGCTGGTTTTCAATTAACTGCTCCTGAAGGTATGCTAAAGCCAGGTGAGGTCAGCTTGTTTGGCAAACATCTAATAAACAGGACCAGGAGATCTGTTGACTGGGGGTTCATGGCTGTATCCTCTCATTACCTTGACCTATACTCCTTGAATAATATTTGTCAAATTCAGTAAGAAGAAAAATATATGACAGATACAAATATTATGCATAACACCCATTTTTGTTTGTTGACTAAGAGAATATTGTAACAATGTTTCACTAAGTTTCTAACTTACCTTCACTAATTTTCTAACTGCTAACCATATAAAAATCATGTGTTGAATAACAGACTTCTTCATTGGGGACTGACATACCTTGCCATATCAATTTCTTTTCTAATTATAGCATTAAACATGAAAAGAAAATCTCTTGAATGAATCTTCTTTGCAAAATGAAGTGGCTTCTGATCATGAGGTAATTGTCTTTGTAATATTCAATGTACAATATTATGAATATAATAGTACCAAGTCATGAACAGTGAGAGGCACACAGAAGTCAGAAAGCCACCCTGCCTTTTAGGTAGTTATTAAGGAGACAAGGCATCCAGTACCCTGAGAGACGTGGCCAAAGTTCAAATGACCAAAGAGTGGCTCAGCCTGACCCAGAACCCAGGTAGCCTGGCTGAACATAAACTCTCAGTACACACCACCCTGCCACTTGAAAACTCATTTACACACATGTAATAAGCCAAACCTACGGAGGGAAAAAAAAATACCTGCAATCATTCCAGACAACCAATGAAGGCCAAAGATGAATCACTGAGGTGGTCCCAAGGGAAACAGAGTGTCCCTAAAAGGCCCAATTCCCAGTGTCTTCAGGATTCTGGTCCTTCCTCCTCCCTCCCAACATCTGGAGAACTCAGTGATGGGATATTGTACAGTTTTCTGTCCAGACTGATGTGCTGTAGGAAAGAGCCCCCGTGTCTAGCAAAATACAGTCAGTTTATCTTAAGAGCAAAGAGGATTGTTTTCTTACTTGATGACTTCCTTATTCTGTATAATGGATGGCTTTCTCTTTGCCATGAAATCACTGGTTCTCAAACTTCAATGTATGTCAAAATCCACTGAGAACCTTGTTAAAAATGCAGAATTCTGGGTAGTATGCTCAGGACATATGACCCACAAGTGCTGGATGGCTTCAGGGATTTAGTCCTGGGTCACTTTAGGGCCCTCCTGCCCTGAAGCTCCTCGAAAGCACAGACACAGAAAGACCTCGGAGGCTAAGACTGAGGTGACATTCAATGGTTGCAGCTTTCCAGCCCTCAGGGGTCTCTGAAAGCTGATGCCACCAGGTATCCAATCCGTATTAAAAGAATATGACATGCACGACGCAGCTCTGTTTAAAATTAACTCCAAACGCAACATATTAATACAAGACAATCATCTCCCATACTGCAACAAGTACACCCTTAAAGAAACTTAGTTTAATATGATCTTTGAACAACTTCAAGTGTGTATTATACATGCTTATTTAAATATTATAAAATATGGCATTCTTCTAGAGTTTAAAAGTGGCAATTTATTTTACTAATCATTTTACATAGTATCCATTTGCCGCCGATAGCACTGAAGAAGACATTTAATTCACTAGAATCTGAATTATAGTAATGAAGGTTTAAAGATCAAATGAGATGGTAACTGGAGATACTGTACAGTCAGCAGTATAAATGTGCAAATTTACACACACATAAAACACATGCCTCGGGATAAGGCAATCAATTGAAATCATTACATTATAAATGATTAATAATTATATTTTCAAGTCCCAGTAATAAGATGATTTGGCCATTCATAAATATGTATAATCTTTCTGTACCAGCACTGTCGACACATAATTTGTTTTCCAACCCCACTGATTTTCTCTAGGCAGATGTATCATTTTCCAATTATGAAATTAAACATTTGAATTGAAAATACGTTGGCAGTCTAACTCCAGGTTTAATAACTTTCTGTGTATTTTCAGGAATATATATTACTAAAATTCAGGAGGAGACGATGAAATTCAAATGGCTAATGAATTTTAAAAAACATAATCAGCCTCTGGGATCTATTACCACCATGGGTTAAATTATTAAGGAAAGAAAAGCTTTGAGGGTGGAGAAATCTTTGGGAGAAGCAGAGACTCCCTGGAGCTGAATGGTCCTCATCAGCACCACAGATTTTAGAAGAGACAAAAGAAAGCCTGGCCCCTTTTCTGTTATGTTTAAAACATCAAAATAGCATTCATGAATTTGAGAGCAACTTGTAATTCCAATCTTAATGTGAACACTCAGTACTGAACTAATCCTACATGAAGTAAACATAATTAGAATAATAAGGATCTTGAAATTCTATTGAAGATTCAGGCTTAAGTCTGTCATGTGGCAAGCAAAAAAAAAAAAAAAAAAAAAAAAAAAAAACTAAGAATTGACTGTTCAATACAGTGAATATATTTTTAATTTGTTTGAATATTTCCCCACATCCAGGAACTATCCATGCATGCCCTGTGGTTTACAGCAGAGAGAGTCTACCTGCTCTGATATCACCTGGCATCCTACAGCAGCACACCTGTCTGGCCTTGGGCATCTGACCCCTGCTGTGACCAGCAGAGCCTATTGGACACTGTAGTTTCTGGGCCCAGAGGGGTCACCTGTTCCTTCCCCAATGAACAAAGCTGTGAAATATCAAGTTTGGGAGTAGTAAGAACTTGCATTTCTACCATGTAGATTAGAAAAAATTCAAAGAAAACAAAAGACAGACAGACAGACAGCAGGGGCAGGTAGAGACAGAGATGAGAAGCACAGAAAGAGAAAGGAACTGAGGGGAAAAGAGAGGAAGAACTCATCAGGTGCCCAGAAAAGAGCAGCAACAGGATTAGTTTCCTCTATTCCCTGAAACTCAGCCTGATTCCTCCTCCTGGGTTATTGAGAAAAACAACTAGAGCCAGATAAAACCACTGAAAACTATTCCCTGTCCTAAACATATTTGAGGTGGATTCTGTGAGAACAATACATTCCCCTGATACACTCAGGGACATCACAATCTACACGTGAATTGAAAGACTTCATATTGCTTTCAAATCCCAGTAATGAGATGCCTTAGTCATTCATAACTACATTTAATCTTTCTGTGCCAGGAAAGAGATCCAAAGTTCTACCTTTCGGGAAATGTCAACACTTTTCATAAATCCACATTGTGAGGGTTTTTTTTTTTTAAAATTTGATTTGAACTTCAAAAAAATTTTAAATTATCTAATTAGTGCAGAACTACAGTAGAAACCATCAAATATAGTGTCAGATACAGATAAGGAGCATAATTTTAAAAGAATAAAGTTAAAATTCTTAAAATACCACTTAGAGTAAAGCAGCATTAATATTTGAGATGTACATATGATTTTTTAACAGATGCAGATAGAAAAAAAATTCTATAATGTTGCTTCATAACATGTAGACCTCAATCACTATCCTCTCCCAAGCCCTTTCTATATCAGTAATCATTTATGCAGTCATTATAAAGACTCCACTTTCTCTAATTAGCTGATACCTTATGATTTATCAGTCCTGCTATAGTTCTGGACATTTAAGGTGTCTCCCACTTCCCATTACTAAAAGAGATTGCAATGGAAATCCTTGTTGACTTTTACATTTCCTTAAGACAAACTCCGTAAGATGGGACTATTGCCTTAAAGATCTACACCATTTTAGGGCTTTTGAAAAACTGAAAACGTTCACTCTGGGCAAGTTGAATATATGAGTTTGGTAAGCACGCCATGAAGCTCTGCTATGTAATAGCATTTTATCATCCATTTTGCTATCTGAAGGACAGTTAGATTTAGATTTGTTTTAATTACTAGATAACATGAACATTTTCACCCCCTTTTACCATTTTTATTTCTTATTTTAAAATTTGCACACTTGCAGTCTTTGTCAATTTTTCAAATACACCAAATGGTCGTTTTCTTATAGACTACTCTTTTATAAGAGAGAGACTAACATAAGATACAGCATGATTTTTTAAATTTTTCATATGTACTTCATTTTACAGTGATTTTGCTATGTAGAAACATAAAGTGTTAATCTTGATTAAACGTTTGTCTTTGTATTATTTCTGCTTCTCTAAAAATATACAAATAATTACTTATCTTTTAATTTGTTTATAATGTTTATTTTTAGACAAAATTATCTCCATATGGAATTCATTTTGAAGAGTAAAGTCTAGTGATAGGGCTTTCTATCTCAAGTTTTCTAGTGTTGGGATTAATAGTCACAGTGGTATGAAATTTAAATAGGGGTTCTGAAAATATAGGGTCCATGGAAGAGTTTACAGAGGACTTTGAATATTTAAACTACCTCTGAAAAGTTGGATATCTAAGCATTTGTGAATTTTACTAAGAAGTCTTGGCATGTTCAAAATTCTCCAAGTGGTATCTGAACCCTAAGTGGTTAAAAAGTTGCTTTAAAGAGTAAATGCCAGATGAAGTACTCAGTGGTCATCGCTTTTAAGAAGTCAGCATAATTCTTTTAATTTCAGAAGAGCAGACATGGCCTCATGATATTTTAGCCTTTGAAGCCTTTATTCCAACAAAATTCCAAGCTAAGACAAATAATACCAGTTCTTCCCTGAAAGCAGGAGGAGGGCACTGGAAACCTGCACAGGATTTGACAACCCTGCTTTGGAACATGGTTGAAAGTGGGAAAACATGCGTCATCCAAATTCATCTTCCACCTCCAAATAAAAGTTCCCAGAATGACTCATCATAACTCAAATTTGTTATGCTTGTGGAACTGGAAATAAATGATGGTACAGATTAGGGAAAAGAAATGCACTCTTTCCTCAAAGAGCAGAACATGAGATGACCCAGACCATCATCCTGTGTCTGACTGGCCGGAAACATTACAAAGGTGGAGTACAGGATCACACAGGAAGCTCTCTGTGTTGAACAGTTTCTTCACACAATGAAGTCAGCCACAAAGGAGGGTGGAGGTCACTGAATGCCTGAATTTCCTCTCAAAAATCTGCTAGCGTCTACCAATCCATTTTAGAAAGTAGCAGGGAAAAAATAATGCATCCACACATAATTTCAAATATCTATAAATATATCTTTAAATTTATACAACTGTAATGTTTATTTTAGATTTGTTTTGTGCAAGATTACTAACTGTGCAAATTCCTAAGAATATCACTGAAAATAGGTATTATTAAATACCTATTAAAATATCATAAAATAGGTATTATTTAATGAGCACTATAGCCAAATGAGTTTGACACTACTGCAAGGTAGAATTAGTGATGCCAAATGTAGCCATACAGCTGAAAATTTGTTATGCTTTACAAGTTACCATATATCAGAAAATAATAGAAGATAACATACAACAAATACACATATTCATAACCAATTTTAAAAACATTGTCATCTAAGAGCTGTTATATTCTTTTTTTTTTAATACTAATGAGCAGTAGGACTGACCTATAGTAATCATGTTTTAAGATTTGCATTCAGTATTGTGAGCAATTTGTTACAGGAGGTAAAACACTGAACCTGTTGTCAAACAAGATAAGAGAGTAGGATCTATAGGACTGAAACTGATGGTCTAATACTGAGCAAAAGGAAATTCAAGTACAGTTAAAAAAATAAACAACAAAATAAATCTTATTACCTCATTTTTTAAACACACACACAAGAGTTCATCGGGATATATTTCAAGTGCACATGAACTTATTTGTTGACAGAGAAAAAAGCAATATCAGTTTTAGTCTGAATCTCTGCTTGGAATAATAGCTGTGCTGACATTTAGATTGTCACATTCTCATTTGCAAAATGGAAATAATATATATTTCCATCTGGATCTAAGGAATTCATTTTTCAACTGCTGGAGACTCCATATTTATATTCATAATTCCCATTCTTATGATCCTCTGCAGTTAATGAGGTGAGTTCCAATCATGTTTCCAACCCTGGATGAAGTCCTGAGGTCTGGAAGATGGAGTTGGTTGAATGGCCAGTTTAGGTCAAAGTCCCACTCCTGAATCTTTCACAGAGGCCAGAAGAGACAGTGGGATGTGGGGGGCGGGCTCTAATCAGTATTGCAGACTATGCCTGCAGCCAACAAACTCAGTGCTTGACAGGCAAAAACAGCAGATATCTTCTCATTGTAAAACGACCCTACATCAAATAGTTTTATTTCCCATTTACAAATGTCAGTCATTTCAGAATTCCTCTGTAAAACTGATAAAAAAATACAAGTGCCCAAACCCCGGATCTATCAATGCCTCTAAGTCCTTGTGTTCTTTACTATCTCTCCTTCATGGTGAGGACACACCTGTTGGACAGCCACGGATCTATTCCACAATCATGTGTTTCAGCACTTGGTAGCTGGTCCTGGGATGGTCCCAGAATAAAACATTTTCAGAGCCAGAAAATCTTAACCGAGTTGATTGTGCACCAGATCTTATATAATTTGTCCCAGACCACCTGTGATCTATATCTTTTAGTTTTGGAATCAAAAACTCTGAACCCACGTTTGAATGGCTAGCAAGTTCTACAGGTGACTCAAATCAGAAACCCCAGCCAGGTGGCCATCATCAACATCAACAGAGATCAATCATTTTGACAGTAAGTACCTGAAATGTGATGTGATAAGAAAGGCACTTGACTCTGTCAACTTTGTCCAAAACCCATAACCCCAGGCTAATCATGAGAAAAATATCAGACAAATCCCAATTGAGGGATGTTCTACAAAATAACTGACCTGAATTGTCAAGGTCATTAAAAAATAAACAAAGTCTGAGAAACTGCCACAGCCAGGAACTGAAAGGGACATGATTATTGATGTAATATGAAATCCTGGAGGGGGCCCTGGTACAGAAAAACAACATCAAGAAAACATGAAGGCCATCTGCATAAATTATGGGCTTTAGATAGCAATAATGCATTCATGTCAGTTCATTAGTCATAACAGATGTACCATACAGATGTAAGATATTAACAACATGGGAAATGGTGCCAACTTTATGGAAGTCACCATGCCATCTTCAACCGAACTCTGAAAATCTAGAATGCTCTAAAATTCAATCAAAATCAGTTACAAAAGAAAACTTTAAATATGTTTTGTTAAACTTAGAACATAATATAGGTCCAATCCCACATCTTTTCACAGCAGACTAGGCCACGCCAGGTCCTTTCGAGTTGGGTCCAGCTGCCATGTATGGGTGGAGCATCCTCTGTAAGTTCCTGTCTTACTTAATTTACAGAACGAGAGAAAATTAAGACAGAAGTCTGCAATAGATTGGTTGCAGACCAATTTTGGATTTTTAGGCCTTTCTAGGCCATTTTTTTCTGCTTTCTCTCATAGTCTAACCCAACATTCATCCTTGCATCCTCACCTTCCAGTGTTCGTCATCACATGCACCGAAGTAATAGCTGCATTTCACACTGGCCCTCATTTCTATTGGCTTGGGGCTGCCTAATGCAATGCCCCAATGATGATAACACAAAAGAAAAATGAACCTAAGAGCAAGTCCTTGATTAAAATTCACCTGGTGGGGGTCAGGGTGCAGGGTACCTTGCAGAGAGAGCAAGAGAGCATCCGGCCAAAGTTGGGATCAGTCAGCCTGCAACATGGATTATGGTGTGGGGCAGAGGGGACGCTAGAGCAAGGATTGGTGGGACAGCAAGCTCTGGAAGTGGAGGTCAGCTATTTTCACAGCTTCTACTAGAGTTGAGATACCCACCTTGGCTTATGTGAGGATTCACCACTTGTACTTGTTGATGTATAAACAGCAAATGGTTTTTATTTTTTTTTCCAGTAATTGCTACCTGCTGTAATTTTTCAAACTCTCCTTTCTTGCTAGGCGTCCAGATTCCTTAATGATAGCTCAGTCCAACTTTATTAAATTCTCAGTGACTCTGGTTACTAAAACACTGCCATTTCATTTATGAGAACTTAGCACTTGTCAATGTTAAAGACTCCAATATCACTCTCAATTTAGTCTCTCCCTCTCTTGCAACTGCCATCCCTTTTTTTCCCCCTCTAGGATTTGGACTTTTGTCTCTTGCCAGGGGAGTACTGAGGCTCTGAGGGCCACTCTATAAAATGGCATGAAACATTACTGCTGGGTTAGATCCCACATGTGACAAACCTCTTAAGTTAGAATGTGGCTCACTCAATGGACTCCCATTCCCATTCCCAGAAAACAGAAGATGCCACCCCATCTCCAGTTACAACAATGTCACCCATGATATGCGTTCACCCTAAAGTGGCTAGTAATCTCACTGTTGGATGGAGAACAAGTGAAGTCAGGAGCCTGGGTCCATGGATTGATACAAGAATTTCTTTATCCAATAAAGGACTCTCTGTTTCCTTCCAGTTTAGATGCTGTAACCTCCTTTAACCTTTGTTCCAAATCTACTACTTTATTTCCTTTTTATAGGTAGTGCTTTAACTCAATGCCCTGATATGTGATTTTCAAGCCAGGAGTGGAGGAGAATGGTCATTTAAGGCACACTTGTTACTGACAGTCACCTGGGCTTGACCACCACAGCTGGGTGGAGAACCCTAATCCTTTACATTGGATGAAACAAGTCTGAGCTCCAGCCCAGAGCAATTGAGAAAAAGCCTGGGGTCTTTAATTTCAGACTGTCTCTTTCATTATATGCTTTTCTATAAATTCCCTAATATGACCATTTTCCAAGTACTGAGTTTAAAAAAGCCACGAAGAGTGCTCCTTATTCTGGAGAAGCCAACCTTCACGGAGCTTATAATCAAATACCAAGAGACCCTTTCTCCCTAGGGAGTCTGCCTTTCACTATTTATGGCACTTTCCTTCTGTAAGTTTTACGGTTTGAACAATATTTCATCAAAGTGCAGGGCACCTTCTGAGGATGACCTATAGTTAACACGGACTGAAATAAGGAGTAGTAAACAAGAGCTATCTTTGCTTTTCTCTGAAATCCATGCTACAGATCATCCACACAGTAAATAGTTCCCACATACATAACTGATTTACCAACTGCAAACAGGTAAAATAAACATTTATCTGTGATCTTCCTTCCTTTACATTTCTTCATGCTGAATGATACTCAAAATACATCACATAATCTCACTTTTTCCTCTCTTAACATACCTGTTACCCACCATCTCTAACTTTTAAACACTACGTGAACTGTATTAATTTTTAAGCAACATTGAAGTGATTTTTAAACTTGCTTATACTGAGGCATCTGGGTTTATAAAAATTATTTCAGTATACAAGAGTCTGTTAAATTAGGCTGGGCTGGAGTTAGGGAGACAGTTTTAATATATACCACTGGACTATTAAATGCAAAACACAAAAAAGTGAGCCTTTTGCAAACTTAATGTATTTAGGATTCCCTTTTCAAGAAACGAGGCTGAAGACTAAGTAAGCTTACAGTTTCAGGATATCTGGGCTGGAGCTGGGGCTCAGCACTTGCATAGCATGTGTGACCACATTGATTCTCAGCATCCAAGAAAATAAATGAATAAAATAGAGGTTCATCAATATCTAAAAAAATATTTAAAGAATTGTTTCAGGATATCTTAATGCACATTGATGAAGGTGGTAAAGGCCTGAGAGAATGACCATGATGGACTGTACCTCCCTCCCCACAGATGCAAGGCACCAAGCCTATGTGTGCTTCTCTTGTACAATTTTGCCTTTATTACCTATTGCTGGACCACCTGAGTAATGGTCATATACCACCATTGATACCCAAGTTTATTCCAATCTACATTCCCCAAAATCATTTGTTCCAACTCAGTTTGACCTTTTTACTCTTCAGCTGTCTGCTTTTCCTCCTTTACCACATTCCATTAGGGTACTTGGGTTTCGTTTCTCTTCTAGCTGTTGATCTTCCCTGCATACAATCGTGTACAGAGAGAATCCTCCAACACTATCATGTTAATATTGTGGGGAGGCTGAGTAAACGGCCCCCTCACACTCACCGCCCCAGCCTAGAACCCAGAGACAGGAAGGACTCGGGCAACGGGACCCAGAGAACTCCCTTTTGGTGCAGGCTGGTGGACGCTGGAAATGGGCTTGCACCGTGGCTCCTGAGGAATCACGATGCTGAAGCACATGCAGGACTCCCAGAGGCTGCCTCAGGTCAACTGAGACAACTGTCAAGGTAAGAGACCCGCCCTAAGGGGGAGAGTGGCTTCTCTTCCCAGCTGCTTCTCCCAGGTCCCTGAGTACCCCGAGGAGACAAATGTCAGGAAGACTCCCTCCCGAGCTGGTGCTTCCATGAGGAAGGAGCAAACCAGGCAAAAGAAGCATCCCCTCCACCAGCACATGTAGGTGCTCAGTGCACGGCAGGCCTGCTCATAATCCCCACTAGTAACCATCAAATACACACTTTTACTGCCTCTTGGCAGCTCTTCCCATCTGCCACCTGCAATGATGTCAACTTCTCAATTTTGGAACAAAATAAATTATCCTGTCTATGGCTTGGGGTGTTTCTAGTTTTCTTCCCAGAGCCACCAGGAAGATTGACCACTAGCAATATATGTCACCAGGTCCAGGACAACATGCCACACTTCACCATGTTGTCCTGGGTTAGGCGAACCCTTAGAAGGGGTGAGAAGAGTTAGGGAGCCATCCTGTAACCCACCTGTCCAGCCATGCTCACCAAGCAGACCACACCACTTGTTCAAAGCCGCAGACCACACAGCACTTCCACAAATCTGCAGACCACATCACTTCCACAAAGTTACAGTCACTAGACAAAGCAGAATTAAAATGACAAAAGTTCACAAAACTCCCTATAAGTGGACTCTTTGACTCATGAGTCATAGAGAAAAATGGGACAGATGCAGACTGGACACTGTAAAAGAGTTCCTGTTGCCTGCTGAAATGGCATGAGCTATAGAAAAACAGTAATGATGTTTGACATATTGACAACAAATGGTCATGAAGGTAAAGTGGACAGTGCACAAACACAATAGATGAGAGACACTTAATACTTAAAATGTGAAGAATAGTTAGATAACTGGATTTAAGTGGTTAATAAATGAAAACAGTTCAGGATCATCACATGCCAATGATGACTGACTTCAGGAAATTTCCTTGGGGAGGAGTATATGAAAAGAACAACTCCAAATGATCACATCCTCTCTCCACGTGCTCTCTGTATTCCCTCTTGTCAGGCAAGAGAAAAACCTATGCATGTAATGGATACTACTCCAGTGATCAGGCTATGTGATATGTCAATGGCAAAGGCATTTTTTTTTTTTTTCAGGTAGAATTAAGGTCCCAAAGCAACTGACTTCCCGGTAATCAAAAGGGAGACTTTCTTGGTGGGCCGGGCCTAATCAGGCCAACTCTTTAAAAGTGTCTAGAGATGAGTGATCTGAAGCAGAAGCCTATCTTTCTCCATTGTTGGCGTTGAAGAATCCAGTCCCACAGAGTCAAGTGCCAAGTGGAGAAGAATTCTACCAACAACACGAGAGAGCTTGGAAGTGCTCATTCTCCAGTCAAGCCTGCAAATGCAAATACAGCCTGGCTGAATGGATGCCTTGATTTCCACCTGATTCCACCATGAGTAAGGATAAGCTAAGCCAAGCCTGGACCTCTGAACTGTGGAAACTGTGAGATAATTTCTGGGTGTCATTGTAAGCCACTGACTTTGTGCAGCACTGTTGTGAAATAACAGTTAGCTAACACTCGGATAATACATATCAATGCTCTCCTCTAGTGTCCAGGCAAACTGATTGGTTACATGTATGTCTATTGTCCTCTCTGTGCACACAAAGTTAAAATAAAAAGTTCCTCTTTATACTTGTTTATCTAATTGTGAAACCTTACACAGTCACTTAACAACATGAACTGATTCTTATTTTTTATTTGTTGTTTTTAGATACACATGTCAACAGAATGTATTCTGACATATTATAAATACATGGAGTACAATTCATTCCAATTAGGATCCCATTCTTGTGGTTGTAAGTAAGTCAGTGACACTGGCCATATATTCATTTATGAGCAAAGGAAAGTTATATCTGATTCATTCTACTGTTTTTCCTATTCCCATACCTTCCCCCTTCCCTTCATTCTCCTTTGTCTACTCAATGAAATTCTACTCTTCCCCTCCCTCCTCCCTTGTGGTGTGTTAGCATCCTCATATCAGACAGAATAGTCAGCCTTTGTTTTTGTTTTTGTTTTTTTTTGGAATTGGCTTACTTCACTTAGCATGATATTTTCTAGTTCCATCCAGTTACTGACAACTGCCATAATTTCATTCTTCTAAATGAGTAATATTCCACTGTGTCTATATAACATATCTTCTTTATCTATTCATCTGTTGAAGGACACCTAGGTTGGTTCCATAGTTTGGCTATTGTGAATTGAGCTGCTATAAACACTTATGTGGCTGCATCACTGTAGTGTGCTGATTTTAAGTCCTTTGGGTATAAACCAAGTAGTCAAATGATGGTTTCATTCTAAGTTTTCTAAGAAGTATCTGTACTGCTTTTCATAGGTTGCACCAATTTGTATTTCCACCAGCAACATATGATTGAACTTTTTCCCCACATCCTCATCAACATTTATTGTTACTTGTATTCTTGATAATTGCCATTCTGACTGGAGTGAGATGAAATCTCAGTGTAGTTTTAATTTGCATTTTTCTAATTGCTAGAGAGGTTGAACAGATTTTCATATATTTTTTGACCATTCATATTTATTATTCTGTAACCTGCTTGTTCAGTTCTTTTCCCATTTATTAATTGGGTTATTTGTTTTTATGGTGTTAATTTTTTTAGTTCTTTGCATATTCTGGAGATTAATGCTCTACCTGAGGTGAAGGTGGCAAAGATTTTTTCCCATTCTATGAGCTTTATGTTCATGGTCCTGATTGTTTCCTTTGGACAGCAACACATTCTAAGAAATATATGGTTGGTCAATTCCATCATCTTGAAAAATAGAGCCAGTGGGCTCTGACCTTAGCAGGCAGTCTAGTCTCATGGGATGACCTTCACGTGGACAGTTCTTCCTCAGTGTAAAGGTCATTTTTCAGTCCCTGACTACAGATAGCTTTTCTATTTCCAACAAGAAACCATAAATGAGTTACAGCATATAATGGAAATTATAATTCACTGAAAGATAATTAACGTATTCAAACACTAAGGTATTCACATATACCTTGAAGATGAATATGAATATGTGTTAGTCAAAAATAGTCACTGTTTTGCAAGCCATTTTTTTGAAAGTAGGACATGCAGAAATTGTATAAGTTAATATCATAAATAATAATGGCTGAAGTACAGAAATGCTAATGTGGCTTTAAAAATAACCATTTTAGATACTTTTCAGTAACTTGAATATCAAATATTAAAAGTTACTTCAAAAATTTAAGTTCTAACTTAAAGTGAATAAAATATGAATTGGTTGTATAATGCATGTTCTATCAAAATAAATCTGTACTATTCAACACAGCAGCAAAAAGTGAGATGGAAATGTATTCCTGACATAGTGTTAGTGGCGGGGAGGAAAGTGTAAAATAAAATGTATAGGGGTATTCCCAAATTGCGGGTTAAATGGTAGAATGTCTCAACAACTAGTTATCAAAATGCGTCTCTCATAAAGACCTGGCTTGCCTGAGATTTGGGGGTGGGCTCTTTGCATTTCCCCAGAAATTCTCAAGTGGGAAGAATGTCCTCCCACTTTTCTCCTCCATGGGGAAAGGAGTGACAAACCAGTGAGACCAGGTTTGAACCTGAGCCTCTTCCTGGACTGACTGCTTGTGAGTCAGTCCAGGACTGGACAGGGAGCTGACCATGGAAGTCCAGGATATAGGTTGCACCGCACCGTTGTTGCTTTTACCAATCCTTCACTGCCTGGAGCACTGCCTATGTGCTCCTCAGTGCTGCGCACAGGGCCTAGCTCCCTCCCCAGGCAGCACAGCTGTGTGCAAGCCTGCATGCACCAGGGCCAGGCTAAGGCTGCCCCGCTAGCTCACAGCTGCATAGGTGCAGCACAGAGTGCCAGATCCGCCCTTGGAGGAAAGGAGCTGCTTTTCCTCCTCAGTAATCAGGATTCATGTCTGCAGCTGTCACAATTTCATTTTAGGAAAGCAAAGTGGAAGATGGCCCTCTCCGAGGGGAATTATTCAATTTGCATAGTTCCTGGAGACTTCTTTCTGTTACTCTATTAATTTATTAACACTTTTAAAAGTGAGGCAGCTTCCCAAGATGCTCTCTGTCAGATAAATCATTGAGGTGGTTATAAATAAAGCATTACACCTTAAGTCCCTTGGTATCTAACCCAGAAAACTAAATGCTGCTGATTTTCCAGAGAGATGTTATGAAAATTAATTGATGTTGATAATTCAATTCTTCCCTAAAGTTAAGAAAAGCTGGAGCCAGATGAGTGCATGGAATGCTTTCCAGTGGTACAAAGAACAAAAACGACAGTGTGGAACCATGCGAGGATCATCAAAAAGCAAATTAGCCATCCAGTGTGGACAGAAGAAACTGAACCAAAGGAGAAAATAAAGACCTTTTCCATGAGATCTCTCTCCTTCAAAGTGGCATTTTTTTTCCCTCAATAACTTCTGTTACTAAACATTTTCCTCTCTTTATACAAAGTTCTCACATATTTTGCTGACCAACTAAACTAGTGAGTCCCTAGGAGCTTTTAGGGCTTATCTTTATTTTAATTTTAGTATTTTACAAGAGCTACAACATTTCTTCTAATATCAGAAGAGATTTGGAAATTAGGAAAAAGATCATTAAAATGTCCAAGGAAGGAACTGATGCCTTCCACATACTTGGCTTCCACCGAGATAGAAATTGCTTTAATAATAAAGTCACATGTGTCAACTGCACACCCCCCACAACTGGAACTGGCCATGTAGCTGTGGTATGTTCTGGATGGGAGAATCCCAGGATCCTAATGTAGGGCTTCTGGACTAAGCAACGGTGGGCAATGTGGAAGAAAAGACCAAGCCTTTATTAGTCTCCATAATTCTTCTTAATGTAATCAATGCTCCCACCACAGAGTACTCTGGATAAAAATAGCTCACACTGCTAAAGCTAAAACAATATCATTAAACAATATTCTGGTTCAACAGAGCTAAGCACACTTGATGTGCACACCTACACATAGATTGGTTAGTCTGTGCGTAATGAAGACTAAATCTCCAACTACATTGTAACTCAGCAAAAGATCTGAGAGAACATAAATTATAGGTCAAATAAATGCACCTGTACTAAGAACTGCAATTTGTGATGTTTTCAGTGCTACACTGCAGCCACACCTTTCATTTACCTGCCAATACATGTAGCCAGGGTGGCACTACCTACCAGGAGGTCGGTCCCTCAGTCCTGACCATTCTAATAATCTACCTTCATCTGAAGCACTTATTACATGGGGCAGTTGTCACACTTACTTTTTACTTCTCAGTAGGTTGAATTTAGTACTTTTCAAAATTTTTAATTAACAAAAAGCATGATTAGAACCCCATCTGAATATGTGGCTCATTATACTACAACTCGTTGGGCTTTATGCAAATTCTACCTCCTTAATAAAGGCCTCTGGGTCCGAGTGTTCTCATGTGTGTATATGCTAGGACAATAGGAATCCTAGATTTAGATGAGTTAGGAAGGATTATTTCTAGGAAGGTGACTCTATATGGCTAGGTTTTAAAATATTTTTTATAGTTGTAACTGGACACAATACCTTTATTTTATTTATTTATTTTTATGTGGACGTTAGGATTGAACCCAGTGCCTCACACGTGTTAGGCAAGTGCTCTACCACGGAGCAACAACCCCAGCCCTGTACAGCTGTTCTTGAATTTGAAATTAAAAAAAGTGAAATATTATTTTTCCTATTGAGAATGTGTTCAATATTTAATATATGTTTGTTTACTTGATAGTGAAAATAAATGAATATGTGTGTACAGTGCCCTATGTATTAATAAGACTGAATTCCCAACAAATATACCATTGCTAGTTCTGTGTAGAACATTGCTACCTTCAAGTTCAAGGCTTTGGGAGAAGACCTGAATCAATGATATTTCTCTTGTTCCCATGCTATTTTTGTTTTGAAAAGATCTCAAAGCAGCAGTCATCACACACACACACACACACACACACACACACACACACACACACACACCGTTACATATATTCAAGACTCCAGAATTTATGGTATATTAAAATTATTCCCACACGTTATATTTAAATTGATCTAATAACTTCATGATCAATACAGAGCCAAGGACCCTTAGTCTGATGCTCAAATTCATGAAAGGGCCACCATCAAATTCAGTGAAAACCAGGCTGCCATCACCTTACCTAATATTCTATACTTTTAAAATATTTAGGACTTTAATCAACTTGGAATTTATACTATGGAGTGAAGACAGAAATCTAATTTTACCCTGATTTCCATATAGACAAGTAATGATTCCTTCTTATGAAATTCTCACATATGTTCAAGTCTATTTCTAGTCTTATATTACTGGTCTAAAGACTTAATGAGGAAATTCCTTCTAAGTAGCATACTGCCTGTGCATCCACTGTATTATTAACATTATTTTGCAAATTGTCTTAGATTGTTCTGTTTATTTATATTTATATGTGACTTTTGGATCAATTTTTTTTGCCACTCCTGAAAAATCTCACTGAGGTTTTTGAGTGACAGTGCATTCCATTCCATTTGTTTATTACGATTAATTTTCTACAAGGCTTCTACATTAAGCCCTCCTATTCCTGAAACTGGTATTTTCTCTTTTTATACTAGTTTACTTCATGGGATTCTATAAAACTTAATAATTTTCTTCTAAGGAGTTTTGCATTTTTTTTAGGATTTTACCTATATTTCTTATCACTGTACTCTCCTGGCATATGGGACTGCATTCTGATTGGCAACTCGTTAACAAGCTGAAGAACTCCCTTCTGTCATTTTGCTAAAAGAATTATTTTAAAATCATAATTGGACATTGATCTTTATCAACTTTATTTTGGGCTTCTGTGGACATGATCAGAAAGCTCTTCATCTGGTGAACATTAATTTACTAAATTTCATCCATTAGTTTTATAATGTTGAGCCATCCCTGAATATCTGAAATAAAAACCATTTTGCTATAATTATTTTTAATACTTATAGGACTGAATAGCATTTTGGAGTTTTGTGCTAATTGGGTTTTGGAATCCTGCTTCATTATATAAACTCTAAATTGTTCTAAAAGCAATGTTGTGTGGACTACTCAACTTGGCATCACGTCTGGCTCATGTGACTTTCCAATAACCCCAATCCCCATTCTGTTTCGCCCTCTTAGTGCCACCACGAGCTTGTCACCGTTCTCAGGAAAACACTCTGACATGCACTCCTGCAGCCTCTGGGTGAGTGGCAGTGTCCTGAGGTGTGGGACGAGTGTGAGCTTTGTGTCCGGCTCTGACGTGGGCAGCTATTGTGTGAATTTAGTCCCCTGTTCTCCTCTGTGACAGAAGTGAGTCTACCCTGCATGGTGTTGGAACGGCTCTTAGAGCACCTGGAGATACAGGGTCTTCTATAAATAGCGAGGGAGACGAGTTCTATCGGTGAAGGTACCTGTACATATTTATTTCTTTGTATACATCAGCCTTGGTCTCTGCATATTGAATGATACACAGGATTTAATATCACTCATCAAAGAAAGGCTTACTTGGAGCCTTGTGAGAATAAGCCAGTGCCAGAAATTTGGCATGGGTAGTGAGACAGTCTGACTGTAGAAGGAATGAAAATCCTGCAGTCATGTTAGGAGCTCAGGAAGGGGGAGGGGAGTTATAAGTTGAACTGTGTTCCCACAGAGTTGAAAAGGACCTACCTGCACAGTACCCACGAATGTGACCTTATTTGGAAACAGGACTTTTTAGATGTAATTAGTGAAGATGAGGTCACACTGGAGAAGGACAGTAGCCAATCCAATAGGACTGAAATCCTTGTGAGGACAGGGTCCCACAGGAGAACACAGGGAGACCAAGTGTGGAGCACTCTGCCTATCAGCAATCCGGGGCAGCCAGAGCTGTCTCTAAGGCTGAGGGCGTGGCTCTGCCAACACCTCCACTTCAGATTTGAACTTTCCAGAAGGCTGAGATATTACATTTTAATTATTTGGTGCCTCTTTATTCCAAAAGTCCCGAGGGAGGGAGGTGTCAGGGGCAGAGCCAGGAGAGGGCACAGAGGTTCAGGCTGTCAATGAAGTAAACCAACAGGAAGGCGGTTCAGTGCCTGCATCAAGAAAGTGCTGACATGAAGTTATATGTTATCTGAGCCAGGTTGAAGGCAGGGACCCATTCTGCTCAGCCAGAGCAAATGGGAGGGCATGACCGAGTGGGGCCAAGAACACAGCCATAGATCCAGGAGGGCTAATGGTGGCAAAGTACTGCTAACACTGTATCAAAGGTTCATCAAATCGCTGGGAAATGGGTCCAGTTTTTAACTGCAAATACACCTGATAATCTATTTGAAAAATGGTGACACAGAAACAGTTCCTGGGACACAAGCAAACTCCCCACTGTTATCCTGTAATGAAAGGAGTTCATGAAAACACATCCCAGGCACCGAGGTCCATTCTCGCCTTAAAAGTCCTATCTGTCCTTTAAATTCATGACCCCTGAACTCTGGGATCCATGACTTTCCTTGGGTTAGACCAGTCTCAGTGTCTGAAATGCCATCCTCCATACCACCCCCTGCTTTCTGATTGATGAGTAAAAGCAAAAATCAATCATTACGACACCAATCGGATATACCAGGCAAGCAAAAGGCAGTCATGCTGGTCACGCTCTGGTCAACCAGGATCAGAGATGCGGACACCACGCCAAGAAAGTGGGTGACTGCCTTTAACGTTCTGCAAATAGAATTAATTGACTCGCCCTCCCGGTCATATGATGGAGCTATTCTGAATCTGGGAAGGAAACCAGAATTTCTCCCTATCAATTCTCTTTTCTCTTCTCTAGACCACGCAGTCTCAAAAGTTTTTATTCTTCTATGATAATCAGTTTAAATGAGGGAACTCCTGCCAAACTCAATGTTCTAATTACATAGTTAGGAAGGGCCTGATAATAATTACTGCAATGTTCTACCCTCAAAAACAGTCAGGCAATGCTGACTGATTTAGATCCAACTTTCTTTTTTTTTCTAAAAAAAATGCATATATATTTTTTAAGCTATCTGAATGTGTATGTATAAAAAATCCACCATCTATGACAGTTAGTATTGATTTCTAACGCAATTAGCTCTGTGTGCTTTTCATTTACAAATAATTCAAAAATATTGATTAAATCCATGAACATAAGCATATTTTATTATCCCTTAGTCTATTATAGTAGCAGACTTTCTCTGAGAAGGCAAGAGTCCTGGGATACCCCTGTGCAGTATCTTTTTGTGCAGGCGAAAAAAAGCTTTCAGACATTCAAATATGATTACAGCAGGGGTCTAAGAGGAAGCATATCAAGGCCAACGGATTGAGTGTTCACGATATTATTCATGGTTGACACGGCTTTTTATAAAATTCTCACTTCTTGTCGCTTAGAATTTTGCTTATTCTTTCTTCTAATTATCAAATTCCATGGTTACTTCTACCAATAAAACAGCAATGTCCTCTTAAAAGAAAAATATCCTCGAGGTGCACAATGCTGCCATTCTGCTTCCATTTCCTCATTCCCTAAGGAAAGCTTCCCTGCCAGACCCCATTCACAGCCAACAGATGCTTGCCAAAAAAGGGCTTAAAATGATAAAACAACTCAGGGATAAAATGCAAAAGCTACATTTATTGAGAGGGAAGAAAAGGTCCACATGTGCAGGACTGAACTGCATATCACCATTCACCAGGGAGGCACCGTAAGTCAAATTATAAATGCTTTAGATAGCTAGAGAGGGTCTTACATAATCAATTCCATAATTTGTCCCACACAGGAGACAATGAGTTTCTGATAAAAATTCCAAAAGACAGAATTAGACTGGTATTTCATGGCTGACTGCTCTGTTGGTTTCAGGAACCCTGTCTCTCACAATAGACAGAGGTCTTCAGGTGAGCCCACCAGCTTCAGGCCTCCAAGGCCCCAGGTCTGACAGACCCCACCCACCTGCTCCTCTCGGTTTTCTCTTTCTCAGTAGATGGCAAGTCCATTCTTCTAGTTGCTTTGTCCAAAAAAAAAATCTACCATCACTCTTGTCTTCATTCTCAGTTTCACAGGTAGTATTATTGGTTATGGGTTAAACTATATTCCTCCAAAAGTCCTATGCTGAAGTCCTAAACCCCAGTATATCAGAATGTACCCTGTTTAGAGTTAGGGTCACTGTAAATAGATGCACTTAAGAAATTTTATAAATGGTCCACAAATATATAAAAAAGTTCAACATCTCTAGCAATTAGAACTATACTGATATTTTATCTCACTCCAGTCAGATTGGCAATTATTAAGAATATAAGTAATGGGCTGGGGTTGTGTCTCAGTGGTAGAGGGCTTGCCTAGCATTTGTGAGGCACTGGGGTCTATCCTTAACACCATATAAAAAAATAAACAAATAAATAAAAGCATGCTGTCATTCTACAATTACAAAAAAAATTAAAGAATATAGGTAACAAGAAATTTTAGTGAGGATGTGGGAAAAAAGGTACACTCATACATTGTTGGTGAGCTGCAAATTAATGCAACCACTCTGGAAAGCAGTATGGAGATTACTCATAAAACTAGGAATGCAACCACCATATGACCCAGGTATCCCACTCCTTGTTATGTATTCAAAAGACTTAAAATCAGCATACTGCAGTGATGCATCAATATAAATATTTATAGCAGTACAAATCACAGCAGCCAAGCTGTGGAGCCAACCTAGATGCCCTTCAACAGATCAATGGATAATAAAAAGTGATATATAGATGCAATGGAGTATTACTCAGCCATTAAGAAGAATGACTTTATGATATTGACTAGTTAATGGCTGGAACTGGAGACTATCATGTTAAGTGAAATAAGCCAATCCCCAAAATTCAAAGGTAGAATATTTTCTCTGATATGCAGAAGCTCATCTAAAATAAGGTAAAGTGAGGATTACAAAAGAATAAAAGAATATTCAGTAGAGCAGACAAAGAGCATGAAGTGGAAGGGAGGAGGGTGGGAGACAGAAAGACAGTGGAATGAATCTGACTTAACTTTTCTATGTACATATATGAATACACCACAGTGAATCTCAACATCATACACATCCACATGACACTAATAAAAAAAATATATGTGTGTGTGTGTGTGTGTGTGTGTGTGTGTAAATAGCAGAAAGATCAGTAGATCAGATGGAAGGAATCAGGGGGAAGGGAGGAGGGGAGGGGAAGTACTGGGGACTGAATTGGAACAAATTATATTCCATGCCTTTATAATCATGTCAAAATGAATCCTGCGGCCATGCACAACTAAAAAGAACCAATAAAAAAAAAAAAAAAGAATTGCTTATGCTGGGGGAGGATAAAGCCCGGATCCAACAGGACTGCTGTGCTGAATGCCCCTGGGAAGAATCCACGTGAAGACTCGAGTTCTGCTGCCACTGCCAAGGAACTTCACAAGCTAAGAGAGGGTCTGGGAAAGAACCTTCCCAGAACTTTCCAGGGGAGCAGGGACCAGCTAACTCCTTGTTCTTGAACTTCTGGCCTCCAGAACTGTTGAAAAGTAAATTCCCATTGTCCCAAGCCACTCAGTTTATGGTCCTTCAATAGAGCAGCCCTAATAATTTTAAACAGCATTCAATCCATCTGCCGATCCTATTGGCTTTATGTACCTCTGATGCTGTTTGCAAATATTTACTTCTCACACTAGGGTTATTCTAGACTCCTCATGAGAAAGTTTTCACAAAAGCAGAATGAGTTTCAATGGGACTTCTATTCTCACAGCTTAGACTTATTTTTAAATTGACTCAGAAGAAATATTGTAAGCTGCAAATGTTTTTTCTTCTCTGCACCCTTGTTCTCTGCATCCATGGCAAGAATGCCTGTCTATCCACCCCGGGCCTGGCACCAATCACACATGGAGGAGGCTGTTCCCTGATCTACCCCAGCTCCTGAAACTTGTAATTTATAGTCACAGCATTCCATGTCAATTCCCTTTTACTTCTAGAAGATGGATGAGGAAATGTATCAAATGAAGTTTTCAACATCCACCAGATTTATATTTTTTCCCTTTGTTTGTTGAAAATTAAGAAACAGAGCTAAACAGGAAAAAATCCAATAGTGACCAGGAGGAGACACATATAATTAGGTGCTAAATTATGTGCACAGAGGATACCTGCTATAAGAGATCAGAGCAGCCTTAGATCAAGGAGCACTGGCCAGAACCTGGAGTCTTGCTGTGTGAGTCCGTGTTTCCTTCTGGTTTGCTCTGTCATCTGTAGATTCTTCTCCGTTTTGGAATTTTAAAGTACTTAGAATGGATTTAAAATTTGAAAGCACACTTAAACATCTTTGTGCACAAGAAATGCTTTTCACTTTTTTTTTTTTTAAACAGGACTGGAAGATGAGAATTTGAAAACCAGAAGGAAGCAAGAGTTATCAACATCATTCATTTACAAAATTCAATTTATGTCGTCTTTTCTCCAGTGAATGAGTGATTGATGGAACATGAAAGAAATGTTTTTAGCCCAAGCAGACCGTTTCTCCCCCATTTGCATGGCTCAAAGTCCTTCTGTAAAAGTATCCACTAGCCTGACCTTATGTTATCTGTAATGTTTTAAATTCTTAAGTTAATGAACAGTATGTTCAATATAGGAGAAGTCATGCTATTATCCCCACAATAAACTTATTTAGTATTATTCCCTGTGCAAACACTACTATGTTTACAGTGATCAGTCTCACATTTTCTCCTATATATCTGACTTTTGTGATAACAAATGGGGAAAAATAATACATTAAAGTATTATTTTGGATTAATAAGCATCTGTTTATTAATTTTTAGCTAATTCAATTTTTACAAATTTAAGTGGTCCTACTACTCAGTAATGTACGAGGTGCTGGGAGCTCAGCCGTGAGCACTCAGACCTTGATGCCTACCAAAGTAGGCAACTGAAGGCCACAAAGGCCAGGGATATCTTTTAAACCACCCCCTTGTCTGGGAGATACAGAGGCTTAAAACTGAATGTAGATGAGTTGTACCAACCCCTGTGTATATTATGTTTTCTTGTATACATTTATACCTATAATAAATTTCAATTTATAATTTAAACACAGCAAGAGATTAATAACAATAACTAATAACCCAATAGAACTACAAAAAATATGCAATAGTAAAACTTGCTTGATAGTAATGAATCATTTAATTCTGGAAATGTACATTTAGTATTTTTGGACCAAGGTTGTCCATGGTAACCGAGACCTTGGAAAATGACACTTGAGATAAAGGGGAACTTTTGTATTTAGAAGGCCAGGAAAGAACTCTAGGGGTGATGGCATTTCAGTTGAACAGTGAAATTTAAAGGGGTAGCCAAACCAACAGTGGGAATATAAACCACAGGGAATGAATACGAGCCTGGAAGCCAGGCGCTTCCATGAGGAGATGCATTTCATTCATGGGTAATGAAAACCACTGCAGAGTCTTCACCAAGGGGGAATGACATCATCAAGTTCAATGTAGGGCCCCATGATCCTGGATGTAAGTTGGACAGAAGATAAGGGTGGTTCTGGATAGCAGAGCCCAGGTACTGGGTAGCCTTAACAATTAGGATAGAGGTGGAGTGGCCTGGATGGGAGGGTGTCAAGGGCAGGTGGGAGGAATTGGAGCCACAGACTTACAATATGGACTGGCCCTCACACAGTGGCTGGCAGCACACGATGGCTGGGGAAAGACACAAAGATGTCTCAGAGAGAGATTATGGTGTTAAATTCCAAAATGTTATGCATTTATTAACATGAAAGATCTGACTTTTCTACCTCATCCATGTAGAAAAAAAAAATCAGCACAGCCTTAGTGACTTAACACAAGTCATTACATGACAGGTCTCAGGTCACAAGCCGATCAAGGTCAGTACCAAGGGCTTCATTCTTACCTGGGGTCTCTAACTGAGCAGCTGGCTCCTGGTGGCCATCTGGGTTCTCAGCTCCTGGCCTCTGAGCCTCATACAGAGATCGGGCCATTTTGTGGCTCTTTTGCTATCCTCCCCTGATCTTGGCCACAGCCAGGGAAGGTTCTCAGGTTGCAGAATCTCATGTACTTATTTTGGGCCCACAAAGATAATCCAGGTCCATCTCCACTCACCATCAGCCAAATGGCAGCTATAATCACACTTACAAGCCTGAACCCTGTCACCAAGCAACATCACCTATCACAGGTTCCAAGGACAAGGACGTGGACATATCCAGAGGCCATTCTTCCAAAGACCACACAGAAAGACACCTTTCTGCCTGAACATCCTGCACATCACACCCAGCACCAGGACATCCTAGAAATTATTTTCATACATTTTCCTCTAAATAGAATGTATCCCGGACCATGTGCCCCTCTGAGCTCTATCTGAAAGACTTTTATTCCCTGGAATATTGCAGCATGTTTCCAACCAAAAATAATCTCTGAATATCAGGTACTTTGTCTTTTTGTCCCCACAACAATGGGAAAGCATTGTCCCATTCTGTGAACTGCTTGATTTACTACTATAGCATTCTTTCATGGCCACAATATTTTAAAATATAAACATTTGTGAGTCTTCAAGGTAATGGGCACAATCTGTATTTAATAAATGAAACAATATATTTAAAAGTACACACACTATTGAATTTTGTAGCATGTCTTAATTCTCTAAAAGGCTAACATCATAGAAACACATATAAAAATCAAGCATCAATTGATACAACACATTTTCTCCTATTTTTGTGACAAAATATTTGAGGAGAAAACATACTGCTAATAAAATTTAACAGCAATTGAAATCACTAGAAGTTCTTTGCAAAAGAGCATGCAATCATAATATATTTTTGTGTTTGACTTAGCACAGAAATGAGAACTTTTATAGAACCAATATCTACAAAACACTAGATTTTGTTGTATTTCTCTCATTACTAATAGCAGTGAAAAGATATAGAAACCACAAAAAAAAAATTACTGGTTCTGAAAATGGCAAATTTCACCAAGAAAGAATAATTTTTTAAAAAGGTGTTTTTTGTTTTTGTTTTTTTTTTTTAAATTCAGACTGATTTTCTAAATTTTTTCCAGATGAGCTCTCTTGATGAAACAACTGGGAAGACTTCTAAAAGTCACCTTAATTCATCAGGATTGAATAAATTGTCATTGATCCTTTGGGGTCAGCAAGCTTACTGCAGGTGGCAGCAGGAACACTTTGCATTTGATATCCACACAGCCCTGTTCCTGCTGCTATCTCACCACGGCATGAGGATGGTCCTGGTTCCCAGCCAGGCCTTCCAAATTGAGGCAAGAATGAAAGGATTAATTTTCCCCTCATTTTGAACACAGTCCAAGATTTAGGGATTAGTGGCATCATTACTATAAAATTATGATCAAAGATAAAAATGTATATTTTATTTAATGATCATTTGTAAACACTGTCCCAAACTGAAGTTATCCTCAAATAAATCATCTCAAAACTCACATCTTCCACATTATGTTTATGAATAATTTAACTATGAATGCACATGGCTGTATCTCTGTATGTGGGAATTTTTTAAGAAGTGTAATTATGAAAATAATAAACTTTTCAAGCATGGTTGGCAACAAACATTTGTTAGTGTCCCCCAAATTTAAGATTATGTTATCTAGGGATTTAAATTTTAATTATTTTACTCCATCTACACATTTTCATAGTTTAAATTTATAGCAGCTGCTAGACTATACCTATAAAACATGTCATAGACTTCCTTGCCCTTCAGCAAACATGCAATAATGCAATATTTTTGTATATTTCTATGTAATTTAAAAAAAAAACTGTGGATGTAGTTTCAATGTACCACAGAGCAAAAATAAAAAGAAAAAGTGTTTTAATAACTTGAGTTTCTTCAAACCAGGATATTAATTCACTATTCTAAATGCTATTTGCTTTTGTTTTCTTGTATGTTAGACTCTTTCCACTGTTGTGATAACCACCAGATAGTGGTGTGTGTGTGTGTGTGTGTCTGTGTGTGTGAAGGGACACTGCCACATCCCTTAATAATATTTTCTACAAAAACAGAAAATTTACATAGTTGCAAATGTCTCTTTGAAACATGAATACAGCAGGAAAAAATTTTGCTTTGGAAAGTTTTGTATTCAAACAAATATTTTTGTTGAGTGAATGAAAAGCAGATCATAGTTAGAAAAAGTTTGTCTTTCATTTCTTTTTTAAAGATCATTATTTTAATTGCATAATTTACAAGAGGTATCAGGCAGGCAGCTTCTTTGATGAACAAGATTGTGGACTCAGAAATCTGAAAGTCTTTAAAGTAAATCCTGGTTTTCAATATTTTTTTTCCTTTGCTACTCATCTGTAAGTCTGCAATATACTAGCATTTATTGGTAAATTTGTGTAGTGATGTCAAAGTAAAATTTCAAGGGAACATGAATAGGTAATATAAATTATAAAATGTTATCCTAATATATTCAGTTAAAAAGAAAAGTACATTTATATTTCAGTATTTCTATAAAACAGCATTCCTTGAATATGTACACTAATTGGAATATTAGTAATAAATATGTGCAATAGATATCTGTATGAAGATTTTAAGCAGCCAATGAGTAGGTCAGAGTATCATTTAATCATCTAGAAGAAACTGATGATTTTTAATGTATATGACTTTGGAGACTAAATCAGAAAAAGAGATCCAATAAATACTTTTTCAATAAAATCCAGCAGAAAGAATCTTACATTTACAATATATATTCCTGAAAAATTGGTCAACATATTTATAACCTGACTTATATTTCAGAAATGTGCTACCCACAGAAAAATAATTTCAACCTTAAAAAGCTTATTTTTAAAACCAATATATTTTTAAACCATTAAAACCCAACTTTCTCATAAAACATTTATAGCAGCATTCAAATGTAAGTGGCTTAGCTTTCCTTCATGCATTTTATCTTTATCATTGATCCCAAAGGAACTCAGCTCTAGACACGCTGAAATAACCATTGTACTTTTCAAGTTGGTTGCTTTAGTAGTAAAGATATAATTCTTCCTTCAGAAACCAAGCCTTGGTTTAAACATAATCAAGGAGTTTTCAAACTTTAAATATGTAAGAACTCCATTTTGCTTCAATTTCCTAAACAGAGGTGCTTAACAGTTTAATGACTATTATTACTAAGGATAATGCACCAGTCATAGTGGAGACCAGTTCCTGGATTAACTGAAGGAGTAGCTCAAGTGTGGGAGCTCCAAGGAAGCAAAGTTGGATGAGCCCATAGAATTTGTTATAGAAATGGAGTCCACAGGGAGAAGGGTACAGAGCCCTCATTCTGTCACTCAAGAATACTACTTGAGCATAATATTCCACCTTGACTTCAAGGCACAGTGTATCTGGGCACAGGTTAAATAGCATAGACCATAAAAATACTACTGAACAAAAATTATACATGGTTTCCGATTAAACTTGCTGGTTTTCTTTATGTTAACCACATGTATGATTGCATTAGTTTACTTCCAATTACTTCATTTTAGTAGCTTTGTGATAAATGAGTCCACTTCACTTTCACAAAACATGCCTCTACTGAGTCACCCTATCACTTTCCAGTGGACCATGGTCAAGGAGTCCTATATTTGTTTCATGACATTATTAAATCCCTTTGGATGGCAAATTGAATTTTCACCCACCCATATGACCACACAGACTAATTATCAAGCATTACTATTGTAAGATATTACTAATTTATACTTTCCTTTCATTTTTTAAGTATTTCCCAGGTTCTTATATAATAAATATATCATATCCTCATAAAAGTTGCCTAAATCATGAACATTCATTTAATCATAATGTAATTTTCACAGCCATACCACTGCCTTTCATTCAAGAATTAGTGTTTCTGAATCTATGGAGAATCATAGATGATTTTTTTATTTTTACCACATCAATTTATTTCATTAAAATATTATTAGATTGAATTCATCTCATTTATTGATTCTTGATTTTACTTCTTGTGCTTTAGGAGTCTGGTTAAGGAAGAAAGATCCTAAGCCAACACAGTGAAGATTTGGGCCTAATTTTTCCTTTATTAGTTCTAATGCCTAAGTCTTTGATCCACTTTGAATTGAGTTTCATGAATGGTGAGAGACAGAGGTTTAATTTCATTTTGTTACTTCCACTTTCCCCAGCACCATATGTTGAATAGACTATCTTTTCTCCAATGTATGTCTTTGGTGCCTTTGTCTAGTATGATAATAACTCTGTTTCTGTGGGTTTGTCTCTGTGTCTTCTACTTTGTACCATTGGGCTACATGTCTATTTTGGTGCCAATTCTATTCCATTTTGTTACTATTGCTCTGTAGTATAATTTAAAGTCTGGGATTGTGATACCTCCTGCTTAGAGCTCTTCTTGCTAAGGATTCCTTTGGTTATTCTGGATCTCTTATTTTTGCAAATGAATTTCATGATTGTTTTTTCTAGTTTTATGAAGAATGTCATTGGGATTTAAGCTTTTTCTCAGCAAAGGAAATAATCAATAACATGAAGAGAGAGCTCACAGAATGGGAGAAAGTCTTTACCACATGCATCCTAGAGAGAGCATTAATCTCCAGAATATACAAAGAACTCAAAAAACTTAACCTCCAAAATATAAATAACCCAATCAATAAATGGGATAAGGAACTAAACAGACACATCTCAGAAGATGATATACAATCAATCAACAAATATATGAAAAAATGTTCAACACCTTTAGCAATTACAGAAATGCAGATCAGAACTACTTTAATATTTCATCTCACTCCAGTCAGAATGGCAATTCTCAATAATACAAGTAACAATAAACGTATGTGAAGATGTCAGGGGAAAGGTACACTCATATATTGCAGCTGGGACTGCAAAGTATGCAACCACTATGGAAAGCAGTATGGAGATTCCTCAGAAAACTTGGGAATGGAGCCACCATTTGACCCAGCTATTCCACTCCTTAGTTTATACCCAAAGGACTTAAAATCCACATACTACAGTGATGCAGCCACATCAATATTTATAGCAGCTCAACTCACAATAGCTAAACTATGGAACCAACTCAGGTGTCCTTCAACAGATGAATGGATAAAGAAAATGTGGTGTATATATATATATATATATATATACACACATACATACACACACACACACACATTGGAATATCACTCAGCCTTAAAGGAGAATGAAATTATGGCATTTGTTGGTAAATGGATTAAGCTGAAGAATATCATGCTAAGCTAAATAAGCCAATCTCAAAAAATCAAAGTCTGGATCTTCTCTCTGATATGTGAATGCTAATAAACAATAAGAAGGGCAGCTAGGGAAGAATAGAGTTACTTTTGATTAGGCAGAAGGGAGTGGAAGGGAGGGGGTATGACACTAGGAAGGACAGTAGAACCAATAGGACATTATTGCCCTATGTGCATATATGACTAAATGACCCATGTGATTCTACATATGCACAACCAGAAGAATGAAAAGTTATATTCTATTTATGATGCTGTATCAAAGTGCATTTTCCTGTCACATATAACAATGAGAACACATAAAAAATAATATTGGAAGAGATGAAAACATGTAACGTATATGGATTGTTATGTATACATGGGTGTATTACTTAGTGATATAATAATGAAAAAATATGCATGTTTATAATATATATTTTCTATCATTCCCCTCAATTATACAAAAAACTATCCAAAATAGTTAATTTATACACACTTCACATTTTTCAAGTTACATACTGGCTAGTTCTTCCCTGTTTATAAATCCCTTCATATAAATTCCCACTTTTTCTTCTTCTCAGTACTCTATCGTGCTCTCAAACAAAACAATTCCTCTTTCCACCCTGGAAACACTTGGCCATTTAATTTATGCTACATGTTCTGCCACTTTGAAAAAAGTCTCTCGTGCTTGGACTTCACTGCTTTCCCTTGAAGCCCTAGATCATCGGCCTCACTCTGTTCATCTTTTTAACAAGCTATTTTCCCATTCTCCAGTTGCTTCATGACTTTATTTCATACTTCATTGATTTAATTTCCCATTTGTTCTTCAAATTTCCACAGTGATTTCACACCACTGGTGATTGTTTTAATCCTACATTGTTTTTATTTACAACGTGCACTGTTCTTTTTTATCTCAGACTACAGACTTGGGCTCATAGCCAGTTTCTATGTCTATATATCATGGCAGAACTTCATGGCTTAGAGTTAATCGCCAAACTTTGACAACTTCTTGTCCTCTTGGAAATGTTTATTTGCATGTGTTTTCAAAACATTTAGTCATCTCCACTGCTTTTTTTTTAAACTTCTTCTGCCTTTTCATTCATTACATTATTTTCAATGCACTTATCTTCTTTGAGAAAATATATATGCATTTATGTAGGGTTTAATGAAAAAAAAATTAGATGCTACTACTATAATACACTGAAATACCACCACCCCTCTGCCAATTCTCTGTGCAAATCTCTAATCTGATAAACAGAGGATCATTTAATATTTGGTTTGTGCAAGAAATATCTTAAAATATAATCAGACAGTGTCCTAACATACAGACAGTAATATATATTATTGACAAGACACTGCAGTTGTTTTTGACAGGCAAGGTACTATTTACAGATGAAAAGAAGGCCTGAAGAGCGTATATAGTTTAAATGATACAATACACAAATAGCAGTGCTAAAATCAGGCTTGTGGCAAAGGACCATGCATTTTCTACTATGTCACCCTCCCTCTTAAATTATAAATTATTTCAAGGAGTAGACTAGACTGGTACACTTTGACATTTCAGAATCTTGGAAAGGCTTCTCAGTCAGCTACTTATTCCTTTGTTTAAGAAACTGAATAAATTTCTCTTCGACTTGGTTGTTCTTTCCCCAAAATGTGAGTGACAATAGCAGCTTCATGGTTCATTGAGATGATGAAATGAAATAGAACATGTTCAAATGTCTGACACATCAGAGATGCTGGGAACATGTTTACTGAATGGGATTTAAATATTCACATAATTACCCAATTACACAGCTTTCTTATGTGGTAGTCACCTGCCAGCAGAGAAAAGCTGTTCTGAACTGAGGGTGCCAGGGTTCCAAACACTGTACACTAGGTGTGTGATTCAAAACACCTGATGATATAGAACCTCAGGAGACTTACCCCAAAACTCAAGGTAAATGTGATCTCAGCATCGTGGTCATGAAATCGTATAATATCTGAGCACATTATTGAGACTCTGTTCCAATTAGCAGAAGCAGTAAAGAGAAATGAACCAGCATATGTCCTTTAATTTATTCATTCATGCAAAAATCACTTGTCGCCATCCCAGTTTGTACTGGACACTGCACTGGGTACCAGGTGACAGAAGCCTGAAGTCCACTGAAGTGCTTTTATTTTTTTTTAATTTTTTTATTTTTATTTTTTTTTTTAGAGAGAGAGAGAGAGAGAGAGAGAGAGAGAGAGAGAGAGAGAGAGAGAATTTTTAATATTTATTTTTTAGTTATAGGCGGACACAACATCTTTGTTGGTATGTGGTGCTGAGGATCGAACCTGGGCCACACGGATGCCAGGCGAGCGCGATACCGCTTGAGCCACATCCCCAGCCCCCACTGAAGTGCTTTTATAACAACATCGCCACTTGATTCTTCTGCAATATGTAAAAAAAAAATGATAACAATGGAATAAATTGAGATAATGAGAGGCAGTCCCTTTTAGCAGAATAAAGCATTTTCTCATATTATTTTCAGCTAACATTTAAAATTAAGTATCTGAAGCCCAGAGACAAAGTACATGCTTTATAAATCATATTTACAAGTTATAAAACAACACTTTAGAATTTCCTTCTCCTACTTCCATTACTTCAAGGAACCAGAACTGTTAGCGAGTGGAAAGTGTTAATTTTCTTATGAGAAGGTGTGGACAAGGCTTTGTGGCTGTTTTTCATGAGAGGGCTCTTTGTATCTCTCAGTGACACAAGAAAGAAGATATTTAAGATGCTAATTTCCTACAGGAATAATATAAGGTTTAGATTCTTTCAGGAATGCTCTTCCGTAATTATCCTTTACAACTCTATCTTCAAAAATGAACACGTTCTTTTGTTGCTCTTGTTCCTTGTGCTAAATAGCATGCTGGCAAAACTCTTGGTTGCTGATAGGCACCAGTTAAGCATGACACTTCTGTGTGAGTGTGCGCTGTGGTTTTATTTTCTGAGTCAATATGCAACAAATGTAATAATGAGCAAATTCTCACAAAGTGTGAGGAATAGCGATAGCTCCCTCTATTAAGGACAAAGCCCTGAACTGATGGTACAGCTGCTTTGGGATCTCTTTCAATGTGCATCAACTTTTGGCTCTGTGTTTAACATCAAAACCCAGGCTTTTCCTTGGTTGTAAATGGTGTAATTTGAGGGGTACTGACATGTATAAAGTCAGAGCTCACTTTTTCTTACCTATAATAATTCAGCGATTACATTTTCCATTTGTGCAATGCTTCTGTGGGGGACATGATAGCCCGGAATATTTGAAATGAGACTGGCTGGTGCCCTCTGGGTATGTAACTAGGAAGTCTCCATAGGTAGCAACTGAAGCTTTTCTTCTGCATCTGCTTATATATACTGAGCTACACTGTTAGAAGCAGAACTTTCATTCTATGTGCATCAGTGCAGAAGTAGAACTTTTCATTATCCAAATAAAATATACTCCTACAACATCAAATAACTGGAAAATAATCAGGAATTTTCAGTTGAACTTAGCTATGTAAAAACAACCATATATATTACAGAGAATTCTTAGTAGACAATTCCATGATTAATCATAAAATATTTAGAAATGATGAGAAGATATTAAGAAAGAGAAATGTTTCTGGTACTCCCAGATTTTAAAACATTTTCTCCTAACTTCTGTGTAGGTTCATGTTTGTATCTATTAATAATCTTGTAAATGCACTATATAAACATTTTGGTTTACTGTAACTTGTTGTAGTGCATATGGTTTCCAGGTCATATATAATTAAATTGATTATATCAGTGGGTATATAGTAGTCCATTATTTTGCTCTATACTAATTTATTTAATAATTTATATTGTCATCTATTTTCTTTTTACCACACATGGCATTGTAATGAACACTATGTAATGAAACATGCATCTCGGGATCAGCATTTCATACCAGTCCTCCCAGAATTCCTAGTTGTTTTATCAGAGTCAATTTTCCTTATTTGTGATGTATTACACTTCTGTGTTTTATTTTTCTCTTTTTACTCATTTTTTTCCTGCCCTAATATAATTTTTAAAAAATCTTGTCATCTCACCAAAGTTCTAGCTTCTGGTTTTGTTCTAAGTTTCTATTAGTTTCTTACTTTTTCAAAGTATGAATACTCTCTTTCTTAAATAAGATTTGAAAAGACACTCATCTAGGGACTTTTAATAAAGTGCTGTTTAAAGTAGAAGCTATGGGAGAATATGTGGCTTCCATTTAAAAATATATTATATATTAAAACAACAATATACCACTACAGTTATTAGAATGCCTAAATATTTTTTAAAAAAACTGATAATATGAATTGCCTTCCTGGATCCAGAAAAATAGAGATTCTTATTTACTACTGATGGAAATGCAAAACAATAAAGGCATTTTGGAAGGCTGTTTGGCAGATGCTTTATAAAACTAAACACATGTAGTCTCACCATGCTGTCAGCAATTATACTTCCAGGTATTTACTTAGGCTATTCAGGTAAAATAACATGTTCATAAGAATCTGCATGGGAATGTGTTCAGTACCTTTACCATTACGGCCTAAACTACAAGCAACCAAGTGGACTTTCAAATGGTGAATGGGTAAACACACTGTGGCACATCCATACAGTGGGATATTATTTGGTGCTAAAAAGCAATTAGTTATCAAATCATGAAAGACATGGAGGAAACTTGAATGGATGTTACTAAAGGAAAGAAGCCAATCTGAAAAGGCTAAGTACTATGGACTCCAATTACATGAAATTGTAGAAAAGGTAAAAATATGAAAGATCAGTGGTCACCAGGGGTTTGGAGGAAGGAGAAAGAATGGAATAGGTGAAGTACAGGGGACATTTTAGGGCAGTGAAAACTACTCCGTAGAAAACTATAATGGCAGTTACATGACACAAGGCATTTGCCAAAGCTCATAGAACTTTGCAACACAAAGAATGAAGATCATTATATACAAATGGAATAATAATAATAATAATAATAATAAATTTGGAACATTGAGGGATCTGAGGCTGGAATACCAAATGTGACAAAGTTGTCTAAGTGTATGACACAACCTCATGAAGCAGGCAGGGAAAGAGATGGCAGGCTTAGAAACATTGGAAATGAGTGGGGGTTGCAAGACTAAAGGGAAAATAAGCTATTTTCATCATTATAATCTAGCTGATGATAATGTAATCCAGCAGAGGAAGGAGCTAACCACTGTGACCCTATGTATGTCCACTGCAACTGAACAATGACCTAAGCAATGGCAATGAGCTGCACCAGGGCTCTCAGTTTGGGAGCAGGCAGGTACATGTGAGCAATGGGAGGAGGTGGGAGATCCAGGAGGTCCTGGTATAGAGACAAAGACTTGGGTACAGCTTCATGTAGATGCAGGTTGCTGTACACAGAAATTTTCATAGGTACGTGTGTTTGCTCACATTAGCCTACATGCATATGTTTCTTTCAAGGTCACCTAAGAGGGTAAACAAACAAGACACCACAGTAGAAATGAGCTCATCTGCTGACCTTGACCTCTAAAGCCATTTTTCAAAAACAGGAACCAGAGCTCCTTAAAGGAATGTCTGACTCTACAAGTGGGACAAGAAACACACAAGATGATACTCAAGCATCATGTAGAGACAGAAAGTGAGGAAGTGCTATCAATTAGTCAATAGGCAGAGATATATCAGGACATAGAAGCCCTTTGATACAGCTAGAACAATTGTAGCAACAAAATAGAAGCAGTAGTAGTGGAATATAACAAAATATAAAATAAATATCCAAAAGTCCCCATTAATATAAATGACTGAATATCAATTTTTAAAATGAGGAGAAAAAAATCCCATGCAAAAGAATTCCAAGTAACTCACTTTATCAGACAAATTCCAGTAAAGGGACATTCTACAATGTTCCTAACCAATACTCCCCATAACTGTCAAAGCCATTAAACAAGGAAAGTCTGAGAAGCTTCCTGACCCAACACAAGCCTAATGACACAGGACAGCTAACTGCAATGTAGAGTCCTGGATAGGGACTTGTGATAGGAGGAAGGCATCAGGCAAACTTGAGAAAGCCTAAACAGAGTATGGACTTCAGCCAACAATGTATCAATACTGACTTGTGATTATAATTATGTAGCATATTGAAGCCAGATGTTCTTAATAGAGTGAACCAGCTGTGGGGTGTATGGAAATTCTCTGGTGTCTTCTCAACTTTTTCATGGCTCTAAAACAAGTTCTTTTAAGATGCTTTCTGTTTTGTCTGCACTACCAGGCACTGAACCCAAGGGTACTCTAACACTGAGCTGCACCCCAGCCCTCTGTATTTCTTTAATTTTGAGACAGGGCCACCCTCAAACTTGGCATTTTCCTGCCTCAGCTTCATGAGTCACTTAAGACATTTTTTAAAAGATGAATTACACCTCTAACAATTTAAAGTAAACAAAATAAATAGCAACAAATAATCAGAGTCCACATATTATTCTGAACAGGATACCTAAAGGAACTTTGAAGTAACCAAAGGTATCCAAGATCTGATTTATGTTTAATAAGGTAGAACCCATTCAATCATATTTGATGGATAATCTTTTGTCACTCCTGCTTGTTCCTTTCCAGGGTTCATTTCCCAAGTCTGCCATCCTCTGGCAATGTAGCAATGTGGCTTCTTAACGTTCTGGGTTTGGGTTCCCTCATTTCCAACAAGGGGCCTATAAAAGCATTTATCTCTGTGGTTCCTGGGGAAATAAGTTGATGTACATAAACCTAATGAACACAAATGTTCACTACCCTTATGATTATGTTTATCATCATGAAGAAATTATCCTAAAAGAAAAGACAGCCAGCAGTTACTCCCCCTAAATTCATCTTTATTAAGTACACTGCAGGACAAGAGGCAGAACAAACAATAATGACCACTGAGTGGACAGAGCACAGGTGATTTCTGTCCTTGTGCTTTTCTGTGATTCTCAAGTTGCTACTTGATATGCATTAGCATAATAAAAACAGACATTTAAAAACCTAAATCAAATTGCTATACTATATTAGTGCTTATATACCCTCTTTGAAAATTTCATATTATTAATGTAATGCAAATATTTAAATGAAAAACAGTTCAGAAGGTTTTCCTATTGAAAAACAATTCTTTCTTTCCTCTTCTCCTTCCACATCTCCTGTTAGCACAAATGATTTCAAGATTTCCTTGTGTATTTTCTAATGATTACTTAAACATCTCTTAATAATACATCAATAACAATTGTTTTATCCAATTAGACATTGTCTTTTGACTTTCTACTTTGATAAATGAAAATTAAGTTTGTCTAAGTATTTTTAACTTTAGATCCATTTTGGTAAGCCTTTTATTCTACGCAGAGTTCATAAACATCCATTTCTTTTGGCATCAAGGTTAGCATTACTTCAGTGAGTATGCCAATGGTCCCAAGGTCACAGAGTCCAAAGAAAAGGGGGTATTAACATCTAGTATAGAGTTGTAAGCAAATGACAGGAGTTATATGCAATCTGAAAAAATATGCATTCACTGTCTAATATAACCTAAGAATTGTCAACTGAGTGGTCATTGTAGATTTGGGTATGCAGAGCTTACTATACAACATTATATTTCCCTTCCGAACTTTGTCTGCCATTTGCATGCTCTAAGACATGAGCAGAGACACCAGCTACTTCTGCATGTTCCCAGAGGTCTATCTGACCAACCAAAATGTGTGGCATGGTTTTTCTCTCTGATAAATATTAAAACAGCCACTCTAATAGAACCACTAAGGCTATAGAGTAACTTATATTATTCATGATTGTGTGTAAGTTCTATATCTTTTGCAACAGTGATTCTCCTGCATATTTTTCACTTTGGTACAAAAGAAAATAAGAAATATTCCACCAGTAATAGTGGCTCCCTACTACAGAAATTCTCATCAGATGGAGGGTACCATGGCATATCAGAAACTGGATGGAATGTCAGGAGCACTGTGGTTTCAAAATAAGTCCTGCTTTGCTATCCAAAAGGCTTCTGCTACAACTTCTAGAAATGCATGGCACTTCCCTCCCTTTCCTCAACTGAGCCACACCACGTTACATCAGAGACTTAAAACATGACATGCAGACTTCTGAGTCACTGTACCACAACTAAACATACTTCATTTACTTATTGCCAAATACTTAATGAACACTCACCACAGGACAGATGATGATTGAGTGGGAAAACTGAACACAGAGAGTCCTATGTCCCAAGGCTTACCATCTAGAGGAGCATAGTAAAAACTGTAAATCACAACCCAACACAATACAGATGAAGATCAATCAGGCCTTAAACTAACCCTAGTCTTCACTGAGAATTCTTTCCTTTGGAGTCAGGTTTCTGGGCTGTTCTGTAGCTCTGGGTCTTCAAGCAGGTTCATATCAACTGTTTGGGGGTGTTGTGCAGAGCTGCCAGAAGTTGGTTTCTGTTACAACTAGATGGTTCTTATTTAATACCTGCGCGGCCAGGTGTTCTGCCCATGACCTTGGATTCAGCCTGTCTCTGCTTTCTTCCATCTCTCTACCACAGACACAGGCATTGAGAAAATGTTACCCACACTCATTCACCAGAATTAGCACCCGAACAGCAATTTCTGCATTTCTCAGCCATGGTAACACTTCTCAAAGTCTGTTGTGTTCTCAGTAAAACAAACTACTGACCTTCACTTTTTATAGTTCCCATGAGTTGGTTATCTGAGTCCTTGGAATTATGTGTGTTCCTGTGTTCAATTTTTCTCCAACTTGGAAAGATGGATCTACCATTTTTTTTTATGTGAACCTCCCAGTTGGATGTGGAACAGCACAAATAATCAAATTTGCTGATATTTCTAAGGAAAAAATATGAATATCCACATGATGTAGGATGGACAATGACTATACATAACTGCATCATTCCAGGTCAGACTGTGCCCCTACATGACTTCTATGAACAAATGAAGGAGTTTCTGATTTTCAAAGCTTTCTATATCTCCTAACTTTGGGTAAGACATGGAGGATTCACATTGCCACACAGGTCATGGACCCATGAGCCATTGTCCATACACACCAAATTGACATCAGTATTTCTTCTTTAAAAAGATTAACCTCCTCTCAGTTTTCATTCAACCCCATTAGAACATAGTTTTAAAGCATTTACAAATCAATTTATAAATAAATATGAAGTATTTTTGTATCATGCAAGATTCATGTGACCAGAAACTTAGTGGTTAAAAATCAGCTTTTTATGCATTATATAGCTTAACATGTATTATTGAGAAAAGTGTAGAAAGTGGAAATGAGATTAACAACTACAAATAATACATTGAAGAAGACTCTAAGGAAATTAACTTGAGTCACCAATGGTACAAATCCAATCAGAAGGGAAAGTTCTCAGAATTATCACCACTGAGGCTGCAAGAGGCTCTGTCAATCCTCTTTCAACATAATGCAAGAGGTTTCTGGGAATATACTTCATTATGGTGCTAAATTCTACATGTTTGTGTAAAACCAAAAGCACTAATTTTGCTGTGATAAGGATGAGGAAAGTGGATACTTTCATAATCCACTGTTTAAATACAGTTCCCATATTTTAAACCCTCTTTGGAAAATTCAATGTCATACTTTAAAAGGGATACTTATTTATTCCAGCATTCCACAATTTGCATCATTTTTAAAGTGATGCAAAGCCATAACAGGGCAGAAAAGATGAATTCTGAGTGATTATTACCATTTTCAGGCTCAAATTCTCAAAGCATATGCATGTAAATTCACAGGATTCTGATTTGATAATCTTTACTTAGAATTTATACTGAGAAGCTTATTTAAAAAATTAAGATGCATGCTCATAATCTCATTACCTAACTCTGAATTTAGTCACTACCATTGGGTACTCGTAAAGGATGAATTTAACAAATGATAAAGAAAGATTAAGTCAGTGTACAAATTCATATGCTGCCAGGGAAAGGGAGTGTGAGTCAGGGTGGGTCACATGTCTCTGGGTTATGGGTCTATGAATATAAAATGGGAATTCCCTGTCATCTCCTAATATTGATTTATTGCCAGGCATACACAAGGCAATTGGGAAAGCCTTTCTAAAGTAAGATATAGGGTTGGTCATAGCTTCTGTGTCACAATTTACAAAAACAAAACTGTAAATAAAAGTTACTTGCATATGATCTCAAATGCATGGTGCAATGAAAAACGATTCAAAGGGCAGAGGGTGTAGAAGAGGTAGTTGTGTCCTGTTGTAAGAAAACATACCAGTTTTTGATTAAAGAACAGATCTTAAGAAAGAATATCAATTGTAAATCTGGCCCTACTGATCCAGTAAATGTGTCAAAGGAAGTATCAGGCTCTGAACAAGAGTATGAAATCTGATAATGCCTTGCTTGGTAAATAATGAGAAAACAAGGTCCCTTAACAAATTTGGCATCTTAAATATAAGCACTTAAATATAAGATCATATTTATCCAACTTGAACTTCATATTCTTTAATATAGTAAATATTTGTCTATGATGTATTTTATACAAAATCCATATCTGGCATCCGCTGAAGTTATTTTAAATAATGTTAAGAACATTTTCTGAGCTTTTACTAATGTTGCCATCTGAGCTATCACAATAATTTGAGTTAAATTGCAAAGATTATGACATAAGCTTAAAAAGAAATTAACAATAACTATGACACTACAAAATAGAAGAAATGCCTTCATTAAGAATGGCTGTGAAGTTTAGGATGACGTTCATAAGTTTTTGAGGATTACTATAGCAAATCAATTTTTTAGTTCAATCTTGAATTGCAACTGATAGATATAAGAAAATGTCATCCATTGCTTGAAGCAATGTTTTGAAAATTAAATGTGCATTGCATTAAATGTATAAATGTGGATTACTACTTTTAACAAATGTTGATTTCCAAATTAAAAATGTGCATACTTTCCTTTTACTATAAAACATAATTTGCAATTACATCAATTGTGCCATGTCATAAAAATCATTAACTTGAAAAACAACTTAGTTTTTAACGCTTATTATGAGGCACGATTGTAATTTGGAAAGCAACCAAATCACTGGTATGTGTATGTGGGTGTATGTGTGTATACAGGTATGCTATTGATTAAAATGAAAGGCAAGGAACCTCTTAAATTAGCTAATTAAGTATTGTCATACCACCTTAAATGTAACTTAAAATCCTAGAGTAAATTAGTCAATACATCATTTCAGCATTTAGGGACCTATTTTATTTATAGAAAGACATGCTTTGCATAAATGAACTGGAGAAAATGGTTATTTTATATATATATATATATAATGTTTTATTTTACACAGATCATCTGAACTTTACTACAATTTGTGTTACAAGTTATTTATGCTTATCACACTTTAAGTCATAAAACATCATCTTAAAATGAAATGCATGTGTTTAGAAACCATTACTCTAAATACATGAGGATTTTCTATTTAGCCAACACACCTTTATTGGGTTTCTTAGGCACAAGTCACTTTGGGGGTCTGTAAGAGACACGAAAGAAATTAAGCCTGATGGAATTCATGGCAAACCTTATACAAACCTCTTCAAACAACTTCCAGCTGCTCTAAACTTTGACCTTGGCTTTTGGCATAGAAAATTACAGAGGAACAACTATAAATTCTCCATTTCCAAAACAGGAGGATCTGATTACCAAGTTGACAACATACTGAATTCCACTGTCAGTCTACAATTTCTGGTGTGGTAGCTGATACTCCTTCTAGACACTGGACCCACAGGTAGGCTGTCCTGGACTGAACCATGGGAACTGGCTTACGTTAGAAACCGAATGCTTTCTCTCATACATAGAAGCTAAAAATAAATAAATAACAAAGGTGATCCTGCAAACATAGAAGGAAGATCAGCAGAATAGAAGTGGGGAATGAAGGGGAGTAACTGGGGGTGACAATGACCATATTCCACTAGGTGGATGTGTGAATACACCACAGTGCATTCAATTTATGTAGCCATAATGCATCAATGAAAAACAAATAAATAAATACAAGGAAGGCCAATAGATTAGATGGGGGAATGAGGTGAGTGGAAAATGATAGTACTGGGATTGAAATGGAAAATAACTGTGATATGCATGTCAAAATGAACCCCACTATTCTGTATACTTATAACACACTAAAAATAAAAATTAAATTGTGTACCGAAGTAAAAAGCAGGGGTAAAAAAGAGAAAAAATATCCCATCATATGGCATTTTTTTTTGTACCCAATGATCTTCTTTAAAAAACCTTTGGTACAGTGGCATCCTCATAAACTTCAAGTGCTTCTGAAGCCAGTCATATGACATATGGTAATGCATCCATCAAATATTTAGTAAGCTCCTAACTGAAGGAAAGCACTATTCTATCAGTGCTCAAAACAGCTAAAAATCCCTGCTTCTATGGAGCTTTTCTTTTAGAGGAGCAAAACAAACAGTAAACATGGAAACGAATGAAAAAAATACTGATGTCCTGCCCAGGGGAAATGAAAACAGAGGAAGTGAATAGGGGTTTGCTGGGTCAAGTTGTCCTCACTGAGAAGGTTGATACCTTAACAAAGATGAGATGGCAACTGAGGGGCACAAATTACTCTTGATTGGAAATCCTTGAACTTCTAGCCCTATTTAATGTTCAGATTAAATGGTATCATTTTTAATTCCATGGAAAAATATTCTTTAAGAGGTGAGTTTGCAAATGTGTCCTTTTATAAAACTGCAGGCTTGTCTACCATCTTAAGTTTGACATGACATGGCCCCTGATTTTCTTCCTAGCTTCTTGTTCTGCCCAGCAGCAGTCCTGGGGAGCTCTCAGCATCCACTGCTTTCCAGTCTCATTTGATACTGAGGCTGGCTTTTGCTCTGATCTGACTTGATCACCATGTTGGGATTTTGATGGATAGGTACTCAGGTCTAAACCAACCCAGGCAAGTCATTTGGCCTCAATGAACAGTTCCGAAGAAGACAAAAGCTAAGAAAAGAAAATACTGCTAAGCTCAGCACTTTTATCTGATGAGGAAGAAACAGAAGGTTCTTCTGTTCAGATAAATTTGAAAAATGTAAGAGCCAGAACTTTTGAGCCATTTTTTTTATGATAAGTGAAGTCAGCCTATGATTAAACTGAATTTTAAAAGAGGACAAAGTAAAAGCATTCACATAGGAAAGTTACTGGTACCCTGATCGAATCATGCTTGAAGCCAGTTGACTTTTCAGAAACATCAGACAATGAATTCCTACAATCAATTCATTTTGTATTTTTTTTTTACTGTTTTATGAAACCAAAAGCAACCAGAACTAATTGCACCTTTTTTTTTTTTTTTTTTTTTTAAGATCAAAGTGAAATACGAAGCTCTGCCTTAGCCATCCAGTCTTTGGAACATTTTCACAATCTTCAGATTGTGATCTCTGATGAGTTTTCATTTTAGAAGCTTAAGTAACCTTCCCCCCCACCCGTCGCCACTTGTAACAGAAATGTATTTGAATATTTCTACTCTTAATTGGTTCTTGCATAAACTGAAATGCATCTCCACATATCTCCGTAGCAACTGATATTTTTGGTGATATATATATCTCATTCTATGTCAGCATACACTTTCTAAAACAGTCCACATCTGTTTTAGAACAAACATTTTAATAAGCACTTTAACTGAAAAATTAACAAGGCTTTAAAATGAAGCTACAATTTTCACACTGTATTCAAATCACTAAGGGCCATACTTATCACTGATCCAGGTAAATCCTAGAAGAATATGCATAATTATTTAAAAAGTAAAATCTAGTATGGCTACTATAAAATTGCTAATGAAATGGGGTTCTACTTTCATTTGTAGACATTTTTCCTTTACGCTTGCTTATGTACTTGACACATGCTTTAGTCATCTATATATTTTATTTACTTTTTCCATTTATCATTTCCAGAATATGACATTTTAACAATGATGAAAGTCTAATATTCAAAGTTCAATTAAGTTGTTCCTAAAACTTTTGAAATAATGAAAATGAAGTTTTATTACTCAGTTTTAAATAAAACTACACACTGAAATCAAATACCTTTTTGTGTGCCCACACAGAGAACTCACGAACATCAGAGATGAGAGGGAAGACATCTCAACGTTGCAGAACTCTTGAGTTCCTGGTGGACATGCATTTCATTAAAAGATGCTGTACGTGGAAGTACCCACTCACATGGGTTTCATTTCACTGATGAGTGCATTAGCACTGTAGTGGGCTGCTAATTTAAACAGTTCTGTGGCAGATACAGCTGGTAGGTCTAAAATTCACCTGCAGTTTGGTAAGCAGTGATAATGGGCAGAGAGAGATGTCCAGCACAAGCAGAAAGGCAAAGCAAGAAGCACCCAGCCAGGAGGAAAGCAATGTCACCCAGTAGGAGAGCTTCCACTGCTGGTAAAGATGAAGCCACTATGACCAATATCCAAGCTGCAGCTTTTAATGGGGAAATGTTCAGGACCTTGCTATCCATCCCTAATCTGACTCTGAATACAACTGTGCAATGTCACCCAAGCACAAAATATCAAATGGATGCAGAGCAGGAATAGCGCCGTGTGTCTGGTTGTGAAGTTACAAAGCAGCCTATCACATCTACAGTTCCTAAACAAGATAACTTGAGTTGGTGTTTCCACGATCAAGATTAATGGGAGCTTAGTTATAATTGTACACACATTTGTTTTACTGAAGTGAACAGTATTTGAAGAACTTATTTTAAAGCTCTCTCTGATTTCATAGAATTCTCAATAATGAAAATTTCATGGATGCCAGAATCATTCTTAAGGAATTATATCTACAAATTATGTTTAAAACCTGAAATCCCTACAAAATGCAGATTTCTAAAAACAGGTATCATTAAAAAGTGACCATGCCGGCTGTGGTGGCACATGCCTGAAATCTCAGAGGCTCAGGAGGTTGAGGCAGGTTTAAAGCAGACAAGTTCAAAGCCAGCCTCAGCAATTTAGGGAGACCTGCATCTAAATAAAATATACAAAAGGCCTAGGTATATGGCTCAGTGATGAAGCACCCCTGGTTTCAATCCCTGGTACACACACACACACACACACACACACACACACACACACAAAAGGAGTGACCATGTACCCACATATAGAAATTACATGAAAATAGTCTTGAATAAAATGAAAATGAAAAATAAGCTTAATTAATTCAAAACCAGAAAGAAACTTAAAATTTCTGCTCTGATGTATTAACATTAACATTAAATGTTAGTTAATGTTAACACAAGTGTAGCATTTTCACCTCTGTTATTTTACTTACTCTACATTTTGAACTGAGATGAAATATCGACACTATTATGTTTACTTTCATCATTACTATAATAAAAGCAAAATGCTTAAATTTAAGATGTCATTTGTCAAATGTTATTTTAACTGACAGCTGTTAATGAAGTCACAAAATCCGTAGAGACTAAACTATTCTGATGATAGATTCTTTTGACCTTAGATCAGTTGTTCTTTAAGCGACATAACCCAGTAGAAAATGGATTGTAATCCCCAATTTTTTTTCTATCTCTTAAAATGGTCCCTACACCATTACCACTGTGATGTCAGATCTGGTCAGATTGAGTGTACCATTCAAATAACAGGGCATTAGTCAACAACTTACTAGCACAACAGAATGAGAAATAGGGTCCTTTCCATTGTATGAACATTTCACAAAAAGCCCCAAGGAGATTCACACGCTCAGGAGAGCAGCAGCTACCTGCATCCCCAAGATCATGGACAAGTTCTTTGGTCTTTCTCATGTTGGGAGAAGAAAGGGGAAGGTTCCTCTTCCACCCCTCATGCCACTGAGGAGGTGTTCCAGTGGTGGCTGTGAGAGAGCAAAGAGTTTCTCATTGTCCCTTGCTGCCAGCCGAGCTGCAGAGCCATAAGCCCACCCTGACAACCCAGCACAGAGCAAAATTAAAGTGCTCTTGGGAGACCTAAGAGTGGCCCTGGGTCTGGGGGCCACCCATGCACAGGGGATGGCACTCCCCTGCTGTCTGGAGAAATCAGCAGCAGAGAGCAGCCATCATGGGCAGGGTGAGGAGAGAGCTCAAGAATAAGTCAGGCTGCTCTCCCTTCCTTGGTGAGATCAACAAGCACCTGTGAAGTTCCCATTGGCCATGTGGACCACACTAAAGTTAACTGTGCTGGATCCTTCTGATGGGATACTGCTTCCAGGGGCAATCTAGGGGCAAGGAGACCCCAGAAATAAGACACGATGAGGATATTTTGTGCTAGAAGCAATTTGGGAGAGTAAATCCCTTGTATACATCGTTCATGAAAACTGCATGAATCAGGGTCCACGCAGAACCTCAGAAAACACACAGAGGTGCCACACTCAACACTGGGATGCCTGTCATGATGGACAGCTAATGGCTGGCTGAGATCAGGGCAAATGCTTGTCCTCTACCGCCCTCTCCCCTGGACCCAACAAGAGAAACCAAGGGGAGAGGAGATTCAGCAGGTGAGAGCAGTATTACAGATCAAGTCTCCACAGGTCAGGTCCAGGGAAGGGAGGGAGAGAAAGAGGGGAGAGAGGGAGGGGCACCTTTGACTTACAGCTACAGTGAAAATTCATAGTCAAATTGGATTTAATACATGAAAGCAATGTGTGCTTATTAAAATCAGATTGAATTCATGTCTCAAAGGGATGCTCGATGCTCTCTGTCTGTTAAGGTTAGGGAAAGGAAATGGGAGAATTGCTAAAAACAGAGGCAAGAGACAGGGAGGGTCTTAGGAACCCCTCACACTTGAGGCCACTCAGTAAGCAGGAGGCAGGGATGCAGTTCACTCTGAGTCAGGAATTTGTGCTGAGAAGGAGTGGAAGCACCTTCTCTGTGCTTTAGAAAAAAGGGAAGTATAAAATAAGAAAAGTAATGTTGGGGAAAAACCATATCATGTGAAAACAGAAATGGAATTTATAAGGGCAGTGCAACCTCAGTAAAAAATCTCTCATGAGAGTTTCAAATTTTTATTAAGGGAAGCTGTGTGCCACGGGTGTTGTTTATCATTTAGCTTCCAACCTATATCAAAACCCCACAGTATGTCACCATGGTAGCATTTGCCTGTAATCCCAGGAGGCTGAGGCAGAGGATGGCAAATTTGAGGACCACTTGGGCAACTTAGCAATCCCCTGTCTCAAAATGAAAAATAATCAAAAAGAAAGTTGGGCATGTAACTCAGAGGCTGAAGGCTCCTGGATTCAATTCCAAGTACCAACAAACAAACAAACAAAAAACACATTGTTCTTCCTTTCAGATTAGTTTGGTAGGTGACTGTGACTCTTTACAACATGCTTACTTACCAAAGAGCATGGAAATTACTTAGCCAAAATAAAACAAAGTAGGAGAGAAGAAAGGATGGACAGATGGAAAGAAAGAAATTTGTGGATTATGATATGTCTAGATATATATGGAAAATGCTTTAATATTGATATAGGGACATTCATGAATGCATGAATTCATTATGTAAATACATCACTGAGTCACAGTGTTTAGATCACACAGCTGGTACGTGGGGAATTTGATATGAACCAGGCAGGCTGGTTCAGGCTCAGATACCTGCATTCTTAACCTCTAAGCCTTGTTGCAGTGAAGTGGAAGGAAATATTGGAATAAGAAAGTTTAACAAAATAAAAGGATGCACAAAGAGGCTAAGACAACATATTATACACACTCTAATGGTGCAGCTCATCTGCCAGCTAAAATTAAGCCTTAAGTGTGAGTGACATGCATAGTAAAGTTAAAAGCCAAAACACCAAGTTACAGCAGGATTTCTCTCCACAGCAGGGAGCTGTGCCCAGGTAGGTGATCATGGAGAAAGAAGCCAATTTTTTTCTCATAGACCTATTTATTTTCCCTTTCAGAACATGTTGAAAGGCTTACAGATGGCCTCTGCTATTTCTCTTCCCTCTTAAACTGTTAGTTTCTTGTGGGCAGGGGTTGTGCACTGAGCCCTAAAGACCTTACATAAAGATATTCGTGTACTAGTAATTCAATGAATATTTCATTAATATGATTAAGCCAGATGTTGTGAACATGAGAGAAGATGTATACAGGATTTTAAATAACCAAATAAATAAACCTATTTTTACCTTCTTGTTGGGAAAATAAAAATGAAAGCTCATTTCCTGACAGGTATGGAAAAGCAGAAACTCACTAGGCTCCTGTGTTCAAACTCAATAACTGTAAGGTGGCAGCAGAGCTCACTATTTTTCTCTCCTGTGTGGTCTTCCCAAAGACATTCTGAGGAATGGGGAGAGGAGAATCAAGGCATTCTAATGACTGTATTGGTGGCTCACAGAATGAGTGCATATACATAATAAATTAGATATGGCTTTTATTGCTGTACAATAAATAGGTTTGAATAATTTAACTATGAAACAAAGAAAAACATAAGAGGTCTCAGATGTACTCATACCTACATGTCACAACATGCACATGCATGCACGCATATGCATGAGCACACATACACACATATACACACCTATCTTATTTCTCCATAACAATTCTCCTTTCCTGAGCCTAACCCCACCCCCCCTCAGTTGTTGGTGAATAATCAAACTTTACTGTAACAAAGCAACCCTAGTGAGAATGTCTAGTGCAGTCTTTGCCTCTAGGTCTACAATCCATACTCAGCATTCCGGAGTGTGGGCCTTGCCCTCTTCCTGCCCAACTGGGCACCGGATGCTTTTATCACCAGGATGTAAGGACTGGAGATAAACTCTGAACTCTGATTTTCTCTGTTAAGAGCCTGCAGAGCTGCTGGTGTCCTCCCTCAGTGTCCTGTCAGCTTTCATTAACAGAGGACAGGGAGTCTTCACAGCCTGACTAGTCAGAGTCATATCCTTGTAACTGTTGAACCACAAGGGGCCATCAATCCTTGTGAGGTCTGCAAGAATCCAGAACTCGCAACTCACCCAACCATGCTTCCCCTTGGTCAGGGTCATGGTAGTACCTTGAACAAACCTTCCAGGAAACATCACAGCAGACTTCCATCTTATAACCTTCCCATCTAAGGGCACCTCAGGGTAGCAAGAGAGAGCTACGATGGGTATGCATTGTGCCAGAGAAAAGTCTTAGCAATTTGGTGATGATTCTGTTCTTACTTGGCCACATGCAAAGCAAGCTCATCCCTCTCTCTCAAGGAAGAATCCTCAGCCATTGGGTTTTCTCCTAAATTTACAGCCTCTTCTTTCAGGAATTGGGAGGAAAGAGAAGACATGCCTGAGAACTTCCTTCCTACACTTTTTGTCTCGTATTTTCCAATCCTCGCTGGACAGAAAATGAGAGCTCTCTGCTACTTATTGTCTGACATGGACTCAGGAAATTCTGAAGCCTAATCTTCCAGCCTTGATTATTTTTTTTTGTACTAAAAGTTACTTTTATTTCAACATTATAAATAGCAATGTATTTGGATCCTGTGCCTCTTGAATCTACACCATCACAAAAAGATCAGTTAGGATTAATAGTTAATTGCATTTTTTCTGCTTTTTTTATTGTTGGTTGTTCAAAACATTACATAGTTCTTGATATATCATATTTCACACTTTGATTCAAGTGGGTTATGAACTCCTATTTTTACCCCATATACAGATTGCAGAATCACATCAGTTACACTTCCATTGATTTACATATTGACATACTCATGTCTGTTGTATTCTGCTGCCTTTCCTATCCTCTACTATCACCCCTCCCCTCCCCTCCCCTCTTCTCTCTCTACCCCCTCTACTGTAATTCATTTCTCCCCCTTGTATTATTTTTCCCTTTCCCCTCACTTTCTCTTGTATGTAATTTTGTATAACCATGAGGGTCTCCTTCCATTTCCATGCAATTTCCCTTCTCTCTCCCTTTCCCTCCCGCCTATCATCCCTGTTTAATGTTGGCCTTCTTCTCGTGCTCTTCTTCCCTAGTCTGTTCTTAGTTACTCTCCTTATATCAAAGAAGACATTCGGCATTCGTTTTTTAAGGATTGGCTAGCTTCACTTAGCATAATCTGCTCTAATGCCATCCATTTCCCTCCAAATTCTATGATTTTGTCATTTTTTAATGCAGAGTAATACTCCATTGTGTATAAATGCCACATTTTTTTATCCATTTGTCTATTGAAGGGCATCTAGGTTGCTTCCATAGTCTTGCTATTGTGAAATGTGCTGCTATGAACATCGATATAGCAGTGTCCCTGTAGCATGCTCTTTTTAGGTCTTTAGGGAATAGACCCAGAAGGGGAATAGCTGGGTCAAATGGTGGTTCCATTCCCAGCTTTCCAAGAAATCTCCATACTGCTTTCCAAATTGGCTGCACCAATTTGCAGTCCCACCAACAATGTACAAGTGTACCCTTTTCCCCACATCCTCACCAGCACTTGTTGTTGTTTGACTTCATAATGGCTGCCAATCTTACTGGAATGAGATGGTATCTTAGGGTGGTTTTGATTTGCATTTCTCTGACTGCTAGAGATGGTGAGCATTTTTCCATGTACTTGTTGATTGATTGTATGTCCTCCTCTGAGAAGTGTCTGTTCAGGTCCTTGGCCCATTTGTTGATTGGGTTATTTGTTATCTTATTGTCTAATTTTTTGAGTTCTTTATATACTCTGGATATTAGGGCTCTATCTGAAGTGTGAGGAGTAAAGATGTGTTCCCATGATGTAGGCTCCCTATTTACCTCTCTTATTTTCTTTTGCTGAGAAAAAGCTTTTTAGTTTGAGTAAGTCCCATTTGTTGATTCTAGATGTTAACTCTTGTGCTATGGGTGTCCTGTTGAGGAATTTGGAGCCCGACCCCACAGTATGTAGGTCGTAGCCAACTTTTTCTTCTATCAGACGCCGTGTCTCTGATTTAATATCAAGCTCCTTGATCCATTTTGAGTTAACTTTTGTGCATGGCGAGAGAAAGGGATTCAGTTTCATTTTGTTGCATATGGATTTCCAGTTTTCCCAGCACCATTTGTTGAAGATGCTATCCTTCCTCCATTGCATGCTTTTAGCCCCTTTATCAAATATAAGAAAGTTGTAGTTTTGTGCGTTGGTTTCTGTGTCCTCTATTCTGTACCATTGGTCCACCCGCCTGTTTTGGTACCAGTACCCTGTTGTTTTTGTTACTATTGCTCTGTAGTATAGTTTGAAGTCTGGTATCGCTATACCACCTGATTCACACTTCCTGCTTAGTATTGCTATTGCTATTCTGGGTCTTTTATTTTTCCATATGAATTTCATGATTGCTTTATCTATTTCTACAAGAAATGCCGTTGGGGTTTTGATTGGCATTGCATTAAATCTATAGAGAACTTTTGGTAATATCGCCATTTTGATGATGTTAGTTCTGCCTATCCATGAACAGGGTATATTTTTCCATCTTCTAAGATCTTCTTCAATTTCTCTCTTTAGGGTTCTGTAGTTTTCATTGTATAAGTCTTTCATCTTTTTGTTAGGTTGATTCCCAAGTATTTTATTATTTTGGGGGATATTGTGAATGGAGTGGTTGTCCTCATTTCCATTTCAGAGAATTTGTCGCTGATATACAGGAATGCCTTTGATTTATGTGTGTTGATTTTATATCCTGCCACTTTGCTGAATTCATTTATTAGCTCTAATAGTTTCTTTGTAGACCCTTTTGGGTCTGCTAGGTATAGAATCATGTCATCTGCAAATAGTGATAATTTTAAGTTCTTCTTTTTCTATTTTTATGCCTTTAATTTCTTTCATCTAATTGCTCTGGCCAGTGTTTCGAGAACTATGTTGAACAGAAGTGGTGAGAGAGGGTATCCCTGTCTTGTTCCAGATTTTAGAGGGAATGCCTTCAATTTTTCTCCATTCAGAATGATGCTAGCCTGAGGCTTAGCATAGATTGCTTTTACAATGTTGAGGTATGTTCCTATTATCCCTAGTTTTTCAAGAGTTTTGAACATAAAGGGATGCTGTACTTTGTCGAATGCTTTTTCCGCATCTATCGAGATGATCATATGGTTCTTATTTTTAAGTCTATTGATGTGGTGAATAACATTTATTGATTTCCGTATATTGAACCAGCCTTGCATCCCAGGGATGAATCCTACTTGATCATGATGCACAATTTTTTTGATATGTTTTTGTATCCGATTCGCCAGAATTTTATTGAGGATTTTTGCATCTAGGTTCATTAGAGATATTGGTCTGTAGTTTTCTTTCTTTGAAGTGTCTTTGTCTGGTTTAGGAATCAGGGTGATGTTGGCATCGTAGAATGAATTTGGAAGTTCTCCCTCTTTTCCTATTTCCTGAAATAGCTTGAAAAGTATTGGTATTAGTTCCTCTTTAAAGGTTTTGTAAAACTCTGCTGTATACCCATCCAGTCCTGAGCTTTTCTTAGATGGTAATCTTTTGATGGTTTCTTCTATTTCCTCAATTGATATTGGTCTGTTTAGGTTGTCTATATCCTCCTGACTCAATCTGGGCAGATTATATGACTTATGAAATTTATCGATGCCTTCACTATCTTCTATTTTATTGGAGTATAAGGATTCAAAATAATTTCTGATTATCTTCTGTATTTCTGAAGTGTCTGTTGTGATATTGCCTTTTTCATCCCGTATGCTAGTAGTTTGAGTTCTCTCTCTTCTTCTCTTCGTTAGCATGGCTAAGGGTCTGTCGATTTTATTTATTTTTTCAAAGAACCAACTTTTAGTTTTGTCAATTTTTTCAATTGTTTCTTTTGTTTCGATTTCATTAATTTCAGCTCTGATTTTAATTATTTCTTGACTTCTACTTCTTTTGCTGTTGTTTTGCTCTTCTTTTTCTAGGATTTTTAGATAAAGTATGAGATCATTTATTTGTTGGTTTTTTTCTTTTTTTAAAGAATGAATTCCAAACAATGAATTTTCCTCTTAGAACTGCTTTCAATGTGTCCCATAGATTCTGATATGTTGTGTCTGTGTTTTCATTTAACTCTAAGAAGTTTTTAATTTCCTCCTTTATGTCTTCTAAAACCCATTGATCATTCAGTAACCTATTGTTCATTCTCCAAGTGATGCATGATTTTTCCTTCCTTCTTTTATCGTTCATTTTCAGTTTTATTCCATTATGATCAGATAAGATGCATGGTATTATCTCTACTCCTTTATATTGTCTAAGAGTTGCCCTGTGACATAATATATGATCTATTTTTGAGAAGGATCCATCTGCTGCTGAGAAAAAAAGTGTAACTGCTTGATGTTGGGTGGTATAATCTATATATGTCAATTAAGTCTAGGTTGTTAATTGTGTTATTGAGTTCTATAGTTTCCTTATTCAACTTTTGTTTGGAAGATCTGTCCAGTGGTGAGAGAGGTGTGTTGAAGTCTCCCATGATTATTGTATGGTGGTCTATTAGACTCTTGAACTTGAGAAGAGTTTCCTTGATGAACACAGCTGCACCATTGTTTGGGGCATATATATTTATGATTGTTATGTCTTGTTGGTGTATGGTTCCCTTGAGCAGTATATAGTGTCCCTCTTTATCCCTTTTGATTAACTTTGGCTTGAAATCTATTTTATTTGATATGAGTATGGACACTCCTGCTTGTTTCCGCAGTCCATATGAGTGATATGATTTTTCCCAATCTTTCACCTTCAGTCTATGTATATCTTTTCCTATCAAATGCGTCTCCTGTAGGCAGCATATTGTTGGGTCTTGTTTTGTGATCCATTCAACTAGCCTGTGTCTCTTAATTGGTGAGTTTAAGCCATTAACATTTAGGGTTATTATTGAGATATGGTTTGTTCTTCCAGCCATATTTGTTTATTAATGTTACTAAACCTGATTTGTTTTCCTCTTTGATTATTTTCCCCCCTTTACTGTCCTACCTCCCTCTGTTGGTTTTCATTGTTATTTTCCATTTCCTCTTCCTGTAATGTTTTGCCAAGGATTTTTTGAAGAGATGGTTTTCTAGCTGCAAATTCTTTTAACTTTTATTTATCGTGGAAGGTTTTAATTTCATCTTCCATCCTGAAGCTTAATTTCGCCGGATACATGATTCTTGGTTGGAACCCATTTTCTTTCAGTGTTTGAAATATGTTATTCCAGGATCTTCTAGCTTTCAGAGTCTGTGTTGAAAGATCAGCTGTTATACTGATTGGTTTACCCCTAAATGTAATCTGCTTCCTTTCTCTTGTAGCTTTTAAAATTCTCTCCTTATTTTGTATGTTGGGCATCTTCATTATAATGTGTCTAGGTGTGGATCTCTTATGATTTTGCACATTCGGCATCCTGTAGGCTTCTAGGATTTGGGATTCTGTCTCATTCTTCAAGTCTGGGAAGTTTTCTCGTATTATTTCATTGAATAGATTGTTTATTCCTTTGGTTTGGACCTCTATGCCTTCCTGTATCCCAATGACTCTTAAGTTTGGTCTCTTTATGTTGTCCCATATTTCTTGGATGTTCTGCCCATGGTTTCTTAACAGTCTTGCTGAGCTGTCTATGTTCTTTTCAAGTAGAAATACTTTGTCTTCATTGTCTGATGTTCTATCTTCTAAGTGTTCTACTCTGCTGGTAGTATTCTCAATTGAGTTTTTAAGTTGGTTTATTGCTTCCTGCATTTCTAGGATTTCTATTTGTTTGTTTTTTATTACCTCTATCTCCCTGTGTAATTGATCTTTTGCTTCTTGGATTTGTTTATGTAATTCATTGTCAAAGTGATCTTTCATTGTCTGATTTTGCTGTCTCATGTCTTCCTTGAGACTCCAGATCATCTGAAGCATGTATATCCTGAATTCTTTACAGCCTTGATTATTGATTTGGAACATAAAAGGTAAAGGAATTAAAAAATTCTTCTTCTGACCATACACACCCATGCCATTTATGACTATCATGTTAAAAGACTCAGGAAGTCAACCTGAGATTCATAGGTATTTCTTCCCTCCCCTTCATGGGAGTACAGCACTTGAGGCTCAGACTTAGAAGAAGAATGGTGAAAGGAAACATTCCTGAAGGTAAACATTAAAAGGCATTAATTTAATATTGGCAAAATATTATCCATATTACATTAGTTTCTGCTCCAAAATTAATAGAAGAGCTTATGTTCAGAATGACAACAGTTCAAATTCTCAAACAAAGAGGTGCTCACAGACAATTTTATACATTCAAATCTCTTGGCCATTTGTCCTAAATAAAAAATTTACTTTATGTCAGTTTTAAAGAATTGCTACAAATCATTTTTTTTCTTTTCATGCTATAATGCATGCAGTGCTTTGATATAAGGTCTTCTATGAACAGGATATCCCCCCAAGAGTTGCTCCATTTCTACTAAACAAGTTGAATTAATTCCTTGAAACTTCAGGCATTGCAGGATGTGGGTTTTAAAAGGTGCTCAATGTCTGCACTTGAAGGAATGCCAAGTTCAAGTCCAGCTCATCCCATAGGCTAATCAGCAATAGTCCAATAGTCTCGGAAACAGAAAGTATCCTCAATGGGAAGAGAATTATTCAGAAGGATCCACAGTTTGCAAAGTACACACCATTGGTCAAACAACTTAATGTCTATGGTATGTTCCAACAATATCTTCCACATATAAAATATGTCTATTGAAGCTCACAATTTTTTTTTTGTGGACAACACTATTTTCTACAAATGTTGGCCAGTTGTCAAAATGTCACTTTGTGTTCTTTTCACAATGATTTATGACATACAAGATAGCACATATAAATTTAGGTCAAAAATTCACTTACTGGAATTTCTCAAATAGTACATTTTTCATTCCACTTGATATAAGTTTTATGTAAAAAAGAACCATAAACCCTAAAAGGGCTGGGGTTATAGCTCAGTAGCAGAGCTCCTGCCTAGCATGTATGAGGCACTGGCTTCAATTCTCAGCACCCCCATAAAAATAAAGGTATTATTTCCATTTACAACTAAAAAAATAAATTAAAAAAAACACAAGGAAAAACTGAGTTCTAAAGGTTGGTAACCAAGCTGAACAACTTTCATGTATTGTCTATAGACAGTTACTTCATGCCCACAGCTTTGAAAGGACGAACAATGAATTGTTGGAAGAGTGAAGAAACAGCTGGCAAGGTGCATTGATATGTAATTCAATAATTACTTGTACATTCTAAGGAAGGTATTGTTGTTTACTGTACAAATTTTCAACAGTTTTATAACTAAAGTTTTCATTATAAAACACCAGAAGATTCATTTGAAATTAATCATGAAAACTAAAACAAAAATTTCATCTGAACCTAAACTATTATCATTCCAAACAATCTGTTGGCTAATCCTTATTTCAGTACTATGCTGCTGTAACTGCTGAACTTTCCAACTTTCCCATGTCCTATTATACATCACTTCCAGAAATTACTTCTGAGAAAAGCATCAAAAAATGGTAACACCACAATGTCAATGAGAGGTATTTAAATCCACATTATTGTATCAATTATAAATACTGATAACTCTGTTTAGAAAAAACTAAATCAATTCTTATTTCATTCAACAGTATATTATTTTAATAGTTTAGTACTATATATGCTGAAACCATTTCATGCATTGTGCCAGCAAAACTGTCTCCAAAAAAGCAAATAACCCATTCCATTTACTAAGAATGACAGAATTTCTCATTGTTTAATGATTGGCATTATAATAATAAATCCCATTGTGCAGCAATCACTGTGTAAGAATAAAACATTTAAGGATTCTATTTTATTATATTGTGGAAACTACATGTAAAAACTATCAAATAGGATGGCATAGTTATCTCCACTTGAGAAGAATTGAGACTCAGAGGTATAAAATAAATGATAAAAGAAAAAAATTGAAGGGCTGAGGTTGTGGCTCAGTGGTAGAACGCTTGCCTACCACATGTGGGGCCCTGGGTTTGATCTTCAGGACCACATAAAAATAAACAAACAAAATAAAGGTATTAAAAAAAAGAAAAAAAATTTGAATAAAATCACATCCTTTCCTTTTGGTTTTATCTATTATTAATTTTGCAATAACTGTATTCCTAATGCAATGTTTTAGGAATTTATAGCACAATACTAATATCTTTGGTAAGAAGAAATTTTAGTGACATGACTTAAAAAATAAACAATGAATAAGGTTAAAATTATTAAAACAACTTAATTATAGTATAAAGAATTTCACCTAGTCTAGCAAAAGAGTCAAATATTACCTTGTTTTTATAATAAATGCACATTTAAATATGATTAATCCTTACATCCTGGTACCTAAGGCCTGAAGTAACACCTTCCCTTTGGAAAACATCCCTCTAACCAATACTGCATTGAGAGGGGGTCCTTTCCATGAATAGGCTCTCCGTGTGGATAGCATGTGCTCTAGTACTTCTTGGCCTGCACACTTCACTGAAGCAAGCTGCCATGTTGGAGAGAACAATAGGCAAAGACTCAAGGAAGCTTCCAGCCAACAGTGAGGATGTGAAGACCTCAGCCAGTGACTCATGAGGAATGTAATGCTGCTAAAAACCAAGGCCTGATTCTGGAAGTGAAACTTCCCCAGTCGAGCCTTCAGATGGGCTTCAGATCTCAAGTAAGGCCTTGTGAGAAGGATGAAACAGGACGCCCCTAAGCCACGCCCTAACTCATTGCCCAGAGAAACCATGATAGGATACATGTATGCTGTTTTAAATGATGAAGTCTGAGAGTATTTTTGTCACATAATAATAAATTACCATTATTTTACTGTGGTTTTAGTTCAGTGGTACAGCAATTGCTAGCATGTGTGAGGCACTGGGTTCAATCCTCAAGCCCACATAAAAGTAAATAAACAACCAAATAAATATATAAAATACAGGTATAAAAATACAATAACAGTAAATAAATAAATTACCAATATTCAATTGCCATGTAAAAATGATTCAATTATTCTGACCATTGAAAATTTATATTTAATTTTAATTTCCTTAAATCCATATCCCATGCATATTTTAATACTCATATCAATAATTCAAACATATTTTTCAATGATAATGAGAATTATGTTCAGAAGTATAACTGAATTAAATAAGAAGGATTATAGCTGCACATGGAAAAATTTCCTACTCAGACATTTAGTATCCTCAAAGAAGCCAAATAAAATATCAATGTATATAAAGCCACTAATCATGCATGCAATTTGCTCCAATAACTGTATTTTTGGATTTGTGTTAGATTTATATTAGGAAAATTATTACAATCACTCAGGAATTTTATTGACACAAAATTCTTTTCAAATATTTACAGAGCTGGGGATTTAGCTCAGTGGTAGAGTATTTGCCTAGCATGTATAAGGTCCTGGGTTCTATTCTCAGCACACAATTCCTTTTTTCCAAAGAAAATTTCTCATTACTCCTTTTTTAAGCTTAATCCTAAAATTGTTGTAGCCACGTTACAGAAATGCACCAAAGGCCAACCTAACTTATGAATCACTGAGGATGTTTTCACTGCTAAATACAAGGATGAATGTTAAATATCAAGTCATCATAAATTGACTAAAATTTCAGCTGTTATACAGATCATTTTCATCAACTAAATTTATGTTCTATATTTCTTTTTCACAGTTAACATTTAATAAGGAAGAACAATGTTCTCATATGAATGAATTTGGGGAAAAAGTTATTGCTCATGATAATATGTAAAAGATTTCTAAGGCCTCTGGTGCCATGTTAGCACCATATTATTCAGTGGTTCTTTAAAAATTAAATCTTTAAGAGAAATTATGAATTTAAAAGTTTGTTTAAATATTTTAATGTACAATGTGAGGCTCAACCTGAATATTGAGAAAAAAATGTTTTAATATTTAAAAAACCATTAGACAGATGTTCTCAACACCCTGTGTCTCAGTTTCCATTCAATTTTGAAATAGGTGAGTTAAATTGTTTCTGTCAATGAGAATTTATTTCATAAGTGGTCAGTTAACAGCACAGCTAAAAACTCATTTGACTGAGTTTTTAGCATCAGATTCAGCCCTTCTATGCAGATTTCTATGACAGGAAGCAAAGGCCTTAAAGTAGAGTCAGCAAAACCTCTTACTCCAGGGCTTATGTGGTGGTTGTGATGTAGCAGTAGAAGCAAAACGTGTCTGACTCTTGAGAAAAGGGGAGGAAACCCTCCAGCACACCACCAGGAAGCAAAAAAAATGCCCACAGTTGAAGTAAAGAAGCACCAGTGCCTCTGGTAGAAGGGAATGGAAATCTCACAGGTCTGAATTCCTCACCAGAAACGAAGCAGACATCATCTTCCATTAGAATTATAGTAAACAATCTTCTACACAAGAAAAAACAGAAACACAAGGCAAGGCAGAATTTGGTTGTCATGCATCAAAGGGAACAAATTATACAAAGGTCCTAAATCCTAGACCCATAAGGGCAATATCTGTAATCCTAAAACTAGATTTTTAGAAATTGGAACCATCCTTGTCCCCACTATTTCTACTACTAAATAACAAGCAACAATATAGCACATCTAAGGAGGAACAAGAACAACTATAAAAAGTGTTCTCTGTTGATCAGGTGATTAGGAACTGTGGAAAGCAAAAGAGAGAGCAAGTGATGTGATAATACTGTTCTGTCACCCCAGAGAGAGTATGTCACCAAAGTAAGCACAAGGTAACAAGAGTCCACCACTGGAGGAATTTTGATCTATAGTGTACTGAGGAAAAACAAGCCTAACCCAGTTAAACTACTGATGGTTTTCTTCTCTCCAAATACTAACTGCCTGCCAAAGACAATGTGGTATTTACTTTTGACTTTACTGTTCTTTTACAAACCAGGGGGGGGGGGAGCAAGGGAACAGAGGTGGTGCCAAGCAATTATCAACAGAATTAGATTCCAGAATGACCCAGTATTGAAACTAACCCACAGAAACTCTAAGTTGTTTTTTTTATAATAACTGTGATTAATACACAAAAGGTAGGAAACAAGTATGAAGTGTGGGAACATAAGGAAAGAGAAACAAATCATAAATTTAAAAATGCAAAAGAAACGCCAGTGGAAACATGATAAGCAAAACATAATATGAGAGAAACAGAATTTCAACACACTTACCAGAAGACAACACAGCTGAAAAAAGAAACAGCAAACTTAAAAATGGATCAGGACACTTTATTCAAAATGAGAGTGCAATGAATATAACAGAGCATCCAAGAGCAATGGAAAAATACCAAGAAGTCTATACTATAGAAAACTGGAATCTAAGAATGAGAGGAGATAATGGGGTAGAAGAAATATTTGCAAAGACAATGCAAATTATCAACATAAATCAAAAATAGAAGACAAATCAAAAAATATTAGAGTTCTACAAGTTAAATGCTGATAATTTAAAAATCTAGAACAATTATAATTAAATCACTATCGTAATGATTATTATTAAAGTGTTTTCATTACAAAACAAAGATAAAGATAAAATCATGGTAGCAGAGAGAAAAAAGTAAGATGTAGAAAGATAAAGCAATATTAAAGACTTGTCACTTGAAATTATGCAAGCTGAAAAACATTGGAGCCAAACTTAAAGGCAGAGAACAAAAGGGGAAAACGCTATTATTCAGAGTTCTATACCTAGTTGAAAAAATTTTTTAATAAGATAAATAACATTTTGTTCTCCGGGAAGCAATGACCTAGTCATTTCCCTGGTAGCAGACAGTACAATGTGAAAATGATAAAGGAAATTCTATAGAAGACAGAGAATGATACCAGAAGTAATGAAATAATAATGTAATGATGAAATAAACAATGAAATAAACAGTAGAAATAGTAAGACTTGATATAAACAAATTATTTCTTAAACATCTGAATCATTTCAAAGATAACCTATTGACAAATATAGTAGATGCTATTGTGTAGTTTATGACATACACAAAAGAAAAACATGAAACCAGAGCACAGAATGTAAAACGAAAGCATATTATTGTAAGTTTATATATAAGAAGTACTACAATAAAAATAGATACTATCAACCTAGAAATAAAGAGCTATGATTAGTATGCCAATGATTTAGACAAAGCAACATTTTTAAAAAAGCTCAATTAATCCAAAAGGATGGGAGAAGTTTGGATGAAAAAAAGAAATATATGGAAAAACATTAAACAAAATCAATCAAAAGGATGATGGAACTCCAAATACAGATGGTTCCAATTTATGATGGTTTCCCTTAGGATTTTGTTTAATTTACAATGGTGCAAAAGTGATACACATTCAGTACAAACCATACTTCAAATTTGAAAGTTTGATCTTTTCCTGGGCTAGCAATATATAGCATGATACTCTCTTATAATGATTTTAACAACAGGAAGCTTCAGCTCCTGTCAGCCACACTCCCATGAGGGGAAACCACCAATCTCTAGTGCACTGTCTTTCCAATATTTTCTGAATACAGGCTACCAAATTCTAAGAAATACTCAAAAGTGTATTGTGAAATGGGCTTTGGTCAACTGTAGGGAAATATATAAGTGTTCTCAGCATAGTTATTCTTGGCTAAGCTATGTTATTTGGTAGGTTATGTATATTAAATGTATTTTCAACCTACAATGGATTCATCAGGAAATAACCCCACAATACATCAAGAAACATCTATGTAATAATTACATGAAATAAACTAAATATATATACACATATATAAAAGGAAGAGATTATGATTATGTCAGTGTGTATCCTAATGCTGTATATATCTAAAAAGAATAATTAAAAAACACAGTATAATAGAGTAAATCAGAACAAATAAACCTTAAATCATCATTAGCACACTGAATCCAGAAATATATACTAATTGAGGTTTATCCCAGAATGCAATAATTATTCAATATATAATCAAAAATGAAGAAATATAATTCTTTAAGGTAACAAAAAATTTAAAAATATGATTGTATGAATAAAGAAAAAAACTCTTGACCAATTTGAAAATCATAATTAGAAAATTATAGTAATAACTTTCAGAGAACTAGGAACAAAATGGAAGGACCTCAATCTGCAAATGCAGATTTAGAAAAATTCAGCTCAAAGCACATTTGGTGGTGAAAACCTGAATTATGTGGACATACAGCAAGTATATGCAGTCTCACCTCTTACATTTAACAATGTACAGAAACTTTACACACATAACATAAAAGGAAGAAAATAAAGATACATTGTTTAGAAAGAAAACAGTAATTCACAGGCAATAGAATTATTTATGTATACATCCCCCAAAGAATCTCCAAAATTGGTACTAGAACTAATATTTCCTTAGGAAGGTTGCAGGACACTAGTTAAGTACAGAAAACTGTAGCTTTAAAATACGTACTTGCAATGAATGACTGGAAATTGAAATAAGACAAGACCATTTATAGCACTAAACCATATGAAATATGTATAGATATTATTGCAATAAAGTGTAATAAAATATCTGTTAGACTTATGCAGGGAAATTATAAAACCATGATGTAAATAATTAAAGGAAAATGTGCATTCATTAGATCAGAAGGTTCAATACTATCTAGATGTCAATTCTCTCCAAATTGCTGTTTCATATCCAATGCAGTCCTATTCAAAATTCAAACAAAGGTTTTCATAGAAAGGGAGAAACTGACATTGAATTTTGCATGATAAAAATGGAGATTTAGGCCAGTGCTTTTTAAAGATAGCATTGAGTAGGGAAGAACCAAGCAGGACAACTTACACTGCATCATTCAAGTCCTATCACAAAGCTAAAGTAATCAAGACAGTATCTTCCTCACTTTGGACTAGACATGGGATAAGTGTATAGAGAGAGTTCAGAGATATGTCCACTCACATATGAAGGTCAATAGCTTTTTGACTACTGTACAAAATAACCCAGTGAAGACAAGAAAGTCTTGCCAACAGACAATGTCAGGATAACTAGACATTTTTAGAAATATGCACAAAGAAGCTTACATTATCAAAAAAATTAAGTAAAAAGGATCAAAGATTTAATGTAAACCATGGAAAAAAAATTTCCAGAAGAAAATATAATAGCCAGATATTTCAAATATATAATAAGAAATAAGAATTCTCAAACAAAATAATTTAATAATAGAACATTAAAATGAAACAGTTCTGCTCTTTGAAATATACTGTCAAAAAAAATGAAAAATTAAGCCACAGACTAGAAGAGGGAGAGGAAAAAGAATCTCTTACTACTTTAAGAATGACTCAACTTAACAGTTGGCAAAGGATCTCAACAGGCACTTCCCCAAATAAAATACACAGACAGCAAACAGTACATAAAAAGTTGTTTAATATCAATAACCACTAGAAATGGAAAGTAAAACCACCATGAAATACCACAACCCATCTACTGGGATGAATAAAATAAAAAAAATATAAGGAAACTACATAATACTGACAAGGATTTGGAGAAATTGGAACCCTTAGACATCAGTGCTAATATGGAAAAGTGCACAGAGATTTTGGAAGAGTTTCTGGCTTTAAAAAAGTTTAGCATACACTTTTCATTTACCTGAGAAAAGAAAACATTTGATCTCTGGAGCAATTGTTTATAACTAATTCATTCATAATACTAAAAACCAGAAAAAAAAAACTTGCTTAGCCATTAACTAGTGAATGGCTAAGCAAGTTGTGATACAGCCACACAATGAATACTACTTATTTTAATGCCTTATTGATGAATGATAAAACATAGTAGAGCATCAAATGCATTATGCTGATTGAAAGAAGTCCAGCACTAAAGCCTATACACAGTATAATTCTACTTGTAAGGCATTCTGATAAAAGCAAAACACAGGGCCAGAATCCCATGGGGTTGCCCAGGTGGGGAGAGGGAAGGAATGACACGACTTTCAGGGAGGGGCAGAAGCTCTGTGGGCTGCAGGCTCTATTACATACCTCACTTTGGGCTGCACACAGCAGTATACATTTGGTTACATAGAAGCACACATTTGTCAAAACCCATTAACCTCCCAAAATGAAATTTATTGTATACACATTATACATCAAATCCTCAAGTCATCATGAAACAAACTTGAAGTTTTAAAAATGTTCACCACTTGGTGAAGTGACCAGGAAAGGCAATTGAGAAACAGAAAAGATGAAGTAGATGGCTCCATGAGGAGCTGGAGGTAGCTTGGGGTAAAATCCTAAGAAAAAGGGAGCACAGGAGGAATAAAATAAAAGCAAACATTCAGTGGGGAAAGAAAGATATTACTCTGAATAACTGAACCACGAAAATGTCTGCAGGAATATTAACACAGCCTCCTTAGTGAACCTATGCATGTAAAAATAAATGTTTTAGAAAATAAAATCAGGACCTCTCTGCCTCTCTCCCGGTACCAATTAATCTTTAACACCTGTAACCAGTGGGTATATTCAGATTTCTCCTATGCATTATCATTTTTCTTGGCTCAGTAATAGCAGAAGCCAAAACATGTAATTGTATAAATTTCTTACCACAAAGGAATGGTAAGTATGCAAAGATATGCAAGCAAGCTTGACTGAACTAGTCTGGTGTACACATATATGGAAGCATCATGTTGTGGACCCCCATAAATATGTACAACTTTGTCAATTTAAATACAGATGCAAAACAAGTAGATAAAGTGCTCTGACAGCCTGCAGTTACATATAATTCATGAGCACCTACATCCTACAGGTTCTGGGATGAACACAATTGTGAATGTAACCTTATAGTGCATCAGAGACCAAATAATAAATTCTGACTGTCATACAAAACAAACTAGAACTACAAATACAGGTAGCCGCCTTTTCTAATCTAATTCACAGGTCTTTCAAATTAGCACTCTTTCAGGGTGAGAACCCTGTAGAGAACACAGGCCCAGACAACACCTTAAGGTCAAAGGATGAGGAAAGTAAGAAAACAAACCAGTAGAGAGAGCTTGCCCTGTGCTATGCTCAGCACTCACCCAGGCCAGGGAGGAACCTCACTGAATCCCCAGCCTTCTGCTGCCCCGTGACACAACCATAGTCACAAAAATACACAGAGTAGGTACTATACATTATAAAGGACGATGTAGTAATGGTAATTGATGATATTAACAAAGATACCAATACAGCAAGACAAATTAATCTATATTTTAAAATCAATTGTTTTCCAAATAATGGATATACTTTGATGTATAATATATATAAACATATACTTTATACAATATAATAAATATAACTTGATAATATATAATTTTGACAAATATAATTTGTTCTAATTTAGTCCCCAGTACTTTCCTTTTCCCTCCCCTCCTCCCTCCCACTGTTCCCTTCCCTCCACTGGAAGACTTTTTAATACATTATTATAAAGGATGTAGAAAACACTGAAGAGAGTGCTAACACAATTACAGCTTCCCTGGATCTAAGGGAAAACAACTGAGGAATGTGGTCAATAGGCTTAACTAGTGGAATTTGAGAATGAGAGAACTACCTGTCACTCTTTGATGGGGACTACCAAGCTAATTGGAATGCAGTAGAGAAGTGGGCACAGACTCTCCGCCTCCTCCTGGCTCCAGATCATGACAGTATGAGTGATTCTGCAAATCCTGTTCCATTTTCATTTTTAAAATTGGATAATAGCACTAAAGAGAACCAACTTAACAACAACAACAAAAGCAAACAATTCACCTACAATTTATATTTACACTAAGCAGAAATTTAAGTCAAGCAAAGAAATGACATACTCATAAAGAAATTCTCTGTATTTGAAAGTAGAGATCTATTGCTCTATTATTATGATTTGTATTTGAAAGTAGAGATCTATTAGCTCTATTATTATGATATTATAATATTGTTCTATTATTATTAGAACAATAATCCTAAGGTTCTAAATTTTAGGAAAAATACTAAATTTAAAGTCTTAGGATAGATTTCATTTTGAAGCAAACTATTTCATTGCTATACTATATTTAGTTATACCAAGGATACATATATAGGCAATGGAAATTCTTGGGACAAAACAATCACGAGAGAGTGGACAAAATATCTATGCTGTCTCTGCTCCTCATTTCAAGGGAATTGGAAGAAATGAATTCAAGAGGGAAATGTCCATCGTCTCCAGTGGTCCAATTCTAAGGCCCATATCTCCAAGCTCTGGGGAAGGTGAGAAGCAGCAGTTAGTGGAATTGGTATAAAGCTCAATAATAAGCATAGGAAATGCAAGAGTCTTCTTTCACAGAAGAATTGGGAAACCAGCAGTGGATCTAATACTTGTTCACTTGGTTTTTGATTTTGGGTTAATCCACTTCCATTCTCAGGGTGCCAATTTAACTAGGACTAAAGTACAATGAAGAGAGCATACATCTCTACATTTTCTTCCTGACAAAAAATACTATGATAACTGTATTCCAATATTTATTAGCCATCTACTTTAAAGGACATGAAAATGGCTGGCAAGAAAAGGAAGAAAAAAAGCCTTTGAATCAAGAGACCTGCGATGGCAATGAAATAATAGGTATTTGGGATGATGGAAAACTGAGTTGACCATAAGTATGCTGAGTTGACCATATTCAACGTGTAAACGCACCAAACATCACACCATATCCCATAATGATATATGATTATGATCCATCAAAAAATAAATGTAAAACCCTGGGATCAGACCCTCACTTCACATTTTACCACCCACGTGGCTTTACAATGTCACTGGAAGAATATAAAGTTTGTCTTACTAAACACTAAAGGAATGTTTGAAAAGTACATGTGATAATGCAAGTTAAAACGCTTTGTGAATTGTAAATACACAATAGTACCTTATTACCAGGGGTCAACATTTAAAACACAGGTGAGGCGAGTCCTCCTGAGCCCAAGGCAGGGAAGACTAGTCACTGTAAGAAGTGGCAACCTCGAATCCCAATTCTCAGTGGATTCCACCAGGGCACTTGCTGTTGCATCTTAAGGAAAGCCACCTGTTAAGTGGTTCTTGGCTTTTCCAGAGTAAGTCTCTCCTGGCACCATCAGATCTTTCAGACAAGAGGTTTGAAGTTTATTGTCTTTTCCCCTCAACTCAATGTTTTTTGTTGAGCTCAAAGACTCTTCAGCATACTCTAAAGAGTGAGACAATATGCACAATTTTTGTACGATAATGAACAAGAATGACAACTGGGGTCACTAACATCCACAAAGTAAGTTCGTAATTGGAAGTGTGAGTCATCTTTTGAGAAGAAATTAATTCTGACGACAATCAAATGGATATACTTTTGCTGTGGCTGCATTTCCAGGCCCTCTGTTGTTTGTGTACAATAGCCACTGCCCTTTAAGATGACAGGCTTCCCTGAGACCAGTCGCTCACGGGTCCATGACAACCAGCCTTGCACCCAGCTTCTCCTTAATAACGGCAACATACTGTGTGCACCTTCTCTCCTTTGCAGCCTTGTGTTCCCTTCTTAGAGCACCTTCCATTGCCAGCACCCCAAGAAAGTCTGACCGATGCGATGCTAAGGGTGCTTCCTAACCCACCATTCGGCAGGCCTTCTCAGACAATGCAATTGCTGGGGCTTTGCGTTCTCTGGAATTTCTATCCCTTTTTGAGTCTACATTTTCAGAATCCCCTAGTGATCTTTTTAAAGGTTTGCAATACACTTGGCACATTTATTTTACATTTTCTGACAGTTGTTCCAGAACAGTAGTTCTCAAACTTTGTTGGCTATCATAGTCACCTGGGTAATTTACTCAAAATAGAGGACCAGGCCTCTCTTTCCTAAGTGAGCCCAGCCTTTTCATGATTTATTAGCCCTGGAGGGTAAAGATTCTGGTACATATAAATACTTGAAAGTTCCTTCTGGGATTTGGGGTAACATGATTCAGCTGCCATGGGAAGATCACTTAAGCTCTATATGTGAGAACTAAGGTCAAGCCTTGGCTCAGTTTTGCCTAACTCATGACCACTACCTGAAGCCTACCCTGATTTTTTGTATATTCTGTTGTAGAATAGGAGGGTGCCAGTATTAAATACTATACTGCATGCATTTGGGAGATACTTCTTCACATTGTAACATCTTTGATATTGGGACATGTCTTAAAATATATACCTTCTAGCTATGTATCAGTACCTTTTATTTCACATTAGTAACCTAACATAAAGGTGCATCTTACAATCAGATTTTTCTACGTGTGAAAAATACAATAGAAAAGAAAGGAAGATAAGAAACACCTCTAATACAAAGTAAAAAGAGAAGCAGTAATCAAACAGTTCAAATGATATTATGGAAATAAAGTGGTAGAATGATAATACCAAATGATTAATTCAGTCTAGGATATATATATATATATATATATATATATATATATATATATATATATGATTATATTAAAGGAGAATTGGTATCATGGCAATGTAATAAAACTGAAGAAACAGAAATATATTTCTTCCAATACTCATTTGGTCTGCTAGAGCCGTGAAAGGGTGGGCTTGGGCCATATCCCAACTCTGAATGGTTTCTTGATTTGGGAGTCACAAAACCCAGGTTCAACATGAAAAGCATCAAAAACAGTGTTCCAACATTATCTGTTTTTGTGAAAAAAACTACCCAGACCTAAAGGCACAAAACAATGACAAATTTTCTCTTATTGTATCTAACATTACTCAGGGTTACTAGGGCTCAGCTAAGTGAAGCTCACTTGGGAACCTGCATGTAGCTACAGTCAGAACCTAAGTGGCCAGGGTGGCAGAAAGCTCACATCTTGGATCCTAAACTGGAAGATACAAAGAGCTGGGGGGGGGGGGAGTATTCTGCACCCCTCTGGTGCCCCTCATAATCTCTGTGTGGTTTGTCCCTGAGTGTCTCCAGGCTGGCTTCAGGACAGTCACACTTTTTTATACATAGGCTCAGAGCTCCAGAAAGAGAGACACAGAGACGCAGCAGCCTATGGGAATTGTGTAGCTCTTTGTGACCTGCCCCAGGCAGCCAAGAATCTTTTGCACCATATTGTTTGGTACTGAGGCATTAAAGTTAGTATAATATTTTTAAAAATATAATTAAATTCATGGATATGTTTTTAAACTATGACAAAGAAGCATTGTAAATGTAAGTTGTCACTCTGTAAATATAAGTTATTCGCAACAAAATCTGATATTTTTGTTCTTGAATAGTTATGAAAGCTAAAGCAATATTTTTGATTAGTAGTAAAAAAAATATATCATGTAAATACTCACTGAGGCAGAGAATACCAAACAAGCTAAAAGTACACACACACACACACACACACACACACACAGAGAGATATGACACATATCTTTCTTAGGCACAAATTAGATCAGTACAAAACCCCTCAACAAAGTTGCTTAAGATTCCCCAAATAACATTTCTTTATAAAACATTGTGTACTATCATATATTGAAGACGCTTTTTAGAATGTATTGTGAAAGGATATGTACCTCAAAATTCATTACCTCGGGTTTGTGGAAAATTTAAGCAGTACATCCAGAGAAATATGAAATTCAATGATCAGAATAATCAAGATGATGAGTATGCTCTATATTTTTATATTTTACAAAGAAATAAAGACTATAGGCAAAAGCTCCTTCTCTGTGATTTCAATTCTGCTTTTAAACTTTGGATTCAAATGCTACAAATGGATCTCACCAACATAATTCTGTATTACTTCATATTATTTAAGAATCAAGAGTGTGTGTGTGTGTGCACAGAAATCCATGCTGCTCAGAGTAAAAACCCTCCAGGGTTAGCATTCTGTGGATTATTTTCAATGAAGTAGGCACAAGGGAAATTATAGGTTTAATAGGAGGTAACATTGGTAAATAATGTAGTTAACTTTAAAATAAGAAATAACTTAAATATGTCTTCTGTCCATGTTTGTACAGATGAATTAAGAAGTTCAACTTTTTAATGTGCATACCTATCCTACCAGGTAAGCTCTGACAAACTTTAAAAATAATTTTCTAACAGACTAATTAGTAGCACAAAAATATCTAATTTAAAATCAGTTCATTTATAGAGCACTAATCTCTAGGGTATATAAAGAACTCAGAAAGCTAAGCACCAAAAAAACAAATAACCCAATCAATAAATGGCCATGGACCTGAACAGACACTTCTCAGAAGATGATATACAATCAATCAACAAATATATGAAAAAATGTTCATCATCTCTAGCAATTAGAGAAATGCAAATCAAAACTACTCTAAAATTTCATCTCACTCCTGTCAGAATGGCAGCTATTATAAAGACAAACAACAATAAGTGTTGGTGAGGATGTGGGGACAAAGGTACACTCATACACTGCTGGTGGGACTGCAAATTGGTGCAGCCAATATGGAAAGCAGTATGGAGATTCCTTGCAAAACTGGGAATGGAACCACCATTTGACCTGACTATCCCTCTCCTCGGTCTATACTCAAAAGACTTAAAAACATTATACTACAGGGACACAGCCACACCAATGTTTATAGCAGCACAATTCACAATAGCTAAACTGTGGAACTAACCTAGAGGCCCTTTGATAGATGAATGGATTTAAAAAATGTGGCATATATACACAATGGAATATTACTCAGCAATAAAAGCATAAAATTATGGCATATGCAGGTAAATGGATGGCTTTGGAGAAGATGATGCTAAGTGAAATTAGCCAATCCCAAAAAAATAAATGCTGAATGTTTTCTCTGATATAGGAGGCTGATTCATAGTGGGGTACGGAGGGGGATCATGGGAGCAATAGATGAACTCTAGATAGGGCAGAGAGGTGGGAGGGGAAGAGAGGGGGCATGGGGTTAGAAATGATGGTGGAATGTGATGGATATTATTATCCAAACTACAGGTATGAAGACATGAATTGGTGTGAATATACTTTGTATACAACCAGATATATGAAAAATTGTGCTGTATATATGTAATAACAATTGTATGCATTCCTGTCTTATATAAATTTGAAATTAATTTTAAAAATTATAAAATTAAATTAAGTAAATAAACCTGGTTCACATTATTTGTATTAATATAACAAACTTCACTTCCAATGCCATCCTGAATGCCAGGAATACATTATTTCAATTAACTCACAAACCAATAAAACCAATGATATTCTCTCTAATTTATCCATCAGACACCCACTGTACCAATTGCCCAACTTTTCATTAATGCTATAGGAATCATTTCAATTTACAAAAATTAATGAATGTGCAAAATAACTTCCCAGGGTGCAGTGGTCACCCTCTCCTTCCCACTAGTCCACTTTAGTCACCTTTTTATTTCATGACAGTCCCTTATCCAATTTCAGCACCGCCACCAGCCGTGAAAGTTTCTCAAGACTGGCATTCATCTCAAAAATCGAAAGCGAATGAAACAACTCCCCTCAGCCCCATAACTCATTAAAAAATCATCTCCATTTGTAACATGGAAGCCTATATTTAAGTCAGTACAAATATTTTCTAACCCTAAGTGTTGTGCCAGGTATCAGGATAAAATGGTTAAAATGACAAAGTTACGGAGTCTGCGTCTAGAGGATCGAGCAGAGCACAAGTGACAAAGTTCTTGGGTCCTGATAAGAAAGAAACAAAGCAGAGCCAGGGGCTGGAGAGAGGACACTGCCTGGGAAGGACCTGCCATGTGGACTTTCCAGCAGCAGTGACATTATCACTTGCCTAGAAAGTGGCTGGCTGTCACTGGAATCACATAACTGCTTTACATCCAACTTTCCTCATGTGCAAAATCAGGGCTGGACTAGAATGGCCTGGTACGGACCTTCAGGCTTGGAGTTGTAGACCTCTGGAACCTCTCATTCACAAGAATCTGACCATCATCAGCCTGCTCAGATGGCCCTTCAAGTACTCACTCCCTGCTACCAGTGGAGCCAAGAGAATCTGTCAATCACATTCCCATGTGAATATCACCTCCTCCCCCACCCCAGAGGCAAATGTCTGCTCTCTTCTTTTTAATCTGATGGCTTTCTAGGAAATATTTCAATCTGAGAGACACAGTGTTTCTGAGTATCACCAAGGAATTTGTCAGGATTCCACACTAGCTGATCTTGATCTCTTGATGTTCAGAGACTGGTTTAATCTCTACAATTATTTACTACACCAATATTTGCAACCTGAAAAATAATAGTGGGTCTCTTGTAATACAAAAATCTTGACCATTATTTTCATATAAAGAATGCTATTGAGTAAATTGTAATAGGATATAGGAATTACTTAAAAGAAGGAGGTGATTCTAAGCACAATGTTGTAAGCAGGTACAATGGTAGAGGATATAAACCCAGCTACCTAGAAGGCTGAGGCAGGAGGATTTCAAGTTCAACACAAGCCTGGGCAATTTAGCAAGACCCTGTCTCAAATTATAAAAAGGACTAGGGATGTAGTTCAGTGGCAGAGTACCCCTGGGCTCCATCCCTAGTACCAAAAAAAAAAAAAAAAAGAAAAGAAAAGAAAGAAGGAAATGATAAGAAGTACATAAACATACTGATTTAAGAACTAAGACCCACAGTAACCACTTACAGCTTAGTCGGCTGAATCTAGTAAAATGTATCAGTAACAAATGCACAATTTTACACTGGGATTTAGAAAACCAAAAGTACAGGAACAGCATGGAAAGCCAAAGCTATGTAGCAATATGTATGGAGAAAAATCTCAGAAATTCTAGCTATATAAGGGTATGCTGGAATAACCCATAACAAGAGGTTCCCCAAAACAGGTACCATAGGCTCCTGCTATCCTAGGTGTGGTACCTGACCAGTTATATGGATATCAACTAGTAATGTGCTAGAAATGCAGAATCTTGGAGTCTACCCCAGGCCTCCAGTATCAGACTCCATCTGTTACAAAGATACCCAGTGACTTAGTACACCACTGTTCTAGGCTATTATTCAGATCAGATCAAGTGAAGCTCTAGTCTATACTAGAGAGGCCACACAGTCAATACACATCCATATGATATAAGTCCATTAGACCAAGGCATGCACAAACTCAAATCTCTAAACCTACCAAGCATATTTCAAAGACTGTGGATCTTTGGTTTAGAATGTATTATTCAATATGGTAACTACTAGCCAAATGTGGGTATTTAGCAAATTCAGGTGGGCTATAAGCATAAAACACACTGCAGACTATGAACCAATAGTTAAAAAATGGATGTAAAAAGTACTTTAATAATTTTATATTTAATGTATTGAAATAACATGTTGAATATGTTATCTTAACTCAAATGTATTATTAAAATTAATTTATATTTTCATTGGTAATGTGGATACTGGAAAAGCTTAAATTACCTCTGGTATGCACATTTTATTTCTATGGACAGTATTGTTTGAGAGATAACTGGGGACCTGTATGGCAGCTCTTTTCATGTGGAACATTGTTGTCTGGGACAAGTATTAACCTGAGTCAGTTCAGAAACAAGGATTAAAACTAGGCCTAAATATTGTATTATGGGCCAAGGAAAAGAAATCTGTCTTTTCCCCCAAAATACCCAGCATGGAATATAATCACTCCCAAGGATTCATCATTGAATCTAACACTCTGAATGTTGCATTTCTTGTTGTATTATAAAAACAAACAAAAACATATGAAAATGAACATAAAATAAGAAAAACCTATTATTAAAAAGCAATATCTCATGAGCAGTTCCCAATTCTTGGTCTTTTCCTCTGGAGAAAAATTACAGTGCACTTTATTTTCTCTTTAGAGAATGGCGATTTGGTGTGCAGGTAGGCAATGATGTCATCAGAGGAAATGACATCCATGCTTGTAGAGAGATGAACGTTCTCCTGAAGATGCTCTTTTTGCTAAACTTTTCTCATGGAGGACTTCCAGATTGCCTCTTGCAACAAATATCAGCACCTCCCCAGCCAGGCTGCTCCAGTACCACAGGAGGGGAAAATAAATAAATGAACCCCTCTCAGTCCACAAACCTGATTTCAACAAAATATCTAGTCACGAGAGTTTAAAGAGGACAGTCTAACTCATCACGATGATGCTGAAGCTAATACCCAAGTACGCTACCTTACCTTGTTATTACAAGGGAAAGCCCCAATATCTTGGCTCATCTTTCATTCGTTCTAGATGATTCACTTTCTAGATACACATTAGAAATGCTGAACGATTTCATGATCCCAAGAGGGTCACTCTTTGGCCCTCTCTGCATCAATGACATCTTAAAGAATTAAAGTTTTTCAGAGGTATTTGGATTCATTTTATTTAACATAACAAAGTTTTAAAAGAAAAGTAAAATAATATATCATTTTTTTGTGGCATGGAAAATTTAAGGGTAGATTTTGTCATTGCTTTTGGTTTATCTGTAATCCTACATTTTATTTGGTGTTTGCTTATTTAGTTTATTTATATATATATATATATATATATATATATATATATATATATATATATATATACATTAACTTTATATATTAATGGGATTAGGTGTGATTTGTCTTCTCTACACATGCATATAGTATGTATCAATCACAACCAACCACCCTTTTTCCACCCATGATCCCCCACCCCGTCACCTTCCAAGTACCTACTAATCACTCTTCTATCTTCAGGCTGACTTTGCTTGTTAATTTTCACATATAAGAGAGAACAAGCAACACTTGCAGTTTGATCTGCCTCTAAACTAGGAAATACGAGTAGGTGGAAGTGGTTCAAATGCTGCCGTCTTTAAGATAACAATTTAGATTCAACAGAAGTCAGCTTGAATCCCAGTTCCCATCATGCTCAATCTGCTTTTGAGATTTTAGTTTGCTCATCACTTAGTAAGGGCACTGGCTGGCTCTAACTTTCCACATTCCATATTGCCATACAAATGGAAGAGGGGAAGTACTTCATGTTTAACCAAATGAAGCCCAAATCTGCCCAAATTAAAGGTAGATTGTATTTAAAAATGAATACTCTTATAGAAATTTTAATATCTATTTCTGAGAAGGTTGTATAATAGATCCCCAAAGACTTTTTAAAATTTATAAAGCCATTTATCTTGTATACATTATGAATGCCCCTAAGTAACAAATGGATAGATTGTAATACACACACACACACACACACACACACACACACACACACACTCCTTGTCAGATTTTGAAGTCTAATAATGCAACTCCTGAAGCAAAATTAGGATTTGCATTTGTAGATTTCCATTAAAATGAAAGCACTCTCCAGCTATAATTATTTCACTCATTCTGCAAATTGGAAAATCTGTTATAATGTAAAGTTGCATAGCCCAGAACTTCTGTATCACTTTGTATTTAATGGTAGAACTAATGAATTCATGGAGCACCTGCTGTTTACTTTAATCTGAACCATTTTATATATGCCATGTATATTCTGTTGCCAGATTTTTGATGAATTGGCCATTTTTTGAAAATTTAATAACTAGCTTCTTTTTAAAATAAATCACAATACTTACCTGGGGAGCTACCTTTTTACTGGTAAGCTTCCTATACAGTAAGTCATGTCTGTCTTTAAATAAATTTTCTAGGAAGGAAACTTGAATTTGCATCTCAGGAGGTTGGCTGTAAGTAAAGGCTGGAATTTGAAGATCAGGGAGTTCTGTTACTGACTCCAGGTGGTAGGGAGCTATCACCTTCAACAACAGGAGCCTAAGGGTGCCTCCAACTGGGTGCACCCAACTGGGTTGATCTTCTCTGATAAAGCAAAGGTCCTGACTCTCAGGCTGCCAGCCAACTATTGACAAGGAAGCCACAGCTGCGTTAGGACACCAGTGTCCCAGTGGGAAGCATCTCCTGCCACCAGCTTTTGGAACAGAATAGCCGAGATGTTAGTATCTTACTTTTGTAAGAAACTAATATGACATCAGCTATTTAAAGTAAGAGCTTTAACACGCCCCCTTTTAAAAAAATCGCTGTATTGTTTATTCCTAGCACAGTAATTAGTCCATAGGTAATAGATATTTTTAAAATAAAATAAATCTCATCCACTCAATGGTGGCTGTTATAAATGGCATTATGTCCCCCTAAAATTCCCATACTGATGTCCTGACCTACAGGACCACGGAATGCACCTTAGTTGGAAACAGTATCACTACTGGGATGAAGCAGAGAATGGGTCCCTCATCAGGTATGCCTGCTGGATTTATGGAAAGCGATGCCATGAGGAGATGCGGGCAGGGCTCCAGACGATGCCACAGAAGCCAAGAGACACCAAAGGGTGCCAGCAACTGCCCAGACTCTGCGGAAGCAGAGGCCTTCCCAGCCCTCCCAGACAACTTGGTCTAGGACTCCTGTCTCCAGAACCGTGGGTAATACATATCAGCAACTTAAGCTCTCCACTCTGTGGGAGTTGGTCACCAAAGCCTAGCAAATTAACAGTAGTTAAGACAATCTACGGCTTGATAGAAACAAAAAACAGAAAGTTTAAATCTAAAGGAAAGCTAAGAAAAGGTTTTCAGGCTATGTGCCTCACTATCCTTAATGTTCAGATCCCTAATTCATCATGCCTGGTTAACATCAGAGAAGCATGATGAAGTCAACTAAATTAAATCAGCCTTTAAAATAGAAGCCCCTGAGAAAAGAAACTTTGATTTGTACGCTGACACTCCCCCAAAAACTTAAATGCAGGCCAACACAGTATGGCCATAAGTCATGATAAATCTGTTGAATGAATGAATGGTTAACACAGAGAAGCATAATTCAACACACAGGAGCAATTTGTAAGCCTGCTTCCTGAAATATTAAAAACAAAAAATTCAAACCAGAAATAGGCATAAAAACCATTGTTTCTTCACCATTTCTTCTTTAAGAGTTTTGTAAGGTTTTATTTATTTTTTTCTTAATCAAGCGCAAGTCAGTCACTAAAAAGAAATCCTAGTGGAAAAATTAGAAATATGCCATATGTTGTCAGCTCGAGAAAATACGCATGCAAGGGCATTTTCAACACTTAAAAGAACTATTTATCAATTTTCGTGCCTCCTGCTGTACAGATGGCAAAGTTGCTGTGTTTCTGAGGGTGATGAGAAATAAACAATGTGGAAGTCGATGCTGGAATTCATAAATAAGTCTCATTTTGAAAACTTTCATATATAAATGCCTTCCTTAACAAGTGACTTGTGGCTGGCACTGTCAAGTGGCACATATAAAATCTTTCAGTAATAATAGTAATTATGTTAAAAAACAGTCATCATGTAGAACTCTATTTTTAAAAGTCATTTAAAAATGATTATCTTTAATATATCTCGACACCAACAAGAATCTAGGATTCCTAGAGTACTGCTAAGTTTTCTACATTTCTATATGTAATTTTCATAGATTCCATTCAACCTAAGGTAAAATTTTGCCCTGGACTCTTTTAATTTCTTTTAGTCATCAATGAATGCTAAAATATTCATTGATTGCTTTCTTATGTCCAAACACTGCTGGGTTCTGTGAGAGAAAAAATATGACACAGTCTTCTTTTTTTTTTTAAAGAGAGAGTGAGAGAGGAGAGAGAGAATTTTTAATATTTATTTTTTAGTTCTCGGCAGACACAACATCTTTGTTGGTATGTGGTGCTGAGGATCGAACCCAGGCCGCACGCATGCGAGGCGAGTGCGCTACCGCTTGAGCCACATCCCCAGCCCGACACAGTCTTTAAAAAGCATGTCTTTCAAGGAAAATCCAAAGGACAATCAATTTGGAATTGTACTTATTATAGTTATCCAAGTATGGAAAGGCACAGAATCAGCCATATAGTCCTCAAGTTCAGCATAACTACCTCTTAGAACATGCTGAAGATGAAATTAAGAAGAAAGCAGAATTAAGACATGAAAAAAGAAAAATGAGTCATGATCAGTAAAGCGTGGACCAACTAAAACCTTGGGAATGAGGGGCAATGATTCCATATTTCCCTTTCAGTGGCTTTATGCTGGTTCGCTAAGGGAGAGCCAAGTAATCAGAAAACTGTCCCTGGCTGTGAGTGCCATGCCTCAAAACAGACCTTCTGGTCCTGGGTGTAGGGTTTAGGCAATGAAGATTCTCTGCCTTTGATTATAAAAGGAAACATTCTCTATTTGCAAAGCAACTATTAAACTCCTTGTATGTGCCTCATACCTGAGGCTGGAGGATACTTCTCAGAGTACACCATGGGCATGGTGGATGCTTCTCCCAAGGAACAGGCAATCTTGTGTCCAGACTGACACACTGAGAAACGCGCAAAATAAGGAAATGAATTTATGATAACAGGGATATTTCAGTCCATGGCCAGCAACTCCGAAGGGCTAAATCAGAAGATCATGAGCCCTCCTGGAATGAAGAGCCTGATCTAGTCCAAGGGTCACATCTCTTTTCCTCCAGGTGCCTAGATGCAAGACATAAACTTTAAAGTATACAGAGGTGCTGAGGGGAAGTGACATAGGGACAAAGATGAGCTGAGGGGCTACTGTGCTCTGCATCCAAAGGCACAGGGACACTGTTATGGAAGGACCCTTGACTCCACTTCACCAAAACTCCAAAGAAATGAGAAGTTGAAAAAGTAGGTTTATACTTTGTGCCAATGTAAAACCAGTGAACATATTTTGTCTTGTAAAGACAAATATATTCCCAAGAGATTAAACTCTAAGATAATAGATTAGCAATAAAATAGCTGCTAATAATCAACTTCTCGTTTATGCAGAGAGCATGGACTCATCTGCATTATTTATACTGAATAAACAACCCCACGTCCTTGGTGAACAGTCGCACTAATCCTACTCAGCATCTTTAATAAATTATTAAAATGGCAGAACACATTGCATAGAAGAACAAGAAACAAGGAGAACCTTACTCATGCAGACATATTTTTTTCTAAAAAATCATGAGAATTTTTCTCTTTCTTGTTTTCAAATCAATTAAGACAGAGAGTAGTAATGAAGAAGATGATACCCAGAGGGCCAGCCCAAGAGTACAGTCTTTGAGTCACACATTTGCATCTGGTTAGCAAAAAGACAGAAGTTTGATGGGAAGTCCATGGTGCATTATATGATAAAGGTTTCCTTACTGTTAAGGATAGCACTTACTTAAGATGTAAATAAACACCTGCGGTGTCCACATTTGCTGGGGTAGGTAGTTTTAGGTGTCAGCTTGGCTGGACACCATGCCTCATCATGCAGCGTGAGCCTGGAAGGTACTGTGAAGGTGTCTGTGAATTTGATGGATTACTTACAATCAGCTAACTGAGCAAAGCAGGTTATGCTCCATGATACTGTATCCTCAATCAATCAGTTGAAGATTGCAAGAGAAAAGGACAATTCCCAAAATAATTCTGCCTGAAGACTACCATATAAACTCCCTGCTTGCGTTCCCAAGCTACAGGGCAGCCCTGCAGTCTGAAGACTTCAGACTGCAAGGACAGCTCCTACTTGAATTTCCAATCTAACTTCCTGTCCTACAGATTTTGACCTTGCCAGTCTTCATAATTGCGTCAGCCAATTTCTTCAAATATTTGAATATTTCAATATTCATTCTCTCTGAATATATAGATATATAAAATATATAATATATATATATATATGCAGTATATGTGTGTTTATACTATGTAATTTATATATACTATGTGATTTATGTGTGTATATGTGTGGGTATATATCGATTACTTATATTATTAATGTATGCAAACATGTTATTATTATATATATATATATATATATATATATATATATATATATATATATTACTTATTTGTGTGTACATGTGTGTTCTGTTTCCCTGGAGTGAATCGCTCTTATTAGAATATTTAAATGCCACCAAAAGGATCTTGATGTAACCCTACCTTTCAGGACAAGAAACATCTTATTGCATGTGGAAGGAAATGGAGAAAGATGGTCCCGGGTCTGTTTGCTTAGCTCTGGTTATTTCTTAGAGGAATTTTCCGATTTATCTCAGGGGCCTGATGGTGACTGACTTCACCCATCCCCAGGCAACCAGGAACAGTTGGCATCATGCTGCTTTGTTAGACACGGGGCCCGTTTGGTAATCCCACTTGTGAAGTCATTAAATCAGGCACACCCGGAACTGCTCACCACAGCGCTGCGTTCTGCTTGTGGTACGGAATCAGCTTGGTGCTGTTCACCTTCCCCGGAGTCTGCTTGGCCCGGGTGCTTGTGCCAAGTCTTCTCCTTGGCAATGTGTGATTCCATTTGTGACTTTGGTAAACACAGTATGTTTCATAAGGTGCTGATGGTAAAAGAAATCTCAAAAACCAAGTCTTAATGTTCAAACCCTGGCCAGAACAAGGGACTTACCATTTAATCAGCAGTGGATGATTTGGTTACAACACACACAGGGCTCCTGAGTGCACTCCACGCTTTCCAGAGAGAGTGAGTAGAAGATTTAGAGTGCAACTCCCAGTCTGTGCCTCAAGTCAGCCACGATCAACCATCCTTTCCCTCTCCATCACCATCTCTTCTCCCTCCAGACATTTAGAACTAACATGTCCCTCTCATACATCCCTTGCATAACTGAACCCAATGGCACCCCTGTTTATACCACTCCGGCTTCTTTAAAGTTCGTTTGTGAACTTCACATCTTTCAGTGCCCACCATGGGCCATGGGCCTGAATTCAGCTCCCAGAATGCCACCAAACTGTCATCTAGCACAGGACTTCTAATTGTTCACAGTAAAGTCATTTGTTACAATCAAGGTGATTACAAAAAGCCCCCAAGAGATTTTTGAAAAGTCCATTCTTAAAGTCACAAAAAGTAATAACACAATCCTTGTATAATTAGTGATGGGCAAACTTGATTGCACTATTCTACACCACCATTTTCCTATCGTGTCCCTAAGTGACAGACTAGTGGCAGTAAAAAATAAATAAAAAGGTTTATAGAACACAGAGGGTGATACTGTGAGAAGCTGTATTTGAGTAAAACCAGGGCACTTCTCCAGGCAGAGGATGATGCAAAGGAAATTGTGGCTGTGACAATTTTGCTGGTCACGAAATCCAGTCCCTGAGGGTGATCCAAAGAACATCAAGTTCAAAGATACACATCCAGTGAAAAGCCACCATACGCTTAAATTTTAAAAACTGAAACTTTCTGCTCACTTGGAATCATACTGACTTGCGGTATGCATCTGAAGCATCAGCAAGAGAAAGAAATGTCATGAGGAACAACTGCTTGTTCACAGAAGACTCAATTTTTGCTCCAAAGGAGAAGAGGCAGCTGGAAATGAATTAAAGGACGGTTATGATAATGGGCTTTCCCTAAATCTGTGACAGGTAACCATCCCACATGGTTTCGGAGAATCACTTTTTTAAATTTTCCTTTAAATTTTTTTATTTGTTCTAATTAGTTACACGTGACAGTAGAATGAATTTTGACACATTGTACACAAATGGAGCACAACTTCTCATTCCTCTGGCCACTAGAAGAGTGATCATACATGTATATCAGGTAATAATGTCTGCCTGATTCCACCTTCCTTCCCATTCCCACATCCCCTCCCCTCCCCTCACTCCCCTCAGCACAATCCAAAGTCCCTTCATTCTCCACCAGCCCCTCCCCCCCACTATGGATCATCATGTGCTTTATCAGAGGAAAACATCTGGCCTTTGGTTTTTAGGGATTGGCTTATTTTATTAGCATGATATAGAGAAATGTGAATCAAAACTGCTCTAAGATCTCATCTCACTCCAGTCAGAATGGCGATTATCAAGGATATAAGAGATAATAACTGTTAGAAAGGATGTGGAGGAAAGGCACACTCATACATGGCTGGTGTGACTGCAAATTGGTGCAACCACTCTGGAAAGCAGTATGGAGATTCCTCAGAAAACTGGGAATGAAACCACCATTTGACCCAGCTATCCCATTCCTTGGTTTATACCCAAAGGACCTAAAATCAGCATGCTACAGTGATGCAGCCACATCAGTGTTTATAGCAGCTCAATTCACAATAGCTGAACTATGGAACCAACCTAGTGACCTTTTACAGATGAGTGGATAAAGAAAATGTGGTATATATACACAATGGAATATCACTCAGCCTTAAAGAAGAATTCAATTTGGCAATTGCAGGTACATGGATAGAACTACAGAATATCATGCTAAGTGAAAAGTATTTCCTGCCACTGCCTTTTTCTTGTGTTTCTCTGTCTTGTTTTTCATTGTTTTATCCCCCCTCTCTCTTTTTGAACATCCCCCTAAGAAGAGAATCATTTCCCAATCCATGGAACTTAAAGTCTCTCAAAATTGGAAAATGAATAAATTTCTGCAAAGATAGCACTTTCTCCCCAACTTAATCCTGAGCCCCCTGTTCTATGAGAAACTCCAATTCATTTTTAATCCCTTTGATCCACCAAAACTACTTTTGCCAGTGTCCCCAAGATCTATCCTCTTGATAACCCTGCAGTCAGTTCCCAAGTCTTCCCTACTCTATCTCCTTTGGGGTTCTGCCAGCTCAGTCTTATGGTGGGTCTCCTGGTAGCCTGCATGAACACTAATCCACCAGTTTTCCTTCTTCTTCTCTGGCCACTCCTCCCTCTTGCCTTGTTTCCCCTTCTGTGACATCCCAACCACACCTGTACTAGGACTCAGAATTCCTGCAATCTTCTCTACCAAAGTGATTCACTTCCTTGGGGACCTCACGCAGGTTGCTGGCTTAAATATCATGCATATAAAGATGAGGCTTAAGTCACTGTCCCCAGCTGAACCCGGCTCCCATATCCAGCCGCCTACTCCACACGGCTTTGGCTGCCTGGCAAGACTTTTGAACTTAAAACTGACCTGTTAAGCTGATACATCTCTCAACCCTCCTCCCCATCTTCTCCTTCTCACCTGGTGCTAACTCCACCTCTCCCCGTAGCTCAGGAGAAGAGTCTTATGAATCATTCAGAACTCCACCTTTTCTCTCCCAGTCCCAGCCCAACCATCGGCTGATTCAGTCCATTCTACTTCAGATACACCCAGCCCTGTGTCTGACAGCACCTCACCACCTCCCTCCCTGGTCCGAGCGGCCACCATCAAGTCACTCACTTGGACTAAGGACATCATCTCTGTAGCGGATCTCCCTGCATCCACAATTCCCTCCCTAGAGTCTAGTCTTCCCAAAGCCCCAGACTGAAGTAAGGCTACCTACATCAGCCCCGGTCACTCCTAGCTCAAAATCTTCCATGGGCCACAAGATCCTAGAAAGTCTGGTTGTCCATTAGTCCCCTAAAGTACCCTCCTAGACTCCCAGTCGCCCCAATGCCCTCCTTGAGCTCATAAAGCACACTGCCATCCACAGTCCTCGTCCCTCACTCCCTGTGCCTGTAGCAATGCCCCCCACAACATCCTCACCCCCTTTACTTTTTGCTTCAGGGCTATTTCTAAGATGCTTCTGTTAGTGTCAAATTCCAAACACATTCCTCTTGTCTGCTCACGGTTCTCCCTGACCTTGCTCCATGGTCACTTTGTTTTCCATAGCACACACCAACTTCTAACATACAATACTTTTTTCAATTCACTGTCAGTTTCCTGCCGCCATGCTGCAAACTTCACAGGAGCAAGTGTCTCCTTTTTCTGTGCTGTGGTAGTCTCCACACCCAGAAAAGTGCTTGGCTCAAAGAAGGAGCTCAGCAAACACTTGTTTGAGTAGATGAAAATTCAAAACTCTAATTTGCCAAATGTCCTCAAAAGATGAAAGAGCTCTCTCCTAAAGGTGGTAAAAGGAATTCTTTCCATCTGAATGCAAATACAGAATACACAGGAAAACCAAGGCTGACTTGGGAATGGAAATCCTGCACTTGAGCTTAGATGCTATTCTAATAGTGAATTCATGAGGAATTTCTTCAATTGCCCTGGTAATCAGACCTTTCTCCATAAAATCAGGATAATACTTCACAAGTTTTTTTGTTGTTGCTGTTTTTAAAACTAACATGATGATACATGTACAACTCTACATTCAAAAGGGCAAGAGAGCGTGATAAGAAAGCCTACTTTTCCCTTCTGATCTAGGCCATTTATGATGCTGTCACTTTTCATAAAGTAAGTGATAAAAATACAGCATAATTGTAATGTGCAGCTGCACTCACAGACCTAAATAAATCTGATTAAGACACAGTTCCTTAAAGAGTGATGGTTCCTTGGGTTTTCCCATTCAACCATAAAAATCTTACAATGCCCAGAGGGCAGCCTTAAACCAGGGATTAACTGGAGATGCCAAAAGAATTTGTGGAAAAAGCCTCAACCCAGAGGTTGAAACGAGGACAAGAGCAGCTTGTCTTACAAAGAGAGATACCAGGAGGGGTGGTGAGCCGCCCAGGCCCCCTACCTGACTTTCCAGGTTCACATTCTGGGTCACTCCCCTTTCCTGTAACTATTACCTTTGAAAAATGAGCATCTCCTCATCAGCAAACAGAAACAGTCTTATTGTGAGAATTAAATTAACTGTCATCTACAAAGTGCTCAGAACATGGGTGTTTGACAGTATGTACTGAGAGTACCCAAGAGTGTGGAAATAGACAAAAGAAAGGCTTAGTGAGGCACCCAGTAGGTTCAAGCATCTTTCCTTCCAATTACCTAAAGGATCTGGAGGAAGGACGGTTCTGGAGTAACTTCTTGGTTTTTCTTGCCTAAGTGCCATTTCTATCTAAGGAACTACAAAGTTTAGGTAGAGAAACAAAGTCTCAAGGTAAAGAGAAGAGGAAACATTCATGACTCAAGGGCATTTTAAATTTCCTCTAAGGTCATGCACAGAGGGAGTGCTCTCTGACTCAGTAACTTCAGGACCCATTGACTTCTAGAAGCTCACCGCAAAATCAGGTCCCTTAACTGGGGTTCCATCATGGCAGCATGCATGTCACCTGGCACCTGATTAGACACGCACATTCTTTAGCCTCAGTCCAGACCTACTGAATTAAAAACCCTGGGCCTGAGGCCCAGCAACCTGAGTTTAAGCCAGCCCTCCATATCAGGAGAAAATGCACCAAAGTCTGAGAACCTCTGATGCCCCAAGCATCAATGCCCAAGAGATAGTAAAAGACACTGATGGAGAACTGAACTTGAGTTTTCATGGCTTTATCAAAGTTACGAGTTTATAAGGCTTGGCTGCAAGAACATGTCTTTAGAAAACATTGAGTAAATTCAATATTCCTCCATATTCCTTAAGATACCCTATTGGTTTGGCAGGATATGAAATCTTCAGCTCACGGATATCTATTCAGCATTAACCACACATAAGCCTCTCTGCTGGCACAGATAGAAAAAATAAAAATGAAAAATCTGGATCTTACTCATGTTCTCTGAGAGTTTATAATATGATAAGGGCTCAAACCCAGAAAGAATGGGCAAAACCACAAAGCCAAATAAATCACCTGTTGTAACAATGAAGAAACCTGTCCATGTCCTGGAAAAGGGACCATGCAAAACAGTCAACAGCAGCTGGCTGTTGTGGAGGGAGGAAGGGAGGTGACAGGGACACTGTGGGAATGGCAGCTGGTTCTGACCTGGGACCCAAGTGCCATCCCAATAAGTGTGGCCTCCAGCATGCTTCAGTGCAGAGTCATGCGTGGTTTCAGAGAAAGGCTGGGTCTATATCCAACAAACTCAGCCTAGGTAACAGCTTAGCAGCAGTAATACGAAATTAGAAGGCGGGCAATGGTCCAGAAATGAGGGGTGAAGGGAGGAAATGAGGTGACCGTAGGTAAACCGACATACCCAAAGGGGCAGCAAGGGTGGGTTCTGCTGAATGAATGAATGAGAACATCAGATAGGATCCCAGGACGGACATTAAAGAACAATGACAAAACAACGTGTCTCCATTCAACAGGTGGTAGGTGACGCAATGCTACTGACTACTTGGCTGAATCTGAATGACATTTTAAAAATGTTCCCTTGGGCTGGAATGAACTTGAGTTTTACATGTACAAGGAATAAAACCCACTTCACAGACCAGACACTTAGAATGTCACAACCATAGGGAAACATGATTATGGGAATCCCTTTCATAGTAAATGATTGTTTATTCTCAAGTTTAATAAATTCTCCCCAGAACTTGTTGGAATGTTTGTTCAGAGATGAATCAATGCTCAGTATGTTGATTGTGAATGTGCATTCTAAACTTTCCTCCATATTAGAAATCAATGCTTGAAAACCATTACTATACTACTGATATCAGATATAGATTCCTAAGTTTAAAAGATTATTCTAAATATTAAGGACATTGGTTTTCACACTGCGACTTTCTGTATTGTCAAATGATTAAGTCATATGTAAGAATACAGCTTTAAACATAGGCTTTTCTCATTGAGGAAATCCTCAGATAGAGCTTGGGATACCAAGGATGAGCTGCCAAATCAAGATATGAAGTCCTCTCAAAGATATCTGCAGATTCAAAGGCAATGGGGCACTGGTCTGTTGAGCAAGAGGAATCTGGCAATGTGGCTGGGGCACAGCAGTCAAGTGGGGCTGTGTCCTTGTAATCCATGGTAAAGATGCTCTTCCCTGTGCACATGAGAGCCAGAGAGGTTGTGAGCAGGAGGCTAATATGATCTGATTACCCTATGCCAATGAGTGTATACTTGTGTTCTAATGAGACATTCGAATCTTATAATCTGGACCCAGAATAATGTGATGCTCTCGACTCATAAGGGTATCTGTGATCTTTGGGGTCAACAAGCAGAAGAGCTAATATACATTAAGTATGGGTTAACCTACTTAGTGTCATGTTTAATAAATCTGAGCTGAGCTACAAATGTGCATATTTGATCAGGGACTCCCTATGCTATTAAAGAAAAAATATCATCTCTCTGTAAGGGAAATTACGCCTGTCTGCTCTGTGATGTGTTTTAAGATAGTAGACGTGCATTTAGGGAAAGGGAGAATATTCAATGGAATGCATGGTATAAGGTAATTTCAACACAGTCCTTCCAGCCAGGGTCCACCAATGGCCGACAAGGTCCGTTCCTGGTCAGCACAATCCTGAAAGGACAGAGGGGGCTTTACAGATAGGAAATCTGTAAGTTGTGGTCCCGGAGTAATATTTGCTTTAGGGGCTGGCAGCAACTCTGAGCCTCCTTATGGCATGATTTTGGGTGTCTGGATTTATTCTCTCGAAGTGACTGTGACAGAACAGAATTAAAGAGAGCGTGGCTTCTACCCAGCTACGCGCTGCTTTGTAAAGTGACTTCATTGGGCATCTCTTGTGCCAGTTCTTCACTCTCCTTTTCCTCCAGTTTTAATTTGATCCTCCTTGTTACCGAGGCCTCTCTGGACCACGACACAAGACTCTGCGCAATTCACAACAAGCACAGGTGTCCTGGTCGGTGCCGTTTCCTACCTCCACACAACAATGTCGATGTACATGCACACAGAGGAATCCCTGGGATGTCAAAGATAAATTTCCAGTAGGAAGACATGGGGTGAAGTGAGGGAAACCGGGGTATAAAGTCACCTCATGATCAATAAAATAATCCTATTTTCCTATTCTTCATAATCTTACCTACTGATGTGGCTCCACAGGAAAACTGCACCCAGTCTATATTCATCTAAAACCTTAGCATGGATGCACAGTCTTAGCACCAAAGCCCATCCACTCTTTTTATTTCTAGCTTAATCATAACATAACAAAAGCATGGAGAGCAAAAGTGAGGAGAATATTTAACATTTCATCAGGTTTCTATATGCTTTCCCTAGGTTAAATGCTTTGTATGTATCATCTCATTGATTGGAAAAACTCAGTGATGTAAGGTTGATGAAGCTCGAGTCACAAGGCTATTGGGATCCTGCCTGACCCTAGGCTCATCTTCCAAACTGCTGCAATAGATCTCCTCCAGGCCTGTGGGCTGCACTCCTTTATGGAAGGAGTCTCCTCTTTCATTCAACAATGATGCGTCTTTCCCATGAGTGACCGAGGCAGTTCACTCCTGTGACTATGTATCATACTTAACATGTGGTGCCTTATACTGCAATTTATATCATTTCTGAAGGAATTAAGTTCCATATGTAGAACTTCCTATGGTACAAGGTCCAGGAAAACAACAACAAGAAATACACTTAACAACACCACAACAGTAGTAATCAAACCGTCTTTCCATCAGTCACCAGATCAAATGATCACAAAATTATCATAGGAAGGATCAACACCTGGTATTATAAGAAAATAAGGTCTTGCACGGTTCTGGTCTCCCTACATCTCCATATAGACCTGAGGCTTCCAGCAGTCTCCATCATACAGCCCAAGGGCTTTCTTTCAACCGAGCAGAGTCCATGCTTTTTCTAGCCACAGAGTTTCTACACAGCTTTCTCAGAACCTGCTCCTACTCTTAACCACGGTAACTGTGTCCCTCCATTGAGCCTGCTGACGTACCTGTCAAGTACACACCTCCCATCCAGCTCTCTCTCCCAACAACCTGCCTCTTCACACTTAGTTCTCAGCTGCAAACATGCATTCATTAATGTGCTGCAATCTGTCTTTCCACAAAACTCTGAGCACCACAAGGGCAGACACCCCATCTATTGTGTATTCAGTACTCTACCCTTAATGCCTGCACTAACCACAGTCTAAGCACAGCATAGACCTACCAGAAATGAGTGGCTGATTTTCTTCCAGTCTCTTATTTGTCATTTGTACAGGGAACCATCACAATAAGAAAAAGATACATAGTTTGAATTACTGCTATATCTTTATTCAACTGTCAATCACATTTGGGTTTATCATATGAATCACAAGCAATCATATTAGAACTCAAGTACTTAAGGTTCAATTGCATTGTGTTATACTAAAAAATGTGAAAACTTGACAAATTTACTGGGAAGTAAATTTGAAGAACAAATTTACTAAGAAACTGGAATGTTCTTTGTAAGTTGTGGATTTCTAACCTACCAACAAATGCTAGAGGGAAGAGTGAATCTGTCAGTAGTTCAGCACTTCCATTTCAATTTCCCATGAAAATATAAATTACAGAAGTAGGAAGAATAAACAATTGCTAGATCTTGCAACCAGTTCTTGTTTTAAAACGTATTTTCTTAAGCAGTGTTCTTACTCCATTATACTTGCTCAGTCACACTGAAATTAACTAGAAAGTAATTTTATGAAGTATTAAATATTATTATAATGTCTATGAATCCTTACAGAATACAAATGCATAAGTGGTATTTATAATAAAACACAATGAAGTTTTAAAATAGGAATGTTTCACAACCAAGACTTATAGGCATATACTATTTTAAATCATATTCAGTTCTTCTATTGGGGCATCTTAAATATCCTAAATAAAACAGCATACACTGCCCTAAATACAACTACTTTTTTGTAGATTTACAGTTGTTCCAACTTCTGGGTAGTTGTATAATCACAATTGTTGGACAGCCCCCTCCTTAGTAAACTTTACAGCTCAGGTATAAATGTCGTTGTTTTAATAATATTGTGTTTTAGAACATTTCAAAAGATCTATAATTTTTAACAGATTTGTAACCATTTCAGCAATTTCTTTTAATTGGGTTTCTTATAATTATAGCTGAAATCCTGTAATGTCCATATGAAGCATTCCAATTACAAACTAGGAGAAAGCAGAAATAACTCACATGGACAGCTTCACTAGTTGCATCCTATGGAAATCAGAGTCAACTGGTTGGTTATTTTATTAAAGTGCTATAATTTACCTATGAGATGTGTATACACACACAAAACCAGGCAATTTAGATACTAATTAGAACGCTTAATTTACCTTTATTCAAGCAATGAACTCAACTATAATTTAAATATAATAGTTCCTAAAGAAGACTGGCAAATTCTCATTACTCCAAGAAATCCTATAAAGTGTTCCAACCCCACAAGTGTAATATAGAGAATCACAGAGAGTCTGATATCAACACAGTCCCACTTCAGTAGAATTTTTCTCTCAATAAAACACAATTTCTTCTTGTGTTATGAAATGGTAAATAAAAATCATGTTTTAGAAATTTACTGCAAATCATAATCTCAATAGTTTTTTAGTTGATAGAGTTTTAAAAGGTATTAGGCTAGGGTGATGGCACATACTGAAATCACAGCTATTTTGAGAGGCTAGGACAGGAGAATCACAAGTTCAAGATCAGCAGTTTACAGAGTCCATGTCTTAATATCAAATCAAATTAAATTAAAAAACAAGGTTCGGGATGCAGCTCAGTGCATGAGGCCCTTGGTTCAATGATCAGTACAAAAGACAGATGGATAGATGATAGACAGATACACACATACTTACATACATATACACATAGGAGATGTATAGAGGCCTATGTAGATATAGGTCTATATTTGTAAAATATATGTATGTGTGTATATGAATAGTCTTCCTGTACTGACCTCTAAATTGCAAACTGTAGAAAATGACTTGAACAGAAACTAATCCCCCCCACACATATTCTCACCAAGAGTCCACTTCTATTTCCATACAATATGATAACCCAGTACACGTTGTTCATGTTTTAGAGTTTCTCTGGCCCTGCATGCCTAACTCCAGGTGTATACTCTGCTGCCTGCTGAGACATCTGATCAACCTCTGCAACACAGCACAGCAGAGTACAGTATGACAGAATGCCACACAGTAATATGAAAGTGGTCCACAGAACTCCCCAACTTCACAGGCCCCTCTATCCATGGATGGCAACTCTAGCCTTCCCTTTGCTGTGTCAAAAACTTGGAGTCATCTTTTATCCCTCCAGTTCTTGCACCCAATCCAATTGGTCAGCAAATCCTCTGCCCTTCAGAGCCTATCCAGCACCTGGTCACTTCCACCTTACCACCTACACCATCTCTTGTTTGGATTCCTGCAAGGGCCTCCTAGCTAAGCTCTCTGACCCTCTCACCCACTCCGACTTTAGAAGAGAAATCTGCAGAGTGCTTCTAAATTGTGAACTGGGATTACTGAAATTAGAAGGATGCGGAGAAGTCTGTGCAAGGATGACACGCAGATTCAGGAAGAGTTTCACGTTTTTAAACTGTAAGTAACAGAAAGGTCAGTAAAGTAGAGAGAAGGGAACGAGGGGAAAGAAAGGGGAAGTTCTTGGAACTGTCTTAGAACAAATTATATTTCATCTTTTATGATTATGTCAAAACAAATCCTGATGTTATCTAGACTAAAAGGAACCAAGAAAAAGTGTGAGCTGGATGATGTCCCTTCTCACAGCTTGGGCTCTGTGACTGAGGCCATGGCCAGGCTTCCTGCTACCTGCCTGACTCCTGTGCTACAGCCACAACCAGCATGCCCGCACCTCAGGGACCCACACTGCTGTTTCTCTGCTCTTCACAGTTAGCCACAAGGCTACTGTCCCCACCTTCCGGAAACTCTGTCTCCAAGGACACCTCTGAAGGGCAGCTTCCCTCACTACCCGGTTTAGAACTTCAAACACCACATCCTATCTGTGTGTAACCGTCCCGCTGGGGTTTTCCATCACAATTACCCTCCCCTAAAATACTCTACTCTCAAATTAGGGGAAGTGGAATTCAATGAAAACTAAAAGTCAGTATCTTCTTTCAGTTGCTGATTTAACCATATTTCCACAGTGGGATCATATGACCATGTACCGACTGTCAAGAAAACTTTCCTCAAAGGCTGACTGCCCTGTTTTATCCAATATAATCCTCATGATTTTTCACTGAGAATATGAAGGTATTTGCTAGAGTTACTGGTGTTTATTACCATAACTTCAGGACACTAGGGTTCCCTTTAAAATCCTGGAAACTGTTCATGTATGAATGAACAACATGACCTTTTCCTATTTCAAACGCTCCATGGTTCAGGGGAAAAGCAAAACAAAACAAAACAAACAACAACAACAACAACAACAACAACAACAAAAAAACTTTATATTCCATCTCTTCAAAGAGGTCACCCCCAAAGGACACTTGGGAGTAAAGCATTAGAAAACAGAAAGATCCAATTCACTTCCTATTGGCAGTACCAAAGCAGATGTTTTAGTGCTTTACCTTATAATCCTAAAGTTGACACTTTGAAGAGTTACTCAAAAAAACCATCCTGACATGGTGCCTTCCTTCTCCCTTGCCAGCCCTCCCCTCCAAGGGCTCCTGCTTTCCTCCTGGGTATCCAAGCACTGCTTCTGGGTTAGACTCCAGCCTATTTCCTTTGACACATGAGCCAACTCTTCCATTCTTAGCCTCCCGACAGTTCTCAAACTGCTTTACAGTTCTTGTAAATTCGTTTTGAATACATTTAAGGTGATATAAACAAGAGCAATATTGAATTGAATGTGAATGTACGAGTGTACATCATTTGAAGACATGAGTTAAAAATAAAAAGTCTTCTATACTCCATTCAATAGAAAAATTAGAACTAAAATAAGATACACAGAGGAGCAGGATTTCAAGACTCAAGTTACACAGCTCGACATTAGATCAGAGGCTCTGTATCTCTTCCACAGCTTTGTCCTTGTTAGTTTAGCAGTGAAGACTGGTACCATCTATTTTCTCATATCCCATTTACCCCTTAAACTTATATGAACCTTTTCATAGGTTTAAATTAGGTCTTCCTAATGAAGCTGAAAGCTTTCACTTTAAGAAAATAAATCATATATGGATATCATCTGCATTCTCCATAGCACCCAACATATTGTTATGCAAAAAATGCTCAATACTAAAACTGTTGATTGCCAAACAATCGCTGTTTCCTATCATAAATGACATATCCTGGAAATCCTCTTTTCGAAGACGAGGGTTGTGAGTCTCAAAGGATTTCACTCAATGGGAATAAATCAAATTACAGGGCCAGAAATATCACACCAGGATCCCTTGCACAATAGCTTCCCTAGCTTAGGAACCAATTATTTCTGATTGGTGTAAGTATTACATGGACAGATGCTATGAGGACAATAAAATTATTAATAATTTCCTGCAGTAAATTCAATTATTAAGATAATAGGTCCTTCTATTTGTGCTACATGGGCAAAGCAAGAAGACAAAGGAGTTCTTCCTTTTTAAAGCTGATTTTTATGAAAATAATCAAATCTGAGCCCTGGAAGCCCTGCTTAACAATCGCTACACAGATATCAATGTATCCCAAGCACATAATCAGCATAACATTGCAATCACCATCCACGCTCTGCTCTTTCTACCAAAGCAACACTTCTGCCCAAGCTAAATTTAAGAATAACATAATCACATATTTTAAGCCAACATCATAAATAGAAGATCATACATAATTAAGGATAGTATAAAATAGGGAAGTCTGAGACAAAAGGATGGTTTCACGTCCTCAAATTCTAGAATTCTCTTCAACATTGTCAGCGAAAGTGGGGTAGCGGCATTTGACACAGAAGAAGGACTTCTATGCTGACATCCTCTAAGTCCAGACTTTATTTAGGGTCCACCTAGAATAGAGCTCAGTTCTTTGGCCAGCTCAGGGCCTGTTCTACTCACCTACTGAAACCAGCTTATCAATGAACCAGGATCACAAACTGGATCACAAACACGATTTTTCACTGCATGCCCACGTCAGTATCCCACTTCCTAATTGTTCCTTGATGTGATTTGTCTCTACCACTTCCAGGAATACTCTCCCCTTAAAGGCAAGATTCCAAGAGCCAATCCAAGGGATGCCACCAGCAAAGGCGTTTATGAACTTTTCATTTCCAGAAAAGAAAAAAAAAAAGACTCTATTCACGGACAGTCAATTAAATTTGTCTGAAAAAATGATGTTACTTTTCTTAGAAATTTCTATTGAAGTTATTTAGCAGAAACAATTATTCTATTACCAAGAAATAGGGAAGCCACATCATTTAGATGAAAACATTGCATTCTATATATTTACAAATACTCAAATCATGATTCATGAAAAGTAGATACAATAATCTTATAACCAAGAAGAGGTGAGACTTTATCTCAAAGTTTCAACTCTCCTGTCTGGAAAGACAGCTCAAGCTTACTGGTCTCAGCCCCCATGTGGCTGTGGGCAGATGTGGGGTTGGTATTCAGGTTGACTTTCACTGATGGAGCACCTGGCTGCACAGTGTATCTCAGGGGACTACTAACATTGCAGGTGAGACCAGTTTTTGCTCTGGGGGCTTTGCACTGTCAGCAGTGTCCCTGGACTCTACAACCCAGAGGCCAGGAGCACTGCCACCTCTTCTCCCCCAGCTGTGATAAGCACAGTGCCTTGGTCAGGGCCAAGAGTCCCTGGGCTACAAAGACCTCCCCAGTTGAGAATCACAGGTCTGCAGTCAATTACCAAACCTGCCCAGTCTCAGTTGTTTTTGTTGTTTTTCAAACTGTAAAACAGGCTAATATGACATAAAAGAAGATATCCAGAAGCATCTGTATAGTAATTCCTTTCAGGATGAGTACTGTATTGTTCTAAAGCTCCTTTTTCAATTTTTGATAGCTCCTCTGTTTCTGAAAGGAAAATATTTCTTCCTGAGACTGAGATGGGAGCCAGGCACAGTGGTGCCTACCTGTGATCCCAGCTGCTGTGGGGGTGTAGGAAGGAGGATGGCAAGCCCAAGGCCAGCCTCAGCAACTTAGTGGGACCCTGTGTCAAAATAAAATGGGCTGGTGAAGCAGCTCAGCCGTGGAGCACTTCCATCCTCAGTACTGCATAAATAAGGAAATAAGAGACGAGCAGAATTCATCAAAAAATGGAAAAGTGAGAAAAATGAGTGGGGAGGACTAATCGTCAACTTTTCCAAACTTCAATAAACTCAGTAAACTTCTGATATAATCAAGATAAAAGGCCTTATTAATATAAGTCATCAAAGGAGCATGCCTTTTCACTTCTGGGTTGCATAGATGCAGGAAGAAAAATGATGCCACCCAATAATGTCCACACTGTAATCCCTGACACCTGTGAACGTGTGCAGCACACACAAAGGGGAATGAAGGTCACGTGCTCATCCACCGAGCTCAACATGAGGATGGCCAGGTGTCATTACAAGCAGGCTGAGGAGTATACAGGGAGGCAGAAGAGGAGTTGAGAGGGAAATGGAATACAAGGTCCCAAACTGCAGTTCTGGGTTTGAAGAGGAGAAAGGGACAGGAGTCCCAGAAAGTGGCAGCCTCCAGAAGCTGGAAAAAGGAAAGAAATGGATCTCCCCCGGGGGCTTCCAGAGGGAGCACAGCCCTGCTGACACCTCAGGTTTAGACAAGACAAGTCAAGTTATTCCAGAGAAGCATGAGCTTGCTCCAGGCTGCAGTGCTAATTTTATATCATGTTAATTCTAACCCAAGTTGGGCTGCTAACCCACAGAGTTTAAGACAAGCAATTTATTCAATGTATTGTTGGAAGCTGCTACATTTATGGTGACTTGTTATAGCAGCAATAGAAAACTAATACAGCCAGGAATGCCTCATGCAGCATGTGAGTATACAGGGCCTGGCTAGAGGGAAGTCTGAGCAAGGAACCATCAGGAATCAGCAGAACCTGTCCAAATCTCATTGCCCAAATCTATACAAGTATGGGTCAGTGTTACCAACAATGAAAATCAGGAAGTCCTTGCTGACACCTGTGACGTAGGAAACAAAAAGGAATCAATATCAGAGACCCACTGAGAGAATCTAAAGAGCTTCTGTTTGCAACGTGTGCAGCACTGCGTCTGGCACATCCCAAGAGCTAAATAAATGTTTATCGTGGATGTCCTACTGCATTTTGCCTAGACAAACAGGAAAGGTTCTTCCCACTCCAACAGTCTTTCCTGGGATGGCCTAATCACAAGCTACACTATTACTTATGCAAAATGCAGAGCACAAAATCCTGTGTCATTAGGGCTTCCTCGGAATTCTCAGAATGATCAATAACAACATGCTATTCTGTGTGGTCTCGATCAATACCTGATTCCAGTCATCATAGACTCACTGCGGGTTGCTGCCTCTCTGACACCTTATCGGAGCCACAGATAAGCTGTAACCACTTTTCTAGGTATCTACAAGCACATCTATCATCATGACAAATGCATGACATGGCATTATACATTCTCCTCGCAGCTTGGCTTTACCACCACCAGTCCATACATAATACGACATGACTCCGATCCAAGCTTGTGTTTGAACTCCCTCTGCATTGCCAAGGCATCATGACCTTGCCTGCAACGTCCAGCTGGTTGGCTGATGCAAAATGTGCTGAAGCCAGGGATGGTTTCAACAAGTCGAGTTACTCCAGAGAAGCATGAGCTTGCTCCAGGCTGCAGTGCTAATTTTACATCATGTTAATTCTAGCCAGGAAAATTACCCTTTGCTCAGATTTTGGACTGATTTCAGAAGAAAAAAAGTCCAATAATTATTTGAAGCAAGAAATAATCGCTGTTTTTGTTTTTATTTGGGGGAAGAAAATACAAAATCACAGAAAACATTTTAAGCAAAGAAGAACGTCTTAGATTATTATAATCAGTCGATCAGAACTTTAATGAGTGGCTTGAGATTCTCTCCCTTCCTTCCGTGGGGAGATGATGTTCTGTCTTTTTAGCAGGGCGCTCAGTCACACAGGCAGTGTCTACCATGTGAGAGATGAGGATCGTCACTTTATTATTGTGTACCAGAAATCTAAGTAACTCAAAAGACTAATCACCTTTCTTTATTTGTTAAACAATGGCAAACTCTGGATTTACTAATTTCTTGCACAATCATACTTGTTTTTTTATAAGGTCTGTGATGATCTCAACTAGTCAAAGACACTGAACCTGAATCACCCAGAATATCCGTGGCACAGCTGTGATTCTAAGCCAAGAACTTTCACAGGTCACAGCCATCAATATGCCTTATACTGTGCTGGGCATCTGAAGGGCCACCCCATGCCATGATCTAAAGCACATCAGAATGCTCTCCCCAGTCACAGAGCTAGTTCTTATACTTGGTCCTAGGGCCTCTTTCATCACTCAAGAAAAGCTAGGTATGGGAATCAGGAGCAGAACAGAGTTCTACGATGAGCATTAGCCTTGACGTTCCCAAGGTCTGGCCTCTGAGAGCTCACTTCTCTTGTAGATGCAGCGTAGCACAAAGCAAAGTGCCATAGCAGGTGCTGCTGGCCTGACCTGTACCACCATCCAAGTGGTGGTACTGTCCACCCACTGGCCACTCTCATAGCCTAGAGCAGATGGCTGCCCAGCTCTGTCAGGATGGCCTTCAAGTCTAACAGAGAGGGGTCTGATCCTGGTTTGTATTCCCATCTCAGGGCGTTATGGCGTGGGAGAGACTTGTGCCAAGACACAACTACCAGCTTGAGTACCATGCTACCTTCAAATAAGGAATGATACCCACAAGGACTAAATGAATGGAACTAACAGCTTATGAAGTTAAATGACTAGACATTCAGAATTGATGATGGAATTCATCTCTCCTTTAAAAATATCCAACTCCACACAGCAATAAAAATATATTCAAAATGGGCAGAGGACTTGAATAGACATTACACCAAAGAAGAGATACAAGTGGCCCATGAGCCCATGACAAAATGGTCTTTATCATCATGAGGAGGGAAATGCAAACCAAAGCCATGGTGGACACAGGAGGATGGAAATAATATTTTTTTAATGATAAATAAGTAGTGAGAATGTGGAGGAATTACAACCCTCCTGCATTGCTGGTAGAAATTTATATAGGTCAGGTAAAAGTGGAACACAGTCTAATTTTTCCCCAAAAACTTAAACATGAAATAGCCACATGATTCAGCAATCCTGGAACTCCTAGGCATTTCCCTTAAAGAGCTGAAAGAGTGAATCGAGCAGATACTTGTACATGGTGTTTGTGCCAGCATCATTCACAACAGACAGAAGCAACTCAACTGTCTACTGATGGATGAATGGATAAACAAAATGTGCCACACAGTGGAATATTATTCAGCCACAAAAAGATCAAATTATGATATATACCCCAGCATGGATGAACCTTGCAAGTATGATAAGAGAAATACAGCAGACACAATAGGACAGTGTTTGATTCTACCAATGTGAAGTACACAGAAAAGCCAAATTCACAGTGACAGTGAATAGAATGGCATTTTCCAGGGGCTGGGAGAATAGGGGCATGGGGAAATATTATTTATCAGGTACTCTTCTGTATGGAATGATGGAAAAATTCTGGAAGTGAATAGTGTATGGTTACACAACACTGTGAAAGTCCATTATGCCACTGGATTGTACACTTAAAAACAGTGAAATTGGTATATTCTATGTCGTGTACATTTTACCAAAATAAAAAAGTATATATTTATTCAAAGTATTTTCCCAGGAGGTGCACCAAAGTGTGAGGAGACAAGTTATTTTAGGTGGAATTCAGTGCATTTCCTTTTCCAGAGCCAGAAGGGGGCTACTGAGGTATCAGGAATAAAGTTAGGGAAACAGTAAGGATTTCAGAAATGTTCTAATTCCCTTAATATGGCAGTTAATCTGTATTAGGATGAAAATCCCAAAATGCTGGCCTTGGAGAGTCCAGGATGACAACCACTTGGTAAATACAAGCAGAAAGACTCAGGTGGGAATGTGGTCCTGCCGTGGCTGCTTCACCCAGCATCACAGCCAATGGGAGGGGCCCGAGGGAGACTGTTGAAGGGGTTGGCTCCATTCCAAGGCTCTGAGGTGCTCACACTGTGACTCTGCTCCATAGGTGGCTTTGTGCTCCCAGGAGACATTTGCAAATCCCAGGAGACATCAATGACTGGGGTGGGTTACATCTGTAGCAGCTGAGGACACTGCCAAACATCCTGCAAGGCAAAGTCCAGCCCCATGACAAGGAGAAATCCAGCCCCAGACCTCAACAGAGCAGAGGGGAGCAAACCTTGATCTACACAGAAATGAGTCTTCTCCACGGAAGGTCAGGAAGTTAAAATGGAATGACAAGGGTACTCATGACCCAACTGCACAGTCAAAAGAGCTGAAGACTCAGATCTGCTTACAGCAAACATGCTTTTGCAAGATTCCCTGACTTAAACACACTTGATGATAAACAGAAGCTCCCTTGGCTCGATTCCCTGTAAGAAGGAAGCACTAAAAACGCATCCAGTGCCAGGTTGGCTTTTGCAGGGCAAAGCAAGAAACCTGTCATCTCCACATCTCCTCGGGAGCAGAGGATGAAATTGTCCAGCCTGTTGCTACCACTCTGCTCCGTCAGTCTGTCATGGACCAATGGCCCCTGGCACTTGTGGGTGTCAAGACTGGCAGGAAAATGGAAGTCACTATCTGGAGGGAAACTTGCACCAATCCAAGCAGTCACGAGTAGAGGTCAAACTACTCTGCACTAACCAAGATGTAAATTTGTAACATCAGTTTGTGGAAAATTAACTTTTGGTGGAGAGTAAGGAAGAACTCTTCTGCAATCAGGGGAAAATCTAAGCTCCCCTCACCCTAAATTCATATGTTGACCCTACTTCCCAATGAGATGGTATTTAGAGACAGAGCCTTGGGTAGTAATGGGGCTTAGATAAAGTCATGACAATGGATGGCTCATGAACGGAATTAGTGCCCTAATAAGAAGAGATCAGAGAGTGAGCTAGCTCCTTTCATTATGTGACACAGCACCTGACTGTGACCCAAAAGCACCATCACCAGAACCCGACTGTGCTGGCTCCCTCTACTCCAACTTTCAGCCTCCAGAACCATGAAAAATAAATTTCTGCTATTTATAAGTCTCCCGGTCTATGGTACTTTTTATAGCAGCCTAAACTTATCTTGACAGCTTCCATCTGAGTCATTTCATGTCTATATAGCTCAGACTGTAGAAGTCACACATGGTGGACAAGCTTCTTAACTTCTCTGTGCTTTGGTTTCCTTATCTGCGAACAGTATTATCACGGGGAATCAAGGAGTTAATATTTTTAAAGGACTCAAAGTAATAACTGGTGCATGAAAAATGCTACATATATGTATTTATAAAATAAGTACTGTGTATAGTACTTACTGGCAGTCCACCTCATCATTTTGGAAAGAAGACAGAGATCCAGAAGAGATGGATGGGATACCCATGTTCCTATATCCTATAGATTATAGGCAATATCAAAATGTAAAATTTGGTTAGCCAGAAGTTTGTCACCCAATAGCACATTCAAAGTCTTCTTTACAAAAGAGAGAGAGAGAGAGAGAGATTAAAATATTGGGAGTAGGAAATATTTTGAGGTTAAAAATGTTATTTAGTTTTTATCAAAATTCCAATATTGCCAGGGTTTATAGTCTGAATATGAAGTATACCCCAAAAGCTCCTGTGTTGATGCAGAAGTTGTAATGATCAGGCTAAGACAGCTGTAATCTGATCAGTGGATTAATTTATGATGTAGTAACAAACTGAATAAACCTAGAGGAATGAAATCAGCCAATTATGGACTAAACCTCTAAAACCATGAGCCCCAAATAAAGTTTTCCTTCTCTAAATTGTACTTATCTACTATTTTGGTCACAGGGAGACAAAGGTGACGACCAGGCATGGTGCTGCACACCTGTAATACCAGCAACTCAAGAGCTTGGGGCAGGAGAATTGCAGCTTCAAAGCCAGCATTGGCATTTTAGGAGATCCTGTCTCAAAAACCAAAAAGGGCTGGAGATACAACATAAAGGTAGAGTATCCTTGGGCTCAATCTCCAGTACTGGGAAAAAATCAATTTTAAATGAACTATATAAATAGATATTAGCCCACAATAATTTAAAATAATTAACAAAGGTATCATTAATTAAAATAAACAATGTCAAACATTTCTAAAGCTTATGGCCTAACAATAATCTATCTCAAACTCACAATATGAGTGCGTATGATGCTATCAAATCACAAGAATATAAACAACCAGTCACATAATCATGGTATAGATTTGGTTTCATGAGGGTATAATTTATATTCAGAGCATTGAGGAAGCTCATTTCCCTGCATTACACTTTTAAAATTTGTTTATTCTAGATATACATGACAGTAGAGTGTATTTTGACATATAATACATGCATAGAATAAGTACAGCTTGTTCCAACTAGGATCCCATTATTGTGGTAGCATATGAGGTGGAGTTACATTGGTCGTGTATTCACGTATAAGGACAGGAAAGATATGTCCAATTCATTTGGTTCTTTTCTATTCCCATCCTTCCTCCCTTCCCTTCATTCTCCTTTGTCTAGACCAATGAACTTCTAATCTCGCCCATCCCTTGCTGTGTATTAACATCCACAGATCAGAGAGAATATTCTGCCTTTGAATTTGGGGGACTGGCTTATTTCACTTAGCCTGATATTTTCCAATTCCATCCATTTACTGGCAAATGCCACGATTTCATTCTTCTATATGCCCAAGTAATACTCCACTGTGTGTATATGCCACATTTTCCATCCATTCACCTGTTGAAGGACACCTAGGTTGGTTCCATAGTTTAGCTACTGTGAATTGAGCTGCTATAAACATTAATGTGGTAGCATCACTGTAGTATGCTGTTTTTAAGTCATTTGGGTATAAACCAAGGAATGGGATAACTGGGTCAAATGGTGGATTCATTCCAAGTTTTCTAAGGAATCCCCATACTGCTTTCCAGAGTAGTTGCACCAATTTGCAGTCCCACCAGCAATGTATGAGAGTGTCTTTCTCCCCACATCCTCGCCAACACGTATTGTTACTTGTGTTCTTCCCTGCATTACTTTGAAACATATCTAAAAAAATGCATTCAGGGAGGATATATTTCATAGATTCTTTCCTTTTTGCTCACCATCTCATTTAAGAACTACCACATTTATAAAAATCTTTAAAACTTTACCAGAGTTTGCCAAGTTGTTATTGCTTTTCTAAAGAAAACTTCCTGGCACCCTCTTAAGTTTCATTTTGGCCTCTGAATTATCTTCTCAGACTATCTGGTTCCTCTTTATGATCTTATCAGTATTTTGGTGACTTATGATGCTAGAAATCTTTATAACATGTAGAGAGGCTTGTGTTCAGTTAAGAACAGGATGTCATCACAGGAAAGCTTCCCACGCACTCTTGGAAAGGTGAAGTGATTTGGGGGTGTTGGGGGTAAAGACATACTATTATTTAATTGATAATTCCTACATAGTGCCTGTAAAACAAACATTTCCATTCCTAAATAGTTATTCAATAGTGACTTACATATGTCCAAGATGATCATGTAATCACAAAACCAGTGAAATATCAAGAAATGTATAGTATTTGAGGGAGAGCATATTTAAGCATGGATATTAAAAAGTCAATCAATGTCAATATACTACATGAAAGGATAAGACTTGGTGCAGCATACAAATGGCTACACTATAGTGCACCTGCACTTAACGCAGTTAATACATGTACAGAGAAGCATCCTGGGAGGGCTGGGGTTACTTATTATCAGCCCCTAGGCATTTATCTTTCAAGGTGAATTGGGTCACAAAGAGATTTTATTGACCATCTGTGAGTTTAACACTTTATCCTAATATTAAAATCAATACACACTGGGGCTGGGGTTGTGGCCCAGTGGTAGAATGCTTGCCTTGCACGTGTGAGGCTCTGGGTTCAATCCTCAACACCACATAAATATAAATAAACAAAATAAAGGTATTGTGTCCATCTACAGCTAATTTTTTTTAAATACACACATTGCATATGAGTCACCTCTCCATTCTAAACAAATTAAGGAATGTCATAGGAATCTTTAAAATACAGCATCTGCTTGTTGCTGATAGTACTGAATTATTAGCTTGGACTAGTAACCAAAGTAGCCATCCTACAACTTCCCGTTTTATCAGAACCTTCCCCCAAACTGAAAAGGGTCATGACTGAAGGCTATTCCTGTGCCACCTGCCCAATGCAGGTGAAGTGTAAGAGCCACTGATAGCAGCCTTCATTCCATCCAACTGGACCAGCAGGTGGCCTGCCCCAGCTGGTATCAAGGAAAAAGTGAAGTAGTTCTCCCTCCTCTGCAGATTTCTTTTTCTGTGGTTTCAATTACCTTTGGTCTGCAGAAGTGTGAAATATGAAGTGGAAAATTCCAGAAATAAACAATTTATAAGTTTTAATGTGCACAGTTTTCTGGGTGGTCTTATAAAATCTCACACCATCCTGCTCCACTTCATGCAGGATGTGAATCATTTCTTCATCCACCGTATCCATGCCACACACACTATCAATCCAATAGTTGCTTAGTAGCCATCTCAGTTATCAGTCATATAGAGCCCATGCTATCTGCAGTTTCATGCATGTTCTAGGTGTCTCGGAACATATCTCCTGCAGACAATGGGGGGGGCTACTTTAAAGGAAATAGAGAGGTAGCCCAGAAAAGAAGATCTAAAATTTCTGTAGGAGAGGTGGAGGAAAAAGAGAAACAGCAACCTCCCAACATGGATGTTCAGACCCTGCTGGTCAGTGATGACATAATATGTGCACTTTCACAGACTTGTTTTCAAGGAAAAAAGCAGAAAATTTTATAATTCATTAACCAGAACTTAAACCCTTTTTTCTCCAATTAAGTTAAAACAGCAAATTTTAACAATTAAAACAATATTGTTCTTATCCCTTTTGTGAGAAAACATTTCATAATTTCTATACCACACAAAAATACAGCAGAAGTATCAAATGTCAATGAGCTGATAAAATGTAATAATGTTTAACTTGGGAAATTAGCACCACAATCTGTGAGCCAGACAGCCTTACTACAGCAAGGTAAATCCCACCATTGATTTTCAAAGGAAAATATAACAAAAACAATTTTTTAAGTTAGATACAAAAGAAAGCACATGTAGCAGTGATTCATTTGATTCTTTCAACCGTTACCAAAAAAAATGTAATTATCTAATCTCAAATTGGATTACACAGATAGAAAACAAATAAGATTTTTGGCCTCATAGAGTATTCATGGCTGATTCCTTCACTTTGGTAGATAACTTAAAAATAATCTGCCCATGGAACTGCAAAGACTTTATTTCAAATTGTTTAATCATTCTGGTAGAAACCTGAGTTCTCCGAGTTTCACATTCCTGAGTCAGAGTAGCTATTAGCCTTTTGTTATCTTCAGTTCTTTAACTTCAAAATTACCTCCCTTACCTCACAGCCTTGATTTCTGCTTCCTAACCCCCTAATTCACTATTGGATTTGTGCAATACACTGTTTCTTAAGACTGTCACTCTACTCATGCATAACACAATTGAAAATCTTCATACTCTGGGAAAGAAAAAGTGATGCCCAAAACACTTCAGCCCCTGGGATCAGTGACCAAGGTGGACTGAATCCCCCTCCAAGTTTTATGCTGAAGGTCTAACTCAGGACAGGCAGGGCCTCTGGGAGGAAATAAGATGTGGATGAGGTCAGGAAGGTGGTGTTCATACCATGGTGCTCTCATAAGAAGAGACACCAGAATGCACTCTCTCTCTCCTTGTTCTTCACAAATTCCAGAACTATAGGAATAAATGTTGACTGTGAGCCCAGTCTATGTGACTTTGCTATAGAAGCCCATCAGACAGTGATCTTGAATAGAGTTCTGATTTTACTAGAAAGGTTCAAAAGCACATGGAGATACAACCCATGCTCACTGGCAAGAAAGCCTTCGAGGTCCCTAAGAACTTAAGTTGGTTCATAGTCAAGTTTCTGCAGCCTTAATAAGGAATTAAACAGACAAAATGTGAAGTCAGTGCATAAATTCTTCATTTCCAAACATGCACACCGTGACTGAACAATATTACCGAATGGCTTCAATTTATGTATTAATCAACCTGGTACTATTTATATAAAAAAGTAGAAGACACAATCCATTCCCTTTCCCTAATATCTTGACAGAATAGATGGACTGCTGTGCTGTGATTTTAGACATAAAATTTATTGTATATATCATTTTTAAGAAGGTGACTTTGGTCACACATACATTTTATAGGAAATAATTTCTAAAAATCCACAAGCTTAACATTTATTCACAGAGTTGAAATCAGTAAATCATATTCACACAAATTGCATGTGTGTGTGTATGTACATATACAGGTACTCACATACCTATAATGTAAAAGCATATGAACAATCAAAACTTTGCATAGAGAGTGAAACTGAAACAGCCCAGTGACCCTATTGGCATAAAAGGGTATCACATATTGGGCTGGGGTTGTAGCTCAGTGTAGAGCACTTGCCTCGCACACATGAGGTCCTGGGTTTGGTCCCCAGCGCCACATTAAAAATAAAAACAAATAGAAATGAAGATATTGTGTCCATCTACAACTAAAAAATATTTTAAAAACATCACATATTGAGGAACACTTAATGCTATGAATGGAAACAAGAACTCAAAGCTTTGCATTACACTTGTGTTTCAACTGGCACTGAATTACAAACATTTTCTGAAGCTCACTGTGGTGGCTCAGTGCGAGCCTTCAGACATTGTCGTGGGGTCTGTCTGAGGTTTGGATGATAGTCAGCAGCAGCACTGGCCTCTAGACACCAGTAACTCCCACCACCCAATCAGGCCAAGCAGAAAGTGTCTCGTGACAGGGAGGTGAAGGAGGCCTCGCGTGGTGCCAAGCTGACTATCCCTGCTCTAGGCTGGAGTAATGACGTCCTGAAACTCTTTACTAAGTTGCTTCTCTGCCCCCTCATTTAACTTCTCAACTTCTCTGCAGTTGTGCCTATAATCACCTATATTGAATTCCCTCTGTTGTAAATACTGAAGTAGTTGGTGACTGATACAATAATTTTCAACTATTAAAACAAATAGTTGTTCTTAGGAACTGTACTATTCATATTTGTGATAGCTGGTTTCCATCTGCTTTCTTCAATTTTCCTCCACTGACCTTGTTTTCTAATTTCCTAAGATGAACACTTAGCTCACTAGTTACCAGTTGTTGTTCTAATATATACATTCATTACTATAATTTCTTTTAGGCACTACACTAGATACATTCTTCAAGTTCTGCTATTTACTGTTTAATGGTAATTTAGTTATAAACAGTTTTTAAAACTCATTTTAATGTCCCCAACTTTTTTATTTTTATTTGTTGTTTGTTTTGATACTAGGGATGGAACCCAGAGACTCTTAACCACTGAACCACATCCTGGCTATTTTTATATTTTATTTAGAGATAAGGTCTCCCTGAGTTGCTTAGATCCTTGCTAAGTTGCTGAGGCTGGCTTTGAACTCACAATCCTCCTGCTGCAGTCTCTGGAGCCATTGAGATTACAGTTGTGTGCCACCACACCTGACTCCCAACTTAACTTTTAAAAGTTAACTTCTTTTGAATTGTCAATACAAATCAAACATATAATAAGCCATATCTTAATTTTTTAAAGAAGCATTTTTGAAAGATAGAGAAATCATTTTTAAACTGTCAGTAACAACAATATTCAAATGTGACTGGAGATGACCCCCAATGATTAGGTTCTCTATGGTTGGGAAGCATTCACATTACTGCTCACTCGATGGCTAGAAAGTAGGGGACTGGAAAAAAACATCTCACTTTCAATAGTGATCATCGTTATTGTCATCATCATCAGCTTCTACAGTATCCCTGTCTTTATACCAAGACATGACAATCATCAAATCCTAAAAAAACTAAAGGACTACTACTTCATTTCACTGGCAAGACATGCTCTGGTGCAAGTGGAATAAAAACCAGTTTTTAAATATAAAAATCAAATTTTATAAATCTCTCTCTATATATTTAATCAATAACTAAAATTATTTAAGAACTAAAGAGTAGCACGCAAAATCCTGAGACTTCCTTATGGCAGAATTAAGTGAATGAATCTGGCATATGATAAAAGAAATGCAGAAGACAATTATCTGCTATTCAAGCTTTATCCTTTTAAAAATTCAGTATAGAACACCTTAACAATTTCATACTCACATGCAGACATACACACATGAACAAATTTCAGAAGCAATCAGAGACATACTAAAAATCTGATTATATCCTCTATGAACTGTTTTTTTTTTCATTTTATACTTGAAAAACTACAGCACTTTGTATTAACTAACATGGTATAACAAATTTATATATAGTATTTAAAAAAACCTCTTATAACAAATATTACACATTTTTCTTAGTTCTGGTCCCATAAGAATTTCTTCTCTCTCCTCCTGGCTCCCTCTCCTCAACAGTATGTGTTATGTCCTGTAAGAGTTTGCCAGTTTGTCTTTGGGATGAGCTCCCTAGAGAAAAGGTCAGACAAGTAGGGCAAGGTTCAGAGGTGCCCAAGAAACAAACAACGGCGTTTGTACCTGAATTTACATCATATCCTGAGGACAGATCAATGCTTAGAGAACACAGGAGAAGCAAATGCTCAGCAGTGCTCTGAACCCAGATCCCAAACTGAGTACAATTGCATCAAAAACCTCCTCTAAGTTTTGTGTGGTGGCGAAAGTGACAAGTTATTTATAGAATCCTTAGCTGAAGTTTGCAGCTGAAGATTCACTGACCTTGAAATTTGGTGTCTACATCTTTTCCGATTTTTATTTCATAAGAGCCCTTGCTTTTTCGTGCATGTGATCAGTCAGTCGCCCGAAGACGTGCTCATCCCTGGCCGAAAATCTGCCTACCCCATATTTCCTCAAACACCAACACAAAAAAGCATCCAAACACAGAAAGAAGCACATGGAGGTTGGAGCAGCATCGTTAGCAAGGTGCAGAGGAGAGCAGGGGCCTCCTGGGAGTTCCACCGCTAGCCTGGATGTCTCAAATTAATAACATTTTTCATTTCTGTCTCCGCAATTACATTGGAAGCTTTTTCCAGGGCTCTTCAAGGCCTCCTCGCTCTTTGATTGCCTCTGCCAGCTCCAGCCGCCCCCCATGGCACAGCTGCCTGCTGAGCAGCCCTTGGTTGCCATGGAGATGGTGCCCGCACAGAAGAGAGAGGGTGAGGCCCATGCCAAGTGGAGCAGCGGAACAGGACTGCAGCACCACCACTCCTGAGGTCCTTGGGAGGGATGTCGGCTGGGGGTCGGGGGGAGCAGCAGTGACACGGCAGCATTTAAAATTGGCCAGAGTCTCCGGACATGAATCACTGTTACTACGAGAATGAAACAAAACTCAGGCCTTCAACCTTATTTAAAGGAAAAAAAAATATGTATTTTGTATTATACTTGCACATATATGTGTATGCATGTGCATATGTACACACACACACACACACACACACACACACATACACACAGATAAAGGTTTGCTGTCTTAATGTCTGAGAACTGCATTTCTTGAAAAACAGCAAGGTGGCTTTGGAGCATGCTTTTGAGCACATGACCATAATATTGATCTCCAATTATGATTCACATACTATTTAGTACCATTGATAAGGCTTTGACATTCATTGTTTCTTAGTTTTATACAAAAGTCTGAGTTTCTATCCTAGGTACAAGGATTCAGAAATAAGGTTTCTTTTTATGAACAAAACCTATAGGTTCATGAGGAGTAACTCCTAAAGTTAAGAAATATCTAAGTCATCCAATCCTCAAAGATTTCACATATTCCTTTTTTATTTTTTGATGATTCACTTGGGGCTCTTTACCAGTATCCCAGTTACCTTCATCCTTGAGGACATCCTCAGTATCCCTCTCTATTAAAGTTGGGGACAGCTATGTAGCTCACTCTAATGATATAAGACCAAGTGAGACTGACTCAATTTCCCACTTTTTTCTTGACCTCAGTGGTCATGGAAGACTTTGCCAAGGTGGAGGATCCATTGGCCTGTGCCCCAAAGAAATTATGATTGCCCAAGGGTCCATCTTGACAGTCCATGCTGAAAACTCTACTAACCTTTACAAATTTCAGTTGCTAAAAATGGGGATTATTTATCAAGGCAGCATAACTTCGCTCATCCCAACACACAACCTCCTCATTCAGCTTTATGATATCTAATTAAGACATTATGTCCTTTTCATCTGGAGCCTAGAGAATTATGACAGATATTCTACCACCTCAGCACATGATTACTTTAACAGGCAATATATGAAATATTCCATTGTAAATGAAAAGCAAATTTCTACACAAGTTTTCTTTGGGCTTAGGTTAACACTGGAAGGCTCAATAGGAAAGTGGCATTTAAGTTAGTGATGTTCAAAAATTGGCAAACCAGGAAGAAGGCCTTCTATCACCAAAGTGTAGGCGATGACATGCAATAAAAGGCTCACTGGTTACTATTGGCATTATCAGTACTAGTAGAATTAAAGGAAAAGAATAACAAGTCACTTTGTGTCCAAGAGACTAGGTCTAGATGAACTTGTATTTCAGGAAAAATCACCAAATAAATTTTTATATACATGTTCCCATGCATTATTCAGGATATACTTATACTGAAAAAGTTATATTGTTTATTTGTTTATAAAATTAAAATCTGTTGCTAAAAATTTGCTTATCCAAACTCCATTAGGCATCCTTTATTTTCATTTGCTAAATCTAGCAACCTTAACCATGTGGGATTGCATGGGTTATGCAAAAGGGCTGGTGGGGGGCCATTAAAAGCTTATGTTCAAATGTCAGTAATATGATTCATAAAACAAAGACAAATTACATGTTTTGACTTTGTAAATGTTAGGAGGAAAACATTTTCACTTATTAACATAAATTTCAAAACAAATGATGGAAATGCCTGTTGCTTCTATGAAAGTCATACTTTGAAGAAATACTTCAGAAATCTTAGAACTTTTGAGTTATATTTTATGATTTCAAGTGATCATCAACAAGAAAATGAGAAATTTATGAATTTCTAAAATATTTTTTATTATTTTCCTCCCTTCTTCTTAGCCAGAAATTCATGAAATAGTGGTAAAAATATTTTATGCTGATTTACTCTTTAATAACAGATCAATTTAAATAATAATTATAAAATATTGGGACACAGTCGACACATACCAAAATATAATAAAAAGTATTTCCTTTACTGACATCTTTAAAAACTTTGAAAAGGCATTTAAAAAAACTTCTAGTGTCAAAAATTACACTAAAAAAATAAATACCCTTTATCTTTTAGCAAACAATTTACCTTCTATTGAAAACCTTACTTTAGTATATTGCCTTTGTTACAATTCATGCAATGGTGTTAATACATTATTATTAACTGAAGTCCACACTACACTTAATTCTGAGTTACTTAATTTTTCCCTAATGTCCCTTTACTATTCCAAGACCACATTTAGGATACCACAGTACATTCAGCCATTTGTCTGCTTCTCAGACCTTCATCATTTTTGATGACATTAACAGTTTTGAGCAATACTAGTTGGCTATTATGAAGAATGTCTTCCACATGATTAGGCTAAGGTTTAATTTGGGAGGAAACCAATAAGTGAAGAGCCATTTTCAACACATCATCTCCAGAGTATAAACATTATACACATACACACACACATACACTCATATCTGTGATTCACACTTTTTTATTTATAGATTTTTTAATTAGTGCCTTGTGGATATAAAGGTGAGATTCACTGTAATATATTCATATTGGTACATAGAAAAAGCAAGTAACAATTTTTGTTAACTGCTTACTCATATTCTGGGACATGAAATTATATTTTAATGCACCCAACTTAGTACTGTAGTTCCTTGGTAGGGGAGATTGGTTCCAGAGCTCCTCATGTTACAGGGATGCTCAAGTCCCAAGTCCCTTATATAAAATTTTGCAGTATTTGCATGTAAACTATGCAATCTTCTCCTATATTGAATCACCTCTAGATTATTCTAATATCTAATACAATGTAAATGCTATGTAAGTAGCTGTTATATGGTATTATTTAGGAAACAATGACAATAAAAAGTCTTCCTGTTCAGTTCAGATACATTTTTTTCTTTTCATATTTTCCATTTGGATTGGTTGAATCGCAGGATGCAAAACTCACAGAGTGGCAACTATACTGCCAATGGATTCAATTTGAAGTAAACATCTAAACCAGACTCATTCTACAAATGAATAGTACCTGATATGAACTCCGGCTTCATTTAGAATGAACATAAAACATCTTAAAATGCAAAATAAAAATAAAAACTTGGAAAATAGTCTCATAAAAATATTAGAATATTACATTGGTCCATTAATTAAATCTTCCATAGCTTAAAGGCCAAAGCTACAACTCACAGCTGGGCTATAAAACCCAGGAAAGGCAGAATGGTTGGTGAAGATAAGAATAGTTGCCTAAGGCAGGGGGACTGCCTGCTTCCCACTCCCTAGGGCCAAACATACCAGCCCAGGGTTCTGTAAATTGCTCAGGGATTTAAGTTAATTCTTTCCAGCTATGCCAACCTTAATCCAATCAATGGTTTCCCCCATGACCAAAGAATTGGCACATCTCCCTTAGTATTTAAAATCACAAGAGAATTCTCAAGTCTTTTATTTGTTAAGCCACTAAACAGAGAATTTCAGGGGGTGTGGGGAAGGCACACACAGTATTTTTAAATTACTAATTCCTCAGTTAAGGAAAATGAAAATCATTAGATTGAAATTGTCATTCTGTAGATCAGAGATGGTAGCATGTCAGGACTTCACATGGTCCTACATGATATTTTCAACAGCAACATGGTGAAGTGAGCCTGGGTGTATATTTTTCAAATTGGAAGAATGACAAATAGAAGTCTTTTCAAGGCATGCAAAACACTTGTTGAACAAGTGAGGGAGGGTCTTCTTTCCAGTTCTCTGTAAAACTCAAAACACAAAAGCTAAAATAATTAAACAGCATGAGAAATGTCAATAGTGCCACCAGAGAGGGTGAGGAGGGGCCAGGATGCCACCTTCCATCAAATGCCGAGGTGGCCATCCTTTAGCACAAGCACCAATGGCACATACTCCCAGACCCCAAACTCCTCTCTAAGACCATGCTTCAAGAATTGATTGATTCAAAAGCGAAGATGTACAAATATTCAGTCAGTAAAGTGTTCCAAGAAAGAAACAGTGTAAATTATTGAGTGGACAGCCACAGTTGAAATACCAAAGGGAACCACCTTAAAACACACTTATGAGGTAAGAGGGATGTCCCCGATCTAATGACATATTTAATAACTTCATTCATTTTCAATGTGCAGGTTTTATATTTCAAATAAAATTCACTAAAGGCATAGTTAATTTAAATAAAACAGAGAATTCTGTAACAGTGGAGTCCAAACAAGAGAAATTAAATTTATAAAAGCAAATACCTCATATTATATTAACTTTGAGTTACAGACATTTTCTGTATGAGATGAAATAAAATAAACATGAAACTACTAAATTTCACACTTGAAGTCACATAATTGGGTTCTGACATTTAATTATGTTGTAGTTACAAAAACAAACAAAAAACCTGTGTATCCCAAAACATTGACACTTAGTTATTATAAAAGATATCCCAATGTTTTTAACATATATCCATCAAGGCTTATCTAAAAATTTGGATATCATTTGGATAATTCTGTAATTTTTAAAAAATAATTTACTTTACTTTCAATTGTCAATATTCCAAATCATACATGAAATCTTCAATTTCAATACCATGGGAAATACGTACTCACACCTAGAAATTAAAACTAGTTTTGATAATTATATATGCTAATTACTTGAAATTATGCCATTTTTCATCTATGTTTTCTCTTAAGTCTTGAAAAAGTAGCCTGAAAATTCTTACCTAAATCAATATTTCCATGTTTCATAGTCCACTACTTTTCTTTGAGATGATGGTTATTGAACCATGAAAATATAAACTTGGCACAGTTCTGTTCTTTGATCCTAAAAGTATGTTTAATATCATCCAGCAGCAAAATACCAGCAAATTTGTATTGCATTTACCTGAGATAATCTGTCTTTGAGAAACAGCTACTGTACATGAGGATGGCAGGAAATGTATGGCAGCTAACTTACTGGGCAAAAGCACTCTGTTAGATCTGCAATGTGGAAAAGCAGCAGCTCTGGCTAACTAATCATCATATTGATCTCTCATATCCATTGGATGATAGATTATCTGTCTTCTACCTTGTCTTCCCATTCCAACATATATCTCTGACAGCATTCAATGATGATCATATATTAAAAATGTATCCTCCATCAGGCATCTTACTCCAAGCCAGGCATGCATATTCATGACCAAGAATTCCTTCCTATTTGCATTATCTCAGTACAGGGTCTACTTAAGATATTTTAATGACCAGCCCTCAAGGAGGTTGCATTTCAAGGTAGAACACATGAAAACAACCTTGCAAACCAATTGATAAAGACATGACTTTTAGTCCACAGACATGTTATGAAAGAGCTACAACCTCATTTTTCAGGAAAGAAACAACTGTTTTAGCAGGATTATCAGGAGATCCAAAAAGACAGTCAAGGAAGTGTCAGCTTAATAAATCAAGGAGATAGAAAAGGGAAATGACAACAAACAGGAAGGGTTTGGACCTTTTTCTGATGGTCACTGCTAGGATCATAAGTAAAGGCAAGATGTAACTGGATTAGAAAGCTTCTGGTAGCTGAGCAAATGGTGAGCTGTGTGCAGAGTAAAGGCAGGTGCCCATCAAGAGCCTGCAAAAGTAATTCTGGTGAAACATGAGGCAAGTGGATCAGTACCTTCAGAGTGAAGATAATAAGAAGTAGGTATCAGCCAAGATGAAAACCAGCCATGCAATTTTGAAAAATACATGCAAAAAATAACTTAGAGACCATAACAGAATAAAGACAAACGTGTACTTAGGTGTTCTATACAGCACATTGTTCTGCATCACCTTCTGTATTTAATCAATCAAACTGAAACATTTATAGTGAACTGAAGAATGATTCAAAATAGTTCAAAGAATGACCCACATTACTCACTGGAAATTCTCATTCATTGAAGAATAATTAAATAGTGAAATCTAAATCCACCATAGAGATTGGCTTTTCTTACAATTGGAGAATCTTCTTGGTTTTGTCCTGTGATCTCTGGTATGTACTACATGTCCCACACCCTCCAAAAAAACAAATTCACATGATAAAGCCCTAACTTTTGGTATGGTGGCATTTGATAAGTAATTATGGCGAGATGGATCTTGAAAGTTAGGCTATAATGGGATGAGTGGCCTTATAAGAAGAGGACAGATAGAAATCTTTGAAAGGCCATGTGAGAATAATCTAGAAGGCAGCCATCTGCAAGTCAGGAAGACAGCCCTAAACAGGAACATAATATGCCTACAATTTGACCTTAGACAGTCCAGATTCCAGAACCATGGAACACAAATGTGTTGGTTAAGCCATCCCTTCTGTGGCATCTTGTTACAGCAGCCTGATCTGTCTTACACTGCTTTGATTTAGTGAAGCCCTCCCACATCCAGGTTCTGCTATCACAACACAGGTATCTTTGACATGTTTTGCCTAACTTCTGTGATATGGGAATAACCTACAGATAGGTTATCAAAATGTTCTACAATCTTCTGGAAATCCTTGAAGAGCTTCACAAATTTTTCTGACATCATGATTTTCTCTATAACATCACACATGTACACTGTAACACCTGCAATGTTTATTATATCTATATACTTTGAAATCAGAATGCATGCACAGCTTCACTTCTTGATAGGATGATGGTAAAGTTTTCCAAATGCCAACAGCAAAGTGTGGCATGGCACATATCTACCACAAGATGACCTGCCTACCCCTAGTGTCCTCCTCAATGCCTCATAATGGATATAGAAGATGTCCTACCTCTTGCCAAATGACCAGCAGCTTCTATCTTTAAAGATATGTCAACAGTAAATATATAAGTAATGGTGTTCTACTTCTGTGATAACTACTCAGAGGGAAAAAATAAAATCTCTCCCACAGCATGTAATCAACTATTTAGCATAAATCATGAGTATAGGTCTTGATCACCAATAAACTACAGAAAATCATTAAAGTTTTCCCTAATTATCCATAGAGCAATTTACTTTAAACACAAAGAAGGAAAGGTAATGATCAACAAACATAACTGTTCAAACCTAAAGGACACAGAGAAACTGTGGAAACAGATTTCAGCACTAAACTATTTTCTTTGGGCCAGAGCTAAAAAAACAAATAGAGCCACTCAATCCGGGACCACCCATCTCAATTAGCTACAATGATAAATAACTGCAAGAAATTGAATGCTGCTTGCAATCAGATGGATAGTCCCTCAGGGTATTCTGAGATTCACTGAATACAACAAAAATTTATTGGTCCAAAAACTGGTTATGTTGCTTTTAAAATTCTTATCCTCACATTCAAGAGATAAAATATGAGAAAGCACATGTAAAAGCTAATATGCTATAAAACTCAAAGAAATAACTTTGCTTCCAGTTCCTCCCACATCCTGTTCAACTCAAGACAGTCCTTCTTGGGCTCAGTCACCTGTGTACCCACTTCCCACTTCACACCACCTGCCATTCTGCAGGAACAACCGAGCAGTTACAAAATACACAGTGTCTCAAGCCCTGAGTAAGCCACATAAACTCACCTCATTATATCAGGTGTGAATGTGGATGGATGTTCAGGACTGAAAAATCTGGAGTCTGGGTGGCAGTGCACACAAGTCAAGAGGAGTGGCACACAGGAAAGGAAGGGTTTCAGAGAGGCCATGGGAGATACAGCTCAAGAACCATCTGCACTTAAAATCTGAGTCTGAATAAGAGAGAAGTCACTCTGATTCAACTAGAAGAAAAAAATAAACTATTCAGAAGCAGGTAGTTGATCTGGCTCCAAAGAAACACAATCAGAGCGTGCTGCATGCTCCTCTGTATAACTTCTTGTCTCCTCAGAACTTATGTTTTGGCCGAAAAGCTCATCATAAAAATATATGTTGCCCAAACTGACCCTCCCAATTACTTGAATTTCCTATACTTTTTTGGAGGGTATTACCAAGCTCCAAGCCCCAGTTCAGAACTCACCAGGACACACTGTCTTGTGTGTCCACAGAAGAAGTGTTCAGAGGAAGAAGGGATGTCACCTGAGTGTCAATTTCCCCTGCTATCTTATTGTCCCTTTCCTCTGATACTGTTTCTCTCTTGGGTCCACCTGGAAAACCAAAACACACCCCCCAAGAATTCCCCAAATTGTTCAAGCAGGAAGAAGGACATTGCTGTAAAAGTACCCCAGAGGTTGCTCTCGCCTGCAGACAGACTTCATTCTTTGATGATCAGTTGATCAATTTGATCAATGGCTATGAACATAAAACCATGATTAGCATCACTTCTCAGATACTTGAAATCTTGCTACTCAGTAAGTTACATCCTCAACTGGGAATTTTAACTCCTCTTCTGTACATCCTTCCAAGGTTGGAGAACATGGAACCATTAAATCTTTGTAATTTACACATGATTTTTTCCTATTGGTAGGCTATGATTGGAGCGATAAGAATTCTCAGAAATTTTGTCAAATTATTTAAGGAAATGTGTTCAAAAAATGGAAGCCAACTATGCTTCACACTTCTAAAATTGTTCTGATAAAGTCTCACAGGTGCCAGACTCAGCAGCCCACCAGAGGAGAAAATAATATTCTGAAGACAGCTCTACAGACTTCACTCTTGATGAACAAAAGGGCTTCAAGCTACCCCCTTCTTTAAAGTAGCAAATATCTATGCCAGAAGAAAAAGTTAAAGGCAAATTTATTGAGTCAATTTGGGATAACTTGTAAGTTTTGAAGTGGTTTAAAGATATAACAAGAAGTACTTCCACTGATGGGTAAAGGAGACGGGTGGGTTCCTTTGGAAAAGACCAATGGGAAGGAATGTAGCAATATCTTACAACCATCAGGAAACTGGACACTTTGTAACCATATTGGTAATAGAATTCACAGATTCACTTTATAGGCAAGAAAATCCTTTGACTCCAACTCACACAAAAGGGGAAAAAAACTATTTTTGAAGAACATCAAAAGCTCCAAAAGCTCCAATGAATATATTTTATACTTAAGTGTTTATTATGACTGTGTTTCCCATGGCATTTTCACATGAATTATCTTATAGCATTCACAAAATCCCTGTAAGTGTTGATCTCAATGAGCACATGACAAAAGAGGCATAGGGGCAAAGTTTGCAAGAAAAATCAAATGTCAAGGACAACTGGGATTTCAGAGCCTAGATTCCTAACTTGGTGCCTTCTAGAGGGCTCCAGGGCCCAGCACCCAAAATGAACCCAAAGCAAACAAATTGTATTCATCAGATTTTTGTTACTGTGACCAAAATATGTGACAAGAACGTCTTAGAGAAGGAAGTTGGATTGGGCTCATGGTCCATGGTGGGCTGAATCTTCTGCTCTGGACCCAAGGTGAGCATGCACAGGAAGAGCATGCTACAGGAGACCTGCTTCATTCCTGGAGGCTGGAAAACACAGCGAGAGGAAGGGCCACAGGAAAGGTGAACCTTTCCAGGGCATGCTCCCAGGGAGCCACCTCTTCCAGCCACACCCCACCTGCCTCATGTTACAACCCAGTCTGTCCATCCAAAGTAGGATGGACTAATTAGGTCACAACTCTCATAATCTATCCAGGGACATATCACATCTAAACCGTGACACAAGCAAACCTTGGTTTGTGATTCATTTTAACAATAAAGCAATAGTGTACCTACACCCCAAAATGGTCAATTCACCATTTACTGTATCAATTACTATGCTCAGATTCCAGGCCCAATGATAAAAGATTACCAATATGGGGCAAGACTCAGGGGAAGCATAGTCCTATATGATACAAAAGAAAGGGACATGTTTCTGGGAACAGGGCAAAATATTGAAAATGATGTATTTATCTGACTAATAAACAGGGTCCTAACTTACTCTTCCCAACACACTAAAATGTAAGCCACAGGGCACCATGGAGAACACACAGAGAGTGTCTGTACCACGTGGGAAGCATTCACCTGTAAGCTCAGACTGCCACAAGTGCCTGGCCTTTTCACACAGAGGTCCCCTGAATCTGTATGGATGTCTAATTATACTTCGTGTGAGAAAAGCAGAGGTAGATCCTGGAGGAATGATCTGACATGTTTTCACAGTCGCTAGTAACATTTAAGTTCTTGTAACTAAGACACCAAGTACTCTGCTAAGTATTTTAAGTACACAGTCTTAATTTACAGTCACAACCTGAACACCCAATAATTATTATTTCCCCTGTATCAACAATGACATTTAGTAGTAACCTACTCACTTGCTAAAAACATGGTACAGGAAGCAGGAGACCGACTCTTAAGCTGCCCCCTTACTATCTGTTCCATTGTCATATTTACTACTAAGACATAAAATCAGTGAGCAAAATAATGTTTCCTTAAAGAAAAATCATTCCAGGAAAAGTGCATGAATTTAAGCTTGAACCTTAGAACTATGCTCCCTCCATGAAAAAATAAAATAAAATAAAATATATACAGTTAAGATATGACAAAGAATGAAGGAATTACTCTAGACAAACAACATAAATCAAAAGAAGGATCTAGATTAACTCAGAAAAATGCATTAGATATGAAAAGATAATTCTCAGAATAATTAAAAGTGGACAACAAACTTGTGAAATATTTAAGCTTAGCACAGGTTAATAGCAAATGAAATCACAGGAAAACATGATTTTCCCCTGGGTACCTGGAAAGTTTGGGCTTTTCTGCTTTCCTAATTATAATATCCAGTGTTGTAAAAATCATGAGAAATTGGCATACTCCTGCCTTGCTGAGAGATACAGATTACATAACCTTTCTCCAGGATGCCTAGAAAACAGCTATCAACAATGATGACAACATCCCCCCCCCAAAAAAATGGTGACAACATCCAGTCCTAGGGTACTTCTGAAGCAAATAAACCCACAGAAGAATTTAGCTATCAGAAATGTAATCTGAGCATCAAATATACTGCCAAAAAAAAATGAAAACACCATCAATCTTCAAAATTAGAGAGTTATTTATGTAAAAAATGTTACATAAAGGCATGGGAAACAGACACTAAAAATGAATACTAATTATATGAGAGAAGCTGTCTTACATGTTAAAAGTTAACAAAATGAAATACGAGCAAGCTTATTTCAAAGTTAAAAATGTATATTTGTTGCCAAATCTGCCACAGTTAGGGTTATCCTTGTGGCTTGAAATCAGGTGTAAACTTTATTTTTATCACATATATTTCCAAATATTTACTGTAAATGATTTATTTTTTAAAAATTAATGTCATTTGATAAACAGAAAAAAAAAATTTACTAGCTTGCTGTAAATTTCTCAAGGAGACACAAAATTGCTAAATCTACTCAATACATCTCAAATTTAAAATAGAAATGACACAAAAGTATGACTGATTAGAGTAAGTGCAATATGCAGCTCATGAAGAATAAACCTTGTTAACTTAAGTCGTCTATTCTGCTAAATAAAGAAACATATCAGAGGAAATATGACTTTAAAAATATAAAAGCATGTTTTGCATAGTTACGTAATATATAATAAACCATATGTAGTAGTGAAGTAGTATATAAGGCAACACTCAAAACCATGCCATACACGCTGTGTTCTTGAATTTGTGTGGGTATGTGATTGGCTAGGTGTGCTGGGTATCATATCAGCATAGGCTTTTTTTTTTTTTTTTAGGGGTAGGGGGGTTGCCTTGATGAATATTCCCAATGTTTCTATTCTTTGAAAATGTAACTCATACCTACATGATGTTTCTTTAGCTAGAAGTGGCATCATTTATTGATACACCTACTACTAATTTTATGGCATTACTCTTTTCAAACCAACTCAAGTCTCACAAACAACGTGGTCCATTTATTACAAGTGAAGCCTTTCTGCACAACCTTCCATGTCCTCTGTAAAAGTGATATGATTTGTTCTGCCCCTGAGCCTTTTTTGCGTTTCTCCCTTATGCCCCATCCTCAGCCAGTATCCCCATGACTCCAAGAACCATGCTCTCCACCAGTGAGAACTGTGTTAAAAATGGAGTCTGGATTGTGGCTCTTATATTTGGACAACTTAGTTTGCTGACAAGGAAATTGCTTTTCCTGGAAATTAAATTATTCTGTATTGCTGAAGGTAATTACTGCTATGTTACTCTAATATTTGGAAGTCCAAATAAAATATTTGATGGAGAAGAATAAAGTATATTTTAAGAAATGGGCATGTTTAGGTTGAGTAGTCATGCTCAGAGTCAAATAAAGCATCATATGTACTTGGAAATACATTTTTTTCTTTTTTCTTAACTGTGTCTGTGATTGCTCCTATTAATACTGAAACATTAAACACCAGTCAAATTCTAATTATCTACACTGAGGTAGAATATGCTATGGATAATAGCTAGCGTGGGTAATCATTTATAAATAGTCTAAGAAGTCAGATTTTGACACTGACTTTTTTATGCTCAATGCTCATTACTTACAAGGCCATTCAATGATTGGCAGTTAAAAACTAACTTGGGGAGGAGGGAAAAACACTAAGGATAAGTTATTTTAAAGTTAGGTATACATAAATCAATTGAATTTCATGGATCATCCTTGCTATAAATCAGTCAGGATATTAGACGCTCTCCTGATAATTCCTGATATAGTGTTAAAATATCATGAAATATTTAAAGAGCTCAAGTTCTAAGTGAAGTCATGTGGAAGCTACTTTATCCAGAATTCTATCAACCGGAATTCTTTATAAACCCTGTCAATGGGGAACACTTCTTCCCTACTTCTGTTATTTCCTTCCAGGTAAAGGGAACTTAATTAATGAAACACTTCTGGCCTTTCTCCAACCCATTACTTTCTCTGCCTCTGAAGAATAAAGCAGCAGCTTGCCTTGCTTCTCCATTCTTCCTCTGGAGATCTCCTTGCCTGCAGAGAGAAAGGCTGGCCTCTACTAGCTCAGAGGCAGCTCTGTCCCTGTGGGGAAGGAGGAGGGGAAGAAGGCTAAGAACCTGGGATGTCACTCAGCAGCCACACCAAGTTATGTGTAATGAATGGTAGCCATTCTGCTATCTTTTTTCCTTCCAATAACTCAATTTTCTCAGAACCTGGGGCAGGGGTTGGAGGGTTGATATTTATCTGATTCCTTGAAGATATCAACAATTTATATTTCTGCACGTTTTATAATTTTTAAATACATACATTTCTGTGACTTATGTTGTTTAAATTAGAATAGATATTACAATAAGTATTGCAAGATTACAAAGAGGGAAGGCTGGGGTTGTGGCTCAGTGGTAGAGCACTTGCCTAGCATGTATGAAGCACTGGGTTCCATTCTCAGCACCACATATAAATAAATAAAATAAAGGTCTATCAACAAATAAAAGACATTTTTAAAAAGATTATAAAGAATCTCCTAAAACATATGTAACATGGACAAAATATATTTTACGATTAATACATACCTTTTAAATCAAATTTCCAATGACAGTTGTGATAATCACATCTAATAAACAACAACAACAAAAATGACTAATGAAAAACTTCCAGCCCTCACTTATGGGGAGTAAATGCATTTACTAACTTCAATAATAAAATTAATTGTTCTTCATTATCTAATGCTAAAATCTAACCACCCCTTTCAGTAACCACCATATTCATGTCATTCAAAACTTGTAGAATTTTTGACGCTTATATGTATTTAATCAAACATAATTGGCTCACCGATTACTTTTATAAAAAAAACTTTTTATTATTATAACATGTGTTTTACTCTGGTAACATAACTGGCAGTTCCCACAACAAAACATAAATTTGAATATAAATAACCACATTTATTGTCAAAATGTTTTTCTTACTGAAGATAAATTAGTCACCTGTTCCACAGGTCATATTCTGTAACAAATTCTAAGATACATCAAAGTGTGATTAAACCAAAAATTATGTTGCTAAAGATCTATGTTTATATCCAATTCCTCTAGGCTTGAAGAGGACAGAGGAGTAGGACATCTTTAACCTGGAGGAATCTGGCACCTTTGTGTCTTCACCGCAGATTCAGAGGGTAAAGGACAAATAAAAACTGATCATTCATTTTTTTAAGAGTACCAATGTGAGCACTTGGTTTATTTTTTCCAAGGACTTGATTTTAACAGGAGGGGATCTTCTTTCTATGCACTAATTTTTTTCTGCACAAGTTTTCCTTTTACCCTGTTTCAATGATATTATGTTGGGATCTATATTCTGTGATTCTAAACTGAGCAGATGTTTAACATTTGACCTCACAGAATGATGCTTATTAAACTATCTATAATATTCGTTGTACAACATTAATCTTTGTAGAAAATTTGATCTTAATCAGACGAATAATAGAACACTAACAAAAAATATTATTAAATTTTTGCAATCCTTTTTTTAAATAATGGTGCTGGTAGATATAATTTACTTCTCGTCTAGCCTAACTATTATATATTTCAATATGTAAAGGAATCATATATTTTAGAGTAGAAAATGTGGTGTTTTATATGCAAATCTAGACAGTAAAACAATGTTAGAACAAACTAAGGAGACAACCTTCTTAACAACACAGATATGAAACACAGTTATCTGTCCTAATATATAGACATATCTCTTATGTTTACATAAATGTTTATCATTTACAAGAACTTATTCATGAACACTTGCTTTGTCCTCATACCAATATTTTGAGATATTCTCTTACTGTACCCATTTACAGCTGAAAAACTAAATTAATAACTGAGAATCACATAAATGGTCAAGAAAACACAGTTAAAGAGAAAGAGCTGGGATCACTCAAAGTCAGTGTTTATTCCCTATCTTATTACACACTGGAAGCAGAATCCAAAGAGTATTGCACTACTGAAACTTATTTGTCCTATAGTTGTAATTTCTGATCAGAAATATACTTTTAAAGAAAAAGCAGGGCTGTGCCCCAAAACCTATGTGCATGTTTATATTTATATGAACTGCTGAAATATATTAGAATATGTAATATATGGGAACATGATATAAGTATCATTTTGCAGATAGCTTCAAGGCACATGGATAATATGGAAAGCTTCTAGGGAGCATTGTTTCACTTATTTAGTCATTATTTCCAATTTGTCAAAAACTAATTGATACAAAGTATAACTTCAATATCCTAATATAGCTAAGATGTTTCCTACAAATCAATTAACCATGATATAAGGCTTGAAATTACACTGAGCTGTTATGTGATCAAAAGATAAACAACTGGAGGTGTCGTAACTACGCATTTTTATGAGTCTCAATATTTAATGGACTAAAATCACAGTATGATAAAATATTTCTGTGAGTTTCCTGTGTTGGAGGTACTGTTTGTGAATATAACTGGATTCATTAAACCCAACCAGGCAGTTTATTAATCAGTAGGTTGGATTGGCAGACAATGTGAAAGAAACTATTTATCTATGACATGTTTAATATTTTATACTACTATAAAAAGCTGTTGTTTTGGCATATAATCTGATAAACTTGAAGTGAGCAACAAGTATCATGAACTGTCCCCATTCAATTAACTTTCCACACACGACCACATAAGCCATTGCAAAGCCATCAAAGGACTGCATCCCTGGGAACACCTCTGGAATATGGTTGATGAAAACCATCTGAGAAGCAAATGGAAGAATTGGACTTGAAAGTACATTTCTTAACTCATAAACAAGACAGCAGAGACTCACTGTACCACACCTTCAATCAAAATACTGGACTTTAAAATACGGGCAGTCTACGGTTGGTTTTTGTTCATTACCTGTATTATGGCACCTGAGTTTATGTATTCATAACTATGTGGAAATCTTTAAAACTAAGACTCTGTTAGGAATGGTGATACTAGCATCACTGATCCTCTCTCAGGAAGTGAAAATAATGTGTATACAGAGAAACAATCAAAAAGGGATGTTTCCATCACCTGTGGACAATTAGGAGAGGAAAAGAAACAACTTTTGAAGTTCAAAATGTTCCAGTTTCCATTGACTTGTTACAACTGGATATTTTGATGCAGACATAATATATCATCTACCTTATAAACAAATTACATAAATTATTTCAAATGTAAATTTAATGCTTTCTTACAGAAGGATAACTGGACAAAATTTCTCTGCTAAACTCTTCAATAATTCCATGTAAATTCATGCCACGTAAGAGAGAACTTTGATAAAGCACAACAGAAAATAACAAATTCTATAACATTTTCAGTAAGGGCACTATATATTTAATCATATGCTGAAAGTACAAATATAATGTTTAGTATATAAAAATGAATCAAGTAACTTCATTTTTAATTTTAGAGTCCATTATGAAAGTAATGTCATATTTAGAAATTATTTGACAAAACTATGAATGGCACTTTCCAAGTAATATCATTTGAATTCATTTTTTTTCCTCCCTGATAAACCATTTCACTGGGAGAAAAAAAAATTGGCTTCTCTTTATTGTGAAAGATGTGAAGTGGATAGAGATACTGTAATTTGACAGTGCTTGACTTTTATTACAAACAATGAAAACATTAGTGACATCTATGATGACTGGGTTATACAACTACACAACATGCACCAAATTAAATAACTCCTTCCATAAGACTGTGACAATTCCATTAGAGCAACAACCTCCTGTACTTATTAAAATTGCCATTCAATCAGGTACTATCATTTTCAACCCATAATATAACAAAAACATCATATAGACAATACATGGAGTTTTCCTGAAGCCCATCAGCAGCTCTCCGGATGCACACACAGGCACAGAGTAATACTGACTAGTCCTTTAAGGGTCATCTTTTAAAACTGTAACACTAGACTCAAAAGAAAAAGGAAGGAGAAATGCATATCCACCTCATCTAATGCTTCTTTTGAAAGAAATTTGATATTAAAAAAATGAAGAGGGCATAATAATGTGTCCAAAGTGCTCTTGGAAAGTTCTCTGAATGTTAATAATGTCAAACTAAAACAATATTAGTAAAACTAATCACAGTGTTCAGTTAATATGAGCCATGGAGACCCTGCTAGTTCTTCTGCCTCACTGACTTGTTATTAGTATAATTACAGGCCTCCCAAATTTCGACATCTAACTCCAAACATAATCATCTTCATTCAAGCCCTGAAACCTTATAACCCACAACCAGTAAGGATACCACTTAACATTTTTCCCAGCAACATTAACAATGGATCATGCATGTGGCAAAGAGATGCTCTGGAAAGAAGTCTCCGGGCTTAAAACATCCAGTCTATATGTGAGAATACTCGCCCCTATTTGTCATACTTCTAATGGAGCAAACCTCCCCAAATCAAGCACAGGTTCATCTCTGCAGTTTGATACATGTCATATCAAACACTTCTCCATGGGCTTTTAGAAGCAGTGGGGCTCTGAAGCTATTTCATTATGTAGGTGAGTGCCCACCAGCAGCGATCAACTCAACTGTCACCTGAAGAAGGATGTACAATGAGATAACTCCTGGGTAGTTTCAGCACCTCCCCATTTTCATGGAAGTCATTTCAGAAAATTCCCAGCCTCTTAAATACTGGCCACACAGTTTCTAAAAGTAAAAGTCTATGCCTGTCAGGTCTGATATTATGCTTATAACAAATCTCTGATCTAAGCCAGCACATTTGCTTGAGAACACTAGGCATACATGTTCATGATACCTTTCAGAGCTAAAGCACATCCGATCGGCTCAAATGAGGGAAACACAAACACCTTGAAAAGAACAACTGCCCCTCTTATTCTCATCTTCCACACCCTTCATTACCTCGCATTTACTACAAAACACAACTTTGGGCATTTTAGAAGTAACTGTTCTTTGTGGAACCACACTCACGCACACCCCCCAAATCCAGAAGTCTGTTATCTTACTACCTAAACCAAGGAGGCTACACCACCTTTCTAGTGACTTAATTCTGAGCACAGTGGCTCAAACCTGCTGAGTAGCAATCGATGAACACATTACACACCAGAAGAAGACGAAGGTCGGGGATAAAGAGAAGCAGCTTTGCTTTCAGCCATTAATTACGAATCACCCAAATATCGCATCACATATCTCCCATGCCCATGCACAGCTTTCCAAACCTGTGTTTCAGGCGGCGCTTTCCAGAGCCTCACTGTCTATTGTCAGGACGCAGAAGCCCCCGAAACCTGTGAATGGAACTGAAAATGCGTCCTCGGAAACCGCTAAATATAGACCAAAGGGTCCCTGGGTCTGGCAAGCAGCCGTAGACTGAAGAAACGGCCATGGACGCATATGACTAAGTCTTTCCATTTTGTTCTAGCCAAACATCGTAATGACATTGAACATAAGGGCAAAAGACTGGAGGGAAGTCCTCCCCACCCCCACCCCGTCTTCTCCCATATATTAGGGACGTCATGAACGCAATGGGTATGTTCTTGAGGGTGGCGGGTAGCAGTATTGTCGGTGTTGCCCTATATACGCCTCCTCCGGGGGAGATGGGTGGCGGGGAGGGGGAGCACGCAGAGAAGCCACTTGGTAACCGCTCCAAGAAAGGCACTAACCCTGGACCCCATTCCAGGCAGAGCGGTTTTCCAAGAGGGGGGCCCGGAGCAATCTCGATCCTCCCCCGGGCAGGCAGGACCACGCAGCAGCCGCCGCCACCGCCAGCCGGCCAGGAGCCGAGGACCAACCCCCACCGGCGGCGAGAAGGAGGAGGGCGACGCCGAGGAGGAGGATGCGCCTGGCCCCAGCAGCCGAGCAAAAGCAACTCACCGAACGGCGCGGCGCCCGACTGCTTCCTCGCGAACATGCACCCGCCGCCAGCTACAGCTCCTCAGTCCGGGAAAAGGCGTGTGCGCCGCCGCCCGGCTTCAGGGCAAGGTCCTGACCTTGCCCAACTGCAGCATCTTCCGCTTTTGTTGTCTGAGCGCGGCCGCGGGACAAGTGATGCTAGCGGGGAGCAGGGGCGAGCGCCGCGGGCGAGAGGCGGCTCCCGACGCGAGTGCGCAGCGCCCGGCACGGCGGCCCCTCCGAGCGCGACGATCGCAGCGCCCCCTGCCCGGATCCGCGGGCTCCGCGGGCTTCTCCGGGCTCCTCCGGGCTCTGGGCACCGCCACCGTCACCTCCACCGCCACTGCCGGCCGGGCTAGAAGAGCAGCAGCCGCGCCCGCCGCTCCGCTCGGCCGGCTGCCGCCGCGAGCGCGAGCCTGGGGCCGCCGCGGCGCCCGGCGCCGAGCGCTCCCGTGCTGCGCCCCGCGCGCGGCCCGCGCCACCTGTGTCGCCGCCGCCGCCGCCGCCGCCGAGGGCGAGGCTCCTCCCGCGGCGCGCAGCAGCCTCAGCCTCCACCTATGCCTCGGCCGCCGGCTCCGGCGCCCGGCTAGTGAGGAAGCGTCAACCCCACCACCGAAACCTGCTTTTGGTGCCGAGCATGCCCAGTGCCGCCGCGAAAGCGAGGCGCTTCGCCACGCGCATTCCACTTCTGGTTTTCGCGGCAGCAGCAGCAGCAGAGAGGGGAGGAGGCCGCGGGTTGGGAGAGGGCCGGGCATACTTGGGAATTGCACACCCTGGACCAGAGATGGGAGGATGCTGGGGAGCCAAGTGAAAGCTGGAAGGGATGAGGGAAGGATGGAACCCCGGGATGGAAAGGTTCTCAAAGGGTCGGGTCCTTCATTCACGTGCAAGCTACTGACAGTGGATTCTGGAGGGGCAGATAGCAGTCTGCAAAAGGCTGAGGGTGGAGGGGGCGTCTAGAACAGCTTGTGAGTTGGGGGAGGGGGACCAGGATCGCTATTCATGCTGGTGGACCCAGGTGGATGCTCTTGTAGATCCTGTGGTTCTAGAGCAAAGAAGAGGTGACATCGGTGAAATGTCTTTTTCACAGTGCCCGCCCGCCCCATCTTACCATCACCTCCAGTGTTCTGATTACATGATTTTCACAGGTGGAGAGACTTTCTTTTTCTGCAACAAAGACACTTGTCTGGTCTGAAGTTGATTACAGGTGATGAGTTCTCCTCCTCTCTTCTTGTGTCATCTTTTTTAGTCGTTTTCTTCTGCATTTTTGCCACCTTCCTTCCTCCTCTTCTTCCCACTTTTCAAACTAAAATGGAAAAGCTCAACTCTTCCTTCCCCCAGTCTTCCTATACAGGTTGCATTACATTCTGCATTTTTTTAGATGGGTTTTCCAAATCTCCTCATGGTCATACAGCTGATTAACCCCAGCGAGATTTCTCAGTGTGTCTCTTGCTGTGAAATTTAGCAAGTAGAGTCACCCTATTGAAAATCTTGCTGGCAAACAAGACCTTTGTCATATGCCAAGGAAGTCTTCAGGGCCTTAACCTGTGACCCTCTGTTTCAGGAGTCATGTGGGGAGCATCCCTACTGCATTTTCAGGACATGACTACAGCAGACCACAGGTTGCATGGGAGCCAGGACAAATGCTGCCACCCTGCCATGGCTCAGCATCCCTGATACTGCAGATGGCAGACTGTGTGGAGTTGTGATCTTCTCCACTCCATCCCTCCCCAGAGCTGGTTCTGAAACACTGATAAGCATGACAGAATACTGGAAATCATAATAAGAGGGATTTGGGGCTTATGAATCTCAATGTGCTTCTATTTTGTATTAGAAAAGATTATCCAACAAAGTTAAATAACTTGAATATATAATCAGTGCTAATCTCTAACATACTTGGGAGTAAGTCAGAATATAAGTTGAAGTAAGAGTATAGTAGAAAATATTTTAAACAGGTTAAATAGGTAAACATAAATGAATGGAGCAGCTGATTATTGAAGGACTACTGACAACCGCACAAATACATTCTTATTACCTGTGTCTTGGGGATGCACATGCTTAAGTTGGCTTGTCTCACCTACAAAAATAGTTCTCCAGTGTGGCTCTAAGCTGTAAAGCTGGTCTGATATTAAAATAGTCTGATTCCTGTGAGGGAAGACATGCAAGGCCACATGTTTAACTCTATTATATTTTTATTTTTGTTCTGAGATAGGCAGGTTAATTACATTGAGTTCTTGGTACAAGAAAAATTAGCAGCATCTTTTGTATTAGACCAGATTATATTTTAAAAGATGCTCTTTATTTCCAACCTTAGTCTTGTCAATTTGTTTTTATTTTTGTTTGTCTATTTGTTTGTTTTTCTCTTTACATCCTTTTTTAACTCAGGAAGTTGTGGGGAACGAGGGAGAGTGATGAGGGGAAATCAGGTACTCTTTGGGTTAAAATTGAGGTAGCTGCATAAGTAATTCCCATAGAAAAGTTTGTGTGTATTTTATGCCCATAGAGATCCAAAATAAGACATTATTTGGAACATTATTATGTTCCAAACAATTTTTAGAGTTACTTTTGCAATGAGCAATGGTGAAAATCCTATTCACTAATTATGCACCTTGAGAATGACCCATAGGCCGTCCCTAGATTTCACTGGGAATGGGTGAGGGGTACTTGAACAGGATTACATAGACTTAATTTGCTCTATGCCAATTTTTCATTGAAACATTTATGATTTCTATACTTCTAGAATAATTTATTACTCTAGATATTATTAAATTTTCAAGTAGATAATTTTGAAAAATAAAGTAAAATGATCATGTGTAGTGTTCGATCTTGGAATGACTCACTGCTGCCATCTTTTGCCTCCTGCTTCTGATAGTTCCTGTAAAAAGGAACATTCTGAATTCACTAACTCACTATAATACCAGAAAATTATTATTGTATTGTTTTCAAATGATAGCAATTAATACTAAGTGAAAATCTTTATTGTATTTTTTTCTGCAGATGCATTATTAGAGTTATGTAATATAGAAATCACATCTAAATAAAAGTTTTACTTAATTTTTAGGAATAAGATCTAATGAAGTTTATGTGTCATATTTTGTAATTTAAAGTATGCCAATTTGGGAAAAATTATATCCTTATTTTGAGTAAAAGTTGCTTAATATACTTTGGTATTTAGGCTCAAATAGAAGATACTATTTGTATAATTTTCAATGTATATTACCCATTGATAATCACACAGAAAGTTTGAAAATTGGAAAATAATATTATGAGAGTAGTTATTGTTGCTTCCCTGAATATAAGTAGAGTAAAAATACTTCTTTAAAATTCACAATCTAAACTTTAAATATTTTTTTGGAATAGTAACAAGTAGTGTAATCACAATTATATATATATATATATATATACACACACATTTAGGAGCCTAATAAATACCACTATGAGTTGATCATTAAAGATGTGGTATTTGATACTTAAGCATGTCACTGTTGTATTTAAAGACTTGAAAAGTGATTAAATATTTGCATTGACCATTTTACTTAATATCAACCTGTGGACCACTCAGTATTTGATTCAAAACTTTACACTTCATGCACACTGCCTTTCATTATGGCTAAAGACGTTTGATTTGTTTTCAGCAAATGTTGACTAAGCATGTAGTGTGGTTCAGTCCTAGGTAAATTTAAAGAATTGACAGAAAATAATAGATTAAGTAATTAATTCTCTATATTTATAGAATTTAACAGTAGAATTGGACTTACTGAGTAAAAGAAAAAGACAGAACCCCAAGAAAGTAACCACAAAAGCCTAATATACTGAAACATCCTCATTTCTTTCTTTTCTTTTTTTAAATAATGAATTAGCATTTATTGATGGCCTTCTATCTACCACATTCTATCCTAACCCCTTTCAACCATTATTTCATTTCCTTTTTAAAAATTTATTTAAATTTATCCTAATTAGGTATATATGACAGCAGAATGCATTTTGATTTATTGTACACAATTGCAGCACAACTGTTCACTCCTCTGAGTGTACATGATGTAGTGTTGCACGATATGTGCATTCATACATGTATGTAGGATAATAATGTCCATCCTGTCCACCATCTTTCCTGTCCCCATAGCCCACCGCTCTCCTCACTCCCCTTTGTCCAAAGTTCCTCTATTTTTTTCCCATGCCCCCATTATAGATCAGCATCTACTTATCAGAGAGATTCAGCCTTTGGGTTTGGGGGATTGGCTTACTTCACTTAGCATGATATTGTCCAACACCAGCCATTTACCTGCAAATGCCATAATTTTATTCTCTTTTAATGCTGAGTAATATTACTTTGTGTATGTGTACCACAGTTTCTTTATCCATTCATCCTTTGAAGGACATCTATGTTGTTTCCACAGATTAGCTATTGTGAATTGAGCTATAATAAACATTGATATGGCTGTGTTAATATAGTATGCTGATTTTAAGTCCCTTGGGTATAAACCAAGGAGTGGGATATCTGGGTCGAATGGTAATTCCAAGTTTTCTAAGGAATCTCCACACTGCTTTCCAGATTGGTTGCACCAATTTGCAGTCCCACCAGCAATGTATGAGTATGCCTTTTCTTCCACATACTTGCAAATATTTATTGTTGTTTTTGTATTCTTGATAACTGTCATTCTGACTGGCATGAGATGAAATCTTAGAGTAGTTTTGATTTGCATTTCATAATTACTAGAGAAGTTGAATATTTTTTCATATATTCATTGACTGATGTTGGGACTTCAATTGAAATCACATTTGAATCTATAGTGCTTTGGGTAGTATGGCCATTTTGACAATATTAATTCCACCTATCCAAGAGCATGGGATATCTTTCTATTTGCCAAGGTCTTCTTCAATTTCCTTATTTAGTGTTCTGTAGTTTTCATTGTAGAGGTCTTCCACCTCTTTTGTTGATTCCCAAGTATTTTACTTTTCTTTTTTGAGGCTATGTTGAATGGGGTAGTTTTCCTAATTTCTCTTTCAGAGGATTCATCACTGGTGTATAGAAACACATTTGATTTATGGGTATTGATTTTATATCCTGCTACTTTGCTGAATTTATTTATTAACTCTAGAGTTTTCTGGTGGAGGTTTATGGATCCTCTAAGTATAGCATAATATCATCAGCAAATAATGGTAGTTTTAGCTTTTTATTTCATATTCATATCCCTTTAATTTCTTTCTTCTGTCTAATTGCTCTGGCTAGAATTTCAAGGACTATGTTGAACAGAAGTGGTAACAGAGGACATCCCTCTCTTATTCCAGTTTTTAGAGGGAATTCTTCCAATTTTTCTCCATTTAGAATGATGTTAGCCTTGGGTTTTAGCATAGATAGCTTTTGCAACATTAAGGTATGATCTTACTATCCCTAGTTTTTATAGTGTTTTGAACATGAAAGGGTGTTGCATTTTGTCAGATGCTCTCTCTGCCTCAATTGATATAATCATATGTTCTTATATTTAAGTCTATTAATGTAATGAATTATATTTATTGATTTTTATATGTTCAACCATCCTTGCATCCCTGGGATGAATCCCAATTGATCATGGTGCACTATATTTTAAAATGTGATTTTGTATATGATTTGCCAAAATTTTATTAAGAATTATTGAATCAATGTTCACCAGGGATATTGATCTAAAATTTTCTTTCCTTGATGTGTGTCTGCCTGGTTTTGGTATCAGGATTATATTAGCTTCATAGAATGAGTTTGGAAGTCTTCCCTCCTTTTCTATGTCATAGAATAATTTGAGTATTGGTATTAATTCTTTTTTATAGGTCTTGTAGAACCCAACTGTGAATCCATCTGATCTTGGGCTTTTCTTGGTTGGTAGCCTTTTGATGGCATCTTCTATTTCCTTGCTTGAACTTGATCTGTTTAAATTGTGTGTGTCCTCTTGATTCAGTTTGGGTTGATCATATGCCTCTAGAAATTTGTCAGTATCTTTGAGGTTTTATATTTTAGTAGAGTATAGATTTTCAAAATAGTTTCTAATTATCTTCTGAATTCTCATTTTTTTTCTAACTGTGTGTGTGTGTGCTTTTGGGAGTTGATTTATTTATTAAATTCCCTTTCTTACAACATTTTCTCACTATTTTTGCTTCTTCAAGAAATTTTGTTTTTTTGTGTCAGGACATAAGCACCAGGGTGGGGAAATAAGATCTAAAGTCTTCAAGTAACGGCAGAAGAGGGTACATTTGGGAAGAGTTGTGTTTTCTGAAGGCACAAAGAAGCCAGAAGATTTGCTTTAGTGGAGGACTCAGAGATTTTAGGGGCTCCTGAAGTCCCTACAGTTATCACAACCTGTACTGAAAACTCAGAATTCCATGTAGGCTAGTCAGATATAGTGAAGGAAAATATTGTTCATCAGAAGTCTAGATAAACAGGCTTTGATGAGTTACACATGCAGAAAGATCTCAAATACAGTGTGAGGCTGGGCCCAGAATCTCCATGACAGGAGAAATAAACTTCATGCTGTGATTTATCTAATCAGCAACACAGTGAAGATCTACTGTAGCGGACACCTAGTGGATGACGGAATGGACTCCCCACAGTGGCTGGCTTGAAGCACACAGACGGGAAGGAAGGAGGAACTGCATAGAAGGGGACCCAAGGAATGGAAGTGGGAAGTTCTTTTTAAGTTTCATCCAGATATTTTAGACACATTTCAAGACAGAGTTGATCTAGTCTAAAAATTTCATCATCAAAATTTCTGTTTTTCATGCCAAACTTCTAAGTTGATGATGGTCAGTGGTTCATTACTGCCCTCCAGGAGGTATTTTGGAATGTGTGAGAATGAATTTTCTGATTGTCCCTAGCCTCTGTCACAAACTACAGTGCTGAGTATTTGTGACAACTCAAGAAAGGACTGCCCACATCCTTCCTGATTTTTGCAGTTCTGCTCACAAGCACCTAAGCCGTGTTATTACATTTTTTTTGTACCAGCAAGAAGAATTTTGCATCATTTTAATATATATTGCATTTAACAGGAATGTAAATAATGTGACGTTCTAATGTTATATTTTTAAGATATTGGCCAAAGTTATTCCTATGTTTATGAACTAATAGTACCGACTTCAGAAAAAAACAAATTCCCGTATCACTTTGTTTTTATAGCATTACATTTATGTTGATGCTAACAGAGGTAAGAATCAGAATATTTGGTTAACTCTTTTAAGAAAATTGTAACAACATACTTATACAAAGAAAGACATAATATTTTCTTTGAAATAACTTTGCTTCTATTTTCAATATTTCTGTTAGTATATTATGCCAATATTCAAAATCAGTTAATGTCTAAGAATTTATTTTTAAGGAAACTAGTGTGAACATTACACAATATTTATTATAAATATATACCGTTTAGTTTCAATAGATAATTGAATGAAATGCCCAAATATTTTTCTTAAGAAAATCAAGAATATATATTATGATCATACTACTGTGGCTCTAGGAAGTAAAACTGGATTCATTGACAAAAGTTTGAATCCCATCATCAATTTTTTGAATAAGGTGGTTTGTAATAATGATGTTGAATGGTTAATCAAATATGCAGCAATCAAAATCATTATACATGCAAAGGAAGAATCTTCAAATCAATGTTGATTTTTTTTTCAGCCTTACAACTTCAATATCAGCTTCTTCCCTTAGTCCTAAACATTTCTCTACTTCACCATCTTATTGTGTTATTTTGTTCTAGAACTTTTGACTGATCTTTTCTCTTTTATCCTCTACTTTCTTGGTTGATTCTTCTGACCAAGCCCAAACCCAGTAATCACTGCTGGCTCTGTCCCCAATATCTGTCCTCCCTTCTGCCTTTCTTACAGGACCTAATTTATTTTTTTCAGTGTGCTGTGTGACCAGATACAAAGTGATACTTTCCAGATTCCCTTGCTGCTACATAGAATCTGTCAGTTAGAGAAATCTGAGAGTATTATGGTGTGTGCAGGGAACATTTTGCTTTTGCAAAAGGTGGGCTCCCCATTACTGGTTGTTTCTTCCCTCTTCTTTCAGACTGATTGCCAACTGCAGGCTGGATGTACATTGACAGAAAGAATGAGAGCTACATATCAAAGGTGTCTAAGCCTCCAGTAGAAGGAACCAGGGAAAGGAATGTTTTCTGTAACCACAGTACCACCCTAAGACTTGTGCTCCCTGAGCTGCTGCTGATGGGAGAAAAACTAACATTTTATTAAGCCAAAATGGTGGTTGTTTTTTGATACCTACAGTCAAATTTTATATTTAAATATATTTTATACCAAAGGGGAAAAAAACCCAAATACCTAAAGAAAAAAAAATCAAAGAACTAAATAAGAAGACATACCACAGTCTTGGATTGGGAGATTCAATATTGTTAAAATTCCAATTCTCCCAAAATCCATCTATAAGTTTAATAGCCATCTATAGGTTGAACGGAAGCCAAATAAAAATCTCATCAGGGTTTTTTTGGCTTGTTTTTAGTGTATTATGGATATATGTATGTGCATGTGTATTGGCAGGGAGAGAGAATGATCGAGCAAATGTTCACATTTAAGGACTCTGAACAGAGTATATACTAAAACTTGCATTACCCTGAAATTAAAAATAAAATTATTTTAAAGGGGGGCGGTAATGCATGATATCTATAATTCCTCCCCTCTTATTACAGATGCATCACTATAAATAGTTGCATTGTAATATGTTTTCCTGAAAATAAAATATTTTTCAATGAAATGAGTAAATGAATATAGTCTGAAATCACATATATGAAAAGATAAGTCAATGAATAACAATGATGAGAGGTTTTTGATCACTAACCCATATAGGAAGCCGCAGCATTTTCCTTAATGAATGTAATGCGTGTGCCTTGATGATTTTTAAGCTATCTTGCAAAATGAATATTTCATCTTCAAGCATCAGTCTCCTGAATGTTTTCCACCTCCTCGGAAGTCACTCTCAGTGTTGCATACTGTACCCATTCTGAAATCAGCTTACTCATTTAAATAAAATCCTCTAAGCTCCCATTTTATTATCTATAAATAAGCACAATCTGGCCACAGGTTTGTTGGATCAAATGAATCAAATGAATGAATCTATGGTGGGCAAAGGACACTGTGCCTCCACATAGTGAGAAATCAATACATGATGGCTAACAGGAGTAACAACATTAAAATGCCCTTCAGTTTTGATGTTTTAGACTTCTTGCTATGTTAAAATACATTCCTCTGATTGTGCATACCTCATTTTGTCTTGAAAACACAGAAGATACTATCTTTTTTAATATTTTTTAATTGTAGTTGAACACAATACCTTTATTTCATTTATTTATTTTATTCTGTAGTACTGAGGATCGAACCCAGCACCTCACACGTGCTAGGGGAGCACTCTAACACTGAGCCACATACCCACTCCCAGAGAAGAGACTATTTTGCAATTTTTTTTTTCAAAAAATTTTTTTTTTCAAATAAGCATTGACTGGATTTCTCCAACATACAGCTATTTATACCTTGCAGACAAATGTGCATATTTACTGTGGTCTCCAGTTTGTAAGCTAATGTTTAATGCTTTAATCAATCTTAAGAAATTAAAAAAAAAAAACATATGAATCCACACTTCAGGGTTAAGTAGCTTGCCTGTTTTGTTATATGTCATGATGGTAGATATCCTTATATGTTCTTTGTCTGTTCCATACAATGTATCACTTTTGGTTTACCTATTGATAATAATGTTATCTAATGATCCTCATGTTCTCAGAGATTTTGTTTTTTAGAATTCACATTATATACTTTATCATATATTAGTAAAAATTTAACATTAGTTTGGGGGTTGAAGATGTAAATTAGTGATAGAGCCTTTGCCAAGTCAGTATTCATGAGGTCCTGAGTTTGATTCTAGCACTTTAAAAAGAAAAAAAAAAAACAAGTTTTGCTTATTAAAAAAAAATACCAAGTTCTCATCCAAACAATTTCCAAATTTCATAACATCATGAAAAAATCACAATGCCACTCCTCAGAACTAAAGCATCTTGGGTTAATTTCCTCCTCCTCTATTTTTTTCTTAAGTTGAGACATAATATACAAATGACCATGCTTTTTTTCACTTAGAATTATATATTATTGAACTTTTCTCTTGTTTTACATACACTTTTCCTGTTCTAAGATTGGAATATTCTTTGAATAGCTAATTTTTCCATTTAATATATTTTGGCTGCTGTCACATAATTTTTCTCATAGTAAATGGAAGTTCAATAAAGATTATTTTCTCAAATTCTTAGAAAAGATATACCCTCATTGAGAAATAGATCAGATTCCTCTTCTGGGTAGAATGGAATAGCTTGAGTGAGCTCTGTGCTTCTCCTAAGAATAACTAGAGATTTTGAATAAAGGACAATAATATTTCTGTAAAGTATCAGAATCTGCTGAAGCAAAAAGAGTCACAGGAGTCAAGATCACAGACAGAAAAGTATGAGGATCGAGTTGACCTGGTGCATCTGCTTTGCCTCCAGGAGCCTTTGCCAGTCTGGATACAGTGAAAGAGGCAGCATTTTGAGGCTGTTTGTGAGTACAGGACTGCTGCCTGAGAGATGCTGGAGGAATACGTGTTGGTCTCACAGGATTCAAAATGAAACCGGAGCAGTCAAGATGCCCTCAGAGGAAGAGCAGAGTACTGACATGGAAACGGAGCTGAGATTCCTCTCGAAACTTTGTTTAGATATAAAGTTGCCTAGAACTAAACAACGAGGGATAAGGCATCTGAAAAATCAAAGTCTAATTTGATTAATTCTGTTATGTAGAGGGGAAATCCTTCACACTCAGGACCTGCCTGAGACAGTGGCCTTGGGAGATCTATCAGGCTGTCAGTTCAAGTCCTCAGAGGACTGCCCCCTGAGAGCAGGGGAAAAGAGCAGTGGATGTGCACTTAGAGCTACTGCTGGCTCCAACTCCATTCAGTGAAAACCCTGGTTAGATTAGGGGTGAGTGGGTAATCTATCTGCCCAGAGAAAAAAGGACTTAGCCCTTTTAGGCAAACTTCCACAATGTTCGTCTAATATGCAGTAAGATTTATTATGTGAGGATCAGGATATAAACTCTGCAGAAAAATTACCAAAAACCAATTAATGAATATATACTAGAAATAGACCCACAGGTGATCCAGATATTAGAATTAGTAGACAAAAATATTTAAAATGATAAAAAATATGTTCATAAGACTACGGGAATGGAGGCAAAGATAAAGCATTAAAAGAGAGAAATTCAACAAAATATGGGAATTTATAAGAATAAACCCATTGGGAATCCCAGAACTTACTACTTAAAAAACTTAAAAGACTTAAAATTTAAGTTTAAAATTTTAAAAAAATATATTTAATTTGCTATACATAAAATATGTTCTAGTGTACATACAACATTCAATAAACTCAACCTTATGCCAAATTATAAAGCAGATAACAAGAAGTGATTGGACTTACTTTGAGTATGTTGTTTCACTGTAAGTAACCACAAGGAAATAGAAAATTGCCTTGTTAGAAATTTAATTTATACTATTTCATAAATGCACTAAAAAAGGTTGAATTGTTTAAATGATAAACACAAATATATAATAAAATCTATGAGATGCAACAAAAAATCTTTTTAATATTTATTATAACTTGTACAAAATACCTATCATACCAGTTGCAGAAAATGGATAGTGCTCAAGCTAACACTACTATCCTTGAAAATTAGGAGGCTTTCAAAGGACATACCACCTTTTACAGTCTTTCTCTCCAGGAATATTTTCTGGTTTTCAGTGCGTTTGTAGAAAATGCAAACAAGAGTTGTGTTTTACTGAAACACAGAAGGTAAGGAATGAAGCCTGGGTTTAATAAAGTGACTGATTTTTGAGAGAGGGCACTGAAGGAGGAGGATCCATTAAGAAGGAAATAAAGAAAAAATTAGATATAGATCCATCTCTCTGCCACCTAGGTCCTGTGGTCAAATTCTGGATTCATGAGGATGAAACTAGACTCCAAGAAATTAGGTATTGAGTAAATGCTGAGAGGGAGAGAGCTGGAGAGACTGGGGAGTTCTGTCAGAGGAATGGAGATTTTGGTGATCAGGCCCAACCAGATTGGAGGATCCTTACCAAGTCAGAGAGTGAGTTGGGATGTCGTGAAAGCTGTCTGGTATGGGTGTTAAAGACAGAACTGTGTTCCCTCCCAGTGGATATGTTGAAGCTCCAACCCTTGGTGTGACTGTACTTCAGGTGGGATCTTTTTTTTTTTTTTTTTTTGTCAGCCTTTTTTTTTTTATTGGTTGTTCACAACATTACAAAGCTCTTGACATATCATACTTCATACATTAGATTGAAGTGGGTTATGAACCCCCAATTTTACCCCAAATGCAGATTGCAGAATCACGTCAGTTTACAGAGGTAACAAAGGTTAAATGAGATGATGAAGGTGGCACCATAATCCAATAGAAGCTCTGTCACTGTAGGAAGGGAAGAGACATCAGGCAGGAAAAGCCCCTGAGGACAAAAGGAGAAGATGGTTATCTACAAGCAGAGAGGCCTCAGAGAAACCCACCTTGCCAACAGCTTGATATTAGAATTCAGCCTCCAGTGTGAGTTTGTCCCATGGCCTGTGGTATTTTGTTATAGCAGCCCCAATAAGCTAATACTAAGAGTAACAAAACAAACAAACAAAAACCCAAAAAAAACCCCACAATTTAGGATTGAGGGCTCCCAAGTAGTAATATGGGAGTAAACTACAATAGGATCTCTAAAGAAATACTAAAGTTGGGGCTTGTTTCTTTGGTAACTGTAAGTCAAAATAAAACTGATCACTTTTTGAGGGAAAACAATGAAATTATCTTTGAAGTATTATCCAAAATTTGAAAAAATATGATAAAAACCATTAGATGTGGGAAAAGGAAAGAAAATAATCATTCGATAAAAAATGAAAAGGACCCATCATAGTGAGATTATGAAAATATCAAGGATTGAAAAATAAATATTGGATAAAGCTAGCCCCACAGGAAAACAGCAACTGATACATTCTCTGACTCCCCCCGAAGAAGTCATGGAGACCAGAAGAAAATGGGAAAATGTCTTGGAAATGCGGTAATATCGATCCAGAATTCTAAATCTAGTAAAAATATACTTGTGTTAAACATGATGAAAAACGGAAGAGATTCTTGAAGGGGAAGAAGCCATTGCTAGCACTGTTGCTCTCATAGAAATCAAAGGAAGTCATCAGGCTGAGAGCAGAGGAAAAATGGAAAAATTCAGAAGTAAGGAAGAACAGGAGAAATAGCAAATGCCTAGATCAACACAAAAGAATATTTTCTCCTCCTAGACGTGGTCAAATATTTTTGACTGTTGAAATTAAAAAAAAAAATTAACATTGCCTGGTGTGGCTTCACATGAACACAAATGTGACACTTTTAGCTGCTATCACAATAATTCCAGTTGGTGGTAGGGTACAAGGATTTGTATGGATAAAAAAAAAACACTACATTTTAATTTAAATGTTTACATTATCAACTCTAGTTATCAATTATGAAAGTAATACAAAGAGACAAAGCTGGAAACCATTGGACAAACAGAATATTAAAGTTATTAAAACAATTCAAAACAAGGCAGGCTGGTAGGAGCACATGTAGAGGGAACTGACAGAAAAATAAAGTAAAATTGTAGCTCTAAATCCAGCCATGTCAATAATCACATTAAACAAGAATGGCTCAAATACTTCAATTAGAAGGCAGTTTTTGAGTGAATGAAAAGAAATGTGCTACTAGAGTCTAAACACAAAAGCACAAATATATTAAAAGTAAAGGTGAAATGAAAGATACTACCATGCAAAACTAAGCAGAAGAAAACTGTACTGTATACCTAAATGTTGATAAAACAAAGTTCAGAGAACAGAAAATGTACAGAGAGAAACAGGTATGTGGTTAAAGGTAAAAGGACAAGTGGTCAGGAAGAAATCACAATTAGGAACTTACATGCCAAAGCCTAAGAATACATGAAGCAAAACCCAATAGCATTAAAGGTACACATAGACAATCCTGCATTAGAATAATACCTGTTAAACTCTTATTATAAAAACTGGACAAAAAAATAAGCATGATGTTTTGCTCCTAGTATTCACATTCTTGTATAATTCCTTCTCCTTGAGGGTAGGTTGGACCTAGCAACTGACTTTTGCTGAATAAAACATGGAGAAGGGAAGGTTTTTTTTTTTTTTTTTTTTTTTTCCACATCTGAGGTTGGTTTATAAAGGTCCACAGCATCTATCTTAGGTTCTTTCTTTCCTTGGCCCCTCTTGGCTGACTCTGTTGATGAAACACCCCCAGGTTGTGAGCTGCTCTGTAGAGAGATGCACATGGCAAGCGGTCAAGCTGGCTTCTAGTGAAGAGCCAGTGAGGAACTGCAGTGAGCAGGCCCTGGGAAACTGTCCACAACCACAAGAGTCAGCCTGGAGTGGGGGTCCCTTCCAAAACCAAGGCATGAGATGACAGAGCCCTGGCCAACAACTTGACTAAACATGTGATAGACCTGGAGTTCAAGGAAAAAGAAAGCTACGTCTGAATCTGGAACAGGAACTGTGAAATATTGGATGCTTTAGTCACAAAGTTTAGAATCAATTGGTTACAAAGCAGTAGATGAATAATAGAAACTTTATCTTCACAAAGTCTACTTCATTTTTAAATCAAATACAAATTTTATATATTTAAATTCATTGATTTAATTTTAAAATTAAATTCAAATATTGATTCCGAAAGCAATAGAAAGCCCCCAAAGGCTTACATATATTCAATAAATTGAATCCAAAATTTAAACTTCTCTGCAAAGATGACTTCAGTAGAGAATTATCTTTCAAATAATTAGAGAAAAAAAATTTCTTTCCTTATGCAAATTTTCCAGGGAAAAGAAAAAAGAGGGAGCATTTTTGTATCTTATTGGATGAGGCTACCATAAACTTCACATAAAGATCTAAGAACTTCACAGGAAAGTAAAAATATAAGTTTTATCTCATAATTATAAATGTAAATTCCTAAAAAATTGCCTTCAAATTGAATTAACTAATAAGAAGTATAATACCTCATGATAAGTGTATCTCCAGAAGGCAAGAACGTTTTTTAACATTGGAATATGAACTAACATAATTTATCACATTGACAGAATAAAAGAGAAAAAGCACAATATGATTTCATAAAGTCAGAAAAAAAGGCTTATTGAATTCCAGCACCCATTTAAAATAAAGAAAAAAAAATAGTGAATTAGGGGATTAGAAGAAAACTTCATTAATCTGATAAAGGTTAATCAAAATATGACCCAGAGCTTTGCCACAAAAATTTGGAAAATAGAATTATTCTACTTATCACCACTTCTGTTCAACAATTTGTTTGTGCTGGGGGTCATGGGTGTTGTTGCTGGGACTGAACCCAGGTGCACTTTGCAACTGAGCTACATCACCAGCCCTTTTGATTTTTTTTTTTTTTTTTAAATTTTGAGACAGTCCCACTAAGTTGCTAAAGCTGGCCTCAAACCTGTTCTCCTCCTGTCTCAGACTCCTGAGTCTCTGGGATTACAGGCATGTGCCACTGTGTCCAGTCTGTTCAACATGCTACTATAAATGTTAGTCAATGGAAGAAAGAACAGTCACAAAAATAGAAAGTACATTGAGAATAATAATATATTCAGTGAAAAAGCAACAAAAATCCTGGAATTTTAGAAATTGACATGATGACTCTCTTATCTTTATGGGAGTAAAAATAATCAATTCAATCTCTAATTTGAAGAATGAAGTTCCAGTATATTTACAACCAGATACAATATTTACTAAAAATGTTTAGTAATTAATATTGTGATGTTTGCACAAGGATAGATAAAAGGACAAAGGAATGAGATAGAATTCAGAAAATGGTATACAGGGGTGGTCTCCTAACTCAGGCCAAAGGTATCATGGGTCCTCAGAGAATGATCACAGAGGCAGGGATTAGGGCCCAGTAAGTGAAGCACCAGTCCTTTGTGAAATTAGAGAAGGGAGACATTTCAAAACCTAGCAGGGAAGGATGCTTTTCCACCTTTGTCACAGATGTTATTGCCCATACAAATTTTAGGGAAAAAGCATAGAGATGCCCTTTGACTTAGCGTAGGGTTATGTCCTGATAAATCCACCATAAATTGAAAATAGCATGTTGAAAATGCACGTAATGCACCTAAGCTATCAAACATCACAACTTGGCCGCCTAGCACAGGTGATACCCCTCACTGACTTGGAACTGCAGCTCACGGCTGATCCAGCTCATTGCTGCTTCCCAGAGCGTGAGGGAATATCCTTCCCCTGACCTGGGAAAGATCAAAACTCCAACGTGGAAGTACAGATTGCTTTATCATTTTTGTGCCATCATAAAAGTTTAAAAAAAACCCAAAACTCAAACTGGTAGTGCATGCCTGTAATCCCAGTGACTTGATGGATTGAGGCAGGAAGATTGCAAGTTTAAGACCCTCAGGAGCTTAGACCCTGTCTCAAAATAAAAACTAAAAAAAAAAAAAATTATTTTACTTTTAAGTTTATTGATCATACATGAAGTATACAATATTTGCAATTTGTAAATAGAAATATATAAAACAAAAATAAAAATATGAAGTATATAATCATAGAGATAAATTATACTTATGGATATATTAATCAAAGCAGCTTTGTGATGCCAATATCCCCCTATTAGTTTTGCAAAATCTTCTTCACTTATGATAATCAATGCAGGTTAGAAGGGAGAAATACTGGTGAAATGCTCTTTATCTCTCTATTTCACGGCTGGTTTGTAATACATGTCAACATTCTGAATAGCATCCCAAACTTAGACTACTTTACGGAAAATTATTTTGAAGGACTCATTTTGTTTCTATTAAGCAGAGCATGAGAAAGACAGATCTTTCATTGGTAACTCAGAGCAGTAACATAGATGTTAATTTGCCATGCTACGTAGTCTCAGGTGTGATTAAAATGCCTCTTGCCCCATACTAAATTACCCCAGTTGCTAACATTTAGCTGTCACCAAGCAAGAGCTTATATATATAGGTTAAGTAGGTGTCTCTGTTTGCAGGCTACACACACACACACACACACACACACACACACTCACTCACACATGCACACCATTCCTATCTCCTACAGTAACAGAGTTCTTGTACTAGAAGAGATGGAAAGAGTTTCTTAGGAATTTTCTAGTTTTATTTTTGCAGGACATATTATAAAATATTTTGTAAAACAGACAAATAAGAATGAAAAATACTAAGATACCATGCTGGGCATGTAAGAAAAGTCAAAGAATTGAATGGCAACGTGAAGTCTCAAAGCATGTCAGGAAATGAGTGCAGTGGTCTAAAATTAAGAAAATGAATTCAATGGAGAGAAATACAATACAAAATTTATCACTTAGGTCAAAATAAGGGCATTAGTAAGTTCAGGTGAGGATTCTGAACTGTGGTCCCACCTGCCACAGCTAATCTGGCCACTTCCACTCCTTGGAAGTACTACCCATTCTGTTCAATCTGATCAGGGAGAGTTCCCTTTAAACCCTTCAAAGAAAGATTAAATTTCCTAACTATGGCATGCTCCTGCTAATTCTATGCAGAGGTGAACATCAGTGACACCAGTTAATGTAATTCTTCACTTGCCTGGAAAGCTATTTTCATTCTAATGCTATTGGAAATGAAATTGAAGGCTTTCAGTCTACTGTGCCTTCCAGAAACCTGTCTCCATGTAGAACCTCCTTTGGAGTCTCCTCATTGTGTGTTTTCCTACTGCCTCCTTCAGCTACCACCTAAAATTCAAGCCCTCTGCTCAAGTTGCTTTTTATTAATTGTTACCCCCTCGCAATTCTGGCTTAAATATAAATTTATAAAACCCTGAATTATTTCTTTATTGGTTTCAATTTTAATATTAAAATTCCATTTATTTGTGCAAATTACTGAGACTTTTCTTCAGGTTAAAATCTGTGTGTCAAATCCAAGTTTCATGATTCTTTTTTTTTTCTTTTTTTTCTTTTATTTTTATTTTTTAAATTTTTATTGTTGGTTGTTCAAAACATTACATAGTTATTGATATATCATATTTCACACTTTGATTCAAGTGGGTTATGAACTCCCATTTTTACCCCGTATACAGATTGTAGAATCACATCAGTTACACATCCATTGATTTACATATTTCCATACAAGTGTCTGTTGTATTCTGCTACCTTTCCTATCCTCTACTATCCCCCATCCCCTCCCCTCCCCTCCCCTCTTCTCTCTCTACCCCCTCTACTGTAATTCATTTCTCCCCATTGTATTTTTTTCCCTGTCCCCTCACTTCCTTTTGTATGTAATTTTGTATAACCCTGGGAGTCTCCTTCCATTTCCATGCAATTTCCCTTCTCTCTCCCTTTCCCTCCCCCCTCTCATCCCTGTTTAATGTTAATCTTCTTCTCATGCTCTTCCTCCCTACTCTGTTCTTAGTTACTCTCCTTATATCAAAGAAGACATTTGGCATTCGTTTTTTAGGGATTAGCTAGCTTCACTTAGCATAATCTGCTCTAATGCCATTCATGTCCCTGCAAATTCTATGATTTTGTCATTTTTTAATGCAGAGTAATACTCCATTGTGTATAAATGCCACATTTTTTTTTATCCATTCGTCTATTGAAGGACATTTGGGTTGGTTCCACAGTCTTGCTATTGTGAATTGTGCTGCTATGAACATCGATGTAGCAGTGTCCCTGTAGTATGCTCTTTTTAGGTCTTTAGGGAATAGACCCAGAAGGGGAATAGCTGGGTCAAATGGTGGTTCCATTCCCAGCTTTCAAAGAAATCTCCATACTGCTTTCCAAATTGGCTGCACCAATTTGCAGTCCCACCAGCAATGTACAAGTGTACCCTTTTCCCCACATCCTCGCCAGAACTTGTTGTTGTTTGACTTCATAATGGCTGCCAATCTTACTGGAGTGAGATGGTATCTTAGGGTGGTTTTGATTTGCATTTCTCTGACTGCTAGAGATGGTGAGCATTTTTTCATGTACTTGTTGATTGATTGTATGTCCTCCTCTGAGAAGTGTCTGTTCAGGTCCTTGGCCCATTTGTTGATTGGGTTACTTGTTATCTTATTGTCTAATTTTTTGAGTTCTTTGTATACTCTGGATATTAGGGCTCTATCTGAAGTGTGAGGAGTAAAGATTTGTTCCCAGGATGTAGGCTCCCTATTTACCTCTCTTATTGTTTCTTTTGCTGAGAAAAAACTTTTTAGTTTGAGTAAGTCCTATTTGTTAATTCTAGTTATTAACTCTTGTGCTATGGGTGTCCTATTGAGGATTTTGGAGCCCGCCCCCACAGTATGTAGATCATAGCCAACTTTTTCTTGTATCAGACGCTGTGTCTCTGATTTGATATCAAGCTCCTTGATCCATTTTGAGTTAACTTTTGTGCATGGTGAGAGAAAGGGATTCAGTTTCATTTTGTTGCATATGAATTTCCAGTTTTCCCAGCACCATTTGTTGAAGATGCAATCCTTCCTCCATTGCATGCTTTCAGCCCCTTTATCAAATATAAGATAGTTGTAGTTTTGTGGATTGGTTTCTGTGTCCTCTATTCTGTACCATTGGTCCACCCGCCTGTTTTGGTACCAGTACCTGTCTTTGAAGTTTCATGATTCTTACTCTTTACATATGATTTACCATTGTTCATTATTAAGCAGAAATAACTCCTATTTACCTACATTGTTCAGTATATGAAAGTCTTGAGAAGGCATTGAGTATCAACTTTAATAGATAAATTTACAGTAGTTGTTATTTTACATCAAGAATAGTCAACCAAATTGTACTTAATTCAGTTCACATTAACTAAAACGTAAGTCCATTCTTTGCTGTAGTTTCCACATATGAGAGAAAATATTCAACCTCTGACCTTCTGAGTCTTGTTTATTTCACTTAGCAAGATGTTTTCCAATTCTACCCATTTACCTACAAATGTCATAATTTCATTCTTCTGTATGGCTGAGTAAATCTCCATTTTTTCATATATGTCATATTTTCTTCATCCAATCATCTACTGAGAGTCATCTAGGGTAGTTCCATAACTTGGCTACTGTGAATCCTGCTGCTATAAATATTGGTATGAATGTATAACTATAGTATGCTAATTTTAGTTCTTTTGAATAAATATCAAGGAATGGCATAGCTCGGTCATATGCTGGGCCCACTCCTAGTCTTTTGAGGGATCTCCATACATTTAAAAATTGGCATTACCAATCTGTAGTCCCACCAATGATGTTCAAGTGTACCTTTCCTCTTATATCCTCACCAGCAATCATTTGTATTTGTAATGATTGCCATTCTATCTACAGTGAGATAGTTTTAATTTGTATTTCCGTGATTGCTAAGATGTTAACTTTTTTCATATATTTGTTGGTTATTTGTGTTTCTTCTTTTGAGAATTGTCTGTTCAGATCATTTTCCTGTTTATTGATTGAGTTATTTGCTTTGTTGGTGTTAAGTTTTTTGAGTTCTTTATAAATTTTGGTTATAAATAACCTGTCAAAGGAATAATGGGCTAAGATTTTCTCCCATTCTGTAGATTCTTTCTTCATACACTTAATTATTTTCTTTGTTGTGCAAAAACTTTTAATTTGAGGCCATCCCACTTTCTAATTCTTGGTTTTGTTTCCTGAGCTTAATGGATCTTACTAAGAAAGTTGGTGCTTGTGCCAATATATTGGAGTGTTGACTCTATGTTTTTTTCTAGAAGTTGCAGTGTTTCTGATTTAATTCTTAGATCTTTTGTCTTCTTTGTGTTGATTTCTGTGCAGGTTGAGAATAAGATATCTAGTTTCATTTTTCAATATATGGATATCTAGTTTTCTAAGCAAAACTTGTTTAAAAGGCTATCTTTTCTTCAAATTTTTTAGCTTTTGTACAAAATTTTATTTATTATATTTTTATTTGTTCTTTTTAAATATACATGAAAGTAGAATGTATTTCGACATATTGTAGCTATATTAAATACAATTTATTCTAATTAGAATAACATTCTTGTGGTTATACACAATGTGGAGTTTCACGGGTCATGTATTCACATATAAACATAGAAAAGTTATGTCTGATTCATTTTTTCTCTTTCCAAATCCCATATCCCCTCCCTTCCCTTCATTCCCCTTTGTCTAATCCAATGAAATTCTACTCTTCTCTTCCCACCCCTTTATTATATGTTAGCATCCATATATCAAAGAGACCATTTTGCCTTCTGTTTTTTGAGACTGGCTTATTTCACTTAGCATGATAGTCTCCAGTTCTATCCATTTACCCGCAAATGTCACAATTTCATTCTTCTTTATGGCTGAGTTATATATATATATATATATATATATATATATATATATATATATATATATATAGAGAGAGAGAGAGAGAGAGAGAGAGAGTCATATTTTCTTTATCCACTCATTTGTTGAAGGCACCTAGGTTAGTTCCATAGCTTTGCTCTTGTGAATTGAGCTGCCATAAATATTGATTTGACTGTCGATGTATTATGGTGATTTTAAGTGCTTTGTCCAAACTATGTTTTTGTCACCTTTTTTGAGTACTAGATGACTATGTCTTCTATGTGATTCCACTGGTCTCCATATCTGATCATATGCCAATTCATGTTGTTTTTGTTACTACAGCTCTAGAATCATTGGAAATCAGGTATTCTGATGCTTCCAACATTGGGCTTATTGCTCCGTATTGTTTTGGTATTCTGGGTCTTTCATTCTTCATAGGATTTTAGGACATTTTATTCCCAGTTCAGTAAACAGGATCAACTCAATAGATGCATAAAAAAGCTTTTAGCAAAACCCAGCACTCATTCATGCTAAAATAACTGAAGAAATTAGGAATATAAGAAATGTTTCCCAACATCATAAATATATTTACAAGACAAACTCAAAGCCAATATCACACTGAATGGAGAAAATCTAAAAGCATTTCTTCTAAAATGTGAAACAAGGAAAAAAATACCCCATCTTATGACTCCTATTCATTATAGTTCTTGAAACTCTAATCAGAGCAATCAAACAAGAAAAAAATTAAAGATATACAAATAGAAAAACAAGAAGTCAAATTATCTTTGTTTATGGATGACATGAACCTATAACTGGAGATCCTAAAAACTCTACCAGAAGATGTCCAGAGCTGAAAAACAAATTCAGCAAAGTAAGATATAAGATATAAAACCAGCATATAAAAATCAATTATCTTTCCATACTACAAAAAACAATTCTGCTGAGAAAGAAATCAGTAAAACAATCCCATTTGCAATAGCTTAATAAAGAATAAAATAAGATACTTGAGAATAAATCTAACAAAGCATAAAAGACCTCTACAATGAAAATTATTGAACCCTGAAGGAAGAAATTTAAGAAGACATTAGAAAATGGAAAGACCTTCCATGTTCTTGGAGAGTCAAAATTAATATTTTTAAAATGTGCATATTACCAAAAGTAATCTTCAGATTCAATGCAATACTGATCAAAATAATAAAGTGTGCTATTTTCATGATGTGTTCAGAAGACACATCTCTTAAGTAATTGGCATTTGATACAGATTTGAATCAGTGGGAGAGGAAGTTTAGGAATATCTAGGAGATGCAAATTCAGGCAGAAGTCACAGTGATGGCAAAAGTCTGGGTGGGACAGTTCTTTGCAAATACAGAGGATGGAAGAAAGCCAACACAGCACTCAGGCACCAGATGATGCTGAGCATTTGAGTCATGGGAAAACCTCTGCCTTGTATTAAGAGTGGTGTGAAGTCCATGGAAAGTTCCATTCAGGTGCATGGTAAGACCTGATTTAGGACTTATGTGGGGAGTCACAGTTGCAGAAAAGTATGTGGTAGGATGCTCTAGGACACACCAGATATAGATGAGACTGCTACTTATAAATATAAGATTAGAAAGAGCTGTGAGATCCAGAATTTTCCAGTAAAAGCAAGCTCCATTTGGTGGTTTATTTGCTCTTGTGGTGTAGCAATAAACTAGAATGTAAAATTCTTCCTTCTGCCAGGCAACAGCATAAGCTGAACTGGCCCAATGGGGACAAAGGTAGCCAAATGTGGCAAAGGAGATGGGCCTTTGTTGAGTACCAGATGACTATATCTATTCTTCTATCTGATGCCATTGGTCTCCATATCTGTCCCACAAAGGGATTCTACTTCAGCATCTTGTAGTGTTTCCAATCCCTTTCTCCTGCTGATGGTAACATATGGAGGTGTTGTTGCTGAAACCCATTCTCCATGAATCTTTACATGTTTCTGCACAATTAGAGCTTTGTAAGAGAACATTCCTGGTAACTTGGGTTACAGAATAATTGAGTGCAAAACATGCCTTGGAGATTAGAAACTATGCATGCCCTGGGGCTTGTTTGCTTACTTTCTATCACAGCAAACTCTGTTCCTAACTCCCCTGGGGCTATTGACTTGTATTAAAGGGTAGAGACCATCTCTTCCTCTCCTATGGGCCATCCCTGTCCAATATAACTGGTATCCTCTTAGGGAGAGACTAGAACATAGCCATACACAGAGAGATACTTCAGAAGAAACTGATCCTTGACCTAAGACTCTCAGCCTGTATGATTGTGAGAAAAATGAATATTTCTTAAAGCACCCAGTCTCTGATACTTAGATGTGACAACCCCAGCTAATTAATACAATGTGTATGAGAATATATTGTACATAAGTCTGATCATATTATCTCTACTGTTGGTAACTAAACTGTGAAGAAGAGACAAGATCTATGACCCCCATGAGCAGAGAATTGTTTGGAACTCTTGAAACAAGGTAGGGTATTGGTCTGAAGATGAAGTTTGTGATTTTCTTATTTGAGAAAGTTCTCCATGTGGACTATTCCCAAGCATTCTTATAATCTCATGTAATTAGGGTTTCTGTATGGAGTGGCAAAGTCCTGCCCTTAGGAACATGGATGCTGTTTGTGTTTGTCAAGTGGAATCCTGTTGTGGAGTGTTGGCTTCCCCCTGTGAATTGGTCCATAGTGATAATGCCATTTGAACTGCTATTTGGTACAAGAGACAGGGTAGAAACTCTTGAGAAGACTCAGTAAATGGCACACATAATTTTATACTGTAGGTCATAATCATTTCACTTTTACTTCAGAGAAAATGGCCTCATAGATTATGCAAATGTTTACCTGACATACACAAAGTCAATGTAATGGTGCAATTCAAAATGAAATCTACATAGGGAAACTGAGGTTTACCTACTAGATTATGTGTATAGGAGGAAAAGTAGAGAACTGAAAAAGGATTAGAATTAGAAAAACAAATATGTCCAACAACCATGAATAAAACAAAAACCTTGGGAAATTCTCTCATAATTTATAAGAGTTGACTGTGGGAATGTGTTTGAACTTTCTCAGTAGACAATGGAATAAACAACTCTACTATTAACACACAAAATAGACAAGTGCGGCCACAATTTGAAATCTTGTGCATTTTGTTTATTATTGTTAGTTTTTAAAAATCTCATTGCTCTGGTTGGGAATTCCAGTTCAAAGTTTGAAAGAAGTATTAATAGTAGACAGTGTACACTGTGCCACATCATAAGATTTCTAAAATTTTACCATGAGTTATGATGGTTGGTATGAAATTTTTCCTATGAGATTTCACATTACGGGGATCACAATTTTTGGTGTCCTTTTTCATGATTTTTCACTGTGTAGGATGCTTCTTTCCAACTCACTCTCTCTTCTACCTGATTTGATTACTTGAGGCAACACAGTTTCTTTCAGATCTAGGCCAAAGTTGTTGTTGTTGTTGTCGTTCTTTTTTTTTTTCTTTTCTTTTCTTTTTTATTTTCCATTTGGAAATATGTTTCTTTTTTTTTTTTTTTTTTTTTGGTGGTGCTGGGGATTGAACCCAGGGCTTTGTGCATGCAAGGCAAGCACTCTACCAACTGAGCTATATCCCTAGCCCGGCAATGTGTTTCTTAATGTCTTTTAAAAAGACTTTCACATTGACACATGGCAATCCTTGTGTGCCTTTCTATAGCTCAGGGTTTCTGTTATAAGCTCCATGGACTTACATTCATGATCCCTGTGTCTTGAAAAATCCCAGAGTACAACAAACTGCTCAGCTTCATTGTTGAGTGAGCAATAAGGAATGTGTGCACAGCATTGCCCATCAGGAGTGAGGGATGACAATGCGTAGACTAACTAGGCTTGTGCCGAGTAGACTTTCAACTTCTTGAGAGTAAAACTTAGAAACTTGAATTGGTGTTTTCTTTTGCATGTCTTCCTCCTTTGGTCTTGAAAAATGAAATTCTGGATTTGTTGTAGTGGAAAAAGCAAAAGTCAGTCTGTGCATTCTCCATTGACCACTAACCCATGTCATATTCTTTTCTACAAAATTGTTTAATGATTCCTCTTTTTCAATCGCAGTCATATCCTGTCCCTATGAACACTTGTGGGGTAAGGTAATACTGCTGCGGAGTAGGATCAGACATTTGTGAGAGCAACTGCTCAGAAGACTAACATGTAGACACATGGGTTCCCATGTTTTGTGGTGAGAAGGTTGGTTTGAAGGCCACCTCGGGAAGCAATTCCTGTGAAGTCTTTGAATGCATCCCTAATATGCCCTGTGACTGAGTTTTCTCACATTATTTTGAAGCTAGTTTCCCTGAATATGGTCAGTCAACTTATTGACAAAGCTACTGTTCCTGAGCAAAGGGGAATATGTTGACGACATCCAATGCAGAGTTGTGCTAACACATGAGGAGGAAGTTGTAAGCCTCTTCTTTATCTTTGCAGAATTATTATTGGGATACCTGACCTCATGTGTGGATGCAGTTTTTAGCATCAGTTCTCTGTAATTTAGAGCATGACTTTTGCAGGTTTCATCAGTATGAAATATGAGCACCCTGCCTTGAAACAGTGTGCATCATACAGTAAACACCATATGGGTTACCAGGATGATTTAGAGGTACGAAGTCACGTTCCTCTTATATCACCCTGCAAGTTACATTTTTCTTTGAGCTCACAAAATTTCCCAGTAAATTCTGATAGTCCTAGATCCCCCAAATTATCTTTTCTTAATTATTATTATATAATTATTAAATTATAAATTATACATCAATAGAAAAAATATATTTAGATACATCTGATAACATATCCATATCAACAACGTGTTAATAAAATCATATTTAAGGGATTTCTTAAATTTGTTTCCTTTTCTTCTGGACTCTCACTGTTACAAACCTCCAAATACCCTATGACCATGGTCAATTACTCCAATGGCAGAGTGACTTGGTTTACTATGCTGACTAGTGTTTTTTTTTTTCCTGTTTGTCAGAGTTCTCCAGAGAAACAGAATCCATAAATATATGTTTATACAAAAGATCCTGGGGACAGTGATGATGTGATGAGTCCCCTGGTGGAAGTGTTCTCCATCTGGGGACCAGCACATTCAGCATCACAGGAACCGCAAACACACATCAAAAGAGATGGTTAGGTCAGTTTTTACCCTTTGAACTCATGTACTCTTCTCCTCAGGGACACAAATGTATGTGTCTGTGACAGCATAAATATATATGCCCTTGACTCAGAGTGTGTCCAGTCATCTCTTGGCATCCACAGGGGATTGGATCGAGAACACACACCATTGATAAAATCTGAAAACACACAGCTCCTTTATATAAATGCATAATATTTGCATATAACCTATACCCATCCTTCCTTATGCTTTAAATCATCTCTAGATGACTTACAATACCCCATACAATGTAAATGCTATGTAAATAGTATTTATACTGTATTATTTAGAGAATAAAGATGAGATAAAAGTCTGAGAATATACACATACAAATTTTTAGAAATATTGTCCATCTCCAGTTGGTTGAACCCATGGATAGGAGGCTCATGCGAAAGTCCAGGGGAGATGGCAGTCATCCTAGCATCTCCCCTGGAACCCAGCTCTGCCTCTGTGCCTCTAGTGAGCCATTTCATCACTATCTCTGTCCAGCCACTTTGGGCCATCTGGAATGTGGCAACACAAGTTGACTCCACTGGACAGGGGCCTTTTCTTCCACCTCCTTTGCTACAAACAAGGTGTTCTGGTTGCACCTCAGGTTATGTGATATCCCCCAATGCCTCAATGGTACTAGCTGAGGCTCAGTAAGAATGGCAAGAAAAATAGAGGAAATAAGTCGTTGTATTAAATTATTATTTTGTATCAACAATAATGGAAGTGAAACAATAATATTACCACTTTTGTGGCGCACTATAAAAACTATCCACATCTGCCTTAGAATAATCATCATCTAAGAGTTTTATTTGATGATGATGAGTCAGGAACACCCTAGCCCATGTCTATGACATGAATTTTGCATTAATTCAATTTCATTTGTTGAGTAGTAATCTTGTAGGAGAAGTACAGTTCATTTTAAATACTCCATCACTTAAGAAAATACTATAACTTGTATTATTATCCTGTAGAGCAAAAATGACAACATTTTGTGGCTTAAAATAAATTTAGTCAATTATTAGATAATTGCAATAATTTCTGTGAATGAGTTTGAACAGGAAACAGCAAGGCAGCCTGTCTCTGCTCCCAGATAAATATGTGAAGGAAGTCATGAAGTCTGGTGACCAGGCAACTTGAGGCCTATTCACCTGTGGGTCTGGGTTTGATTCTGGCTGACAGCTGAATGAAACCTTATGAGTCCCTATTAGGTGGGTTACCTCCATCTGATCTCTCCATGTGCACTGGGCTTCCTCACACTATGGGGGTTTGTTCCCTGACGAAGTAAGAATGAGAGCACAAAAGATAGCCAGGAGGATATTGTATTCCAGGAATGACTTCACCTCAGAAGGTAAAGGGCTTCATTTCTAATGTAGCCCCTCCTTACCTGTAAGGGATACTCTCCAAGAACTTCAATGGGTGCCTGAAGTTGAGATCATACTACATTCATACTTATGACCAAGTTTAATTTACAAATTATGCACATTAAGAGATTAACAACAATGATATAATGGAACAATTATGATATTATACTATAGTAAGACTTAAATCATAAAAACTGCTTATTTCTGGAATTTTCCTTTTTATATGTTCAGACAGTCATTGACATAAGGCAACTTAAATGAAAGAAAGTGAGACTCTGGATTATAGGTGACTACTGTACCCCGTTATTCTGGGAGGCCCAGGCAGTGTCAGCAGGGAGAAATACAGACTGCCTTGTGTGCAGGACAAGTGTCAGTTCCACTGTAGGACATGTGGGATGGTGTGTCAGTGGGGTTTTCATCACTGTGACCAAAGTAACTGAGAACAACAACTTCGAGGAGGAAAGTTATTATTTTGGCCTATGGCTTCAGAGGTTCAGTCCATGGCTGCTGCTTCCAAGGAAATGGAGGAAGAACAACATTAAAGAAGTGCCTGTGAGAGGAAGGCTACTCACCTCATGTTAGCCAGGAAGCAGGGAGAGAAAGTGTGGGAGGAGCCAGGAACAAAGATATAATCCCCAAGGCATGACCCCAGTGCTTCCTCCAGTTATGCTCCACCTGCCAACAGGTACCATTTATTTAGAGTAGTCCTTTCATATTATTAATGGATTAATCCACTTGTTAGGTTATAGGTCTCATAAACTAATCATCTCACCTATTGCTACATTGTCTCAGGAGCTTTGGGAGAACACCTCAAATTCAGACATAATGGACATATTATGGTGGCCATTGTTGGAACCTACTTGTGCTTCAAGAATGAATGAACCCACACTCTGTTTTTGTGCCCAATGCTGCACTGTGCTAAGCACACTCCTTACTGAATCCTTATAGCAGCTTCATGAGGCAAGTGTTGAGAGATTCTTTTCTCCCCTCTGCTTTTAGGCAAAATTTTATGTATAAACATAACCTACATTTAAAAATATCTGATGTGGCCAAGGATTTTGCTCTTCAAACCTCTTTCTCCAGGCTAATAAATAAGGGAGCCACTACGAGCCTCACTCCTATGCATTTCCTGTTTACACTACAGGGACATGAAAACAGGGCTTCTAATTAATCATTAGGTTTTAATTTTAGGCTGCCATTTTTATTAAATTTAATATATGTGTTTATGGTAATTGGTTGTGATTGTTTATGACTTTTTTTAAGGGAGAAGAAGGAATTTTTAAAATCACATTTTTTTTGGGGGGGGGTAAGGATGCCACTAAATCAAAGAATTTTTTAGATGTGTCTGGTTAAAATTCTTGTTGTCTAAGTGCTGAGGAATGATATTGGCCAAATTATATTGTTATATTGTGTATTGTCTGCATATGTGGATATGTAACAACAAATCCCATCAGTATGTACAACGAAAATGCACCAATCAACAATGTGGGAAAAAATGCTCGTTGACTGAAGGAAATTAGTTTTTAATTTCATAGGATTATTATAGAGCCAGGCATGGTGACACAGCATCCAGAGTCAGGACGCTAAGACAGAAGGATCACAAGTTTGAGACTACTTTCATAAACCTAGAAGACCCTTAGCAATTCATTGAGACTCTATCTCCAAAAATATTAAATAATATTTTAAAAAGTATAGAGTCTCTTAATGCTCTCTTAGGTTCAATATCCAGTACAAATAAATATGTTAGAATTTTATCTAAAAACAATGTTGTAAATCATTTGAGTGAGCACCTTTATTTTGCCTCTCAAGCATAAAGAAAATAGATTATTATAAATACAAATATGCTTAAAATAATGTGCTATATTGACATACTTCCTTTTACTTTGTAGACCTACTATTGGATAGTGGGGGAACTTTTGAATAACATTACCTAGTCTTAGTTTAAAAAATACAAAATTTTAAAATGTGATAAAAAAGCAGAAGGGTACTATGAAAATGATCATGAAATGCTGTTAATAATTTGGATTTCAGCATGAAATTTGATGCATCCAAATAGTATTTAAAAACAAGGATATCAGTGGAAGCTAAGTCAGTGGTCTAACTTTGCTGAAAAATGGCATCACATGTGTAGACATTTCTGAACACTGGTGGCAACTTCATTAGGGCCAGTTTGTCTAGATGAACAACAATCAATTGAGATGACATCTCTGTATCAGAAATGTTTTATCCTTGCAAACGAGGTTATGCAGAAGACACAGAAAGTGCTAGTGGTCATTTTTATTGCTCAAAGTAAAAAATAGTAAAATAAAGAGTGACTACAATTCTGAAAAATGAGCTGCATATAAAGAATGAAATATCTATATATTTTACATATGAGAGTAATTACAGGTAATCAGGGATATTTTAACAGTTTTATAAAATAGAAGTCTTGAGTAACTGACACATTTTTGTGTGTGTTTTAAATATCCAAAATTAATATTAGCCCAAGAAAGACCCTCCCAAACCTACTCAAACATATTTGATGTGGAATACAAAGTACGCAAAAAGATTTTCTTTTTCAAATTCGTCAAATAATCTTACGATTCAATTTATTTTGTTTTAATTAAACTATGAATAAAATACTGGTTTAAAAAATTGAATAAATTATAAGGAAATGCTAATGTTGGTTTATGAATATTAATGTATCAGCATGCATGGAAGTATCACTAATCAGATAACCAGCACATGGTTAGAATGCGTCTGCCATGTGTAGCTCTGATATTATGTAATCAATAAAGTCAAAACTCAGAGCTCAAGTTCAAGTATAATCACACAAAACTCCTTGAGTGTTATAGACTGAAATTTGCCCACCCCTCAAATATTCCTATCTTGAGGCCTCGATATCCAATAAGATAGTATTTGGAAAAAGGACCTTTGGAAAGGAAGTAGGATAAAGAAGACAATAATCCGATGGGATGACATCCGTAAAAGAGAGGATAAATTAACAGAAAGCTTCCTCTGTCTCTGTCTTATATGCACAGAAGAAAGGCCATGTGTGGACACTGTAAGAATGTATCCAACTACAAGTCATGAAGAAATCCTCATTAGAAACTGACCCCATTTGATCTTAATCTTGGACTTCCAGTGTCCAGAACTGTGAGAAAATAAATTTCTCCTGGTTATGGCAGCCAGTCAAAGATATTTTGTTAAGGAAGCTTGAGAAGTAACAGGTTTCCTTGGGGGGTAGTCAGGATAACTAAGCAATTGGTGTATTAATCTCTCATGTATAAAGGAAATAAGCCAATTTTTGTAAGCATAACACTTTATTCTTAAAATTCATTAATTTCATTAAAATAATATGTAATAATAACTAGAAAGTATGAACTGGGATTGAGACACAGAAATAGAGTTAATGTGGATAGTGAACAGAGATAGGACACAGCAGCCCTCAGCAGAAAAAGGAAGATAAATTGAAAACATCAGTGAGAGGGCCATTAGGAAGATGATAGAATACGAAGTCTTACCTCTCATCCTCCCATAGAAACCTCAGTGTAACCATATGGACCAAACATTATTGGTCTGAATACCTTTATAGAGGTCAGAATCCCAGCTAAGAAATCATAGTATCCCAGATGAGCATGAAACTGAGAAAAGGTGCACTGAGGCAGGTCATAGAAATTTTACTTTACCACTGTCAGGTCCTCCTCCAGGCCAATATGGCTCAGCACCAAGAGCTGTATTCTTGCCTTATAACTTCTCTCTCATGAGGAAAAAGAATGGATGGAGCCTTGAAAATTCCTCCTGGCCTTTTATTTCACTGCTTAAGGGACCAGATTCTTTCTCATTTCCCCAGCGGCACTGACAGAAGTGGCACAGCTCAGATTCAGCAACGGGGGGGGGGGGGGGGGGGGGAGGTACCTGCTGCTTGTGGGGCGCTGTGAGATTGCTGGAAGGCACACAACCCAGACTTCTCTTTAGGGAGGGATGAAGAAGAGAAGATGTGCTTCCCTTATCCCTGGGTTTTACTGCTCTTCTCCGAGAGGTGGTTTCTGACTCATAGAACATAGAGCTCTCTGGGAATTGGCATAGTTTGGTGGTATCAACTATGTGAAATGGAAAGGGGCAAGTGACTTTCTGTATATAAGAAACTCTGCTGCAAGATAGGGAGAAGGAGGCATCTCCACAGGGAGTGAGGTCTAGAAGTAGAGCACGCTGCATATGTCCCAGTTTGTCCCAGCAGTCAGACAACAGAAGGAGCAAGGGATTAGATGCCCCTGGTAAACAAAACTGGAACAAACCCTCTCCTCAGTGAACTTCTCTATTTAGAATTTACACACACCAACGAAGAGAAGAGAAGGTACATTGATAGAAAAAGTGTGAGAGGCTCCCAGAAGCTCTTACCCAGGCTGGCTGATAAAGGTCTCACTCTGTCAAAACTGGTTTGTAAAGGTAACAATTTCTTCAAATGCACAGGCATTACCAAAAAGCTACAAAAAATGAATAATCAGGAAAAATGACACAATCAAAGCAACAAAATTAATCTTCAGTAACTGAACCCAAAGAAATGGAGATCTATAAATTGCAGAAAAGAGTTCAATACAAATGTCTTGAAGCCTAATGAGTTATAGAATCATAGAGGCAGATAATTAAGCAAAGCTAGGAAAAAAAAATACATGACCAAACTGAGAATACCAACAAAGGAATAGAAATTATTAAAAAATCCAGTAATTATGAAGCTAAAGAATATTATAATCAAACTAAAAAATACAACAAAGAGCTATATTAGCCAAGTTGGTCAAGCAGAAGAAAGAATCAGAAAACGACAATGACAGATCATTTGATATCACCTTGTCAGAGGTTGAGAGAGAGAGAGAGAGAGAGAGAGAGAGAGAGAGAGAATGTAAGGGACTTATGTAGCATTATTAAGTGACTCAATGTACTCATTATAGCATTCTCAAGAAGAAAAAAATGGAGGGCAAGCAGAAACTTATATAAGGAAAGAATGGCCAAAACTTTCTAGTTTGGGAAGAAAAATGAACATTTTAATTCATGAAGATCAAAGGGCCCCCAAAGCGATGAACCCAAAGAAATATACACTGAGACACATTAGGATCAAATTGTCAAAACTAACAAAGGTCGAATTTTGAAAGTAGCAAGAGAAAACCAGCTCATCACGGAAAGGCAGCTACCAAAGTTTATCAACAGATTTCTCAGCAAAAACTTTGCAGGCCAGAAGTGAGGATGACAGCATATTCAAAGTATGGAGTAAAAGATCTGCCAATAAAACTACCTGGCAGAATTATCCTTCAATAAAGAAAATTAAAAAAAAAATCTTTCCCAGATAAACATGATGTTGATGAACATGGAGGCAAAAATCCTCCGCAGAATACTAACAAATGAAATCCAACAGTACATTAAAAGGGTCAGACATTATGATCAAGTGGAATTTATCCTTGGACTGAAAGGATGGTGTAACATATGAAAATCAATTTATGTAACACCTCACATTGATATGATTATTTGCATAGATGTAGGCAATGTACTTGATAGAGTTCAATATCCTTCCTTCATAAAAACTCTCAAAAAACTAAGTGTGAAAGGACTAACCTCAGCATAATAAACTCTATATGTGAACAGCCTACAAATAACTTTATACACAACAGAGAAAAATTGAAAAGATTTTCCTCTAAACTCAGGATAAAGGCAAAGATACCCATTCCAACCTGTATTCAATATGAGTTCTAACTAGTGAAATTAGGTAAGAAAAAGAAATAAAAAGCATCTGAGTAGGAAGGAAAGACATAAAATGATTTCTATCTGCAGAGGACATAGTTTCTGTGTAGACACCTGGAAAGAATCCACTGAACTCTTTGAACCAACAAAAGGGGGTCGATAAAATTTCAGGATTAAAATTCAACATAAAAAGTTAGTTTAATTAGGCTGGGATTGTGGCTCAGAGGAAAAGCTCTCACCTAGCATGTGTGTGGCATGGGGTTGGATCCTCAGCAGCACCTAAAAATAAAATAAAGGTATTGTGTTCACCTACAACTAAAAAATAAATGTTAAAAAAACTTAGTTTAATTTAAAAAAAACTATGAATTAATACAAGAAAGATCAGAAGAGGAAAGAGAACAGGGGGAGGGAAGAGGAGAGGGAAAGGGGAAGTACTAGGAACAGAATAAGAGCAAGTTATATCCCATGCTTGTAAAATTATGTCATAATGAATCCTAATATTATGTCTAACTAAAATGCACTAATAAAAAATTTATTTGTGACACAAATTAACAGTATGAAAGAAAATTTAGAAAACAATATTGTGTATAATAGCATAAAAATATAAAATCTTCCTTTTAAACCTCTATGAGTTAAAATTAAATGGATTATGAAGAGATGGCAAGTATTCTACTTGTATGAGAACCTCAACAGCTGTGTGTGACAAACTTAGCCAAACTGAATCCAGCCTTCTTAATCCTTATGATGCTTCAACTAATCCATATGGTTTTGTGATGTTCAAATAAAATTATAGCAATAAATGTGTTGTTTCACACAAGTGTTACCCTAACCTGTATCATCCTGCTGAGATCTGGGCTCAACCACATTGACCTGCTGCACAGCCGTAGGCAATTTACTAAAAACAAACAAATGAAAAACCACAAGAGTAGCAAACACCTTGCTGTACCTCAGTTTCCTCATTATTCAACTGAGGATAGCAACAGCCTGTACCCCACAGCATCATTCCATGAGGACTCAATGGCAGCTGGTTGTGAATAATACTCCACACTAAATACCCTTCAAGCTGTTTCACAAAACCAGCCTTCATTACCATTGTCACCTTCATCATCATCACCACCACCGCCACCACCACAATGGAACTATTCATCACAAGCAATGTGTCTATGCCTTTTCTAGGGGAAAAAAAGTATTTGTAAATAAAGATTTCAAGGTTGTCATACCTTTGTGGAAATTTGAAAGTTCATACTTTATATTCATATATTTGATCTTGATATAAACTGAAAATTTAGGGTAGATCACATTTACTAATTTAAAAAATTGTTGTGTGGGGGCTGGGGTCATAGCTCAGTTGTTGAGTGTTTGCCTTGCATATGTGAGGAACTGGGTTCAATCCTCAGCACCACATAAACTAAGTAAATAAATAAAACAAAGATATTTTAAAAAAATGTTGTGTGGGGACAATATTTTAAAAATTGATTTAAATATGCCTTGGGGTGAGATAAAAAAGAATCCAGCCAGTAAAAAAAAAAAAGCTGTTGAATTTCAGTATGGTTTTTATTAGTGTAATTACCACAAAAAGCAGCATAATCAAAAGGAACACTTGCAACAAATTGTAAATGGGTTAATATTATACTTTTGATCCCAATTCTATAGAAAATGTGATTACTAAAACAAAGGAAATATTCAACACAGGCTTTGGTTATTAACATGGAAACTAAACCAAGGTTTATATAACTGACAACTTTTAAGTGGATTTTTTCACATGAAATTAATTTAGCATTCCTTCCATTTTACGGCTCCAATATACATGAATAAGAGTCGTTACAATGATTGAAAATAAGTGTGAAGTGACAGAGTATCCTTCAGAAATTTTCACATCTTTACACGCAGTGAAAAATAGTTACAATTTACACTTATATAATCCCTAGTGGATTATTGTTTTAGTCAGCTTTTTCACTGCTATGAACTAGAGACCTGACAAGAACAATTTTAGAGAAGGGAAAGTTTATTTGGGGGATTATGATTTCAGAGGTCTCATTCCCTCAGTGGCTGACTCCATTCCCCAAGCCTGAGGTGAGGCAGAACGTTATGGTGGAAGTGTGTGGTGGAGGAAAGTGGCTCAGAACATGATGATCAGGAAGGAGAGAGAGAGAGAGAGAGAGAGAGAGAGAGAGAGAGAGAGAGAGAGAGAGAGAGAGAGAGAGCGCTCCAGTCAACAAGGACGACATATGTACCCCAAAGACATACCCCTGTGACCCACCTCTTCCAGCCACACACCACCTGCCTACAGTTACCACCCAGTTAATTCCCAATAGGGGATTAATGCACCAATTGGTGTTAAGCCTCTTATAACCCAATCATTTCATCTCTGAATTTATTGCACTGTCTCATACATGAGCTTTGGGGAGACACCTAATACCTTAGTCATAACAAAACCTATCAAGCCATAAGCATTTTTCAGTAAATAAAATTTTGATATCAACATGACAATCATAAGCCCATATTTAAAGTTAACTAATTAGTATTCGAACATCATTATGCCAGATTTACTTGTCAGAAAATGTCTGACTCTAGCTTAGCTTTAGTATCTAATTAGGAGAGATGCACCTGAGAGTCATTTTTCTTCTCTAAGAGACTCCTGTGCTGATTGAAGCCCTCACCCTTTTGAAATTCTGGTGTAGAGCTTCAACATTACACACCCATTAAAGCCAAGATAGTTCTGTGAGATGCAAAATTGTAATTAGTGGGTCAGCCCCTCAGCAGTGAGATGCCACAAGAAATGTGCCGGCAGTTGTAGGTAAGTGTGGTGGGAGGCTTGGCTGAAGCTACCTCCTGGGTTGTCTTTTGGTCCATTGTATCCTGAATTCTTAAAAAAACAAAAAAAAGATCCCAGGGAAGGAAGATGTTTTCCGTGAGACTAGCAGGTAATTAACCAGGGACTGAGGTCCTCAGCTCTAGGGTAGTGCTCTTTTTGCTCCACTGTCTTATCTTTGTCCAAGATGTATGATTAGAAGAAACTTTGGAGAAATGCATAGAGGTCAAGCCACTGTCATTTTATCTCCCAAGAGAGGAAATATTACTAAAGCAAGGAAATTACCATGTCACATATAATCTAATAATATGAGGAATCAGAGAAAAATAAAGACTTCTTATGTAGCACATCCCATGGAGTGTGTTACCAATAGATGAATACAAATGGGCACATCATTTAGCATGGAAATAAATCCAATTGGACTGCTAAATCAATTAATTAAAAACTGCTGGATTTTTCACATTACTAAAACATTAAAAATATTTTGAAATAAAGAATCCTTCATTTGTTATGTATATCACAAATTCTTCCAAGAAGAAGTCATTGAAGGAAAACAAAAGGTATTCAAAGTTAGTCATAAAGAGCCATAAAACCTAAGGAAGGATTGCTATGGTTTAGATTTTCAACGGGTGACAGTAAGTTTAATACCATGACGTTGAAAGGACTCTGGGTCCACAGTATCCAGATCAAATCTTGACTTCATCACTTTCTAGAAATATACATGTTTACAAATTTAAACTAGGTTTGACTTGAAGAAAGAGGAGCATAATGGTACCTATATCTTAGGGTTCTGTGTGGATGAAGTGAATCAACACACATATACAGACCAACACAGTGCTATGGCAATCCTGAAAATGCAAACTTGATTAGTTAGCTAGGGCTGCCATAACAAAATACCCCTGACTAGTGGACTTAAACTATTTCATGCTGGTCAGCTTTCCATCGTAGTGACAAACACCTGAAGTAAACAACTTTTATTTATTTATTTTTGGTACTGGGGATTGAACTCAGGGGCACTCAACCACTGAGCCACATCCTCAGCCATATTTTGTATTTTATTTAGAGACAGGATCTCACTGATTTGCTTAGTGCCTTGCTGTTGTGGAGGCTGTCTTTGAACTCCTGATCCTCCTGTCTCAGCCTCCCGAGCTGCTGGGTTTACAGGTATGCACCACCTCGCCTGGCTGAAGTAGACAAGTTTTAAGGAGGAAAGGTTGATTTTGGATTGTGGCTTCTAAAGTTTCTGTCCCTGGGTGGATGGTTCTGATGCTTTGGGGCCTGTGACAAGGCAACACAACATGGTGGAAATTCATATGCAGGAAAGTGCTCACCTCATGGCAGGCTGGAGGCAAAAAGAAAGAGAGGGTCCCAATTTTTTTTCTTCTAGGACACACCCCTAATGGCCCAACCTCCACCAGGTAGATCTCACCTCTTAAAGGTTTACCACCTCCCACGAATACTGCAGGCTAGGATCTAGCCTTTAAACACATGGGCCTTCGGTGGATATTTCAGATCCAAGCTATAGCAAAAACCTAGTTTATTTCTCACATTTCTGGAAGCTGAAAGTCTAAAAAAGTGTCAGTAGCATTGGTTTCCCCTGAAGTCTCTCCTGGCTTGCAGATTGCCAGCTTCACGCCAAGTCCTCACAAGGCCTCTGTCTGTGAACGCATTTCTTGGGTGTCTCTTCCTTGTTGTGTAAGGACACGTGTCCTTTTGGATTGGAGACCCACTCTAATGCTCCATCCTGATCTCCTTGAAGACCATTTCCACATATGTTCATATTCTGATATACCAAGGGCTGGAACTTTAACATGTGAATTTTGGGGAATACAATTCAGTTCATGAAACATCTTTTTGGACCGCCTACTTTATGGAGCATAAGAGGCCAAAGGCACAAGCTGAACTCTGATGTCCAAAATTCATCACTTTGAAACCACACCTCCCACAGGTGGGCTGCTCCTGGTCAATGGCTGATAAAGCACTTAAGGACTCTCCTTGTTTTGTGGAAATTTTCTAAGTACTGGCTGGTCACAGTGGTACATGGCTGTAATCCCAGAGACTTGGAAAGCCCAGGCAGGAGGATCACAAGTTGGAGGTCAGCCTTGCCAACTCAACATGACCTTGCCTGAAGAATTAAACAAATATGTAGCAGGGGATTAGCTCAGTGGTGAAGTATCCCCATTTGTGTAGTCAATCCCCGGATCACAAAAGTAAATAAAGAAATGGATAAATAAATAAAAATACATATATACATACACAAATAAATCAAATGAACTGTACTTTGCATCCGAAGTTTATACCCTTCTTTCCCCCCCTTCTGTCTTCACCCTCTCCCTCTCTTCTTCTTCTCTTCCTTCCTTTCCTTCACTTCAGTATTGTCATCAGTATGACTCTCAGAGAACTTCCTTGGTTTTGTTCAGTTCTCGCCTCATTTCCTCATTGTGGTTTAGATCTGAAGTGTCCCCCCAAAGCTCATGTGTGAGACAGTACAAGAAAGTTTAGAAGTGAAATAACTGGATTAGGAGAGCCTTAAACTAATCAGTTCATCAGTCACTGGATAGGGATTAACTGGGTGGTGGGGTGTGGTTGGAGAGATGGGTCCTGGGGGCGTGCCTTTGGCATTTAAACTTTGTCCATGGTGAGGTGAGCACGCGCTCTCTCTCTCTCTCTCTCTCTCTGTCTCATTCTTGGGTGTGTCCTGACCCACTTTCCTCTGCCACGCTCTTCTACAAATATGTCCTGCCTCACCTCAAGCCCCGAGGAATGGAGCTATCCTTCTGTGGACTGAGACCTCTGAAACTCCTCTAATTTTTTTTTTTTTTTTTTATCAGGTGTTTTGGTCACAGCAGGAAAAAAAATCTTCCAGAATAAACCTCTCACATGGTGAATCCTACCTTGGCACCTGCTTCTCAGAGGATGTGTAAAACAACTTGGTGTGTGGTAAGTACTTCTCACAGGGCAGGGGGTCAAAGCGCAGCAGGGTGGGAATGCTGTGTAGTGAAACCAGGGAGGGTTCAGGGATGCTCTCACAGGAAGCTGTGGGTAGAGTGAGGCTGGAGGTGAGTTTACCAGGAGCATTTTCCCTGAGTAAGAAGCAGGGGCAAAATTAGGGAAGCTGGTTTGATAGAATAAATTCTGACTCCTCAGGGCTGATTACTTCAGACATGGTAGTTTTGCTTCCGAGTTGGAGAGGTTTTGAGTAAAATAGAGTGTTACATATGGCAAATATAGACATATTTTCTACTTGTGTATTAAAATCAACATATTGTAAAATATTCTTGACCTCTTGATTGCTGTATGATCAGGGCGCTCATCTGGAGAGAATAACATCATTAATAATAATAACATCAAGGTTCTGGGAAGGAATGCAACACCATGACAACAAGAATAAACAAAATTCCTATTGGATGCTTTGGAAGAGGGAACCTCAATTTTCCAGTCCAAGAGAAGAGAACGAGTCTCACAGGCCACAAGGATCAATGTGAAACAGTCAAAAAGCATTTTAATTAAGGCATTGCATAGCTAGTTGCACCTTGCCTGTTTCCTTGATACAAGTATATAAAAGAGTATTAGTGACAGCACAGACATCATCATGACTATGAAACAAGAAACTCAGAGTGTTCGTCATGACTTTTGCTAACAAGTTGAGACTGCTATATATCCACCTAGGGCAAAGGCATTATCAATAATACCTGCTAGCCCTGGCGATCAGTTTTAATATCTCTCCTATTTGTCTGATTCTCACCATTGAGAACATTGCTTTGACTGTTGCATAAATGAGTTTACATTTCTCCCAGGTAAAGAGACTTAATATTCAGCAAGTGACCTTGTTTGCAGCTCACTTTTGAGATGCAATCTCCAGCCCTGGCTGTTTATGGAATTAGTGTTTCTGTGTACCAACAAACCTCAACACTTCATCCCAAAGTGAATGAGGTTTAAGACTCAGGTAAATACATCCACTGTCCTGGACAAAAAGGAAGTAGTATTGGGAAGCGGTGCCAGGAAATCCAGGAAAAGAGATGTTCATTCCAAGAAGTCAAATCAAAGCCCCACATTAACTAGGTTACATATTTGGTTCTCTTTTGGTCTCTTCCAGATGACAAGTTATTATCTCATTGTCCTAGGAAAATTGTTGAATTTAAATTTAAAATTACCTAGTCTAATAGATAGATTGTAAAATTGATATTTTTCTGGTTATAAATTGATTCTTTTAAAGTCATTTATCCATGTAGTGCAAATTGAAATGTTATCAGCTTGTCTCACTTGAGACCAGAATGGCCCAGCAGCAATTTCCAAAGAGACCTGGTGGTGAATGGCTCATACTGCAGTCTGTCAGAATGAGGGCAGTAGATACTATATGGGATAATCTAAGAATGGTGTTAGAATATGTGTGTCTGACATAACAATAGCAATAAAAAGAAAAAAATACATAAGGAAAGAACAAAAGGCTTTAAATAGTGGATGCATAGAAATCTACAGAAAATGAGAAGTATGATAAAAACAAATAGAAAACATACAAGAGTCTTGTTTTGTCTTTAGTATACACTGTTCACTATCTGAGCTTGTCAGTTTTGTCACATGGTCTTGAGTTAGGTACTTTTTTAGATAAGAGCCTCTTTGTCAACCCTCACTGTTGTGGTCTCCCTGTTGGAATACCCTTCAAATGCTGTTTAATTCTGAATTTATTCTTTGCTTGTAAAATGTGAACCTAATGATCAACTCCCTGTAATTTCATTGCTGCATGGTTGTTAATAGAAACAGTAAATTATACTTAACTAAAACATATTCAAATCCCCAGGAGAATGAAAGCTGATACCATCCATGTAAAGGTGTTCAAAGGTGTTCAATGACATTCAAGTGTTTTCTCTATTGTCTGTCCACATATAAACTCTCCCTATTGAGGATTTTGTAAAGGCTGCATAGAAAGATATTATGGAAAATTGATATTAATTTGTTTGTAATAGGACAGAGCCTACAATATAAATTCCTTGAAACATTTTGTCATGTCTGCATATAGCAGGAAAGAGTCTAAGACTGAAAGGGGCACCTCTGATGGTAGGGCCTTCCAGTCACCAATTCACAGGGGATATATGAGCCCCACAGAGTGGGTCATATGGTCATGAAGTATGGTGGAAGTCCCTTTAGGTAAGAAAGATCAAGGGCTTATAATTGATCCTGTTTGTCATTGATTCTTTCAATTTTCTCAAATACTGTAGGTAATAAAAGTAGTGTATCTGATGAGTATATGATGATGCATTATGGATTTATTTTATAATTGTTCTTCTAATGGATACTCCTTTAAAGACTTTGGCATCAAAGAACGTATGTCCCAAGATGGGAACAAAATCAACCAACTTCTCAGCAACTGTAATTGTGTATTTTTTCAGCACCAAAATGTTAAGACAGATTCTGAAAATAGACTGATGGCAACTAGAGCATATTCAAATTCCATGGAGACTGGAAAGTGAATAAAAGTCCAATTGAAGATGTTCAAAGGGGCCTAAAAGTGCTGGTTCCTGACTGTATGTCGGCTTTACAGTTGATAGATGACAGGTGGCAGGCAGTCTTTCTGGTTTCTTCACCAATGCTAATTTAAGACAGTGATCAATTTGCACCATGATGAGAAGTTTTATGAAGAAATTTATCTACTATCCATTTAAAATCTTATGGTGCCATCATGAGGCTACCTTGGGAGGTCAGAGATTACTAGAGTTAAGGGTAAAACCATAGTTTCAACTCTTCCCTTACAGAGCAAACTGTTACAATGTTTCAATCCATTGTGTGAATCCTTCTAGAGATTTATCTTTTGAAGGTTTTGATCTCCAGTTTTAGTTCTGTGATATAATACAATAACAAATAATTAGGTCAGGATACTGAATAGAGTCTTAGACATTGAGCAAGGTGCTGACAGTTGCCTAACTCAGTCAAACAGTTCTGAAGTCCTCTTTGGCATAATGATCTCCTAGGTATTTTTTTCATTTACCTTCAGTATCTCTTTATGCATGGACCTAAATATTTTTGGATATCAATTTCTCTAGGTAGTAAGACTTCTTTAACTACTTTTTTTTTTTGGTTGAGTTTGAGTGCCAGCTAATTAGGAACTTCCTTACTTCCTTGTTTCCAAAGCATCCCCAAGTCTTGACCTACTCCAAAAGCAAATATGCCATATTCTGGACTTCAGTCATTTGAAAAACTCAGAAAGCACAATAAGTTCTGCCTTGTGAGCTTATTATATTTCATGTAGGGGACTGTATTCTAAAGGAGGATTTAAACGAATGACAACTGATCCTGTTGGATGACCTCCAGGTTTAGTTTTGTGATATAATACAACAACAAATAATAATATTAGGTCAGGATACTGAATAGCATCTAAGACATTGAGCAAGGAGCTGAAAGTTCCCTAACCCAGTCAGACAGTTCTCAAGTCCTCCTTATTTGACAGGGACAGGAGATGGTCAGGATTCAGGATGCTGCAGGATTTGGCCATCTGGCTGAGAACTTTGAAATCAAGTGTGGGGCCTAGAACTAACTCGGCAGAATGGTGACAAGAGCAGGAGGTCGTCTAAAGCAATGTTAAGCCTTCCCGAGTTCAAGGAGATGTTAAGAACTTCACAAGTTCACAAGTTCAAGTGAGTGATGGGCTTTCGAAGCTTCTCATGCATCATAAAAGGGCAAAGAGGCTTGTCTGAATCATGCACAAATGCACAAATGAGCTTTCCGTAGTTAAGGGAGAAGGATGCTTTCGAAGTGTCCTCTTTGGGTTCTATAGGCTTATTCTCGTTTTAGATCCTAAACAGGATGTTATTTAGGGATTTTTCAAATTCATAAAGAGATGCTACAGTTTCAGGAAAATTGATATCTATTGTTCCAATTTAACCTAGAAATCTCGTAAATTATTGGGTTTTAAGATGTTTAGGATAAGTTTGTCAGTCTTTATTCTGTCTGAAAAGGATACTTCTTTTTCCTTAGATGGATCATAGCCTGTATTTACTGTATTTTGGTAAAATTGTGATTGATCTCTTAATACTGTTCTTCTGATAATTTTCAACCAAAGCTTGTTGATGAATAGAGAAGTCTTCTGGAATCTTAAGTAATCCTTGGACTTCTGGTGAGCATATAATATCATGATTTCATTTGCAGAATAAGTTTCTCCCTATTAAATTTGCAGGGATATTATTAGCATGAAGGAAAGTATTTCATCAAAGGGAAAGGCCCAAATGTTAGAGTTAAGGGCTGGAAGATACAAAATATGTGTGATTTATTTGAAATACCTTCTGCCTGTGTGGAATATTTACTCTAAGGGAGAGACAGGGTTTAGTGCAGACAGAGTAGCACCTGATCTGCCAGGAATTGATGAGGTTGATCTACCATATTCTATTTTATTCACAATTGCTCGTGTTTGGCAGAGAAGTGGGAAACTTTGACAGGAAAACCAAGAAACAAACAAATAAAGGGAAGGCTTCAGATGTGCTTTAACTTAGTGTCCTCAACAGGAGGAAATGGGAGGGAGGCTAATGGAAGTGGAGCATCCGTGAGATTGGTTTTGTGAACATGTTTGATTTCTTGAGTTAATACTGGGGAGGAAGCAGTAGAGAAAATTAACAAGCTGACTGTCATCGAGCAAATCCTGATCTTTCTGGACCTGCTGCTGTAGAGGTTGTTGCTTGGCTTGCTGAGCTGGTTGCTAAGGGTCGTGAGTCAGAGTTCTGTTGTTACTTATGGTCTGGCTCATGTCCATTTTCATATTCAGTCTCTCCATCATCAATACCAGTCATATCATCAGCAAGAAATTATGGCCCTGGTCTTCCTGCAAAGAAAGAAGCCAACACTGGGGCAGAAACATCTGGAGTACAGACGGGTTCCTCTTAATTGCTCTACAGCACCCACATAAAATCCTTGGCCTATGTTTTGAAATGATTAAATTCTATAAACATGTTTGAAAGCCTGCTTTTCAAAATCTCTCAAAAGTCTATACTATTTGATCTTGCCATATACTTGTTCAGACCAAGGGTAATTATTAAATTTCCTTCTAAGAGTCTCCCTGTAAAGGAAAAGTGTTTTCGGCCCATCTCATCTTTCCTTCTACACGTTTCCCTTAGAAGTTCGTTACCTCATAGTCTCACATCTCTGTGTGATTTTCAGTTCCACTTTGTGTTCAGGGTGGAAACGCAAACATACTTCTTAAAATTTGGAAGCATTTCCTTCTAACTTTCACTACGTGTGTCCTATCTGAAGCTGCCATATTGTCCACATTAGCCTTGTTTGGTCATATTTCCCATTTTTTACCCTTTTGACATCTGTCTCTTGGTTTTCAAAACTTGAGGCCAATGCTCCTACCCTATCCCCAATACCACATCAGTGATCAGTGTCTGAGTGAAGCCAAACATTGGTGGAAAATACATCTCCTGCCTACGTCTTCCTCTTCAGGTGCACTGACACTTCTCCTATTTCGGTTCCCATTAAGCTCACCTAGGATAACTCTCCCCCACATGCCAGCCAGGTACATTCTGATTCAACATAACCATTGCTGTCAGCTTAATTTTCCTCAAGGCCAGACCTGACCATTTCACTTTCCTGCTGAAAAGCTTCACTTATTCTTTTTATTATGCAAAGTCAAGCCCAAACTTCCTCACCACATGGCACACTGTGTTCTTCATTGTATTCTGGTACTCTCTTTTCCTGTTCTGAACTGTTAGAACTCTTAGAGTGACTCTCTCTTGGTACTTTGTATGCTGAACTCCACATCAAAGGAGTCTATGTACATCTTTTTATATTAAGTAAAAGTATTTGAGCATTTCCATGTTTGTGTCTTACTCATTATTTTCTTTATAGCACTTCCAATAATCAGTGGAATTTCCTATAAAATCAAATAATTGATTCATCAAATCATGAAAAATGTACCAATCATGGCAGAGTGCAAACTCTGATAAATGTTGTAGCAAAAATCAAATACTTTAATACTATAATGTTTGATTTATATAGTGAAAGTTTTGAATGTATTTTGGATATGACATAAATCTTTAAAAACTTGTAGAATTTTCTACACAATAATAATAAAAACAACAGGCTGAGGAGAAGAAATAATTTCAGGAACATTTTTGGTGTTCAGGGAGACTGAGAATCCTTTTATTTCATTAGACAACAAGGAATCTTGTATATAGGGAGCATTAATACTTATTTATCCCTTTTCTTTCCCTTTCTTCTAAAACATTGGAATAGGGAGAGAGGTACAGGAAGAATCAAGAATTATAAAGAATAAGCTATAAATTAAATGCATGATAATTCAAACATGTAAGTTTAAATATTTTGTACTAACTGTGATTAAAATATTGTTACCGACTTTTTAAAATGTACCTTTAAACCTGTGGCTGGGGAAAGAGAATAAAGAAGGATCTGAAAAATGTATTTCTTCTTCATTTGAGTTCAAGAAGAGAGTGACAGTTTATTTATTATAGACAGTATTATAAGAAAGAACTTTAAAGTTATTACTCTACAGTCTTCTTGATGGGAATCCATGTTTTATGCAAGTGTGACCTCCTTATCATATTTCTTTAATTTAGCAGGAAGGAAGTGTTCCAAAGGATGCTTTGTAAAACTAAACCTAGATTAACCAGAATATTCCTTTGTAAAACAAATGGAAAAGCTTGATATGACTATGAAGACAAGAGGATGATTAGCCTTCCTGCTGAGGTTGATTTATCTTCTTTGCGAGAGCAGGGCTCTGTCTTGCAGCGCTTTTGAACCCTGCAGGCTCCAGGGATTGAAGAAAAGTCAGTTGGATCAATATCTGAAGAGGAAGCTCTTGGGTAAAACAAAATGCACATCTGTGATATCCAGAATTGTTTTTCCATCTTGGGAATTTTAGCCAAGTAGGATCACATTCCAGGAAATGGGGAAATGTCTATGACACTCATGAACCCAGCCCACATTCATCAAGGCTGTGCCATTCATGCTATGAGAAGGGGGTCCCTTAACAGAGCCCAAAGAATCAGTTCTAAGCCATGGGACTTCAGACTCCTGAGATTGATTCTCACCTTGTCCCAAGAAACATCAAGTAGTAAAGCTTATCAGGGATACAGGACAATCTTGTAGCCTTTGTCAACCGAAGGATATCATATTATTTAATATCATACACCTATTAGAGGGAGAATTGTAGGTATGCTTCCTTCCTAAGATTAATGTCTCAATACTTTTTCATAATAGCTTGAAAAAGAGAGGTGTAAGGTCTTAGAGATGCCTCCTCACTCTGACCTGCATCAGAAAATGCATTGACATAAATTTAACATCTCCAGGTATATTTGAGATTCCCCCAGAAAGGATAAAATTCATACAAAATACTTCTTTTACTAGATGTTCCCTGGCTATTCCAGCCAGGAGTGATTTAAGGGACAATAACCATCCAACATGGTTTGCCCCACTTACAAGATGTTAATCACATCTCACCTTGAAATCATTACCTGTCTGACTTTCTCCTCACTAAATCTCTTGGCAGGTAGAGTTCTGCTCTTCACTTTGAGGCTCAGACTGTACCAGTAGCCAGTTGTGTTTTGCATGTGGCAGGCACTTTATGTTTCCTATGCACCAATCACCAAAAGTGAGTTCTTGTGGTTTCTGTTACAACTCCCCAAATGCCATTTATATTGATATAGTCAGCATATGTTTGCTTCCATATTCTTTCAAACCCATCTCCAGAAGGGTTTTATTCATGTCCTCATTTACTTGCATACTCTGATGCAATCTGTCCTGACTGCTGTCTCTGTTTCATGGGGGACCATTGCTGAGCTTTCCTTTCTTTCCATTGAGATGACCATTTCCTGAAGGCTGATGTGGTAGGAGCTTGTGTGCTTAAGGAGGTCCACAACCAAGAGCAAATCAAAGGGGAAAATAGTTAATGGACCAATAATTGCAGATGATTGCAAAAATAGATTTTCACACTTTCATGAGATAAAAGGGAATTTTTAAAAAAAAATTGCTGTAAATGTGCCTCATCCCTTTGGGAACTGGGTTCAGATGATATATGGCAGCATTACACGTGGGAGTCTAAATGTGTTTTTTTTTTTTTTTTTTTTTTTTACTAACTGCTGATTATAATTTTTAAGATCATCATAATCTCCTGTCTTAATACACCATTATATGAATACTCTGTTAATGCCATGAAACAATCTCATTAATTACACTAATATTATTCCAGTATTCATGAGAAAGGTCATTATATCTGTTGCTCCTAAAATTTTATTTAAAAAAAATTACATAGTCTCGCATGTAAAAAAAATCATCAATCAAATTATATTCAGAAGACAGAATAAATATTTATTTTAATGGATTTTCTATTATTACATAAAACCTTAACAAAACAATGGAACCATTCATTGGAAGCAAATTTGGCAATTTAGTTTGTAGCACAGTGGCGATGTTGAACAAAAATAATCTTATAGACAGTGACATGATCTTATAGGTAGCTTATAGTTAATTATATTTATTTTCCAGATGCCTAAGTTGTAATTCTTACTCGAGTCCTTATTGTTGATATTTTCCCTGTTTTTTTTCCATTTCTGTCATTAGCTAATCTGTGTTTTCATCTCAAGCACATTTGTGAATTACTCTGAAGAAAAACAAACAAAAACGGTAAATAGCATGGATTAAATGATTATGACTGTTTTCAATACTTATCAACCTGTGCAAAAACAACAAGTATTTCATTTGGAATGTACATTACATCATCAAACAGTAAAATAAACATTGTACCTGGAATTTATTTTATTCTTGTCTTTGTCAGAAGCTATCTGGCTACAAATTCAAGTATTTTTTATGTCTATGCCTGAGTTTTCTTGTCAATAAAATAATGGTTTTAAATTAATTTGAGGCTAACATTCATATTCATGAAGCTGTAAGTATGGTGTTTAAATATGAATGTGTATATGGGTTTGAATAAAAACTCAAAACTGAGAGCAAATAACAAAGTTATGTCATGAGCTGAAAGAATATTTCTTAGGAAACTTCAATTTGCTTTTGATATAAATAAATAAAAATATTTTTAAACTAACATCAGAGAAAAATTTTCTCTTTGAAGGCAATATTGCTGTTTAAGGTACATATTTAAATTATCACAAAGTCTATAATTCATATCATTTCTGAAAAATCACTCAGGTATTTCACATGGGGCTCTGGGTTCCCTTCCCTGGTATTATCTCCTCTTAACAGAGATAACAGGATTTAATTGTTTTTTCTCAAGTATCCTTAGAGGTGAAATTCTAAAACTGTTCATATGTTTTTATAAAGGAAAATATCAGAACTTAGGCCACACATAGAAAACTGAGCAATCCTAATCAATGATTTGTGTGAATGGCATTAGTTTTATGAAGCATGCAAGTATAAATAACACAAAATTTATATATAAGACATTACTTGCTTACAAGGAAGCCAGAATGAGCTTAATTTTGGTGATTTTACTCTTGGAATTTAATTAGGTAGCTATCATTTACTCGTGTTCGTGTACCTTTCTTAGTAAGGGCACATGTACCCTGGACGCCAAATTCCATTGACAGAAATAAGGGCAGAAATGTCAGAAACTCGGAAGTTTAGTTCTATTAGGTATTTAGATCAAATTCTCTCACATTAAACTCCATGAGAGTGTTCTTTGTTTTTGTTATTTTTTTGATAGCTTTATTTCTATTGCTACTGATCAAAAGAAAAAAAAATACACAAATCTCGAACCCCAGCTCACAATAGAAAACAACACTTAGCCAACTTCATTCATGTCTTTCTGCAAAACAAGAATGAAGGAAAACAATGAAATTCTACAGTTTTGCTTTCAAGGATAATATATATATATATATATATATATATATATATATATATATTTCTCCAATTCTTTGACACGTCACTTTAAAGCACCTTGTGAGAAGAATATTTCTATGGTTTCGATTTGAATGAAATTACTGAGAAAATTAACTGTGTATTTAAAATGATGGAGGATTTTACATTGAAATCTTTTTCACAAAATTGGCTTAAAACATGTGCTTCCAAAGAGGAAAGAAAATGTCTCATTAGAGTATCCTTAGAGAACACCTTGGGTTTAGGCTTTTATTTCATAGAGGAGAAAAGATCAATTAACTTATAATCACAGGGGCAGCATAAACTTTAGAAAACTATAAGTAGGCACCACTTTGTGTTTCAAGACATCAATTCCTGTTTTTAGTATAATGAAGGAAATCTTGATTTCCACAGATGCCCACCAATCACTTTGAGCTTTCTCACCCAAAACAGGCAGCCCAGAAATAAATTTGAAGTGCAGGTTCAGGAGTGTGGATTCCAGGAATGTGTTCACTCTTGGGGGAGCACATTGCTTAGTCCCAGGTAGCTAAACCAGGAAAAATTTAATAATTTTAGAATGTTTTATAGTATTCTGTTTAGTCATTTTTTACTATTAAGGTAAACAGAATGTTAAAAGAATCATTTTCTGTAATATTCTCAAAATATGACATGACATTTTCCCCTTTTAAAAAATACAAATTACCTACAACTTATCCAAAGAGCTTGTATTTCTTTTTAAAGTTTCTCAATTTCCATCTATCCTCAACCATTAGAAATATATATGTATACATACACACACAAATATTTCTATATTGGTTTCTATGCTCCTGTTATAATAAAATATATTCCTTATTAAAGTAATAATGACTATCCTTGGGTCTATTACATCATTTTATTTTGACCAAGAGAATACCATATCTCCTATTTTTTTAAAATTTTCCACATAATGCAGCTGCTTTATTATTTTACTTTTGTTATGTTTAGAATCCCGGGTTGATTTAAATATAACTCTGCACAGCCTTGACATGATTAATGAAAGATCCATAATATTGTAAATAATTAAGAAAACCCACCATTTCTGAGTGAGCAAAAGTCGGACAGATAGTTTTCCTTGAGAATCATAAATAGGGTGTAACATCCCACTGCCTTTCACTGTGCCTTCCCTCTACTGCAGTTGCTGTGATTGATCTTCTAGGAATCCACAAGTGCCCCTCTGAATGAGCCCATTCGCACTTCCATGTTTCTACACCATGGGCAACTCCACTGAGTTGTGCTAAGTTTAGGGAAGGGGCACTGTTGATGTCTGGGGTACAATAAATTCTAAAATTCATCATTCATGAAAAATCTCAGAATGTTTCCTCTCTCATGTTTTAAAAGGCCATACATAACAAATAATATTGAACCCATTGTTGGTATCCTACTATCTTCATCAAAAGAATATTGCTCATTTGTTTTTCTTTTTTCATGAAAATTGAAATTATCTCTTTAAAAATCAAGTCTGGGGATTTTCAAGCAAATAAAGTATAATTTAGCCAGAACTATTTTTAAAGTATCAGGATTTTATTTACTCTTGGCCCTCAATACTATTTTAGTTTTTCTGGGAAGGAAAAGTAAATTCTTTAAGAAGTTTTATATTTCACTACTTCCAAAATGATATTTGCATGATTAGGAAGACTGAACCTAACAAAGAATTTAGTATTGCCGTTAGATTTTTGGCAGTAAAATTTGGAGCATTTGGAACGAATGAGCTGCTGCACAAACTGGCATTAATATATTATTTAAGGTGGAATCACATTAAGATATTACCAGGAGATGAAAAAGGATTATTGAAAAGTAATTTATGTAAATATGTCAATCACACCAAATCTTTCTTGAATATTTACAATTTCAAACATTTTTGAAAGAGCTGGTTTTTGAGAGACCTTTTTCTTCAAAAACTTTAGATATGATAATGATAAAGAATGACTTTTGTCTCTTCTAGAAACATGAATCAACTCTAGCCATATATGGCTATTCTTTTTGAAGAGGTTCAAAACTGGTTTGAAATAATTTGAAAACAGCCTGCCTTACCACACATTAAATTTTCATGATCCTGTTGTGCAAAGAGCTGCATTAGTTTTCATGTGTGCAAATAAATGCATGTGCATACAAATTTGTTCTCTAGCTTAAATCGTATTTTAGTTTAACATTCTTAATTTTGTATTCAGTTCAGTTTCAAGTATGTAATCCTATAAATTTTCCATTTCCAATGAAAGACTTTCTGGATTTTTATTAATACATTTAATTTGTATTATTAAAAACTGGAGGCGCCTCTAAAATCACATACTTATTACTGTTGTTTCCTTTATGCATCATTTGTTTCCATTGTTTTTGTTTGTTTGTTTGCTTGTTTTCATGGTTTATGATTAGCTGGGTGTCCATTTATGTTTAACAAATTGAAGTTAGCAATAGTGGCAGAGGTAGTTTTCTCAGGAGAGAGTCTCTAGGTAAAGGTGCACACATCTCCGCAGACCCTGTGGGCTAAGGAGTCTCCTGGGATTTTTATCTTCCCTTTCTTACTTTCGAAGCATTGTGAGCTGAGCTCACTGTAAACTTGGGATCGATTTTGAACTAGCTAGTTAAATTCTGCAATGTTTATTTAAGTCATAATTGATTTTTGACCTCAGAATATCACAGTTCTGTATTCAGGTACATGAGTTCATTATGCAAGAAAATACATTTCCACAAAGAAGCACACCTCAATTTCAGTAAAATGTAAGTAAACAAATATTTACATGAATAATTAAAAAAATGCTAGGTCTATTCTGATGTGTTTTTATTTATATATTTACATATTTATTTATTCATTTTTTTAAAGAAAAATGCATTCAGCAGAGATGGGAATCTATTTACTTCCAACAGGAAGTTCTCCAAAAATAATTGTTGAACTAGAGTGACACTACCAATCCAAAGTATTGTCCCCTTTAAAGTGACTGCCTTTGAACACCTTACTTCTCACTTTACATGTCTTGTGTGAAAATCATCTGTCGAGTAGGTACACTTGGAACTGGAGCAGATCAGAGGAGTCTGGGAGGCCCCACAGAGTAGCAGCCAAGCTGACCCCAGGGTATACCTCTGGTCAAAGAACTTCACCATGATGGGGAAGCCCTTGGTTTTGGAGCTTTGTAAAAAATAAAAAGAAATTAAAATAAAGAAAGAAGGACAGGATTGTGGCCACTCCATGATATGTAGGAGACGAAAAAGCAAGAGAGGTGTCAGTCTGATTTGGGAATATTCAGGAATCCGATCCTGCAGGACAACTGAAAGAAAGGCTGGTGGGATTGCCTGTCAGCAGAAAACATTTTGCAGAACCTCTGTGTAGCTTTTAAAGTCCTTTAGTCTCATTTTCTATGAACTAAATAACGTGGTTCATGTTGAAACACAGGGAGATGAAGCATGCATTACACAACATATCATGTGACATGTTACCGTTGGAGCACTATTATTTTCAATATGAGAACATCCCTGACAGTCAGCAGACAACTTAAAATGCTTTGATATTATCACCAATAACATCTTTAAACTAGCTCCAGGTGTGCAATGGAATTATAAAAGAAAAATTGTCAAATTCCAGTAACACACAATGTTAACATAAAATTTGATGTTATATTCATCTGGATTTTTATCCAGACTTTATAATTTCTTCCTTAGAAATTTTACATATTATTTATAAGATTTATATGAAGGTGATTTATTTTACAGATGCTATCAAAATGAGACTTTTTATTGAATAAATTTTCTAGTTGTTAAGGTTGTTTTATCAAAGGCTACTTAGTTTTGCACTAGTAACCAGCAATGTTGATGAAAGTCCTCATTAGCTCAGTTTGTCTCTAGCACTCTCAAATGGACACATTTTATCAATGGTAGTTTTGTTTATTCTTTCCCATCTCACATATTTGATTTCACCTTTATTATATTGTATAGGATAGTCTTTATTGTCTTTTTATATTGATATTATTGGTCACAGTGGTCATTCATGTCTTGTTATTTAAAAAATTCTTTCCAGGTTTCCACACTAGGGTGGTCTTGATTGCTGGTTTTTATTGGGTAAGATTTATCATTATAAGAAAGTTTCTGGGTTTCTTTATTTACAACTTGTTATAAATGTGTTTTGAGTATTCCTAAATAATTTCCCCACCTTTTATGAAAGTTTTATTATTTTCATAGTTTATTTCTATTTATTAATGATATATTATATTAATAGGCCATAAAATGTTCAACTTCCTCTGTCTTCCTAAGAAAAACCTATAACATATTATATGACAATATATAATGCATTGTTGGATTTAGATTCATAATTTTAACTTATATTTCTTGAATATATGTTTACACATGACATTGTATTATAATGTTTCTATGGATTTATGCTTGTTTACTTTAGAATAAATTTCTCAATCATTTGTCTTGTTTTCTCTTTTATTATTTTGATTTCTAAGAAAGAGTTACTGGATTTTTTTTCTTAATTTTTTCCAACTTTATTGATATAGAATTTACAAATGCAAATTGTATACATTTATGATAAACAAAAGAATGCTTTGATACATGCATACATTGGGAAGTGTTACCATGTTGGCAGCATCAGGCTAATTAGCATGCCATCCCCTCACATGGTTGACTCTTTATTTGTAACTCTGGTGACAACATTGAAGAGCTCTCTCAGGAGACTTGAACTCTATGGTATGTTATGTGGTTGCCTTGCTCTGTAATATTCTCTAGACCTTATTCACCTTGAACAATTGATGCTCTGTACCTCTTGAAGAAATTGTTACTGGCTTTTTCTTTTTATTTTAATAAACATCTATTGTTTTTCTATTATTTTCTCTTCTATCGTCCCTGATTTGTTCCTTCTACTTTTCTTAGGCCTAGTTTGTGGATCTGTTTTCAACTTTTGAAACTAAATGCTTAGTTGACATTTTAATTTGTTTCTGTTAAGTGATAAATGAATGCTTCTCTGAGCTCAAATTTGTTGTTATTCTGTAATTTATAGTAGGTAATATGTTTATCATTATTTTCTATATATTCATATAATACAGTTTGATTTCCTTTAGTATTAAAATTATGTAACAAAAGCTTCTAAGTGAAACAGCAATTCATTTTTCATTTTTCCATTTCCTGCTTTATTCAAGATCTAATGAAATATTTTGCATATTAACACATGAAAATCTTTTAAAATGTTTGAAAGTGAATAATTTCTAGGACATTATACCAACAAATGCAAATAGACTAGTTAATATGAATCCATTAATTGGATTTGCCTAATTATTTAATATACCTATACCAGTTGTATGTTTCCCCACTTAACACCAGGCTAATAAAAATTATATAAAGTTTTTACTTTTTATGTTACCTTCTCCTTATACTGACTAAAATTTCCACTTCAAGAATGATAGCATTCTCCAATTTAATAAACAATGCTTACTTCTAGATACCAAGGTACACTATAGCATTTATCATTGCAAAGTATACCGCCATCTTTTGCTTAAAAGTCTTTGCCCTGCATTTCACCTCAGTGAATAGTGCGGTCCCTACTCCTACTTTCTCAAGACATTCTCATTTCATATCTGTCATTCTCAGCTGCCTTTGAACACTCTTGGCACACAACTATAGGCCTATAAATGTAGCCCAGAAGCAAGAAAAACAGTGTGTGTGTGTGTGGGGGGGTGTATATCTGTGGTGTGGTGTGTGTGTGTGTGTGTGTGTGTGTGTGTGTGTGTGGTGTTTGGCGAGGGAGCTTCACTCCTCTTCAATTTGCCCAAATCCTCAGTTATGCAGCAACTCCCAACATGGCCACCCCACCTACTTTCCCATTCAACTGCACATCCACCAGCCTCTGCTTAGTCAGTGAGCTCTTACAGACACATCCTTGCTTGTCTCATCTACTTGTTCCCCCACTTTCCCCTCCTTTTCTGAGACAAGGAATTTGAAACACTGTCAGTTCTGCCCAGGGGTGAAGAAATCAGCCAGCATTATGTTTCGGTATACTAGTTTATCCTATTCTGATTGAGTACTTCGAAGACTTCTTCAGAATTAAAAATTGATGGTATTTCCAGTTACATGGCCTATAGGATTTAATTTTCTGTTAGACAATGTCTTTACTGCTTTCTTTCTTTCTTTTATAAAAAAATATCATTATTTATTTATTTATTTATTTACTTTATGTGGTGATGGGGATTGAACTCAGGGCCTCATGCATGATAGGTAAGTGCTTTACCACTGAGCTATCTCCCCAGTGTTTGCTGCTTTCTTGTGCTTCAGATAGAAAAGTGGAAATGCTTTTACTTACAAAATTGATCTGAAGTTCTGAACATATTTTGTAGAATTCACAGCTGTGTGCTGGATATAAGCAGGTCCCCCAAATTAACATAAATAAAAATAACTTATGCAAGATTTCATGTAAATATGAAATATAACATATTTAACAAACAAATAGTTATGAGGCAATATTATGTATAATATTAGCTGGCTCAAATTTTAATGAGAATTGAATATATTTGATTCAACAATTTTTTTTAATGGGATACTGCAAATGTTACAGAAGTAAATTTGGAGTAATAAACATTGGATTGAAAAAGATAAAAGTCAGCATATATTGTTAAAATTATTCAGTCAAAATTACTTGAAAATGAGAGTAAAGTATAATAAAATACAGTTTAATAGTAAATCCGTTAACAGTTTATTATATCATGTACTGTAAGTTGGTTATCATCTCTATTTTTCTACTAATCTAAGAAAATGTCATACATATTTAAAAACTATAGTATATAATTTCTAATTTGTCTAGTACCATCAATATATTCCTGAATCAGTAATCAAGAATTTATGGATGGCTTATTGATTCCAGAGAGGCAACTGCATATTTACCATGTTTGACTCAAAAACCAGAATTACATTCTCAGATGAATATTATATTCAATTAGTATTAATATCTTTCATATTTTTCTGTCAGATGTTATTTTAAACTTCAAATTTAGACCTTGTACAAATGATTAACATTTATACAATGCATATATGATAATATTATATTCAATTATTTGATATTATACACAGAAATGGAACAAATTTATGATCATTTGTTTCCAGCAATGTGCAACCTATTTTATAATTGTCAATTCATGATGCATTTTATTTACTTTGCAGGTAGGTGGAATAGAGCCTGATTTTAATGTTTAATAAATTTTGCAAAACATTTTTGTGAAATTTTAATTCCTAAATATCTAAAATATCTATGGATAAAAGGATGAAATATAGTTGCTTCTTAACAGAAAAAATAATAATAAAAGCAAAATTATGCTGATTTTCTATAACGTTTTAATATTCGAAGATAAAAAGAAAGCATACACTCAGGGTCATCTAGTCTAAATAATTTAAAATTCTTGCATATATCCTAAATATTTAGAAGGCAAGAGAATGTCTATTAGGTATTAATTTATGTAGGTTGTATACATTTTATTTATGTTGACTTATAGTTTAAAATAACTCAGAACAAATTTGAGAAGAAAAGGAGGGAACCCTCCCAAATTCATTCCATGAAGCTGGCATCATCCTAATACCCAAACCAGAAAAAGACACATCAAAAAAAAAAAAAAAAGAAAAGAAAAGAAAAATAAAACTTTTAATCAAGATACCTGATGAACATAGATGAAAAAATTATCATAAAATACTGGCATATTTCATACAAGAATATTTAAAAGATAGTGCACCATTATCAAGTGGGTTCAACTGAGGAATGCAAGGTTTGTTCAACATAAGTAAATCAATAAATGTAATTTATCACATGAATAAACTTAAAGACAAGAATCAAGCAATTGACAAAATGTAGCACCCATTCATGTTCAAAACATTAGAAAAACTAGGGATAGTAGGAACATACCTCAACATTATAAAAACTATCTATGCTAAACTGAAGGTCAACATCATTCTAAATGGAGAAAAATTGAAAGCATTCCCTCTAAAATATGGAACAAGACAGTGTTCCCCTCTTTCACCACTTCTAATTAGTATACTCATTAAACCCTAGACAAAAGAAAGAATTAAAGAGAGAATTAAAAGAAAGAATTAAAGAGATACAAATAGGAAAGAAAAAAAAAAGCTCAAACTATACCTATTTGCCAAAGACATTATTCTATATTTAGAAGACCCAACAAATTCCACAAGAAAACTTTTAGAACTCATCAACAAATTCAGCAAAGTAGCTGGATATAAAATTAACACCCATAAGTCAATTGTGTTCCTACATACCAATGATGAAAAAAGTGAAAGAGAAATTAGGAAAACTATCCCATTCAGAATAGCCTCAAGAAAAAAATACTTGGGAATCCATCTAACAAAAGAAATGAAAGACCTCTACCTGAAATCTACAGAATACTAAAGAAAGAAAATGGAAAAGACCTTAGAAGATGGAACGATCTCCCATGTTCTTGGATAGTTAGAATTAATATTGTCAAAATGGCCATACTACCCAAAGGGCCATGCAGATTTAGTGTAATCCCTATTAATTCCAATGGCATTGTTTACAGAAATAGAAAAAGCAGCCATGAAATGCATTGTAAAAATGAGAGACTCAGAATAATTAAAGTAATCCTTAGTGAGCAAACTGAAGCAGAAGGCCTCACAATACCATAGTTAAATTATAACACAGAACTATAGTAACAAAAACATCATGATATTGGCACCAAAAAAGACATGAAGACCAGTGCTACGAATGGAAGACACAGAGACAAACCCACAAAATTCAGTTATCTCTGTCTAGACAACGGAGCCATGAACTTACATTGGAGAAAAGATAGCCTCTTCAACAAATGGTGTGGAAATCTGGTAATGCATACATAATAAAATAAAATTAGACCCTTATCTATCTCCCTGCACAAAACTCAACTCCGAGTGGCTCAAGGACTGACACAGTGGAAGAAAATGTAGACCCAATACTCCCTCATGTGGACTTTGGAACTGACTTCCTCAGCAGGATTCCTAAAACACAATCAGTGAAATCAAGAATCAACCAATGGATTGGATTCAAATTATAAAGCTTCTTCTCAGCAAAGGAAACAATCAAGAATATGAAGAGAGTGCCTACACAACAGGAGAAAATCTTCAAACTCAAAAACCACCATTAAAACAAATAACCCCATCATAAATGGGTAAAGGAATCGAATAGTTATTCCTCAGAGAAAGAAATGAAATATATTAAAATATATATGAAATACATGTGTATTTACGTGGGCCTGTCTCTGTGTCTTCCATTCTGTACCACTGGTCTTCATGTCTTTTTTGGTGCCAATACCCTGATGTTTTTGTTATTATAGCTCTCTATTATAATTTAACTGTGGTATTGTGTGGCCTTCTGTTTCACTTTTCTCACTAAGTATTGCTTTAATTATTCTGGGTCTCTCATTTTTTTCTAATGAAAATTGTATATATAAAATATATGAAAAAATGTTCAGCATCTTTAACAATTAGAGAAACTCTAATTAAAACTACACTGAGATTCCATACCACTTCAATGAGAATGGCAATTATCAAGAATATACACAACAATAAATGTTGTTGAGGATGTGGGGAAAAGTGTACATTCATACATTGCTGCTGGGACTGCAAATTGGTGCAACCTCTGTGGAAAATAGTATGGAGAGGTCTCAAAAAACTAGGAATACAAACACCTTTTGACCCAGTTATTCCTCTCCTTGGTATAAATCCAGAGGAGTTATAATCAACATACTCCAGTAACACACCACAGCAATGTTTAGTAGCTCAACTAATAATAGCAAAGCTATGAAATCAATCTAGGTGTCCTTCAATAGATAAATAGATAAATAAAATGTAGTATATACACACAATGGAATATTACTCAGCCATAAAAAAGATGGCTTTGTGACATTTGTCAGTAAATGAATGGATCTTGAGACTATCATGCTAAGTGAAATAAGCCAATCACAAACACACACACACACACAAACACACACACACACACATATATATATATACAAAAAAAAACAACAAATGTCAAATGTCCTCTCTGATATGTGGATGCTAACACAACACAACAATTGTGGGGAGAAGAAAAATAAAAGTTCACTGGATTAGACAAAGGGGAATGCAGGGTGGGGAAGGGGGATAAGAATAGGAAAGACAATGGAATAAATTGGACATAAATTTCCTATAATTCTTGTATGAATACAGCACAGTGAAACTTCATATCATGTATGACCTCAGGAATGGGAGTCTAATTAAAATAAGTTATACTCTGTGTATGCATAACATGTCAAAATACATTCCAATGTCATGTATAACTAAAAAGAACAAATAAAAAATAAATAAAATTGTACTTCCCTATTTTTTCCAGTTTTACTGTAGTCAAATGCATTTGCACTGAAACTATTGGGGCTAAAATTGTGTTAGAAGGTAAATATTTATGTTATTCACAAATGAACAAGTTGAAACCTAATCACCAACGTGATGATATGTAGAAGTGGGGTCTGTTGGAGATAATTAAGTCCTGAGAGAGGAGACCTGATGAATGGTCTTTTTGCCCTTTAAAAATGTACCCCAAAGAGCTCCCTTCCCCCTCCTCTACATGAGGATACAGCTGGAAGACAGCCATGTATGAACCAGAAAGCGTGCCCTCACCAAACACTGAATCTGCCATGGGCTTGGTCTTAAAGTCTCCAAGACTGTGAGAAATAAATCCCTGTTATTTATAAGCCTCCCTGGTATTTTGTTATATCAGCCGGATGGATTAAAACAGAAAATGGGTACCACCTAAAAATGTGGGTGTAGTTTGGAACTGAGTGGGTAGTGGTGGACTGCAAACAAGAAATATAGGTCTTACCAGACATCAGATTAGCTAGCACTTTGAATTTAGGCTTACCAGCCTCCACTGTGAGAAAGTATTTCCTTTTACTTATGCCACACTGTCTTTGGTATTTTGTATGGAAGCCTGAGCTAAGCTTCTCCTACAACTGGAAGACCAACTCATCCTCTTTTTTTGTGACATTTGCAAAGGAGAGATACTGTATTTCCACATCAATTGTTTCAGAATATTCTCTCTCTAGTCCTCCCTTTATGGATGTTTTGGAGCAGCCATGGGCATTTTGAGGATTAAGCAAATGAAACAATAAATTAGGCAGTTCTTTTAATTTAGGTAGTGTTGTGCTTTAGATCTGGATTATTTCCCACAAGCTCAAGTATTGAGCTTGGTCCCCTGTGCGGCAAAGTTCAGAGGTGTGATTGTATTAGCGGGGCTATAAGATCATCAATGGATTAATCCATTGGTAGATTCGTAATTTTATGGCATGCATTATTGGAGAAAGTGTAGGAAGTGGGACCTCGTTGCAGAAAGCAGGTCACTGGAAAGATACCACCCCCCCTTTCTCTCTCTCTGCCTCCTGACTGCCATGAGCTGAGTAGCTTTTCCCCTTCACACCGTTCTGCCATGATGCTCTAACTTACCTCAGGCCCAAAGCAAAAGTGCCAGTCAACCACAGACTGAAACCTCTGGAACTGTGATCCAAAATAAATCTTTTCTTCAAGTTATTTTTCTCAGGTATTTTGTCATGGTGACAAAAGGCGGACTAACCTAAGTAGTTATTTGTATTTATGATACAACAGCTTCTTACCTAATTGGGTAATTGCTCACCGTGTTGATGTAGACTGGCTGCCAGGTGAACATCTCCCACCTTCTGAGGTTCTTGGTTCAAAATTAAGATGTACAATGTAATTCTGTTTTGCATTTCTCTGATAGTGGAAGATGTTGAACATTTTTTCACATTTATTTCTCACATGGAGTATATACATACATGGAAATATCACAATAGAACCCATTAATTTATATAACTAATAAGTAATACTAATTATAATTTTTAATAAGATGTGTAGGTGCAAATACTGAGGTTGTAATTTGATTGGAAGTGTTATCTGTCACATGGGGTTAAAAGACGTGGGTAAGAGGGAGGAACAAGTTGAAATAATTGGAATCAGAAGTCAGTCTTTGGCAAATTTTCTAACACACCAATGGATAAAATTGTAAGCAGATAAGTTGATTTTCAACAATAATATTAGAAGCAGAATTCATCTTCTGATAGGAAAATAGTTCATAATTCATCTAGAGGGTAGTGTGTTTTTAAAATGGAAACTCATGAAATAGAATTATCAACTCCTGTCTCTGTGGTCTGAGCATCTCCTGTATCTGTAGCTATATCCACAGTACTTAATAAAGTAAGTATGCTTGTGTGTGTGAAGTTTATTTAAGCTGTAATCAAGAGAAAATGGAAACAAGCTATGGTCAATTACCTAAAGTAGTAGTTTTAACCGCAGGTGGCGTTGCCCTCACATCCACCTGGGGACCTTTGACAATGTCTAGATCTATGTTTAGTTGTTACAACTGGCATTTAGTAGCCAGAGTTCAGGGATGCCGCGTGACATACTACAATATACACGGCAGCCCGTCATTAGAGTCACCTGACCTAAAACAGCAAAGGTGGTAAGGTTGACACACCCTGCGTTAGAAAAAAGACCAAGTGCCTTTGGTGTTGTCATTGAAACTGTTACAAAATCATTGCCATATATTTTCCATCTCTGACTCTCTAAGCTAAATCCTGGATAACTTCTTTAGTTTCAGGTTTGAATCTACAAATTCTCTTTCTTAGGTATCTTGTTTAAGATTATCACTGAATTTTCAATTTTTGACTACATTATTCTTTTCTAGTCATAATGACTGTTTTTCAAGTTATTTCTATTCTTTTTTTTTTTTTGATGGTACGTATTCTTTTCACATTTCATTTTGTATTTTTAAAAGCTTTCCATTAGTATCATTCTTTTAATATGTGAAACTTTAAATTATCTCAAGTTCTTGAAGGGATGCTTGATTTTTCTTTATTTGTACTGATTCTCAGTAATGATTTACCTCCTCGGATTTTATAATTTTCTTTTATTGTGACCTTAACGTTCGGTGGAGTTTCATTTGTTGGAATGTTGGGTGGCTAGGGTGTGAATATGGATTTCCAAGAGGGCCTGGTTTGGATCTCCTAACACTCAGAGTCATTGCTCACTGGATCGGGTGTTGGAACTGATAAGAAAAGTGCGTGTCGTGAGTGAGGACATTTCAGAGAAGAATCTATTTAGTTTTTCTCCTTAGGAACAGAAGAGTATCTTCTCTCCCTTTCTGAAAGGCAGACTTCTTCATCCTGAAATCCATCCTTTCACGGAGGGTGCAGTTCCTTCAGAGGACTTTCAACTCCAAGTCCCATTTCCCATGTCCAGAAATCTACCTACCTGATGAGGGAGTTGATATTCACCCTTTTAATTGGGAATTCACAGAAGAGCTGCAATAACAGCACCCTTACAACGGGAAGCAGAACTCCGGGGCTTGTTTTCAGTTCTCTCTGTGTTTTTGACTCCTGATAGTTTCTTCTATTTCCATAGCTATGCACTCAAAACTATATTTGAATATTTTACCCAGCATATCAGGAACAGATTTTCTGGATATTTTGCCTGCCACATTGCTAGAAATAGCAGTTCTATATTACATTTATTGTGGGAGGCATTTCTTTTACATGAACACACCAGAACCAATTGCAATTAAAGTTCGTTGGAAATTAATATTAACATAATATGAGAAAAACACTTCAAAATGGCCTGACCCTTTTCATCTAGCAATGCCTTTTCCTAAAGGTACTTCAGTGTTGGTTTGTCCCTACCTCATTACTTCTAATGCATTAGTCAGCATATAAATCTCTGAAAATGTTATCCTTTGAGTAAAGTAATGGATATTTATTGCATAAAATTTGGAATTTATAGAAAAAAAATGTGAATGAGTTTTAAAAGTATCTAAATTGCTTAGTTTTATGGGGTTTTATGTAGACTCTCATGAAATATTTTACCTCAGTGTGAACATTTTTATGCTGTCAAATTTAATCAGTCCTTTTATTAATTAGTTCCATCTCCTGTCCCTCACTTGCTAAGAATATTCTATAAATGAACAATTTTAAAATGTAATTTTAGGCAGGTGAACACATACAATTCAGCTGGGATTGCTAAGGAGAAGGAGGAATTTCATACATATCTTTTGTTGTTATTGCAGCTACTGAAAATAGAATTTTTTAAACACATACCATCCTACACTTCCTTCTGTAGCTATATCCATTAGACACGACATAATGCCAGATTCAAGTGTTTGGCATTATAAAAAAAAATGTTTTTATTTTTTACAAAAACCCTCATCAAAATTTAATATGTAAAAAATAGGTTATAGAATGCATTATGCTTATTATTAATTTAAAAAGCAAGACCTGTATTTTATGACTATAAATTGATAGTTAAAAGCACAGCATTTCTTCAGTTTTTTAAAATCATATTGATTACTGTGCCAAGTGTCTGAATTGCAACTGCCAACACTAGTTACATTTAATATAATTTGACAATTATTTTATCCCACCAAATCAGAAAGAAAAAAAATTAAAAGGAATTTATCCAAATGAGACTCCATACATTTCAGTAGCACAAATCAAGACTTACGTCACTTTTAATGTCAAATTGTTCAAAAGCCCCAAGTAAACTTCATTCTTGGGCTTCACTGTGGATGTGAAGAGTTAATTCCAGTAGGTGTCTCATCGGTGGGAATGGGGTGAGTCTTTGAGACCATGGGAGAAGGCCCTGGGCGGGGGCAGGCATGGAATTCTGCAATGTCATTGACATAGGGAAGTGTCCCTGTCCTGGGGCTGGCCTTGGGCTCCTTGAAGTCTGCTACAGGGCCTGCCAGGCAGGGCCATGCACCCTAGGTAAGAGTGCATGTAAGGGAGACTGGACCTTGCCCGATGGGCTGAGGGGAAGCTGGCACCAGGTGAAGCCCAGTGTCCTTTGTCTGAGGACAATCAGCGAGGACCTCAGCCATGCTCAGAGGGCAGCACCAGGGCTCCTTCTGTGTCTTACCCTTCCTGCCTGCTCTTTTGGGGAGATACTGGGGAGTGAGGCAGAAAGACAAAAGAGAGAGGATGCCACTCTTGTCCCTTCTGGTTCCCTTCTGATTCTCATGGATGAAGCAGGCTTCCTACTGGGAGACGGGGAGCTTCCATAGGAGGAACTGAATGGCAACTGCCACACTAGTTGAAATCATTATGATGCGGCACTCGTTCATCCAATGAAGCCTGAGAGAAAAAAAAATGAGAGAAATTTATCCAAAGGAGACCGGATACATGTCATTAGCATAAGTCATAACATGGAATAGTTCAGCTGGCTTTCAGGATTTCAGTTCATGAACAAGAATACTGCTCCTCTGAAAATGACTCAAGGCCATTATCTGTCCAAGCTTTCACCCAAACTTTGGGGAAGACATAATCTGTATTATGAAATAAGTAACAAGAAAATGAAAATGATGGATTGCACACTATTGAGTGAATTTCTTCCAATGAACAATTAACGAACAGTTCTTTGTTTAATTAGAAGATATAGGAGATCAGAAATGTAGCTCTTGCCATTGTAAAACAACAGAGCCTCTGCGCAACATTATATTACACAAAGGATCATAGATTATCTAATGAACAGTCCTATTCAGCTTTGGCTATACCCACAATGTTATAATTGACTGATTGACTCATTCAATCATTCATTTCTCCAACAGACACAAAGACTGAGTATGTCAGTTTCTTGAGGATTGTGGCAAGGAATAAGCAGACGACTCCTTTGCTTATGGAGTTCCAGCTCCCAGGAAAGAGCCATTCTTAGGGTCTGTGGAGAGAGTCCAAATAAAACAAACTGCTAGCAGGGACTCTGCTGCATAGAAGAGAAGTTGCCTGTCAAACTCCTCTAGAAACTGTTAAACCACACAACCAAATGGCCACCTCTGTGGAAAAGCCTACCAACCACATAGGGGAATGGCGGCCTTCCAACACTTCTTCCCACTACCATTTATGAATTTTATTTCAACTTTGGCCAGTTTGAATTCCTAAAATGATCTACTATGGTCCAGACCTTAAACATCTCCCAAAGGCTCATGTGTTGAAACTCTTAGTCCTTATCTTGGTGATTTGGGAGGTAGTAGAAACCATAGCGGGAGGTCTTCTATTCCCTGGGAGAGTGGGACTCCAGCCCCTTCCTCTTTCTCCCTTTCATGTCCTGACCATGAGGTAAGCCACTTTGCTCTCCCACATGCTTCCAATCACAGGGTGGTGCCTCACCACTGCCCCAAACAAACGGGACCAATTGACCATTATTGATAAACCTTCCAAAACTATGAGAAAAATAAACATTCTCTCTTTATAAGTTAATTATCTCAGGTATTTGTTACAGTCACAGAAAACTAACACATTGATGCAGTTTATGTTGCATTATTTAACTATGAGTAAGTTTGGACATTATTTCATGAATTTGCTATGTTAGTTCTTCTGTGATACACTTATCTATAGCCTATGGCTGTTCATTTATCTCTCATGAGGTGTTAGCTTTTCATTGCTGTGACCAGAGTACCCAATATAAACGACTTAAAGGAACAAAGATTTATTTTTTGCTCACTGTTACAGAGGTTTCAGTCTAAGGTGGGCTGGCTCCATTGCTCTGGGTCTGAAATGAGGCAGAATATCATGGCAGAGGGCTGTGGCTCAGCACATAGCAGCAAGGATGCAGGGGATAGGGAAGGAAGGGTATCAGGGGAAGCTAATCCATTCAGGGCATAAACCCTGTGACCTACTTCCTCCAATAAGTCCTGCCTCCTCGTAGTCCATTCAGCTGTCAATGGGTTAATCAACTTGATTGATTATTCAACTAATGAGGTCAGAACCTTGATGATATATTCATTGACTGAAGTCTTACCTCTGTGCCCATGAGAATTCAGGGCACATTTCAGACTAATGCCATAACATAAACTAGTCATTTTTCTTTACAATCCTTCATTAATTTTTTTTTCCATTTTCTCATTTAATTTAAAATTTTCTGTCTTCCTTTGAAAGGAAGGATTCTTCCAGTTTCTATCATAAATACTTCTTTTAATTATAGTTAATTTGGTACACTTTAAATTCAACAGCAACCACTCCTTTCTCTTTCAAAACTGCTGGTGCATTATCTAAATATCATTAAATAATATTTTAGTGTTTAGGCATTTTTTCATTATATCTTCAGTTTCCATTTATTTTGAATTTGTTTACATTTAATGGTTCTCTATTTTACTTAATACATAGTAATATATTGTAGCCTTACAACATTCATATGTATTAGTCTTCCAATGTAGTTTTTTGAAAAAGGCTGTTTATAAATCTCTGTACTTTGAAAAAATTTTAGACATCAAAGAAGGTTCAGATATAATACAGTGTTTCCTTATACCATCACCCAGGGTTTCCAGTGAAAAAAATTTTGAAGACCATAGTATAATTGACAAAAGCAGGAAATTAACACTGACCCACCTTTATTAACTGATACACTGACTTTATTCACATTTTCACTGTGTACTCCAGTGATTGGTCCAATTCTTATTCAGGATCATGTATTGATTGCATTTATGTGTCTTATCTCCTCAGTCTCTGTCCAAATCAACTGCTCCTTATGTTTCATGAACTGACACTTTTGTCAAGTACTGATTGTTTTTTTTTTAGATGTCTCTAAATACATATTTGTCTAAAACTTTCTTGTGATTAAGTTCAGGTTCTGTACTTTGGACATAAGTGCTGTGAAGTGATGTCTACTCATATGAATGCAAGTCCTCAAGCAGAAAACGATACTGCTTTCCACATGCCATTCCTAATCACCTTTCATTACTTATTGGTATTTTCCAAGCTCAACCACCATAATTTTATTTTTACCCCTTTCTAATTAATACAATCTTGTGGGACAGTCCTTTGAGACTAAGCAGATACCTTCCTTGATTGTCATAATACTTTATTATTTTAACCTCCATTAATGATTCTTGGATGCAACAATTATTACTATACCATTTATCAAATGGCGGTATCTTTATCAGGGACTGTGGGCTTCTTAATTTTAATCTTCTCATTCAACAGCAACATGAAACAAAAACATTATCTGGGAATATTGTTTGTGGTGCGATTTTGTTAACTGGATTAAACCATGCCTATAAGTCATAATTCCTATTGTGAAAACTGTTATGGTTTGGAACTTTTGAAAGTGGTGCTATTGGCTGGAATCTTTAGTAGGTGGGCCTCAGGGAAGGGAAGTTAGGTAATTGGGCATGTGCCCTTTGAGGGGACACTGGAAATATGGACCATTTCTGTCCCTCTCTTTGCTTCTCAGTCCTCATGTGGGGAGAGTTTCTTGGCCACACTCATCTGTCATTATGTAGTGTCTTCTTTAGGCCCAAAGCAAAGGGGCCTAATTACCATAGACTGAAACCTCAAAAGACCAGTAAATCCTCAAAAAATCAATAAATCTTCCTTGATAAGGACAGTTTGGTATAAAAGATGATTTGGGAATCCAGAATTGTTTGAGGGAGTTGTAACTTTATTGCAATTTATATGTGTGGCAGATGAGTTACTCTCTGATTTGAATATTGAGTTTATGTACGAATCCTTAGGAAAAATGTTACTGGTGTCTTTTTTTCACCATAAAAGTGAAATTCTAGATTGAAAAATAACTAAAAATCTCATGTTCTGAAAAACTTTCTATTGTTCAAAAATATGTCAACCATTTTCCCTGTATCAACAATAGACTGTTAGATTAAAAAAAAAGTTATGAACTTTTAGATCTGTCATCTTTACAATTTACTTATGCGTTATTGGCTTAAAAAAATCTGCTAGGCAGCAATTGCCAGTCTGAAACTTAAATACACTTTTCAAATCTAATTGTTTGTCAGAACAACTATGCAAAAGTGTTATTTTTTGAACATCATCCAAAATCTTCTAAAATACATTTCTCCAAAAATTTAACTGATATAAAAGATAAGTATGATAGAAAAATAGAACAAAAAGGTATTCTATTCAGAAAGATAGAATAAAAAGGTATTTAGGCTGATAAAACAAGAGAAGAAACCATTGAAATAGTATGTTCTACCTCAAGTAGTCTTATCAGAAAAACAGCCCAAACACTTTTCTTTATGATCCCCTCTGTATAAAGTAATTCATTCTCATCACAATATTTTATAGTATATTTAAGTTTTTACTAATGTAAGTTCTTACTAATGCAACAAATGTGACAGTGCCTTACTTTTTTTAACAAAGTGATTTATATTCTGAATCCAAACTGATTTCTATTCTCAATAGTTGTTAATTCATTTCATTTGTCCATGCATCATGAATCAGACATGATGGTTTGTGTGTTAAACCCTTGATATTTTGGATTTGTTTGTTACAGGAGTGATAGCTCAGACTTCCTTGATTAATATAATGACTAAACTCTTCCCTCTGTATTGTATCAAATCTTAATACCCTTAGAATAATTATCCAGTTTGAGACTGCTGGATCAAAATGTGGACATTTTAAATTCTGCACATTGCTGACGTACTTTCAAACAAGAAGTGGAGGAATTCACAGTCACAAAGTCAACAAAAAATTGAGCATAAAATGTGTTTCATCCACCCAGGGATCTATGAAAGCCTCTTCCAAAAGAAAAGATTTAAAGTACATGTTCTCAAATATTTGGGTCTCAGAATTATGTTACACTCTTAAAACGACATGGAAAACCCACGGAGCCTCATTTAAATGACATGCGTCTATCCATATTGATCATTTAAGCAACTGACCTTGATTAATTTTTAAATCATCGTGTATTAATTACTTTAAAATGTTCAATACTCAAATATTAAATACTACGATAAATAACTTTTTATTAGAAACAACTATTTATCCAAAATGAGAAGTCATGGTGGGAGGGGTGGCACCCTTTGAACTTTGAGAACCTCTGCTGTCTCTGCCCTCAAAGAGGATGGCTGCATTCTCTTGAATGCTCTACCTTTTCTATTGGGCTATCCCATGCCAAGTAGCCTCAGGAAAATTCTGCTCTATATCTACGAGAGAATGAGCCTATATTCTGAGAGTACTTTTTAGATTGCTATAATTCACCCACAGAACTTTGAACTTGATATGGTTGTGTCCCCTGAGAATTCCTCATCTGAAATTCTGAGGATCAATGTGATAGTACTAGGAGATAGGGACTTGTGAGAGGGAGCTGGTGCTCTTTTAATGGGATTAGTGCTACAGGTGCGCTTTCTTCCTTTTTATGAGATAGAATGTAAAACTAATTCACCATCTGAACCAGAAAGCAGGTCCTCACCAGACTCACTTACTGCTGGCACCTGGTGTTGGATGTCTCAGCTCCAGAACTTCGAGAGATCAATGTCTATCCTTCATACATCATTTAATTTCTGGTATTTTGTTTTAGCAGCCCAAAAGAGCTAAGATCTGTTGATTTGATTAGCTAACAACTTGGTGCAATAACCAGCCTGTAATTAATATGAAAAAAAAATTTCAGAGATAAATTTAAAATAAATAAATTTTATTTATATAAAATATTAAATATATTACATATGTACATATGTGTATCTTTGTTCCCATCTATGTGTACATCTATGTATGTGTACGATAGTGATGCAAACTATTACATACAGCATTTAACACCCGCAGCTACACAGATGCCTTCCATTGTACAGGATCTTAACTCTAAAGAATATCTAAGGACAATTTGCCTTAGAAGACTAAAATTGTTGCATACCACACACTTTATGGCTTAAAACAATGGCCATTTATGGCTCCCATCTTTTTAAGTGAGAATCTGATACAGTATGCATGAGTTATCTACTGTAGAAAGAAATCAAAGCTGAGTTGAGTTCTCATCTGGATGCTCCAGGGATGATTTCCACTTCTTGCTGTTGGCAGAGCCTATTTCCTCTGGCTGCAAAACTGAGGTCCCCATGCCTGTATTGCTGTGAGACTGGAGCTCCCTGCAGTCCCCTGGGGCTGCTTTCCCTTCTACCTGGTCCTGTCCAGCCTCAAAGACAACATCAGGAATCTCCTTTCTTGAATCCTCCTCATTTCTATTTCTGCCACCAGATGAAGAGACATATCTGCTTTTAAAGGGCTCATGTGATTGGAATAATCCACACAGATAATCTATCTTTCTTACTGTCCCCTCTTCCCTATAGTTTACCTCATGACACCTATGGGTTTACTCACACTCAAAGAGGAGATGGTTATGCAGAATATGGAGAGTGGGATCATTGCCATCTTAGCTACAGACCCAGTGAGAGAATCTGGCAAATGTCACATGGTGCACCCTCTGTGTTGGACCCCGTGGTTCTCCTCTCATGTGCATGCCCTGGTGCAATCTCCTTCCCTAGAGGGAGTTATACCTACTGACTCTCTTATAGCAGTTAGAATATGGGAAATGGGATACAATGAACACTCAGTGAAAATTAGACATTGAATGAATGGTGACACAGACAAAGCTCACTGAAGGAACACCACTGTAAAGGAAAATGGATTCACAGAGTGGATGGTGGAGAGATCCTGGTCCTCATTCCACTCTTCACATTGGAAGGGTTTTTTATCACGTACTCACCTGTGCACCAGCTGAGCATCAAGAAGGGTATGGACACCCCAAGGCCAAAAGAAAAGATGTCACTGGAGTAAAAGTGTGAAAGTGTACTTGTTGGTGGAGAAGAGATAATAAGGTAAGTTTGGGAGTAGAAGTGATACTTAGGAATAAGGAAAATAGAAGGAGTGTAGGCATTATGAAAAGAGAGGTAGGTATACTTACTATTTTAGTTTTTAACCATCAACAAATGAAATTCCGGATGGCTATTCTTCACTAACAACATTCCTGTCAGTGCTGATCATGACTGAATTAGAGTCACAAATTTCTCTTGGACTTTATAAACATCAAATTAATAATAAAAAACTACACAGTGCTTTTATATTCATTTCCTAAGGCTTCTTGGAAATGTTGAGGAGAGTGGGTTGCTTTGAAAATTCATGTCGTGTGGTGAAATCTAGAATTAAACTCCTGACTTAAAATTGTATTTAATAAAAAAAAAATACAAGAGTAGCAGAGTTTCAGATATACTTGATTGTGTGTAAAAAAAAAAATCTATTTTATTTGCTTCTGTGTATCTCTGCCTTTGGAAACCTGACTTTTAAAAATTAAACACAGATTCCATACTATGAGACTATGCACAGTGTATTTTCTTTCTCCACTTCTTTGCTGTTATTGCTCCCCAGGGCCATCTTCATCTCTTCTCCAGTAAGCCAAACTCCCATTGCTGGCCAAGATATTGTAAGGGTCCGGCGAAACGTCGGAGGAAGAGACCACAAGAGACTGTCTTATGCAACAGCAGAAGGGAGGGTTTATTTGGAGACCAGCATGCTAGGGCCCAGAGCTCTCTATAGCAAAGAGAGATAGAGCCCTGAGAACAGCTTAAGCAGAGCTTATATACTTTCCTTGGAGAGGGCAGGGAGAGAAGTTACATTTTGTAGTTTGGCAGTTGGGGACAGCTCATTCTGGGAACAAGATTAGCAAACAGTGTTTTGTTAAGCATATAGAAAAACGGAGTGACAAGTACCTATTTTATTAACCTTTCAATATGATATGTCAAAATTTACCACCTTTCCGTGTTATTGCTTAACTTCATTGCTCTATTCATTTTTACAATCTTCCACCAAACCCTCCCCTTTTTGTATTTTTATAGTTCTTCTCTCCAGAGGCCACTTTTTTCTCTTCTTAGGTCTTGTATTGAATCTTTAGTTTGGAAAAAAAAAAAAACACATTTCTTTCTTTTTCTCAATCAAGAGTCAGCTGGAAATTTTATATAAATTTTCAGTGGTTGTCTTCTACTTAAGAACATGGCTAAGCCTTCTTGGCCTCAGACTTTTAGGGTTATACGTTTCCTTGGCTGTAAACCCATTAGAGTAGGACCTCATTCTCATTACCATACCCCTTTCCAGATACCCTATTTTCTCATAATGCTGTAACCTCCCCAAGGCTTCATACAGGGTCTATGCAATATTTATATTCACAAGGTCTGATGGTTTTAGATTAGGGGACATTCCAAAATATTTGTTGACATGTAGCTGAATAAAACTGATGTTTTCAAAGAAACTATTAAATTCTAAGAGATTACAGAAACTTTGGAAGATATTCCCAGGCAAGGGACAAATGTCAGAGGGGCAAGTGGATTCATTCTATTTTTTTTGTAATGTTTTTCCACATAACGCCCCATCTCCCACCCAAGCAAGATAACACAGATGTTTATAGTTCTATTTAAAAGGAGGATAAGTTGGTGAAGACCACAGACTTGTTTTAAAATGTGTATCTATTATGTAGACATTAGAAAGCCCATGGACACAATAGCATCTTTCAGTTAAGCCAGATCATTGTCTGTTTTGCAGACAACTCTCCTGGACTGTGACTATGAAAAGGGGGATCACGGGAAGAGGTCCCTTTTTGGTTTAGTGTGCTTTAGAATGTCAGTGTATTAATCTTATGCTCAATTCAGGCAATGGCTAATACAGTCCTCTCATGGTAATTTCCGTCTTCTTATTGACCCAAAATGTCAGTCCCCATACCTGATGTTGTTGATTTAACTTGACTTGGAGGTGAATGTTAACTTCAGGGGAGCCGGATTGTTTTGCAATGGTGCCATATTATGAAAGGCAACTGGAAAAAAATAGTCATGGAAGAGCTCAGGATAAGTCTTGGAAAGGAGAGAGGTGACTGGTGAAGGGGAGAGAGAGAGAGAGAGAGAGAGAGAGAGAGAGAGATATTTCATACATATATGTGCTCATGGTTCAGACATTCTGGCATTTATACAAGAAAGGAAAATCAAAGTTCTATGTATGCAACTTGTTAAGAACAGAATGATCCTTATGGTAAAGTAATATGAACACAAATATTTAAACAGAAAACTCTAGGGTAAACAAATACACACATGGTTTTGTTTCCAGATGTCTCAAAAGTAAATTTGTCTCAGAGTTTAATCAAAAGAGGAGCTGAATAATACAAACTATTAAAATCCCATAATGGGTTATAAATTAGAAGTAAATCAAGATATCTATTAGTCTATCTTTCTATAAAATTAATCATAATTGTGTGGTACTTTGACTCATAATGTACATAGCAAATTATAAGAAAAATATTTTAAGGAGAAAGTCTCTCCACTGTGAATATCAAAAGGACAATGTACAGTGCATATTTCGAGGAAAAAAATCGTCATTATTTACATATTTCATGTGCTACCTTAAGATTGGGACTTTCTTTGGAGAGGGAAATAAGGTCATTTGCAACCTAGAGTAAAAGAAAACAAACAAACAAAAAAACAAGCCACCCGAAAAACTTTGGAAGCAAAGAAACCAATCACTTTTGGGGTTTATCAAAGATTGTGCATTCTTCATTCTTCAGGGAGCATGCGTTTTTCATTTGGGCTGGCTCAGGAAATTGAAATGATACTTCTAAAAAACAAATATGATACTCCATAGTACAGGTTTCTCCTATCCTTGAGCCAGTGAGAAAACAATGCAGTTTAAAGAAAAGCTCAGCCATGAGAAAGAACTATGAAAAGGCAGGAAGAATTGGTTGAGTAAATATCTAGGAGCAGTTATTTGTATACTCAATAGCCAAGTTCTAAATGCAAAATCCATGAAAATGGGTTAAAAGAATTTAGTTCTGAACACTAGAAGAGAAGCAATTGATAGTTTTGCACAGAGAAATGATGATACAAATAATAAGTTTTGTAATAATTATGAATATGGACACATTCTTAATAAAATAATGATTTACTGATAGCAGATGAAAGTAGTTCACTATGAATAATAATATATGAAGCGATAATATTTTCAAGTAATGTTTTAATAAATCGGTAGAATTAAGAGAATCCTAAATTCTGGTGATACTTATTGAGGGTACAAAACAAGTATAGAGTTATAGCTTTTGTTCAAATAATTTCACTAAATTAATATCCACAGAAGTGTATAGTGTAGGTTATTACACATATCAATTGTTCTTCAGAATCAGAAGACCAGAGGACACTAGCGAAATCCTGAGCACTGGGAGTGTGATTTGCATGTGTGAGCATAATCCACGTGTGAGGTCCTTTGAGTGAAGGACAGGGGAACATGGGTGAGAATAGAAGAGAGAATAGATATGTTCAAGGAAATGCAGAAGATTTGATACTTCTGGAAGAAATAAACATTAGCAGTCCTCAAAGATACTCCTCCCATCTGTTATCCTACTAGAACACCCAGGTTTTAGCTGGATCTGTGATTGTCTACAACAGACTGCATTTTCTAGTCTTGTAGATAATGAAGTGTAACCACAAGACCCTTGAGTGTCCAAATGGGTGTGAGAAGGAATCACTAGTTATACACTACACTTAAAGGGCAAATAAGCTGCTTTCCGTTCCTTCCTTGCCCTCTCCTGTGTGCTGTGGTGCACACCTGAAGCAATTGCACACTGGAGCAATCTTGAATCATTTGGTTCATCCTAAAGATTGCTCAACATCCTGGGTCAGAAGGAACCAGTCATTTGATGATTATGTGAAGGATAACTACCATGTTCCCCTGGACTATATGTCAAAAAGGATATGAAAGAAAGGTAACTTTCTGTGCAGTTTAAACCACTATGAATTTGGGCTTCTGTTATAACACTATATGACTTTCTTTTTAATTACTTTAGCCTTTATATATTAAGTTTTCCCTGTATATGGTCCCTCTCATAAATCTATGGATCTCTAGAGGACCAAAGCCATGAATAGAAGACTGACATTGAGATCTATAGGCAGAATTTGCATTTTCTAATTGCATGTTGCATGTTGACAATAATGCAAAGATGTAAAGAGAGAGTAAGGGAAAGACAAGACAAAAAGTCCTTAAGAATTGTCAACTCTGTCTTTAAACTATTGTTGGGCAATCCTCTCTGTGTGACCACAGAGATTCATGGTGAATATCTAGTGATGAAAATTAGGGAATTATTGACAATACCTGAGGCTGGGTGTGGCCACTATAACATCTGAAACAAGGGAGGCAGGAAGGAAGTTTCAAATGACAGGCAGATTGGACCTAGAAGGAGGTCAATGCTTCAGGTGGACTGTGAAAATACAGGATTAGCTAAACTTCCATAATTAAATACTAAAGAGGTAAGAGTAGGCACACAGGGAGGAATCTTTCAGAATCTCCAGAATTTTTTAACATAAAAAAATGAGAAAAGCATATCCTGAAGTCAAAGGAATCTTTTTTTTTTATTGTTGGTTGTTCAAAACATTACATAGTTCTTGACATATCATATTTCACATTTTGATTCAAGTGGGTTATGAACTTCCATTTTTACCCCGTATACAGATTGCAGAATCACATCAGTTACACTTCCACTGATTTACACATTGCCATACTAGTGTCTGTTGTATTCTGCTGCCTTTCCTATCCTCTACTATCCCCCCTCCCCTCCCCTCCCCTCCCCTCTTCTCTCTCTACCCCCTCTACTGTAATTCATTTCTCCCCCTTGTATTATTTTTCCCTTTCCCCTCACTTCCTCTTGTATGTAATTTTGTATAACCATGAGGGTCTCCTTCCATTTCCATGTAATTTCCCTTCCCTCTCGCTTTCCCTCCCACCTCTTATCCCTGTTTAATGTTAATCTTCTTCTCATGCTCTTCGTCCCTACTCTGTTCTTAGTTACTCTCCTTATATCAAAGAAGACATTTGGCATTTGTTTTTTAGGGATTGGCTGGCTTCACTTAGCATAATCTGCTCTAATGCCATCCATTTCCCTCCAAATTCTATGATTTTGTCATTTTTCAATGCAGAGTAATACTCCATTGTGTATAGATGCCACATTTTTTTTTATCCATTCATCTATTGAAGGGCATCTAGGTTGCTTCCACAGTCTTGCTATTGTGAATTGTGCTGCTATGAACATCGATGTAGCAGTGTCCCTGTAGCATGCTCTTTTTAGGTCTTTAGGGAATAGACCCAGAAGGGGAATAGCTGGGTCAAATGGTGGTTCCATTCCCAGCTTTCCAAGAAATCTCCATACTGCTTTCCAAATTGGCTGCACCAATTTGCAGTCCCACCAACAATGAGCAAGTGTACCCTTTTCCCCACATCCTCACCAGCACTTGTTGTTGTTTGAATTCCTAATGGCTGCCAATCTTACTGGAGTGAGATGGTATCTTAGGATGGTTTTGATTTGCATTTCTCTGACTGCTAGCAATGCTGAGGATTTTTTCATGTGCTTGTTGATTGATAGTATGTCCTCCTCTGAGAATTGTCTGTTCAGGTCCTTGGCCCTTCTGTTGATTGGGTTATTTGTTATCTTATTGTCTAATTTTTTGAGTTCTTTGTATACTCTGGATATTAGGGCTCTATCTGAAGTGTGAGGAGTAAAGATTTGTTCCCAGGACGTAGGCTCCCTATTTACCTCTCTTTTTTTTTTTTATTGATTGTTCAAAACATTACAGAGCTCATGATATATCATCTTTCATACATTAGACTCAATTGGGTTTTGAACTCCCATTTTTACCCCAAATAGAGATTGCAGAATCACATCTGTTACATACTCACATTATTACATAATGGCATATTAGTGACTGTTGTATTCTGCTACCTTTTGTTTCTTTTGCTGAGAAAAAACTTTTTAGTAAGTCCCATTTGTTGATTCTAGTTATTAACTCTTGTGCTATGGGTGTCCTATTGAGGAATTTGGGGCCCGACCCCACAGTATGTAGATCGTAGACAACTTTTTCTTCTATCAGACACTGTGTCTCTGATTTGATATCAAGCTCCTTGATCCATTTTGAGTTAACTTTTGTGCATGGTGAGAGAAAGGGATTCAGTTTCATTTTGATGCATATGGATTTCCAGTTTTCCCAGCACCATTTGTTGAAGATGATATCCTTCCTCCATTGCATGCTTTTAGCCCCTTTATCAAATATAAGATAGTTGTAGTTTTGTGGATTGGTTTCCGTGTCCTCTATTCTGTACCATTGGTCCACCCGCCTGTTTTGGTACCAGTACCATGCTGTTTTTGTTACTATTGCTCTGTAGTATAGTTTGAAGTCTGGTATTGCTATACCGCCTGATTCACATTTCCTGCTTAGCATTGTTTTTGCTATTCTGGGTCTTTTGTTTTTCCATATGAATTTCATAATTGCTTTATCTATTTCTACAATAAATGCCATTAGGATTTTGATTGGCATTGCATTAAAACTATAGAGAACTTTTGGTAATATCGCCATTTTGATGATGTTAGTTCTGCCTATCCATGAACAGGGTATATTTTTCCATCTTCTAAGATCTTCTTCTATTTCTCTCTTTAGGGTTCTGTAGTTTTCATTGTATAAGTCTTTCACCTCTTTTGTTAGGTTGATTCCCAAGTATTTTATTTTTTTTGAGGATATTGTGAATGGAGTGTTTTTCCTCATTTCCATTTCAGAGGATCTGTCCCTGATATACAGGAATGTCTTTGATTTATGGGTGTTGATTTTATATCCTGCCACTTTGCTAAATTCATTTATTAGCTCTAATAGTTTCTTTGTAGACCCTTTTGGGTCTGCTAGGTATAGAATTATGTCACCTGCAAATAGTGATAATTTAAGTTCCTCTTTTCCTATTTTTATGCCTTTAATTTCTTTCGTCTGTCTAATTGCTCTGGCCAGTGTTTCGAGAACTATGTTGAACAGCAGTGGTGAGAGAGGGCATCCCTGTCTTGTTCCAGATTTTAGAGGGAATGTCTTCAATTTTTCTCCAATCAGAATGATGCTAGCCTGAGGCTTAGCATAGATTGCTTTTACAATGTTGAGGTATGTTCCTGTTATCCCTAGTTTTTCTAGAGTTTTGAACATAAAGGGATGCTGTACTTTGTCGAATACTTTTTCTGCATCTATCGATTTTAAGTCTATTGATGTGAATAACATTTATTGATTTCCGTATATTGAACCAGCCTTGCATCCCAGGGATGAATCCTACTTGATCATGATGCACAATTTTTTTTGATATGTTTTTGAATCCGATTCGCCAGAATGTTATTGAGGATTTTTGCATCTAGGTTCATTAGAAATATTGGTCTGTAGTTTTCGTTCTTTGAAGTGTCTTTGTCTGGTTTAGGAATCAGGGTGATGTTGGCCTCGTAGAATGAATTTGGAAGTTCTCCCTCTTTTTCTATTTCCTGAAATAGCTTGAAAAGTATTGGTGTTAGTTCCTCTTTAAAGGTTTTGTAAAATTCTGCTGTATACCCATCCGGTCCTGGGCTTTTCTTAGTTGGTAGTCTTTTGATGGTTTCTTCTATTTCTTCAATTGATATTGGTCTGTTTAGGTTGTCTGTATCCTCCTGACTCAATCTGGGCAGATTATATGACTTATGAAATTTATCGATGCCTTCACTATCTTCTATTTTATTGGAGTATAAGGATTCAAAATAATTTCTGATTATCTTCTGTATTTCTGAAGTGTCTGTTGTGATATTGCCTTTTTCATCCCGTATGCTAGTAGTTTGAGTTCTCTCTCTTCTTCTCTTCGTTAGCATGGCTAAGGGTCTGTCGATTTTATTTATTTTTTCAAAGAACCAACTTTTAGTTTTGTCAATTTTTTCAATTGTTTCTTTTGTTTCGATTTCATTAATTTCAGTTCTGATTTTAATTATTTCTTGACTTCTACTTCTTTTGCTGTTGTTTTGCTCTTCTTTTTCTAGGATTTTGAGATGAAGTATGAGATCATTTATTTGTTGTTTTTTTTCTTTTTTTAAGGAATGAACTCCAAGCAATGAATTTTCCTCTTAGAACTGCTTTCAATGTGTCCCATAGATTCCGATATGTTGTGTCTGTGTTTTCATTTATTTCTAAGAATTTTTTAATTTCCTCCTTGATGTCTTCTATAACCCATTGATCATTCAGTAACCTATTGTTCATTCTCCAAGTGATACATGTTTTTTCCTTCCTTCTTTTATCTTTGATTTTCAGTTTCATTCCATTATGATCAGATAAGATGCATGGTATTATCTCTACTCCTTTATATTGTCTAAGAGTTGCCCTGTGACATAATATATGATCTATTTTTGAGAAGGATCCATGTGCTGCTGATAAAAAAGTGTAACTGCTTGATGTTGGGTGGTATAATCTATATATGTCAATTGAGTCTAGGTTGTTAATTGTGTTATTGAGTTCTATAGTTTCCTTATTCAACTTTTGTTTGGAAGATCTGTCCAGTGGTGAGAGAGGTGTGTTGAAGTCTCCCATGATTATTGTATGGTGGTCTATTAGACTCTTGAACTTGAGAAGAGTTTGCTTGATAAACATAGCTGCACCGTTGTTTGGGGCATATATATTTATTATTGTTATGTCTTGTTGGTGTATGGTTCCCTTGAGCAGTATGTAGTGTCCCTCTTTATCCCTTTTGATTAACTTTGGCTTGAAATCTATTTTATTTGATATGAATATTGACACTCCTGCTTGTTTCCGAAGTCCATATGAGTGATATGATTTTCCCCAACCTTTCACCTTCAGTCTATGTATGTCTTTTCCTATCAAATGTGTCTCCTGTAGGCAGCATATTGTTGGGTCTTGTTTTGTGATCCATTCTACTAGCCTGTGTCTCTTAATTGATAACTTTAAGCCATTGACATTTAGGGTTATTATTGAGATATGGTTTGTTCTTCCAGCCATATTTGTTTATTTATGGTACTAAACATGGTTTGTTTTCCTCTTTGATTATTTTCCCCCCTTTACTGTCCTACCTCTCACTGTTGGTTTTCATTGTTGTTTTCCATTTCCTCTTCCTGAAATGTTTTGCCAAGGATGTTTTGAAGAGTTGGTTTTCTAGCTGCAAATTCTTTTAACTTTTGTTTATCGTGGAAGGTTTTAATATCATCTTCCATCCTGAAGCTTAATTTCACCGGATACATGATTCTTGGTTGGAACCCATTTTCTTTCAGAGTTTGAAATATGTTATTCCAGGATCTCCTAGCTTTCAGAGTCTGTGTTGAAAGATCAGCTGTTATCCTGATTGGTTTACCCCTAAATGTAATCTGCTTCCTTTCTCTTGTAGCTTTTAAAATTATCTCCTTATTCTGTATGCTGGGCATCTTCATTATAATGTGTCTAGGTGTGGATCTCTTATGATTTTGCACATTCGGTGTCCTGTAGGCTTCTAGGATTTGGGATTCTGTCTCATTCTTCAAGTCTGGGAACTTTTCTCGTATTATTTCATTGAAGAGATTGCTCATTCCTTTGGCTTGGACCTCTATACCTTCCTGTATCCCAATGACTCTTAAGTTTGGTCTCTATGTTGTCCCATATTTCTTGAATGTTCTGCTCATGGTTCCTTAACAGTCTTTCTGAGCTGTCTATGTTCTTTTCAAGTTGAAATACTTTGTCTTCATTGTCTGATGTTCTATCTTCTAAGTGTGCTACTCTGCTGGTAGTATTCTCAATTGAGTTTTTAAGTTGGTTTATTGCTTCTTGCATTTCTAGGATTTCTGTTTGTTTGTTTTTTATTACCTCTATCTCCCTGTATAGTTGCTCTTTTGCTTCTTGGATTTGTTTATGTAATTCATTGTCAAAGTGATCTTTCATTGACTGATTTTGCTGTCTAATGTCTTCCTTATGACTCCAGATCATCTGAAGCGTGTATATCCTGAATTCTTTATCTGACATTCCATCTACTGCAGCTATTACCTCTTCTAAAGTTGAGTTGACCTGCATTGCTTGTGGTCCTTTCTTTCCTTGTTGTTTCATACTGCTCGCGTTTCTTTCCGCTTGGTGAAACTGTTGCGTTTTTGAAATTTTCCCCCTATATATTTATATTACTCTTGTATAGTTGAAAAGTCTCCCTTGCAGGGCGGGCAGCCGCTGTGCTCCTCCTCCAGTTGGTGTGACGTGTCTACCACGCCCGTGGACCCCTGGGGCTGTTCTGTCTGTTGGTCGCAGGTCTGCCTACCTTGCAGGCGCGGGCGGTGGCTCTGCTCTGCCCTTACACCAATTGGGGTGACGTGTCTACCACGCCGGGGGGTCGGTGGGCCTGTTCCGGGCGTGGGCGGCGGCTCTGCTCTACCCCTACTCCAATTGGTGTAACGTAACTACCATGCCGGTGGGCCACTGGGCCTGTTCAGGGTGCGGGCAGTGGCTCTGCTCTGCCCCTACTCCAATTGGGGTGACGTGACTACCACACCGGCGGGCCTCTGGGCCTGTTGTGCTGGTCGGTCGCAGGTCTGCTAACCTTGCAGGCGTGGGTGGCGGCTCTGCTCTGCCCCTTCTCCAATTGAGGTCACGTGACTACCACGCCCGCGGGTCATTGGGTCTGTTCCAGGCGCGGGCGGCAGCTCTGCTCTGCCCCTACTCCAATTGGTGTGACATGTCTACCACGCCGGCAGGCCACTGGGCCTGTCCCGCCGGTCGGTCGCAGGTCTGCCTACCTTGCGGGCTCGGGCGGCGGCTCTGCTCAGCCCCCACTGCAGTTGGGGTGAAGCGATACCATGCCAGCAGGTCACTAGGCCTGTTCCGGGTGCGGGCGGCGGCTCTGCTCTGCCCCTACTCCAATTAGTGAGACGTGTCTAGCACGCCGGCGGGTCGCTAGGCCTGTTCCGGGCGCAGGCGGCAGGTCTGCTCTGCCCCTACTCCAATTGGTGTGACGTGTCTACCACGCTGGCAGGCCGCTGGGCCTGTCCCACTGGTCGGTCGCAGGTCTGCCTACCTTGCGGGCTCAGGCGGCGGCTCTTCTCAGCCCCTACTGCAGTTGGGGTGAAGTGATAGCATGCTGGCGGGTCGCTAGGCCTGTTCCGGGCGCGGGTGGTGGCCTTGCTCTGCCCCTACTCCAATTGGTGTGACGTGTCTACCACGCCAGCAGGGCACTGGGCCTGTCCCGCTGGTCGGTCGCAGGTCTGCCTACCTTGCGGGCTTGGGCGGCAGTTCTGCTCGGCCCCCACTGCAGTTGAGGTGAAGCGATACCACGCCGGCGGGTCACTAGGCCCACTCCGGGCATGGGCGGCAGCGCTGCTCTGCCCCTACTCCCATTGGTGTGACGTGTCTACCAAGCTGGCAGGCCTCTGGGCCCGTTCCGCCAATCAGCCGATGGTCTGCCTACCTTGCGGGCTCGGGTGGCAGCTCTGCTCATCCCCCACCGCAGTTGGGGTGAAGTGATACCACACCAGCGGGTCGCTGGGGCTGTTCTGGACGCGGGCTGCAGCTCTGCTCTACTCCTCTGGCCCCCACAGCACTCTGCAGGATCCGGACCGAGAAGCAGTCTCCGTGGGTTCCTCAGCCCTGTGTCAGAGCAGCTCTGGGAGCCAGAACTCGGCCGCTCTGGGCTCCGTGCATGCTCTGATAGGAGCAGGCTCCAAGAAGCAGCCTCTGCAGGCTCCTTAGCCCTGGGCCAGAGCAGTTCCGGGAGCCAGAATTCGGCTGCCCCAGGCTCTGTGTATGTTCTGATAGGAGCAGGCCCCAAGAAGCGGTTTCCGCGGGTTCTTCAGCCCTGGGCCAGAGCAGTTCCAGGAGCCAGAACTCGGCCGCTCTGGGCTCCGTGCATGCTCTGATAGGAGCAGGCTCCAAGAAGCAGCCTCCACGGGCTCCTTAGCCCTGGGCCAGAGCAGTTCCGGGAGCCAGAATTCAGCCGCCCCGGGCTCCGTGTATGTTCTGATAGGAGCAGGCCCCAAGAAGCAGTTTCCGCGGGTTCTTTAGCACTGCCCCTGCGTAATTTGTCTGCGAGACGCAGGTGAATGGCAGCCTGAAATTACCTGTTCTATGGTTGAATGATCTGCGATCATTCAAAAACAGGGATGATGACGTCAACTCTCCAAGATGGTGGCCGCTGGCTTCCTCTGTGGTCTGACCGGTGGAGAACCGAACTGGACCGCTTCCTTCCCCCATCTCAAACCCAGAATTCAGCACTGTGTACAGTGATTGCGCAGCTGGCAGGAGCCCACAGAATCCGCAGCGCTGTATCTTTGCGTTGCTATCTCTTGCTTCCCTGCGTGTGCCGCAGATTCTAGCCACGGGGCGATTTGCTGAATAAGCGGCGTGACCCTCCGTGTGGACAAATTGCTCACGTTTGAGCCCCTGTCGCTGATTCTCATGCGATGAAAATCCTTCCAGTAGGTTTTGGAGCACCCCAGTTTTGCTAGAAATTCCTAACGAGATAGTTTTTAGCTGTTCTAACTCATTATTCTTCCGAACAGTGACGCGGTACACGGGAGTGATGCACTCCCTTCGCCGCCATCTTCTGTGAATCTAGTCAAAGGAATCTTGAGGAATTTGGTGTCACATGATCAGGGGAGAGTTCTGGGAAAGAAAGAGTAGTACAAAGACAAAGAAGTGGAAAGGAGTCTTGGACAGGCCAGTAAGTTCACAAACTCTTACCTTTATGGAAATGAACTGTCTCCCAGTGACTGGTTTCTAAAGCACATTCTCCAGTAGAAAGGAGCAGGGGTCCTTGGAGAAATGGGTTGGAGGAGGATAACACCAGACAGCACTGAGTGCCTTCCGGTCAGTGAAGAGCCACTTAAAAATAAAAATAAAGCTAATAAAACAGAAAGTGAAGCTTGTCAAGTCTGAAGGACAAGAAACAACCTGAACAAGATTTCAATGAGGTGTCCAGAGAATTTGGGCAATACAATATTTATAGCTCAATATTCCCCAATAAAAATAATGAGTCTTTGATGATATAAAGAATAAATGAATATATATATATATATATATATATATATATATATATATATATATATGACAAGAGTGTTCATTCTGTTTACAGATGGATTCTGTTTAATAAAAGTATTTAATAGAAGTAAAAAGAAAGGGAAATGAAAATACTATTAGAACCCAAGAGTAATAATTGCTGCAGCCAAGATCCAGAAAGTCATGTTAAAATAACTAGTAGGCTAAATTTTAAGGGTAAAAGAATATTTTTATTTTCAAATTATTTTCCCCAAAATTTGGTTTTCATATAAGCAGGGGACACTTTGAAACTCCTCCTTCCAGGAGGTGAGGTTTGGTGGTCTGTTTTATTGACTATACCACAGCCAAGGGGAAAATGTGACTTTACATTGGACCTGGCAGACACTATCTTGACAGGTGACCAAGACCAACCAGCATCACCCATCCTAAGACATATTGATATCACATGCTGTGCCCCTGACATGTGATGTGGAGAGCATATTTTGCAGTGTTCTTTCCAGATGCTGAATGACCTGTCTCATCACAGGAAAAATACAAAACAAAACAAAATATCTGACGGCATTCTTCCAAGATATTAAAATTATAATAAGAAAAAAAGAAAGATTCAGAAACTGTCCTTGATTATGGAAGTCCAAGAGAAAAAAAAATGACAAATGCAATGTGACATCCTGGTTTGAATCCTGGAAGAGAAAAAGAATATTAGCAAGAAATCTGGAGGCATCTGAATAAAGCCAACAGTTTAGATAAGAATGTTGTGTCAATATTCGATTCTTACTTTTAATCATTGTACCATGAACATAAGCTGTTACATGAGCAGAAGATGTATAAAGTGTATACAGGAAATTTCTTTATGGTCTTTGCAGTTATTTTGTAAGTCTAAAATGAATTTAAGTTGAAAATTTATAAAATAAACCCACTTTAAAAAAATACCTAAAAAAACTTTGGTTAAGTGCATAGTCTTTCTACACTAAATAAATTTTGAATATCTATTTATAAATTATATGTAGAAAGGTGATAGAACAGATTTGAAAGAACACAAATTATGCATGGTGTTTTGAACAGTATCTAATTAAGGTGTATACAGAAGATGCAAGGAAAAGTCAAAAGATATGTAGAAAGATAAATATTATCTTGAATGAGTAGTAACAAGTGATTAGAGGCCAAAAAATAATTACACACAAGCACGAACAAATTTAATTAAAATGAACCTGATGGATATTTTGTTGCCTTATTGCAAGCTAAATGCACACAGAGGGATTTATTAAATGTTAACGCAAGTTCTAAAGAAGATACTACAGTCACATGGAAAATAAAAAATATAAGAAAAAGAGAAGGAAATGGAAATAAAGAGGGAAACATCACAGAGTAATTCTAGGAAGGGATATTTTCATTTTTGTTCATGATGGCACATGGTCTACAGTGCTAATCACAGTAGGAGACCTCAGTCTGTGAAGTTGATGTTCTTGACTGGAGACTGTAGCCATGAATGTACCCACCATGTCACTGAGTACTGAGGTGATGCATTTGGCTTTATCATAACCTTCAAAGCAGGGATGGTAGTAGAATGACTGTCCATGATTCAGTGACTCCTTAATATCTGGGGGGACGGGTTCCTGATCCTCAAGAATTCCAAGGTCTAGAGATGCTCAATCCCTTTATATAGTCCCTTACATTTTCAAGACCTAGGCTTATCCTTATATTTTAAATGATTGATAGAGTACTTTAATACTGAACACGGCATCAATGACAGGTTAAGATTGTTACACTCTGTTGTTCAGAGACCAACAACCAGGACAAATGTATTTTTGATCTGCAGGTGTGGAATCTGCAGATTCACTGATAACGTGGATAACATGTGACTTCACTGTTACTCCCATTAGAACTGACAGAGTCATCACAACTCTGCTGAAGAGCATCTTTGGCCACTTGAACTCTGCAGACAGTACAGGAGCAAGGGCTCACAGCATGCTTGGCACATCTGCCTTGATCTCTCACACTTCAACAAAGGTCATGTCAAAGTGACTGCATCACTGGTCCCAAGAGGATAAGAGACACCTGGAACAGACACAGTCTTTTGCTCCAGCTTGTGGCCAAGCCCCGAGGAGCCCACCGAAATCATCCAAAGCCCAGCCAACCTGCACATATTAAGGAGAATATTATTATTAAATTTAGCTACAGTTTTGTGCTTCTTTGTAATGCACTTTTGACAGATATAACCCACCTCTCTCCCTTCTCAGGATTTTCAGCCTGCAGTACAGTAAACTCTGGGGTGGGTAGAGGGTGGTTTAGAGCTTTGCTATATCAGTTTGCTTTTTCATATGTTGCAAAGTACCTTTTGGTTACTGAATGGGGACTGTATGGATGACAGTGACTGAGAGTGATTTCAGTCCTCAGTGAATATAATTGCCACAGGGCCAGCAAGCACATATTATAAATGGGCAGTGGGAGATAAAAACTGAAAGCCCTCAAACAATAAAAAAACACTCTTTTATGATTTCATTAGTTATTTTTCATTGACTTGTTAGATGCTTATCATTGGATGAATCACACAGTTCTATCCCAAATAGAAACTATTATTATGAAATTAATTCAGTGTTCTTATATAATCATTTTGAGATTGTTTCTAACTCTACAAAACAAAACTTCAAAATTACCTTTAATACCTTTCATATTAATTTTCCTAAAGGTTTTTTAAACTTTAAAGTAGATAAGATTCATTTCATTAATATCAAATATTTTTAATGATAGCTAAAATTAAGAACCAAGTGAACTTAACATAATTTTATCTCTGAATTGACCCTGAATACTGATTTCTTTTAGGATGTCATCCCCAAATAAAATAACTATGGAAAATTTTATCTTGTTCTGTGAGATCAAATGGAGTTTTGGCAGTGCAAGGAAAAATCATACTCTATTGGACAAACTCAATAAATCTCTCGTTCCTTATACCATACAAAAGCAAATATTTCACTTTTTTTGTTTTGCTTATAGCATTGAAGAATTCTCTTCTTAGCATGCTTTCTTTTAAAATATCTGTTAAATATGTTTCCAATAGCTAAGTGCTTACAGTTATATCTATACCACTTGTGTCATTCTTTTCAAGGACATTAGATGACTTTGGAAGAAAAACTCCATTGACTCATGTTTAGCTCTGGTGCACAGAACTCAGTGCTTTAGTAAATATTGAATGCAAAGCTAAGTGGTTGGACATAATGAGTGGTTATGAATTTCTATTGCTTGTTCAGTCATTCTTTTCAATATAAATATAAAAGAAATATAACCACTTAAAAAAATTTATAACCAAATATAACCACAAGAAAAAAATTTTCGTAACCATTCTTTTCTCTGAAGAGGTACATGTAGGTATAGATATCATGTAACATGCTGAATACAGATGTTTTTCTATCTCACACATTTTATTCATACACCCAAGAAACAATACATATTAAGAATACATGAATCTATTCAAATGAATAGATTCAAATGATGTGATGGAAATGATATTTTTAGACATGATTGAGGGAATATAGTGCTTTTTAACTTGTTTATTCCATTGAAAAATATTCATCAGTTTATTTATTTATTAGATACTGGGATTGAATGAAGGGCATCTTTACCACTGGGTCTATCCCCAGTCCTTTTCATTTTTTATTTTGGGACAGTTGCCTGCGGTCTTGCTAGGTTGGTGGTCATTACCAATGGGAAATCGGGAAACAAATTTGATGATGACAGAATCAGTAAACATGCCCATCTTTGCTGTGTTAGATGTTCAAAAACACCACAGAGCTCCCTCTTCTAGGTGCTTTAAGAAGAGGTAAGCGTGTGGCAGTATTTGTAGAATGGCTGGTTTTAAGTTAAACTCTGCCCAGATCCTTAAGAATGTAGTGAGTGGAGCCTGAGTGGGGAGATTCCTTGGCCTCCCGGCTCTGCAGGCTGGCATTTTTTCTTGGGTTGTTCCATATGAGGTAATTCTGTGATCACAGACAAGCACTTGCCTTTGAGTTTTGCTTTTCCTGGCATTTATACTAGATGCTGCCTATTGGTACTAATAGAGTCATGCTAAGAAAATTTTTGGACCAAAAAATATTAATCCCTACTTTTTGTTTTCTATTGTCATTTCTTTTTTTTTTTCCCTTTGGGGTGTGAAGGAAATGTCAGTTTCAAAAAATCTCATTAAAATTCATTCTTGAAAGGTGTTTAACCAACAACAGAATAGGCAAATATATTCATAGGGGAATATATTTAAAATTGACTTTAGTTAGAGAAAGGGAATTTACTAGGAGGAGTAGTAATTTACTAGGAGAGAGAGAGAGAGAGAGAGAGAGAGAGAGAGAGAGAGAGAGAGAGAGAGAGAGAGAGAGAGAGAGAGAGAGAGAGAGAGAGAGAGAGAGAGGAGGAGAGAGAGAAAAGAAGAAGAAGAAGAAGAAGAAGAGGAGGAGGAGGAGGAGGAGGAGGAGGAGGGCGAGGAGGAGGAGGAGGAGGAGGAGGAGGAGAGAAGACGAGGGGAGGAGAGGAAGAAAGAGAAAGAGACCTGGGTTTGCTGAGCTGGGGTTCCTGGGAGGCAGGTTTCGAGATGCAGGAATCAGCAAGTGGGAAGGAGCTTATTGTGCTTTTGAGTTTCTTCCTATCACTTATGGCAAGAAAAAGAAGCTGAGTTCATTGGCAGAGGGAGAAGTTAAAGGTACAATGGGGACAGAAGATCTGTCCATTCCCCCAAGTAACTGGGGACTACAATGGCCTGAAGGAGTTTCCCCTGTTGGATGAAATGGCTGGGCTTTTGTATTCCTGCTTCATAAATATTTGGATAAGGGTCAGTCCATGGCAATCAAGCTCTTGGAATAGTCACTATTAGCAATCCTTAAAGCATCTCTTAGCTGAAGTCTCGTTGTTCCCAGCATCTCTGGAAATAACCTTCCTGGCAGGGTTGGGGGGGGGGTTGGTTTCCTGAATAGATCTGCGGCAGTGTATTCCACCTCAAGCATACAGTTTATTCTTTTTGTGTCCCAGTAAAGTTCAAAGACTTCAACACCTATTAAGAATGCAAAAATTATTGCAAATGATTGATGACTAAAGAAAATGAAATATGAAGTCCTGTGGCTGGATGATAGAAACAGGAATCAAGAGGGAATTCCAAGACAGCAGACTAACCAGGGAAATTTCTGAGCCTGAGTTCCTAAGGACACAATACCTTGTGGGAAGGTTAGAAAACCATAATCTCATTAAGATTCATTAAAATTCAAGCAAACTGTCACCCCTGAAAATGAGCATTTTTGTGTCATTGTCCACTTTCCAAGTGGATGATATTCAATACAAACTCGGTTCCTATGACTCTGAGCTTGGATTTTATCTCCTGGAAAGAACTATAATAAATTTGTTCATTGTTTATGTTAATTTATGCAGCTGTTCTTCTGATAATAATTAAAATTAGTGGTACATATTCAATTCTATTTTCTGGTGACTATCTTTCATCACTTGTTCCTGTGTTTTTTTTCATATGACAAAATACTCTTAGTTTCTGATACAATAAATTACGTTTTTTTTTTTTTTTTAAGGAAAATTCCTCTTGGAACATACTCTTTCTTCAAGTTACATTTGCAATTAAAAAAGGAATCCCAAATTAAGTCTACTGACTAATGAGTAGAAGCATCCTTGTGCATATGTGACTTTTAAAAGAACAGGATGAATATAGCTTTTAATTTTTAATCAGTGAAGTAAAACAAGTGGAAGTGGCTGCGTCAATATTTGTTACCTACACATTTCTTCATGTACAGTTCAGAATTCGATATCATAGTCAATAAATAGTGCTGCAATGAAATAATAAAAATTCACACTTAATTTTATTTTGGAAAATGACATTACATACATGTTTCCTTATCTCATATTTTGCAGTTATTACTTTGCTTAATCATTTTATCTATATTCTTGGAAGACAGTGTTGCTAAAAAGGTTTTTGGCAGGAAATTATTGTCAACATTTCCATAGAAAGATATTGCATCATGCAATTTATGAACTTCATGTTTCAAAGGTTTAGAATCATTTTGGATTTCTTTGAAAATTTGTAAATACCTCTACTACTTTTAAGGACCTTTTAAATTTGTGAACGTATTAAACTACTTGTTTTAACTTTACAACTGAATGGTAAATAAACTACAGTAATTTGCCAATGTCAGTTTACCTTTAGCAATCTCTTTCATCTCTTGTTTCTTACTTCACAAGTCTGAAATATAGATGCTGTTGCTAAATAAAGATGCTCAACATTCTGAAATGACTTGTCTTTTCAAGATAAACACATATTTTCATGTATTTTTAACATTTAGAATAAGAACAAATAGAGGAAAAATGTGTTTATTTTGTGGAAAAGCCCAGAGTTATAGCATTTGGATCCTAGAAAGATTATTTCCTTCATGGATTTAATATCATAAATAATTAGTTAAGTTCTGTGCCACATTAAATCCAGAAAATGAATTGATTATTGGAGATAGAAGGGGTACTACATTGTTTTTGTTCTTTTTCTTGTTTTGTTTTGATTAGAATAAGTTGACTAATGTTTGCATATTGTTGTGAAAGTATATCATTACCAACATATTTCTACAAGAAGTTTGTCAAAATTGCAGAATATTGCACTAAAAAAATGTCTACATCACCTAAACGTGTTTTTGAAATGCAGATATTGATTCAGTAGTTTGGGATGGGGAAGGGGTTCTGCATTTATGGTAAGTGCCCTGATGATGTGGGTTTTGCTGGTCCTCACTTAGTAAGAAGTGTGGGAAGTAGAATTGGATATCCTCAGAGATATCTAATTCTTAATTTCTTATTATTTTTTCCCTTGATGTGCATCATGGACTACTTTTCCATGTGTGTGATATCCATGGGCCCTTCTCAAAATAATGTAACAAAATTTGCAAAATAAATAAGATTAAAAAATGAGGAATTTTATGGAAATACCAGTGGCAAACTATTAAAAAAAAAAGTGCTGTTTAGTAGTATATACGCTGCAGTACTGGCAATAAATAGCGAAGCTTAACAAAATATCTAGAAACAACCTCTGTAATTTTGAGGATGATTTTGAGATATCTGAAGCCATGTGTTAGGGTATAACAGTACTTGTTTTTTTTTTTTGTTTTTTGTTTTGTTTTATTTTGAGAAAGGGTCTGACACCACCATAGTTTGTTGTCTATGTTACTTACAGCAGAAATTACATATTTTAGTTAGTGGCTAATAAAGATGTTAATTTCTTCTCAGCAAGTGCTCCAAGGTCATAGCAGCAGTGAAATTTTATGACCTTTAACCGACAGAAACACCTTATTCCCTTTACATAACAATTTATGAATTACTAAGAATAGAAGGGAAAGGTCAGCCTATTTCATACGTTTTCATTAATGATCCTTCATTGCTGTGTCTTGTCTTAATTCATTTTTGTGAATATTTATTGCATACCTGTGTTGTTGTTAAAATATATAGCTGTTATAGTTGTAAAATCAGAAGAAATCAGAAAATACTTGAATTTTTGAAGTTTTGTTTAGTGGTAATTCATGTTTCAAGGATTATTTATAAAAATTTAGTCATGTGTCTGTATAAGTTTCCACTGTCGGAGTTCATATTATTAACAACAACAAAAGCAATGCTAATAAAACTGTAACATAAATTACAAAGACCTCCCAACAGAATTCCTTCCTCTGGGTGTGGCTGTAGTTGAAAGCACCCTTTCACATGTTACCTCCTAATTCTCCACATTAACCTTCCAGTGGGTCAGCTGGATTGTTAATGTCATCTCATAAGGGAGAGAGTTTGGATATTTTGTATTCTCTCAAATATCTGGTTGTGAAATTAGAACTTGGATGCAGGACACTTTTACATGTCTGTGTAGCCAGTTTTCTCTGCTAGCGATGGTTGTAGAACACAAATACAGAAGAGTTCTTGCTCTTACTAGACCCCTTTCTGATCAACATTGCCTATATTGATAAATTTGCATGGTGTCAGGGTCCTGCCCAACCTCAAAGGGAGCTGGAATTGTCAGAGGCAATGCCTTTTTAAATCCTCTAGAATATGATAGACTTGTGCTTTGGGAATTAAATTTACAGTTAATTTTAAAAAGTCACATTGTGCGGGCCTGACGGGGCCTGTTCCTTCTTTTAAGCTCCTTTTGTTCATCTCCTCCATCCTGGAAGAAACAACTCTTTAGCACAAGTTGAACAAAATGTCCTAGAATTAGAATCAGCCTGAGCATTTGGGATGCAAAAGCACTCCTTGTTTTATGCAAAGAGTGAAGAGATTTGAGAAATTAGCTTTGTGCTTATTTGAGTCTTTCTTAATGTCATTCAAAAAAGTTTTATAATTTTCTCTGTAGAGTTCTTGCTCATCTTTAAATTCATTCCTCGCCTTTTTGTCTTGCTGTTATTGGGTACACTATGTGCTGTTTTTCCTTTCTTTTCTTTTTATATTTCATCATTAGGGCAGTTTCGTTCTGTCTCAAGTTTTTAAAAGATATTTTGTTTTGTTGTGTTTCATTTTTCATCATAACAGCATTCCATTCAGAATTCCTGGTGTGAGAAGATAATGGAGAAATGTTAGATATTCTTAGGGGAAGAAGAAATGACTCAGTTGCATATTTAGGCAATCAAGATAAAAAAAAAAGATAAAAAGTTTTACTTTTGTTTAAATCATTATTTACATATAATATGGGCATAAAGTAGATGCTTTAAAACATAAATTTAGACACCAATAAACTCTTCTTGGCATAGCAAAAAAATGAATAAAAATAAAAATAAATAAATAGAAAAAAAAAACCCAAAGTAGAGAACAATTCTACAATACTAATTCAAAACTTCAATAGACCCTTACATCCACCAATTAAAAGTTTTTCTTTGTTTTCTCCAAAAAGAAAGAACAAAAGAAAAAAGCCAATATGATTCAGTGGGAGCATTACTAAATGTTTTAGTAATTTGGCAGTTAGGCTATTCTAAAAATATCATAAACCGGGTAGTTTATAAACAACTTAAATGTATTTAAGTCTGTTTCTCACAGTTCTGGAGGCTGCAAATTTCAAGATAAAGCAATTGCAGATTTAAAGACTGCTGAGAGCCCACTTCCTGGTTAATGGATGACAAGTCACTTTGGGGCCTGTTTGTCTTTGTGAGAGGAATAATCCCTTCCTTGAGGGCTCTTTCATGTGACCTCATCAGCCTCCAAAGCCCCTAACTCTTAATAGTGTGACCTTGGAAATTTTGACATTGAAATTTGGGGGGGGGGCATAAACATTCAGACCACAGCAACCAATTCATTAAATTTAGATACAAATTAAACAACTATGGAAATTGTGACTTTAGAAGAGAATACAAAACATTCAAAATTATACATAAAATCATAAAAGTTGGATGTATTACTTGTGTACCAAGTAATGTTTGATGCATGTCTGCATAGCACAACTTTTAAACCAACTTGAAAGATATCTATCTCCTTGGATATCATTTCTTTATGGTGAAAATTTTTGAAAAAATTTTCAAAGATAATTTTGACAATGATTTAATCTTATATAGTTTTATTTTACAAATATTTAACTGCACATTTACTAAGTGCAGACATAGTTTCTAAGTGTTTTAGAACTGTAACTTTCGTGAGGTAATAGAAACAGTCTTAACAAGTCAGGAGATGAAGGGAGAAAATGAGAAAGATGATAATACTTTGATAGCCAGGTGTTAGGGAAAAAGTTTGTGTAAACTTGAAAGGAGCATTTAAAAAGAAAAAAAAAATGGAAAACCCAACCTACTTCCAGAAAGAAATTTCAGAAAAAATTACTCAGGGAGGATTATTTCCTTTAATAACAGAGAATTTATTTAAATTTTTTCAATCCTTTAATTTTTGTTCATTTTTTGTGTTAAATTTAAATGTAACGTACTTTGCTATAATAGTATCTATGTTTACTTTTAAAATTTAAATTCACCTACATACCTATCTATTTTGTGTCTTATATGACTAAAAATATATTGGACAGAGACTTAATCCTGGACACAGGAGTTGGCTGTAATTTGTTTTCATATTTGCCCTTGCCCATTCTCCACTGAGTTAAAAATCTATGAAAGGGGAATGTCAGTTATCAAAAGTTATGATTAAAGAATAAAAGATATAGCTATTATGGAAAAAATAAGGTGGTTTCTCAGGAAATTAAAAAAATGGGATTGCTGTCTGATCCAGCAATCCCACTGCTGTCTATGTACCCAAAGGCAATGAAATCTATACGTGGAAGAGACTGCTGCTCACCCAAGATCATTGCAGCACCCTTCCCAATAACCAGCAAATGCAAACAACTAAGTGTCCATCTACTTTTTAATGGATAAAGTCAATGTGATGCACATTAGAAAAGGAACATAATTCATTCGTGAAATGAGTGAAATCATGTTATCTGCTGAGATGTGGATAAAAGTGGTGATCATTAAATGAGGTAAGTCAGACACCGAAAAATATTACTGCATGATCTCATTTATATGTGAAACCTAAAAATATTGATCTCATGGAAGCTGAGATTAGAATGTATTCCCCAGAGGCAGGGGAGAGAGGGATAGGAGGAGGAACTGGGAAAAATTGATTAATGAATACAAAATTACAGTTAGAAGAAATTCTGGTGTTCCTGGCATTGTAGATAACTATAAATAACAAAATGTATGGTGCATTTCAAAAAGCTAGCGGGAAGGATTTTTTTTTTTTTTGCACTGGGGATTGAACCACTGAGTCACATCCCCAGTTCTTTATTTAATTTAATTTAATTTTATTTTATTTATAGAGTCTTGATGAGTTGCTTGGGGCCTTGTTAAGCTGCTGAGGCTGGCTTTGAATTTGTGATCTTGGCAGGAAGGATTTTGAAATTTTTACCATAAAGAAATGATATCCAAGGAGATAAATATCTTTCAAGTTAGTTTAAACATTATGCTATGTAGACATGCATCAAACATTACTAGGTACACAATTAATACATCTAACTTTTATGATTTTATTTATAAGTTTTAAAAAGTTTTTAAAATCTTAAAAATATAAGAAGGTAGAAGATAAATATGAAGAATCAAAAGAAGACTGAGAGCAATAAACCAGGTGTAAGGCACTTGGGTGAGTGGGTGGGGAATCAAGAAAATAGCAATTTCTTTTTTTTTCTTCTTTTTTTTCAATTGATTCTTTTTAGTTATACATAACAGTAGAATCCATTTCAATATAATTACACAAAATGGAATGTATCTCATGCTAATTAGGATTCCATTCTTGGGGATGTAACTGATGGTGGGATTCACCATGGTGTATTCAAATATGGACACAGGAAAGTTATGTCAGATTCAGTCCTTTCTTTCCTTTTCCTACTACCCTCCCCTCCTTTCATTGCCCTTTGTCTAATCCACTGAACTTCTATTCTTCACCTCCATGTCCCCTTGTTGTATCCACATATCAATGAGAACATTCAACCTTTGTTTTTTGGGGGGATTGGTTATTTCATTTAGCATGATAGTCTCCAGATCCATCCATTTACTGGCAAATATCTTAAAGTCACTTTTCTTGATGGTCGAGTAATACTCTATTTACTATATATACTACATTTTCTTTATTCATTCATCTTTTGAAGGGCATCTAGGCTCCATAGCTTGGCTATTGTGAGAATTGAGCTGCTATAAACATTGATGTGGCTGTGTTATGGTAGTGTGCTGATTTAAAATCTTTTGGATATATATTGAGGATCTAAAGAAGTGAGCTGAGAAATGCAAACTCCCCATCTAGTTGGAGAACACATAATATATAAACACACATATATACGTATGTGTGTATAATTGTAAATAAATACTCATATATATATATATACTATTATAACTCTTAAAGAAAATTATTTTTATTAAGTTTTGGCTTATTTATTGGTAGTATATACAAATATATATATAGTCTTATTCCTGCAACCTTGCTGAACTCATTATTGTTTCCAATAGTTTGTGTATGCACATATTATTAGATTTCAAGTACTTTAAGTATATTTATCTTTTTTCTTAATATATATGTTATCATCTTTCATGAACTTTTCAAAATTTTTGTTAACTTTCCCTTTGTTGCTCTTTTGCATGAATTTCTTTAATTCATTTTTGTTAATGTGTGCAATGGAATTTAATTTTATTGTTGTACTTTAAGTTGTCCATACAATGAAAATTCTACAAATCCTACCTTCTTTGATGGTAGAATTTGGGATTTTTCAAGATTTTTAACATGACAAAACCACTGCATTAAATTTCTTCCATAAGTTACTGAGTATGTAAGTGTTAGGTTTTTTTAGTCTTCTCCCTCCCTCCCACCTTCCCTCCCTTCCTTCCTTTCTTCTTTCTTTTCCTTCCTTCCCTTCCTACCTTCTTACATTCCTTTCTTCTTTCCTCTTTTAAATTGGCATATAATTGGAAATAAAATCTCTGAGACATAAGAGATATAGTCATTTATCTCTAAAATGGAATGCACTTTGTACTTTAATGTACACTGTGCTAATAGCTCTTTTTTTTAACTAATTTAGTTCGCATGAATTGCTCTCGCACTGGTTTCTTAGTGTGTTGTCATTGTTAAAGAATTTGAGTCAATCTGTGTATATTTTTTAGTTTTTTTTCTTCTGAACATAGTGTTTATGTCTTTTGCCAATTTTTTTTATCTGTTTATTTCTTTTAATGAGTTGCAATTTTTAAAAATTTTTATGTATTCTGGACACTAACCTTAATCAGCAACCCTTTTTTTTTTTATTGTTGGTCATTCAAAACATTACATAGTTCTTAATATATCATATTGCACAGTTTGATTCAAGTGGGTTATGAACTCCCATTTTTACCCCGTATACAGATTGCTGTATCACATCAGTTACACTTCCATTGATTTACATATTGCCATTCTAGTGTCTGATGTATTCTGCTGTCTATCCTATTCTCTACTATCCCCCCTCCCCTCCCCTCCCCTCCCCATTTCTCTCTCTACCCCCTCTACTGTAAATCCTTTCTTCCACTTGTATTATTCTTCTCTTACCCCTCATTTCCTCTTATATGTAATTTTGTAAAACCCTGAGGATCACCTCCCATTTCCATTCGATAAGAAGATTAACATTAAACAGGGATGAGAGGTGGGAGGGAAAGGGAGTGAGAAGGGTAATCAGCAACCTTTGTTGAAATTATCTCATAAAGAATGTCTTATTCTTTTAATTTATTTTTTATAGAATTCCAAGTTGAAAACACATTTTTAACTTTTTGCTAAAAAAGTCAAATGACATGTTATTTTCATTTTTGGTTAATGCCTGTCCAGTACTATTTGAGTAGTCTTAACCTATCCCATAAACATAAACGCTCCCTTATATTCTCTTTACAAAAACCTACAAGTTCTGCCTTTTGTTTTTTGGTGAAGAGAAGGATGCAGGGAATTGAACTCAGGGGCACTCGACCACTGAGTCACATCCTCAGCCCTATTTTGTATTTTATTTAGAGAAGGGGTCTCACTGAGTTGCTTAGTGCCTCACTTTTGCTGAGGCCGTTTTTCAAAGCAAACTCCTCCTGCCTCAACCTCCAGAGCCACTGGGATTATAGGTGTGGGCCCTGGTGCTGGCTGGCCTCTTAACATGCAGTGTAGTTCAGCTGAACTTGATTGTTTTGTGTGGGTAAGACCTAGCTTGATGTTTTCCAGCACTGTGAATGGTACAGTATTTCACTACCTCTTCTGTTGCTGCTGGAAGGATGCCTCATGCACACTCCATGTTTTATTTCTCCACTCTGCATTATTTTTGTTCTTGCACAACACATTTGTAGCCTATCTCATTGCCTGGCAGCCAAATCTCTCTGTCTCACTTTCCTTAGGAGTATCCAGACCATTTGTGGGCATTTGCTCATCTGTACCCATTTTGAAAATAACTATTCAAGTTTCAGTTCAGAGTTAAGTTGAAATTGCTTTTAATACACAGATCAGAACGGTTAATGTAAAAATCTTCAATCTAATCTCTGATCATAAGACTTTTCTTTTGAAAGTGATTACATAGAGTTCTTGGCCAACTTTAATTTCTTCCTTAGATCACTATATTTTTATTGCCATGGTAAAAGAACATTCTTAATTAGATTTTCTACTTATTGCTTTGTTGAGAAATATTTTTCTATTGATATTCTAGCTGGCAACTATGATCATAATATTTTGTAGTTAGACTATGTTGGATTTCCTATGTAGGAGTCATTGCATCTGCAAGTAAGAAAGTTTTGTTTGTCCTTTTCCATTCTTGCCCCTTAACTTTATTTTTCTTTTTCTTGCAGTTTATTGGTCAGAAGAAATCAAATTGTTTGTCCTTCACTACAGTATCGATTTCCCTTTGCTCTTCTGTGTCTTGGTTTTCTGTCTCTTGAATTTCCTAGCCCCAGATCAGTTAGTAAGCTATGAGACGAGCTCAGATTTAGATTTCCCTTTCCAGGTGCTGGGTGAGTATCTCTTATGTGCTCCATGCTTTATTTCTCTACTCTCTCCTCTTAGTGGAGAAAAGGAAATAATACTGAGAAGCCCACGTTTGCTTCACTTTTTCAGGTGTTATTCATACTCAATGGCCATCACCTACAACTATTTGCTGTATTTCAAGTGGCAATTGCTGCTTCTCACCTGCTTTTGTTCTGTCTTCTTTGCCATGGGCTTTACTATCCCTCTCATTAAGAGATGGGACGTACAATGTACTTTCTGCCCTCTTGACTCTGGCTGGAGATGTGATCTTCTTTGATCAACATCACTTGATATCTCTGTGGATGTGATTTTTTTTTAAGTGTAGCATTCAAGAGAACTTCCATTTTTGTTCTACCATCCTAAAACTGTTAGTTGAAAAAGCTCAGGGTAACCACCTTGACTATGTTATGTAGAGAGAAAGCTGAGCTGGAAGTTGGTATCAACTGACAGTGTGTGAGTGAGTTCTTCTCAGACCATCTTATTTGGTTGATTTGACATATGTGATCCAGGGGGGACCAGATCCTTATACTCAGAAAATTACCTTCAAAAGAATCATAAGCAATCCATGAAGGATCTTTTACATGACTGAATTTGAAAAGAATTATTACATAATAATGAATAAGCAAGGCAAACTCTCAATTCATTATAGGTTACTAAAGGATGACATGCCAATTCTATCAATTTTACTCATTACCTGGAATACTTCTGGAATAAGAAACTTCCTCTCATCAACTATTTGATGACCTTAAGGTACAATTCATATAGGAAAATAAAAATATGCAAAAATAATGAATAATTTTATGTATGAGTCTGGAAATTAGTTAGTTGATTTCCTAATACATTTTAAAAGTATCCATGGACTTTTCTGTCATTCTGAACACATGGAAATAAGCAAATTTGATGTATCTGTGCTTCAAAAGATATCCATTTTATCACGTAAAATTGGAGATGGTATTTGGTAGATCTTGATTTCCACTTTCTCAATCAATTTCTTAACAGTGTTGACTTTGAAGATCTTGAAATGTCTAAGTTGTTTTTCTGGTAACACTGTGGTAATGAAATAGCTTCCTTTCCTTTAGAATTAGCAGTTTTGAAGTAGCTTTTCGGTTGGCTTCTACCCTATCAATCATAAGGCAAGAAACACAGTCTCTAACAGCCTAATCTCAAATGCTAAAATCCTTAAAGATCAAAATTCCTAATGTCCAAATGCACCAAAGTCTAGAATCCCCTAAATCACAATTCCAAAAGATGAAAATCATAAATGTTGAAATTTTAAAAGCTAAAATCTCCAAAGAATAATTCCCATTGGGAAAGAAAAAGAAAGAAAGCAAGCCATATAAAATGCAGAAAGCAGAATTCTGCGACAGGGGTTGGTGTTAAGTTTGGTTCTGTGCAGGACAGCTGAGTCATATTAGGTGACACAAATACCTTTAACCTGGCAAAGCATTATTTGGATGTATGAGGTTAGCATGAAAGTCTAGGGGCACCAGGTGGGAATTGGGCCCTCAGGTAGTGGGGGCACCATCCAATCAGCCCGCCTGGAGAAAGAAGAGATACAGAAGGCCATGGAGTCTCAGTGTAGGGCTGGGACAGAGCTTTCTTCTGCTGTCTTGGACCTCAAAACTCTGGGCTTACCACACTTAGGACAGCAGGACTTACTATCCCAGCCCCTGTCCAGGTTCTCAGGCCTTCAGCCTCAGACTGAGTCACACCCCAGCTTCCTGTTCTGAGGCTTCTGGACCTGGACCAAGCCACACTGCTGGTGTCCTGGTGTCTTCTGCTTGCAGAAGTTTTTTATTGTTTTTTTTTTTTGTCAAATAATTAGGAAGTCCATCATTTTATTTCAAATGAATGTTGTTATAAATCTGGGTGCTCATAATTACCACTGTTACACCAGTGTGATTCTCATTAGTATATCTGAATGTTTATGCTTTAAAAAAGTATGTCATGATTATTATGCAAGTGGTCTATGAAATGTTCTGTTGTGTTTTAAAAGTTTTTCAAATAATCCCCTTTTTAAACTGCAAAAAAAAAATCTTTTAAAAGATTGTTCATAATTATTATTTTGATAATTTTTGGAATTTTCATATTGAACTATTTTAGACTTTAAGGATTTCAAATGGCATTATGGCATTAGGGAATGTCTTCTGGGGTCATAGCCCAAACCTAGCTTAGAATATGTGAATATGATTTCAGAAAAGTTCAGCCCCTTTCTCCCTGTGTGATCTAAAACAAGTACTGTAATTTTATGAGGTTCAGTTCAGTAATCTACAATGGGTATAATTATACTCAATAAAATATTTATGAATATTAAGTTAAACCTCTTTTGAAAAACCTCTCTCTGGAGTACCTGGTCCCATGGTAGGTACTCAGAACATCTTGAAGGTTCTTATTTACCTTCTTTTCTACTCCCTTCCACGTGGTAGAAATTCTCCCCATTCCTTTATAGGACTTGGTTATCACCAACATATTTCAGAGTAACAAGAGGTAGGATATGCTTTATTTTTGAGTTAACTTTTGATATGCTCTAATCATTTAATTTTTGACAAATCCTAGTCTGTTTGGTGTCTATACTTACACAATCCCACTGGGAACTTTTGAAAACTCTGCAAATTTTAGGAATTTAATATATTCTTTGTGAGCAGCTGTAGTATGGTATATATCATTTAAAAAATAATGTGGAAAACATATTTGAATGGTATATTTGGCTGTTCAATTTACCCTGCTATTTAAATATTTTCAAGTATGGGCATTGTATTTTGTAAATATCAAGTTTGTATATGTGAAGTTTATATTTTGTGTATATCATTATGAATATATCAAGTTCAGAGAATATAAAAGGATGATTGCAACTTCACTTCACTCCTTTGCCCATGTACTTTGCTTTCTCAGGATTCTAAGATTGTACCACACAGTGAAGAGCAGAGAGAGAACACAGAATGCTACAGGACCCCATGAATGAAGTGAGTGTCTTTATAAGAGAAGCCCCACAGAAATCCCTGCCTCCTTCCCCCATCTGAGGCACAGTGAGAAGTCAGTGGTCAGTGAGCAAATGCTACTCCTGGGGATAAAAACCAGGACTCTTGAATGCTAAGCAAGTGCTCTACAAGGGAGCTCCATCCCTGTACCTAACAATGAACTATGAAAAGCTATATTATTACACTGCAAAAAGACTGATACACAATATGCAGCCAATGAGAGTTTTGGTTTGATTAATGTATATGTCTACCATATGTAAATATGCCTTAGTAGATATATTTGTTGGAAGAATCTACATATTTCCCAGTATATTAATGTACATTCATGTTATAACCAAAGAATTAACCATCTAAATATTATATAGCCTGGAAAAATTAAAATGTTTGCACTTTGAATTTTTAAAATTGGATACTGTTATATGTGAGGAAGTCATACATGAACTATATTTTGATTTCATATGTATATTTAAACTTCAGGATATAAACTCAAACTCAGTTACTTTTACTCTTTATGTTTTACTAAGGTTTAATTTAAATGAATTTAATTCATATTTGTAATGAAATCATTATGAATGATTTCCTATTTTATAGGTCTTGGTATTTTATTGTTAGGTACATATCATCTTTCTGATCTCAAGGAGATCTGTTCTTAGGTGAATTTATTTTTTAATTGTGGTAATAAAAATAATTAATGTCTCCATTTCTGTATTGCAAAAAGGATGATTTGGACTGGGCCTGGTGGTGCATGCCTGTAATCCCAAGTGGCTAAGGAGGCTGGGCAGAAGTATTGCAAGTTCAAGGTCAATGTCAGCAACTCAGTTCGGCTCTAAGCAACTTAGCAAGACTCTGTCTCAAACTAATAATTAAAAACAACAACAACAACAACAACAACAACAAAAAACATCTGTGGATGTGATTCAGTGGTTAAGCACCCCTGGGTTTAATACCAAATATAAAAAAAAAAAAAAAGATTTGAGAGCTTTAAATAAGACATTGTGTTTGATAAAAAAAGGCAATTGATCAAGAAACAACTAAGATTATTTACATAATGTATTTTTACAATTAAATGTAATATATAATATTATCTTTATTTAAACAGAATATTGCTACCTAGTATTCACGTTCTTTTCCTGTAGGACCAGAGACCCTCTAGAGCAAACTCAGGAAAAGCTGGGGTGGGGGAGTTTACTGTAGGGAGTCCTCACATGCAAAGCATGTGTGGAGGGTCCCCAGGGCCCCAGACCTAGGAAGCGAACCCTGAATTGCTTCCTCTTATCTTTCAGGCACTGAGGATCTCTTTCAATTTTGCTTTGGTTTGCTTGTCTTCACACGTCATCCATTTTCTTCCCTTTTGCCCAGATTTCTTTGGTACTAAAAACAGCAGAGATACCTTTCTGACTCTGGGAGAGTTGAAGGAGGAGCTGCTTGTAAATGCAGACCTCCAGGGCCTCATACAGTGGCAGCTGCTAGAATCTGAATCTGTCACTCCAAAATGCAGGTGTTGAAATCCTTACCCCCAAGGTGAGCGTGTAGGAGGGTGGGCCCTTGAGAGATGATTACATCATGACAATGGGCCCCCATGAATGAGGTAAGTGTCTTTATAAGAAAGGCCCCACAGAAATCCCTGCCTCCTTTCACCATCTGAGGTCACAGGGAGAAGTCAGTGGTCTGAAACCCAAGAGAGGGCCCCAGCAACCTTATGTTAGGCTTCCCAGCCTCTTCACAGCGAATGGTGCATTTCTGTTGCATCTAACAGTCTGTGATATGGTGCAGCCCCAGAGCAGACTGAGACAGCAGCTTTTATTCCCATCTCTTTTAGCCAGAACCTCTCTGCTTTTCTGTGCCTCTGCTTTTGCTCTTTCTCTCTCCTCACCAGTTCTGCCTCTGCTTTCCTGGGACTGGGCTTGGTGAAGCCTGTCTCATTCTCAGTATGGTATCACCTGCCTTTTCACATCCTCATCCCTGACTTCTTTGCCTCTTGGGCTCATGGTCTCAAGAGAGAACATAGCCATATCAGCTAGACCTTGTGAAGCAGATTGCATATCATGGATGAACAGCACTTTCTTGCCAGGAGCCTACTCCTAGACTATCTTACTGTGGTTGACAGGGTGTACTCCTAACAAGAGGAGGGCTGTCCTCAGAAGGGAATGCAGAAGATAAGGAATGATGAGAAACCTGCATGGAATAACCATGGACCTCACTTTCCAAGGGATGTAGTCATTCTCATTCCCCCTCCCTCCCTCAGAGCTCTCTATCCTCAAAACCCTATGTAACACTAGAGAAAAATGATACTAATGATATTAAAGAAGACTTCTTCTTTAGAGAAGTCTTTTAAAATGATATAACAAAAAAACGTCAACTATTAATGGGCAGATGATTTGTTTAACTTACAGTCAGCCTTCACTGGAGTACATCCTGGAACTGTCTCTATCCAGCATGATCCTGGGATGATTTGAGTGAAGTTATAATTATGGATGACTATGGAAGATCAAGCTGACTCTCTATCCCTCGAGATTTCGTCCATTAATTAAGTCAGATCACCAGAGAATTACATTCTGGGACCATATGGTCCTGAAAGCTTGCAGAATTGCAGCTGCATTTTGGCAGCTTTTTCATAGACTTCATGGAGGGCGGCCACAGAAAACAGCATTAACTAAGAAATTACTGGATGTTCTACAGAGAAGCATCCTGTATGAGTGCCCCAGGGAGAGGGTTAGACCACAGATAGTATCCAAGGAACGTTCTGCTCTCCCAGGATAATGTTTTTCCTTCAATGACACTGAGAGCCACTTAGGCTCTCATGCTATGGTTATAGCATGTCTAATTTATTTTGCAGCCAGTGAATTCAAAATCTGGACTTTTCTCTGATAGTCATTCCTTTAAACCCCTTTATTCATCTTTTAACTTCTCCTTCCTCATCCCTCCAAGTCACATAGCCTTTAGTTGGAATAAAACCTTAACCAGTCTTTTTCTGTAGACTTAGCTCAGGGATTGCACATGTATATAACAAAATATGGGGTTGTCACTCAAAAAGAGCCATTGTAGAATCCAAGCCAGCTATATTTCTCTACAATATAATTCCATCATATTTCTCTTTTATAAAAAACAAATAGTCTTCATACCTTCATACCTGTCTCTGTTTTTACAAGAATGCCAAAATTCATTGTTTGACATTGTCTCCTATTGATGTACAAATTCTTACTTCCAAAATCTTCCTCATGGGATTCCATTTATCTAGGATGAATTTATTTTTTCCCAGTAATGAACACTCATGGAGAACATCACATGCTAATTTATGCTGTTTTATATACTCTACCTATGCTTATGAATCCAAGAAAAGAATGCTGGAATTGAACCCTGCTGACAGAGATCAGAATAATAAACTACTTCTCCAACTTCCCATAACTGCAGCCTGAATTCTACCATGAATTTGATGAGGCATAAACCTCCATTTGAATGACCTCCTATCTCAAAGGATTTTTAGTTGTGCTAATAGTTATTTCCTTACCTATGTCTTCCTCCCTATCAGCTATGGAGAAAAGAGTTCACATAGTAAGACTGATCTTTTAAAGGTCTTGCTGGTGGAGCTGCCTTTGGTTGGCATCTTGGAATCTGCCTGTCACAATGGTTTCTCTGTTTTAACTGACAAATTTGTTTTGGAGTGCCTGGGCTTTTGTCCTAACCATGTGATTTAGGGGAACACCTGATCAGCATGTGACCATCTCTCAGTAACAACCTCATCAAATAATAAAATAAATTGTTATGGGAAGTAATTCATAAAAGGGAACACAATACAGAGGGTACAAATAGAAAACAAACATAAAACAACCCTAAAGTGGTCAGTAGGAAGGATATCAGTCCTGTGAGTTCTCTAGGGAGTCACCAAACATGTGGTTGTACTCCAAGCCCCTTCAGTTCCATCTACAGTGCTGACAAACATGGCGGAGATGGTATAGCACAAGTACTGTTGGGGTTTAGATGTGCTTTCCCCCAGAAACTCACACATGAGACAATGCAAGAAAGTTTGTAGGATAAATGATTGGATTATAGCCTTGACATAATCAGCCAGTTAATCCCTGATGGCTGATTGGAGTGTGGCTGGAGGAGGTGAGAATTGGGATGAAGCTTTGGGTGTGTATTTGTATCTGGCAAGTAGAGTCTCTCTGCCTCCTGATCACCATGATGCTAGCTGTGTCTCTCTGCCACATTCTCCTGCCATGATATTCAGCCTCACCTCCAGCCCCGAGGAATGGAGCTGGCCATCTATGGACTAAGACCTCTGAAACTGTGAGCCCTCAAATAAAGTTTTTCTCCTTGTAGTTGCTCTGGTCAGATCCTTTTAGTCACAGTAGCAAAAACGCTGACCGAAACATGAACAGTCTTAAAATGACCAACCAGGGGATGCAGGCGGTACAGTAATGGAAGAGCCATGAGGCACCACTTTGTGCAGAAGGGAAGTGTGCAGATGAGTGGTCATTAGGAAGTGTGCTAGGGGACATGGCTGGGGAGCAAGTCAAGAGCTGAGACCTGACTGTTCCATTAGTTAACCTCCAAGAAAGTCAGCACTGCAAAGCACCAGCACAGAGAGGCAGGGACCATGAGGTGCAGGGGTGGGGGAGGGCACACCAGAGGACAAGAGTCACAGACCACTGATCCTCCTGCCCCGTGCCTTCAAAACCCCACAGATTAGGTACCTACCTTTTAGGTGAAAAAGATTTCATTAAAAAAAAAAATAATGACTTTAGGCAGAGCTGTCACAGTGTGCTATTTAATGTCCCTGCCAATTTACAACTGTCTCCCTTCGGGCTGGTGCTTGACAAGGCCCGCCCAGTCACCATGAGATTTTCAGCGGCATTTGATGCCTTCATTTTTATACAGTATGTGTTTTGATAATCCAGACATATCAGGCATCTGAGAAAAATCGTACCACATGTGAGAGCTATATCAAAACAACATCATTTAAAAAGAGTGACAGTTCCAGTTTTGTATTAGATCCCTCCCCCTCTCCAGGATAGCAGAGGCCACAGGCAGCCATTTGATGCGCCGAACCCCACCCTATGCAGAGCTGAGGGATCCAAGCCCAGCCTGGCAGAATATTTTCCTCCTGCTTTTGGTCTACATCTGTAAGTTTGGCAAGGGAGTGAACACGTGTTTCTATCTACCATATGGCAGAGGGAAAAAAAAAAAAAAAGAGAGGGTGATGGAAGGGGGATTAAATAGAAGGATTTGAAATGAGCCCAGACGAAAGGTGCAAATCTAGAGGATTCCAGCCTCGGCATCAGCCCTTTCGGCAGGCGTGGCTGCCGGACTCCCTCTGCATCCTGGAGACACCCGTCGGCTCCTCATGTCAGTGCTCCCCATTCTGAGAAGGTCAGCACTGTTGAAGCCTGAGGTTCTTAGGTAACTCCTTGTGTTGTTTCCACTGGTTTATGATCAAATTCAATCTCAAATGTTGTACCTTAGAAACACCGTTTTTTTTTATTTTAAAATAATCAACACCTAGCATGTCACTATGTACATGGCTAGTTCTCCTCGCTCTAAAATATGTGCATTATACAATTATAAATATTATATAAAGTACAATATGTTACATAGAAATAACTCTAAACATTGAAAATCGACATTTGAACTTTTGATGGGTGAAGTCTCTCTCTGCCTTCTGAGAGCCTCAGAAATCATTGACTCTGTCCCTAAAGCTGGTAGCCAGAGCAACAGGAAATGGTTCTTTCACACCCCTTTACTCTTGTTTGCAGTCCTTGTCACATGCCAGCTCTCCCTGTCCATCATATGCACTCACTCTGGCATGCTGGGTACCTCAACTCCTGATCTGCTGCCAGTCTCACCAGTGGGCCCCGTGTGTCCTGCCATTCATTATTTTTTCTTTCCTGTTGGACCTGAGGCAGACACCCTCCCTCTTCCTCTAATGGCTCACTTTCTCCTTCAGGCTGCTCCATGGTTTCACCTTCCCGGCTTGTTCTGCACAGGGATCTCACACGATGTGCCTTTGCTCTGAGTCTGAGCCACAGCTCCTGCTCCTCTTTCTTCTCCCTGGCTTCTGCCAGCTCCATCTGAGCTCCACCCTGGGAACCCAGAGAACTTTCTCTCTTCAAATTGACTTAGCAAAGCCAACACCACTTTGCGCACAAGAATGGGAAGATCAAGCTGAACAAGTAAATCGATGTGAAGATATTTATTTTAAATTAAACAGCATAACCTATCACATCGGCATGTATTGTGATAGAAGTTTTAAAAATGCATGCTATTCTGTACAAAGTTAATCTCTCTATAAAATTTAATCTAGGGAGTGATGCTTAAATGACAGTTTAGATGAGAAAATATTAACATTTTGTCAAAAGAAGAAAAAATATGAATAATTTCAAATCAGACAATAATTGAAAAGATAAAGGTGATCTTGAGAGAAGATAAGAATTTGGCTCATATACGCAGTGAGAAATATAAGGAATATGAGTTTTCTGTTGTTGTTGTTGTTGTTACTTAGGCAGCATTATTTGCTCCCCTGTAGCCTGCTCTTATCTAGGTATTTTAAAACTGACATTTAAATTCATTCTTCTTGCATACAAGTACATAAATAAGCCAAGCTTCCTAGTGCATACAGTATCATCTGTTTTTCCCTTTTTAAATAAAATTACTGCACTGACTCCTTTATAAATTCCAGGCATCTTGCACATCTTCCAAATTCTTTAAATTAGCAAGAAGCCTTGCAGTCACTTTTGCCAACACCTAAGTACCTCATTAATTGGGTTTGAAAAATTGTATCTAGACTGGACATTCAATTCATTCAATTAAAATTAATGAGTATCCATGGGGCCGCTCGCTCAGAGTTGAGTTCTTGCCAACCTATTTCTAACCAAAATAAAATGTGTTCCCTTTGGACATAGTCCGTGTCACAGTCAGCAAGACTGTTGAGCTCTTCATTTCTCCCAGTGACCATCCAACACCCACTTCCCACTCTTTTAAAAGTATTGACTACCTCACAGAATTGGTGACAATGAGGACTTATTCCTTGGCAATAACTTTCACACATAGGATGTTGTACTTCATGGTATCATGATGACCATTCCTTTTGCAGATGACAAAATAGGACTGGGCTGGCTGCCATGATTTATTTGAAATGGTGGGAATAGGATGCTTGAATAAATGCTTAAGGAACAGAAGTTTGAATTTTTTTTTTATTTGTCCTTTTGATGTTCTTTAGAATCTCATCCCTATGATTTAGATATTATTTCTTCAATTATTCTAATTGAAAACATAGTTATATTTGATAGGAACATATTAAAAGGAAACAATTTAATTCTGGTCATTATAAATTAATTTCAATGTCATTTAATTCTTAGTTACTTGAGTCATAATGATTTTATATTCTTATTTGGCATACCAAAATATCCAGGAGGGTTTTAAGAGGTTATGAGTGAATTTAAAAGAAGGAACAAGATGTGTATCATACCATTCTCCTTTACTGGACTATACGACAATTTGAACCTGAGTATTATGCACTGCATACATTTTTCCTTCTCCTAAAGTTCACATTTCAAACTTTGTACACAAGGTTGACCATTAAAATATTGCTTAAATAAGTGAGATGGGAGAAGTTTGTTGGAATTCACCATTATACCCATGGATTAAAGCATACAGTAGCAAATGTATTTCAATTTTGAATGTCACAAACTTAAAGTGCATGGAGATAGACATTTGAGTCTCTAACTAGTCTTGGAGCTGACTCTAAACCAAAATGGAATAGTTATGGGTGCAGTTGGGGGAATGCCATTTGTCACATTAGTCTAGAATTCCTTCTGTTCTGAAACAAATACCCAGACATTATTTTTAGCTTATATTATACATAACTTGCAGAGAGCTGTACTTGGATACATACCAAATGAAAAATGTAAGTATAACTGTAGAAATACTTATTTTGAAGACTAAAGGGATATAATCAAAATTAAATAGAATTACATGGTTTTAATGAATTATGGTTTAAACAGTAGAAATATTTGTAGAACAGGGTATTTTAGATGTTATTCCTTTAAAAATGCTGAAAATGGATTAGAAATGATAATATGTCTCTTATAGTAGTTGGCGTGAAATTTGATGACATAGAGTTGAGCTTTTTTCTCATCCTTCCTCTGGTGTGCTGGGTCACTGTTACTAAGAGCTTGATTCTGGTTCTGAGTTCCTTATCATGGTGTATGTATGTGTGGGGGGGTGACCTTGCATGTGCTATGCTCTGTGGATTTTTGGTTCCATCTTATTGAACGCTATCATGACATCATGTTCAGCTAGTTACAATCATTAAATGAGCACGTGTATTCAGCTTTGAGAGAGTGTCTCACAGTAGTGTTGATGGCCTGTGGATCATTCCTTCGTCGTCTTTCCCTGCCCCATGATCAACTTTCTACACACAGTATGTTTCTTTTGAAAAATCCCACAGACAGAAGTCACCTTTTGGGGGCCACATTTTTCCTCTGTGAGCCACCCCACGCTTCTGCCTTTCCATGGCAGTCTATGTGGTGACACGCCTCACAAATCACATGCTCCTGAGTGCGTCATTATTTCTTGGTTCACCTCTTTTCTTCTTCATTAGCCGTAAAGCAGTCCCAATAATACTTTCTGCTATTTAAAATGAGATGTAATAACCCCAAAGTTTTGTAAAAGTGAATTCCTGCTTCTCTGCTTCAAATCCTTGTATCTCTCAACTTTGTTTATTCATCAGTACTCACCACGCACCTGCTGTGAGATTGGCACCGCACCCAGGGATCGAGACCCAGGACACGCAACAGACACCCGCTCTGCCTCTTCTGTGGCTCCCAGGCTGAGAAGAAGGTCACAAGGGTTCATAGAATAGCCCTGTGGTCCATGTTCAGAGACAGGTGCCTGAAGGGGAGAGTCTCATCCAAGACTGTCCACTCCAACCAAGGAAGCCAGACCTAGATGCCAGGGATTCCACTCCAGGCTACAGGATGTGGACAGCACTGAGGTAGGAAGCCGAACAAGGAGTGTCCGGAACTGAGAAATGTGTATCTGTAGGTATAATAGAGAGAAAACTATTGTGTGTTACACCACGATGCTCAGAGGGATATATAGAGAGCCGGACTTAAACTTTGATGTCATTTGTCTTTGAAAAGGCAATGTATATGGTACCCTTGTGCCCTGAGTACCCTTGCCAATTTTTTTTTCTCACCATAATAGACACTGTTTCTTCCAGAGCACATTTGTTCTTGTAAATATGAACCGGTAAAGGGATGAGTCACCAAAAGCAACACCTTGGGCTTAGTGATTCCACAAATGTCAAAGATTGACCTACCTACCCATCTACCCATCCACGTATAGACAGATATGGAACGTTAGTGTGAGTGTGAGTGCTGAGGGCCATTGCCAAGTAGGAATGACGCATCGAAATTTCCTTGCCAGCGTACCCCATGTTAAATGGACTTGCCTTGGAATTTCGCTGTTGACATTGCATGTGTGTTTGAGAAAGGTGAGCCTGCTCAAGGACCAGGGTGGATCCAGGATTAGGGTGTATCCTGCAGGTTTGAGGAAGTATCCCGCTCCTTGGGTTTAGGGTGTTCCCGGTTTAAGACAAGTTTAAGGCGTTCCCAGTTTAAGACAATATGGGTTTTAGGGAAGTTCGAGGTTGAAGATTATTGCTGCTGGAAATAGGGCGTTCCTGCTACCTGAGCTCCCTTTGAGTTCTCGTGAGATTCAGAAAGGATTTGGAAAAAAGCCTCGTGGAATAGGTGAATTGGGCGGCAGCAGAACTGGGATTTCCCCAGAATGTGTGTGTAGAGGCCGGTGTGAGTTCCGGAATAAAGAATTGCTGTTTGAATCGACAAAGCTGTGAGTGGCTCGTGATCTTGTGCCCAGCCAAGACTGCGGCATGTGAGTGTGCATGTTTAGGGGGTTGGGAACTTCCAGATTAAACAAGGAGATGGATTAACCAGGAAGCAGTGAATTAAATATTGCTAATCGTCTCAGAGCCACCAGAAATGTTTGTTTGGGCTATAAAACAGTCTCTGTCTCATCCAAGTGAGGAAGACATCACTGGGTGGACACTAGGAGGACTCAGGAGCCATGGTTGTCTGGGGGGAAAGCACTGAAAGGAAATAAAAGGTTCAAGCTCTTCACCACCTTTCTTCTCAGCGGGTCCTCAGGAAGGCTGAGCTCTTGATGATGCTTGTCAAGTGATGGCCTCCAGAGGGACACAAGTTCGGGTTTCCACATTGTCATTGCTTTCTTTAGACAAGAGTTTTAAGGTACATGCCGCAGTCTGGCTGGGCACAAATCACGAGCCACTCAAGAGGAACTAACTTTATTTCTGAACTCCACCAGCACACTCCACACACGCTCTAGGGAACTCTCCCAAACGCCAAGTGGCTCCTCCAGGAACCACCAACCGGAAATCTGTCCTCTGGCACTTCCCCCAACCAATGCGAACTCTTCAGGAATCCCCGGGAGAGCTCAACCGGAACTCAATGGGAACTCCGCGAGAACTCAAAAGTCATCATCTTAATGGATCGCTGGCGTCACCTCTCAACCACTACTTCTGGCAAAAATGCCATGCGTCATCCCGACTGGGCTGTGGCCCTCAACAGGTACACATGTCATCATTTTCTTAAAAAAAAAATCCCAAATAATATATGTACATATGTATCTGCAGAGCAACTCTGATATAAATCCCTGTGTATTGAACAGGGTTTTCTTATCAGTAAATAATAAAATTTTCCTTCTGAGTAAGTGTTGGAAACTTACTCATTACTCTGCACGATGCACGGGGAGAGGAAGGAGAAGTTGTGCTCCATTTGTGTACAAAGTGTCAAAATGCATTCTACTGCCATGCATAACTAACTAGAACAAGTTAAAAAATAAACAAATTAAAAAATAAATTAAAATTTACCTTAAAAGTAAAATGTAAATATATCTTCTACTTTAAGAATATATTCAACACTATTTTTTTATCTACTAAATAAATCCACCCGTTTTCAGACAAAACTCTGAAAAATGTAAACATCATTTCCACAGAATAAGAAATTATAATGGTGTTGTAAATAATGATGTGCTCTTTACACCCAATATAAACTTTTCCTTCAAAGTTATCTTTCTAAACAATTTCCCCATATGACAGAGTGTGCAATGGAGTGTTTTAAGCCATTTTTAATTGCTGTATGTTTTACCAATTCATTATATACCCTAATATGTACATAGCACTTTGTCACTTGCAAAGTGTTTTCACTTTCATTTTTTTTTCTAATTATCGCATTTTGAGCTAATAACACCTTGATAAGTTAGGTGGGCATTATGATTCCACGTTGAGGCACAAGGAAGAGATTCAAAGAAGCTAAGAATTTATAGGTGTAGGACCTTTCTTTACAGGATGATTGGTTGCGGTGTTTGCAGACCATCTATACCCAGTCTAGGATGTAGGGTTTATGGGACTACATATGATCCACTCATTCCCTATTTGTCTTGCCCCTATTAAAAAAAAGAATTTGCACAATGTCAAGGAACAAATGATTTGCAGAGCTAGTAATAATCACCAGGACTTACTAGTCACCAAACACATCCGTCAGTGTAGCAAGTGCTATGTATGTTTACTGTAAAGCATCAATCTTCCAAGGAGGAGAATATTGTTCCTAAGCAACTGAGTGGATGACTAAGGTAGCCAGGTAAGGAAGTGGAAGAGCCTAGAACCAAAATAAAAACATTTCACACTAAGTCAAAAAATGACTTTTCCTCATTCATATTAGCTGTTTTCCCTTATTTTATAGTCTAGATCCGTGAATTTTTTTATGATGGCGGAAGAAGGTGGTTTCATATTTTCAAGTCAAATGTTTAAATGTAAAATAATTTACAGTCGGTTCCTGGAGATTTCTGTAGGCAGTATCTTTTTTTATAAAGAAACTATTTTGACTGGTAATTTTCTGTCAAATTACCAATTTCTTCTCCTCCCTGCAGAGTGCTGTAATAGGAGAGTCAGCACATGGTAGTGTTGATTTAGGTGCTACAAAGTCAACGAGCTGGAAATATTTAACATATGGTCACACTTATTTAATATTTTTAGACATTCCTCTTAGTCAAGATTTAAATAATAGAGTACAGAAAAGCTGCATCATCATCATCATCATTGCTAAACCGCCAATATTTATTTATAAGCACCGAACACATTAAAGAATACGTAATTCCCTTCATTTCTCCTAAATCTTAAGTTTGAAAAGGGATCTAAATTCTAAACATCCTGAATTAAGTCTTTTTAAAAAATAATTAATTATACTTCTGTTGACAGACTTAAAAAGTCAAATATATTTTACAAGATATGATTTAAGTTAAGAAATATTGGAGAGCTGGGGATGTGGCTCAAGTGGTAGCGCGCTCGCCTGGCATGCGTGTGGCCCGGGTTCGATCCTCAGCACCACATACCAACAAAGATGTTGTGTCCGCCGAGAACTAAAAAATAAATATTAAAAATTCTCTCTCTCTCTCTAAAAAAAAAAAAAGAAATATTGGAGAAACCTTTTGAGGTAAATATCCTAAGATGATATGTATCAAATTTATGTGACTGACAAATTAACACAGCAGTTTTGGAGAGTTGGCTTGATAAATTTATAGAGTGGAAACAAACTAATCTATGTTTAGTAGAAAAGAATAGATGTGTTTTCCTTTGAGTATTAGACTTATGTGTTTCTTAAACCAGGGTGCTCTGATGTTAAAAAAAAAAAAAAAAAGATCTATAATTTTATTATTTTGGTGTCTGTGAGAAGGACTATTGGAAAATGTGACTTCAATGTTTAGTGGTAGGATACCAATATCATCATGAGAGAGATTATATAGTGATCTAAAACTAGATCATAATTTGATTTTTTTAATTCTAATTTGTTATACATAGAGCATAATGCATCACAACTCATATTACACATATAAAGCACAATTTCTCATATCTCTGGTTGCACATAAAGTGTATTTACACCATTTGTCTCTTCATACATGTACTTAGGGTAATGATGAAGTTTTTGATTCAAAAGAATTGTTTACTGTGGAGATTCAACTGGAGTAGGAGCTTCAAAGCTAGAAGAAATCTCATCCCAAACCGTGAGGACACTCTTAGCATTGGTCTTCAAGAACTTTACCTGTTGTAATTCTAGTAAACAGGGATAAAACAAAAGAAGATAATTTATAATTTTTCAATGTTATTGCTGAATATGAATCTAAAAAACAATGTCTGACTCTCTTTTGACTCATTGTTTGAAAACACTTCCATAACTCATATCAATGATAATATGAGCTACCAAAGCTGCATAGCTCCATAGGTATTTCTTAGACATGTGTCCATTTTACTTCCTGGTATCTCTACTGTCACTAGGTTCCATTTTAAGAAGTAAAATTGTGTTTTTCTAGATACAGCAGTTAATAGGGTCCTTCATTCACAAACTCTTGAAGAACCTAGTCCTGAGATGTGTTGGTTTCTGTATGTAGCAGTGCCCTCTACTGGGCAAAGAGAAATCTGATGTTACTAATGGATTTCTAATTACTTAAAGGCAATCTTGTAGAGAATACATGGAAAGATCATGCAAATTGAACTATGTGATATTTTCTTAAGAATAAGAGCCTGAGAATTATCACTACAAAATATAAATCTCTTCAATTTATTCATATAAATGTCTTTTCATTTATTTACTTTTGTTTTGAATAAACTTCTTCTTTGATTTGGACCTGAGAAATCCTAGATTTAACCTTAGATCCTTTTGAGGTTAAAACATATGAGAGGCAATTAGTATTTTGTATTATTATATAGCTGATTAATAATGAAATTAAAATCAATTTGCCATTAATTTCAGTGACTTTCTTTGAGCTAGTGCTTGGGAGGCAACTGAAGAGAAGTATTACTTTAATCTTTTGATTTATTCATAGCTTAATTTTGTTTATAAATTTAATTATATGTAGGATCAGCTTATATTTGGATGATGATAGGACATGATTTGAATTTAGGTATGGTTTCTCTAGGACACAGATGAGACCATGAGTTGTATTTCTTCTTTTTCTCCCTATTCTGTTATAGTACAGGGCAGGGGTTTTAGAACTAACATCATGACCGGGAGGTGCTGATTATCTCTTAATTTAAAAGAAAATGATTCAATAAAAATTTCAATCTTCTCTTTAAAAAACTGTAAGAAATATCGAGTAACTATTAAAATATGATTAGTTACATCAGTAAATGAAAAAAAATATTTGTAGCAAATTGGATAATACGGTCAGCATGTGATATCAGAACATTCTGAAGTGGCAGAAAACACTTAGCATAAGTTTTCCACATGGTTTTCGTGATTTAAAATGTAACAAAATCCATGTCTTTTAGAATCTTATGTATCATGTTAATATTTGTCACAACAACACTTTTACAATTTATTTTATTTATTTATATGTGGTACCGAGGATTGAACCCAGCACTTTGCATGTACTAGGTGAGCACTGTACTGCTGAGCCACAACCCCAGCCCCAACAACAAAAATACTTTTAGATGATACAGAATGACAGTCTGTTCTGTATCATATCCCCTACAGGGACCTTCAATGATGTTCCATTATACTTGTTAGATAACAAACAATATTTAAAAGATAGCTGAACTAAGGTAGAATTAACACCTTCCTGTGAAAACTGAGGATACCCTGAGGGGTTTCACCATCTTGAAGTAATGTGGTAACAGGGCCATGATTATTGTCTGAAACTAATTATTGTTGGCTACTTAAATACAAAGAACACTTTAGACCCACTCAAAATGAAGTCACACATCTTGTTCTTTGCAGGATTTACAAGAATTATTTGGAGTCAGGGTCCAATAAAGATGTATCCCACATAGAGCTTTATGATATGAATTTCAGAGGGGTTAATGTATCAGTTAATTGTATCAGACTCTTATTTGTATCAATTTCTTTTAAAAGTGGTAGGATGCAGTGGAAAGGCCTTACATTTTTGCCTGGAGAAGATCTCAGCTACTGGGCTTTCCTGGTGCTATTGTGAACACTAACATTACCTTCAGTGAACATCCTAATAATAAAGAATTTAACCATGATGTCAGCTCACCCAGGATCTGATAGTCCCCTTCCTTGTCAGGAGAGCTTGCAGAATCTTGCCTTTTCGCCCTTGGTGTTCACGTGCCTGGGAAATGCATGTGCACACATGCACAGGGTCTTCTTATCCATAGGCCCAACACTTGCAAACCCTCTCCTGATCCTCTATAGCAGAAGTTCTTTGCTTGGGGCACACAGGAAACATGGAGAGAACTTAGATGCTCTACCATAACCATGGATAAGAAGCACTTTGTCTATTTTCTTACAATCCATAAAAAAATTCAGCATTTTTTTTCACTTAAGAATATAAGTAGGCAGACATTAGAAAAAGTACTTGAGATTTCATCACCAACAGAAATCATCTCTATTTTTGTATCACACATTCATTGCAGATACTCAAATTGTCGTTAACTCATAATTATTTTCAAATGACAGTAGATATCAGAACCAACACTAAATCCTATTATTTAATACATTAGTAATAAAGCGCATACTTCATCATATCATAGTTTTTATTTTATTGTATTTATAACTGATCTTCTCTTCATCATATTTCAGTGTCATATGTTTGGAAATATTACTCTGAGTTATGTTTGCAGATGGGAAAGGGTAACACATTTTTACACTTCCAGTGAAAGGAACTAGAAAATCTATTATAAAGATAATTTTTAAGAAAGAAATGAAAAAAAAAAACAGCAAAATGAATAAAAATGAAATAAGCAAATTGCTGAAAACAGGCCAAAAGGCAACAGAGAAAAAACATGTTACCTTTGAAGTAAGAGCAAAGGGCAATATTGTATATGAATTGTAATTTCCAAAGTCACTATTCGAAGAGTATTTTTTTTTAGAGAGAGAGAGAGAGAGAGAGAGAGAATTTTTTTAAATATTTATTATTTAGTTTTCGGCAGCACAACATCTTTGTATGTGGTGCTGAGGATCGAACCCGGGCCGCAGGCATGCCAGGCGAGCGCGCTACCGCTTGAGCCACATCCCAGCCCTCGAAAAGTATTAAACTAATCTAATTGTGGTAAAAGGAGTAGCAAAACTATTTATGATTGATCCAAAAAAGACAAGAAATAAATGGTTGGACATATAAGAAGAAATTACAGTGTTATGTATGTAGAGTCACCGCTCCAGTGGATATGAAGCAGAAACTGACAGAATTCACAGAGAAAAGAGCAAATTCACATATATGATGAGCGGCTCAATAGTTGACAGGAAAGGCATATGGAAAATTGATAAAGACATGAGTCTAACCTATTTGATGATGATGATGAGATGATGATGTGTATATATGTGTGAACTCAATCCCCCAAATGATAGAATTCGTGGTTTTCAAAAGTGCACTGATCCTTCAAGTAGTAAAAATTGAGTATGTTATGATGAAGCATGAAAAGTATTTTATGAAATAAATTCTTTGAAAGAGACAATTAAAACTGACAGAAGAAGAAATAGAAAATCTGAACATTCAACACGTTATCTACCATATATATTAAATCAAATAGTGTAAAGTTTTCTATATTTAGGTCTTGTGCTTTTTAAGATATAGTGCCATCTAAAGGACTTTGTGGTCTTTGTCACCTGTAAAATTTTTTCCCACTCTTACACTGGAAAATACCCATTAAAACAGTTTGCAAGGAAATTTTAAGCAAAGGAAGGTTTTAAGAAATAAGGAAAATAAAATTAAAACATGTTGCAATAAAATGAAGTATCAGAAGTAATGAGTTTGACAAAGCCTCTCATTATGGTATAATGCATTTTTGAAGGAAAAAATGCAAAGCAAACTGCTGTTTTAAGAAACAAGGCACACAGAATAAATTTTAAACTGTGTTGGAATAAAAAAGTAGTGAAAATAATAGGAAGTAACAACATCTTCTTCAGCTCTAAATGGAATAAATTCACTTGAGAAAGAAAAACCTGAGGTCATTTCCTGATGCATTATTACAATTATTCATCTAGGTCTAAAGAGACTGAAATTTCAACAGTGCATATGCAAATTTAAAATGTTAGCTTTCCAAAGACCCAGATATGTCCTTATTCAAGTAGATATATAAAGGAAATTCACTATATCTAGTCAGAAGGCTCTCATATTTTACTGTGGGTTCATCAGGAATCATGGCATATTTTAGGTGGTCATAAGACCTTCTATTCAAAATGTAATTATGTGGACAGGATCAAACGTTATCAAAAAGATCTCAGCTTTGTGCAATTTAATTTTTCCATTTAGTAAATATCAATAAAATGAAGAATAAGTCTTTTTTGGAATTAAGTAAATTACTCCAATGTTTACATAGAAAAACAAACATTCAAGAATTGAAGAGGATAACCTAAAAAAGTAGAGTGGGTATTTTCCAGTATAAGAGGGGGGAAAATTTACAGGTGACAAAGACCCTAAATCTACTTTACCAGTAGATTTACCAAATCTTAAAACATAATACAAATATTTTATAATTAAAAGTCTGCTCTGGGCACATGAATAAACAGACCAGCTGAATAGAATACATATATTAGAAATTAACCTCAGTAACTATGAAACTTAACCTTCTTTAAATGGATCATATAAATAAATGTAAAAAAATTATAGGAAAAATGAAAATCCAAGATTTGAGCCTAATTTGAAGAAAACCTGAGAAATACTGTATTACTCAGAATTTATCTAGTTACAAAATAGAGTTTGGTGACATTAAAAATGATTACATTGTTTGACAAAATACAGAGTCCATTCAAGTTCAAAACACATGAAAAACTAGGGATATGAAGAACATACCTCAACATTATACATTATACCTGAGGTCAACATCATTCTAAATAGAGAAAAATTGTAATCATTCCCTCTCAAAACTGGAACAAGAAAGGAATGCCCTCTTTTACCACTTCTACTCAACATGGTCCTTGAAACTCCAGAGCAATTAGGCAAAAGAAAAATAATTAAAAGAATACAAATAGGAAAAGAGGAGTTCAAATTATTCCTGTTTTTTTAATTGGTTGTTCACAACATTACAAAGCTCTTGACATATCATATTTCATACATTAGAATCAAGAGGGTTATGAACTCCCATTTTTACCCCAAATACAGATTGCAGAATCACATCGGTTACAAATCACATTTTTACATACTGCCATATTAGTGACTGTTGTATTCTGCTACCTTTCCTATCCTCTACTATCCCCCCTCCCCTCCCCTCCCATCTTCTCTCTCTACCCCATCTACTGTAATTTATTTCCCTCCATGTTTGTTATCCCATTCCCCTCATAACCTCTTATATGTAATTTTGTATAACAATGAGGGTCTCCCTCCATTTCCATGCAATTACCCTTTTTTTCTCCCTTTCCCTCCCACCTCTCATCCCTGTTGTTGATGACAGGATCTTATATTTAGAAGACCCCCAAAATCCCACCAAAAAACTTCTAGAACTCATAAATGAATTCAGCAAAGTAGCAGGATATAAAATTAATACCCATAAATCAATTGCATTCCTATACAACAATGATAAAGCAGCTGAAAGCAAAAACTCCCCCATACATAATAGCCTTAAAAAAATTTGGGAATCAATTTAATAAAAGAGGCGAAAACACCTCTACAACAAAAATTACAGAGCACTAAAGAGAAATTGAAGAAGACCTTATAAGATGGAAGGATCTCCCATGTTCTTGGTTAGGCAGAATTGTCAAAATGGTCATACTACCAAAAATGCTATGCAGACTTAATGAAATTCCTATTAAAAAATTTAATGGCATTATTCATAGAAATAGAAAAAGCAGTCATGAAATTCACTTTGTGAAACCAGAGGCCCAAAATAGCCAAAGCAATCTTTTGAAAGAAAATTGAAGCAGGAGGCATCACAATATAAGAACTTAATTATACTACATAGCCATAGTAACAAAAAAAAGAGCATGGTATACATCTGAAGGACATAAATTCAGTGTACTACAGAGATGTAGCCACATTAATGTTTATAGAAGCTCAACTAGCTAAGCTATAGAAACAACCTAGGTGATCTTCAATAGATAAATGGATTAAAAAATTATATATACAATAAAACTGAATGATTTTATGACATTTGCCAGAACATGGATGAATCTGGAGACTACCATGCTAAGTGAAATAAGCCAATCCTCCCAAAAAACAAATGTTGAATGTTTTCTAGGATATGTGGATGCTTAACACACAACAAGTGGGGGTAAAAGGAAGAATGCAAGTTCACTGGATTAGACAAAGGGGAATGAAGGGAAGGGAGCAGGGATATGAATAGGAAAGAGAGTGGAATGAATCAGACATAACTTTCCTGTGTTCATATTTGCATATGTTACTAGTGAAATTCCACATCCTGTATAACCGAAGGAATGGGATCCTAATTAGAGTAAGATTTACTCTCTGTATCATAATATATCAAAATAGTCTCTCCTCTCATGTATATATAAAGAGAACAAATTTTAAAATGAAAAAAAAGAAAAATGTAAATTAACTTGTGAACTAAGAACATACTTTTATAACCAAGCAAGCGCCTGAAGTCTCAATTACATCAGTTCAAGCTTCATCCAATCTCAGGCTGCCAACTAATCAGACCATGTTCATATACACAAATGCCAATTGTAGTCAATCAGATTATTTTGATTGACTATAAATTTTTCTCTAGGTAGAAATATAACTTTGCACAGTGGAGGTGAGAATTTTGAGCCATCTTTGATGTGGACTATTACCCAGTTCTAGCATCTTTTTTGTCCTCAAGTAAATTTTGTTAAACTGAAAAAAATAAAAAAATTTGCAATTGCAATGTCATTGTTATGGTGTTGATGTGGTGTCCCCCAAAAGCTAATGTATGAAATGATGTAAGAAGGTCTGGAGGAGAAATTATTGGGTTATGGTTTGACCTAATCAGTGAATTAATCCCTGGTTGGATTAATTGAGTGGTAACTGGAGACGGGTGGGGTGTAGCTGGAGGAAGCAGTTAATTGGATGTGGGTTTGGAGCATATATTTGTGTCTGGGAAACTGAGACCTCTCTGCTTCCTGATCGTGATGTGAGCTGCTTCCCTTAGAGCCCTGAGGAATGGAGCTGACCGTCTATAAACTAAGACCTCTGAAACCTCGAGCCCACACATAAACTTTTTCTCTTCTAAAATTGTTCTGGTCAGTTCCTTTAGTCATGGTGGCAAAAAAGCTGACTAAACCAGTCATCATCAACTTGAAACGAAAATGAAGACAAAGTGGAATTGTATTGCAACATATAACACAAGACATATCTCTATTCTATGAAAAAAAAAATCCCTCAAAATTTAGAAAACGAAAAAAAGAAAAACCCACAATGGGCAAACCATGAAATTTTTACAGAAATGATGCACACACATCGACACATTCACACAGGCACCTCTACACATCAGTTTGTAAAAGAGAAATAGAGGACCAATGAAATGGAGAGCAATGGAAGAGAACATGTAAACATAATGAATGGGAGTAAAAAGATCAAAGAAGACATGTATATAACAACATGCCTCTGTGCACTTTCACTTTTTGGAATCATGACTGTGTTTGACATTTAAAAAACATAAGACCCAAGTGTTTGTCAATGGGTAAACATGGAGTATCCACGTTTGAAAAGTGGAATATCCACTCAAAGGAGTATTTGGCAGCAAGAAAGAACCAGGTGCTCACATAAGCTGCAGTGTGGGTAAACCTCAAGCTCCTCCTGCTAAATGAAAGAAGCCAGACCTAGGAGACCACACTTTGTATGACTCTGCTCATGTGAAATGTCCTGCAGAAACATGAAAGACAGAGTAGGGGAGAGGGGGCCTGGAGGTGAGGTGAGAAGGGGGTGGCACCAGTGGTTTCTTTTTGGATATATGGAATTGTTCCATGATCACACTGTGGTGGTGGTGGTGACATTCTACAATTTAATAAAAATTGTTGAATTGTATACATGAAAATGGGGGAATTTGGTGGTGTATAAATGATCTGGCAAGGCTATATGAAACAAGGACAATCTCTGAGTCTTACGAAAGCAAAACAAATGAAATTACATGTAATTATGTAGATTTAAATCAACAAGAAGTGAAAAAACTAACCTAAATTCTTTCATGGGATGGGGTGAGGTGGGGCACTTAAATTAATGTGTATATCACATTGACTATAAAATCTCAAAAAAGAAATGTGAATTTCACCTTTATGTGCATCTGCAATGCACTAACTTAAAAAGCTATAAATAAATGGAAGAAAGACCATTGGAATAAAGGAATTGGAAGAGGGGAAGGAAGGAGGGGAGAGAAAGAGGCAGAACTGGGGACTGAGCTGGAGAATATTATATTTAATGCTTCTTTAATTATGTAAAAATGAACCCCAATATTATGTATAACTCTAACACACTAATAAAAAAGAAATATGGAAACAATATTAGTAACTTTTGAACAGTTTATGTCTTTAGTCGTATATACTGTCAATAGAATATACTTTAAAGGCAAAAGGAAAAAAAAAAACTAAATTTTGAAATTTATTTATTCAACTTTTTGTTGTTTCTGATATGAAAGTAGAAATTCTAAAATGACTTTATGTAGAGAGTAGAATTAAAGAAGAGATAACTATATAAGTGTTTTGTTACCAAATTCTCACTGTGGAGGAAGTTTACATACACAGACTGAGGTGAAGACAGAGATGCTGGGCTGACCTCGTTACCATTAGATACGTTCACATCTCCGGTGGAGATTTTGTGTAGAACCAGCAGTTTCTAATTGTTGGGGTGAAGTGGTCCTCATCCTACATTTGTCCATCTTAGTTTCTCAAGGAGATTCTTTAAAATGTCCTTATCAAACTTGAAAGAAAGAAAGTCCCCAAATGTCAGAAACCAGGTGGGAAGCAGAGAGGTGACAGATGACCCTGTGGCCATCATGTGGTCTGTTACCAGATGGGAGCCTGGGGTCCGTGCTTGGGAAGTTATTATTCAAGGGAGAGGGAAGGAAAGGTCCTTGATCCTGCATGGGGTCGGGTGGGGTGGGGCACTTAAGTTAAACATCACCCCAAGCTGATTCCTGAAACTGGCTTCCCGTCCACAGTACTGGCCCAGGGAATGGCTAGTGGGGTTGCTACCAAACAATCCTTCAGTGAATGAGGGACAACTGAAAGCACAGGAGAACACCAGTGTGAGCATCTTCATGGAAATTAGCATATCAATGAAAAATGGAAAGGTCATTGAAACCCAAGGCTCCAACAGGCTCTCTAAGACCTAGGCCTCTCCAAGAATTAAATACATTAGTAAGTAAATGTGTAAAAACTATCTTCAATAAAAAAGAAAGACAAACCAAAATCAAACAGAAAGAAACCCATTCACATGAAACAGAACCATCAACCAAACAAGAATTTGAAATCATTGGTGCCTTCCAAGAAGCTCTAAACTAGTATGAAAGTGGATGAAGGGGTTTGGAGCAGAAGTCTCATTTATGACAACTGTTAAGTAAAAGCATATTCCTTCAAAAATCACTGTGTTAAAATAGTCATTTTATTCTGTTCACATTTTTGAGAGTTGGAAATTTGGGAGGTCAAATTGGGGAATCTCTGGCCCATGCTGCTGGGGGTGAGCGCTGGAAGATGAACAGGGCCCAGGACTGTGGCTGGATCCTTGCGGGTGCTCAGCCTCTCTCCCTCTCCCATATTACAAGGTGTCCAATCTCCCAGATCTGTCAAAGGCAATCGCTCATGTGACCCGGCAGCCAGCTTTCAAGAGGAAGCCTCTTAAGAGGCTGCCTGGAAAATAATGTGTGAGAGGCAGGTTATGTCAGAGGATCCCACAAGAGCAAAAGAGAGAACTTATCAGAAGTGTATAATGCAGACGTATGCAGAGCTGGGAAATGTGAGACTTACATGCATTAAAAGGCAAACAGAGGAGAGGTGCAGAGGTGTAAAATTTTCAGAGGGATGATACACAAGGGATGAAACTCAGACTTTGTTAAGATGTGAATAAAGGTTTTTTGATTCTCTCCATCAAAGAAGTGCATTGAATATGGAGCAAGATAAAAACAATATCTAAGCCTGGATGGATTGTGGTGAAACTACAAAACATCAAAGAGAGACAGGCATTAGCAAATTCATTTGGCAGAAAAGCCAGATTACCTACAGAAATAATAATAATAATAATAATAATAATAATAATAATAATAATTCTCTGCCTGGGCATACATATTTTCCAAGCATGGGATTTGAAATAAGAGAATATTAGAAATAATAGTCTTCATAAAGGTATAATAATATAATTTATCTAGTGTTTATAAATATTATTAGGGGTATTTCAGAAATTAGTTATTAAAACTACGTTGGGAGGTATCTATTCTTCTCTTCATTTTATAGACAAGGAAATATTTTAATTGCCAAAGCAAATAGTAAGTAGAAAAATCACCACTAAACCACAGGTCTGTTTTTCACAAAAACCAAAGGTCTTAGTAGTTAGCAAACAACCCTCTATGGAGATCACGAACTGGACCTTTTGTGTAATGTCTATGTAATGATGACTTTGCATGAAGTTAGCTGGAGGTTGCCACAGGTGAACGTGCGCATGGGGAATGTGAGTCCTCCTGAGCAATGATGGAGGCAGTAGAACAATAAGATCTTTCACAATGGGGTGGTAGTGGGGTTTTGTTTTTATGTTTGCTTTCCTAATAACAGTGATTCTCTAATACATGAATCTTGGATGAAATTTTATATTTAGATCAGGATGTATCTTGCCTTCTTACATTAAAGCTGATGGAGGAAGATCAATGTTTTCACCTCTTAGATTTTTTTCACTCTCTCTTCTATGCTGTTTAAAAAATAATGGATGTCAAAAATTATTTTAACACTTCAGTCTTTGCAACCAGCAATTGGCACACCGTTCTCAGCAGTCATGCACAGCATAGTGAAGATGTAGAAGCTATGCTATGTCCCTCAGATTAGCAATTTATATATATTATTATGTATCCTTCTGGATTGGATTTTCATTTTACACAAGGGAAATGATGGGGCTGTTTTAAAAGTATGTTAAAATTATTGAAAATATATTTCTTATTTGAAAATATATGCTTTTGCTTGTGGTGAAATGATGTAATGGATCTGGAACCATATTATCAAGCCCCAGGGTCAAGACAAGCATTCAGGTATAGTCTATCTCCAAAATTTCCCTTGGTTTACTCATAGTTGATTCTACTCAGAGGAACCTCAAAACTGTATTTTTTCATATATATATATATATATATATATATCAGAAGTGTATAATGCATATATATATATATATATATATATATATATATATATATATATATATATATCACTTTCTCTTCCTTTAGGTCTTAGATGCATTCTGTGTTCTGTGATTATCCTTACAGCCTGGTTTGGAAACCTACTTGCTCTGTGTCTGGGATGAGGAACTCACTCCTGGATCCACTTGGAAATGGTTGTGGAAGTCCTTTGTCCACTTCAGAAAGGAGCACCTGCAGCAGCCATCTTTCTTGCAGCATCAATTCATCCATTAGATTAGAGTTCATCTCTATTATAGTTTTTATATCTGCTATCCTTTGTTGTGACCTCCTGGCATATGAATAGAAATCAAAAAGAAATTTGTAAGTGAATAAAAATACTAAAGTGTAGGTATGCATTTTATGCACACACATATATGTTGCATAAAGGGAAAATGTAATTATTAGGGTTCTGGAAATATAACATGAAATAGGGAAGAAAAAAAGCAAATTCTGGTTCTAATCATACGTGTGATTGGCTGGCTTCATCATGATTAGCAATTGACAATCATTTAGAATTTCATAAATCTCTTCTATGTAAGTATAGTCAGTATCAAAATACTGAGTGTTATTGGCCACGGCCTCAGTGAGGGGCACATTTTGGATTGTCACATGCACAGACACAATTAGTTATAATTAGAAGTGTACAAACTAGTAACAACATTGCCTGTTTGGCTTGAGAAATCTGAGGAGAGGGAGTTGAATCATTTTCTGTGCCAGGCAACGTTTAGGGAAGGACAGAAGCCAGGCAGTGTAGCCAAGAAGGTGACCTCTCACCCCTCTGTGACATCAGCTTCCCTGGAAGGGGTGGGGCTGGAGCAGACCTTCCCAATCTTTAAGTTTCTTTCTATTTAAACATGGTACAATTCTTAAGTGTTATTAAGTAGAATAATCATGTGGGAAGTGGAATCTCTAGAAAATTAAATGCTTAGAACAGCAGGAAGTCTCGTCAGGACAATTATGAAATAAGTGTCATGTAGAGATAATACATTTTTTAAAAAATAGAAGCCCTTTAATTAAGAAATAACACCACCACGATCTGCAGTGTCAGTGTTGATCCTTCATCTCATATATCTCCTACGTTCCAGCGGTATTCATTCCTTTTTAACAGCAAGTACATGGAGTGCAGGGACAATTAACAATTAGGAAATACAAAGTCATGAAATAGTAAGCTTTTTTTGTTGTTTTTGTTGTTTGTTTGTTTTTTCCTTTGGTAAAACCCTAGTCACACATTTGCTAGGTCCTAAATAAGTACTAGATTTTATTTATTTATTTATTTTATTTTTATTGGTTCTTTTTAGTTATAGCATTAGGTTCATTTTGACATAATTATAAAAGCATGGAGTATAACTTGGTCTAATTCAGTCCCCAGGACTTTTCCTCTCACTCCCCGCCTCCCTCCCCTGTTACCATCCATTTACTCTAATTATCTTTCTATTTACTTACAGTTATTATTTTTGAATTAGTGTCATGTGAGTGTACATACTGGTGAGTTTCGCTGTGGTATGTTCATATAGGTACACACCACCAGGAAAGTCAGATTCATTGGCATTTTCTATCTCCAATCATGACGCTATCATTTAGATATTTCTTCAGACAAGAATGCTGAAATCGTCCATCGCACGCTTCTTTCCCACAAACCTGTCTGAGCAGTATTATGTACCTCCTGCCTCCTAAGTGTCCTTTGTGTCCATCTCTTTCAATGTCCTCCATCTCTCCCGTCCTGCTTTCTCACAGTGTGAAGATGCTCATCTTTATACTGTTCCAGGGAAAGAAGGAAAGTGGAGGGAAGTTGACTGCTAGACGTAAAGATGCATTGTATAGTTTCATAATTAGGGAGGTTTGATATGGGCTAGGCAATGGGCATGTTGATCAACAGGACATGACAGGCCACAAGTGGTGCAGATACACGGAATTCTGATACAGGACAGGCTTAGTCATGCAGAGGAGAAGACCTTTCAGTGATCCGTGCTGGGACATTGAGTAGCCCACATGCAAACCAATGAAAGAGGAAACCTTCTTAGGTATCATTGTCTCTTTACTCTGTGGGTGTGATTTCTGCTTTTACTTTCAAAAGCATTTATAATAACTCTAGGTTCTGGTAGGCCCTAGAGAAAAGATGAGGAAATATTGACTCTGTTGTGCTTAATTTAGAAGAAAAGTTAATTATTCAAGTGAAAGTGAGTTGGAAGTAGAACAGGACAAAACACTGTCCTCAAGAGCATTTCCCTGGCACAGTGCCACTGTGTTTTTTGTAGTGAGAGTATGTGGTGAAAAGTTACAGGTGCAGAGATACATTTTTTAGTCCTGTTTTTGTTTTTTGTTTTTTTTCCAAAGAGTGCAGTTAACTGTTGGCAAGTACTCTCGGGTGTTTGTGACTTTCCTTTTCCTTTCTCTACTGTTGAGCTCAAACTCTTCATGGAATGAACATGGAATAGTAACAGTAAGAAATACAATCAACCCGTGAGCAAGCTAGCAAGGAAAGAAAGGGCTGTGCAGGCACTCTGGAGTCCTGAGGTTATTTTATGTCAGAGATTCACCTACTTTGCAGTTAATATCTGGAGGAAGCATTCCTCCAAAAGGGTTTTACAAGATCCTCATTATCAACAAGTAGCGCAAGGATTATCTTTTTAAACTTTGGCAGGTACATTGTCTTGTAAGAAGACATGAAGAGCGTCACTCAGTGATACGCAGATGCCACTTCATACTCCTACATGCAGAATTCTCATCTCATGGCTTTCTGTTGAGACGTGAAGGGGAATCTGAGCTTGAATATATTTGTGTGATTTTTGTGGCAAGCAAAATATGAATAGAAGTATGTTGATGCATTAATCTTTCCCCCTAAATTTGCAGCAAGTTCTTGACTCTTCATCTATAAATTTAAATGTTCAGTGTTCACTTCCAGCTGGATATTCCTAGAAATTATCTTAGTACCTCAGAAATATTCAGTAACATCCTGCAATAAATGAATAGCTACAATTGCCATTATGATGTGCAGATTCAGATGAGAAAAGGAATACTGATTCCGTATTCACAAGAAATCTCATGAATAAACTTGTAATCTCTAGGATTTAGCTCTCTAAATTTAAATTATATTTATGTGAGTAATTATTTGAAACTCTAAAATTAATGATATCAATTCTTCTCAGAGGAAAATATCATCATCATTGAGAGATACTCTTGAAATAATCTCTGCCAAAATTTTAATTTGTATTTTAACTTATTGTATGAATAAGGCTAGTAGAGCTCATTCATTCTTTTCTTTGGAATTGAAAAGTAAATACTGGAGGCACAATAAGCTCTGGCATTTTAAGGCATTACCAAAAAGGGTATCTAGTGCTAGCTTGGATTCCTAAGTAACAGAGTCTAGATTCCAAATCTGGCAAATATATTAACTGTATGATTTTAGGCAAGAAAATTAAAACTTAAACTTTGGTCTCTTATCTGATACAAGGGAATACTAATATTGCCTACTTCAGAGGGCCACTGTGAATTGTCATGTTAATTTCTCAGCATAGAACCTTACAACCCAAAGTGTTCTGTGTGTGTTATCAATAGTGACAAAATAATTATCATTATTGGTGTAGCACACTGCTTTACCCATAATGGAAATATAGCATTAAGTCATAGCACACTGCTTTACCCATAATGGAAATATAGCATTAAATGTGATGATTACTTAATAAATACTTGTTTGGGACAGATATATCTAATATAAATAACAGCTTATAGCTTTACTACAGTAAATATAATTTATGAAGAATACATGCAAAAGTTTTCTTTAAATCATCAAACTTTCTAACTAAAGTAAGTTGTTTTATTGCTTTGTAGAGTCATGTCAAGCATTTGAACTTGTGCGGATATTTTTCCTTTATCGCATTTCTGTTCAGTGCCTTCCAGGATTTCTGAACTCTCAATAATGATGCATCATTGACTTCCATTTGGACTGAAATTAGTCAATGCCAGATGGAGAATCTGGAAGTACCAACTCCTTGTCCCTCACATTAGTATTTTTCAAAAAGGAAAATTTCCTGTAAACTTGTAAAGTACAATTAAGTTAGACTGAAGAAAGGTTGGGTATCAAATTTGACATAAATTGGAGAACATGAAATTTAAGGTTGACATTGAATGAAGAATTCATACAAAATCATGTTAAAATATATTTATTCAAATAGTAATGTGTTTAAGGATTTGAGTTTCTCTTTAAAAAAATATTATCCCTATTTCATTCAAATGCAGAATTCATCAATTCAAAAGGAAAAAAGAAAAAAAGCTTTCTCAGGACTAGCAGCCCAGCATTTCACTGAGTGTACTTGGAGAAGTCTAAAGGATGAGCCTGCCTTGTCACATGCTAGTGTACAAGGATACTTTTAGATTCTTTCTTTCCTCCGTAGAGCCAAATGAAGATCAGTAGATCAGGGAAGATGACTTCCCAGCATCTATTCTTTGCTGTACCGACTCAATTTTCTAAAAAGTTTTTTGATGGAGCAAAACTTACTGCTTTAAGGTAGCATGTGACTTCAGTAGAGTCTTAGCAGTGCTTTAGGATGGATTCAGAGTAAGATATTTATAGGACTCTAGACCCTGAATTATGTGATTTTAGGACAATTCTTGTCGGGGAGAATTAGTCGTGACTGGGCAGAGTTTATGACTTAATAGCTCCAACAAGACAGGGTTTCAAAGTGAGTCTCAAGCAGTTGTTAGTTTTGGTAAGTAATACATTTTTTAGAGTGTGATCATTTAGGACCAAGTGTCTTCTGGAGCAAGAAGCTTACTTTTACTTGGGCCTGGTGTTTTTTCACGCAGGGATCAGATATTTCATCTGGCACCAATCTTATCAGGTCAGGCAGGGTGGGTCACATTATGTCAGTGCTTACACATTGGACATTCCCATGTGAAATGGCAGCTACAACTAAAATGTAAAATATTTGTTTCAGACTCTCATGTGGCCTCCTTTTGAGTGTGGTATGACTTGCTTTTTAATGAAGACAATGTGGCAGAGAATGGTGGGCCTGGTGTTTTTTCACGCAGGGATCAGATATTTCATCTGGCACCAATCTTATCAGGTCAGGCAGGGTGGGTCACATTATGTCAGTGCTTACACATTGGACATTCCCATGTGAAATGGCAGCTACAACTAAAATGTAAAATATTTGTTTCAGACTCTCATGTGGCCTCCTTTTGAGTGTGGTATGACTTGCTTTTTAATGAAGACAATGTGGCAGAGAATGGGAGTTAACCCCTGACACTGCATTATGCTAGCTATTCCATCTTGCCAGCACACACTTTCTGTTCCCTTCTTGGCTTCATTGGGCAACGAATGGGCAGTGGCCTCTGTGTCAGAGACAGCAAGGAATTCAGGGCAGCCTCCAGTTAATATGCAGCGAGGAAACGAGGCCTTGCTTACATGAGATAAGGAATCAAAAGTGCTAAAGTGAATCCTTCCTCTGCTGAGTTCTCAGTGACACCTTGCTAGGCTGACTCTGTGATGGCAGGTCCTGAGGAACAGTGAAACAGAACACCTAGCTGGGCTGTGGCCAAATCCACAGAAGGTATGGTCCAACACACAGTATGCAACCAAAAGTGCTAACGGTGAGACACAGCAATGAAAACTAGCGCCAGATCTAAACTGGACTTTCCATTTTGGAAATACAAAAGGAATTTTAAGAAATGTGTTGTCTTTTTTATTTTGCCTCCCCCCCGTCCCCACTTCTTTTATTTCTATTCTCCTGTTTCTCTCGGATATTTTCTTTGTCTCTCCTTGTTCATTCTTTTTCTTCCTTCCCCATCTCTTTACATTTAATTGCACACTGCCCCCACTTCAATGGCTCTCTTTGCTCCTTACTTGGTTTCTTAGCAAGTTGCACCATTATCTCTTAGTTACACGAAAACTTTGGGCCTATTGTTGATTTATTATGTAAAAGTCCACAAGCTCATCTCTCCTCTGTCAGCGGAGGCCTGGAGACAGCTTATGAAAGCCAGTGCAATGATGTTTATTCATAGGAAATGGTCACTTTAGGGCATTTCAACTTAATTGCAAGTTCAAGCCTGAATGGTGGCCTTATAATAAGATGATTATTTTTCCATTATTGAAGCAGAATGGAGGTTTAGGGAGGAATGTTAGCTCTTTACATTGCACCTCTTCATGTGATTTAATTTTGCACATAGCTCTGAGGATTGAAGTTTTTGATGGGTTTGAGTTTTAGACGTATGGAGGGAAGTAGGTTGTATGTGGGGTCTGATATAAAAGGACCAAGGAGGCTGAGGATACAGCTCAGTTGCCTTGCATGCACTGAGGCCCTGGGTTTAATCCCCAGCACCACAAAAAAAGAAAAGAGGAAGGAATTTGGGGGAAGCAGAAGTAGGTACAAAAGTGAATGCTGGAGTGTGTATTTTCCTAACTGTGGTCCTCTAACAGGGTCTACATGTGCTTGGAAAAGTCCAGCAGATGTGTCTCCACACAGTACTAGCCCCACTATTTTCTGCTCTCACTCTCTAACACAGTCTTAGGTCATGTGACTTTCTTCTCCATCCCCCACCCCAAAGGCTTCATGCTCTCTGGCTGGGTTGTGCTCATCTCTGCCAGCCAGAGAGCATGACGCCTTTGGGGTGGGGGATGGTTGTGCTCATCTCTGCCAGCCAGAGACCACTTATGAACACAGGCTGTACCATGTATTCTTGCCACCGATGAACACATGCCACTCCATGCACAGCTACCTTCTCTGTCCCTTTCCATCTTTGTAATGATTTTTGTTTCAGAAAGACCTGACACTCCGTCTTCATCATCTTGGAACAAACCTTCACCATTAAGTCACTTCTGCTCCCAGGCAGAATGAAAACCTGCCCCTGCCCATGTGGCAGCAGCAAGTTTCCTGGCGCTCAGTTTGACTTTGAGCCTTCTGCAGGTTGCCTTATGCGTACCTATCCCAGGACGGCTCGCACTTCCTGAGAGGAAATTACTCCTTTCCTTTCTTTTCTTCTCTCCCAGGCCTAACATTGGAGATTTTATAAAATATTAGTTCAATATATTCCTGATGCCAATTCATCAGCAAAATTTAAAGTAAAAACCTACCCTCTCAGAAAGAAGGGATAAATTATTTTAATGTGGCAAATAAACATGTTTTTCTGTGAAGTTGTTATAAAGTCAATGTTAATAAATCTAATATACCAATTGAAGTCATGTTCCCCAAGCAATTGGGCAATAATTTTGCAACTCTATTTTCCACTAGCCACTCTCCTACACAGAATTGGAGAGCCAGTGAAATTTAGGTCAATTTACCTTCTGCTCAGCAGGAAGGCAATTGCAAAGTTCAGTAACTGGCAGAATAAGAAAACTCTCACGTTTTCTTCAGGAGTCCTTACATTGTGCATTTTTATACTTTATAATTTATAGTTGGAATCTCATGTTATTTTGGTATGGTTTAAATATTTGTCCTGTTTTATTTTCTCCTTTAAAATTTTTTTTTCAGAAATAAAAGTTTCCTAAATTTGCTGAGTAGGATGGCACATGCCTGCAATCTCAGTGGCTTGGGAGGATGAGGTAGGAGGATCACAAGTTCTAGGTCAGTCTCAGCAATATACAGAGGCCATAAGCAACTTAGTGATAAGTTGCCTAAAAATGAATAAATAAATAAATAAATAAATAGGGCCGGAGATGAGCTCAGTGGTTAAGAAACCCTGGGTTTGACCCTTAGCACCCTCCAGCAAAAAAGTCACCTAAATCTTTGTAAATAACATTATCAGTTTAAATGACATATAATTAGCTGCTTGAAAGATAATCAGAAAATAAGTATAAACTACATAAATGCTAATATCAACAACCTCATTATGATTTAATCACTTTCACTTATATAGATGTTTTACATTTTTTAGTTGGCTACTTCCTCCACAAATGTTTTTAATCCTTGAAACTGTAGAAAATGGAATCATTATTCCAACTTGTGATGTTTTCACATAATAATGAAGGAAACATACTGTATTTCAAAATGTTGGAGACTTAGCTAATTGTATCTGTTCATTTAGAAATTAAAGTGACTAATGAGTAAACATCTTTATGTGTTCAAGTGAAGTCTGATTTATTTTTCTTGGTTAAAAAATACTGATGCTAGATAATGTTTTTATTAATAATGTTAACCACTTTATGTTAAACACATTATCTTAAATGAAACATAAGAACATATATTAAAAAAAAATAAAAAGGACTGAGTGAAATAGAGCAATTGGTTGAGCATTTTAACTTCACAGCTTGTTTTGAAAATGTCAATGTGGAAAAGGTACAACAAGCCAAAGACATGACTTTTAATTTTGAGCAAAGATGTAACAAATTGCATGACCAGCTGTGCGTTAGTCTTTTGGAAGATCATCTATTACATAACATCAATAATTTTGACAACTTGAACATTAGTTTCTCATATGAAATTGGAAGTTTGCTTAAAGTTTTCTACAGTATAATTTGCCTGGAAATCCTAGTATAGTTATTTCATAAGAAAAAAAAAGTTAGCTAAAAGTTTATGGAGTAAAGACAGTTTCACTACTTAAAAAAATGGGCAAGTTTGCATACTTAGCTTATTTTTTAAATCCTCATTTATTCAGAGGACATACAATTATTAGTCGTGATCAGTGGATTTTGGCACACCAAAGTAATTTTGTTTACTCATTTTTACTTAGTATCAGCTATGGCTTCAGTATGTCCCCAAAGTTCATGCATTGGAAAGATAATCCCAGGGTAACAGTGATGGAGACGGGTACTTTCAGAGGTGATTAGTTCATGGGACACTGCTATCTTGAATGGGTTAAGACTGTATCTCAGGAGTGAGTTAGGTTTTAGAGGGGGGGTTTTGGCTCCCTCCTCTCACCCTCGCCCCTCTCCCCCTCACATGCATACTCTCTCACCATATGATACCTTCTGCCATGTTATGACACAGAAAGGTCTTCGCCAGACATGGCTTTTTGGTTCTTTCACTGTGAGAAATAATTTTTTTCCTTATAAGTTACCAAGTCTGTGGTATCTTGTTACAGCAGAATAAAACTGACAAGTGCATTATTTAATAAATTTAATAATCTCAATGGATACCTGGCTACTTGATTAAGTCTTTAAGAACAACTTATGAGATATTATGTGCACTGAAATTTGGGGGAAATTTTGGAAATTTATTATTCATTTTACTGTACAATATCCTAGGAAAAACTGAGTCTCAAACATTTTTAAGTGAACTCCGATTCAAAATAATTCCTCACTCTAAAAATTTTGTGTTTAAATATTAGAATAATTGTTTAAAGAATCATGTATGCAAGTTAATTCCCTTACATATAATTATTTATCCCCAAACTTATCGAGAATAGAAAACTGTCCACAACTGTTCTTTGAGCCTCTAGCAATAAGACTATTAAGGTGGATCCAGGCCCAACACAAGAGCATAGCTTCCTAAGGGCCACCTGAACAGGAGAGCCTCCACAGTGCTTCAGACACTCTGGCCTCCATATGCACAAGGTGATGGGCCTGAAACACATGCCTATCCCCTGGAGGTGTGCTGGCATCTCCTAGTAGGAAGTCTAATCACAGGTGATGGTTGCAAGAGTCGTGTAAACAGAGGAGGGTGAAAAAAAAATCAATAGATGGAGAGTGAACACAAGCTGTTTAATGACCACAAGTCACCTTTCCAAGAAAGTCAGGCCTGACAGAGGAAGGCAGGGAGTTTGAAGATGAAGGAAAATTAATTTTTAAAAAATATTTTCACAGTCAGAGGAGGGGAATAAAGAATCCCTGGGATTAAAAACATCGCAGGAAACAGAGGATGTAATTGACTCTCTTTATCACGGGTTGCGTTGGTTTCATGTAAAAGAACAGAATGTTTTGGAAAGTGTTCACCTTGACTTTCCCTCCATGTCCAAGGCCTCTGTAGCTGATAACTCTGAGAGTAACTGTGCAAAATTTCTCTTTCTGTTTTGCATGGAGCTTGAGGTTATTTTCTATATTTTAAATAAATGTTTCTTCAGAAAGAGTGACTCTAGATCCATACACTACAAAAGTTTCACTAAAATGTATTCCACTACTTACCCCAAAGACTTGCTCCATGTACCATTAAGTATTTAATCATGATTTTTCCCCTTATTATGAGATTCATGGACAGTTACAGAAATTAGAAACAACATTTCATAGAAGAACTACTTTTCTGCATTTTGGAAAATCAGGTTTAATTGAGATATAACAACAATATTTCCATACTATTTGTGGCACATATTAAATTCACATTATACCTGTAAGAACTTAGTGTAAATTTTTTGGTCCAAAACACCCCAAATTTATTACCTTGTGTTTCTGTAGGTCCCCAAGTTAACATTGAGGTGTGGATAGGGCTGTGCTTCTTCTGGAGACTCTAGGGAAGAATTCACTGTTTTCAAATTTCTCAAGAAAACTGCATTCCAAGATTGATGGTTTCTTCTTCAAAGCCAGCAGAGTAGCAGGCAGAAAAATTTTCTCTGACTTTGGCCTGCTTTTCAGCCTCCCTCTTCCCCTTTAAATAACCCATAGGATTACTTTAGGGCCACCCAGATAATTCGGTATAATCTCTTTTATGACCAGGCAATTAATAAACTTAATTCCTTCTACATCTGCAACTCCAATTCCCCCTTGCCATCCAAAATAGCCACAGGTTGCTGAAATTAGTGTGTGTGTATTTTGTAGAGGCATTTTATTATTATTATTATTTTCCTAACATGCTTCCTTAGTTGTAGGTCCTTTAGCATGCTGTCATTAAGCTCTAAGCATTCTTGTGGGGAGGGGGGATTCTATTATGCAATATTTCCCAAGAATATATGGTCAAGAAAACTACTTCTTCTTTTCTTAAGTAGATGCAGGATTTTTTTTTTTTTTGGTCTTGTGGACTTTCAGAAAAACAGAGTTAAACCAATATGAAAGTTGCTATGTGTCCAAGATTGTCTTGCATGTCACTGGATGACTCCATAGGCATTCACTCAAAAATGTACTGAATGCTATTTTAGCTCAGCTTTTCTATTTTTGAATTATAATGATTAGCACACACTAATTGTATGAAATAATGAGTTTCACTGTCATTCATGCATATAGCATACTTGGATGGTATCCACCATCCCACTCCCCTTCCCTTCCCTAATAGTCCTCCTTTGACTTTCCTGCCCTCTTTCTCCACCCCCCCTAGATTCCATAGCTGATTCCATTTTAAGTGATTAATTGAAGGAATACTTTCACAAAAAAAGAATAAGGGAGAAGAACAAGGAACAGAGCGGGTGCCAAGCAAGAACGGGATTTCAGCTGGCAACGGGTCTTACTCTAAACTCACAGAGAGGCCCTAAAGTTCAAACTGGACTGAAGAATTAGTCATCCAAAGGTGGTTTGGGATGGGCAGACGTCTGCACCCTGAGTCAGTCCTCTTTGGCAGAATTCTCTGTGTGGAAGGAACTTTTCATCTTTACAAGTGAGAATAAGGGAAATCTGTAGAGAAGGCAGACATTACCAGCCAACACGCTCTACCTGGGGGATTGTTGCACTTGCTAGAAGAAGGGAAGGGGATGGTCACCACTGGCATCCAGAATAATCTTCTTGAAGAAACTGAACATTGTTGAAGGCATTGTGTGTTTAATAAGGAGCTAGACAAAAGGGTTGCTGCCATCTTGGAACCTGCCATCTAGAATGTAAGACAGTAAACAGATGCAAAAATAATTATGTAACTTCAGATAATGATAATTGATACAAAAATGAAGTAAGGTAGTGGGCTAGTAATTGTGGGAAAGTTTGGGGAATATTTTTCATAAATCTGTAAAGGAACAAACATTTGAGGAAAGATTTGAGGTATGAAACAGACATGCTTTGGGGAGATTTAAGAGAAATTGTTTGCTATGAAATTTGCTGGAACTGTAAAGACAATGAGGAAGGAATAGACTTGCCCTATATTATACTGAGAAAGTTTGAGTGACAGAAGTCAGAACTGAAGAGTTAGGAAAGGTACATAGTTATGCAGAGCTTTCTTGGCCTTGGGTATGTGTTTGAACTTCATTTTAAGTATAATGTTGCACATAATGGAAAGCCATTCAGGAGTGATAAGCAGGGGGACATGCAAATATAAGATATAGTTTACAATGTTCCCTTTGGTGATTTTACAGTCTGAATTATTCTGATTCAAAAGCACAGAAAGGAGGAATCCGAAAGAGGCTACTAGAGTTGGCTCTGTGGGAGGTGACTAGTAGGGTCCAGGATTAGACTAATGAATTCCAGTTTGGTTAAAGGTGAGGAGTGATGAGATAAAGTTTGTTTTGAAGACAGGGCATCTGATGTTTGGTACATGAGATAAGAAGTTAAAAATTCCATTACTAGAATAATAAACTTGTTCAATTACATTCTGTTTAACAAAATGCTGCAAACTGAGTTTGAATGGGTTTGAAGAGTAGGGCTGTGCTGGTGTATTTCAGTATAAATAAAGTCATACATAAAATGTGCACATCTAATTTAATACAACTGATTTATCTTGGGCATATCCATATGTGTAATCAAGAGAGAAACTACTGAAGTTATATTAAATTTCTTAAAAATAAAAGATTACAACAAATAGTTTTGAAATGTCTTCACTGTTTGGACTTTTGATTATCTACATGTGTTGGCTTCCTCACAATCTCAATGTTAAGCCTTAACTCCAAGATACTATTTCCTGTAGACAATCAATCTAAAGCCTTCAAAAGCACCAGCTAAGTTAAAAATCAAAAGTATCGGCATGCTAAGTTGTTACCACACCTTTCTGAAACATGGAGTTAATTAAATGTGACAGTAGAGACACCTCAATAAAGAATTAATTCTGGGGCTGGGGATGTGGCTCAAGCGGTAGCGCGCTCGCCTGGCATGTGTGCGGCCCAGGTTCGATCCTCAGCACCACATACCAACAAAGATGTTGTGTCCGCCGAGAACTAAAAAATAAATATTAAAAAAATTCTCTCTCTCTCTCTCTCTCTCTCTCTCTCTCTCTCTCCTCTCCTCTCTCCCCCCTCTCTTAAAAAAAAAGAATTAATTCTACATTAAGGATGAGCTGTCTGTGTTTTCAGAATTTATCAAACAAGAAGCAATTTAGAAAAGGGGAAAGAATACTTCATTTGTAGTTCAAAGAGCTGAGTTTGGGATCTATTTTTGGAATTTATAAACGTGGACCTCAGTTTCTTCAGCATTAATTACAGGTAAGAATGTCTGCATTATCCTGTTCAATGCAAAATACTTTATAATAGTAGATATGATAAAATGTCTCTCCCATTTATGGATGTATTTTGTTTTATGATGCATCCCCTTGTTATGGCAAGATTGCAATAAATCACCGAGTCCATCTTAAAGCAGGAAACAGGACCATCTTTATTCATCAGCCAGCAGTCGAGATCCACCAGCTGGTGGGCAAAGGGGCAGGCTGCAAGTCTACACCCTTCGGCCCCCCTCCCAGGGTTTGAGTCCACCTTTTTTAGTCCAAAATCATATTAATCATAAGTGGCTCTTGCTATAATTCAAAACCATAAACACACTTCATGAGATCTAAAATCATACACTGAAGGGGAAGTGGATCAAAATGACCCTAGTTGAGTACACATTGAAGAATGATTACCAACATTTGCAGACAATCATTCTCTGATAGGGTACATTGTCCAAGAAATACAGGAACCAAAGAGAGAACAATTTTACATTGTATAAGAATTTCCATGTTGTGTTGCCAACCATACTATGTTTAGCAACTCTTGAGGGGTACAGAGGTGGGGTGTTCCCTCTGGAGAAACATTTCTTACTAGACATGGAGTCTCAGGACAAACTGGAGTCTGTTAAGTCATTGCCCATGTAGCCTGGCCCATAAAACTTATTGAAAGTAGGAGAGCTCAAGGAGTCCTTGTCCATTTTGACTTCTTGCTTTGAATGATATTTTGTTTCATGCAACTGACCTCCCTTCCATCACCAGTTGTTCCCCAGGTGCTGGTTGCTTCCCCAGCACCTGGGGAACTGGTTGTTTTCCCAGGTGCTAAACTCTTGGAGATGTTGTCTGCTGGTTCCTTCCCATCTGTTTGGACCATCTGGAAAACTAATCTTCCTTGGGATATGTTGTAGTTTTGATATGAAGTGTCCCCGGAATAGCTCAGGTGTTGAAAATATGATATCCAATGTAGCAAACTTCAGAGAAGGGGCTTTCAGGCAATGATAAGAGCTGTGTTCCCATCACTGGATTAATCCATGTGCTGGAAGGACGACTCAGCTTTAACTACAGGCAGGTGGGTCATGGTTGGAGGAAGTAGGTCACTGAAGACAAGGCCCCGTAGTGTATTTGTCCTGATATCCCCCTTCCTGGCCATGACCTGGCCAGCTTTCCTCCGCCAAACCCTGTGCCATAAAGTTCTGCTTCACTAAAGATCCAAAGCAACAGAGTTGACTGGCCATGGACCAAATCACTGACACAATGGGCACTTGATAAGTTTTTCCTTAACTAAATTGTTCTTGTCTTGTATTTGGGTCACTGTGATGCATTCTCATTCAACATCCCCAAAGTGTCCCTAGTGGATGCATTGACATTTCTTTGCTTTACACTCTAGTACCAGAGGGTCCAATATTAAACAGCACTCACAGATTGGCATATAAATTTATTACAGTGATATTCAACAGTAAGTTTTCCTCAGTGATACTCCATTCTTTAAAGTGAGGACTCAGCCTGTTTCCAAATTCTGGCTCTGTTATTGATCACTGATCTCAGTAAAACGTTCTGTGACTCTATGCACTCTTCTCTAAAATGTAAAGGTCAAATGTACAGCAGAAAACATGTGATTATTTTTAAAAGTAGAAATGGAGGAAAACAGACACCCTGAAATACACCTGGAAGCTTTGGAATGATGGTGAATAGAGGTTCAGTTACGAGGAACCTGAAGGGAATTTTGCATTTTAATACTTTTCCTGACATGACTGATTTTTTTTCTTTTATTAACAAAATATTGAGAAGTCATTCATTTCTTTAAACATTTCAGGAGAAAAATTGTATCATGTTCTTTTTGTTTTCTTGTGAGTTGGACTTGCTACTTCTTTTATTAGCTTCTGCTCCTCTGCCTAGTTCACATGACTGTAAGTTCTCAACAATTGCTTTGGCTTAACAATTGCTGTTTTAAAAAACATAAGAGAAAAAAATGTTAAAGATGAATATATATCCTCATATCAACCTTGAATGTTTTCGTACATTTGTATGTCATATCATCTATAAATCTATCCAACTATTATGTATCCATAGACAAGCATAATGCAGTTTTACTCATAGGGGATCATCTTACTGTTTTTCCATCCACTTAATATTTATAATCTTTGATGAATAGATAGAGAACATATTTCAAATAAACAAGGGAAACATATCTTTGCACATTCATCTCTTTAAGCAAATTTAGTTAGTCATGATTCCCTTTTTTCATTTTAAAAATCAAGTTATAAATGAGATACAGAAAAATTAAGCCTTTTTAGTTTAATACCTATTTGCTAGTATTTTCTTCGATCCTTGGCTTCTCAGTATATTAAATAGTGTCATTTTAAAAATAATTTGTTTTTTCTGATTATGGATTTATTTGTATACTGTCTAAGAAATCTTTGCCTATCCATAGTCACAAAGATGTTTTCCTGGGCTTAAATTGTAAAAATTTTATAGATTTAGCTTTTACATTTATCTTCCTAAAATAGTTTTTATGAATTATTTATAATATGTGATATAAGGCTTGCTGTTAACTTTTTTCTCATATGAATATCTAATTGTATCAGCACTATTTGCTGAAAGACTATTTTTTCTCCTCTGAATTGGTTTTGACCTTACTCAAAAATCAATTGACAGTATATTTGTGTAGGTCTATTTTGGGGCATTCTATTTTGTTATATTGATTGATATGTCTATGTTTTCTTCATTAACATACTGTACTATTGTAACTTTTCAGTTAGTTTTGAAATTGGGAACAACTTTGTTCTTTGTTGTTTTTCAAAATTATTAGTGCTATTCAAATTTGTTTTACCAAAAAAAAAAAAAGGAAACATCTTTTTAATACCTAAAACCATTTTATGCTGAAATTTTGATAGAAATTGAAATAAAAATACATAGGACTTTGTGAAAGTATTCCTCTGAAAACACTATTGAGTTTTCTGATGCATTAGTACAGTGTATATCTCTATTTAGATTTTTATTTTTCATCAGTATTTTGGAGATTTCAGCATGTAGCTCTTACTCATATTGGGGTGCTTGTATTTTAGAGTCTTTGTTTTCATGATAGTATAAGTGATACATTTTCTTATATCAATATGTAATTCTTCATTCCATGAAGATTGATCTTTGTACATTGACCCCATATCCTATGTCTTTGTTAAAATCTTTGGGATTTTTCAGTGTGGTAAACATGATGTCTAAAAAGACAGGTTTAAATCTTTCCTTTCAATATGAGTGCTTTTTGTTTATTCTAGTTATGTTCTAAACCCTCCAGTACAATGTTAACTAGGGGTAGTGACAACTATTCTTTCCATATTCCTGATCCAAGCATAAAATAGACCTCAACTAGTGGGGATGAGTTTAGCTGTAGGTATTTTTGGTAGATTTTCTTTACTGTAGTAAAAAAAATCCTCTGTTATTAGATTTCTGAGAACTTTTAATGAATTTAAGTTTAATTTTGTCAAATGCCTTTTTCTGCAACTGTTGAGAGAATCACAGAACTTTTTTCTTTAGTCTGTACAATGATACATTGATATTTGAAACTCAGACCAGGTTTTTGTTCTTAGGATAATGCCCACTTGATCATGATTTATTAGCTATTTTTACTTTTAGTTGTTGGATTTGTTTTGCTACTTATTTGTTAGAGATATTTACTATTTGAAAAGTATTATTAGTCTAATGTTTTCATTTTTTAAATATATTTTTGGTTTTAAGGCAAGGTATCATTGTCCTAATAAAATGAATTTGGAAATACACCCTCACTTTTTTTTTAAATTTTATGTTTGCATTCTGGAGATGAGGTATAGAATGAGTACTACTTATTCCTTAAATATATAGTAAAATTTAACAGGAAATCCTTTTGTGTCCGGAGTTTTGTTTGTTGAAAGTTTTGCTTCTTTGTTTATTTTCAAGAGTCAAATTGACCACAAAAAATAATCTTGGGTGAGTTTAACACACCTCTCTCACCACTGGCTAGATCTGCCAAACAAAGGTTGAATAAAGAAACTATAGAACTCAATAATGAAACAATAACTTAGACTTAACTGACATATATAGAATATTTCAACCTGCATGGAGCAGAAACACTTTCTTCTCAGCACCACATGGATCCTTCTCTAAAATAGACCATATGCTATGCCACAAAGCAACTCTTAGCAAATACAAAAAAAGTAGAGATACTGACATGCATTTTATCATATCATAATGGACTGTTGGAAATCAATGACAAAATAAAAAATAAAAATTTCTCCATCGTCTGGAGACTAAACAATATGCTACTGAATGAATAATGGGTTGCAGAAGACAACAAGGAAGAGATTAGAAAATTCTTAGAGGTAAATGAGAACATAGACACAACATATCAAAATCTTTGGGACACTATGAAAGCAGTACTAAGAGGAAAATTCATTGCATGGAGTTCATTTCTTAAAAGAAGAAAAAGCCAACAAATAAATGACCTCACATTGCATTTCTCTTTTATTAAGTGTTATACATGCATAATCTGGAGATGGTTTTAGAAATAAGGGAAGATATTCTATGTTATCTGCAAATACTACTATTTTATAAAAGAGATTTGGGCGTCCATGGATTCTGGCATCCTGGAAGGTCCTGCAACCAATGATGGCATGTTGAGACCAGAAACCGGGATGCTGTTCTTAATTCACCCTGATCCTGTGCAATTGTTTCCATCCTTACGTCAGAGGTGTTCTTTAAGGACCAAATATTTCAGTGCTAAATTGTCAATATCTGCACAGATATATCTCAAAGCAATTAAAGATACAAAAGTACATTTTATAGTTCTTGCTTATTTAATGCATAATGCATAATTCCATCTTTATGAAAAATTTTCTATAACATTTCTTCCAGTGCAGGTCTGTTGCTAAGCAACTGTCTTTCATTTTCTTGGTCTTAATTTCCTTCAGTTTGAAGGATGATTTTTTCAGTATAAAGAATGCTGGTTGACTCTGGTTAAGTAATTCAATGATTCCACCCCAGTCTTGAGTTACATATCCCATTAGTAGACCCCAAAGATCCTAATATTCATTCTTCTTAATGTGGTACATCCTTTCTCTCTAGGTACCTTTAAAATTTTCTCTTAATCTTTGGATTTCATCAAGTTGTTTTTTTTTTGTTGTTGTTGTTGTTGTTGGTGGTGGTGTTTTTTTTTTTTTTTTTTTTTTTTTTTGTGGTGCTGGGATTGAACCCAGGGCCTTGTGCATGTGAGGCAAGTACTCTACCAACTGATCTATATCCCCAGCAGTCTTAACATTGTTTATATTATGTGTCTAGATTTTATTGGTTGAAGTAAATAATTTTTATGCCATAAAAGCACACTTTGCCTGTATCCTAGAGGAGGAATATTTTGATGTTCTCCTCCCAGTGCCTTAAGTCTCTGTCACTCACAAAGCTGTGTGTTCTCTTTCCTGAAGCTTCCATCATCTTCGATGAATTCAGTCACTTAGCCTTTTATTTAGTCATCCTTTAGCCTTTCCTATGGTTGTGGAGAAGAGCCCAGAAGTGAATCTCTCTATACGCAGCTCTGAGGGGTCTCCCAGCAGCCCACAATCTGACATTAGCAATTTGCTAAAATCTTAAGTTGACTTCTCACCTACTTGGGATCATTCCATACCTGCTTCCAGGAGGCTAGTGTTTCTGTCATCTTTCTTCTGAATTTACATGTATGCCCGTTAATTTCAGGTTAGTGGGCAATTCTGCAACCTAAGCTCTCATAGGAATTCAAGAAAACCTAATATTTTGCAAAAATTTTCAGTTATTTTTGTTGTTATTTTAAGGTTGGGTATGATGCTCTTTCCAGACGTCTGTGGTCTAAGTGGAAGAAACAGTTAATCAATCATGGTTTTGATGTCAGATGAATACTTGCATTTCTGTTTTGATACACTAATGGAGACTATTACTCTTCTTTAAAACAACAGGATTTTTTTTGCAGATTTTGCAGAATAGTTATCTCTGAGTTCTCTAATTATCAATGTTATATAGTAATATTGAGAAAACTATGTATTTCATACTGTGTTTATCAACAGAAGTGCATAAATGAATTAGTGAAGTAAATTCAATACATTTCCACACAACTTCCATCTCTAAGGATTCATTAAATTCCATGTCAAATTTCTGATGGTAGACTCTAACTTCAATGCAAGTGTGATTTGATAACCATGTACATATGAAATTAACATCTGGGAGAAATAAAAACAAAATTGTATCTTTTAGTTACAAGCTGGGGAATAAGTGATATGTATTACAAAAAAAAAAAATGTGACCTTGTAAAATGTTGTTAACAGTCTACCATGAAAAGAAGTTTGTCTGTTACAGTAATTATATACCTTTTAATTATGTGCTTGATTGATTTTCAGTAAAAACATTAGCTTTCATAGAAATAATATTATATAAGTAATACTATTATGTTTTCTCTTTGTTAGTTAATGATCTTACATATTTTATTCTGGAGATACACTTCTAAATAATTTACTTCTAATGAAACCTATATGCTCATTAGGCATTTTGTCAAAATATCTTTAAGCTAATTTATGTTCTAAATGTCTCAATATGTTTTATGTTCACTCAATTATGGTGAAAACCACTCAGTATTTTCATGCTGTCAGTAGCTTGCTTATGTCCTGCAAGTGAGTAATTTAGAATGTATAAATTTTGACTGAGGCAATACCTTCTACTTAACCTTAATAAAATCTTCTTGTTAGATTTTACCATTTATTTGAACTGTCGGACTGTCTTCACAGCCTAAATCATTAGTTATCTTTGCTGTCTATCTAAATATTGCTTCATTCATAAGTTTTACTTAAAGGCTTCTATGCTCAAAGAATACAATGATGAATTAGTTAAGCATGACCACACTAAACCTCATACTTATGGATGCATGTGTTAATATGCATACATTTAGGTACTGGGATTCACACCTAAAAATATAATTCACAAACTAGGTGATGAATTATGCATCAGTAATTATACTAACATGTGTTTAATTAATTACATGATTCTAACCCTTTGTGGTCTTGAAATTAATCACAAAACACATATTTGGCAATATGTATATATGATTATTATAGTGTATGGTGAAAGCATAGTTTTTATTAATATGTATTCCCAGCTTTAACCTGTATTTTAATAAAGATGCAACTAATATTTAAAATAATTCAAAAGTAAGCCTAAGTTGGATAAAATTTAAGAGAGTAAAAATGATGGAAGGAAGGAGATCAGCTGCACAGGTCCTCCTTCCTCATCACCTTGGCTAAGCTTTTAAGTTTATATTATTTACTGTACTTATATTCTTCTTAAACCTAATTATTAGACTTTAAGCAGGATTACTGGCACAAGGATAAGCTACCAAGGTCTTGACAAAATTTTAATTGGGCTCTCTCAATCGATGAAAACAATTTACCAACATAGCTGGAGATTTCAAGGATGAATTATGAAATTAAAAATGATGTCATAAGGTGGACTGATTTTTGAATCTGAGAAAGCAGCAGAGTCTTATTTTTTTGTAAAATAGAGGATTTTTATGGATTACATCTTCTTATGTCTAGGAAAAATAGTATTAAAATTTACTAACCCTAAATACTCACTTAAAATTTTTCCAAGGCATTTCCTTATCAAGACATAAATATCTTCAAATATTATGAATATAAGAACCAGGAAGGAGATATTTTTTGCTTTAAAACATCAGATTATAAAAATTCACTTAATTAGTGAGATGTTTAATCTGATGGAGAAAATTTGCTAGTTTTCTGAAAGTGTGTTAACAGAGGACAAAGACAATTTTAATAAATATATAGTATATGAAATATGAATAGAGTATTGATGTAAATCTTTTCTTCTCGCTGATCTTTTGCAAAGTTTTATTGCTTAAAGCTGTGGGAAATATGGATATTAAAAAAAGAAAATTCCTTTTCCACCATCAAGAAGCTTAAAATTCAGAGGACGGGTAAGACACCACAGGAAAAGGCAAAGTGACATCTTATGAAAATAAAAATGCAAAGCACTGGGCACATAGGAAGGGTATGTTTTTAACTTCAGCAGGCAATTCCAGGAAGCATTTCACGGGGGCCATGACTCTCTGGATGCCATCTCAAGGAGGAGCACACATTCTGTCCACTAACAGAAGGAAGGGGAAAGGCTACTTGTCAGAGAATCAGGATGAACAAAAATATTTAAATGAAATTCTTGGGAGAAAGAGGGTGTAGTGGATGTAGATCATAGGGGAAAGGAATGGCTATTAAAGAATAAAAGAAAATTATTCTACTCTATGAGACTGACAAGAGAGACAGGCACAGTGCCGAGAGGTTGCCAATTCATGGAGTTTTCCCAGTCTGAAAAATACAATTGTTGAAACCGAATATGAAATACTTTTTAATGTATGAACTTAATATCAATAATCCCTTTTCCCTTTGTACAATAAACTCCGAGTAGTACTATATCAGATAAAGATTTTGAAATTCATCCAGAGCAATGATGTATTCTGTGTGCATGGGGAATAGTTGAGGAGTGTGAGATTCTGGCTAAAGCTCTGTAGCTGCCCTGAACATCAGCATCGAGCCAATATCAGGAAGCTGTTCTCTAGGGGTGCAAATGTTCCACTTCAAGAATTTCAAGTTAGACTATCAGGACAAAACTTGTTAAGAAGAACAGACTTGAAATTGTTGTTTATGCACATCTTCAACTTGGTTTCTCAATTGAAATTAGTGCTGTTATTAAGATCATAATTTTTTTTTTAACAGCTGATACATGACTTACAGCTCTAGGCAGTCTCTTGCCTGCCAGGAGAGGCAATGGTAATGGGGAGAGGCAATGTAATGGGGAGTCTAGGCTTGAACCCTGCTATTTAACATACAGACTTAGTAATTGCAAATAAGCTCCGTTAACTAAACTCTAAAGAAGACAAGAATGAGGTGGGGAAAGAGTTGGATTTGAGGGTGGAACAGGTAAGTTCTGAACGGGGTATTTTTTTTTTCCACCTTAAAGAGCACACTAGTGGTGGAATATAGAAGACCAAATTCTTGGTCTTCACTTTTGTGTCATCCTGTTGCCAAGGAAAGTGATAGCTTTGCTGTATAAAGTATCTTGTTATGGAACTGAAAATAAGTAGACATCCTGAAAACATAAACGTAATGTTGTCACATTGTGATGGGTGTTTCCTCCAGCTTCATGTCTTCTGGGGGCTGGCTCCGGCTCTTTCAAAAGGCCATGTCCTTCTAATCACCTTTCCTCTGTCTCTGAATGAAAGCCAAACCTGCCTTGCTTGTACTAATCCTTGATCAGAAGTGGGCCACCACTCAGTTCAGTCCAATCAGGATTCTTCCCTGGGATTTTCAAATGGGCACCTGGCTGCAGACTCTGATTTTCCTTCCGGTGGCCGATCTGTGTGAAAGTGAATTTGGAGTTGCTGGTGGCTGTGGTTCCTGAGATAATAAGGGCTGTAGTATAAATTGCAGAATGACTCAAAACCAACATTTTTAGAAACTATCAAATATTTATGAAAATTAAATTGTTCAATGATATTATGTGATTCCATTCTAGACAAGATTTACTTTGATGGGAAGTAGAACTGTGGCTTCTTGGAGGATTGATTGCATTGGCACCTACAGGAAAGGGTTACCATGGCAGGCCTAGGATTCTTATCCTTAGAATGGCCTGCCTGCAAGTGTAGCCTTGGTTGGCCATAGGGAACTCGAATTTCAGAAAGCTTCCCACCATTCTGTGATAAGCATGGTTCACTGGCCTAAATAGTTTGTGCAAATTATTGGTTTATGCTGAATACCTGCTTTCCTTCTTTGAGTATGAAATTTTTATACATGCCAGGTGGAGTGTGCCTCTGGGATCAGCCCCAGTAAAAACCACAGGCACTGGGTCCCATGAGTAAATCCCACTTGCTGCTGGAGCAACTAAGCTTATCTGTGTCACTCCAACAGCATAAGACTCTTGGAAGCCTGCACCTGGTTTCTCTTAGGCGCTGCCATCTGCAATTTTTCCCTTTGCTGATACTGCTTTTTATCCTTTTTCTATAATAAATCACTGCCATAAATATGACTATAAACTGAAGTTTGGGAATACTAGCAAGTCATTTCACCTCAGGATGGTCTTAGATACCTCTGGTATAGCACAAAGAAACTTTTTATCTTAAAGGAGGGTAAGGAATGTGGGTGTTACTCATTTTTCAAAACTAATGAAATGGTTCACATACATTCTCCATGTTAATATGGAAATAAAATTATCATGAGAAAAAAACTATCAAGAAAAAAATTCAAAGAATAAAAACTTATGATGAATCTTATTTTTCAGCTGCGTGTTACATAAAAAGAAGAAATTGATGGTAGAGCACAAAAGGAGTAGCAACTACTAGTAATCACAAAGACAGGATTTCTTTTCTTTCTTTCTTTCTTTTTTCTTTTTTGGTCATTTGAAGAATTAATAAGTAGCTCTGGAAGGGCCTCAGCAATTTGTCAACCCACCAAACCCAAGGAAATGATGTTATTCAAGTATTGCACTTGGCCATATAATTTATTTAGAGAGAAGATTACTTAGCATTGCATATGAATAAAGAACATTTTCAATTTTTAAGTTTTTAAAAATTTTTAGATGGGAGAAGTGACGAGTCAGAGGTGGGAAGATATGGCCTGAGTTGATTCATACCTTTCCTACCAGTTTTCTAGCTGTTAGATGGTGGCGGTATTTCATGTTTTCTCAGCATGTTGTCCCAGGTATGACAATCCTTCACAGAGAGAACTTTGTTATCACATGCAGAACTATGTAACTTTATTACCCCAGGTTCTTCTAATGAAATCAAGATCAGTGAATATTCTAGGAGAGTTTGCAACAGAGTTTGTTTTTCTGACAGGTATGTCAATGAAAAGAGTTTTCCATCATCAGAAACAGGATTCTTTTCTCTAACAATTCACAGAGACATCAATACATTGTCATGAAATGTGGCAATTAAAAAAAGAGAAAGGAATTTAGTGCTTACCGAATTTATTTCTAAACAAAACTCTTCTTTCAGAACAGATTTCTCAGGGATAGAGTCATGTGTGGTTCTTTTTGGAATCTCTTAAGAGTTAACACACTACAAAAGAGAAAATTATTGGTATTATTTAAAATAATTCAAATTTAATAAAAGTTACACACCGAATTTAATAGTTACATGATGAAACTACTAAGAAAAATGCACAGTATTTTTTGTACATAAAATTGTAAAGTGTGGTTAACACCAATTTTTAAAAAGAAAAGCAGGACAGTTAAGTGTCTATGTTTGAACTCATGCTAGATCTGTTTTTCCCTGATCCTTAGGTTTGGAAATGAAGGTAGAGATAGGCCTTGCTAAAGCTAAAATCTCCTCATTGGTATGTATAGTTTAATGAGGAATTTGCAGGTGTCAGATGGGTTAGCACTAAGAGGATTTTTTTCCTGCTGTGTTTGCTTAATTAGGATTGGTACTTCCAGATGTTATCTGGTGGTTCTAAAAAATTTCATGAAACACTGAGGGAAAACATAAATTTTACACTGTTCTTTAGCTAATGTATTTAATTTAAACCTCCTCCTGTAATATCTTGTTCTCTAAATTGTTAAACACAATGTTGGGTTTTAAGAAAAAGAAGACTAAAGAGAAAACTCAAGAACTCAATTTTTGGATAAGACCCAGAAAAAGCTGATTAATTTAAAAATCAACTCATAATTCACCATACCAATGGATGTTGCAAAGAAGCCTCATAAAAATTCAGAGTTAAGGTTGGACATTAGACGGATAGAATAAATCAAGAAGAAGAAAAAATGTCCCCTCAGAAAGCACCAAAAGCCAGTGAGAAATGATAGTTTTGATGAGAAATTTAAGAACCTGATGGTGTCCTGCTAAGTAATGGCTATAAGCTGTCATGTCAAAATACGGTGTTTTTGCTTTTAGAAACTTCTGTGATCCCTTGATAAAAGAAAAAATGAGTCACATTACTTTTAAGTAAATCACCAACTTTATGGTGCAATATATATTTTGAGCATAGTGATATTGTAAATCCATTTTAATAATCACATTTGTAAAATCTCTAAAATTTCAAAGATGTATAGGTTCCCTGATTTATTACCTCCTTTTAACTTTTACAAGATAAGTTTACATAAATTTTCATTCATGTGAAAGCCACGGATTTCCAGGGATTTGCGGAATGATCAGTTCAGTGAATTTTAATGGTAGTAAAAGGAGGAAATGATGTGTAAAATAACCAAAATGTAGCAATTTGGAGCTTACAGAAAGCCATGCAATCTATAATACTCAGATATCATGCTTTCCATTCAATTGCTAATTCTTTCTAGAAAGATGCTGCTCTCTGTGTGACACAGCCACTGGCCTCATCTTTAAAGCATTGAAATGCCTGAAACTAATGATCTGGATATTTTGCCCATGCCATGCTCAACATTATTTAATAATTATGCATTGAAAAGTGATTATGCAATCTAGTGATTATGGGGATTAAGCTCTCTTAATGATGAGACAGGTGATGGATGATTTGGGATGACAGAATCATTATATTACTGCCTATTTTATAACTACCTGTAGACAGGCACAAATTGTCAACATGGTTCTTGACAGCTGTCTTTGTTCAAGCAATGAGAAAACTTACAACATATTCCTGCAGTTGGTTAGAAAGGTATTGAAACCCATATGGGAAGGCACATGGAATCTCTCTTGGATACTCAAGGTGGAAATCTTCCCTTAAGTACTCATTGCCTTAGCAAACTTACAAGATAATAGCTCTCTAGTAAATGAATCAAAGTTATTTTATTCAGTAATGATATCTATGATAGGTAACAATTCAGTCAGAATATTCTATCCTAAAGAACAGGAACTATACTTGGAATTACTTTATATAATATTAATTAGCTATTCTATATGATTGTAGGCACATGAAAATCTTTTTTTTTTCTTAAGAATGATGCACAGAGATAGGTTTTTTAGTGCCCAAACAAGATTTGTAGACAATATGTGTCATTCCAATGTCACCACATTGGATCATACTGGAGTAAGAACACCTTTACTTAATTCTATGCATATACTTTAATTGGGGGGAGTGACACTTTGATAAATCCACAAAACAGATTCTGTGCTAGAGGAAACTTAAGAGTAGTTCAAGGTCAACGACCATGCAGAGGTGCATTATGTTTAGGTACTGCACTTATGCCAAATTTTAACTCAGGTTGGGCTTTATTCCTCTACAACTATGTTGTAAAATTATGTAAGAGAAAGCTGAGTCTTTCCTTCACTCTATCTTCATTTGATTGCAGCAACTAACAATGCTTAGAGTACAGAAGGTGGCAACTTAATGGACAGAACCATGGATAAAAGTTTTGATACAATTTTTGGCTAAATTATACAACTGTAGTTTATTTTCATAGTAAAGGGCCACTTCACATTTTTGATACATTTCATAAAATCCTAACAGAACTCACTGTCCTGTAAATAACAGCTATAAATTTATGGCAAAAAAGCACAATCAATGCACCCAGTGAACAAACAAAACTGACCCAAAATACAGGTAACCATAAAGAGCAGAGAGAAAAGGAGGCTCAACACTTGGAAAAAAAAAGTTGTGTAGGAAATTCCTGTTCATATGGCTTCTAGGTAGAAGGCAGCCTGCTGGGAATTCTGTGTAACCTGGGGAAATCTCCATTATGTCACCTGTAGCACTTTTGGCTTGAAGAATTGAAAGACAAAGTCTGGGGCGTTTGTGAGCCCTTGGGAGTAAAGGAGATTCCTCAGAGGAAAGGCCACGTAGAGTATCCTCAATTCTGTGAACAAATATTGACTTTCAATCACCTTGACTCCAGAATCAAAATTATAAAAGAACTGAACTGAGATCTAGGCTGCTGTCCAAGAATTAGGATTCAGAGTTTGAGTTAAGCAAGTCTGTCACCTTCAATATTGAAAATTAAATATTCTATGGGGCCTAGAACAGAATTCAAAATTTCTTAAATATCATATTCACAAAGTCTGGCTTACAATCTGAACTTCCTTCACACATGAAAAATCAAATTGTATGACACAGTTTCAAATAATAAAGCAATAAATAGAATCCAACCCAGAGATGATTCAGACATTTTACTTATCAAAGATTTTGAAGTATCTATTATAAATAGGCTCAATACAATAAATTAAAAACATTTTGATAATAAATGAAAATATGGCAACACTTGGCTGATAAATAAGGGTTATGAAATGAAACAAAATCAAAATGTAAAACTAAAGGATACAATATCTGAAATAAAAAACAATTCACAGAATGGGCATGGTAGTGATAAAGGGTGAAGGACCATCCATTTGAAGACAAAACAATTGAAATTATCCAACTCCAAGAAGAGAAAAACAAAGCTTGAGAACAAAATGATTACAGCCTGTGGGACAAGCAGTTAAATAAGATTATAACATATGAAATAGTAGTTGCTGAAGGTTAGGAAATAATTAGCACAAAATGTCATGAAATGATGATGGAAATTGTCTTGAATTAGGTGAAAAATATACAGATTTAAAAATTAATAGGAAGAAAATCATGGTTCAGCATATGCCTGATCAAACTACTGAGATCAAAATATAAAGAGAAATTTTGTAAATAACTATAGAAAAGGAATGCTTTGGAAATTTGTGATTTGCAGGAATCTTGACTTCTTTTTTTTTAAGATGGACACAATATCTTTATTTATTTCACTTATTTATTTTTATGTGGTGCTGAGGATCGAATCTAGTACCTCACAAGTGTGAGGCAAGCACTCTGCCTCTGAGCTATAACCCCAGCCCCAATTCTTGACTTCTTAAAGCTATGACCACAGAAGATAGTGCAATATCATCATCGGGTGCAAATGAAAAAAAAAACAAGGTATCGTATCATCTCAGAACTCCAGATGCAGACAAACACTCCTCAAGAAGAGAGACAGCTAAAAAGCTTTCAGATAAACTAAGTCAACATTATATATTGCCCTAAGTTGAAGTTCTAAGCACTACTAAAAGTTCTAAGTGAAGTTCCACCAGCAAAAGGAAAGGAAAACTATAATCTTTAGAGGATGAAACACTTCAAACGTAGTAAACAATGAGGTTAATGTAAATTTTCCATTTTCATTTCTTTAAAATGCATAATATTGTTCAAAGTAAAATCACAACATTATCTTGGTTCTTTGTAATCAATGTAGATGTACTACCCATGAAAACTCTTTTAAGATAAAGCATGGGGAGTAAGTGAACCTACACAATTACAAGGTTTCTATCTTTTATGTAAAATGATAGAGCACCTTTTTTGGAAAACAGCTTTGTTGAAATACAGTTTACATATTATACAATTTACTAAAATGCACTCAGTCCAGCAGTTTTTAATTTGTTCACATAATTGTATAACCATCACTCAAATCAGTTTTAAACATTTTCATTACACAAAAAGGAAAAGTCCATAGTCATTAAAAGTGCAATATTTATTCCTATCTTCAGTACCTATCCACTCCCTGGCCTCTTACTCATAAACAATCACTTATTTTTTTTCCTGTTTTATTCATTTTCCAGTTCTGCATATTTATTTTTATGTTTCTCCTAACTAACTATACTTATTATATACCTTCTAAGTAGATTTTGAAAATTTAAGGGTATATATTGTAATCCCTAGACCGTGTACCCTATTGTCAAGGAAAATGAGCTATTTAATAATAAAAAGGTAAATTTGTCAATACCAATCATAAAGATATAAACATGTAAAGACAGAGCTTTCAAAATAATCTGTGACAAAATTGACAGCATTGAAAGAAACAGAAGATCAAAAATCACTTAGCAATTATTATGTGTAAAAAAAAATGAACACATCATGAACCAGTAAATAGAGTCTGTCACTGGATCTCAACTTTGATTTAACATTGGAAAATCAATCCATGTAGCTTACCGCATTAAGACAATACAGGAAAGCAACCAGAATATCATTTCAAAAATCTATGAAAACATTTGAAAACCCATTTCACATCTGTTTGTGATTAAACTATTATTCAGATCACTAAAGTAGGAATAGAAAAAACTTCTCCTGTCTAGGTGACTTCAACTGAGAACGAATACCCAGGAGTGGCAGCAAGATGGCAGAAGACGACTCTGATCCCACTGCCGCCAGTAGAAAGCTCAGCTAGCAGTCCTTTGAAGGCCAGAATGTCCACCAGAAGGCTCCACTGTTCAGAAAGAAGCCTGGGACAGCTGCATGGGCTTCGGAACTGAAAGCAGACTGAAGCGGAAGGGTAAGAATGATCCCTTCCCTTCCCCAGCTGAAGTAGGGGAGGATTTCCGCGTGCCCAGGTTTCTCCTGGGGCAAAGGAGGAGCAGAGGCAGTCTTGCAGCTTCCCTGGAGTCCATGAAACTTCCCAATCCTGCCCCACCTGGACCTGGATGGATGTCCACTCCACCTGCAGGTGCTGAGTGTCCCTGGTCACGCCACAGAGTGGTGTCACAGCTTCCATTGTCTGTCTGCCTACTTAGTTTCTCCTATCACCTGTTCCAAGTTGGCTCATGGGAGGTTGAGGAAGACCTGCAGCCTTTCTCAGAATTTAGAATAAGGACAAATTTTCTAGAAACAAAGGTCTCTTGTCCTGAATATCTCATGCTTTTTTAAAAACTAGTCAGCCCAGTTTCCAAGCTTGAGTTACACTTGATTCTCCTTCTAAATGCCCATGGAAAAAGATTGAGTCATTCAAAGGGAAATTTTTTGTTAGTGATATCTTTTGAGAGGCGATAATAATTCTTCCTTTACACAAACTTCATAAAGGGCTTCCTAAAGTTGACCCATAATACCCAGATGACAATTCTTGGAAAGAATTGAGCTGACCATGTTCTGTTGCACTTAGTTAAAAGAGAGTTGCCCTGAAAGTAATATTGTGTGGATGGCAACTCCAGACTATTAGCTTGAGAACGGATGTAAAGAGAGCATTAGTTGGGCATGTTGACGCACACCTGTAATCCCAGTGGTTTGGGAGGCTGAGACTGGAAGATTTTGAGTTCAAAGCCAGCCTCAGCAATGGCAAGGCGCTAATCAACTCAATGAGACCCTGTCTCTAAATAAAATACAAAATAGGGCTGAGAATGTGGCTCAGTGGTTGAGTACCCCAGAGTTCAACCCCAGGTACTCCCCCCAAAAAGAGATCATTACTTCTTTTTATTTTCCTTTTTGGTTATAAGGCTCAAACCCACATCCTGTGCAAGCCAGCATTGTGTAACATTGATATACACTCCTAACCCTAGAAAACATTAGCTCTTAAAATTTGAATTGATTCTAAATTTAATCATTTTTATTTAAAAATTTTGCTACTTTAAAAAATTTCCTCCAACTCTTTTGAATTATTCCCTTATTATAGAAATACACAAAAGCAAAGAAGCAGAGAACAAATATTTAATTTTTAAAAGCAGTATAAAAGAACACAAAATATTAATTCTGGCTATAAAGAGAATAATTTCTCAGTTAGCTGAAATGATTTTTATGAAGAGATTCTAGCACTAATTATTCCATTGTTCTTGAAGATCCATTCCTTATTAAGGAATTTTAACTCACTTGGTCACATGGAAGTGCAATGCTCTTGATTCTCAAAAGCCTTGTCAGTTAGTGTTTACCAAAATCTTATTCAAGAGAAACCATATTTAAGACAGTTAAACTGAAATGTTTCTGTGTCAGTCAGCTTTTTATTATTGTAACAAATACTTAAGATAATCAACTTCCTAAGACAAAGTTTATTTTTATTCACAGTTTTGGAGATTTCAGTCTGTGATTGGATGGACTCATTGCTTTTAGGTCTCTGTTGCAAGCGGGGTGTGGGGAAGCATATCATTATAGGTGTAGATGGTGGAGAAAACCTACTTACATTATGACTGGGATGTAAAAAAGACAGAGGAGGAGATTGGGATCCCACAATTCCCTTCTAAGCTGTAACCCCAATAACACAACCTTGCATTAGGCCCCATCATTTGAATTTTCTATCAATAGTGCCAGTTTTCAGTAGTGACAAGCTGAAGACTCAGGCTTCAACACATAACTTTTGGGAGGTAATTAAGATACAACTTGTAGCAACATCTAATGCTCCCCACAATTTATGCATTATCCTGTATCAAATTTTATTTAAAAAGAGGGTAATATGACAATATTTCATTGAACTCTGTCTTCCCCCATATACATGTACATACACAGCATGCACACTCACATGCAGAAGCCCTTCAAACATACATACTAGTGTACATCTCCACATGCACACATCCAGAATTGCTCTCATTAAATTATAGTTGATTCTAAAATCATTGGCTTGTAAACATTTTTGATGAACTAAATCATTGGCTACATTTTGGGGATATATTTGGGATCTTAACTGAACCACTGTTATTGTGTTCAGCAGGCACAGTGGGATTCTTAATAGTATGGCAGGTTATATATCCTCCAGGTAGCACTGGTTCTTCAATAATCCACCTGTGTGTGGACAACCAAGTCTAGTTATGTGACTACATTTTTTATTATGCAAATTGGCAAAAGTTATTTTTAAAGTTTTATTTTATTTTTAATAATTTAATATAAATAATTTAATAATTTTATATAATAATTTTAAATATGTATGAGCTACAATTTGATATTTCAATACCTTTGTATACATTGCATAATTATAGAATCAGGGTAATTAGCATATCCATCACCTCAAATATTTGTCATAGCTTTGTGCTAATAATTTTCAAAATCCTCTACTCTATCAACAAGAGCAAAAATAGATAAATGAATTTGCATCAAATTAAAATGCTCATGCCCAGCAAAGGAAACAACCAAAATAACAGGAATCTACCTGCAAAGTGGGAAAAAAAGTTTGGAAATTATACATCTGACAAGGGCTCAATATCCAGAATATATAGGAACTCAACTCACTATAAAACCCAAATAATCTGATTAAAATGGATAACAGACATAAATAGAGCTTTCTCAAAAGCAGAAAAGAAATGGAAGTAGGTATGTGAAAAAAATGCTTGACATCATGGAAGTGCAGATCAAAACCTCAATAAGTTAGCACCTCATCCTAGTTAGAACGGCTATTTTTAAAATGACAGAAAAAAGAGTGCCAATGAGAATATGCAGAAAAGGGCCTCTTACCGCACTGTTGGTGGAAATATAAATTAGCACAGTCATTATGAACAACTGCGTGCAGTTTCCTAAAAAAAAAAAAAAATGAGTAATAGTACTAACATATGACCCAGCAATCTTACAACTCAGTATATATCCAAAATCAGGATGTTGGAGAAATATCTGTATTCTCATGTTGATTGCAACACTATTCACAGAATTGAAGATGTGGAAACAACCTAAGTGTCCATCAATGGATGCAAGGATTAAAAATGTGACACACACACAAACACACACACACCCCACAAAATATATTAGGTCACACAAAATAATGAAATCCTGCCAATTTTGATAATATAGATGAAACTGCAGAACATTATGGAAATAAGTCAGGCATAAAAGAAAAAATATACATGATTTCATTCATGTGAAATCTAAAATTGTTCATCATATAGAAGTAGAAAACAGATTAGTGGATATTGTAGGCTGAGGGGCTGAAGAGAGGGGAGGGGTGGTGAGACTTGTCAACAGGTGCACTTACAAGAAGATAGGAGTTCAAGCTTTGACTTTCTATTTCAAAGTAGTGTGACTACAGTTAACAGTAGTGTATTTCATATTTAAGTGTGGTATGCTTTTGAGTTAAATGGAACACAGTAACTTTAGAGTGTGGGTATATATGATCATGGCATTCATTGGCATATATGATCATGGTAGCTCTAAGGAATATTTCATTAAGGGTTAGTGAGTCTTTAATCAGTCTGTCTGGATTAATATCTTTATTCCAGTGTTTAATAAATCTTTACTCATGAGCAACTTAGAAAGCTTAATTAATCCTCAATTTCTTTATGTAAAATTAGATATAACAGTACCCAGTCATTAGTTTTGTGAAGACTGGAGGGGATGGTGCATGTAAAGTGGCTTGTTACCCAACACATATTAAGCATTTTATGATTGTTAGCTCTGATTAAGGAAATCATAGTTTTACTTACAAGTAATAGTAGTTTGGAAACGTATTGTTCTGATAGGTATTTGGAATGTGTGCCATACTCTTATTAGATCTAAGTTCATTTGTCCTTCAAAGTTTTTAAGTCTTCCTATGAAATATGATCAATAATCTCATAATTTTATTGTTTTCATATTTTGTCTTCTAAATAACATTTCTATAAAAGAGATACCTCATAAACAAATATTTGGGTCTTTTCTTAACATTTTTTATATATTGGGAAAATATGCAGAGAAATAAACCTGTTCATTATATTTATCAGATATTTTATTGAATTCCACTACCACTGAGTATGTGCCTTTAATGTCCACCAATTCTTTAAGTACCTATAACTATTTTTTTAGCTCTTCAAAGCATGGACTTGATGAAAACAATGGCAATTCTGTGTTTCTCCCTATTTCACTCAAAATTTCTGCTCTTCATTTAAATGCCACCACCAGGGAGAGGGTGTAACATTAAGAGAGTTGACCAGAATGCTAGCTCTGGGGCCGCAGAGGTGTTGTCTCTTGCCCACTGCTGGACCCACACCTCCTAAAAGAGGGGCTTGGGACAAGGAGTAACTGTGGAAAATTTAAGCAGATGTTAAATGGCAGGTCACTTAATGAATTAATGATTAATTTGTTATCCCCAACCCTCCATTTTGTGAAATGTAATTTCTTTATATAATATAGAATGTTAAACACTACTGGAATGTGTAAGAACATACATCAAGAAGTTACACTCTTTCTATAAATTAATAAATATTGAATGTGGGCCATTCTGTCCTGACTTTATCCACAGAACACAAATCACTTTTTGAATCATGAAAACTTACAGCTAACTCCAATTATCCAAAAAAATAATGAAGTATGTGCAAAGGAATTGAAATCCACAAGTAATTCTCGAGAAGTATTTTGGCCAGTAAATTAAATGTTTCCACCTCCTAACCTTTAAAGAGAGCTGCTGGAGGGAACAAAAGTGGTTCTACTCGCCAGTCTTCTCACTCCTGGAGGAGTTAAAGAAGCACGGGATGTCTAAATGGCAAGCAGGAGAAAGAGTATAACAAAGGGCATTGCTGATCCACAGAAAATCCCTAAATAATTAAATATGCACTTGAATGAAAAATTCATGCCATAAGACTATATTTTTAAGCACATTGTATTTCCAGCCATTTGCCACAGACCTTAGCATTCTATCCTTTACTGTTCTCATCTGTACAGTTTCTTTTCTACTCATGTTGTGAGTACATTGGACATATACATACTTAGACACACACACACACACACACACACACACCCTAATATATATTAACACACACGTGCACATTGTGATACTACATATTTGTATGCAGAATTTTATATATGACATATAATAAGATTATGATGAATGTGAAATAGATAAAAATAGGTGACAAATACTACCTAAGTATTGTTCTCTGTTAAATAAACACATGAAAGTTTAATAAACAGGAATCAACATTTTATGTTATCAGATAATGATTCCCTTCATTTACTCTTTCTACCATTTTTCACATGAAAGAGCTGTGTTTTCAGGTGCTGAGAGGAACATCATAAGGATCCCCTTGCAGAAACTGGTCAGTTTCAGCATGGCAGGAATATAGGATCTACACAGACCTATCTGCTACATGTGAGGCCATGTGTTCCACAGAAGAAATGATATCTGTTAGGAGGCAAATAGATAAATCTAATTTAGGACATAGCTTAAGGAAAATAATAGGATGAAACACCCATATGGGTGGGGTGACTACTGCTATCTTCAAGGAGAGTCAGGAGAAACAACCTAGAAGGTACCAGGCAGAGCAAGCTCGTAAAGGAATAGAATAATATGTATCCATCAAACAGTATCAGATTCAAAACCTGAGAATATTGTACCATATGCATGTAACATTACAGAGACATGTTAACAGTGTGGCAAGTTCTGCTCTTATTAACAATGACAAGCACCTGAACATTTCTAGAATGCAGTAGAGATTTTCCTTAGTTGAGAGCATGAGCTCAATGTGGGTTTTCTTTTGTTGTTTGTCAGTTTTCATAATAGAAAGTCATGATCTTCAGCACCCCATTCTCAGGGCATTTCTTTCTTTTTTATTTTTATGTTTTTGTCTTTCTAAATTTGAAACAATTTCAGTCATGCTATAGTTACATTGTAGTGGTTTATAAGATTTATATTTTGTATTGTAATTCCCTTGATGATCTTTGCCTCAATTTAAGAACTGAATTTACTGCTAGGTTTTATCTCTCTATATTTTTCTTTTTTTAATTTTTTTATTGGTTGTTCAAAACATTACATACTTCTTGATATATCATATTTCACACTTTGATTCAAGTGGGTTATGAACTCCCATTTTTACCCCGTATACAGATTGCAGAGTCACATCAGTTACACTTCCACTGATTTACATATTGCCATACTAGTGTCTGTTGTATTCTGCTGCCTTTCCTATCCTCTACTATCCCCCTCCCCTCCCCTCCCCTCCCCTCTTCTCTCTCTACCCCCTCTACTGTAATGCATTTCTCCCCCTTGTATTATTTTTCCCTTTCCCCTCACTTCCTCTTGTATATAATTTTGTATAACCCTGAGGGTCTCCTTCCATTTACAAGCAATTTCCCTTCTCTCTCCCTGTCCCTCCCACCTCTCATCCTGTTTAATATTAGTCATTTTCTCATGCTCTTCTTCCCTACTCTGTTCTTAGTTACTCTCCTTATATCAAAGAGGACATTTGGCATTTGTTTTTTAGGGATTGGCTAGCTTCACTTAGCATAATCTGCTCTAATGCCATCCATTTCCCTCCAAATTCTATAATTTTGTCATTTTTTAATGCAGAGTAATACTCCATTGTGTATAAATGCCACATTTTTTTTTATCCATTCGTCTATTGAAGGGCATCTAGGTTGCTTCCACAGTCTTGCTATTGTGAATTGTACTGCTATGAACATTGATGTAGCAGTGTCCCTGTAGCATGCTGTTTTTAGGTCTTTAGGGAATAGACCCAGAAGGGGAATAGATGGATCAAATGGTGGTTCCATTCCCAGCTTTCCAAGAAATCTCCATACTGCTTTTCAAATTGGTTGCACCAATTTGCAGTCCCACCAACAATGTACAAGTGGACCCTTTTCTCCACATCCTCGCCAGCACTTGTTGTTATCTGACTTCATAGTGGCTGCCAATCTTACTGGAGTGAGATGGTATCTTAGGGTGGTTTTGATTTGCATTTCTCTGATTGCTAGCGATGCTGAGCATTTTTTCATGTACTTGTTGATTGATTGTATGTCCTCCTCTGAGAAGTGTCTGTTTAGGTCCTTGGCCCATTTGTTGATTGGGTTACTTGTTATCATATTGTCTAATTTTTTGAGTTCTTTGTATACTCTGGATATTAGGGCTCTATCTGAAGTGTGAGGAGTAAAAATTTGTTCCCATGATGTAGGCTCCCTATTTACCTCTCTTATTGTTTCTTTTGCTGAGAAGAAACTTTTTAGTTTGAGCAAGTCCCATTTGTTGATTCTAGATATTAATTCTTGTGCTATGGGTGTCCTATTGAGGAATTTGGAGCCCGACCCCACAGTGTGTAGGTCGTAGCCAACTTTTTCTTCTACCAGATGCCTTGTCTCTGGTTTGATATCAAGCTCCTTGATCCATTTTGATTTAACTTTTGTGCATGGCGAGAGAAAGGGATTCAGTTTCATTTTGTTGCATATGGATTTCCAGTTTTCCCAGCACCATTTGTTGAAGATGCTATTCTTCCTCCATTGCATGCTTTTAGCCCCTTTATCAAATATAAGAAAGTTGTAGTTTTGTGGGTTGGTTTCTGTGTCCTCTATTCTGTCCCATTGGTCTACCCGCCTGTTTTGGTACCAATACCATGCTGTTTTTGTTACTATTGCTCTGTAGTATAGTTTGAAGTCTGGTATCGCTATACCACCTGATTCACAATTCCTGCTTAGCATTGTTTTTGCTATTCTGGGTCTTTTATTTTTCCATATGAATTTCATGATTGCTTTCTCTATTTCTACAAGAAATGCCATTGGGATTTTGATTGGCATTGCATTAAATCTATAGAGAACTTTTGGTAATATCGCCATTTTGATGATCTTAGTTCTGCCTATCCATGAACAGGGTATATTTTTCCATCTTCTAAGATCTTCAATTTCTCTCTTCAGGGTTCTGTAGTTTTCATTGTATAAGTCTTTTACCTCTTTTGTTAGGTTAATTCCAAAATATTTTATTGTTTTTGAGGATATTGTGAATGGAGTGGTTGTCCTCATTTCCATTTCAGAGGGTTTGTCGCTGATATACAGGAATGCCTTTGATTTATGCGTGTTGATTTTATATCCTGCCACTTTGCTGAATTCATTTATTACCTCTAATAGTTTCTTTGTAGACCCTTTTGGGTCTGCTAGGTATAGAATCATGTCATCTGCAAATAGTGATAATTTAAGTTCTTCTTTTCCTATTTTAATGCCTTTAATTTCTTTCATCTGTCTAATTGCTCTGGCCAGTGTTTCGAGAACTATGTTGAACAGAAGTGGTGAGAGAGTGCATCCCTGTCTTGTTCCAGAATTTAGAGGGAATGCCTTCAATTTTTCTCCATTCAGAATGATGCTAGCCTGGGGCTTAGCGTAGATTGCTTTTACAATGTTGAGGTATGTTCCTGTTATCCCTATTTTTCGAGAGTTTTGAACAAAAACGGATGCTGTACTTTGTCAAATGCTTTTTCCGCATCTATCGAGATGATCATATGGTTCTTATATTTAAGTCTATTGATGTGGTGGATAACATTTATTGATTTCCGTATATTGAACCAGCCTTGCATCCCAGGGATGAATCCTACTTGATCATGGTGCACAATTTTTTTGATATGATTTTGTATCTGATTTGTCAGAATTTTATTGAGGATTTTTGCGTCTAGGTTCATTAGAGATATAGGTCTGTAGTTTTCTTTCTTTGAAGTATCTTTGTCTGGTTTAGGAATCAGTGTGATGTTGGCCTCGTAGAATGAATTTGGAAGTTATCCCTCTTTTTCTATTTCCTGAAATAGCTTGAAAAGTATTGGTATTAGTTCCTCTTTAAAGGTTTTGTAAAACTCTGCTGTATACCCATCCGGTCCTGGGCTTTTCTTAGTTGGTAATCTTTTGATGGTTTCTTCCATTTCCTCAATTGATATTGGTCTGTTTAGGTTGTCTATATCCTCCTGTCTCAATCTGGGCAGATTGTATGACTTAAGAAATTTATCGATGCCTTCACTATCTTCTATTTTATTGGAGTATAAGGATTCAAAATAATTTCTGATTATCTTCTGTATTTCTGAAGTGTCTGTTGTGATATTGCCTTTTTCATCCCGTATGCTAGTAATTTGAGTTCTCTCTCTTCTTCTCTTCGTTAGCATGGCTAAGGGTCTGTCGATCTTATTTATTTTTTCAAAGAACCAACTTTTAGTTTTGTCAATTTTTTCAATTGTTTCTTTTGTTTCGATTTCATTAATTTCAGCTCTGATTTTAATTATTTCTTGCCTTCTACTTCTTTTGCTGTTATTTTGCTCTTATTTTTCTAGGATTTTGAGATGAAGTATGAGATCATTTATTTGTTGGTTTTTTCTTTTTTTAAAGAATGAACTCCATGCAATGAATTTTCCTCTTAGAACTGCTTTCAATGTGTCCCATAGATTCCGATATGTTGTGTCTGTGTTTTCATTTATCTCTAAGAATTTTTTAATTTCCTCCTTAATGTCTTCTTTAACCCATTGATCATTCAGTAACCTGTTGTTCATTCTCCAAGTGATGCATGATTTTTCCTTCCTTCTTTTATCGTTGATTTTCAGTTTCATTCCATTATGATCAGATAAGATGCATGGTATTATCTCTACTCCTTTATATTGTCTAAGAGTTGCCCTGTGACATAATATATGATCTATTTTTGAGAAGGATCCATGTGCTGCTGAGAAAAAAGTGTAACTGCTTGATGTTGGGTGGTATATTCTATATATGTCAATTAAGTCTAGGTTGTTAATTGTGTTATTGAGTTCTATAGTTTCCTTATTCAACTTTTGTTTGGAAGATCTGTCCAGTGGTGAGAGAGGTGTGTTGAAGTCTCCCATGATTATTGTATGGTGGTCTATTAGACTCTTGAACTTGAGAAGAGTTTGTTTGATGAACATAGCTGCACCATTGTTTGGGGCATATATATTTATGATTGTTATGTCTTGTTGGTGTATGGTTCCCTTAACAGTATGTAGTGTCCCTCTTTATCCCTTTTGATTAACTTTGGCTTGAAATCTATTTTATTTGATATGAGTATGGACACTCCTGCTTGTTTCCGAAGTCCATATGAGTGATATGATTTTTCCCAACCTTTCACCTTCAGTCTATGTATGTCTTTTTCTATCAAATGCATCTCCTGTAGGCAGCATATTGTTGGGTTATGTTTTGTGATCCATTCTACTAGCCTGTGTCTCTTAATTAGTGACTTTAAGCCATTAACATTTAGGGTTATTATTGAGATATGGGTTATCCTTCCAGCCATATTTGTTTATTTATGTTATTGAATATGGTTTGTTTTCCTCTTTGATTATTTTCCCCCTTTACTGTCCTACCTCCCACTGTTGGTTTTCATTGTTATTTTCCATTTCCTCTTCCTGTAATGTTTTGCTGAGGATTTTTTGAGAGATGGTTTTCTAGCTACAAATTCTTTTAACTTTTGTTTATCGTGGAAGGTTTTAATTTCATCTTCCATCTTGAAGCTCAATTTTGCTGGATACACAATTCTTGGTTGGAACCCATTTTCTTTCAGTGTTTGAAATATGTTATTCCAGGATCTTCTAGCTTTCAAAGTCTGTGTTGAGAGATCAGCTGTTATCCTGATTGGTTTACCCCTAAATGTAATCTGCTTCCTTTCTCTTGTAGCTTTTAAAATTCTCTCCTTATTCTGTATGTTGGGCATCTTCATTATAATGTGTCTAGGTGTGGATCTCTTATGATTATGCACATTCGGCTTCCTGTAGGCTTCTAGGATTTGGGATTCTGTCTCATTCTTCAAGTCTGGGAAGTTTTCTCGTATTATTTCATTGAATAGATTGTTTATTTCTTTGGTTTGGAGCTCTGTGCCTTCCTGTATCCCAATGACTCTTAAGTTTGGTCTCTTTATGTTATGCCATATCTCTTGGATGTTCTGCTCATGGTTTCTTAGCAATCTTGCTGAGCTGTCTATGTTCTTTTCAAGTTGAAATACTTTGTCTTCATTGTCTGATGTTCTATCTTCTAAGTGTTCTACTCTGTTGGTAGTATTCTCAATTGAGTTTTTAAGTTGGTTTATTGCTTCCTGCCTTTCTAGGATTTCTGTTTGTTTGTTTTTTATAACTTCTATCTCCCTGTATAGTTGATCTTTTGCTTCCTGGATTTGTTTGTGTATTTCATTGTTGAAGAGATTTTTCATTGTCTGATTTTGCTGTCTAACGTCTTCCTTGAGGCTCCAGATCATCTGAAGCATGATCTCCTGAATTCTTTATCTGACATTCCATCTGCTGCAGAAATTACCTCTTCTAACGTTGAGTTGACCTGCATTGCTTGTGGTCCTTTCTTTCCTTGTCTCTTCATACTGTTCGCGTTTCTTTCTGCTTACTGAGACTGTTGTGTTGTTGAATTTTCCCCCTATATATTTGTATTACTCTTGTATAGTTGCTAAGTCTCCCGCGCAGGCACGGGCAGGGGATTTGCTCCTCCTCCAATTGGGGCGCTGTGCCTACCACATCGGCAGGTCGCTGGGCCTGTTCTGCTGGTTGGTAGCAGGTGCGCCTACCTTGCAGGCGCGTGGAGTGGCTCTGCCACTCCCAGGTTGCTGGGCCTGACCTGCTGGTAGGTTGCAGGTCCGGCTACCTTGCAGGCACGGGGGAAGGGCGCACACCTATTTGTATTTAGAGAGTTACGCGAAATGGATGACGTAATGCTTGGGATGAAAGTTGGGGGGAAGGGGAAGGTTGGTGCTCTTGAAAGGAAAGAAGGAGAGGGAGATAGATAACATAGAGGAGAATGGAAAGAGCCGTAAAACTTGGAAGGGGAGAGAGAGGGGGAAAAGGGAGAGAAAAAGTTAAAATGAAATAGGAAATAAAATTAGGTCTTGGAGATCCATTTTCTTCTCTTCCCGTAGGCAAAGCTGTGCCCTCCGGGCTGAGTTTTGTCCTCAATGTGTCAACAACAATCCCTGTAAGGCGGTTCCTGGGAGTCTCTCAATCCTGTTGGTCCAGAGCCGTTTCACTTCTATGGCCCCTCCTCCCCATCCTCCTGCCAGCCAGCCAGGTCCTGCTCACCGGAGGAAGTTCACCAAGGATTTGGTTACACTTTCAGCCCCACCGAGTGGTCTATTTCCCTAACTACTGAGCACTCTCGTTGTCATTCATCTAAGCCCCAGTGCTGTGGAGCTGTGGTCTGGGAGTCAATTGTTTAATTTTTCTGGACCCCTTTGGTGGGCACACCTTCGGAATCTGGCAGCTAAGACCATTGGTGTCACTGCTGGTGGTAATAGGAGTTGGGGGTCTAGGATCCCCTCTACTTCCCTCAGCCCCTACAGTCACAACCACACTGCTGGCGGTAGGAGGAGTTGGGGGTCTGGAGTGCCCTCTGTTTCCCTCCGCCCCTACCGCCACACCCTCTCAGTTCACGGTTGGGGGATTTGGGGGTGGGGAGTCTTCTCTGCTTCCCTCTGCCCCTACAGTCACGCCCTCCTCACTGGCAGTAGGGGGAGTTGGGGGTCGAGAGTCCTTTGGCCCTCACAGTCACGCCCACGGAGAGATTTTGAAGTTTCCTGGTTGTTTGTATCTGTTGTGGGTGGGAGTCACACACCTGCTAAAGTAGATTCCGCTGGGAAGGAATCTCTTTGGCCGAACTTTGGCTGACTTCCCCTCTCAGCTATGGTGGGCCCCTGGCTCCTTGCCGGAGTGTCCGAAGGGAGGGGTGGAACTGGCTTGTCTCTGGTCTGACACAATCTCTGGTTTTAGTTCCCAGTTCGCTATTTCATAAAGGGTTGGTTATATTCCCTTCACGCTGTCTGGGGGGGGGGGAGCCGTTCGCCGGGTGGGCGGGGCTTTTAGTAGAGCCGGGAGGGTACGGGCTATCTGCTGGGCCAGGCGGGGACACTTCTCGCTGCGCCGGGCTGCCGGTAGAGCCGGGCAGCTGTGGCTAAGATCCGGGCGGGTGGAGTGGCCGTTCGCTGAGCGAGAGCGGGGCCTCTCGGGACAGCGAGGTGATGGCGAGGTGTCGGGTGCCGTCTGCGGGGTCGGGCGGGCCGCGCCGCTCGGGGCCTCCGGCCGCTTTCTGAAGCAGCTGGTGGCTGCGGGACTTGACTTCCGCGCCCGCGTGGCCGGTCAAGATCCACTTGTCTGGGACAAACTGACACTTCTAATAAACCTACCAATTCCCGGCAGGTCCCCTCTTCACGGAATTTTGCTAGAAGTTCCTCAGTAGGTAGACTGCCGCTGTTCCAATGGGTCTTTCTGATCCTGTTAATGTGCAGACATTGGAATCGCTGCTTCCTCGCCGGCGGCCATGTTGGATCCCTCTATATTTTTTTTGATGGAGACCATTGTCCTTAAATGTTCAGAAATCAGAAGGTCAATAATTCTATGTTTTCTTGAATATGTGGAACCTAGAGAGAAAATGGGAACAGAAAGATATGGGGGCTATCTTATAAAAATCCAAGGGAGATCAATAGAGTAGAGAAAAAGGACTCTGGGTGGGAGGAGGGAAGGGCAAGAGGAAACATTGGAAAATGATATTGACTAAAATATATTGTCATATTGTGTGCACTTCTGAATATGTAATACGTAACACTGAATCCCACCATGTGAACCATTATACTGCACTAATAAAAAACTTGGACAGAAAAAGAAGTTATTCATGGTAACCATAGTTCTTGTGTTAATACCTGCTTGGAATATTGGATTTTTTTCTCAAATACTTTAAAATTTTTAGCTTTAATTTATAACCACAGAAAACTCATGAATCCCACGTTGTTTTATTAAAGCCATTTGAGACATCACTCCATGATTTTATATTATCAGAAGGTGGCACATAGAAGCCTGGGTGCAGCTTGACTTTCATCCACTTGTACATTATTTTTTTCCTTCTGTTTTGTTGCCATGGGATTCCTGATGGTTTTTATTCTAGTTTTGAATGCAGGTGATGTCATAGGATGTGGTTCATTCTGGATAACCATGTGCCAGTTCTGAGGGATACTGGGGTCATTTTCACTTGAAATTCTAAACTTTTTTATTTTTAGTGAATTTTGTGAATTGCATAGTTTTTTGGGTCTTATTTCTTTTGCATTCCTTTGGGATACTTGTCATGCCCTATATTGAATTTCATTTTTTGTCTCTTCTTTGCATTTAACTCACTTTCTGATTCTCATTTGCCATGTCTTTGTTTCTTTTGTTATGTTTTTTTTTATTAGTGCATTATACTTACAATATTAGGGCTCATTTTGCCATAATCATACATGCATGGAATATAATTAGCTCCATTTCAATCCTTAGTATTTCTTCTTTTCCTCCCTTCTACCCTCCCTCTCTTCCTGTTTATCTGCTTCCTAATAATTTATTTTTTTTTAAATTGGAGCTCTATAGATATATAGGGATTCACTGTGGCGTATTCATACGTGCACACATAATTTAGTCAGTGTTATTTCACGCTTCCTTCCTTTTCCTGTCCCCCTCTCAGTACCCTTCCTATTCTCCACTAGCCTCCTTTCTATTTCCATGGGATTCCCATTCACCATTTTTTCCTTATTTTGGTCTAGCTTTTGCATATTAGATAAAATATTTGACTCTTGATTTTCTGAGCCTAGCTTATGTGGCTTAGCATGATGTTCTCCAGTTTCATCTATTTACCAGAAAATGCCATAGAATATAATTCTTTATGGCTCAGTAAAACTCTACTGTGTATTTGTGCCACATTTTCTTTGTCCATTCATTGGTTGACAGGTACCTGGGATGATGTCATAAGCTGGCTATTGTGAATTGTGCTGCTATAAACATTGATGTGGCAATCTCCATATAATGTACTGATTTAGATCTTTTGGGTAAAAGCCAGGGAGTAGGATAGCTGGGACATGTGGTGGTTCTCTTTCTAATCTTTTGGGGGATCTCCATACTCCTTTCTAGAGTGGTGTACTTATTTGCCATCCCGCAAACAAAGTATGAGTGTATGTTTACCCCCACATCCCAGCCAACATTTATTATTATCTGTATCCTTGATGATTGCCATTCTAACTGGAGTTAGATGAAATCTTCATGTAGTTTTGATGTGCATTTCCCTGATTGCAGTGATGTTGAACATTAATCATATTTGTTGGTCATTTGTGTTTTTTCTTTTGAGAGGGGATGGTTTCATTCTTTTGCCCATTTATTAATTGAATAATTTATTTGTTTTTTGATTCTAAGTCTTTATGCATTCTATATGTTAATCTCCTGAGGAGCAGGTAACAAAGATCTCCCATTTTTAAGGTTCTTTCTTGTGCTCTTAATTATTTCCTTTGCTTTTGAGAAGCTTTTTAATTTTCTGCTGTCCCACTTATTGATTCTTAGTCTTATTTCTTATATTTTAATCGTCTTGTTGAGGAAATTGGTGCCCGCACCAATATGTTGGAGTATTAAACCTGTTTTCTTCTAGCTGTTGCAATTTTCTGGTCTAAATCTTAGGTCTTTGATCCATTTTGAGTTGGCTTTGTGCAGTATGTAATATAGGTATCTAGTTTCATTCTTCTACATATGACTATCCAGTTTCACCAGCACCATTTGTTTAAAAAGGCTATATTTTATCCAACATAGGTGTTTGGTACTTCAGTCTATTATCAGATGCCTGTATCTATGTGGATTTGTCTTTGTGTCTTTTATATATTCCATTGGTCTTCTTGCCTGTTTTGATGCCAGTACCACGCTGCTCTTGTTACTATAGCTCGGGTAGTTCAATGAAAGGTGCAGTACTGTGATGCCTCCAGCATAGCACTTCTAACTCAAGATTGCTTTAGCTATTATAGGTCTTTTTTTCTTCTAAATAAATTACAGTGCTGTGTTTTCTAATTCTGTAAAGAATGTTATTTAGCATTTTGATGCAAATTGCAGTGAATCTGTAGAAACATGATGAACACAGATTCAAAAATCCTTAATAAAATATTGGCAAACCACATTCAAAAACAAATTAAGAAGGTAGTACACCATAATCAAGTAGTTTTATCACCAGGATGTAAGGTCATTTCAACAAATGAAAATTAATAAATATAATTCACCACGTTAGCAGAGTTAAGAAGGAGAATCACATGATCATGCCAACATATACAGAAAAAGCATTAGACAAAAACCCAGAACCATTTCATGTTAAGAAGGCTGGAAAGGGGCTGGGGATCCAGCTGAGTGGTAGAGTGCTCGCCTCGCATGTGCAAGGCACGTGGTTCAATCCTTAGCACCACATAAAAATAAAATAAAGATATCATGTCCACCTAAATCTAAAAAATAAATATTAAAAAATACTTTTAAAAATGGCTGGAAAAAGTAGGGACAGAAGAAACTTACCTCAACATTGTAAAAGTATGTATGACAAACTTAAAGCCAACGTCATACTGAATGAAGAAAAGCATTAAATCAGGGAAAAGACAAGATGTCCATTCTTACCACTCCTATTCAGCATAGATTTTGAAACTCTAGGTAGACAAGAAAAGGAAATTGAAAGGATACAAATGGGAAAAGGAGAAGTCATATTATCTGTTTGTCAATGATATAATCTTGCATTTTTAAGATGCCAAAAAATTCCCCCAGAAAACTTCTAGAGCTGGTCAACAAATTCAGCAAAGTGGCAGGATGGAAGAGTAATATATGCAAATCAATCACTTTTCTGTATTTTCTATACTCTAATAGTGAATCTGGTGAGAAATAAATCAGGAAAACTATTTCATTCATAATAACCTCAAAAGAAAGAAGGAAGGAAGGAAGGAAGGAAGGAAGGAAAGAAGGGAGGGAGGGTGGGGAAAACTTAAACTTAGAGACTTAGAAATAAACCTAACCAAGGAGGTGAGAAAACTGTAGAACACTGCAGAAAGTAATTGAAGACCTCAGAAGATGAAAGACCTCCATGTTCTTGGACAGGCAGAATTAATACAAATTGGCTGATGGCTTTCTTTGACTATCAAACTTCTTTCCTGAGATATGTTTACTTTATATTTAACCTGTGATGTTGCTGTATAATTTTCTTGTTGAGTACTTGTAACAGGAGCTCTATTTACAGAAGTCAGTTTCATTGTATTTATTGACTCCTCAAGTGACTGATTAATTGTATCTCTGAGCACCATGACAAAGCATTTCTCCCCCTAATATCTGCCTAGATTTTTATTTATTCTGTTCACTATCAGCTTTAGCCCTTACAACATACTTACAGAGCTCTTATTCCATTTCCTTTTCTATTCTTTGAATTTGAATGAGAGGAGTTATTATTGGAATAGGATGCAAGGATATTTCCTAGGATACAGCTATATCTATAAGAATGCTTCCAAGAAGATGCCATATCTGTATTTAAAGCCTGGTACTATGTACTATGTGAGTGTGTGTGTGTGTGTGTGTGTGTGTGTGTGTGTGTGTAAGAGAGAGAGAGAGAGAGAGAGAGAGGAGAGAGAGATGAATCAGAGGGGAAGATATTCATATAGTGTGTTCATTTGTACCATCCAAGAAATTAATGTTTGGCACATATACGTATTTAAATGTTTGTGTTGCGTGGATGCATGCCACAAATTAGCTCTGTGAGTACTGTGAGTGCATACCCTTGTTCAATACTGGTCCTGTCAGTTCCAGATTCATACACTGTTGCCATGGCTGCTGGGTGGCAGTGGCTTGTTTGCTCCCTCTACTAAATACTAATCATTCTTCATGGTAGAGATGGTGGAAGAGGAAGTGCACTTGTGCCACCAGTGTGACTCCACCTTCCTTTCAATCCTGGTGTGCAGAAGATCTACACTCATGGCAAAGCGGTAGAAATAAGGGAAACAGACCTGTCAATCACACTTTGACTCATGGAGCAGCAAAGCAAAGAGCACGGTTTGGTGAGAATTTGCCTGGGAGTTCAGAGGTGTGCAGCTCTTCTCCCAGCTAGTCAAATGATGCTGCTGGAATTGGGAGAGGAAATGGGGACAGGATTCTATCACTAGGAGGTGGGCAGGATCCTACAGTTCACTCTTTTACCAGGTATTCTCAGGACCTGGTAATTTCTCAAGTAACAGATACCATGCCACCTGGGATAACAACAAAAACTAAATGCACAGTGCAGGTGGAACAATGTGAGAGAGGAAAATGAATTTTGACATCTAAAAGGTCTGACTGGTAGGCAGCAGCAAGAATGGTAAAACCTGCCTGGGAAAAATGTTGATTCAGCAAAAGCCTTAAATGAGTACCTCTGGAATGTTCTGGCTGCTGATGAGGAGGACAAATGCAGGAACATAAAACAAGTGGCCATTCATCTGCAAATAAATCCACTTTGGTCTCTCTCTAGGAAAACAAAACAAAACAAAACAAAACAAAACAAAAAAGAAAGAAGAAGAAGAAAGAAAAGAAAAAGAAGTGTGGTTGTGCTGCACCGCCCCCCTCTGGGGCTTCCTGTTCCTGCGTCTTGCATAGTGGCTTGTCCTGAGGTTTCTGGGCTCTTATTGGTCTCCTTAATACAGGACTCACTGTCCAACAGGGTTCAGGACACTCACACAGCTTTCTGCATTTCCACATCTGTTTCTAACAAAAGGTCTCTGCTCTGGTTTTTTTTTTTTTTTTTTTTTTTTTTTTTGGATAAAGCCACTTACAGAGTCTACAGGCAAGGAACCCCTCTTTTCCCCTCAGAGGCCTTTTCTATACAGATATTGTGTTTGGGTTGTAAGCTGTTTCTTTTCTCATTTCTTGCATAATTTCAGTGTTTGTTGTTAAGAGAATAGAAAAGAGATATATTGTTTATTATTTTAAGGTTATGCTCTCTCTTTTCTTGTACCTTCCTTCTCGTATTCTTTCCACTTTATCATTTGAAAATTGCTTGGGGTCAAGTGGCCGTTTGTCCCAGTTTTATAGGGATGAAAATGGTGAATGCTACCTTATATAGTGATGAAAGAGGTATCAATCAATCAAGTATTGTATCTTAACATTTTCATCAAGAATGAATTGAAATCAACTCATCACAAACTAACAGCGTTGTAAAAGTTGCCTCATATTTTTGCTGCTTAATGCGTAGTCTAACTACAGTTGTATACTTGGCAATGGAATTTCACCAGTGATTTACTTTTGGAAACCCAGTGAACAAAAGAAGATCTTAGATGAGCTCATTAATGAGATTTTTCTAGCACCAGGTCTCTTGACAGGTAACACTTACATAAAGATTTTCAGCCCAGACGCTCTAAGTTGGGATGTCAGGTGCGAAACTAGGGATTTTAATCATTTGTTCTGTTTGTGTGGATCCAGAAAGGTCACCCATATATCCCAACTCTTGAGCAGGGTAGGGGATCACCTACTTATCTGACAATCATGGTTATGGTTTTAATTATTGGTAGAATAATTCCAACCTTATTAACTGTGCCTCTTTTGTGACATTTCATATATTAGAAATTGTCCTTAATCAGCAGCACAAACGATCTTACACCAGATCCTTGAAAGAGAATATTTTTATTCCATACTATAAATTCTAACAAAGCATATGTTAGTTACATTTTGAATGTTTTCTGAAGGCAATAGAATGTCAATGGATTGTCTGAACAAGTCTCTTAAATGACAGAGTAACATCTTAAAAATAGATTGCAAGGAGAGACGATGGCAGGATGGATTGAAGTAGAGTGAAGTGGAGTTGAAAGTGAAGGAGAGGCACTTCTGTGCTCGTCTAAGAAGCTCACACTGGGGCCCTGAGCCAAGAAGTTGCAGCAGTGGTGGAAAAAGAAACAGAGATGACATAATTAGACAAGAAGGGAAACCGAGGGATTTTAGTGGTTGTCTCGGTTAGTGTGGGTTGCTATAGCAAACTGTTCTAAGCTGGGTTAGTGAAAAACAGCCAACGTTTTTCTCTCCCTGTTCTGGACACTGTAGGTCTAGGAGTAGGGTGGCATTCTGATCAGGGCTCTTTGCTGAGTTGTAGGTCCCTGACTAACCTTTGCATCCTCTTCACTAGTGGAAAAGGGTGAATTTAAAAGCCACTGATCATGTTATGGGAGTCCTACCCTCATGAATTTATATAATCTACCCATTGTAATTACCCCCCAGTGGCCCTTCTAAAACATCCCATTTGAGGATTGAGGTTCAATGTAAGAATTCTTGAGGGATACATTCAGTCCATAATGATAGTTAACTGTGTGACAGAGGTTAGTGGGTGAAGGTTCAGGGAAGGATTTCCACGTTTTAGCTTTGGTTTCTAAATACACAGTGATACCACCAGCAGTGATAATTATATGACAAAAGAGCAATTAACTCAGATTTAGACAGAATATTCTAAGTTAGTGTTACCTGAACAATGTTATGGTGGAGTTCAGTACCAATCTCAAATACATGAGCTCTGGGGCTTCTAGAAACTGTAGGAAATGGTACATAGAGGTGTATTCCATAAGAGTCTCAGAATCCAGGAACATGGCAAGAGTGAAAAGGAAGATGGTGGAACTGAAAGGAACCTGAATATCTTGCAGGAAATAATAGCTCTGAGCCAGTTTTAATATTTATCAAAATAAAAATTTAAAATATATCTACTATTTACTAAAAGTGGATATCAAGTAACTTAAAATAAATAACTGTGAAAGCTGGCTTATATGCATTCATAAGTGCAATGGATTTTGTGAGGATGATTTGACATTTAGAGAGAGACTGTCTTGCAAACACTGGTAAAAAAGGAAAGTGCTTTGGGTGGAGAGAGAAGTAGGAGCTAATAAACACAGGAAGTTCAAAGGAGTCCTCCCAGTATCACTAATATTTTGACTGTATTTTTGCTAGAATACATAAAAGGGAAAAAAGAAAACATTTGATGGAAAAACAGATTTGGAAAAGCCAATGGGATTTGTACTTTGTTATTTGGACAATAATTAAACAAGAAAGATTTTTGCCACATATTATAAGTTCGGATAATTGCATAACTTGCCTGGAGAATTAATTTAGCCACTGCTTCACATGGAGGAGCAGAAAACCCTTGCTATTTATTTCTATATTAATAGCACTGTTAAAAACCTTGGAAGTAAATTAAAATCTAAACGCTCCGATGAAAAAAATCTTATTTTAGCCAATACTTCCTTGTTTATATTCAAAAGAGAATTATGAATGGGATTTTATTCCTGAGATATCGATTGGTTTAGCATGTTAAGTGATATTCTCAAGACCACTGAAGCATCTCAAAAGCAATTTAGCATATTTAGGGCACTGATATTTTTAACAAAATAAAGTACATTTAGGTAGTTATTCATTTTTAACATTGAAATGTGTGTCAATTTCATCAACTCCTTACACACTGTGCTTTAAAAATACAATTTTATATGATCATATTTTAATAAAAGGTTGACATATTTATGGAAAGAATAATCAGAATTCAAAGGTTGTCACATTCTAGTTTTTGCAGGACTGAATTGAAAGGCTTGATAGCATAAGATTTTATAGCTCCGAAAGCCTCTTTTTATCTGTTGATTATCATTGCATTTATGTAGCTAGGCCATTTGAAAAGGCATGCCATTTAGAACAAAATATTAGGGAGTATATTTGTTTGCACATTAAATCTTACATTAATCTGGAACAAAGTGTAAGGCACAACACCCTAGGGAAAAAGTAGAGTTAAACTAATTCATCGAAATCTACTGAATGGATATTGATGTGAGTAGTGTTAACATTTAATTTTAAATAATACCTTTAAAGCAAATGTAAAAAAAAATAAGTGAAATACTTGAAGTCTTCAAAATTAAATAGTAAATACGTAGATAGTAAAATACTATAGCACTATTTAGGATAAGCCAAACTTCTTTTTCTAGTCATAGGAAACTATAAAATGAAAATGATAAAAATATGTACATACTTCTGATAATTTTCAAAAAGTCATTGGTAGGGGCTGGGGATGTGGCTCAAGCGGTAGCGCGCTCGCCTCGCATGCGTGCGGCCCGGGTTCGATCCTCAGCACCACATACCAACAAAGATGTTGTGTCCGCCGAGAACTAAAAAATAAATATTAAAAATTCTCTCTCTCACTCTCTCTCCTCTCTCACTCTCTCTTTAAAAAAAAAGTCATTGGTAGGATATTCTCAAGATGGTAGTGTTCTATGGGATAGAATTGTACTGTATATAAATTAAATTAATTTTATAAAAAGTTGTTATTAACTGTATGAAAATTTGAATATTTCCATTAATGTTAGGACAATAACTTATGCCCAATATCATGTCTATTATTTAACATCATTATTAAGGATTTTAGGTAATATGATATAGGCAAAAAAAGATACGAGAGTTAAAAGATCAAGTGAAATTATGAGTGATGTAAAGTCAAAAAGGTAGTAAATTCTACAAAGTACCACAAATAAGATTTTAATAAATAGATGGCTGTGTAATAGTAATAAGCATTATAATAAGTGAAGCCATTAGTTTTTGTATATCAGCAATAACTATTTAGAAAATTCAGCTTTCATTTTAATTCTGTCCTCAAGAGCCACAAAATCTGGATGGTTCTCCTAGGACCACGTGTACCCTGGGTGTATGTAGCTCTCATTGAAAATACACAGTTATGGAAGGTCTCAAACAAGGAGGGGAAGATGCCTCATTTCAACTATGTAAATTGAGACTACAGAATAAATGCAAGTTTAAGGCAAATATCAATAGACCGTTCTGTGGATCTTGAGAAATGCTTTAAAACCCATTGGCAGTGGTCCAGAGTATGTTGGGTATCTGAGGGGAAAGGAGGTTGTCATTTCCAGTTTCAAGACAGGTCATAAAACTACTGGCTGAAATAGAGTAAGGATAGACAAACACATCAATCAAATGGGAACTAGAGAACACCTTCTCTGTGTGTGTGAAATTCGCCTGTGGCAGATGTGGTCTTATAAATCATGGAGGAAGGATACCTGTCCAACAGCTGCTATTGGAATCATTTGCTAGGTACATGGGGAAAAAGTAAACTAGATTTCTACCTCAATCATACACACAAATGAAATTCAAGCTGAATAGATAGCTAACATTTCAGTGGGTTCTAAGTTACAATTATATAGAAGAAGTAAGTGCTGGTGTGTTATTGCACAGTAGGATGACTTTAGATAACAATAATCTAGTGCATATTTCAAAATGGCTAGAAGAAAGGATTTTGAAAGTTTTTATCACAAAGAAATAATAAATGTTTGAGGCAATAGATAGGTGGATTATTCTAATTTGAACATTATACAATGCATTCATGTATGGAAACATCACATTACCCTATAAATATATACATTTTGTATGTCATTTAAAAAATCTTGAAGAATACATAAGAGGACATTTTTTTTTATCTCAAGGCTGAAAATGTTTTCCTAAATTCTACAGGAAAGACATAATACATTTGACTGAAGCCACATAGAAATTTTATGTGTGGCATGATTATAAAATTGTGATAATAAAAACAAAAAACAAATAGAAATAGGCCAATTAACCAATAGGTTAATTAATAAGGAAAAGGACACAGATATGTTTTGTATATTAATATGAAGTGCTATCTTAATATGAGAGAAGATTGTCCCATAATTAATACAAATAAAATATACACACACTCATTGTACAATCTCGGGCCAATTATGGAAAATTATATTTACTAAAAACAGATTATTTGAAGTATAATAAAAATACCAGGATAGCCTTTATATTATGTAGAAAGAAGTATTATGAACATCTTTTCATTTTATATTTGTCTATGTAGAAACACATTCATTTGGACTGAATTCACATCTGCAAACTGGGAAGCAAAATAAAATGGGTGTTTTGGGTAGAGGTAACATGACCTGGAGTTTGTCTGTGTTGTTTTCTGTAAAATACTTTAAAAAGATTTTTTTAAATAATAAAACAAAATACAAGCAAACACGAATTTCTAATCATTGGTAAATAGGGAATTATGCTATTTTTGAGCTTGTATTATGTTTCTTAGTTTTCTTTAAACAAAATCTTAAGTGACTGTTCAAAATGACAGATGGATTATGAGGTGCTGTGGAATACTAGGGCAGGAAGCTTTGAGTGCATCTCTCAAGAATAAAAAAATATTCACCAACAAAGGTGTTCATATGAGATCCTCGTAGATCAGATGACAGCAAAGAATGCCCATATTATTTATGTGTCAGAAACAAAAAAAAAAATGTACCACCACGTGCACAGTGTATACCACCTCTCAGTTATTTATTAGGTCTTTAGAACCTCAACATGAAGGGAGGAAACTAAATTGACTAAATTCATCTGTCCTCTACTGTATGAGATAGAGATCAAAATGGAAATTAATTTCCATTACAATAAATGATGAGATAATATTTTCATAAATATGTTTGTGAAATTATGTTTAGTTTTTACAATTTATATTTTTTCTCCATATTTATTATAGGCTAGTATACCTGTAGTTTGACTAATTTTTCTCAGTCTTTATACAATTAAAAAATATTATTTATGATGACTAAAGTGGTGTGTGTGTATATGTTTTTCATAAACATAGGATAGTTTGCTTGTTCTTAAGATAAAGATGAACTTGTTTAGATAACCTTTGTCTTTGTTCAATCTAAAATCTGATTCTTCACTAAGATATATTTATAGCTTGTAAGTATAGCCAACATTTAATTGTGTGGGCTACAGTTTTCATCTTTCAAGGTCATACTTATAATAGAAATACTAATTAATAGTCAATGCTTATGGGCTTTTTATCTTCTAAGTATGTTACCAACAATTAATTTAATTCCCTCAAGAACAACTGGGGTCTTGGATTTTGTAGAATAAGAAAGGTTTCGCTGGGTTCATGGGGAAGAAAGTTAGGTCAGGATGTTTCTTCGCAGACTGGATGATGTTTACAATATGAGGTAGGAAAAACAAAAAAGGAAGAAAGTACCTATAATTCAGATTATATTATAATTTCTGAAAAAATGCCTTATTTTCTTTTGTACAAATTAAACTGCAATGGATTAAACTTTAGTGAAGTGTAGAATTTAGTTATTGTAGTTGACATTTCACTAAAAGAAAGTTGTAAAAGAGCTAGCAGTCTATGTTTAACACTATTGTGCCTACATAATTTGATAATATGGTGATCTGGAGGAAATGTTAATTGTAAAAAAAAAAAAAAACACCTGTATACATTATGCTTTTCTGTTAAAGGGTTCTGAGAGAGTTGTCACTTTTACTTTGAATAAGTAATTGAAAGATATTTCTGTTCTATCAGTGTGGCTAGGGCCCTAGGTTTCATATCACAAATGCACAGAAATGGTTCCCTGGAGTATTTTGGATGGATTTACCTCCAAAACTAACTTGGTGTGCAGATAAGATGAGAAACAAACCTCTCTTCTTAATTAATACAGAGATTTGTCTTCCATCTTCATAGTAAAAGTCATTCTTCTCTGGGAATCTGGCTGCCTGAAGGCATGAGGACGCTTTCCTTTCTTAAAAGGTGGCTGTTCTGGAAGGTTTCAGGCATCCCTCTTTTCCTTGCTTTCTCCCTCCCTGTGCCTCTCTTTTTCCTCCTCTCCTGGCTCCTTCTCCTCCTTATTCCTCTTTGCTCTATTTTCCTTTTTCATCAAGAGCTATGTGTTCTTAGCCAATTAGCCTCCAGTTAGAACCACATGCACTTGTTTTTCTGCTATCAACATGGGTCCAGCACAGACAGCTTCATAATGCACTTTATATCTGCAAATGTGAACCTCTTATTTAATTGGAGAAATGTTAAGCATGTCTTGCTAATGCTGTACCCATGTCAGAAAGTGAAAAATTGTAGCACAATTAGAAAAAAATAAATGTTGTTGAATAGAATGCTATGTTTCTCTTGGAATAAGCAGGTGCAGTATTCAGCTATCAAAAATCTCAGTTTTCTACCTAATTTATTGACAATTGAGATTCTCACTTCATTTTAAAGTACATGGAACAGTCACCCTTTTATCTCTTAGCCACACAATCAAATATTTTAATTAGTTGAGGCTCTAATTAAAAATAAAGCTGAGTAATCATGATTTTCTGTCACTGACCTATTTATCCAAAAGCCTAGTTTATTCCTCAGTCCTTGCTGTCGTTTGTCTCCCTCTGCCAGTGTTTAGGAATTATTCTCTAAATAAGAAATGGTTACATGCAAATAATGAGTTTGCTAATGAATAGTTTTCAAAGATCGATGTTGGCAGTCTCTTAAAGCAGTTTAAAATCTCTCCCAGGGGCTTGTCTCCAAAAGATTCACAGGTAAATGATCCACTGTTTTCTAGACAAGTGTTGTTTCTCGTGATGGCACAGGTTCAATAAATTATTGATGTAAAGCTAAGGAAACATTTCTAACATTGCCACTGCTGTTTACTGATGGAGATAGATACGGATAATTTTCTATAAGGTCAGAGATTTTTAGGAAACTAACTGTATTTTATAACCTGCTCATTGGGAATAACCTTGGAATTTCTGTGGTAGGTTAAATAATGACCCCCAAATTATACACATCCTAATCTCCAGAACATCTCACTGTTTCTTCTATGACAAAATGGACTTTATAGATGTGATTAAGTATCTTGAGATGGGGAGATTATCATGAGTTATCAGGGTAGATCCCTAATGCAATCACAGGTGTCCCAAGAAGAGAGACAGAAGATACTTGCCTTCAGTGGGGAGGGAAATGGGACCAGGGACACAGAGCTTGAAGTGATTCTGCCAGGAGCCCAGGAGGGTAGGTGGTTTCAGAAGGGAAGAGGAAAGGAGTGGATCTCTCCTTGAGTTGCTAGACTTGTTACCCCAGTGGAACTGATGGATTTCAGACCTCAGGCCTCTACATTTGTAAGAAAATGCATCTGTATTGTTTTATGCCACAAAACGTGTGGAGATTTGTTCTAGAAGAATATTAGTGTGATATTCTTTAGTATCTCTTCCCTGCTAAGAGTTTGCATGCACCACTCTTAGCCTGCGACTAAATAATCACACATGTGTGAAACACCTGTCTGTAATCATATGCCTACATGCTTCATATATTGGTAATTTATTTTTGTTTCATTTCTCCTTTATGTAGTGGGCTTTGTATATTTATACTTGCATTTATTTCCTCTGCTGTTTTCACAAAATAATTGTCAATTAATCGCCACCTACAATGTGATCAACTTATTCTCAAGCATCATTCATTTTCTATGTAACTCTGTTCATTTGAAATGATTTTAATAATGTATTCATAACTAAATATAGTTGGATCCATAACAATGCAAACCTCTTCTCTTTTGAAGATAAAATATTTAAAAATTCAGAGAAGAGATGTCTCCTTATCCACATTTGGTCAGGTAAATTTTTAGTAAATTAAAGAAAAGATAATAAGCCTTGTAAACCCCATGGTTCCATCTTTAAAAAAAAAAAAAAAACTTCATTGCCGCAGTCCTGCTGCAGCAAAATAACCAGGGAGTGACGAACAACTTGTGTACACTGATACAGCAGGAGTGGGAGCCGTTTATTGTAGGACAGGAGGGGTATATATACATTCCACACAGCTTATCTTAATTAACATAAACTAGATACAGCAGTCAACCAATAAGTAATCTCCACACTTAATGGCTCGCTGGTGTTACTTCACAAACCACTCCCTCTGGCAAAATGCCAGGCGCCATCTTGACTTGTTTACAGACCCTAACACTTTATTTTTATTTATTTATTTTTATGTGGTGCTGAGGATCAAATCCAGTGCCTCACATGTGCTAGGCAAGTACTGTACCACTGAGTCCCAACCCCAGCCCCATGGTTCCATCTTGGTAGCAGATGCCACAGAATGGCTCTGATCACATTCGTTAAAGAAAACTGTTTTCATTAAACTTTATTTCTAGGTTTACATGCTCAAAGTTGTAAGCATGTCAAAAATATACTCATAAAACAATTTAAAATTATACAACCCACAGAAGGTTATATGAGTCTACGTGTGTGCTTAATCTTGTTTTATAAACACTACTAACTAGCTATGGAAAAGAGAGTCATCCATCCCAGACTTAATTCCAGTTGAATTGAGTAATCTTAGTTTCTCATCCTGTTTTGCCCCCCTTGTAAGTGGAAAAGAATGAGCTACATTGCCTGCATAGTCCATAAATATTCTTTAGATATGATCATTATTTTATGTTCAAACTAATAAAAACAAATTCTCTTTGAGACGGTTACCTTCAAATTCTGGTGCCAACCATAGAAGCTTGCTTTGAGTCATTAAGGAACTGCTCATTTGATTTTACAACTAAATGACAGCTGACCATCCATTTTTACAGAGATGGTTGATGTTATTTTTATTAGTCATCTGACAAGTAGAAGCAAATCCTTCTAAATGGATATGTTTAAATAAATGATGAGATCAATATTGTTAAGAAAAGTGCACATACTACTTTAAAATTGGACTTTCTCCTTGGGTTATGGAAACTCCTGTGACTCACCAACATACAAACCCAGAAATGGAATAGAAATAGCAAATTGCTTGGTATTATGTGACCCTTAGCATTTTCAGTGTCTGGGTAAGACTTAGGTAACTTTTGTGCCTGTACATGTGCATGCACACGTGTGTCCAAGAGCTGAGTGATAGAATGCAGAAGGGTCAGTGGACAACTGGCCTAATAGCCACAAATACATCCCAGAAATACTAAGCTACATTTTCTCTTCAACCTATATATTGGGTTTTATTTCTGATTACATGCACATTTCAAGCCAAAGCATAATTTTTTCCCCTTGGATTTTGTATACATAAAGGAAATAATTTTTTTAAAGAGGATTTTAAGAGGTGTGTTGTTCAGAGTGCTACAGAACAAGGAAGAAAAATGAGAAGAACCCTTTTGGGAAATTCAATATCAGTGGGTAAGTCAACACAAAAAAATAAGCTGCAAAGTTTTCCAGCAAGTGTCACATGAAAGCGTCATCCCTTCCCAGTGGCAGCTAACAATGCTGACTGTGCATGCTCCAGTACCTGGTGGAACCTAGTCCTCTTGAAAGTTCAAAGGGTGTCCTGAGTCCTCCATTCTCTTGATTCCCTTCCCCTCTAAACTGAAGATTTGTTTCCTTGTTCCACAGACCACTGTTGCCACTGAGTTTGGCACCATTTCCATTAGGATGCCTCAAACTCTATCATTAAATACTATATCCCATATCTTTCCTTTTGAGTCACCACACTGTAAAAGCTAAATGGGGACGATGGATGCCGTAAATCATCCAAGTTCAACGTGAAATGCCCTCCAGGACAGATAAGAAGAATGAAGGGTGCATAAACTGTTGAAACTGACCTTCTCCTGTCACTTTGGAGAACAGTTTGACATTTCTGTCACCCCAGATGCCTCTGCTGCCATTCACTGTACCTGCCTAGGTGGCTCTCTGTTTCGGGGCCTGGCTTGCCAGTCATTTCCATTCTTCATGTTTCTCACCTTCTGCTCCAGACTCTAGCAGCCTATTGAATAGGACCCAGAGCCTCTCCCACAGTTTCTCATCTGCCCCTAGATCCACTTTAGCTTTCTCTTGCTTTTTCTAACAGAAACCTAACAGAACTCTGCATTTTCAGACTTCAGGTACCCTATGTCAACACATTACACAAACAGACCCCTCTTCCCCATCCTCTTGACTTGTGTGATTGAGCTGGCCCACTTGGATTCCTCCCCTTGGTGAAAACACTAGTTCCACAGTAGCTGTCTCCAAAGATGTCTCTGCACTCCTTCTCTCTCTCCAATCGCTGAATTCTTTTTATAGATTGGATATTACCATGGGACAGCCCCAATAATCATCTCTGTACAGATTCTGTATTAGAAGATATTCCCAACCTCATGTTCCCATCTGATGTCCACTTTTGTTGACACCTCACCACAAAGAGAGGGAAGATGGTTCTTAGCATCTTGGTAATAAACAATCACACAGTATGGAGCGTGAAACAATCAACCTATCAGGAGCTTATTAGGATGGGGAAGAGGAGGACAGGGCTGGCACTGCCTTGGGGTGAGGGTGCAGGGAGTGGAGAGCAGCTGCAACATGGAGGAAAACTGAGTATTCCAGAATGGCCCTCAGGATGGGCTCTTGGACAAGAAACAGGAGCTCTGTACAGCGATCATGACCTCAAGTTGGTAATGACTTCACAGGTTGGGAATCCTTTTGGTATGAACTGAAAAGTTAAAAAACAAGATTTTTTTTTCCACAATAAGACTTCTTTCTCCTCACCATGTTAAAATGCACAGAATCTCAGCATCTTCAGTAATTTTTTTCTCATTTCAGACTTATATTCTTAAGGCCAATACTAATTTCAGTTTAAGTCAGTAACTTGGCATTGGGTCATCAGTATATTCAAAGCGTTCTGTGGAGAACTTCAGGGTATTCTCTCCCAAGTAAAGCAGTGGCCTGGTCCTTGGGAATGGAGAAATCAGGAGACAAATAAGCCAGGTGCACAAAGAGAAAGGAATCTTTCCTTGAGCACCTTGTTTCTGCCAAACACTTTCTGTAGAATTTCAGATGGGTTCTAATGTGTCATGTGCATTTTAGAGTCAAGAAAAGGAGCAGACGGACAGATAGGTCAAGTAGCTGTCAAGATCTCTTCTCTCAGGAAGAGAAGGAGGAGGAACCACAATGTACCTGAACCTCCATGTGTCTCCTGGGAGTCCCCATTCTCCCTTTCTCTTCCATTACTCCTCCTGTTGGCTTTACACCAGCAAAAGGCAAGCTGCAGGCAGAAATGAGTCTGCAGAAAGAGATCAAGTGCTGAGAGTACACAGCAAGGTGGGAACTCACTGCAATTTGAAGCACTTCCCCACCTGCCCCATAAGGAGATGGTGTTTGAAGGATGGAAAGAAGCAGCCTACTATTGGACAGAAGTTGGCTGGGGAAGGGAGGAGGTTAAGAATGTTCTGCATTATAAACAGAGCATCAAGGCAGGGGAAAACTGGAGAGGTATTTCAGAAACAGAAAGACATCATTTGTCACCAGGGTGGTTTATTCAGAAGAGTTATAAGAACTGAGACACTTGAGTCAGGATAGAGGGCGTTCACTTAATCAAATGGAAAATGAGGACTCGCTAACATTTTTGTTTGGGACATAAAAATAAAATCCACATTTTTGGAAGGAGAGTGTGGCTGTAGTTTACAGCATGAGTCCAAATGCATAATACCTACACATACCTACAAAGTTTTGTAAACGAGAGGACAAATATATTACTTCAGTTTAACAAGAACTTGGACTCTACACATAAAATTGCTATCAAATGTATTTGTTAAATTATCCAATGAATCATGGTGTGAATAGAGATAAGAGACCTTTAAGAAAATTCAAAACCATTATGGCTGTTATGATTTGGATCTGAGGTGTCCCCTTAAATCCCCAGTGTTAATGCAGAACTATTCAGAGATAAAATGATTCTGTTATGAAAGCTGTAACCTGATCAGTCCATTCTAGTGTGAATGGACTAACTGGGTGGTAACTGTAGACAGGTGTAAAGTGGTGGAGGAGGTGGGAGCCTGGGGGTGTGTCCTAGAAGGTTCATCTTCCCTGAAGCCCCTTCCTCCCCGTCTCTGCTTCCTGGCTGCTGTGAGTAGAGCAGCTCTCCTCCACCATACCCCTCTGCCATGATGCTCTGCCTCGTCTTGGGCCCAGAGCAGAATCAGCCCACCACAGACCGACTATGCCTCTGAAACCACGAGCCATAGTAGACTTTTTCTCAAATTGTTCTTGTCACAGCAATGTTTTGGTCACAGCAATGCAAATCTCACTAGCACATCAGCAATGAAGAGAAGACACAGTAACATTTGGAAAGAGGCACGATGAGAAAATTTAAACATGCACTGTTCATGTGTTAACATCCAGTTACACATCCAGAGAGGACCGTGACTAATCATGACTCCAGTAATCTAACTTTGGGTAAAGGTCGAAGCAGCGTTACGAGAAACAAGAAAGTTGAATGACAGGTTCTAGTTGTCCTGGAATATATGCATATCGTTCCTTTTCACACAGCATTATTTTATTGCATTATTTGGGGATCTTGGAAGAATGAGCGTGCCTGGCCGTGTCGGATGACATGCAGGTATGACAAGGTGTTGAGGAGGAAGAAGACCCTGGTTAGAGCAGCACACATCCACGAAAGGTGAGGTTTAGGGCCAGGGAAGCCTCCTTGAGGAAAAGCCTCTGTACACAGCGTACCGTCCTCCCAGGGAACCACACAAGAACAGCAATGGTAGGTGAGACTGGAAGTGCCACAGGCTCTTGTCAGGAAAAATCCATCATCTTTCTAAGGCAAGGCACCCAGGGTTGATATTTTAAATTGTCTTTAAAAAAGAGTGAGCAACAATAGATAAAGAGAAACTTGAGTAGCAGAAAGAGAAAATAAATAGAACAGTATTTGGTGGAAGTTTAATCCTGGACACATTGTCATGGAGTGAACATTTTCACTTCCCATGCTCTGTCAGGACCAAGGGTGCGGGAAACAGCAGGTGACAAAATCAAATCAAATTGAAAAATCCTCAAAACATGGAGGCTACTTTGATTTTACTTTAGATCATTGTACTGTGGTAGAAGACATTGTGCACCAAAGCCTCCAGGAAGGTAGCCTTACATCTCAGCCTGAGCAGTCATGGGCATACTTTCTAAGAACTGGTTGCCTTGACTTGATTCTACAACTATAGGACCTTGGAGGCAATCATCCAACCACTCTGCTCCTTAGATTTAAAATGTAAATTGGGGCAAGGGGAACAGTGGTACAATGTGATAGCTAAGTTTGTTTCCATAAGTAAAACATTTAGAGTAAACTTTAAAAATAAGCATAAAGTATAGAGTGGGAAGACATATGATTCCATATTCTGGGAATATATTTTGTATAAGGTATCAGCAGGGACTCTCCCTCTCACCTGGAGCTACGTTCAGCCCTGGGAGGTCCGCAAACTCATGCATTTCCCCAAACTTCCCAACTTGAGTATTACTAAAGCCAGAAAAATGCTCTTGATGCCTGGGGCAGCCTGGCTCCCTTAGGCTAGTTCTAATGTCTCCAAAATCTCCAGGACTCCTGGGGTCTCAGTCCTGCCAAAAACAAAGAAAAAACTAGATAAGTGAATTAAGACAGAAACGACAAATAGAAAATGAAATTACATATCTGCGTATCCTACCATGATTTCACTACTCCTCCATCTTTTTCCATATCTCTATTATGAGCAATGAAGATTTCATTTTAAATTGGGTCCTGAGGGTTAAGAAAAATCAATAAGGAATTTCAGAGTGCAGAGAACATAAACTATCAATATTCTCTGGAACCATGAAATTTATCACTGTCTACCCTAGAGCAAAATTTGCTTGCTTAGAAATTATCAAAAGCATAAATTTATGAAGACCCATTCCACAGAGATTTATACTGATTGCATTTCAAAATTTAGATTTTGGGAGGTAAAAAAAATTCAAGGAAAAATGTCTCAAGATGCTTACATTAAATGTGTAATAGTGATTATTGTAAAGCATATAATTTTTTAGTGTGTAAGTCATATATTGTACAAAGACAATCTAAAAGGAGGATTCAGTCATTAAAAAGTATAATGTACGTAGTCATTTGTATTTCCCTCTCATATCTGCCGTCACAGTTGCATATTAAATGTCCTTGGTCTACCCTCAATACTCACACATTGGTACTATGCATGCATATCTCTTGATCTTCTAATTTTAAGTGGGATATACAGAGCAAGTTTTATGATTCTGGGTTTATTATAGAGCAAAATGTCTTAATAGAGCTTTTCTTTCCCTCCACCAGCTACATCTCCAGGGAAACATATATGGCAAGGGGGGGGGGAGGCAGTGCTAAAAATGGTAGAGGTGGTGAAGAATGGGCAAGACAAACTGCATGTTGACAAATAATCTTGACGGTGGACATGTTTTAATGACTCCTATGTATAGTGAATGAATGCACCTGCCTAACTGTAAGCTGCTTTACTGGAGCTGTAGCTAATTTCCTCAGGCTTTCAGCAGTTATGTCTGATTCAATCACTTGAGTAATCAGCTCGTAATTTCAGTGTGCTTTGAAGTTCTCATTCTTGAAAACTCTTTATTTTCTTGATCTATAGCTTGCACATGTTAATGCATTCAACAGACTAAAGGATGTGTCTTGATCATAACAATGGGAGACAGGTGGTCAGAAAACATAGGTTGGAATCCTAGCATCCCCGTGTTGGGGAATTAGGCTTCTAAATGCACGTGTACTTATGTATCAAATGGTATCAATACTGTTTCCTTTTACAGTTGTTTGGCATTAAGCGAGTTGGGAGTGGGAAGTATATGAAGAAGGTAGTCAGTGCAGAGACACAGTCAATACCTTAGCTGAGGAAGTTTGACCTTACTAAGGATGGCTTTGGCAAAGTCTCACAGGGGATGAAGGTCATAGACAGGCTTAGGAATCAATTTTGTTTCATTCTTGGACACTCATTTCTAAATTTACAGACATTGCCAGTTGTGACTTTTATTCTTACCTTGAGGTTGTCACAAATTCTTGCCCTGGGTTTCCAAACTCTAATAGAAGGATGTGTTGCAGATTTGGAAGTCAGGTTTGATCACTACTAAAATGACTGCTCTGCTCTTCATTATTGCTGCTGAAGAGCTGATGGAGGTGAAGAGAAATGTGAGTCTGTGATAGCAGTGACTCCTTATCATGCATAGCCACTGAATGTTTAGTGGCAATTGCAGGTGCTACGTCATTGCTTATATGACAAGGATGCCAAGAGTGTGTACATTTCTTGAAACAATATATGTGTTTCATTTTGCCAAATACCATGATTAGTGTAGAGTTAGAAATGGTGGTAATTATGATATGATAAAAATAGATTCTGTGAATACTTTTATTATTTATTAAATTATTTATCATTAAATGAAAAATACTACAAAATATAATAGAGGAAATAAAATTCTCTTATGATTTCACCTATCCAAAATTATCACTTCAAATTTTTTTTTGTATGCTTAGTGTGTACATTTCTTGAAACAATATATGTGTTTCATTTTGCCAAATACCATGATTAGTGTAGAGTTAGAAATGGTGGTAATTATGATATGATAAAAATAGATTCTGTGAATACTTTTATTATTTATTAAATTATTTATCATTAAATGAAAAATACTACAAAATATAATAGAGGAAATAAAATTCTCTTATGATTTCACCTATCCAAAATTATCACTTCAAATTTTTTTTTTTGTATGCTTAGTGTCATGTACATGAAATTTCCTCACAACTCTATTTCTTCCCTACTGGTAATTAATATCATAATATTTATGCTAATAATTCTAAGATATAATTTTATAATTGGTACTATTATTTGCCGCAGTCTGGCTGCAGCAAAATAACCGGGGGGTGACTAGCAACTTGCGTAGATTGATACAGCAGGAGTGGGAGCCGTTTATTGTAGGACAACTGAGGTATTTATACATTACACACAGCTTATCTTAATTAACATAAACTAGATACAGCAGTCAACAAATAAGGAATCTCCACACTTAATGGCTCGCTGGTGTTACCTCACAAACCACTCCCTCTGGCAAAATGCCAGGCGCCATCCAGACTTGTTTACAGACTCTAACAATTATTCATGATATACAGTATTGTTTTGTGCATTTACAAGTTATATAAGCAGAGTGATAATATGTATGTCCTCTTGCAACCTGTAAGCTTTATATTGCATTTTAATTATTTATCCATGTTAACATGTATGGATCCATTTCTTTTGGGTCTATAGAATATTCTATTGACTGCAAAATAATTACAGTTGCTTATGCAGTTACTGCTGAGAAGGAAGTATGCACTCCACTGCTGTGCAAGACCAAGCAGTGCTCTACTGAAGAAGCCTAGCTGTTTCTCCTAGACCAAACATGTGAGCCTTTCTGCAGGACACAACATTAGCATGCTTTGTCAAAGAGTGTTTGCATCTTTGACTTACTAACTGCTGTCTAGTTCTCCTTGGTGAAAGTGTTTCAATGATATTTTTGCTTTCTACCTGCCAGTGTTCCATTTTTCTCACCATTAAGTGGTTGTAGCATATCAATAGCTGTAGAATCACTCATTATCTTGCTGTTTTTCATTTCCTTTATTAAAAGAAAAGGTGGAGAACTTTAAATCTCTTAGTTGTCCATTCAGATGTTCATTGATCTTCATTTCAGTGAATGATTTCTCTATCCATTTGACTGTAGCAGCCAAAAAATCAAGGAGTCCTTCATACTTCTGTTTCTCTCCATCATTGATAATCAGGTTCATTTTATTCTTCCTCACAAACACATTTCATTTCTCCTTACTTATTGACATTCCCATCATTAGTTTATACAACTATTGCATATTCCTAACTAGCCTTCAATACTGAACTTTGCCTTCTTATACTACATTATTCATCAACACACCAAATAGGGTAACAACTTTTGGAGGGAAATAATAGTCCTTCACTATTATTTTAGTTGATTGCTTGAACTAATCTGTTTATACCCAATTTTCTCTATGTGATTCATATGCACACCTATACATACACACACAGAGGTAGATATTTGCCAAAATACCTGAAAAAAATTGTTTGGCTAATCCTTTTGTTCAATAGCTGGGAGTATTTCTACACCTTATAAGGCTTAATGTTTTTGATGGTATATTTCTTTAAATGAGATTCTTTTTGATAAAATTAAACATAATCACTTAAATGTCTGAAGATATTACTTCTGGTGCTTATGTATTACCTACAACGACTTGACCTCCAGTACGTTAAAGTTTAATATTATTTAACCAGGAGCATAAACACCAAACACATCCATACAACTGAATGTTATAAAATAATAGTTTCAGGGCTGGGCTTGCAGCTCAGTGTTAAAGCAATTGCATAGTATGTATAAGACCCTGGATTCAATCCTCAGTATTGAAAAAATAGAAAGGAAAAAAAAAGTAGCAATCTTTCATTTAAAAATTTCATTTGCTTTAGTATTTTTTTTAAAAAAAACACCAGCATCTAATATTACAACATGCAGTTTATTACTTCATACATACAGGTAGCAAGTTGAGTCTTCAAACAGTATTTTTTAAAACCTATTATCACTCTCTGATCATGAGCAAATTAAGTGCATTCTTGTAGAACTGCAAAACCAGAGAGCACACTTCAGGTAACTTTAGTGAGAGAATTTAGAGAGTTTCTTTTACAAAGAGTTATATCTTAGAGAATATTTGTTGTACATGCATACTTGAAGTATTTAAAAAAAACAGCAAGAATTTATTCTCTCTAATTTTTGGAGGCCAGATATTCAAAGTCCTGGTGCTGGTTGATTCTGTGCTCATGTGACCTTCTCCTCTGTGTGCATGTCTTCACAGTGCTGTTGTGTGTGTATGTGTGTGTGTGTGTGTGTGTGTATGTATGTATGTGTGTGTGTCCAAATTTTCCCCTTAGAAGGAGACTAGTCATAATGGATTAAAGGTCCACAGTACTTAGACACGAATTTACCTTAACTTAGCTAATAATTCATGCAATGACACTTTTTCCAAGTAAGTTCATATTTTGAAGTACTGGTGGTTAAGACTTCAACACATCTTTTCATGGGAAACAATTGAACCATTTGAATGAATATAAAAATACTAAATATTGATTGCTAATTGCAGGTGTATGCACATGAAAGTTCTATTATAAATTAAGTTTCATGAGGAGTGTACACAAATTTATTTTCATAAACTAGAAATTCATGTAAAAGTGGTTGCTCAATTTATCTGAATAAATATATGCTATGCTCAGTTTGCAGGTAAAGTTGCTCTGTTACATTTGACAATCAGTCAAGAAAGCATGCCTATAAACTTATTCTCACTCAGTGGTTAGCTGATCATGGTTACCTAGTAATTTGTTGCTATAATGTCCCTTAGTTTGATAAAATGAAATAAACTTGAAGGCTGTTCATATCCCAGTGTACTTTTAGTATGTCTATAAAGAACACTCTAGAGGTTAGAGCAGAATTGTGGAGACAGGATGCCTAATTTGAAATCCAGCCTCCATCAGTTACAATAATACAAGTCTGGGTAGTTTGCTTAACCTCTCCCATATCTGTTTCTTTGGTTGTACAGTGAGCTAAATATAGGAGTTATATGATAAGGCAAGTCTTCTAAAGTCTGTAGGAATGAGCAAAAAATGGGCATTTCAAAATATTTTCTATTTTAATTATTGTTAAAATATGCAAACCTTATTTGATATGTGAAATAATAATGTTTTCTTTAGACAAATAATGCATAAGCTAATTGTAATTAAAAAAAAAAAGAAACCAGAACCATGAAATATACCTTTCATGCCCCTCACCAGTCTCCATACTTGTCCCCTTTGGGATTGCTGCTAGCTTGGGGACTGTGAAGATATCTTCATTCCCACCTATTCCAGGTCCTTTGAAAAATATGGGGCCCTGTTTAAAGAACACAGTAATTTCCTTATTGAAAAGGAGCCGTGCTATTTGTAATCGATTTTCCTGTCCTTTCCCCACTATGACAGTGGCAGGTCATGGAAAATCCCCCTGGCTGCACAGTATTTTAAATTTCTGACCCAGTAGTGCACAATATGGATTTGGCAAGGTCTTCAGACAATTTTATTTGTGGGTTCAGGGCGGCTTCCACAGGTGCATACAAACCTGTTATAAGAATCTCTTCACTTTCAGGTACACAGAAATTTTTGGAAGTGGATTATATGGGGATGCAGTTTATATGATTTTTAATTATGCAGATATTCTTACACAAGCCTCTCAAACATTTCCTTTTCTTTATTTTCTAATATATTTGTAGTGTCTATCAACAATACATTTCCAGACATTCCTCCTAGCTTATTGAAGTCTCTAGATGTTAATATTTGGAATATTATGTTAGGAATGCTGCTGTACTAATTTTATGGTACATTATTATAAATACTAATAATTTTGGAAATCACTTTCTAGTTTAATCTGTAATTGCCTTGTTTGGTGAATTGCCTAAGTCTTTGATGAGGCTTTCTATTGAATTACCTCTCTGTCACTAATATGTGGATTTTTATGGCCTTTCATTACTTTTTTTATTGTAGCAAGTATTATTTCTTCAATTTTTCTTATAATCTCTTTATTTTATAAATTAAATTTAATTCAAATGTGAGAAACTGTTGATCTTCATGTTCATACCAATTTCTCCAAATAGTTGTGTTTTTAAAAACTTCATCTAATATTTTTTCCTAGCATCCATTTATACATATAGATCTTTAATCCTCCTGAAAATAAAGCTTAAGAGATTTTGAAGTATTATTTCAATATATAAGTCTTGTTTTTTAAACACTATTGAGGAAATAATCCATCTGTTATTTGTTGTATACAAATGCACAATATTTTAAGATGCATAGAAATGTAGCATTTCTAAATAGTGTCTTGATTTTATACAATATAGCAGCTCAATGAATGATATAAAAAAACAGTAAAACTTATACCCTTATGATCTCCATATCTTTTTTCCTGTTTTGATGTCATTCATATATATTGCATAATAGATATTTGATGTTATTTATGTGAAGTAAATAAACCTTGATAGTTTTCTACTTTCACAGATTTGTTTTTGTTGGGGTTCATGAATTATGAAGTTTTTTTTTAATTGACAAATAATAATGGTACATATTTAGGAGATACAAAGTTTGCTTTCAATACATGTATACATTGTAAAATGATCAAATCAGGGTAACTAGCATATCCATCATTTCAAGTGCTTTTCATTCCTTTGTGTTGAGGGCATTTAAAGCCCTCTCTTTTACCTATTTTGAAATTTCAAACTCACAATTTTTAATTCCAGTCACCTTATTCTGTGCTGTAGGATGCTGGAGCTTATTCTTCCTAATTGGCCTTTAAGTTTATTGTCCAGTTCCACTTTCCCTGTCCACGCCCTTGTTCCCACCCCCTTCTATTTTCTATTTATGTAAATGCAACATTATTTGGAGTTCCACAGAAAAGTGAGATAACACAGTACTTGTGTCTGTGTGTCTGACTTATTTCACTTCACATAATGCTTTCTAGGTTCATCCTGTTATTTTATATATTTTTTGAAGCTGAGTAGTGTTCTGTTGTGCATGTATACAGCATTTTACACAGACCATTTGTGCATTGATGTGCACATAGTCTTTTCCATCTTTTGGTTCCTGTGAACAGTGCTGCAAGACATATGGGAGTGTGGAGATCTCTTAGTGTTGCAGATTTCAGTTTCTTTGTGTAAACATCTAATAGTGAAATTGTTGAATCGTGATGTTTTAGTCCAAATCTGGAATGTCCTCTAATTTCTCATGTGCTGAAGGCTTGGTCCCCAGTGGGCAATATTCAGAGGTGGGGCTCTGGGGGAGTGATTGGGTCGTGAGTGCTCTGGCCTCATTGGTGGATTCGTGCACTGATGGATTAACAATGTGTTGGCCTTGTGGGAGGTGGTGGAGGTTTTAAGAGGTGGGGCCTTGTTGAAGGGAGTAGGTCACTGGACTCTTGCCCTGGAAGAGTCTTTCTTAGCTTAGCCCCCCCTCTCTTTCCCTGGCTGCTTCCCGTGGAACAGGAGGGGAGCAGCTTTCCCCCTCCACAGCCTTCCACCATGACGTTCTGTCTCATTCAGGCCCAGAGCAATGGAGCCAGCTGACCATGGGCTGAAACCACTAAACCAGGAGCCCAAATACATATTTCCTTCTCTAGTTGTTCTTGTTGCTTATTTTAGGTCAACCAAAAGTTAATACCTATGACAATTCTATGAGGAGCCACCATAATGTACATTAAAATGGTTTACTAATTTACAATACTACCAACAACATAGAAGGGTTCCCTTTTCTCAGTATGGTCTTGTTATCTTTCTCTTTTGGATAATAGCAGTACTATTGAGGTGATAGTTTTGTTTTGATTGCATTTCCTTGAAGTAGAACACTTTCAAAACATACCTGTTGGCTATTTGAATACCTTTTTTTATTAATCCATTTTTTTGTTTTTGTTATTGAGTGGTTTTCTGTATATTTTAGATGGTAATATCTTAGAGATACATGTGTAGCAAATGAAAACCACATGATATTAACTTCTACTGCTCCAACTCAGGAGAGCTGCTACTTTGGGGAAGAGGGGCTAGCTATTGATTGGGAGGGACATATATTGTGGAATTTTTTGAGCTTTATTCAAACAATTTTCTCCTCTATAAATATGAGGTTGATGTTAGTATGGAAGAAAGAATGAATTTCACACAAATAATACAATAGTCTCTGCCACAAGGCCCTAAAATATTAACTTGGATTTAGCTATTTCACTTCATTTCATTCATTCTGGTGCTTTTGATTGAGCTAATGGTGAAGAATAGGTAAAAATTTTATTTTTTGTTCCAGGAAATTATTGAAAGAAAGATATTAAATATATTTAAATTAACAAATAATCCTACTGTTTGATTGAGGAATTCTTGCAATCCAATTTATCTAGGCAAAGAGTAAATTCATTTGGGCTGATGTCTTTGATATGATATATTATTCACCTAGTCATTTATTAGACAATAATCAAACTTTCTACAGCACCAAGCATCTCTGCTTACCAGTCCTACACTACGAGGTCACAAGGATTGTTCAGTTATAATCTCTTCCCCATTTTGAGTATCCTTCCTTAAATCACTTGAGCACCAATGCTAAAAATGTATAAAAGTCTTCTCAGCATTTCCTTTCTCAGAGCTTATCTCTGTCAATATGGCAGTCTCTGTTCCTGCAGTAAACTCCATTTATATTATACTAATATAAACACAGCAAAGTCAATATCTGTGGTGTGTGTGTGTGTGTGTGTGTGTGAGAGAGAGAGAGAGAGAGAGAAAGAGGGGGGATACTTTTGGTAGTCCATTGAATGGGTCACTTCTCAAAATACCATTTCCTAGGTCAGAGGTTCACACTGGCAGTACACCCCAGGCTTCTGAACATAACATGTAGGCATTTTAGATTATTTCTTTCATCATATTCATTTAAGAACCTTTGCTATAAAAAAGCCTGAACTTATATGGGGAAAATACAACTCTTAAGAACACAGTGGGATTATTGTAGTAGGAGGCAGACCCTTCCTTTCCTTTAGAGGACTATGGGACCCTGGTGTCCTTCAGTGACTCTACTTTTATGCTGTCTTCCCTGGCTGGCATGTAAGGGCAAGTTTGTGGTGCGGGGGGAGAGAATCCTGTAGTTAGAAATCTGACCACAAAAAGACAATGGGGATCCTTAAAAGGAGGTACAGGCAGCTTGCTCAGCTCTTAAATGACAAGACAAGAAGAACTTGTGTCTTCATGCTTGATCCAGGTAACTTACAAGGTAAATGACTGAGCTGTTCCTAATAGCAGCCCCCCCTTCCCCATCCTGCTGTTTACACAACTGCTCTTCAGGATGTGAGTGTGGCTAAGACATCCTGATCACAGCCACCGACTCACTCCATGCCAAGGCCAGTTAATTGAAAAGTCATGATACTTGGAAGTAAACTTTTAAATTATTAAATTACTCAAGTGCAGAAAACTGTAAGTTCTCAAATTACCAACTAATCCATTTTTTTCCCATAAAAAGAACATTTATGCATTTAAGGGTTAATACAGCATTCACAGTGTTAGTAGATAATAGTCCTGGCTTGTGTATCTACAGAAAAGCCATTTGCAAGTCCTGGAGTTCAGGAACAATACTACAGTCAAAACAAAAATAAACCTATGTCTAAAGGGACAAGAAAGGGGACTTCCTTTTGGAGCCTTGTTTGTCGCATAGTGATGATTATTAGATCTGACCATTCCTACTACCCAAATAAAGAGAATCATCTTAGGAACATCTGCAGATTATCTCTATTCAGATTTTACTGATTACTGGGTGTTGAATATCATAAAACTCAGCTACAAGGGCTTAAATTAGTCACTTGAAATTTTAAAAATAGAAAATGATGTTATGTTTGAAGCCAGATTTTAAGTCTACATGAATGTTGTGGCATCATACTTACTTGTGGTATGTACTTCATTTATTCTAATCTTGCAAAATTTCTAGTAGATCATGAAAACTTGGTTTATCCTGAAAATTGATGGCAAAGGTAAATGATGAGTTTGATTTTGTGTTGAATATACTTATAGTGCATAACTTTCACTCTCTTGACTCCATAATCTTCATATATTTATATGTGTGTGTGTGTGTGTGTGTGTGTGTGTGTGTGTGTGTATATATATATATATATATATATATATTCATATCCTATTGCACATACTTTACACAATGAAGACATTTTATTTATTGAAAAAAATGTAGTTTCATTTAAATGCATATGGCTGTAGAATTTAATGGCTGGGGACTGTACTTCACTAAAGTGGAATATGTGGAAGACTAGAAATGTTATATGCCCTTATTCTAAGAGCACAATTTCCCTAGGTATTGGACATAACAAGATACCTCTCCTTGGTGACTATAAAGTGTTGAGAAGAGCTCAGATCATGGCTGTGTCATGCTAAAGTTTGGATAGGGTTTGAATGTGGCTCCCAAGTTTTCCTGGGTTGGAAGCTTCCTCCCCAGTGTGGTGATGTAGGTAGTGGAGTCATTAAGAGAGGGCACCTGGAGGAAGGTGATTATGTCATGGGGGCTCTGCCTGCAGAAAAGATTCATGCTACTCAGCTCCCATTGGAGTGAGATTTTATAAAAAGAGCAAGGCTGGCCCCAGCCCAGTGTCTAGCTTCCTGTCTTGACATGTGACCTCTTCTACATCATGCTATGCCATCCATCAGGAGACCCTTGCCAGAGCTGAGCAGAAGGAGGCAGTGCCTTGCTCTTGAACCTCCATAACTATGAGCTAAAGCAACCTATTTTCCATTAACTGGATGTTAAAATTTATCTATTAAAGAAACAGTTTCCTAATATATGTGATATTCAGGGAAGGACACATCAGTGAATACTGAATGGTCTCTGTCCTAAAATACATCACAAGATGGCAAAGATAATAGCACATTTGTTCACAGTTCGGTGAGTCTTGTCTGGCCAGTATAATTTCAGGGTTGAGGGAGTCCATGCATGGAGAAAGCACTCTGAAAGTTGCAGAAATACCTCAAGGTGGCATGTGGAATAAGGAGGTCGTAGGGGTGACTTATCCTTAAGAACGAGGTCTTACGAAATAGGCTCAGTAAGCAAAATCTGCATATGGTGGTGTATAAGGCAGATTCTCCAGAGAAATATATATGTGTGCATTTATTCATTGATTATAATAATTGGATCACTCAAGTATGGACTCCCAGAGTCCACTGGCTGTAAGCTGGAATAGAAAAATGGGGTGTCTTGCTGGTATAAATCCCAGAATCCAAAGGCCCCAAATCAGCAGTTGCAACTTCATCTCAAGGGACAGAAATCACATTTCCCCTGCCTTTTGTGGAGGATTCTCTGCTTTATAAGTCAGATTCCAATGTGGATTTACTTCACATTTAAATGTTCATCTCCTCCAGACACACCTTACAGACCCACTCCCCAAATAATATTTTTTTTTTGAGGAATCTGGGTATCTCTTAGCCCAGTCAAGTTGACACATAAGATCAGTCATCACAGGTGGTCAGCAGGGGACACTATGGGAAGACTGATTAGTTTTCCCAGAGAGCAATAACTTCAGGAGCAGGAAACTGCTAGGCAGGAAGGGTTGGGGAAATATTTTAGTTAGAAACTCATTTTGTGGAGAAATGTACCCCTTTAAAAAGCAAATTTAGCCTGGCATGTGGTGCACACCTGTAATCCCAGCAGCTTGGGTTTGAAGTAAGCCTAAATTTGAAGCTACCCTCAGAAACAGCAAGGAGCTAAGCAACTCAGTGAGACCCTGTCTCTAAATAAAACACAAATAGGGCTGGGGATGTGGCTCAGTGGTAGAGTGCCGCTGGGTTCAATCATCATCCCCCCACCAGGAAAAAAAAAAAGTAGAGCATATCTTATATCAAATGTCTTAATAATAGATGAGTTAACAGATGAAAGTCCAGCACATAGTAGGACATCAGGGAACTTCTCTTGATTCTCAACCCAGAGCCATGTTGCCTCTAGAGGCATTGCAGCTGTCAGGAGGGAGGGGACACTATGGATGTCTCATAGGTAGGGCCCAGGATGGCACTGTTTTCTTCACTTAGCGAAATTTTAGCTAGACATTACCCTGAGCTCTGTGAAGTCTTTATTCCTTTTAATGGAACTATTCTTTAAGCCCCCGTGTTCACAGCGACCTTTCTGAATTTGTGATCATTATACAAAGAAGCCCTTAACATTTAGATAAGATATTCAGAAGCTGCTTAATGGTGACTGCAGCCATACTTATGTTTTCAACTTTGATTCAGTTCCTGATCAATGGTGATTTTACATAATTCAAGTACCAACATTCTTCTGAGTTTAATATTAATTAACAGCACAAGCTGTGGTCTTTGAAAACGTGCATGACAGTACCATCCTTAACCTATCATTGCTGAAAGTTCCTAGTTACTAAATCCAAGGGTACTAAGTCATTCACATTTCTAAAGCTGATGCCAGGAATCACCCAATTTCTCAAAGTTTATATAATTTAGGGATGTAATTGAGTCAGGCCCTCAAGATCTAAAATTTAAGCATAGGTAGGGAAAAATTAGAATTCTAAAAAATGAATAATTGTTTACTAAAGGTTATAGGTACTAGTTTGGATCAAAAATCTCTTGGCAGGTAAATAATTTTGGAAACAAAGGTTAGAATTTTATGCTCACCAAAAAGGAGTATTTATAGCCTAATGGATATTTACCTATAGATATTGAAACAGTTTTGCTATTTTCTGCGACTGTGATAGTCAGTTTTCCATAACTGTTACAGATATCTAAGATAACCAGCTCATAAAATAAGGAAAGATTTATTTTGGTTTACCATTTTGGAGTTTCAGCCCCTGGTTTCTTGACCATATTGCTTTGGAACCTGCAGTGTTTTGTGGCGACAACATTCTTTGGAACAGGAAGCACATATTGAGCAAGCTGTTCACCTCATATTGTCCACGAAGTAAAGAGAGATAAAAAGGAGTGGGCAGGGTTTCAATTACCCCTTCAAGTATATGTGCCATGCAACTGGAAAACTTCCAACTAGTACCACCTCAAAAGGTTCTATTACCTGGTGGTTCTACCACTGAGTGGGGAACACATCTCAAGCCTACAGGCCATTGGGGGTCACTTAGCATCATCACAGCAGAGACCTAATTCTTTACTCTGCTGAGTATTGTATCAGAAAATTTTGGTAGAATATCATTCTAATCCAAATGATACAATGGTTATACATGCAAAACCTATCATAAATGTGATAATCTAGGAAGAAGAGGCAGATAAAGAGCACTGAAGTTATATTCATTTAAATTATAGATCTGAAGTGGTAGAAAGGGTGCAAGGAGCTAAAAGGAAGTCATAAAAAAATCAGGGTGCGGACAGCTCTTGGCTGGAGACTGATGAACCAATTGTGTTGATTCTACTTGCTAAAGGGAAATGGGTGATTAGAAAAAAATGAGTTGAAAGGAATTTCTGGATGCTGTCATGAAGCTGGAAAGAGGGGACAGTAGGAATGAGACTATCAGACATCAGGAGTTGTGAACTTAGGAGAGAGAATTCTTGGATTTAATTATTAAATATGTGATAACTTGATTATTATAGAAGCCGAATATTTGCTCATGGGACCTAGTGTTCATTGCAGAAGAAAGTTTATCCCTGAATATAGACATGGTAAATGGTGGATCACTGAGATTTACACATGAGTTTAACTTTATTTCTGAGCTACTATATATCTCATTACTCTACTTATATTTGATCGACTGATTTATTAATTTTATATATTTGTTAAAAAAAATTGTGTTTAATAGTGTCCTCTCTCGACGTTGAAGTCAAACTGGTGTTGAGCTCCCAGTACTTCCAGCTCACAGATAAACCTGGTTTTTACTTGCCCTTGCAAGGTGAGAGGCTGAAGTTCCTAGTGGTGCCCTCAGTTGAACTTGTAAAAGCCACACAGGCACACAGGCACACCATTACAGCACACAAACACACACACACACACACACACACACACAGGCACACAGGCACACCATTACAACACACACACAAAGGCACACCGTTACAACACACACACACACGGGCACACAGACACACCATTGCAACACACACACACACACACATAGGCACACAGGCACACCATTACAACACACACACAGGCACACAGACACACCATTACAACACACACACACACAGGCACACAGGCACACCATTACAACACACACACAGGCACACCATTACAACACACACACACACAGGCACACAGGCACACCCTTACAACACACACACACAGGCACACCATTACAACACACACACACACAGGCACACAGGCACACCATTACAACACACACACAGGCACACCATTACAACACACACACACACAGGCACACAGGCACACCATTACAACACACACACAGGCACACCATTACAACACACACACACACAGGCACACCATTACAACACACACACACAGGCACACAGACACACCATTGCAACACACACACACACACATAGGCACACAGGCACACCATTACAGCACACACACACACAAGGCACACAGGCACACCATTGCAACACACATACACACACACATAGGCACACAGGCACACCATTACGACACACACACACACATAGGCACACAGGCACACCATTACGACACACACACAGGCACACAGGCACACCATTATGACACACACACACACAGGCACACAGGCACACCATTACGCCACACACACACACAGGCACACAGGCACACCATTACGACACACACAGGCACACAGGCATACCATTACGACACACACACACACACACAGGCACACAGGCACACCATTATGACACACGCACACACACAGGCACACAGGCACACCATTACAACACACACACACACACAGGCACACAGGCACACCATTACGACACACACACAGGCACACAGGCACACCATTACAACACACACACACACGCACACACACACGCACACACACATTCAGAACCCATTCCTCCTGTGAGAAGTGGTATATGACAAAGGCCTGTCAGCTCTGTTTAGGTTTATGCCTAGAAGGCATTATATTTCATTAGCAATAACATAGTTATGATATTTGACAAATGTATATACATATTTTTGGTACTGAGTATAAAACCTAGGGGCAGTCTACCACTATGCTCTGTCCCCAGCCCTTTTTAATTTTTATTTTGAGATAGACTCTCCTTGAGTTACTTAGGACCTGGCTAAGCTGATGAAGCTAGCCTCGAAATTGTGATCCTCCTCCCTCAGCCTCCCAAGTCCCTGGGATTACAGGTGTATGACAACATGCCTGGCTGAAAACTGACCAATATTTTTAACATCATTTTTTTTTCTTTTTTCTATTGGTTGTTCAAAACATTACAAAGCTCTTGACATATCATATTGCATACATTTGATTCAAGTGGGTTATGAACTCCTATTTTTACCCCGTATACAGATTGCAGAATCACATCGGTTACACATCCACAATTTTACATAATGCCCTATTAGTAACTGTTGTATTCTTCTACCTTTCCTATTCTCTACTATCCCCGCTCCTCTCCCCTCCCATCTTCTCTCTCTACCCCATCTACTGTAATTCATTTCTCTCCTTGTTTTTTTTTCCCATTCCCCTCACAACCTCTTATATGTAATTTTGTATAACAATGAGGGTCTCCTTCCATTTCCATGCAATTTCCCTTTTCTCTCCTTTCCCTCCCACCTCATGTCTCTGTTTAATGTTAATCTTTTCCTCCTGCTCTTCCTCCCTGTTCTGTTCTTAGTTGCTCTCATTATATCAAAGAAGACATTTGGCATTTGTTTTTTTTTAGGGATTGGCTAGCTTCACTTAGCATAATCTGCTCTAGTGCCATCCATTTCCCTGCAAATTCCATGATTTTGTCGTTGTTTATGCTGTGTAGTACTCCATTGTGTATAAAAAACAAAAACATGTGTTTTAATTTGTGGACTGATTTCATTGTAGGGGTTGTTCAATACAATTTATTTGAGAAAAGAATTAAATGAAGATAATATTTTTTAACATAAGTCATACAAGATTGTGTCCAAACTCCCCTTACAAACAAGATGGTCTAGCAGCCACAGATGAACAGTGAGCTAACATGTTGCTAGCAACAGTCACAGTGTCAGGACCAGGTCTGCTCACAATCATTACAGATAATGTCAGACATTATCTGTAATTATATTATATCTATATATAATTATGTATATATCTGTATAAATATATATGTGTGTGTGCATACATATATACCTAAATATGTATACATATATAATTATATCTGTAATTATGTTTAGACAGACAAAAAGCTTTTTTTTTTTTGGTTGTAGTTGGACACAATACATTTATTTTATTTATTTTTAAATTTTTTTTTGTGTGCTGAGGATCAAACCTCGTATGTGCCAGGTGATTACTCTACCCCTGAGCCACAACCCCAGCCCCTTGTCTTTTTGTTTTAATGAGCTATTAAATAGGAAGCATATCCCCAAGATTCGCAAAGCAAATTACTGAAGAAATCTTGAAAGAAGGCAAAGAAGAAAGACACGTTTCTTCAAAGGAAGAGCAGGAAGTCCAGGCTGGACTTCTTTCCAGAAGCAGAGGGTGGAGGACTGCCCAGTGACACCCTCAGGTGAAACACAGAGAAATTCTCAACTCGTCAAAATAGCATTCTAAAGGATGTTTCATGAAAACACAAATGAAGACGATGTGTCACTAGCAAAGCTTCACTGAAGGACTGTACCTTTGAAGGAGGAGGACAGTGATCCTCGATGATATCTGAAGATGCACATTTTAAAGGAAAGCATTGTAAATGCCAAATAGACCAGTACATATTTGTGGGCACTGACTGTCAAAAAGTATGTGGATCTTGACTTGTGGGGTTATAAATAAAGGAAATTAAATCCCCTGGTCGAGGTGGGATATAGTAGGGAAGAGCACACAGCAATCTAGGTGCTTAGAGGTCATTGCCTGGAAGGGGAAGCCATAACCGTTCCACATTTGGGTAACTAAAGGGCATGCATTGCAACTCTGGGTAATCATTAGAAAGTATAATAAAGGAAACCTATAATGTCATAAATTTACCAAGCTAATGGGAGAGTAAAATATAATAATGAAAAATAATCCACAGAAGAGGAGTCAAAAGAGGACAGGGCAAAGGAAGAGGAGAAGACAAGACAAAGACAAAGTGCGGTGGATCTGTGCTCCCATAGACTAGTCACTTTACAGTTGCAAGGTGACCAGTGCTCTAATTAAAGGCAACCTCACCAGATAAGAGGCACACATCTAGAATGAAAAGAATGAGGAATCTGAACTGGATCACTCATATCTAGGCTTCAAGACAAAAAATTGATAAAGATCTATTCATAGCCCTATAATTAAAAGCTATGCCCATAAATCTTTCTAGGATTTTTTCAAAAGCCTTTGTAAGCTCTTACTGCACATTTTCCTCACATGCACAGAGTGTAACAGTGCTACACGCTATGTCTAAATCAACAACACTTTACAGGAAATACTGTTCGTTTTCCATTTTAATTCGTATTTTAGGCTGGATCATTCTCCCCTCCAAACTCCTCACCTGGCTCACCCAGCATTTACTGTGTGATTTAATGGCTTTCTTCACTCAGTTAACAAGGCTGGAACTGAGTGCTGTAAAAATGTTTCTCTCCCACCCCAGCACTCTCTCAAACCACTAATAATGAACACCGCATCTCCTGAATGTGTTTGGAACTACTTCAGTCAGGATGTCACAATAGCTTTGAACCTCCAAGGGAGAAGGACATGACTTAGTCCAGTTTCGCTTCTATAGCAAAATACTTGAGACAGGGTATTTTATAAATAATAGAAATTTATTTCCAACAGTTCTTGAGATTGGAATTTCCAAGATCAAGTGCTGGCAATTTGGTGTCTGGTGGAGCCTGTTTCTAACGGATGGCACTGTCAGAGTGTTCTCACATGGTGTAAGGGACACAAGGGGCAAATGGGCATGAACCCTGTGGCCTCATGAGGTTGATGACCAGGAGAGAAAAAACCCACTTCCCCCACTTCCTCAGGGCCCTTGGTAGTGTTCCTCCCTCCCATATGGTCTTCATCCTCATGACTTACCTCCTAAGGGACCCATGACTTCATACTTGGCCATTGAATTTCAACTCACAGATTTAGGGGTCACCTTTGGACCATGGCAGGACTCCATCTGTTGACTTGCCAGGCAACACTTCCAACTGTCACTTTCAGTGTTTGGCTTCTGCTTGTCTCAATGTCTGAATAGTCATAAGGCCTTTGTGAAGTTTAAATCTTATCCCCAAGTGTTTGGTTTAGTGACACATTTTCCCTCTAATGCATATTTAAATTACATGAGGTTGAAATATAAAACATAACTCTAATTCCTTAATTTTTTTGTCATCAATAACAAGATGCACTGCATGTATGTACACATCAAGCCTGTGTGTACAAAGCCTTTTGAAAAGCATCAGAGTGAGCCAAAGGGTGAGTCTTAGAATGACAGAACTGTGTTGGCCCACCAACTGAATTACTCACTCAACACTAGCTCCATGGAAAAATATCCTGCTGAAAGTGATGCTTCTATGAGCCAATCAACTATTACCATTTCTAAGACTGCCTACTAACTAGATTCTCATTGGAGGCTTTATCCTGCACTGTCATGCATGCTTTATCTGCCTGATATTCCTACCTGGTCAGTTATCAAATGTAAAGACACTGAGCGAGCCCAACATCTGATGGATATTCTTCTCAATTCACCTGGGCGGCTCCATGCCCCAGTTGACTCAGGCCCACTCAGCCAGCATCACTACCTCCCTCCTCACACCACAGGGATGCATTTACTCTCATTCTCAGGGCAACTGTCAAATTTTCTTGAGAACACCGTTATATTGTGTGCATGTGGCCCTCACCAAATCAAAATTTGAGAGTCTGATAGAACTGATATTAATGCATGTGGTGTGATTGAAGTAGGTTGAAATTGTAAAATATAGAGTTCAATATTCAGATACTAAGCAAATATGTTCATTCATGTGTACCCTAAAACTCCACACTGCTGTCATTTTTAGATCTGCTTTCAAATCATTCAAGACATGAGAGGATAAGACAAAAGGCATGAGAGTCCTTCATTATATCGGCCACATTCTTTAAACTTTCATATCATGTGTCCCCCTCCTCCCTTGCTAACATAAGGACAAACTCACTTGCATGTGTACCAGCACACAGACACACACAGACACACACAGACACACAGACACACAGACACACACACACACACACACACACACACACCACGGGGGGGGAGGGAGAAAGATTAAAGAACATCCATGAATCAATCTAGCATTATAAAAATAATACTAAATAACTGTTATGGTTTAGATATGAGGTATGATCAGAACACTATGTGAGATGGCTCAAGAATGCTCAGAGGTGAAATTATTATATTACGAGCACTGAGACCTGAGTGTCAGTGGATTTGTGGTAACTATCAGTGAATTAATCCAATAGTGGATTAACTGAGTGGGGACTGTAGGCAGGTAGGGTGCCTTTATATTTTGTCCTGTGAGAAGAATTCTCTCTCTCTCTCTCTCTCTCTCTCTCTCTCTCTCTCTCTCTTTCTTCCTGGTGCCATATCCTGAGATGCTTTTCCCCACCAGGACCTCCTCACCTCCCAGAGTGATGGAGTTCGCCTTCTATGGACTGAGACCTCTGAAACTGTGAGCCAAATACAATTTTCCCTCTCTAAGTTGTCCTGTAGGGTCTTAGCGTCACACTGATGAAGAGCTGACTAAAACAACAATAAAATATCCTCTCCCCCTTCCTCCTTTCCTCCACCCTTGTTCTTTGTTCTTTCATTGTAATTATATGCAGAAATGTATATTATACTGATTTACTTCACTTAATGTACTGGATAACTTTTTAATTTTAGAGAAACAATTATGCCAAATACCAGAAATACCAAGATATATATTTTTGAGTAGCCATATTTCATGTTTATGAATGCAAAATTAATTAAATTAATTGATGATAGCACTGAAAATACTAAGCACACAAACTACACCTTCATTTTTTAATGTTGTTATTGTATTTATTAAACTAATATATTTCTTATATAACCTGTACTTATGGATTGACTGAAATAAGTTGTTTCTTAAAAAAAAATGATCTACAGCAAATCCCTAGAGGAGGTCAATCTTTCCTTCTTTCTCTTTGAACTTTGTTGATTAAAATATGGATACCTTTCCTGGGAGACTGGCAAGGTGTCAGAGTCCTGATGAATTGTTTAAGTTCTGAATATTGTTGCAATGTAGGCAGAAGGAATCCTAGAAACCCTTGGGAAAACTGAACATCTTCTCAGAATACAAAGTAAGTAATGGTACACTATGTCACAAACAGATATAGAAGGTAAAGATATGAAACTTTTGACTTTAATAAGAAGCAATTATGTGAAAAGCCAATCATAGAGGAACCTGCTCAAAAATGAATATGTTATATACAACTCTCAGTCCTCCAGATCATGTGTATACTCAACCAAAGACCTGCTGAAATAGTCCACAGATTGAAATATGGCAGTCTCTAGAGTAAAATTGAGAAAAGATCTGATGCTAGTACATCAGTAAATCTTTCACAAGGTGAGAGGTAAATCTGTTTAACTTGGGAAATTACTTTAGCACTTCAGTTGCTATAAAGTAACAACTGGAATGAGCACTAGGGACACTGATTGTATTCCCAGGTACATCCTAATTTTAGGGAAAAATAAGTGGATTACTTAAAATTATTCTCTCAAATCTCCCAGTCAATTTCTTCTGTAAATTTGAATGCAGGAGAAAATAAGAAGTGCTTTGCAAATACTAAGACACAAGGCTCACGCTAGTTTGAAGTTATTATAAGTGTTTCCCAAACTTTGGAATATGACACATGCCTACTGCAAGTGAAAAATCATTGTAACCATACGCAAATGTCATGGACCATGAAATGATTATTATTCATGACCTATTGAATAGGGTGGCAAATATCGTTTTTATTTTTTGTGTGTGATTTAAGCATATATGTATGATTGATGATTTAGGAAACATTAAATAGAAAATTGCATACACATAAAATGTATCCAAAGAACTCTGGACTTTGTTATTATGCTTTTTATTCGTTTTGGTTTTGGTACTGGGGATTTAATCTAGGTGAGCTTAATCATTGAGCCACATCATCCGCAGGCCTTTTTATTTTTTTATTGAGAGATGGAGTCTGCCTAAGTTGCTGAGGGCTTCACTCAGTTGCTGAAGCTTGAACTTGCGATCCTCCTGCCTCATCCTCCTAAGCCACTGGGATTATAGGCATGTATCACCACCTACAGCAAAAACACTGTACTTTTATAGTAAAAATCTTACCAAGATTCATAGAGGAACATTTCAGCTAAGGTTGGTTGGGATTTTTTTTTTTACTCTGAGAGATTCAAATTATTCAGTTAACCTAGCTCTTCATGATTTTTGCAAATATTTCTATGTATTACCTTGAAATATTCATAAAGTTTCCTCCTTCAATATTGCCTGGTACCACATGCCCTTTGCCCCATCCAGGCAGATGGAATTTTCTACCTTCATGGTTTCACAGAGTGGATGGTGCAGCTAGACATGCAGGTAATTGTTATTGGCATTTCTTTTAAAAATCCTGGTGTTGGGAGAAGAGGGAGTTTCTGGGCTGGGATAATATATTTTATAGAACATTTAATAAAGGCTTCTCACCCCTGATCCAGGACAATCATCCCAGGCTATGAGAACTAAGAGTTCAGATGGATGGTGGTAACACTAAAATTATACATGGTCACTCAGGAAAAACACAGAGCTTGGCTGAGTTGCCCACTCCTCAGAGCAGTTCCAAGCCCAGGTCCTGTGGGAGGCAAGCAGTCAGGTGCTTAATGTGTTTAGAGAATCCAAGAATAGAAGAAAAATATATCAGTTCTCTACAGCTGAAGCTTTGCAATGTACAAAGACCCCAGTGAAGAAATGACCTGTGTGCGTAAGCTGTTAGACCTCAGACAGCCTGGGGCTCAGGGAATAGCTAGGAGACCTAAGCAGATCTTGTGACTCAGGAGGACAGTATTGTGAGGATTCAGGGTCCAAGGCTTGGTGTATACATTCATACACACATGTGTATCTGTATATGTGTATGTGTAGCAGAGGAAGTAAATAACCCTGGTCCTGACCCACTCCTCTGTGATCATTCTCACAAACAAGGCTGCCAGATTCTGGTCCTGCATAAATCTTCTGGAACTGACTACAACCCTATAGCGGGCTGGGGGCAGAGAATAGAAACTGACCTTGTTTAAATCTCTACTATCTAACCAAATAAGAGGTAGAAATAAATATAATCTGTTATTGTAAAAGATAACAAAGGACGATATCTGAGTGTGCGTTCTAAGCTGCAAACTGGATAGTAAGGATAAAAACAATGGGAGCAAGAAATGCTCTCATAGCCTCCCAGGAGCCTGAAGGGACAGCCCTCCCAGGAGGTCATCATCCAGCACATGGTGGCTGGTACAGAGGGACAGAGACTCTGGTAGCAGCAGATGACCAGAAGTTACTCCTTGAGTCGCAGGCTTTCCCTGCCACTCTCGCTTTGCTCAAAATTCAGGGTGACTTAACTTTCCAATCTCTGCTTTCATTAGCTTTTGGCTACCATCCAGTGGCTCTTCTCTCCCTCATGATTTTGCCTACTGCTTTGTCTACGGATGCCCTTTTCCTGCTTCTCTATTTTGATGTCTGCATTTTTTTCCCCCCTCTATTTGTGGGACAGTCAACCTTTCTTAGAAACTGGGTTAGCCAGGCATGGTCCTGATTTGATTTCTGCTGTTTCCAAGAACTTTCATTCAGGCTGTATCTGAGCTTAGTTTCATTCTTGTTCTGCCTGTACATGTACTCAGGATTGAACTCAGGGCTGCTTTACCACAGAGCTTCATCCCCAGCCTGATTGGTTGATTTTATTTTGAGACAATGTCTCGCTAAATTGCTGAGACTGGTCTCTGACCTGGGATCCTTCTGCCTCAACGTCCTGAGTCACTGGGATTATAGGCATGTGCCAGAAAGCCCCGCCTACATTCCCTTCTTTTGCTAATCATGTAGTGACCCAGGTTCCTAGCTCATGCAATGCCATGGCAGGTGCTTGTACCCAGGCAAACCTTAGGCTGTCCTATTAGCAGGGTCCTGCCAGGCTTCACATCTTCATTCTAACTCTTTCTGCCATGAAGTGAGGATCTTCTTAATAGGTTCGAGAATTTCAGAGATGCCTATGTCAAGTAATCTAATAAGGAGATACATCCACACCTTTGTTTCCTCTCATCCAATTTACACCTACTTGTATGTTTCTTGAAGTAAAACAAAGCAGTCTCCAAGCAAGCTGCTGGTCCTGAGCAGACCTCTGCTATTTCTTGTTCAACTAATTCATTCATCCATTTATTTAACTCATATGGCTCTTTGTGTCAATTCAGAAAAACATCTGCATCTAGTGTGTTACATTCTAGTATGGGAAGAGGGGACATACCCAATAAGCACACTAAATGAAATGTATGATACATCAAAAAGGGAAAATATGCTAAGGGAGATAGCCAAATTAGGGAAGTAGGGATCTGTCAACAGAACAAAAAATAAATAAACTGGGAGATAGATAGATAGAATGCATAATGTGTGTGTGCGTGTGTGTGTGTGTGTGTGTGTGTGTGTGTGTGTGTGTGTGTAGAGAGAGAGAGAGATGGATATGAGTTTTAGTCATCCACAAATAAGAATGAAATGATGTCATTTGCAGGAAAATGGACAGAATTGGACAGCAACATGTTAAGTGAAACGTTAGACTCAGAAAAATAAGTGTCATATTTTTTTCTAGTATGTGGAAGCTAGAGGGAACAAAGGAAAAGGGGATCTCATGAACAGAGAAGGTAAAACATCAGGGTAAAGGAAGGGGTCCAGGAAAGGAAGGAGTGGAGAGCCGGGAGAGGTACTGGGTAGCAAAAACAGACACATTATGTTACGCACCTGCACAGACAGGCCACAGTGAGACCCCTGGGCTGTATCATTAACAGGCACCAATAAGAAATTTTTAAAAGATTTTTTTTTCTATCTTGAAAAAAAAAAAGAGTAAGATCAGAGAAGGGACTTGAGAGTTGCGATTTATATATTGGGTATTTGCTGTGAGCCTCATTGGTAAGAGGGCATTTGTGTCTTTTGTTCCTACCTAGTGTTGGCTGCCATGACAGCTCTATTTAAGAGAGGACAAGATGATGATGATAAACCTGATCCATCTATTCCCAATTCTGGAGCAAACAGGCTCTGCTTCAAAGCATATATCACAAACAAAATAAAAATGGGACATCAGTCTGCTCCCATTTTCTGGCTTCCAGTGGTCAGCAGTGCTGTCCACTCCAATCTCTGCCTTCACCATTTTGTCATGCTCTCTGACTCTGGCCCTCCTGCCTCCCTCTTCTGAGGACCTAGGTGGTTACACTGGGTCATGGTTAGCTTCCATGATAATTAAGGAAAACCTCCCCATCTTAAATCCATATGCACAGTCCTGTCAGCCGTGGAAGAGGACACGCTCTCAGGCTGTAGGTTAGGGTGTGGACAACACTTGGGGGGTTTTCTTCAACCTACCAAGGGAGACAGGTAAATGCCAAGTTGTCCTTTCTTTTTCATTCTCAAGTCCTTGCTCACCACACCGATTAACTATTGGACAATATTTGATAGTTTAAAATATTGGTTTGAAAGTGCCCTCAATTAATGACCTGTTCAGGAAACCCAGCTGTCCTTGCAGATCAGGAGTGGTGAGCTCCTGCAGCATCTGCTCAGGGCCTATCTGGCCACCATGCTTGGAGACCACGATACCACTGTCCTCAACTGCCACTCAAGTACTTAATGCAGCACATTAGTATACACTGCGTGGCAATTTTCTAGGAAGACTTAAAAATCCATGGTCAACTCACCAACTGATCATTTTAAAGTTTCTTTTATTTGATTTGATGGTAATTCCCTCAATACATTACTCACATGGGAGCCCTTGCCTATGCTATGCTTTCTGGGAGAAATCTAGGCCAAGACACCCAGATCTGTGATTCTTTCCTCTTGTCTTCTGTGTCTTGCTAATTGTTTACATACTTTCTTTCTCAATTTCCTTAAAATGTTTGTCTTTCATTTCTGTTTCAACATGGTGTCTTTGGGAATATAAAAATGATTTTGAAGTTACAAAGAGCAACATGGGTGATGCTGTGATATCACTGCTCTTTCCTGACCATGGTGTATATGGACACTTCCATTGTGATAAGAATGGACAGAATCAAACACACACAATGAAGTGCACATGTTCTTATGAAAAACAAACAAAAAAGGAAATAAAATGTCTAACCTGAGCACATTTTTATGAAACCTCCTTCATTACAAAAATATGCTATTAGATAACTTCAAGGTGCTTTCTTTCTTCATAAACATTTAAGGCAGTAAATGAAGATTCTTTTTCTATTTAGTTTCATCCTTTATCGAATATGCAATTATTTTCATGTGATTCTAAGAGTTTCAAATCACAGAGGCCTAACAGGAGGCTTTTATTTAAAAGCCAAATAGACTTTTGTGAATATGAGTTCATAATTTAAGTGAGATGCTCTTACAGATGCATACATTAGTGTTTAATTTGCCTATTAACCCACTAAAGGAATGTGATTTGCCTGGGTTTATAAATTGAGGAGCTACTGTCAAATTAAAGCAATTTTTTTTCTTTTACAGTTTTTCTTTTGACATAGTTTTAAACTCACACACAACTGTAAGTACAACGCAAGGAGATGTTATGTACTCTGTACCAACTTCCTCCCCTGGTATAATCTTATGGCATAATAATATTATAACCACTATAATGACAGTGACCAAATGCATTATGATTTCAAGGGCACAGTTCCTTCAGAATTGTTCATATGAACCAAGGACAACTTTAAGAACAAGAGAAATAAACAAAATGGACCCAGCACTTTCTCTTCTTCTTATTTGTTTACAATGTAGCCCGTTTTTATTTTTCTGTAAATGCACACCAGCTCCCCACCCAAGTGCATGCCTAATCCACAGAGTCGCCATTTGTCTACCTCACTCTCCAATGCTCTATTTCTCTGGTTTAGTTACCCTTGGCCTCTACCTTGACCCTATGCTGTCTGTCTCAATAAATTCAGAACACAAGCATTTACCTTCAGCAAATGTGAACGGTTCCTCCAGAAATATAGCATCCTATAAAAACTAAAGCCAGAGGAAGTAGAAAGGTGAGGTCAGGTACAATTTTCTCATCACAGCCTCTCTCACTTTTTCCTTTTAGGCTCAGACACTATGCTGACCTCTGTCTGTTTTTATGGCTAGATTAATTCTGCTATTTCAATGAGTCTGAATTTTCTGAATCATATGGTTGGAGTGACATTAAGAAGTGCTGACTTCTGAAAATATTATGTGGAAAACAGATAGAAAGATGAAAAAATTCAGACTTACAGAACAAGATGATATCTTAGAGATGGTCTTTCGGCCTTCTAATTTACAAAGAGAAAGGTGAGGGAGGGACAGCCGACATGATGTTTTAGGCTTGTGTCCCTCTTAAAGTGGCTGTCAAGTCCTCTAAGCTTTGTTGCAGCAAAACAGCCTACTCCAGGCCAATCCTGTCACGAGTCAAGGAAGTCAGAGGAATCATAGGCTAACTGATTAATTCAGATTAAAGTCTCCAGGTGTTTGACTTTAACTTGGTCCGACTCTCTGCTTTGTGCCTTGCAAAGTCTAGGAATATTTATCTTCCAAAAACTAATCTGTGGGTTAAATACCACCTTGGAAGGCATTGTCTACTATTGTCTAGGTTCTCTTATGCTCCAAACCTATACAACTTCAAAATCAAAACCCTATTTGGTATATTTCTTTGGGACGAGTAGAAAAGGAGAAAAGCCAGTATGTCTAAAAAGCACTTCCAGAATGGAGAAAGGCAGTTAAGTTACTACAAAAATAGAACTATGCATTCTCCCAATTCCACCACTTCTTAGTCCCCTTCCTCTCTTCCAGGGGTGCCTTAGTCACAGTAGGCTCCTCAAACTACTTTCCATGCACAATGACTATAATAATATTATTCTGTGATTGCTATTGTTGCTTTTTAAAAATATCACACCACTGTCAGTATTGAGCAAAACACATAAGTGTTTAAAAATAAACACTTTTAGAGAATTGTAGACCATAAATAAAAAACACAAATGCTTTATTATGTCTCAAGCCCCATGTGAAAGTAAGATTAAAACTGGCTTATAATGAAAAGAATAAACATAATACAAACCAAACAATTGTCACAAATTTGAAATGTTATTAGTTTGAAGATGGCAATTTTAATATTTACTGTGGAGGTGATTAACAGATATTTTCAATTTTTTAAATTTTGTGCTACATTTTCCTCCATAATTCTTACTAGCTAATCAAAAAGCAATAGAAAACCCAGTAAGAAAACAATCATAGGTAGTGAAAACTGAATTTTTTTTTTTAAATTTTAAAACATCACTTGGCAGATACAGTCACATTATCAGAGAACATATTCATATAAGCAAAATATGTTATGCTCAAACAAACACTTTGTCAAATCTCTGAATTTTTTTCTTGAACCATAAGGAAATAAGAACAAAAGATATATCACAAATTCTTTTGAATTCAAAAGGACTCATATAGGGAATTTACCAAATTAATATTGAAGGTCCCACATTGTACAAGGTATAGGAACTTTTAGTCTCTGTGAGATAAAAAACATGACTCATGTGGAAATATGTTATCTCCTTGAGTTAATAATATGTATGGTGACATTTATGTGCACAGGAAATAGGAAATCCCACACCTGTATTTATAGGCAGTAGTATTTTTCAGAATGATTATTAATATTTGAATAGTTTGATACTATAGATAATGAAATAGTTGTGTAAATCCTGAATACTGATCCAAGTAAGTTATTCATCCAAGAGGTTAGTAAGACAAAAATAGAATAAAGTTGTAGAACAAAACTAATGTTTTAGGGTTTTTTTCCTTTAATAATGGCCAAGCCAGGCAATCCTATGAGGGAATATATTTTCAATCACTTGTGCACCTAAATATAACTTTACAATAAAATTGGATGCCAGAGAGGAATATAAAAAAATAGAGTATTGATGTGGTGTTTAGGTTCTCATGCAGAAAGTTATTTTGCTATGACGATGACTTCATGTAAATATAAAATCCTGACATAAAAATTGCTACCAAGGTAGTAATAACTATTTTTTACAGAATAACCTGACAAAAACATCTTACAAGAAAGAATAATATAGTATTATTTAATTATCTTTCTCCTCCTCAGCACTGGGCCTCCTGTTAGGCAAGTGCTCTACCACTGAGCTAGATCCCCAGTCTTATAATGATTCTCATGCTTGCTACTCTATGCAAAATATTTAAATATTTACAAGATTGATCTTAGCTACATTTGTCTGGTCTCTAAGACTAGTGAATGATTTATTCTCCTGTTAGAATTTCTGTAGTGTGTCTATTGTTGAGTAATAAATCACCCAAAGCTTAGTGACTTCATAAACTACAAAGTTATTATTTCTTTCATCTCTATGTTGGTTTCATGGTTTTACTGATTAGGCTGGTCTTGCCTGAGCTGGACTCATTATCTCTTATTTATCTGAGGTTAGATTTTTGATCTAGTAGGAACTAGTTGTTTTGGGAAGACATGAGAAGACTGAGTTCCACTCAGCTTCACCTGGCAGACCCCAGAAGCTCATGGGCTTGCTTCCCCAAGAGAGAGCAGAAGTCAGCATTACACTGCCCATCTACACTTAAAGGGAAGAATTGAAAAGACAATTTTAAGGAATTACAGACAGGGAGCAAATAGTAACCATTGATACTGGAGAACACTTAAACTTAATATTTTTGTTTTTATTCATTGTCATTGGCAGTTGCAAATTTAATAATGTCTTAAATATTTTATGTTACTTGTTTTCAAATGTTGACATCCCACTTATTTTTTTAACAAATATAAATCAATACGCTTTACAGACATAAAGATGAAGTACTATTTACTTTTAATAACTTCATTTTATCAAGGAGACAATAAAGATACAAGAAAGAGATACATCAGGGTTTTCTAAATGCTTTGTACAATTCACTGTAGGAATTATGGGGGAAGGAGCATCCAGGCCTTTCTGTGCTGTTTAGGGAAAGTTTGTAGAGATGGAAAGCTTGATTTCCTACTGAAGAAATGAGTAGGAGTCCATCCATGTAGAAGGGGAAAGGCAGGAACTACCAAGGTGGAGGAGACACGGAACATCACCAAGTCTATCTGGAGAAGTCCTAAGTGAGTACAGTTAGGAGGTGGGTTGAGCATGAGTTGGAAAAGTTGGTAGGGACGTTGGGAAGAGCTCTGTAAATCTTACCTTTCTAGGAAGGACTCATGGGGAGTAGCAACATCTGTGAATGCAGACATTCAAACTCTGAATGTCTTGTGGATTCAGATTCTTGATAACATGAGTAAAGCACATCTTTTTACTATTTTACTGGGCTTTTTCTCATAACCTGGCTTTGGACTTTAACAGAGTGACTGGGCTGTTTTCTTCCCTTTGTATCTCCTAACTTTCCTTTTCTTCCCCATTTGTCTTCCTTTTGTTAAGCATCTCTAATCCAAAAGTCTGAAATCCCCAAATGCTCCAAAACCAAAACTTTATGAGTGCCCACTGATGCGACCAATGAAAAATTACCACCTGACCTCATGGGGCAGGTCACTGTCAAAACAGAGGCACCCAAAAATGATTGCACAAAATTTCCTTCAAGCTATGCGTATAAAGTTTATTTGATACACAAATGAATTTTGTGTTTACACTTGGGTGCCATCCCCAAGATAACTCATTATATGTATGTAAATGTTACAAAGTCCACAAAAATCTAAAATTTGAATTAATCCTGCTCTGAAACATTTTGAATAACAGATACTCAATGTGTACACATTTTACAAATACCTGTGGCTTCTCCCTTCTGACTGCCAAAGCAACCCCAGCAGCAAGATAGGTCAGGTCAACCCTCTCTGGACTGGTCTCCCTTGCTTCCACCTGGATATCTACTGTTGGCCAGAAGGCAGTCAGCACAATTTAGATTTGGGGTTTAGAAGTGAAGCAAAAACCACTGGTAGGTCTATAAATGTACTCTACGTTCTATAGTACAGCTTTTCCCAGAGCCTAATACCGGATTTCAGTTCTGTTACCATTAATAGAAAGTGTCAAGTTGCTTCTGATTTTAAATTTCTCCTGTGTAGATAGCTTTTATAAACTTACAGTGGAAGGGTGCCGGAATCAAGGCAGATCAGAATACCCAACAATGATGGAGTATTAGATCTGATATGTTCCTCAATACTATCATTGCCCTAAACACATATCTTAGGAGCATTTAGAAGCTGGAAAAAGATAATATCCCTAGATTTTCAGCTTTCTGATACCATGTGTGGGGTCTTCATTCATTGTAATCATTATTATTTTATCTGCAGTTATCATCTGGCTGGTGGTGCTCAATAAATGACTGCCAACTGAATCCAGTTCAAACTTTATATCAGAAAGAAAAAAGTTGGTCCATGTCAATGTCACAATTTTATTATTATAGAGTCACTTTTTGAGGTATAATTGCTATAAAATTTTCCTGAATATTTTTCTTTTGTCACTTTATAACTCTTTCCTCTTCCATCACAAATAATTTGATGTTGTTCTAATCCTGGTTAATCATGTCATTTACATGTTGCTTTTTTTCTCTTTCTTTCTTTCTTTCTTTCTTTCTTTCTTTCTTTCTTTCTTTCTAAGTTTCTGTTAATCCCTTGAAAATTAAGAAATAATAAAACTAAATAATAAAAAGTAATACAGTTATCCACATCTATTTTTGCAATTAGAATGTTTACAACACAGAACAAAATGCAGCTCCCTATTTAAATGTAAAATATGTTTGTTCAACTAAATAAGGTTGATGGGCCAGTAATTTTATTTCTACCTTAAATTTACAATTGCAGAAAGAGGCTTCCAATTGCTTCTATACTTGTACACAGTTTGTAGACAATCTGTAGCTAATCAATGTTCCACTCATTTTTCTTTTCATGCTCCTTCTTCTCCTCCTACCTCCTCCTCTTATTATAGTACAATGTAACATATAATGTACCATAGTAAGACTGGAATTTTGACACAAAATGTATATCCTGTGAAGTGTGATTCTTTCTGATTTTATAAAATTCTAGGCTAGATCATGCTAGGTGTTGAACTTGAGTGGTCATTCTGATGTAAATCCAGAGAGGATGCTATGACAAGCTAGAACCATTGAGTAATAGAAAAGACAACTCATCAGCAAAACTGTGTTTGGAGAGAAGTAGGAGATTGCATTGGTAGCACGATGTCAGAAACCAAGAGAAGAGATGGTTTCAGTTTCTGATTTTCAAATTCCAGAAACTTTAGCCTTGGGTCTATAGGTCTGGAGTTTTTCTAAGTTCCACAAATATTCATAAGATCATCTGTGTGTTCTAACAAAAATAAATTCCTGTACATAGAGCAGCATGAATGTCATTATGTTCTCTAAATTACATAAAAAGGAACACATCACAGCTTTGAAGTTTCTGAGTTAAGGCCATATTAGAAACTCTTTTTCTGAATATTTTCCATATGTTCCTCTATTCTTTTATAGCTAGGGTTAATATTACTAATGGTGACTTTCTTCCAACTACTCTTTTTTTTTTTTCCCAGCTTTTAACATGACCTTTGGTTACAAAGGGCATTTGCTCCAATAGACTCTGGAATATTGATAAGAAGCACTGTTGAGCTGGTAAAGTGCCAGGCATCACTGGGCCAGTGTTTGAAAGTAGACTTCCTGCTCAATTTTCCATTCTGCAGATGTGCTCTGGAGATAAAGGTCAAGAATGATACCACAGGAACTTTTGATTGCATTACCCTGATTTCTCTGTTATGAATCACTTATTAATACTATAGAAGTAAAGACTCCAAAATAAATTTACTCATTGCCTCTTATAATATTTCCTCCACTTCTTTGCCTGTCTTAAAAAAATAGCTGATATTTGTTGACTCTGTAAAAGAGCTTTTCAGTTCTGTGTTAGAAGAAAGAGGAAGAGACAATAGAAGACAAATAAGTTTAATAATTTTCTTTATCTCTTCTATTGCTTGCCAATGACTAATTTCAGAAAATGGATCATATCTGCCTTAAAAGGTCAAATCATAGCTCTTATATAATAATCTGTTAATAAATGTAAAGCTTGTTAACTTATTAAGGGATATATTAAATTTTAACATTTCTCCATTTCTGCAGAATATTACCTCTTTGTTAATATAATTTACTACAGGAGCTATGAAAACCTAACCTGAAAATAGCTGAGTAATGCCTGTGTATATTTCTGTGTGTAATATCAAATTGTTATTTTAAGTATTAGCATTGTTTAGTATATCTTTAAAGAAAAAGTAACACAGACAACCTTGGCTAAGATATAATTAATTCTTGTACTTTTCATCAACCCAAAAATGTATTCACTACATTTATTTTGCTTGACTCTCTCATCACAAGTTTGACACCTCTTGTAAAATCAGCATCTTTGGTTGGCTTTATTAGAAAAATAATCTATTCCTAATTTTTACCTGAGTTTCTTTTATGTTTAAATATTTTCCCCCAGATCCCATGTCTTCTTCTAAATATAGGCATATTATTCCTCTTTGATATCTCCCTAGGCATATAATTTCCACAAGTTTTACTCTTCATTCTTCTAATCTGCTAAATACTTAATTTCACCATCATCTCTTGTAGTCTTGTGGGGTTCTGTTGAGAGCCGCAACCAAGTCAAGATGGTGCCTGGCATTTTGAGAAGTAACACCAGGGAGCCATTAAGATGATGATAATTAAGTTAAGCTGTGTATAATTATTAAGATAATGACTGATTGCTGTAATTGGATGATGCTAAATTCAAATAAGCTGTGTATTCAGTTGTGTTTATAAACCTCTGCTGTCTGGCAATAAGGCGGCTCCTGCTGCCTCGGGTGCCCGATACTTTTGAGTTCTCTCGGAGTTCCCTTTTGTTCTTTTGGAGTTTTGGGGGAGTTCTAGAGAGTTCCCATGGGGTTTGGGCAATAAAGTAGTTCCTGTTTGAACCTACAAGTGGCTCGTGACCAGCCAGACTGCGGCAGGGTTCGTGTCTTCTTTCTTTCTCTTTCCCTTTATCGTTTTTACTCCTATTCCTTTACCATACTCTCTTTTGGTAGAGGGCTTCCTGCAGACACTTGCTGCCGCCAATTGACTAAGGAATAAGTACCTAGCCCAGGTCAGACCAGGAGTCTGCAAACAGGAATTTGAAATGAACATCAAGAAGCAAGAGGGTAGAAAACAGCATTGAGGGGAACTCCCACAGTGTTTTGGTTAGTTTGGATTATCAGGAGGCCTCTCTTTATTTATGATTCAATTTTGATTGATTTTTATTTAATCCTACTCAATCTCAGCTTCCCCCATTGCTGAGATGCTTGAGAGTTCTGACATCACTGAGTGTGGTGGTGTTAAGCTTAGGGATATATACTTGTACGGATGCCTTCCTGTTCCTGTATTCCCCTAAGGATGTATTTGTAGAAAGGGAAAATGAAAAACAATGAACTCTGCTCCTGGGTGTGAATGGGATGTTCTCTTGTGGGTTTTGTTCAGAACCCTTGTTACTTTACAAAACATTTCTCAAGTCAGGACTTAGAGATGAAAGGGAGGAAGTCTAACTCAGAGCTCCCCCTGCCCTCCACTGAACCATGGAGCATGGACCACAGAGGAAGAAAAAGGGAAAAGAGGCCAACATACATTGTGTTGACTGCTACATTTTCAAAGAAGGATACCCCTGTTCTCCTCCTGCTAATGCCTTCAGAATGTTGTTAAAAATAAAACCAGTTTCCCTTTTTTAAATCCAGTGTGTTAGATGGTAAGAGAGTGGGTCTCTAAGTTAAATAATTAACATGCCAGAGGACATACATTCTTTAAAATAATGAATATGTTGATGAAGGAAAATGAAAATCAGGAATCTTTAATCCCAAAATACAATGAAAGTAGAATGGTTAGGAGGTTAGAAAAGCCCAGCCCTCAGAGGGCTTCTGTCTCACTGACACCATTTGTCACGGGTGATAGATAACCTTCTGGATTTCCTTAATATGGTCAGGGAGATATGATGAATAAATGTTAGACTCTGTCACCCAGCAGATAAAAATTAAACTTCCTCTATCAAATTTACAGGCAAGTGAAGGGTCTAATATCTCACTTGAGAACTCACCACTTCCACCTGGCTGTCAGGTAGGCCGTACTACAAATCTGGTAGGCACCCAAGACCCTATTGTGGAGAAGAAGTAGCCTCAGTGAATAATGTCCCAGGCACTGGCAGAAGTTAAAACAAACACTGAAAGAACCCAGTTTCAACTTTGGCCTCAATATATTCTCACTTATGTAATTCAGTGAAAATAATCAGCTCCAATTCAATATTTAAAACAAAAATAACCTCAGAACAGAGAGACAATAATGGTGAGAATCAACTGAAACATCCCAGCAGCCGACCTGTAAGAATTCCATTTTATGACATTGTCAGGGTAATGCAAATATATTCATATATTTGGTAAAACGTGAGGGAAACTAGGAAACATAAGAAGGAAAAGCAGGATTGTTGAAAAATAAACAAAAAGATAAGAAGAAAACAGCTCTAGAAATAAATTGAAAATTAATTTAGCATTAACTTGAATTTCATTCTTAGGTTTAAAATGCATCCTGATTCAAGTACCCAGTTTACTTAGAAAGATAGTCTGATAAATTTAATGTGAAGCTGATGGAATTATATCAAATGAATCTGAAGGCACAAAGAAGGAAAATGTTGACATTACTGTTAGAATCTGGATAATGTTGGATAATGCTTGGATACACACAGAAAAGTTTCAGAATCATCTAGATAATAAAAACTGGAGTTGGGATTTATATGAGTAATAGAAATTATTCCAATCTTAGCATGTTTCAGAAAATCTGCAGGCTGCAAGCCCAATCAAAAAGTACGAAAGGCCATGGGAGAGGTTGGAAAGGTGCCTCTCTGTGAATAAAGGTGGATGTCATGTGCATCTGTGCTGAAGTAGAGAAAACAAATGTTCACTGAGATTCTGTTTCTGACCCATTTCCTTTCAGAAAAGTAAGCAAGTAAGGGCATTTTCAGAAAAGAATGACGTTTACCAGCAATTACTCTCCTCAGAAATTAAAAAAAAAAAATGGATAATCTTCAGTAAAAGGAGGATCACTGCTGGCACGGACTCCCCCCGGCCCCCAGGGCTTGGATCCAGCCCCGGTTTCTTGTTGTGCACATCAAAGAGGCCAACTCACAAGGCCTTGAAGGAGCTCACAAGGCCTTGAAGGATTTGTGGTTTCTGTTTTCATATTCAGCCTATAACAGTCATGTGGGAACGTCCTGACCTGCTTGGGTCTGATAAGGTTCCTGGTTGAAGGCTCAGTATGAGTCGACAAGGACCACCTGCCCCCCTCCGTCCTTGCTTCCGCCTGCCAGTAACTTTCCATTCTGTCTGAAAGAAATATATAAGTATGAGCTGAGATAATAAAGTCAGTTCCCCCTGGATGAAGGACCTCGGACTCCTGTGTCTTTTTTAATCCCGACGTCTCCCGCCGGACTCGGTCCCATTCGCCGGACACGGCAGATCACTAAAGAAAGATATTTGTAAAATAACTAAGAATAACATTTAATACATTGCACAAATCAAGGACAAACATGACAGATAAAGTCATAACTCCATAGAAGTTAAACTTTAAAAAATCATGTATGGTAAAATAGGTAGTGTAAGTTCTGAACAGATAGGACGCATAACACCCCAAAAATACAGGAGAAAGGAGTAATATTTGGAAAACAGATCAGCCCAGCTCTCAGGGTGCACAGACATTGGGACTGAGGAGGAGGGTAGGGAGGACCATTAGTAGCTGTTCTTATTGAAATGACAGGTATCAACAAGCCCCTAGAGAGCCCTCAGGTACCTCAGCTGGTGCTCTGAAATTAGAATGTAGGCTAATTAACACCTTAGAACTCAGCTGTTATTCTTGCTGCCAATTCATGAAAACAAAAATAGCTTATCCTACCATTTTCTAAAATTAATTGGGAAGGAGTAGAGTTCACCTGGGAAATATATTTTTTTTTTTTTTTTTTGGTGGGAAGGGTTAATAGTCAATGCAGGTGAATTTTGTGTGAAGTTTTTTCCTAAACCAAACTTTTTAAAAGCTTCTATTTTTCATGTTTCCCTTCTTATGAAATGTGGATTCTAAAGTTTTTTAGTTGGAAAGTGTTTGATGCTATCGTGATGTATAATATCGGTGTCATCCTGTTAGAGAACAGAATAGGAAATGTAAAATATTGGATTTTACTCTATTATACAAGTCAAATATCCTCTAAATGACATGGACCCCTTCCAGTAGGTTTCAGTATTATTTTCCTTAAAGTAAAAAAATACTGTGTAAATACTGCCCTCAGACTTTGTTCTTATCTTAGGTGTTACTATTTATAAATCTGGATTCTGTCATAACAAAATCTTGCTGGAGCCAGAAACAATGGGAAAGAGTTATTTTTCTGAAGTATTTAAAATTTAAATATAATTCTGTTCTCTTAGAAACCTTTCTCATTTTAGTTTGATGAACACATGACGATAAGTTCAGTGAAATGAGCTTAGAAAACTGCCCTTTCATATTTATTTGTTTTTGTAGGCAGGTGACAAAATTGATTAGATAATGAAAAGGCTTCTTTATAATTTAGGGATTTAATCAAAGTAATTAGAGCTCTAAGTGATTTAGTTTTGATTTGATTAATTTGATGCATTTTAGTATTTTTATTTAGAGAAATCAAAAGATTTAAGGGAAACTGCAACAAGTAACATGAAAAAATATAATAAAAGTTAGGCACAGATTTTAAAGAGATGAAATATTTAAACACACCTGGGTATTAGAAGTATTTTTTTTTATCTCTTAGCAAGAATATCACTTTAAAATTTCCAAATTTTCTGAGGTAAATTTGGTAAATAAACTATATATCTATGGTGTACCACATGAAGTTTTGATGTTCAAGTGCATGGTGCAGTAACTGTGACAGTCAAGCTAGTCAACATATCCATCACTTCCACAACTATGCTTTTTTGTGGTGAAAATATTGAAGAGCTGTCAGTAAATTTCAAGTATAGAATAGATTATTTTCATCTGCAATCTCTATGCTACACAGCCCATCTACAGAATGTGCTCATATTCTATGACTCTATCTTTTTACCCTTTGAATGTCGTCACTCTGATCCTTTTCCTACCCCCTTAGCCATGGAAACCACCACTCCACTCTCGGTTTCTATGGGTTTGACTTTTCTAGATTCCACATACAGATGAGGTAATTTAATCTTTTCCTTTCTGGACCTGACTTATTTCACTTAAAATGTAATATCCTCTAGTTCCTTATTGTCACAGATATCAGGATTTTTGCATTTTACAGCTGAATAATATTCTATTATATTCTATTGTGTGTGTACATTTGTGTGTGTGCATGTGTGACATTTTCTTTTATCCATTTTTTGGTTTATTCCACATTTGACTATCACCAAGAATGTCACAAGGAATATGAGAATTCAAATATTTCTATAATATAATGATTTCAGTTTCTTCATATATATGCCAAGTGGTGGAATTGCCGAGTGATATGATAGTTCTACTTTTAATTTTGAGGTTCCTCCTTCCTAATTTCCATGATGACTATAGTAACTTATATCCCCCAATAGCATGGAAAGGTTCCGTTTACTCCACAGCCTCTGCAACACGTACATCTAGTGTTATTTTGATCATATTTATTGTTACAGTTGTGAGGTGATACTTCATTATGACCTGAGTTTAATTTCCCTGATGTTGAAGGATGTTGGGTATTTTTTCATATATCCATTGGTTATTTGAATGTCTTGTTTTGATAAATGTTCATTTATTTAGATCTTTTATCAAACTTTGAAGGCAGTTCTAAGAGGAAAGTTCATTGCATTGAACTCATTCATTAAAGAATACAAAGTCACCAAATAAATAACCTAAAGTTTAAATCATGTCTTCCTTGCTATTGAATTTCTGAGTCTTACACATTAAAGATATTAACCCTTTATCAGATATGTGATTTGCAAATATTTTCTACCAATTCTCACGTTGTCTTTTACTTTCCTGATGATTTCATTTCCTATTCAGTATCTTTAACTTAGGAATCCCATTGGTTTCTTTCCTATGCTATTGCAATTTCATTTTTTTTAAAAAGCATTTCTCAGAACAATGTCAAGAAGATATTCCCCTATGTTGTTTTCTAGTATTTTAATATTTTCAGGTCTTTTCAGTCTTTTTCCATTTAAAATTGAGTTTCTTCTTTCTGCTCAAGATTGCTTTGTGTATTTAGGAATTTTGAGGTTGCATATGAATTTCAGGATTTAAAAAAATATTTTAGCCAAAATAGCATTGAAATTTTTATAGGGATTACGTTGAATTCATACACTGATTTGGAAAAATGAACAATTTAGTAATTCCAGTTCTTCCAATGCATGAACATGAACCATCTCTCCATTTATTTATGTACTCATCAGTTTCTGTCATCAATATTTTATAGATTTTAATGTATAGGTCTTTGATCTTTATGGTGAAATTTATTTCTAAGTATTTTTATGCAATTGATAATGGAATCTCTTAATTTATTTTTCAAATAGTTATTTGTTATATAGAAATATTCTTGATTTTTGTACCTTGGGTTAGTATCCTGTCAGTTTATTAGTTCCAGAGCTTTTGAGTTTGTTTGTTTGTGTGTGTGTGTGTGTGTGTTTTCATATCATCATATGTATGTATAAGAGTAATATATATATACACATATAATTATAATATTTGCAACAAGAGACGTTGTATTTCTTTTTTCTGATTTGGATGCCTTTTATTTTTTTCTTAGTGTCATTGTTCTGGAAAGGACTTTCATTATATTGAATAGAAATGGTGAATGTGGGCATCCTTGTCTTTCTGACCTAGAAGAAACGCTGCTAGATTTTGTCATTGAGTTTATTGTTAGCAGTAGACTTTTTATATATGACTATTATTTGAGGTATATTCCTTTCTTATGCTTAAGTTACTATTCCCCTTCTTGGACTCTACCCAAAAGACCTAAAAAGAGCATACTACAGGGACACAGCTACATCAATGTTCATAGCAGCACAATTCACAATAGCTAGATTGTGGAACCAACCTAGATGCCCTTCAATAGATGAATGGATAAAAAAATGTGGCATTTGTACACAATAGAATATTACTCAGCACTAAAAACTAACAAGATCATGGCATTTGCAGGGAAATGGAGGCATTAGAGCAGATTATGCTAAGGGAAGTTAGCCAATCCCAAAAAAACAAATGCCAAATGTCTTCTCTGATATAAGGAAAGTGACTCAAAACAGAGTAGGGAGGCAGAGCATGAGAAGAAGATTACCACTAAACAGGGAATAGAGGTGGGAGGGAATGGGAAGAAGAAGAGGAATTGCATGGAAGATGGAAGGAGACCTCATTGTTACACAAAATACATATAGGATGATGGTGTGAGGGGGAAGGGAAAAAGAGAGAGAGAGAAGAGTCACAGTAGATGGGAGAGGAGGGGAGGGGAGGGGGGATAGGGAGGGCACCAGAATTCAACTGACACTAGGATTGCTTTATGTATACACATGGATGTATAACCAATGTGATCCTGCAATCTGTACACGTGGAAAAATGAGAATTCATACCCTATTTGAATCAAATGTATGATATGTCAAGATCTTTGTATTGACTTGAGCAACTAATAAAAATAAAAAAAGTTACTGAGAACTTCTGTCATGAAAGGATGTTGAATTTTGTCAAATGCTTTTTCTGCATCTACCCAGATGATAATTTGTTTTTAATATTTATTTTATTAATTTATTATATCACACATTGATTTTTATATGAAGATTCATATCTACTATTCTGCTGATTAGAATTTATAGCATTTTGTTGAAGTTTTGTTTTGTTATGTTCATCAGGAATTTTTGTTTCTTAAAATGCTTTTGATTGGCTTTGGTAGAAGTTATTTCTGGGCTTGTGGAGTGAGTTTGGGAGTATTCCATAATCTATAATTTTTTGGAACAAATTAAGTTGGACTGATGTTAATTTTTCCTTAAACAGTGAATAGAACTCACCAGAGAAGGTATCTGGTCCTGGACTTTTCTTCATTCCAAGAAGGTTTTTTGATTACTAATTATTTTGGTCCACTTTGTGCTGCTATAATAGTACACCAGAATCTGAGTAATTTATAAGAAATAAAATTTCACTGGTCTGGTAAGCCTAAGACAAAGGTGGAAGCATCTGATGAGGGCCTTATTTCATCATCCCATGGCAGAAGACTGAAGGGCAAGAGGGCAAGAAAGTGTAGGAGCGAAAGTGAACCAAATCCTCATAGGTAACCCAGTCTTGTGATAGTGAACTCAATGTAGTGATGGTGATATTTAACATAGATGTCCTTATTGGCTCTGTCTTCCAACACTACCATAATTTGTGTAACGATTCCAACCAATAAATGTTTGAGGGAGAATTTCAGGACAGCCATGATTCAATCTCCTTACTCATTATTTGTTTGTTCATTTTACCTGGTTCATGATTCAGTCTTCATAGGTTATATATTTCTAGGAACTTGTCAATACCCCTAAGTTATACACTTTTCTAATCTTTGAAGTATACTAAGTAATATAAGAAATAAATAATGAATATAAGAAATAAATTCTGAAGGTTGCATTTGTGAGTTGATGTTCTGTATATTAAACAAATTTCTTCTGTAACACTGAGTTTAATTTTTAAGTCTGACAGTTTTGTGATTGTTCTCATAAACACTAATTGCTTTCAGTCATGTTCAGAATGAAATTTTTTCCTCCATATTTGCTCATATTAAAGTATATTTGATAAATTTCAGAGTAATTAAGAAACATCTTGTCATATTTTTTTGCTTCAAATTGATCTCCATTTATTTTAAGCCACTGAATTTCTGTATTACATCCATTATGCATTCATTGATTTTGATGATCAAACAGACAATAACAGATTCCTTTGAAAAAAACTCCTGATTTCAAAACGAATTGGTACCTCAAAGAAGCATTGGGTTATGTTAATGAATAAGTGACATTTATTTCCTGATGGTATTCAGACAACTCTTTTTAAACCATGGTCTTTAGTAAGAAAATTGGCCAAATTATGCTATGTACATATCTGAATATATCATAATGAATTTCAACATTATGTATATCTATAAAGTACCAACTGAGAAACAATAAATAAACAGAGGAAAGACCAGTACAGGGGAGAAAGAAGAGAAACAGGAGAAAGAAGGTGGGGAGAGAAAGTGAAAGCACTGGAGATTGAAATGAAGCAAAATATATCCCATACATGGATAAGTATGTCAAAATCAACCTCACTGTTGTGTATAAGTATAAAGCACTAAAAATGCATTTGAAAGCAAAACTTCCCACTTTCTTACAGATAATGTAACAAATTTTATCTTCAGTATATAAAATTTAGGATTTTTTAAAGATAGGACCCGAATATTTTTTTCTACCTCAAAATAAATTTTTATCTAACTTCCACTAACATACATTTTCTTATCAGGTAAATATGGTTCTATTATTTTGTTTATTACAATTCTGTATAAATATAGCATACCATTGAGAATCTGAAAGTGTGCTCATGATTTTCTCCACTGAGCATGAACCACAGCTCTAGAATGCTGTAGAATATTGAGAAGGTAGAGAAAGATGACTGTTGAGTGTATGTTGAACAAGACAGAAGCAATTCCACTCCACGAATATGCCTCTCCCATGTCTGACATTAAAGATGCTCTTTTTATTAGTGTTTATTCTTTCAGATTCTTAAACAAATACATAATGTTGATAATTATTCTCAATTTAAAATTGTTAAAAATTATATAATAACAGCATATATTTTGTATTATAATATATATTACCTGCATAAAATAGCATGTTATAATCATGATATATATTGTATTTGCATTTGTTTATCCATATTTAAATAGAACATTCATATTATAACCATGTATTTATGTTTATTCATATCATAATTCTATGTAATATTTATATCTATTTTCATATTAAAATTAAATGATTGAATAAATTACTCTTATTCTTTTTACAGTGGATATGGTTTTTCCCCAGGCAAATCTTATTGAAATTTTCTTCCCAGTGTGGCAATGTTGAGAAGAAGTGAAAAACTTAAGTGATCATTAGGTCATGCAGACTGCACTCTTGAATAGATTATATTTTTGGAGAGACTGGATTAGGTCCCCAGGGTGTGAGTTGTGTCTCATGGCACTGGATTAGACTGCAAGGATAGGATCTTATAAAGCAAGTATTCTCCAGTGTTTTGCCTTCTGCACAAAATTGTTCACTACTCTCATGTGCTTCTACCATGCAATACCATCTGTTGAGGCCCTCACCAGAAACTGAGCAGATACTGCCTCCCGCACTCCTAGAACTATGAACTAAATAAGCTTTTCTCTTTATAAATCATCCAGCCTCAGGTATTTTGTATAACAGCACAAAATGCACTAAGACAGATGGAATCTAATCTCAAATTAGGCCCTATTTTCCTAAAATGTCTTCCTTGAAATCATAAGTATGGACTCAAATTTCATATGAATTCCATTCCAACCCCTCTTACTGATATGCCCCACAGCCTTAGGAGTGTGTTCATGCAGGCTGCACACAAATAAATGAAACCTACTTTATAAATTCCTTTAATTTTTTTTTCAATGGGCAGTAACATTATTCAATTAACTGTACTCAGATGATGAACTGTTAAGGCTGGAGCATAAAATTTATTTCTTTGTAAACTCCAGCAGGCTCTCAAGAACCTGACTGTAAAGTCTCTATCTATAATGTGGGATGAACAAAGTCAATTCTTCATTGTATGATTTGAGTATCAAATGAGAAGATCACTGGTAAGGATTATAAAATACTCTGCAAATTTTAGTTGCTAAGTTTGTCTTATTCTATTATCCTGTTCTTTAGGGAAAATGCCATTCAATTCACCCCATAACCCACTGAGTTCTGGCCATTTATGCTGGCTTCACTGATATTAAATATTACCTTTGGTACAGCTGTTAGGATTGACTATAATTGCTTGATTTGAGTCATCAATACTGTATTAATTAATTAAAAGGCAATGCTCAAAAATCAATTGCTATAGTTTCTCCATAGACATCTATATTTTGGTGATCGTATTTTTTGTTAATCCCATCCTCCTTGATATTTAAATGGTTTATGAAGAAGAAAATAATATGAAAGTTCTCCAATAATAATAGTGTCACATTTCCTACATATCATTTTATTTTGGACTAAATAAAATACTCAAAAATAGATTTTTATAGTTACGGTCATAAGCAAAAGCAAGATTCCGTTTCAGATTTAATAAAGAAAATCTCCGGGAGGTGGGTAGGACTCAATAACCTACATATTTTATGTTATTTTTAATTTATTATTATTCTACAGTACTTGGGATTGAGCTTGGTGTGGTTTACCACTGAGTTACATCCCAACCCTTTTTATTTTTTATGTTTTCCTGGTACATGATGGTTGTAGGTAATTGTGGGATCCATATGCCACCTGAAACATGCAGATGACATGATTCTATCAACCACATGCCCAGCATTTCCCCTACTCCTCCCCTCCTGCCTCCTGCATCCTCTTGCTCTACTCATCTGATCTACCTTCAACTATTATTATTCTAGTTTGAATTAGTGCATTGTAATTATATATGTAATTCTAATTTGTTGTGGGATGTTCACACATGGATATGGTACAACATGGGACATTTCATTCACCAGCACTTCCTCATTCTCTCCTCTTACTTCATCTCCTTTTCTCTTTACTCTTTTGATCTTCCTTCTATTTTCATGAGATCTTTTCTTAAAAATTCCTTTACTTTTTGCACTCTAGCTTCCACATGTGAGAGAATCATTCAACCTTTAATTTTCTGTCGGACCCAAAGAGCTAAAATCCATGTTTTTTTTTCTTTTTTTTTTTTATGTTGAGACAGGATCTCACTACTGTGCTGAGGGTCTGGGTAAATTTCTGAAGCTGGCCTGTAATTTGAGGTTTTCCTGAGAATGTCTGGTGTTACAAGCATGCATCAATGTATCTGGCAATAATCTGTTTATTTTAACAGTGCCCCAGATACTTAGGTATACCAAACAGGTGGATCCTGATGTGAGGTCTAGAGAAGTTGTCTGTAGAGAGTTTTCATTAAATAAAAAAAAAAAAAGTTTCACCTTCAGTATATAACTTTACCTTTCTAATCACAGGAGGAAGAAATATAAATAATTTTAAAACATTAAGTAATGACTTAAACTTCAAAAATTTTTTCCAAACAAACTCAGATTATTTCAAGAGAAAAAGTCACAAGGAAAATAAAAAGTATTTTTTACTTTAAAAAATGATATAAATATTTACTCTGTTGTGGTTTATAACGATTACAAAAATGTGGTCTGAATTCTCCAATACTGTTTGTAACCATAAACTTGCGTCCTTCTAGTCCCCTCAAAAAAGTGCTGCAATGCATCTTTCAATTGTAATTTTTAAAATCTGTGGAGGGTGGATTAAAAAGTCCTCTGATTTTCAATATTCCCTCAACTCTTTACTGAGGTATGAAGAGGCTTGTCGTGTTTCTGCTGTTTCTTGGTTGCCTGCCAACAATGAGATAAAGGCTAGGGGAAATGAGGACATATTCAGGATAATCAACCCAGCTGAAGTCACCCTTGACCATCAATCATTGTCCAGCTGACTGGCCACCTGACTGCTAGTGAGCAAACAAGCTCACAAGAGATGGGCAGACTTGGCCAATTAGCAAAACTGTCTCAAAGAACCACAGACCCATGAGCCATAATAATGCTTATTGTTCTATGCTGCTGAGTTTCCAGGTTGTCTACTACCTTGCAATAGTCAATTCATACATCTATTTTAAAATTTAGTAGTATTTTCATACATAACCATAATAACTTACTGAAACAATTGATATTAAAATTTTTAAGTTAGTGCATATGTAAATTAATCTCAGGATATGACTAAGTAATATTGTTTGGCCTTTAGAGAATAAAAAAATAAAGAAATGTACACATACTGAGGATGTTTTTTCAAACTTTAACTCTATTGTGGTTTTTACCAACTTTGAATGTTTTCATTATGAATATAGAATAGTGGACAGAGAGTGTTTTTTTTCTCCTGGATTGGACCATATATTAAATATTTAGATCTTATTGTCTCTATCACAACTACTTGGTTCTGATACAGTAGCACAAACATCATAGGTGTGCATTGAACAAAGGGATACAGAAGTTGTCTAGTAGAAAGCAATTTGACAAAACCATCACAGGCTTCTTTTATCAGACCTCACATAGAAATTAATCTCTTTTTTAACGTGTACAGTTAATAAATATATGTGCATTCAATGTTTTGAGATAACATGAAGTCTTGGCATATAAATTTACTTCCAAGGAATAACTGGCCAAAGAACAGAATTTAAATGTCCTTACAATACATGTTTCCTAATTCTTTCCTGAAAATCACAGTATTTTTGTTTCTTTAACATTTAACCTTATCTTAAATCCAGCTTACTATCACAATTGTAAAAGACATTTCTTGCCTAGCAGACAGAAGGGATGTGATTTTGCCAATACTTGTCAGCACTCCTGTGTGAACTAATTTAGTCACGAGTGAACCAGATCTTTGATAAACATTATTTGTTCATCCATTATCACTCAAAAGTTATTTCCATAGATAGTAGCATTTCAACACTAAATGTTGACCTGAATGATAATATTTCATTGTATTTAAAATATTTGAAAATAATGTGCTGTGACTCAGGATTAGATCATGTAAATATTTATATAACCTGTCAACTTTTATGCTTCATCAATTGAAAATATTCTCATAGTTAAGAAAACGGTAAGGCAACAAAATGTCATTTCCTTTCTCTCAGTGATCTGCAGTATATGAGTATAACTTGTAACCCAGAAAAACATTCTAAAAGCCTTTAATGATGACGCAAGTCACCAATAAGAAGAGCTTTCTGAAGGTCTGAATAGCAGCTCATCACAAAAGGTATAAATTTCAAAATATGCCATAGTAATAGTAAAAACAAGTTGAATAATACTCATATTAGCAGTTGCGTTTTCAATTGTCATGTAATCATTTGAATCATTGATAATGCCTTCTTTTATTGAGAAGTCAGGGGCTCTTTAAATTGGACTCCCTTGGATATAAACCTTATTATTGCATGTAAAAATTTCACTCATTCTTAAATCATCATTTTTTTTCTCTGATAAAATCTTGAAAGTCCCATTAAGATCACCCACCAAGTCCATCCAAACTGCTTTGCTCAATAAACCCTCCTCAAGGACTTATGTCTTATGTCTCCCACGGAGTCTGATATGCATCAATACAGCTTTTCTCTTCTATGTCTGTTTCTGTTTGGGGAATATTACTGACAAGTTTCGTGATTCATATTTGATTTCCAACAAGATTAGTGGCCAGTAGGTACTCACCACCAGTTAGTTGCAAATGCTGACAAGTTGGAACTGGCTTTGTTTAGCATTACTTATCTGGAGGACTCTGGAAAATATTCATGTACCTAGATACGGTGGGTCAGAAAACGAGTTGGTGAGATTCTAGGCTATTTCAACTGCGCAAATGAAAATCTTCCCTGTTCCAATGCTTATGCCAATGTTATAAATTTCTTTGGGCTGTAAAGAATATTCTTAAATTGTCTTCTATTTTGGTTGGTAATTGTATTACTTTTTTTTTTCTGTAAGGGGTTTTTTCATGAATTGTATTTGAGTTTCTTTTACCTAGGGCTGAAGTTGTAGAAATAAGACCTTCAGTTTTCTATGTGTATGTATCAATCACTACCTTTCTCATGAATACAAAGAGATGCTAGTTATTCATCTAGGAAGGTCTATTTGTAAATATAGCCTTTTGGTGCTGTGAAAAGTTCTTCTGGGCACTTTTGAGATTGCCACTGGTACTCATTATGGAAATGCTCCTGAGATACTGCAGTTAATGGAGGGAAAATACATGCAAAGGTATAGACTTCCTCTCCGTGCCTAAGAGGGCTGAGGTCTCCAACCAAAACAGGCTTTTCTGACTTGCATGATGATTGCACAAAATGCCACAAATTTGTGTTTTAAATCCTCAAATTGGAAAACTGGTGGAATCGGGTAATTTATTGTTTCTAGCCTTGTGCTATCCTAGTTTCCAAATAGGAAGGGTTCTGAATGCATGACTTTCCTCTCTCCTTCTCCTCCTCCTTCTTTTCCCCCTCCTTCTCCTTCTCCCCCTCTTCCTCCTCCTCCTCCTCTTCCTCCTCCTCCTCCTCCTCCTTCTCTGGAAGAACTAAGGAAATCCAAAATAAACACACAAATGAGCAAGTATAAATAGGAGGGTTTCAGCAATTTGGGAGGTGGTGGTATTCATCTCTAGAGTTAAAACCCTAGCTCAAATTGTCCCTTGGTATGACAGGGCCCACATGAGAGAGCACATAAGGGGAAGAAAGAGACACCACAACTGCTGATTCTTGTGTTTCCTTGCCTCAAACTTGTGAGATTCTTCCCTGTTGTAAACATAAAATACTTTCTGGTAAAATAGATTGACCTTCTTCTTTCAACAGAGGTTCATAAATTAGATTATAAAATCTCTGAAATTCAAAGGAGCTCTTGTTCTGATTGGCTTAATAAAGTCTGATAAGCATTTACTGAATTTTGGTAAAGAATTCCATAATTCTCAGAGAAAGAAAAAACTGAACATCTTGTGGTCTAAAGGTGACAAATACTCTTTTAATAAAAATTTCCTGCTCACACTATGATAATTAAATGGTGATATTACTTGCTCAATCAGAAAGTAAAAGATAACAAATATGATTCTAAAAAATTGTACTAATAGAATTCCTAAAATATTTTGATGCAAGGAAAACAAACTAGAAAACAAAAGTGAGAATTTGTGTCAAAAATTTAAATATTTGGAAAATATTACCTTCATAATATTGGTTTTAAAACAAATACACATCTTATTCTTAATTTTGTCACAATCTGTAATAAGATGCAATCAGAGCCTATGGATTTTTGTAATATTTAGGTTTATTTTCCTTAAATTCTTAAATTTCTGATACTATTTTTGAGGGGTAATACAGTTATCATCTTTTCCACAAAAGATGATAAAGTTATGTTGACATGATAGTCATTTGGGATTTAATGCTGATATTTTTGAAATTACTGGCTTTTGTGACCATCATCTAAAGCTTAAAACCATGTGGAATCATTTCTTCCGCCTGTTCTGCCTGTGAGTGGTGACACTTGCTGTTTTAGCATAAGTCACCCCAACTGCCATGGTTCATCCAATGACTGGTGGGCCCCGACTGCCTGCTCCTTTGTTCCTTGTATGGGATTACACTGAGGAATGTGCTGTACTTACACTGATTCCCAGAAATTTATATGTAGAATTGAGTTTTGCTGACACAGGTGGTGCCTGATTTGATGAAGTGGTTAATTAATTACCTCCCCTCTCTGTCATTCCTCAGCTCCTCTTCCCTTCACTTCCCAAATAGTCTCCCTGAGCATTCGCCTTTGGTAGAGCTGACTTACAGAGCAAACCTGGAACTGTCATCTCTCTGAAAAATGTGTTTACCATAGTTGTGTTACTCCATTTAAACATAAATTGCATTTCTCTGAGGGATCCAATCGAAATATAATTTCTAACATTTTATATGGACTTTGTTGGATTGTTTTAAATTGATTAATAAGCAAACTTTGATTATTTGGACAATTTTTGAATGAGATCAAAATCTATAAAGAGAGAAAAACAAAATAATTTGTCCCTAATTGAAGTTTGGCTTACTTTCTCATCTATATAAAAACAATAAATTACAAGAGCAAATATAATGAGCTATATGTTAACAAATGCTGAAAATTAGTATATATTGAAATGGATATTTTATAACATGTTTAATTTATATATTTTAAGAAATAGCAAGTACTGTGCATTATCATTATCAATCAGTTCTCTTGTAAGTCTTTTACTTTCTTATTGTAAATAATAGGAGAAAATCTCAATGAGAAGAAAGTTGTTACTGACTAGAAAATGTTTCCCCACATGCTTTCCTAGAAAACAAACATTTATATTTCATCAGAGCAATCCATTTCCTAAGAATCATTTAACTTACTATTTTTCTTAATTATTTTGTAACTTGTAGATGGGTATACAATATCTTTATTTCATTGATTTATTTTATGTAGCACCGAGGATTGAAACTAGGGTTTCACATATGCAAGACAAGCACTTTGCCACTGAGCCACAATCCCAGCACCTTATTGTTTTTTTTTTATATATATATAAATTTTGGCATGATATTGAATTGTCTTTAATAAAAATTCTGGGATTTTGTAAAAGATAATATTTTGAATAATTATTGCTTTTCATTGAAAAATTTTGTTGGGTAGATTAATTATGTAAATAGGATTGTAAACATTTCTTGCCATTAGGCTGCTAGAGCACATCTATATTTGTTGATGCCAAGTCTCCTCTGGTGACTTTTTGCTATTGCCTTTCTAAAATCAGGCACTGAATTTACTAAGCCTTCTGCATGGCACCATAGATTCTCTCCAGTACTGTGGAGCTGTAAAGCATGACACTCATGAGAAGGGGGGACACACAGGTAAGTAGGTATGGAGAATATTCACGTCAGTGCAAAGGACTGAACTGCATCCTCCTCAATTTTAATTTTGAAGCCGTATCTACTCAAATGAGACCTTTGGGAGGTAATTAGGATTAGGTGAGGTCATGAAAACTCCCTCCACCCCCAAGACCATATTAGTGACCACAGAGGGTCTGAAAGTCCTACAGAAGACTCTTCCTACAAATGGAAATAGCTAGCACCTGACCTTGGACTGCCAATCCTTCAAAACAGTGGGAAATAAATGTCTGTGGTTTAAGGTCACCTAGTCCAAGGTATTTTGCTCAACATATTTTGGTACTTCAGTGGGGCATTGTTTCGACAGACACCTAATCATGTGGAAGTGGGCTTGGAACTAGGTAATTGGGAGACATAGGAAGAGTTTGAGGTGGAAGATACAGATATTAAATGTTGTTTGAGAGGTCTCAATATGGAACGAGGCACGGGTTATAGGACACTGAGAAAAGGTAATTTTGTAAGTGGCAAAGAGCTTGGCTGAACCGTATTTTGTGGATATAGACTTGGTGAATGATATTTGCTGAGAGGATGGCAGAGCAAAGTGTTGAAGGAGTGCTTTGGTTTCTTCTGACTGCTTCCAGTAAATTAAGAAAGGAAAGAGATGAATTGATAGAGAAATTGTCAACAAAAAGGAATCAGAACTTGAAGATTTGGTTGATTCTCAGTGCAAAAAAATTCTCAGCAAAGAATGAGGAAACTTATCCTGAGAGACTATCAGGGGTGTGGCTGAACATCCCTTTGATTATGCACTTCAACCAAAGACAGAAAAGAGCTGCGATTACCCAGCTAAGTCACTGCCTGTCTGAACTAGAGGGTACGTAAAAATGAAACTGAATTAAGGGAGGCTGACAGGCTTTTGAAGGAAACAGAACACTTGGACCAGTGCTTTGGTTTTAATGGGCCAGCCGGCCTCTGACCCAAGCCTTGAGTGGAGCCATTCAGGGCTCTGGGGGCAGAAATCACACCCAGCACAGCAGTGGAGGTGGGATTATTTGCCCAGTGGGTAAAGGAATTAGAATAACAAATGAAGAGAATTGTTGTTCAGCCTTAGGACACAGTAGAAGTTGCCTGACTGAGTTTAGACTTGCTGTCAGTCCTTCCCCTTCCCTCTGTTTCCCTGTTGGAATGGGGATTTCTGCCTCTCACAGTCATCCCATTGGGTTTGTAAAGTGTATAACCTGAGGGTGGATCACTCCAAGAGGCTTCCTGTTACCTATTTAGTGATACTTTGAAAATTTAGAATTTAGAGATGATATTGGAATAAATTAAACCTTCTGGGGCTTTGGTAATGGCATTGATATATCTTTTCATACAGGAAGGATGGGAATGGGGAGGGAATATGGAAAGAATTTAACAAAATCACATTATATATGTATATAAATAAACCACAGAGATTTTACCTTTATGTATGTATAGAAAATGCTGATCAAAAGGGGACATCAGTAGAGGAGAAAAAGGAGAATAGGAGGAGGTAAGGGGGAAGGAAAAGGGGGGCTATAGGGATGGAAATTAAATTCCATGCATGTCTGATTTTGTCAAAATGAACTCAACGATTATGTATAACTATAGTGCTCTGATAATTAAAAAAAAAGTCAGAAGACCACGACTTTGAAGGGGCCCAGGGTAGAACACTAGACCCTGAGTTGTGTCCTCTCAGAATTCAAATGCGTAGTCACTAATGTGCAATGTGGTGATATTTGAAAATGGGCTTTAGGGAGGAAGTTAGGGTTAGATGAGTTCAGGAAGCTGAAACTTTCATGATGTGATTAGCAGTTTTATTAGAAGAGGAACGGAGACAGCCTTCTCTTCTATCTCATGAGGACACAGTGAGAAGGCAGCCATTTACAAGACGGGAGAGAGTCCCTACAAGGAAACCAATGAACTAGACTTTGATCTTGGCTTTCCTAGTCCCCAGGAAAGTGAAGAATAAATATCTGTTGTTTAAACCACATGGTCTGTGATATTCTTTTACAACAGCCCATATAGACTAATGCAATTGTCTACACTTTTAATTAGCTTAATAAGAAAATGAGAATTTTCTAAAAAATCTGTACCTTAATTATGATGCACATATATTTTGGAGATATGATATTGTTCAGGTTCTGGGGGTATATTCTATTCATCATAATTTCCCTGTAAACTCCAGCAAGGTACATGCCAGCAAATTTGATTTTTAAGAAAATTTTGTTTCTAGAAATAAAATATACTTGTCAGTCTTCAAATCTTAATACATGCTTCATAAAATAGAAAAGAAAGTTCTGGGAAATTTGTGAACCTCATTGGTCATCATGCCTTTTTATCCTCCCTGTAACTATTGACTGATTCTACATAATATTAGTGTTTTATATCTTACTAAAAGATTGTATTTTCCTCCTTTCTGAGCCTGAATAAGGTATTCAGCATCAATCTCTTATTGCTTAATACTCCTACAGATTACGAAGTGGAGTATCAATAAATAATGCTAGTGTTTCATTTTCGGTAGAAAGGGTTGTACAAGGTGCTCTTGATGGTTGAAGCAGGAAATAGCATCATGTTCTCCACACCAGATGACATGACTTCAGTAAGTAGACATTGCTAACATGGAGACCAAGTCAGCTCACCCAGGAGTCTTGATGAGCAGATGATTTCATGAACAGCACTGCTGTCTCCAGAGGAGAAGAACAAGAATTGGTGACGCAGGTCTGAAAGGATCTGAAAGAGTGTAACAGCCATTATTATCTTGAAATGTTATGGGCATTGTTTTAATGTACTATTTTTTGCTGGGTCTATGAGAAAAATGTCTCTTTCTAGTCATTCACCAATTTAAAAGCACCTATTGGGGAAAATGAAAGAACCCAATTTTGTATAGTATCTTCTTCCAATTAATCTCTCAAGATTAATGAAAAATACCCATGAAAAAATTATGCTTAGATTGTCAATTAGTAAATTAAGAACACATAACCTAAAGATTATTCTTTAGAAAATATGACATATATTAATAAATCTTTGTCTCAAAAATGGTCAATATTGATCCAAGTGATTACTTATGTTATTAAAAATAAATTTTAGGTTCAAAATATTTATATGGACAAGTTTAGAAACAAAACAAAACAAAAACTAAGAAACCAAAAATAACAGCAACAACAACAACAAAAAGACTCTCAACCATACATCTGTAAAAGATGTCTAATTTAAAAGAAAATACTCTTTTATTAGAATTAGCAGCATAATAATGACTTCAAATTCTTCACATTAAGCAGGTTTGTCATTTCTCAGAGGCTTTATTGAATTCAGCCTTACAGGTAATATGTCACTTCTTGGTAGGTACATTGATGAATTTGGAGATGCTGGTTTCCAGAACAAACCAACACCACAATCAGTAGAAGACAGGAATAATTAAAAATCAGAGCTGAAATCAATGAAACTGAGATTTAAAAAAAATAGAAAAGTTCAATGAAACAGGGAGTTGATTTTTTTGAAAGTGTAAACAAAATTTATAAACTCTTAGACAAACTGAAAAAAAAAGGAAAAGAAACCCGCAAATTATCAAAATTTAGGGTAAAAAAGGAAATATCACCACAGACACTAGTGAAATCCAAAGGATCACCAGAAGCTACTTTGAAAATATTTAATCCAAAAAGCTAGAAAATCTTGAAGATATGGACAAATATCTAGAGACATAGGACTTACTCTAAATGAACCAGGAAGATATAGAAAATTTTAACAGATCAATTTCAAATAATAAAGTTGAAGGATCTATCAAAAGCCTTACAATGAAGAAAAGCTCAGGACAAGATGGAGCCTTAGATGAATTCTACCAGATTTGGAATGACTGACAGGAAAAGGACAATGAGGTTATGAATTGCATGAGCATTACTTCGAATAAATAAAGTGAGCAAATAATTTTATATGCTTTAAGAAGCCTCCAGACTTACTTTATAGTTCCACTTTTGCTAACCATACCACAAGGATGTCATTACATATTCACGGACATCATTGGTTGCCCTTGAAATAGACAAACTGACTATTGCCGCAGTCTTGGCTGGGCACAAGATCACGAGCCACTCACGGCTTTGTAGATTCAAACAGCAATTCTTTATTCCCGAACTCACACCGGCCTCTACACACGTTCTGGGGAAATCCCAGTTCTGCTGCCACCCAATTCACCTACTCCACGAGGCTTTTTTTCAAATCCCATTTGAATCTCATGAGAACTCAAGGGGAACAAACAACAGGAACACCCTAATCCCAGCAGCAATAATCTTCAGCCTCCAATTTCCCTAAAACCCCTATTGTGTTAAACCGGGAACGCATTAAAACCAAATTATCTTAAACCCGGATACTTCCTAAAACCTGGATCCACCCTGGTCATTGAGCAGGGTCACCTTTCTCAAACACACATGCAAGGTCACAGCAAATTTCCAAGGCAAGTCCATTTAACATGGGGTACCCTGGCAAGGAAATTTTGATGCATCATTCCTACTTGGCAATGGCCCTCAGCAGACTATCAAATTAATGGTCCTAAGTCAGAAAAAGTTGCTATTCAACCAAATCCATGCCTCAGTGGTTGAACACTATAAGGTACTGAAAAAAGAAATCTACTTTGTGTTTAGTCTCAGCATATTTTGAAAGGAACTACAGGAATTTCCTCAAAGCCCTGAATTCAGAGATTAGCCTTCCAAGCCAGAAACACCATTTTCATTAAAAATGACTCAAGTATGTCCAAATGGCATTACTGTTGGTGATAAAACAATTTGAAATATAAACAATAGTTTATTTATTCTGGGGGATAGTTTTTATGAGAGCTGACTCATTTGCATAGTATCCTATTAGTAGAAAGTTGTACTTAGTGCTCAAGAGTTTTCTACAAATATGTTTAAAACATTCAAGATGCTATCACATGGAAAATGGTAGAAATTGGTAAATATCTGAGACAGGACAAATTATTTACTAATCTAGGAAAAATTTCAAATGTGTGACTATCCTATGTCTATCCTATAAATTATCACTTATAACTTTGCTTCACACCTATTACTGGGTTGTTTAGCTTGGTAGAGGAATAGTGATTATATTCCAATAATTTGTTGAGGGACAGAGAAAGAGACTCCTATTTATCAATTAGGAAATTCAAAGTAAACACTACTTTTCCTCTTCAGGAAGGCCAGTTGGTAAAAAATGCTATTAAAAAAAAAAAGGAAAAAATGGAGTCAAATCAAAAGGACATAGCTCTAGTGGGAAGAGGGTGTGGAGTAAATATTACACTCTTTTAAAAGGATGATTTCATTAACCTTCTTTGAGAAACACGTGTTTTGGAAAATAATATTTAGATAAGGTGAGGAATTTTGGCATGGATACCACATTGCAACAATAAGTCAGGTAAAAGAAATAGCTAGAACAAATGTCCAACTTAGGAAAATGATAGGAGTTTGCAATGCGTAGCAAGGTCACCAGTTTGGAAAGAAAAGCATGAGCAAGAGGAGGTTAACAGGAGCAGAGGACAGAGACATTCCCAGAAACCTATCAGGCTTTTAATCTGAGAGAAATGAAGGGTTATAATTGATTGATACCTTAAAGGGTTCATTGCAGCTCATATGTCAAGAAAACACCATAAGGAGAAAAAGGAGGAGCTTTTAAGACTGCATTAAAAATGAGTTCATGCTGACAAGCATCATGAACCATGAACCATGAGGGCAGCATTGGAGGCAGGAAAAGATTCTGTTTGTGTGGGGGTGGGTGGGTGGATATATATGTATATAAAAATAATACACTTCAAATTTCACAAGGGCCATTGATATTTATTAATATTAATATTCCATAATAACCTAAATAAAGGAAATTTTAGAATTCTAAACCTCCCCAAAAGAGGGTATTTTAAATAAAAAGCTAGAAAAATAATTTGTGCATATAGATAGGAAGTAGTTACAAAATTCACCCTCAACAATTCCAGCTCAAGATAAATTCATGGAGGAACTCAGATTAGATCAGATAACCCTAATGCAAGATAAATTATCACCATCTATACACAAAGAAAGAAAATGTCCAGACTTGATTTATGGAATAAGAATAAGTTAGATCCTTAAACTAAACAAAGACTTAAACAGAAAAATTCTGCCCTTAATGATGAATATTAATGCAAAAATCTTGAGGTAAAAAACACTAACAAATAAAATGTGATGGCTGATTTAAAAAAGGAGACACCAATGAATCTCAGCTAGTTTTCCTATGTGTGTATATGAATATAGTATAGTGAGTCTCACTATCATGTACATCCACAAGACACTAATTAAAATAAACAATAAGTTATAGCAGAAACATCAATAGAGCACAGAGAGGAAAACAGGGAGGAGGGAAGGGGAGGGAAGAGAGTGTCCTGGGGACTGAATTAAAAGAAATTATACTCCATGCTTTTATAATTTTGTAAAAATTAATACTAGGCAGTTTCCCATCCAAGTGCTGACCAGGCCCAACCCTGCTTAGCTTCCAAGATCAGACAAGATCAGGTGCATCAGGCTGGTATGGCCATAACCCAATCAATAAATGGGCTAAGGAGCTGAACAGACACTTCTCAGAAGAAGATATTCAATTGATCAATAAATATATGAAAAAATACTCAACATCTCTAGCAATTAGACAAATACAAATCAAAACTAGTCTAAGATTTCATCTCACTCCAGTCAGAATAGCAATTACCAAGAATACAAGCAACAATAAGTGTTGGCAAGGACATGGGGGAAAAGGAACACTCATACATTGCTAGTGGGACTGCAAATTGATGCAACCACTCTGGAAAGTAGTAGGGAGATTCCTCAGAAGACTGGAAACGGAACCACCATTTCACTGAGTTATCCCACTCCAAGGTTTATATCCTAAGGACTTAAAATCAGAATACTAGTGATGCAACCACATCAATATTTATAGCGGTTCAATTCACAATAGCTAAACTATGGAACCAAAATAGATGCCCTTCAACAGATGAATGGATAAAGAAAATGTGGTCAATATATACAATGGAATGCTACTCGGTCTTAAAGAATAATGAAATCATGGCATTTGCACGTAAATGGATACAGTTGGAGAATGTCATGCTAAGCAAAATAAGCCAATCCCCCCAAACCAAAGGCTGAATGTTTTCTCTTATATGTGAATGCTGATCCATAATGGGGGGCAGTGGCTAGGGAAAAATGGAGGAATTTTGGATTGGGCAGAGGGGAGTGAGGGGAGGGGAGCAGGCATAGGGGTAGGAGTGCTGGTGGTTTGAGATGGACATTATTACCCTATTGACATGTATGATTGCATGAATGGTGTGACTCTGCATTGTGTACAGTCAGAGAAATGAGAAGTTGTGCTCCTATTGCATACAATGAGTTTAACTGCATTCTGCTCTCATGTATAACTAATTAGAACACATAAAAAATAAAATTAAACCTAATGTTATATGTAACTAAAAATAACCAAGAAAAAAAAGTAAATTTCAGGAATTAAAAAGCCAAGAGGAGTTACCATGACTAAATTGGAAATTAGTGTAGATTATGCTAGGATTGTTTCAATCATAGGAAATCTGAAATTATAATTCACTGCATTGTTAAATCTAAGAAGAAAGTTAGAAATGCATCCCCATTATTGCAAAACAGGCATAACCCAAAATCCAACAGGCTTTTGTGATTAAAAGATAAAATGAAAAGTCACAGACTTCTTTAATATAAAGTACATGTACGAACCACTTTGGAAAATAGTATGGACATTCTTCAAAAACCTAGGAATGAAAACACCATATGGCCTAACTGTCCCACTCTTTGGTATTTATTCAAAAAAACTAAAATCAACATATTATAGCAATATAGTTAGTACAATCTTTATAGCAGCATAATTCAAAGTAGCCAAATTATGGAGTTAACTCAGATGCCCACCAATAGATGAATGAATCAGGCAATTGTGGTATATATGCACATTGGAGTTTTAGTCAGCCATAAAGAGTGATGGCATTTACCAGTAAATGGATGGAAAAGGAGAACATCACACTAACTGAAATAAATAAGCCAAACTCAGCAAATCAAGGTTCAAATGTTTTCTCTTCTAGAGCAAAATGTAGGAAAGACAGTGTGTGTGTGGGGGTGGGGGGCGGGGGCGGAGTGATAGGGTATGGGTGTGTGTGTGGGTGTGTGGGGGGGTTGAGATATCATAAATATCATAAATATATAAGGAAAATCAGTAGAGTAGAAGGCAGAGAATTGGAGAGAGGAAGATGGGAAAGGGGAAGAAATATCAAGTGATTTTTACAAACTCATGTTATTTGCATATAGAAATGTACTGCAGGGAATTTCACCTTTATGTGTATTTAGAATGTACTAGTCAGTCAGGCATGGAGGTGCACACCTCTCAGGAGATTGAAACAGGAGTATTGTGCATTTAAAGCCAGCCTCAGCAACTTAACAAGAGCCTTAACAACTTAGCAAGACCCTCTCTCTAAATAGGGCTCCAGATGTGGCTCAGTGGTTAAATACGGGTTCAATCCCCAGTACCAGACCAAAAAAAAAAAAAAAAAAAAAAAAAAGAAAGAAAAAAAAGAAAGTACTAAAGTACTAATGAAAAATAAATAAACAAGTGAGAGGCAGATCAGCAGAGTAGAAGAGAGAAAATAGGGGAAGGGAGGAGAGGAAGGAAAGTGGTGGGGAGCTGGGACTGGAGTCAAATTCCATGCATGTGTACTTTTGTCAAAATGAACCCTACTGTTATGTATACCTATGATACTCTGATAAATAAGTGTGTGTTCAGAGGACAATGCTTAACAATAAATTTACATTAAGAAAATCATATAAAACTAATATAGCTGACAGTTAGGTGATGACTGTAAAGAAATGGGACTGGTTATGTCATCAGGGAAAGATCATAAAAAGCTGTGTATGATAAGTTGAGAATATTCCATTTTATCTTGATGGTATTAGGAAGACATAAAGTATAGTCACCAGGTATTTGAAGATCAATTTTAGATTTTGTAAAGATCACTGTTTTCATATGTGTACCAGAAATGGAAAAAAGTGAGAGAAGAAGATAGACTGGGGGTTGGTGCAGTAATGCTGACCTGAAGATTAGTTTTCAGGGAGCAATGGGGTGTGGGTAGAATTCCTGGGCATACAGTAGGATCTGAATAAATACAATCCTTACATCACAGGGTTAAAAAATAACTTGAATAACAATTGTTGGTATCGTTTAAGACATATTAAAATCCTTCTGATCTTGCAATTAATGGGGTCAATATTATTACGCACAACATATTTTATAATTATAGAGATTAAAAGACTGTTAAGCAATGGAGCATTTACTTAATAAATTCCATGGGATGTAGTTTGTGGGTTTTTCTTTTTTTTAATATTGTCTCATTTTTATGAATATTTAAAATGCTTTATTTAAGTTTTTATTTATATGAATGCTGAAAAAACATTCCAAGAGGCTCTTTTAATTAAAAAGTAAACAAACATAACTTATTGCACTCAGATATACAAAAAAAAAAAAAAGAATTTATAATGTCTGAGCAAACTACATATATTGTGTAAGAGGATTTTTTTCCCTGGCATCTGCATAGTGTTATTTTCTACATCCTGTATCTAATGACATGAAGGAAAGAATTCACATATGCAGCAGCATATATTTACATTTTAAATTGTTCTTATAAGAGTTAACATGTTGTCATTATGCACTAGAAAAATTCTTCTATTTTCTTTTGATTGTGAACAATGTACATAATTTAAACTTTAATTTTTTAATTTTCCCAGTGATTTCTGCCATCATCAAAATCTTCAAAGAATGCTGTTGAAGACGAACATGAGGAAGTATCCCATGAATCTTTAAACATTAGATACAGTAGAATTTTAAGTGGGAAACTAATGAATTTATGGAAGTGGGGCAGATATACCATGCACTGAAAGATGTGAAGAATTTGGATAAGGGAATATTAGTTGAATTCCAGTCTTTTAGTAAAGATCCAGCCTAAGGTATTTCAAAATGAAGGAAGATTTATTTTAAATTCAAATTCTAGTCCGGATACCATTTTATAGTTTATATTACTGATATTGATTTTTTTAGTATCCTGGTAACCCCAGCTCCCCAAAATGCACTGGTGAGATTTTTATTCATTTGTTTAGAATACTTGGGACTTAATACTATTAAATTGTATTTTGTGCATATAGCGTTTCTTGTTATCACTTAAAGAAGTAACCTGATCTCTGCTGAACTAATCACTCCATCATCTGGCTCAAGTGTAGGGCTCTGTCTGCAGCTTCTAGCCGATCAAGTCAGGGCTGAGGACAGAATCAAAAGACCACCAGAGTCTCCTATCCTGCCTACTGGTCCTCCCAATTTTCTTGCTCCTTCAGGCATGTTTTCAGCACATGGCTGGTACTTCTTTCTGAAATTTTAAAACTTGAGTTTTACTGTGAAATAGTCTATATGAAATGATGCAAAAAAAAGACTTAGTTTTTAATTCATAGATAGCAGAAGTTCATATCTGGCACTAGGTTACCATTCAAAACCGCACTGTGAAACTCATATCATTCCTTTTTAAAGAATGGTTTATGTGGTAGGCACTGTTTTAATAAAGAAATATTTGGTGATTGGCAATTTGGAAGATAGGCTTAAGCAGTATTTGGCCAATTGTAATATAAAATTGTATGTGATTGGAAACTTTCAAGGTGCTTGAAAATTTGTTGTCTCTTTAAGTCAATATTTAAAATACACTTTTATCATTGAGTCTTATTGAGCTTTGAAAATTTCCTACATAACTAGCATTATTATGCATCATTTTTCAACATAAAAAAAAATTGAGGCCAGAGTAATCGTGTAAATTACCCAAGATAACATACTCCTGTAGATTTAAACCTACATTCCATATCCAGATTGTGGCTTTCAGGTAACCATTGGCCTCATGAATATTTTCTCAAATCAATAATAACTACATTGTTTTATATGATGTATTCTAAAATTTCCAAAGGAAAGATTTAGAAAATAGAATATTTCTTAATAGAAATAATGGGAAAATGTAATTCTGCTCATTTGCAAGACCATTGCTCTAAACTCTGGATCATGGTTTACTTTAATAGTGTCAAAGGTTCATTGTCAGGTTTATTTTACTTTATCTTATGGAGTTGAAGATTGTTCTACCAAAGAACAACATCCTTTTACTTCAGCAAAAGTTGAGATCTCATTGAAGTTAAAGAAAATATTAATATTTCCAATACCCTCTAGAAATTGTCTAGATATAAAAACTAGGATGGTTGACTGATTTTAAATAGGAAGCTGGGAATTCATTTAGATGCTCTCAATGAAACATCTCAGTGATTCACTTAGACAATGGAAAATCCTTTTCTAAGCCATATAACTGCAAGTTTTAATCAATTGATAGTTACTAGTTGAGTTTCAACTCTAATAAAAAGTATTTCTATACTAGTTAACAAATAAAGTGCTGTTCTGTATATTCTATCTTGTTAAATCAGACCAATGTTTGAAATCAGTAATATGAATTCATTATGTAGATAAACATTCTGCAAATTACACAAAGTTGTATACCTCTGATATTTTCATTCCAAATCAATTTATTTTTTCCCACTTTTCTAAACTGTTATATAGCTCAGCACTAGCCTTCACACTGTAATGAAAGTCAGAACTTGAAGATTTTCTAAAAATCCAGGATGTGCATTAGATCTACCAAACATGAAATGATAAAGTAAATAGGAGAGATTTGCCTGGTGATTGCACTGGTCAAGGAAGGATTGATATAAGATATAAAGCTTTATCCCTACACTGTCTCCAAGAAACATTTGGAGATTCATCTAGCTCAGATTAACATCACTTTCTATTGTGCACCTGCACTGTAGTATTTGAACTCTAACGTTGTACAAGCACAGCTTGCCCTCTTTCCAAGTTATGAATGATGTGATTGGTTCTCTCTTCACATTGTCAGGATTCCAGAAGGTCTGACCCATTATCTCTTCCTCCTTATATCTCCTATAATTTATCACAGAGAGGTACTCAATAGTTGTTCATGGAATTAAAAAAATATATGGGTTGGATATGAAGGAACAGCCCAGTTTCAACCAGGATTAATATATTTGAGCATCTGTATATGCCAAGCACTGGAGAAAAGTGTTTCTGAAACCTAATAAGAAAAATCAGTGAAGACTAATATTACAACATTAGCATATTTAAAAATGAGCAAAGTGGAGATAGTGTATCAATATTTGCTGTGAGTGATAAGTGGCAGAGGTAGGAAGTAGTCTCTAGAGTATCTGTTGCTTTCTCTCCAAGTACTGCCATCCATCTGAGATATCACTTGACAGAAGCCTTAGCTGCACTTCAGGTAGGAACATTGCTTTTGTGATTCTGGTTAGAATAAGCATCTTCTATAAAATGTTTTCATACAATTTGGAGTTTGATGCAGGTTTCCATTTCAAATTTTTAACATTTTTTTAGATCTTGATGAACCTTTATTTTATTCATTTATTTATATGCGGTGCTGGGAATTGAACCCAGTGAGTGGAACAGACATGCTAAGCAAGTGCTCTACCACTGAGCCACAACCCCAGCCCTTCATTTCAAATTTTAAAAATTTCTTTTAGAATTTCACATCAAGCTCAACAGCAAACCATTTGCCTTTGAGAAAGAAAATTCCCTCCATGCATTTATCACTGGGCATTTCTGGCTCCTACATAGCTAGGTCAGGGAATGAGGTGTCCTAAGTGCCCTGGGCATAGTCTGAGAAAATGACTCCCATTAACCAATTAAACAATAAGCAACAGAAAGTGAAGTTCTTGCTTTCCTCATAGTGAAAGATGGAACTAGTACCCCAAATGCAGTGGAAAACTAGGAGAAGTCAATGAATCCAAAGGGAACATGATCAAAGCAGGGATTTAAAATGGTTTTTCCACTCAGAAGCAGTGACTCAGTATGTGCTACAAGCCTGGCAAGTTGTTTAGACATGAAGCTACAAAGCTGAGAGACTGATTGTTCTGAGCCATTTACAATCTAAAGTGTGTCAGTTAGGTGAAAAGATACTTGCAGTATGATTGTAACAAAGAGGACACAAAGAAGAATAAAGGAACTACAGATTTAAAGACATCAGCTTTGATTGGTTAAAATGTTCACCCCAGCTAAATAAAAGGTATCACTCATCAGTGCCCATGCAACTATCATACCTTTATTCTTATATCAATGAATGACCTACATCTCTTGTAACTTTGAGATGTTTTCTGGCATATGCCAGGTGATCCATAAGCATACTCACCAATCTTGCTTGCTACTTTTAGGATGTAAAAACAGTATTTCTTAACAGTATTTCTTCTGGGGTTTGAATGATTGGTTGAGGAAAGAAATTTTTTTTATAACTAAATAGAGAAAATATTAGCTTGACTCAGATTTATCAGTGTGTGTGTGGGTGTGTATACATACTACATATATGCAGAGAGATATCTATCTATTTATGTATAGATCTACCAATACATAATATGTATATTCAGTGTATAGCACATATACTATACATGTGTATGTATATATATATATATATATATATATATATATATGTGTGTGTGTGTGTGTGTGTGTGTGTGTGTGTGTATGTATATAGTACACATGTATGCACACAAATATTATGCAATTTCCCAGATAAACTTTTGCTAGCATAGTGGTAAAAATGGATAATAAATTGCTTAAATAATAAGAGGAATTTATTATTTATTTAATTTTGTTTTAGATGGCAATCCAAAAATCAATGATAGGGAAAAATGAAGAAATTTCCATGTTTCTCTCTAGTTACAAAATAAAAATACAGATGAACTATAATATTTTATTCTATAAGAGCCAATAGAAAAATAAGTAATAAATATAGCAGAATCTCTGGGCTTAAGATTTTTGAGACTAACCATATTTTTCCTTTTTTTAAAAAAAAATCAAGTCATTTAATATATCTTCTTACATATTGTGAGCATTCAAGAGAAAGTTTGTGAAGACAATAAAGAAAAAAGAATGATGGGATAAGAAAATAAAAGAAATAAAGGAAACAGTTTGAAAGTTTTTGGGAGAGGCTTCATGGCAAAGTTGATTCCCCACTGATCGAATCATAGAGCTTGACTCAAGTAGACATTTAGATTTTTCAAATAAAAATTATTGATTTAGGAATATCATGGACCCCTTATTTGAATTTTTCTGAAACAATAACAGTATTTCTTCTGGGGTTTGAATGGCACAATCAGGTAAGTTTAAAACTGCACCTCTTGTAGGATGATTTCCAACATTAGAACATCTGAAAAGCCCACCCCCTGAAATGCTGAGTACCAGTGGCGTCTTCCACCCCTACACTGGCAACCAAAAATAAACATTGCTCCCTTGTTCAAATACTCACCTGGATGAATTGACTTGAAAAATAAAAAAGAAAGAAAGAAAAGATTGAATCTAAATAAAAAGACTTGTTATCTATCTAAATTTAGTTTTTTTTAAAAAAAACATTTTATTTACTCTGCTTCTCATAACTTCAGGTAATAAAACTCAGCTACCTGAGGGAAAAGTAATGAAAATCCATTTATCAGAATAACTAACTACTGGAGTCACCTAAACAACTGAATGATGATTAAAAAGTTTTTGACCTTATTATTTTTTTGCTCTCATCAGATGACTTGTTACCTACAAACTTGTGTCTGAGTGTCTCTTATCATATTTCAAATCTCCAGGGGAGACTCTCACTGGCCCATTTTGTATCAAGAGTTTCTCACTTTGAAACCTCACAGCTGGCAACCAGGTGGTTAGCTCAGAATGGACCACCTGGGACACACTGCAGGGTGTTATTGCCTCAAAACTAATTAGTTCATTTGCAACTGGATATATTTTATTAGTCCTTCACATTATTTTAAATTGTTTGAACAAAGTATCAGTAACTGATCTTGTGTCATTTGTAGGTAGACTGCTGGGAATGGAGAACATCATGCTAAGTGAAATAAGTCAGACTTACAAAGTCAAGAGCTGTAGGCTTTCTCTTATATGTGGAAGTAGTGGGGGGAAATGTAATAGAAATGGTTATTGCAATAATAGAAGGGAGAGCAATAGAGTAGAGGAAGCAGGTTGGAGGAGAAAGGAGGAGAGGGAAAGGGGAGGTGCTGGGGAATGAATCTAACCAATTGTCATATGCAGGTACAGATACATCTTCTTGTCACTGTCTTCCTCCTAGATAGAAAAAAAAATCATTAGCCTAATGATTTTTTCTAAGTGTAGAAGGAAAAGGAAAATGTTGGTTTTCAGGAAATATCCACATGCTATTTATAATGCCTTTTAAAAAGCAAGCGAGTTTCCAGAATGTGCTGACTACTCTCTGAGGAAGCTTCTTTTCTGCTCATTAGCTGCTTCACACGTGTCATGGGCAAAGCCTGGTGTACCTATTAATTCATTAGAGCCCTGACTGAATGCTCATCTTCACTTTTCTGTGCTGTAAGACACATAGTTGTTTCTTATAAACACGTCTTCACTTGTCAACTTCACTTTTTGCTTTTATTTTTAGCAAAAATAGTGCTTTACCCCCCTTTTGATAATAGTTTTAACTAGCTATTTGCTTTAATCAGCAAAGTAGAATATTTTCTGCTGTTTTGTCCCATTTTTTGTTTTTCAGGTTTTAAACAGTTGATTAAGGCATTTCTTTTGAGAAAAGGAACAACTTGTCTTCTGGTAAGTTTATTTCCAAGTGAAACAGAAATTCTTAAAAATCTAACCTGCAATTCAAATGATTTAATATGATATCTCTATTATATTTATAACATCAAGATTGAACAAAGATTTTCTTAAAGATTGAATAACTGTGCTGATTTTCATTATGAAGAATTATTGCAACTAGGAATAGGGAAGGGGAAATAAAATGAACATCTAAATTTGATGTACTCCTAAAAATCTGACTCAGTTTACCATAAGAAAGCTTTGTTGGAGTGAATGCTTAGTGCTTATACTCTGCTGTATAAGCCAATGTGTAAAATATAGATGAAATAATTACCTAATCATAGTCATATAGGTAATTTTTGGAACTGAACTAATGGGCAGTCTGATTAGAATCTTTGTTTTCTTGGATATCATTTATTGATGCAGAATTTTTTTATTGGTTGTTCAAAACATTACAACGCTCATGACATATCAATTGATGCAGAATTGATTGTATCCATAAAAGTATTTTGTTTACTCCTAATCAATGCTGAGAATAAGTTTCATATTAAATCTTGAATCCTTACCATATTCTTAGCTAGTTTAATGAGCAGGAAAATATACTCAACATGCTAAGGTCTTGAAAAAGTGCCAATTTAGTTTCTATTTGGTGAGAATTATATTTTCATGAAATCTTTCAATGAGTCTATATCAACCTTTATCTACTGAAGTTACACGAGTTTACATGGATACTTTTTGATAATTAGCATGGGAATGTTTTTTCCCTTGGTATTAAGGTCTATGGCTGCTTAATAAGACATCACACATTTATGAGTCTAATCTGGGTAAGGCATAGCTTGATCTACTGTTTTAAGCTTCTCATAAGGTTGTTATAAAGGCATTACCTACAGTTGGGGGTACCAGCTGAGTACTCAATAGGAGAAGGATCCACTTACAAGTTCACATGGCTATTGGCAGAATTATTTCCTTTTGGACTGCTGAAATGAGGGTACCAGTTCATACCTGGCTGTTGGCCTGAGGTATTATATGCAGTTCAGCAAGATGGAGAGTAAATTAACAAGAGGAAGGCAAAATCCTAACTAAATAATCATGGATGTGACAAGCTCATACCTTTGTCATATTTTAATGATTAGTAGTCATTCAGAGATCTCAGGGATAGTCATGGGAGGAGACAATGCAAAGTATGAATAATAAAAAGTGGGGAACCATTCAGAACTATTTAGAGTCTACCTGCCACACTGTTAGGCGTACTAAATAATTGAGTCCTTTGCAGGTATTGTACCACTCAAGATAAAAGATTAAAACATAAGAACTAAAAAAAAGTATGTTTTTCATATGTTTTTAAAATCTACACTAAATAAATATAATAATGCACTGAATCAAATTTGCTACTATCTACGAATTTATAATTTCTTTGGGTAATGCTTCGTTTGAACTCTAGGAGAGACAGAGAACTGTGATACCGGTAATTGTATCTGAAAGGCATAAGAAATAAAATTTACCTATAAACTTCTATGTGACTAAGACCATATTTTTTTGAGAAAAAAAGATTTATAAAGGGCTTTCCAAATTATGCACAGAATGTCAGCTATTGGAATTAATAATTCTAATCAAAGAAGGCTTTCCTTTTGATCAATGAAGGGTATCCAACTTTGAAATTTCATGACTATGTGAAGTTCACTTGGGAATCTTACAACAATTTAAGGTAAATTAGAATGCCATGCGCGTTCAGTGACATATTCAGAAACGTGAACTTTAAAAGAAGTGTTAAGATTTGAATCTGAAATGTTCCCCAAAGTCTCATGTGCTGGGAGGTGGGGCTTTGGGTAAGTGATTATATATCAGGAAGGCTCCAACCTCACCTTGGATTAACCCATTGATGGTTGAATAGAGCACTGGGAAGTAGAACCTAGTGGGAGGGAGTAGGTCACTGGGGGATGTCCTGGAGGGGCTGTCTTCTCCCTGACCCCTTCTGCCACCCTCCTTCTCTCCTTCCTCGCTGCCATGAACAGAGCAGCTTTTCTTCTCCAAGTGCCTTTGCCCTGATGTGCTATCTCATGCCTCAGTCCCAGAGCATGTAGCCAGCTAACCATGGACTGAGACCTCTGAAACCATAAACCCAAATAAACTTTGTGTCCTCTGAGTTGTTCTTGTCAGATATTTTGGACACAGGAAAGAAAAAGAAAATCAAAACAAAACCTAAGTTAACACAAGAAGTGCTTTTGACTACCAAGGTGAAAACTGCTCTTCAGGGATCAAACTGAATGATCTCAGTTAAGGTTCAAATCACTGGGAGTTACATGAGGAGGATTAAAAGCTCTTTCATGCCATAGATAATGTTCTGTGGTTAGTTTGTTATTTGGTATTAATATGGTGAATATAGGCTCAAATCAAAAGCAATAACAGATCCTGATAAGATGAATTAATCCATTCAGAAAACACTGTAATCTTGTTTTTGATGTTATTAGATTGGGTACTGCATAAATCACAAATATTCATATTTATGAATTTTTTGCTTTAAATAATGAACTCTGCCAGTCAAGTGGTATTTGCTTTTGAAGGCACTTCCGAGAGAAATATTCCCTCATATGAACTGGAATTTTAATACCAGAATCTGTATATTTACTTGATGCCAATATTGGGAATAACTTGAATCTACATATTATAGTCACAATGTCATACTCTAGATTTTCATTTGTTAAGATTTTAGGGTCCATTCTAAAGGTACGTAAGTAATTTAGAGGCAAGTTTTCCTAGCATTGGGTCTGGACATTTTGTCCCTATATCCATTGTATCCAGTTGCCATTCTGTCTCCCCAAAGGGAGGAATACTAATGTGGTTCAGTATTTAGTGCCAGTAATTCGAATGTCAAACTCACCTTAGAACATTCTACATTCAAGTATTTAGAAGTTTTTAAAGTACTTTTCTATCAATTTTGGGTTTCCTTCTTAGTCAAAGCTACCATCTATCTGTTCATAACTCCTTTATATATACTTTACAGAAATATATGATTAAACAATACACACTCACAATTTATGTAAAATACAGATGATAAGTTTATAAAGGATAAGATAATCATAAACAGATATGCCAGTATTTATTTTTTTTTACCTTATAGCAATATTTTGCACACACAGCTTTAGGAATCTGTATATCAAGACTACACTAAAAATTGTTGGTATAAATTGATAGCAAAACAGATATATTAAGACAAAAGCATGATTGATAATTTTATTTCAAGATGATAGAGGACAAAGGGAAATCAAACTATTATAAATCTATCATTGCTCAGTTTTTTTAAAATAATACTTGGGAGACACCACAGAAAAATTGCAGTATTTTATATATAACTGAACAAAATTTTAACCCCCTGTCTAAAATGATTGACTAGAATTTGTTATCTTGTACATTTTCAATAAGTCATTATACTCTTTACTATTCAGTAAAATAGAAGTAGGTCAAATCTGATTTTAAGAAAGCTAAATATTTACTTCAAAAGTTTCGTTTCATAATATTTAAAGTCTGAAAAACAGAAATCTTATATAACAAATCACAAACAAAACACAATTTTTTATTTAAATTGTTAATGAATTTTAAGTTTATGAACACAAACTTTGTTATTATTTAAAATAACTATTCAAATGTTGAACTAAGTTTTAGGTTGGCTTGTTTGATATTCAGAAGAAAGGCCACAAAATAGAATAGACATTCGAAATCATATTGAGCAGTGAAATGTAGTCACTTGGCACATTGCATCACCTGGATCACCCTTCTCCATGGTCATTAACTAAGTTATGGCTCCTGCCAGCTGTCTTTGAAGGCTGTGCTTGCTTTCTCCACACGAATCCATTTGCATTAATCTAAACAACATCCTTCTTAAGTTCCAACTGAAGCTACGTGTTTTGCTTTAGGTCTTATTCTTATTGTTTAAAACCCAGTATTATTGTCAAAGGTTTTGTCTTTGAAATATATGGCTTTTTACTCTGCAGTATGTGTTCATAAGTAAATTGAGTAAACTGCTAGGACCATGAGGGATACAACATCACTTTTGTCTGATTGATTCAGGTCCTATAAGATGTCATAATACAAACTGCTTAATGTATAACAATTATTATTGCATCCCTTCTATGTAGGATGTTAATTCTGGCTTTTGACCTCCCAGAAGCAGAGACTACAAGAGATATAATGTTATTGGTTGGTGTAAACCTGGCTGCCATGGACTTGACCTGTCTTACCCTCTGACCCATGAAAGACCTATTCCAATTAGAAAAGCTCTGCTGGTAAGATGATATTTTTCATAATAAAATGGAAACTGAATAAGTTAAGATTATTGATTACTTATTTTGGGGTTAAATTAGTTTGGCAAATCATTTTTGGAGAATTCTGAGAACGGCAATGGAAGAGGTGAGGAATTGCATTGGTGTCAGGGGTACAGTTCTAGATTGTCACATAGGCTTGAGAATGAGTCTGAAAAGTGATTGAGCAGGTAACATATATGTGTAAACTGAACTTATAAACTTGTAAATACTCTATAGTCTTTCACTTCAAAATTATGGCACTTAGTAACATAGTGTCAACTGGTTATATTTCCCCCACTCTGTGATATCTTTAGTCTAGCTTTCTCAAGAGTGTTCAGTCCTTTAGATTGACTCGATCCTGAAAAAACTTAGAAATTGATAAACGGGTATAAATTAATCTATAAAGGCCATAGTCTTAAAACTATTTAAGTTTCCTAGTCTATACAGAGGTAGTTGTCAAAAAGAGTCAGATGGAGAGAAAAAGATGGCGGCGAAGGGAGTGCATCACCCCAGTGCGCGGCGTCACTGTGCGGGAGAAAGACGAGGTGAAACAGCTGAAGGCTATCTTGTTGGGAATTTCCAGTGAAATTGAGGTGCTCCAGAATCTAGTGGACGGATTTCCATCGCACGAGGTTCGGCTGCGGGGGCTAGGTCGCGGGCGATTTCTCCGCACAGAGGGTCGCATTGCCTGATCTGCGGACCGCCCCGCAGCTGGAGCCTGTGGCGCACGCTGGGAAGTGGCGAGGTGCCGGAGCGGGAGTGCAGCGATGTGGAATCTGGGGGCTCCTGCCAGTGCTGCAATGGCCGTGCATAGTGCTGAGTTCCGGCTTTGAGACAGAGGAGAGAAGCGGTCCAGTTCGATTCTCGACACCGGTCGGACCATGGAGGAGGACAGCAGCCGCCATCTTGGAGAGTTGATGTAATCATCCCTGTTTTCTACTGATCTCAGCTCATTCAGCTACAGAACAGGTGATTTCAGGCTGGTATTTGCCTGCATCTCGCAGACAGATCGCTCAGGCTCGGGGCTGGAGAACCTGTGGAGAATACTCTTTGGGGCTCGCTCCTGGCAAGGTGTGCGCCGGGCTCTGAGCGGCCGGATTCTGGTTCCCCCGGCTGCTTTGGCCCAGGGCTGGGGAACCTGCGGAGACTGCGTGTTGAGGCCAGCTCCAAGTGGAGCGTGCGTTGAGCTCGGGGTGGCTGGGCTCTGACTCCCGGAACAGTTTTGGCCCGGAGCTGGGGAGCCTGCGGGGACTGCGTCTTTGAGCCTGCTCCCAGCGGAGCGAGCACCGAGCTCGGAGAGCTTGGAGGGCCGGGCTCTGGCTCCCGGGGCAGCTTTGGCCTGGGGCTGGGGAACCCGCGGGGGTCGCTCCTTGGAGCCTGCTCCTAGCGGAGCGTGGCCAGGATCGGAGAGGCCGGGTTCTGGCTCCCGAAGCTGCTTTGGCCCAGGGCTGGGGAACCTGCGGTGACTGCTTCTTGGTACAGGTCCTGCTGGGTGCTGTGGGGGCCAGGGGGGCAGAGTGGAGCTGCCGCCTGCGCCCAGAGCAGGCCAAGTGACCCACCGGCATGGTATCACTACACCCCAACTGCAGCTGGGGCTGAAGAGAGTAGCCGCCCACGCCTAGAACAGGACAAGCGACCCGACGGCGCGGTAGCCAAGTCACCCCATTTGGAGTAGGGGCTGTGCAGACCCACCGTCTGAGCCTGCAAGGTAGGCAGACCTGCGACCCACTGGCAGGACAGGCCCGGTAGCCTGCCAGCGTGGTGGACAAGTAGCACCGAGGCAGTCACGTCACACTGGTTGGAGTGGGGGTGGAGCAGAGCCGCCGCCCATGTCCGGAAAAGGCCCAGCGACCCGTTGGAGAGGCAGTCAGGTACCCACACTGGGAGTGGGGGCTGAGCAGAACAACCACCCGAGCCCGCAAGGTAGGCAGACCTGCGACCCACTGGCGGAACAGGCCTAGAGGCCTGCCAGCGTGGTAGACACGTCACACCAATTGGAGTAGGGGCCGAGCAGAGCCGCCGCCCACATCCGGATCAGGACCAAAGAACCGAGGGCGTGGTAGTTACATCACCACAATTGGAGTGGGGGCAGAGCAGAGCCGCCACCCGCGCCCGCAGGGTGGGCAGACCTGCGACCGACCAGCGTGGTAGACAGATCACCCTAATTAGAGGAGGAGCACAGCCATTACACGCCCTGCAAGGGAGATTTCCCAACTATACAAGAGCAATATAAATAAATAGGGGGAAAATTTCAAAAACACAACAGTTTCACCAAGCAGAAAGAAACGCGAGCAGTATGAAAAGACAAGGAAAGAAAGGACCACAAGGAATGCAGGTCAACTCAACTTTAGAAGAGGTAATAGCTGCAGCAGATGGAATGTCAGATAAAGAGTTCAGGATATACATGCTTCAGATAATCTGGAGTCTCAAGGAAGACATGAGACAGCAAAATCAGACAATGAAAGATCACTTTGACAAGGAACTACATAAACAAATCCAGGAAGTAAAAGATCAATTACACAGGGAGATAGAGGTAATAAAAAACAAACAAATAGAAATCCTAGAAATGCAGGAAGCAATAAACCAACTTAAAAACTCAATTGAGAATACTACCAGCAGAGTAGATCACTTAGAAGATAGAACATCAGACAATGAAGACAAAGTATTTCAACTTGAAAAGAACATAGACAGCTCAGCAAGTCTGCTAAGAAACCATGAGCAGAACATCCAAGAAATACGGGATAACATTAAAAGACCAAACTTAAGAGTCATTGGGGTACAGGAAGGCACAGAGCTCCAAACCAAAGGAATAAACAATCTATTCAATGAAATAATACAAGAAAACTTCCCAGACTTGAAGAATGAAACAGAATCCCAAATCCTAGAAGCCTACAGGACGCCAAATGTGCAAAATCATAAGAGATCCACACCTAGACACATTATAATGAAGATGTCCAACATACAGAATAAGGAGAGAATTTTAAAAGCTACAAGAGAAAGGAAGCAGATTACATTTAGGGGTAAACCAATCAGGATAACAGCTGATCTTTCAACACAGACTCTGAAAGCTAGAAGATCCTGGAATAACATATTTCAAACACTGAAAGAAAATGGGTTCCAGCCAAGAATCGTGTATCCGGCGAAATTAAGCTTCAGGATGGAAGATGAAATTAAAACCTTCCACGATAAACAAAAGTTAAAAGAATTCGCAGCTAGAAAACCATCTCTTCAAAAAATCCTTGGCAAAACATTACAGGAAGAGGAAATGGAAAATAACAATGAAAACCAACAGTTGGAGGTAGGACAGTAAAGGGGGGAAAGTAATCAAAGAGGAAAACAAATCAGGTTTAGTAACATTAATAAACAAATATGGCTGGAAGAACAAACCATATCTCAATAATGACCCTAAATGTTAATGGCTTAAACTCACCAATTAAGAGACACAGGCTAGTACAATGGATCAAAAAACAAGACCCAACAATATGCTGCCTACAGGAGACGCATTTGATAGGAAAAGATATACATAGACTGAAGGTGAAAGGTTGGGAAAAATCATGTCACTCATATGGACTTCGGAAACAAGCAGGAGTGTCCATACTCATATCTAATAAAATAGATTTCAAGCCAAAGTTAATCAAAAGGGATAAAGAGGGACACTACATACTGCTCAAGGGAACCATACACCAACAAGACATAACAATCATAAATATATGCCCCAAACTATGGTGCAGCTATGTTCATCAAGCAAACTCTTCTCAAGTTCAAGAGTTTAATAGACCACCATACAATAATCATGGGAGACTTCAACACACCTCTCTCACCACTGGACAGATCTTCCAAACAAAAGTTAAATAAGGAAACTATAGAACTCAATAACACAATTAACAACCTAGACTTAATTGACATATATAGAATATACCACCCAACATCAAGTAGTTACACTTTTTTCTCAGCAGCACATGGATCCTTCTCAAAAATAGATCATATATTATGTCACAGGGCAACTCTTAGACAATATAAAGGAGTAAAGATAATACCATGCATCTTATCTGATCATAATGGAATGAAACTGAAAATCAAGGATAAAAGAAGGAAGGAAAAATCATGCATCACTTGGAGAATGAACAATACGTTACTGAATGATCAATGGGTTTTAGAAGACATCAAGGAGGAAACTAAAAACTTCTTAGAGTTAAATGAAAACACAGACACAACACATTGGAATGTATGGGACACATTGAAAGCAGTTCTAAGAGGAAAATTCATTGCATGCAGTTCATTCCTTAAAAAAAGAAAAAACCAACAAATAAATGATCTCACACTTCATCTCAAAATCCTAGAAAAAGAAGAGCAAAACAACAGCAAAAGAAGTACAAGGCAAGAAATAATTAAAATCAGAGCTGAAATTAATGAAATCGAAACAAAAGAAACAATTGAAAAAATTGACAAAACTAAAAGTTGGTTCTTTGAAAAAATAAATAAAATTGACAGACCCTTAGCCATGCTAACGAAGAGAAGAAGAGAGAGAACTCAAATTACTAGCATACGGGATGAAAAAGGCAATATCACTACAGACACTTCAGAAATACAGAAGATAATCAGAAATTATTTTGAATCCTTATACTCCAATAAAATAGAAGATAGTGAAGGCATAGATAAATTTCTTAAGTCATATGATCTGCCCAGATTGAGTCAGGAGGATATAGACAACCTAAACAGACCAATAACAATAGAGGAAATAGAAGAAACCATCAAAAGACTACCAAATAAGAAAAGCCCAGGACCGGATGGGTATACAGCAGAGTTTTACAAAACCTTTAAAGAGGAACTAACACCAATACTTTTCAAGCTATTCCAGGAAATAGAAAAAGAGGGAGAACTTCCAAATACATTCTACAAGGCCAATATCACCCTGATGCCTAAACCAGACAGAGACACTTCAAAGAAAGAAAACTACAGACCAATATCTCTAATGAACCTAGATGCAAAAATCCTCAATAAAATTCTGGTGAATTGGATTCAAAAACATATCAAAAAAATTATACACCATGATCAAGTAGGATTCATCCCTGGGATGCAAGGCTGGTTCAATATACGGAAATCAATAAATGTTATTCACCACATCAATAGACTTAAAAATAAGAACCATATGATCATCTCGATAGATGCAGAAAAAACATTAGACAAAGTACAGCATCCCTTTATGTTCAAAACTCTAGAAAAAATTAGGGATAACAGGATCATACCTCAACATTGTAAAAGCAATCTATGATAAGCCACAGGCCAGCATCATTCTGAATGGAGAAAAATTGAAGGCATTCCCTCTAAGATCTGGTACAAGACAGGGATGCCCTCTCTCACCACTTCTGTTCAACATAGTCCTCGAAACACTGGCCAGAGCAATTAGACAGACGAAAGAAATTAAAGGCATAAAAATAGGAAAAGAAGAACTTAAATTATCACTATTTGCAGATGACATGATTCTATACCTAGCAGACCCAAAAGGGTCTACAAAGAAACTATTAGAGCTAATAAATGAATTCAGCAAAGTGGCAGGATATAAAATCAACACACATGAATCAAATGCATTCCTGTACATCAGCGACAAAGCCTCTGAAATGGAAATGAGGACAACCACTCCATTCACAATATCCCCCCCAAAAATAAAATACTTGGGAATCAACCTAACAAAAGAGGTGAAAGACTTATACAATGAAAACTACAGAACCCTAAAGAGAGATATAGAAGAAGACCTCAGAAGATGGAAAAATATACCCTGTTCATGGATAGGCAGAACTAACATCATCAAAATGGCGTTATTACCAAAAGTTCTCTATAAGTTCAATGCAATGCCAATCAAAATCCCAACAGCATTTCTTGTAGAAATAGATAAAACAATCATGAAATTCCTATGGAATAATAAAAGACCCAGAATAGCAAAAACAATGCTAAACAGGAAGTGTGAATCAGGCGGTATAGCGATACCAGACTTCAAACTATACTACAGAGCAATAGTAACAAAAACAGCATGGTACTGGTACCAAAACAGGCGGGTGGACCAATGGTACAGAATAGAGGACACAGTAACCAATCCACAAAACTACAACTATCTTATATTTGATAAAGGGGCTAAAAGCATGCAATGGAGGAAGGATAGCATCTTCAACAAATGGTGCTGGGAAAACTGGAAATCCATTTGCATCAAAATGAAACTGAATCCCTTTCTCTCGCCATGCACAAAAGTTAACTCAAAATGGATCAAGGAGCTTGATATTAAATCAGAGACACGGCATCTGATAGAAGAAAAAGTTGGCTATGATCTACATACTGTGGGGTCGGGCTCCAAATTCCTCAATAGGACACCCATAGCGCAAGAGTTAACAACTAGAATCAACAAATGAGACTTACTCAAACTAAAAGGTTTTTTCTCAGCAAAAGAAACAATAAGAGAGGTAATCAGGGTGCCTACATCCTGGGAACAAATTTTTACTCCTCACACTTCAGATAGAGCCCTAATATCCAGAGTATACAAAGAACTCAAAAAATTAGACAATAAGATAACAAGTAACCCAATCAACAAATGGGCCAAGGACCTGAACAGACACTTCTCAGAGGAGGACATACAATCAATCAACAAGTACATGAAAAAATGCTCACCATCGCTAGCAGTCAGAGAAATGCAAATCAAAACCACCCTAAGATACCATCTCACTCCAGTAAGATTGGCAGCCATTATGAAGTCCAACAACAACAAGTGCTGGAGAGGATGCGGGGAAAAGGGTACACTTGTTCATTGTTGGTGGGACTGCAAATTGGTGCAGCCAATTTGGAAAGCAGTATGGAGATTTCTTGGAAATCTGGGAATGGAACCACCATTTGACCCAGCTATTCCCCTTCTCGGTCTATTCCCTAAAGACCTAATAAGAGCTTGCTACAGGGACGCTGCTACATCGATGTTCATAGCAGCACAATTCATGATAGCAAGATTGTGGAACCAACCTAGATGCCCTTCAATAGATGAATAGATAAAAAAATGTGGCATTTATACACAATGGAGTATTACTCTGCATTAAAAAAGGACAAAATCATAGAATTTGGAGGGAAATGGATGGCATTAGAGCAGATTATGCTAAGTGAAGCTAGCCAATCCTTAGAAAACAAATGCCAAATGACTTCTTTGATATAAGGGGAGTAACCAAGGACAGGGTAGGGACGAAGAGCTTGAGAAGAAGATTAACATTAAACAGGGATGAGAGGTGGGAGGGAAAGCGAATGAGAAGGGAAATTGCATGGAAATGGAAGGTGATCCTCAGGGTTATACAAAATTACATATAAGAGGAAAGGAGGGGTAAGAGAAGAATAATACAAGTGGAAGAAATGATTTACAGTAGAGGGGGTAGAGAGAGAAAAGGGGAGGGGAGGGGAGGGGAGGGGAAGGGGGATAATAGAGAATAGGACAGACAGCAGAATACATCAGACACTAGTATGGCAATATGTAAATCAATGGAAGTGTAACTGATGTGATACAGCAATCTGTATACAGGGTAAAAATGGGAGTTTATAACCCACTTGAATCAAACTGTGAAATATGATATATTAAGAACTATGTAATGTTTTGAACAACCAACAATTAAAAATAAATAAATAAATAAACAAACAAACAAACAAACAAACAAAAAAAAACAAAAAGAGTCAGATGTACAGCATAGATGATAGTCTGCAAAACTGGTTTTCTTATCTAGTGAATTTTAAGCATCAGTTTAGCTGGGATTTCTTTGTAATTTTGGAGAAAAAAAAAGAATTCGATTCAGTATAATAAAGTCTAGGCTTTAAATAGAAACCCAAATTACCAGGTGACACTTAATTGAATCCGAGATTGAATCTGAGGTAGGAGAGTCATGGGTATTTGAGTGATGTTCCATATCAGTGGTGGCTAATTTATTCTTCAGCTGTGGCTAATAAGACCTCTAATGTATATGGAAAAGGTTAACAAATTTGCATTTTATGGACTATTTGCCTTGTTTCAAAAACACTAATCTAAATATTATGTGAAAATGTTAACATAAGTTTTGACTAATTAGGAAATTCCTAGTATGTTAGCTATATGACAATTTAATTTCTACAAAAAAATCACACATGTTTTGTAATTTTTATGTAATCTGAGACCATTGTTGTTTAGACTTGAACTTGTAGTCCACACAAGAAGTGGAAAACTCCACAGTAATCTTTGTATTTTTAATATCTGCAAATTTATACCGCAGAGAAAGATCTTTTGACTTCTGGACATACCTAGCAATGAAAGTCCTACTTATGCAGTATGTATGCTTTTAATCTAATAAATATACTTAATCTTCAAAAGTAGATATTTGACTGAAATTTGAAACATACAAAGTAATACTTCAACAGTGTCATGCTTAGGATGTTGTATGAATGATCTTCCTGTCCTCAAGCGTACAATAATTCAGGGTCATGTGCTGCATTGAATAATTATTATCAAAATAAACCTTTCTCTTTACAATTCATTATATGTCTCCTGTTTGCATTCTACAAGCTAGCTCACATGTAGGCAAATAGTAAGATACATGCATTTTCTATTTCAAGATTGGTTTATGGTTTTAAATCATCAGATATACTCAGTTGGCTGAGACTCAGTAAAATATTCATATAGACTAAAAAATGCAGTTAAAGAAAAACAGATTAAAGCACTACCACTTATCCTATCACTATACCAGTTAAACTTTGAAACCTTAATCAAAGCACATTAAATGCTGAATTTAGAGTGTGTGGAAGAACAAAAGGGATCTCTGAAAACTGATTGAAATGAAGAGTCTAGCACCAGAGACCTGTAATCACAGCGGCTCATGCTGCAAGATGCTGATCATTGCCATAGCAACAGACGGTGTTTTGTTACATCATGGAAATCAGGAGTGTGTAAGTGATGAGTGCAACATCCCACAGCGTGGACAAGTGCAGAGCCATTAGGGGATGGGGTAGTAGGAGATGCAGTCAGAGGCAAGACGAGCACTTTGAAAAGGATAGTAGCAGAAGCACAGGAATATAGATGAGCAGTTCATGTGAGTGCGAGTCTATTTTTGAAAGTGAGGCTGTCATTTGTAACCATTCTTAATCACTGTTATCACTGTTTTTTTCCTTTCTTTTTTTTCACAATAAAGCACAACAGTGAGCAGCTTCAAAACGAAAGTTCAAAATTTTACCTCTTTTATTTCCTTGAGAACCTATGTTTTATACTACCATAGATTCAAAGAAACGTAGAAAAGATTATTAACTCATATATTACAAAACCACACTTATTAAATATAAGACCACATCTACACTGTGAGGATAAAAAGGTGACATGTTAAATATATGTTTCAAGTACACGTACATGTATTATGAGTCATATTAGACTCAAGTGTGTTCATTTGTATAAGAAACTCACATTCCTTCAAAAATCTCAGTATATTCAGAATTTCACTTCCCATAGCAGTTAAGATACAAGTGGACCCATGTTGGCTCAGACAGTGGTGATGACATTTCGACATCAGACAGTGGCCTGAAGGGAAAGGAGATGGAACCAGCGCAGGCAACTGCAGAATATTCATTCTGGGGACATCATTCAGTGAGTTCTTTGTTGTTGTTTTCTCTGAGGGACAGAAAAAAACAAGCACCGGTGGAGCTCAGTTGCTGGGCGAGAAAGCACCACAGGCTTTCAGACCTCAGGAGACAGGAGGAGTCACTGTAATCCAGTCACATTAAAAATAGAGGAAAACCTGTGACAACATCTCAGATTGCAACTTTATGTTCTTTGAAAAGGCCAAGGGAGGAAATTCAGCGTTTCATCTGGTGACATTTGTTGGCTGATCCTTCAAACATACATGAAGGGGGCCCAGAAAATCAACCAAGACATCATATCTGAACTGAGATCAAAGCACTGTCCAAGAAACAATTTCCATTTTGTGGTCTACCAAGGTGATGCCTGCTAAAACAAAAGGGAGTTTACTTACAGGATATAATAATAGATTTCAGAGTTCCCACATCTTAGCATTCATAATATCTAAGGCACTGTCAAAGATAATTTTGGTGAAAATATAAAATCAGGAACCTCATGAAGATAAAAATGAACATATGAAAAATATTTTATTCTATTTATTTATTGGACCAGGCAGATATTATAACTGGTTCAAGTGATATATCAAAAATACTGAGATGCATGTTCAAATGGGGGCAAACATGTTTTACCCTATGACAGGGAAGGAAGTCAATTGAACTTTTTACCAAACACTATGAAAGTTCCAGTTCTATAAGTCTTCTCAAACTGAAAGAGTTAAATATATATATATATATATATATATATATATATATATATATATATATATATTTTTTTTTTTTTTAATTTTTTTAGTAGTTGTAAATGGACAGAATGCCTTTATTTTATTTGTTAATTTTTATGTGATGCTGAGGATCGAACCCAGTGCCTCACGCATACGAGGCAAGGGTTTTCCCGCTGAGGTACAGCCCCAGCAGGAGTTCAAAGTATTTTTAAGATGAGGACAAGCTGAACTCAGATAACCTGAAGAATATCCTCTAAGAAATGTATATTTTCCATTGAATACATTTTTTCCCTAAATTTGATTCCACATGTACCAATCCAACAAAGATTAGGAAAATGGGGAACAATTCTCAGTTGAAAAGAAAATTAAATACAATCAACTCCAAGATGGTCCAGAGGTTAAAATTATAAAATAAGGACTTTGAAACACATGAAAAATATTTTCAGAGATATAAAGGAAAATTAGCTTTCACATTTTTTAAATAGGAAGTCTCATTAGAAAAATAGAAACATGATATATATATTTTGTTTTCTGCCTTCCCATGATTTCACCTATCAGACTTTTACATACATAACCAAAGGAAAAGAAATTAGGATCTCATAGATACCTGAATGTGCATGTTTACTGCTGCACTATTTACAATAAGTGAAATATGGAATCAGCCCAGGTGCTGCTGAATGGATGAAAGGAACATGAAGAAGATGTGGTATATACACAAGACATTATTCAGCTATAAAAATAAATATAATGGACAGCAAACTGGGTGGAACTGGAGTTCATTGTGTTGAGTGGAATAGATCAGACACAGAAAAACACATACCACATGTTCTCTTTTACATGTGGAAACTAAAAATCTGAATGTAGGATAGTAATTAGCAGAGAGTGGGAGGAGTAGAGAGAGTGGGAGGTTAGGCAAGGGGTAACAGAAGTAATAGATCCTAGCCAGGCATGGTGGTGCATGCCTGTAATCCCAGCAACTCAAAGGCTGAGGAAGGAGGATCACATCCTACTGAGGGTGCTCCCTCCAGTCTCATGCCCTTTCATAATGCTAATTCTATTCTTGAGGGTGGGGAGCTCATGTCTCCTTCACTCCCTAGGACCACCTGGTTTAATACTATTGCAGTGGGATTAGGTTTCCACAAGAATTTTGATGGAGGAGGCACCATCATTTAAACTAGAGCAATTAGAGATCCAAAGGGATATTTGATAATGATGAAATTATCAATATATCAGGAGGAACTTAAAATTACAACTGCATATGCATCATTAAGCCAGTGCTTCCACGAGGCAAGCACTGGAAAATTTAAGGCAAAAAATATATTAATCATTCTCTCAGTTAGTGAAAGAAAAACAATAATGAAAAATCAGTGAATTTATATAATATCAGAACAACAGTAGCAAACAGCTCAAAAAAGTCAATATTTTTAGAAGACTACACAAGCAGCTAGAGAATATATATTTCTTTCTTTTGTATGCACCATGGTATACCATATGCTGGGACATAAAACATATGTCAATGTTTTTTCTAAAAATGCAAAAACATACAGAGTATTTTCTCAGAAATGCATATGAATGAAACAATAAATCAAACAATAAACTATCTAAAGGAACACCAAATATCTAGACATTAAAATACACTTCTGAATAATGTAAAATGCAACTAAAAATATTTTCTATTGGAAGTTATTTTTTAATATTTAGTTAAAATAGTGTTTGGAATTAAATATATGGCTTCACTTATTTATATTTAGAAATAAAAATATCATATGTTAATTTATATATTCAGTTTAGGAAAAAAAACAAGAAAAAGGGAAATTTAATCCCCAAGAAAGCAGAAGAAAGAAAATAATAAAATTAAGTACTGAAATATTAAAAGAGTAAATGAGCAAATAATTGGTAGAAGAAAACAATGAAATATAAAGGTACGAATGATGAATAAAATTGACAATATTGCCTCTATACTAACCATGGCTAAACAGAGAACACACACATTACAATATCAAATTTGTGATTATCCACATGCAAAGTCACATATGGCTTTGATGACTGCAGTCCACAAGGACTCTCTCTTGGGCTAGCTCTGCCCAATGCCTCCAGCTTTCCTCATTCAAAATTTCATATTCCTGCCTCTCTAACTTCTTGGGGTCTCCTTGCAGTTCCAGCCTCACTCTCAGAGGATCACATATTAACCTCCCAAGAGATTCCTACAGGAATTGAGTACATGTCACACATTGCCCTGCCTCCCAGGCAATACTTCAAAATATGGGTGAAATTCTCCATGATCCAGTAATTTCAACATTTTGTGTTCTTGGAAAACCAGCACTACAGTGGACAACAGCAAGTTTTTTCACCAGCTTGAACAGTAGCTGGGTCCAGTGGATCACAACAGCAATGGCCCTTGAGCACCTGAGTAGCTGAGCATGTTAAAATGAAGACTGGAGATACAACTTCCTAGGTGACTGGGTGACAACAGGAAGCCTGGGTATTGGGATCAAATCAACATTTTCAAGCAAATTTTCACTTTTACACCTGGGGTTTGGGATGGGTGTATTACTGAAATGCACATTTTTTTTTTTTTTTTTTGTCAAAATGCGAAGTACTTAGCTTCTCTTTTGTAATTGTAATCTCACCAACTGGAACACTTTCCCTGGACCTAACTGTACACTAATTTTTTTCTGGCCAAAATGCAAATTTTTCAAATATTTCTACTCTGCTTTTTGCCTTGTATTCTTACAGTAAACCTGATTAAAAGCTGCCATCAATACCCATGCCACTGCTTGAGTTGTGCTGCTTTGAACTTTCCTCTGCCTTTAAATTCAGTGTCATAAAATTATAGGACATAGATAAAATGTAGACAAATTATTTTCCAGGATGTACCTCTAGTCCAATTTCCAATAAAATCCTCATTTCCATCTGAAACTTCATGAACACAATCTTCACTATCTCCATTACTATTAACATTCTGGTCGTCCACAATCACATCAGAATCATTTTACGAGTTCTGCTTACAAAATTCTAAGACTTTGCCAACCTGCTTCTAAAAAATTTTCCAAATTCCCCCTAAAAACTAAAGCCAAATGCATCAGAATCACAAGGTAAGACATAGTCACAACAATGAACCTACTTCGTAGTACAATTTCTGTGTTAGATTTTTTTGGTTTTGTTTTAGCCCCACTGTGACCAAAAAATAACTATTCTGAGGAGAAAAGATTCATTCTGGCTCATGATTTCAGTGCATTCAGTCCGTGGTTAGGGGCTCCAAGGCAGAAACATAATGGTAGAATGATATGGCAACCAGAAAGCAATGAGTGGGTAGGTAGGGACTGGAGAGAAGATGAATCCTTCCTGGGTACCTCTCCAGTGATCTGCTTCCTCCAACAAGGTCTTACTTCCCAGTAGGCCATCCAACTTTAAATCCATTTCATGGATTAATTCACTCATATCTCATGATCCAATGAGTGTCTAAAAGCCCAACCTCTGAACTTTGCTGGAATGGGCCATGCTTTTTATACATGAGCTTTCAGGGGACATTCAAGACTAAAACCATAACAAATGTATTTTCAAAATAAAAAACCCAACAAACGTTCCATGCCAGAATCACACAACTTTTTCATCTCAATTTTGAGAAGACAGTAAATCCAATATACTAAATATGTAAATCATGTGAATAGACATTTTATACAATCATGAAAAGATGCTCAATATTGCTATTCATAAAGAACTACTCATAATGGCCCCAACTTAAAATCCCACAATTGTAAGTTTTATCAAAGATAGGCAGCAATAGAAACTCTTCTACATTACAGAGAGGAAAGCAAAGTGGTTTAGACAATTTGGAAAGATGTTTGAAAGTTTCTTACACAGTTTAACATACACTTCCCTTATGATCTATCAATACCACTTTCTGGTATTTATTCAGGAGAAATTTTACCATATATTCACACAAAGACAGGTATGTGAATATTGATAGCAATTTTATTTATAGTAGTCCAAAACGGGAGAGTGCCCAAATGTCTGTTAACTGGTGAATGGATGAACAAATCTAGCTATATTCATATGGTACAAATCAACACAGCAATGAAAATAAAGAGCTACTAAGACATGTAATAACATTGAGAATCTCAAAGGTAATTTAGTTAAATGAAGAAGCTAGACACAAAGACCACACATGGCAATGCCATTTCCATAAAATTTCCAAGAAAGCAGAAGAAAGGAAATAATAAAATTAAGAATTGAAATATTAAAAGAGGAAATGAGCAAATATTTGGTAAAAGAAAACAATGAAATATAAAGGTACAAATGATCAATAAAATGGACAATATTGCATCTATACTAACCATGTTTAAACAAAGAACACAGATTTTTGAAAATCAAAATTTGGATGATAGCAAGAAGATTAGTGGTTACTAAAGATGAAGAGTGTGAGAGTGTTTATTACAAAGTGGCATGAGGGATAACACATCAGATAGAGCACTAATCTCTAGGGTATATAAATAACTTAAAAAGCTAAGCACTAAAAAAACAAATAACCCAATCAACAAATGGGCCAAGGACCTGAAGAGACACTTTTCAGAAGAAGATATATAATCAATCAACAAATATATGAAAAAATGCTCATCATCTCTAGCAATCAGAGAAATGCAAATCAAAACTACTCTAAGATATCATCTCACTCCAGTCAGAATGGCAGCTATTATGAAGACAAACAACAAAAAGTGTTGGCGAGGGTGTGGGGAAAAAGGTACACTCATAGATTGCTGGTGGGACTGCAAATTAGTGCAGCCAATATGGAAAGCAGTGTGGTGATTCCTTGGAAATCTGGGAATGGAACCACCATTTGACCCAACTACCCCACACCTCAGTCTATACCCAAAGGTCTTAAAAACAGCATAATACAGGGACACAGTCACATCAATGTTTATAGCAGCACAATTCACTATAGCTAAACTGTGGAGCCAACCTAGATGTCCTTCAGTGGATGAATGGATAAGAAAAATGTGGCATATATACACAATGTAATTTTACTTAGCAATTAAAGAGACTAAAATCATGGCATTTGCAGGTAAATGGATAGTGTTGGAGAAGTGAAGTTAGCCAATTCGTCCAAAATAAATACCAAATATTTTCTCTGATACAAGGAGGCTGACTCATAGTGGGTTAAGGAGGGGGAGCATGGGAGGAATAGATGAATTCTAGATAGGGAAGAGGGATGGGAGGGAAAGGGAGGTGGCAGAGGATTAGCAAGAATGGTGGAATGTGATGGGCATCATTATCCAAAGTGCATGTATGAAGACACGAATTGGGTGTCAACATACTTTATATTCAAACAGAGATATGAAAAATTGTGTTATATATGTGTAGTACATATTGTAATGCAAAAAAAAAAGAAACCAAAGTACATGTATAAAGACATGTATTGGTGTGAACATACTTTATATACAAAGATATGAAAAATTGTGCTCCATATGTGTATATAAGAATTGTAATGCATTCTGCTGTTATGTATTTAAAAAATAAAATCAATTAAATAAAAAATAAATAAATAAAAGCATTTCTCAGATAAATCATTAGAATTTGAATAAATCAACTTACCTTCCATAACATGGGAAGGCTGTATTCAACCATAAAAAAACAAATAAAATATTTCAAACTTAAAAAAAATAAAAAACCAAAGTGGCATGAGAAAACATTTTTGGGAGATGTTTGAGTATCATAGAGTTTCATAGTAGTAATCAATCTGTAACAGTACATATTTGTCAAAAATCATCAAGAAACACACTTAAAGTGTATTACTTATTGAATGTGAATTATATTTTAAAATGTTGCTTTGTTAGATTGTTGATGTTAAGAAATAAACAAAATATAACATTACACATACACACAAATTGATGTGCCATATTTGCAAAACTTGTTCCATTATTTGAATGTGTAATTATAAATGCAATGACCTAAAATGTATTTCAGAAAGGCTATTTGATGTATAAAAATAGGTTTCACATCAACCCATCATTTGATGATGTTTATCTGAAACCAAATATTTGAATAAATTAGTAAGAAAACTTAAAATGATACCAGATGTTAAGATGAGTAGAATTTTGAGTTTACAAAATTCAGCTGAAAGTGATTGATCAGAATGTTATCTAGACTCATGAATATTAATCATTGAAACTTATTGAATATTTATTTGCTATCCTCTATTTTGCCTAAAATGAATAAAGTAATGAATCAAATATTTAGTAAGCCAATATCTAGTCCAGTTTTTATACAATTATCTCAAAAAGTATCACATTTAGCAAATCTAATAAAAATTATATTTGGTGTATTGTCAGGAAAGTTATTTCTTCTTTATGATCTAGGAAGAGTTACTTTATTGTACAAAACTCAGTGAACCCAAATAAAACCTCAAAAGTTACTTACTGATGTATTGTCTTCTTATTGCTAGTGTAACAAATTTCCACCAAGTTAGGGCCTTTGAGGAGCCCAGATATATTAGGTGACTGTTGGGAGGTACAATCTTTTGCAGGTGCAGCCACTGTGCCAGCAGAGCTGGTTTCTTCTGGAGGCTCCAGGTTCAAATACAGGGACTGCCTTTTCCAGCTTCAAGAGGCTGCCTTGTTTCTTTATCTTCAAAGCCAGTAGCATAGCATATTTAGATCTCTCTCTAATTCTGACCTTTCTGCCTCTCTCTTAAAAGAAGCCCTGGGATAGATCACATTGAGTCCAATGGGATACTCACAATCACAAATCACTAATTTAATCAGATCCGCAATTTTCTTTTGCCATATAAGGTAACAGAGAGAATCAATCTGGGGATAAGACTTGGACTTTTTTTGGCTGTGCAGAAAATCTCCTACAACTGACCATCCTGGAGTGTGCTACCAGCTGGGGTTTCAGTGATGACAAAGAAAGATGAAGACCATGATCTCCCAGAGTTTACAGTCTAGTGGGAATTTTAAAGGATCCTAGCAGGGCCATTTAGGATAAAAACAATCTATAGGAAGTGATAGGCATAAAACCCTATAAAATAATTATTGTATCTCAACAAAGAAAAATTAATACATGTACTTTTGTTGCATAGTTCACACTAAAAAGTAGTAATATAAAAATTAAAAGTACTTAAGAAAATGTTTCTGTAAAATTAATTGTAAACATATGTACAGCATTACAGTAAAGCCATTCCAGTACTAATATTTGTATTTTTTAAAATTAAGATTAGAGCAGGAAGAAGTTTTTGCACAAAAAATGTGATTGTTTTTTACAGTTCTCATAGTACTTCCTTGGGCAGTCTCTACTCTTTTCTTACTGAAACATTGGCATATGAAGCACTTGCACAATTTGATGGACAAGCCCAGGTCTGTTAGCAGGAGCTGGGCCAGGTTCTAGAGTCTAGGCTCTGCAGGGTATTACTCTTTTAAGAGAAAAAGTGGGTTGTGATGTTTGGAGGTAAGAATATGGCAGAAAATGTTAAAGCCCAATGGAATATCAATCAGCTAACAAGTACAGGTAATCTGCGTTGTCATGGTGATGGTGCAGGCAGGACAGGAAAAGAAAGTCCCCAGGAGTGCCCCTGCCACATCCCAATGGCATTTCAGTTAAACTCTGGTCTGAAAAGCTTTGCTTTTAGTGCTGTACAATCTAGTGATTTTCTTCACTAGAGATTTTTTTTTTTTTTTTTTGGCAAGAGACCCATGTTTTTGGTGAACTTAACAACAGCAACAAAAAGAGTAAATGGTGATAATTGCATGTTTTTTTTTCTTTTGTGTTATGATTTCTTAAGAGTAAACACAGAAATATATTCACTGCATTTAAGGATCATCATTTTAATGTGTCATAGTATTTTTTTTCTTTCTAACCAATCTAAAATTTTCAGAATTTTTTTTGGAAAATTTGATGATATATAAATTTTATAATTTGTTTCATTTAGTTTTTTTTTTAATTTATTGGTTGCTCAAAACATTAAAATGATCTTGGCATATCATATTTCATACATTTGATTCAAGTGGGGTATGAATTCTTATTTTTAACACGTGTACAGATTGCAGGATCACATTGGTTATATATATCCACATTTATACATACTGCCATACTAGTGTCTGTTGTATTCTGCTGCCTTTCCTATCCCCTCCCTATCCCTCCCTCCCCTCCCATCATCTCTCTCTACCCCATCTACTGTAATTCATTTCTCTCTTTTTTTAATAGTTAAATATCCTGATAACATTATCTTAAGATATCATCCAGCCCTGATGAGTGTTCAAGTATATGTGTTTGTGTGTGTGAGAGTGTGTGTGTGTGTGTGTGTGCACATTTTGTTTATAACTTACTGTGTTAAAATTTCAAACACACAGAAAAGGTTAAATGAAGAGTTTAAGAGGAGTCCATGAAGCTATCACCACAATGATTTGCATTTCTCCATGTTTGTTCGGTCTTTCCAGTTAAACATATATAATCAATTTTCTTTGATGACACATTTGAGATTAGGTTATAGACATAATGACATTTCACGGAAAAACACTTCAGATTGAATTTTCTAAGAAGAATATTCTTTCAACACACTCACAGGACAATAATAGCAATAAATAAATTTAGTGTTTATAATATATCCATGCTTTTTAAATTTTCTAATGCAATATTTTCTGATATTTAATATAGAATTCTATTAAAGATCATGTATTGCATTTAGTTGTCACATTTCTTTAACTTCCCTTAATTCAGAATACTTCTCTAGAATTATTTCCCCCTTTCCTTGCATTAATTATGTGAAAGTACGTAGGACAGTTGCTCATCAATTAGATTTGTCTATTACCTCAGGTTTAAATTCATCTCATGTTAGTTTGTACCATCATAAGTGAGGTTAAGTTGGTTCATTGGTTTTCTTCAGAAAAATCACAGGATGTGAGAGTCAACTTGGTTTTGCTCTGACAAAAATTTAGAGGAGGGAGGTTCATTATGGCTGATGGTTTCAGAGGTTGGCAGACTGTGTTGCTCTGGGCCTAAGGTGGGGCTGACTATCATGGTGGGAGGGCTTGGTGAAGGCAGGTATGCTGCTCCACTCCTGGTGGCCAGGCATCAGAAAGTGGGAGGGCGGGGCTGCAGGCAAGATGCATCTTTCCGTGGCTGGCACCCAGTGACCAACCTCCTCCAGCCAAGCCCCATCTGCCTGGTATCAACAATCCACTCAGACAAGGACGGGTGAGTTAGATTACAGCTTTCACAATGCAATTATTTTACATCCTCACCTTCCGGGATTAACATAGGAGCTGTGGGAGGACTCCCTCACATCAAAAATGAAATAACCCAAGACAGTTTTTACTCCTTGATTTAGCAGCTGAACTTTCCTCAGGAAATCACTATTTGGTTAATTGGCATTTATCATGTGGTATCCTTCTGTGGGGAAAAATGAGCCTCATCTTTTCTCTTTTTAAAATTTTATTATACTAAAGCACTGATGGGAGATGATGGAAAAATATACAAATTCTTAGGCAAGGAAGTTTTTTTTTTTTAATAATTACTTCATAGTATAGTGAAGACAGTTAATACACATTGCATCTGAGAATCATTGAGAGTTAATTTCAAATGTTCTTAATATAAAAAAATAAGTATTTGGTTGGATGGATCTATTGATTGACCTGATTTAATTATTACTCACTGTAGTCATAAATCACAATGTTTTTTTGGTAACACATAAATCCATGCATCTGTAATTGGTCAATTTATAATAAAAATAATCAAAATAAAATATAGGAAACACTTTATTATAAACTATATTATAATCCCTTTTAGTCATTCTTTTTTCAATGTTTATTTTCTCCTTTTTTTTTTAAGTGGGAATGCCCTTACGTGGGTTCCTGTGCCCTTCTGAAATGTCTATTTCATTTTTGATGCATTTCCTTATTTTCTAGCAGAAGCTGTGTTGGGCACACCAGGCATTTTGCTGCCCTGTCTGGAACCTGTGATTTTTCCAAAGAATACCTCTTGCTTGTGGTGGGGAATGTACTACAGACCAACATCTGGGAAGCTGGTGTGCTCACCGCTATTGGGCTATTGTTGCTTCTAGGTCACGCAGTGGACAGAGCTAGAAAAAAATATACATACTACAAACAATGTGATGCCTTTAAAGTCCCTGCAGTGACAAGACTCCTCTTCTCTGTTCTGCATTCCTTTCACACGTCTTCCCCAGTGTTCACCCTAGTTCCCCAGACAGTAATGTACCCACCATATTACTCAACACTATAGTAACAGAAAATGTGTACAAAATAATTTGAGAATTACCAAACAACTGACTCTAACAACATTTTTTTAAATGCAATTCAAGCTTCTTTGGGGTTTCTTTTACACTTAAGATATTCAACTGATGATGTGTAGTCAGATCACTGTGTTAAAAAGATTGATTTTTTTTGTTTTAAAGCATATTTAGCCACATCTATTTATCTGTATATCCACATTGCCCTTTTTATATCTGTTTTTATTTTCTTCCTTCCTCTCCTCCCTTCCTCCTCCTCCTCTCCTCCTCCTCCCCCCTCCTCTCTCTTCTTCTGACATTCAGATAGGTTTCTTGTTTTTCATTTAACTGATACCTTATATAATGCTCTGAGCCTCCATCTCTATTCCCTTCCAAGAACTCATGAAATTTCAAGTCTCTCTCAATTCCTCAGAATCTAGTTGTTATGTCTTGAATTTAAACACACACACACACATTCTCTCTCTCTCTCTCTCTCTCTCTCTCTCTCTCTCTCTCTCTCTCTCCCCCCCCCCCCAAGGGAATCTGGTAAGGGACTTTAGAAAACAGGCAGGAAAGGAAGGAGGCCAAGCCAGCCTGTGCCCTCTGGCACAGCTGGAGAGTTGCAGGGATCCTCAGGAGTGTTCCCATCCTCAGCAGGCAGCAGGCCCCTCATGCTCCACATTCTGTAATACTGGGTTGAGGGCCATCTAATTCTCCATGCCTGTGAAAAAGAGAGCCTCCAAAGAGTCCAAGATGTCTTCTGAGAAAGCAGCATACATTGGCCATTGGATAGAATGAGCTGGGGTAGGAGCTTACAAAAATGCTGCCGCTATCCACTCACATTATTCACTGTTGTTGGACAAGTCTTAGAACTGTTTTCACATGTATGCACTCACCATGGGCCTTCCTGTTTCATGGGGTGACTGTATCTGTATTTTATTATTTCTCAGTTCCTCTCCCTTTTTAATATATTTTCTACAAAGTGCTTCCATATTAGTCTGTTGTGTGTTGCCGTAACAGATATCACAGAATAGGTAATTTATAAAGAAAGGAAATTCTTTTATGTTCTGGAGGCTGGAAGTCCAATACAAAGTTGCCATCTTTTGGTGAGGATCTTCTTATTATGTTATCCCATGTCAGAAAGCAAGAAGTTAGTGGGAGGCAGAAAAAAATGTGAGGGGGTGGGGGAAGACAGAGAGAGAAAGGAGGAGAGAGAGAGGGACAGAGAGGGAGGCAGGAGTGCAAACAGGGCATGAACTCCCTAGTATAACAAAATCATTTGTGTAATAAAGACATTAAATATTCCTGAACACCTTATTATGCCTCACCCCTAGTCACATTGCAATGGTAGTGCAATTTCCAACGCACAAATTTGGGGATACATTCTAACCACAGAAAGCTCCTTGGCCTTCTTGCTCTTAGCTGGCTGGCTCTGTGGGTTCTGGTATTTATCCCCCATTTACACATTATTTCAAGTCTGGGATATTCTGTATCTCCTCATCTTGTTACTGCTCTTGGTGTGAATTTCCTTTTTCATGTTGCTTTGTTTCATTGCATGGATGCATACTTTATTTTGCTTTGTATTTTGTTTTGGGTTTTGAAAGAAAAGGTTAAATTCAGGTAGTCTGGCAACACATGGGAATTAAATATGTTCTTAATATCTTACTTATAATTATTTCCTACATGTGTTCAGTGGTTTGTATCATATCCACATATTTTAAAGTCATTATTGTTTTCAACATTTATTAAATTTTTTAAATATTTTTATTAATATTATTTTTTACTTAGCAAATGTGGATCAATAAGCTGAAATGACTTGACATAGAAGGCATGAGTTAAATCAATAATTCAAGATTTATATGGAATTATAGTTACACATACAGCAAATAATTCATCTAAAATTTAAGCATTCAGCCTAGTGGACTAGTGACTCCAGTTCAAATCAGCTTATGTGAAAATGTCCCATTCAATGAAAACAATAAGTTAGTAAGGTCATTGATCAATGCATTGAGTTTTAAAATATGGTTTTAATCACTTTTTTTGGTATTCCTAAATTTTTCAATAAGTTTTTCTATTCTCATGTACTTTTTAAGTTTAATTAGAATGACCTGTGTTTATTTTTAACATGATTGAAATTCTTGCTATAACTTTTCTTTTTACAGAGTTCTTAGATTCACTGTTATAATAATGTGTTAGGTCCACAAAATATTTGTAATGATATTTTTTCTTTTTTATTGATTTTATTGTTAGTTTTTTAAATACATGACAACAGTGGAATGCATTACATTTCTTATTACACATATAGAACACAATTTTTTGTATTTTTGTATATAAAGCATGTTCACGCCAATTTATGCCATGATACATGTACTTTTTTTTGCATTACAATTCTTAATACACATATATACCACAATTTTTCATGTCTCTGTTGACACCCAATTTAAGTATTCATACATGTACCTTGTATAATGATGACCATCACATTTCACCAACCTTGCTAATCCACTTCCCCCTCCCTTTCCTTCCCACCCCTCTTCCCTATCTAGAGTTAATCAAATCCTCCCATGCTCTCTCTACCTACCTACCTACTATTTTTTTTTTAATAAAACCTTTTCTCTATATATCCAGTCTTGGAAATTTGGGGTGTTAATCAAAATTCATAACTATATATTCACTTAGTATGCTTTTATGATATTTTATAATATTCAAGAGGTTTTAGTCATCCTAATAAACCCTTTAATTCAGTCAACATTATGTATATTATAGATAAAATTGGATTTGACTTTCAATATAATCTTGACTAAGTTGATGGCAACTACTGTGCTGATCTTCAGATTTTAGAAGTCACATTTTTGGGGGGTTCAAGTTTAATTCTATGGATTTCAACATGGTGATCTTTAGGACAAAGTAATGATTATCTTGTCAGATTTAATTTCCTTTTTCATTGAGAATTTTCTATGGATTTCTACAATGCCCAGTGCCAATGTCTTGGCTGGGCACAGAATCACGATCCATTCACAGCTTTGTAGATTCAAACAGCAATTCTTTATTCCCGAACTCACACCGGCCTCTACACACACACACGTTCTGGGAAAATCCAAGTTCTGCTGCCGCCCAATTCACCTACTCCACCAGGCTTTCTTTTCCAATACTTTCTGAATCTCACGAGAACACAACGGGAACTCAAGGATCGGGCGTGCCTGAGGCAGCAGGATATGCCCTTTCCCCCGCAGGGTACACCTTAAACCTGGAACTTCCCTAAACCCAAGATTGTCTTAAACTGGGAACGCCTTAAACTTGTCTTAAACTGGGAACGCCCTAAACCCAAGGAGAGGGATACTTCCTAAAACCTGCAGGATACACCCTAAACCTGGATCCACCCTGGTCCTTGAGCAGGGTCACCTTTCTCAAACACACATGCAATGTCACAGCGAATTTCCAAGGCAAGTCCATTTAACATGGGGTACGCTGGCAAGGAAATTTCGATGCGTCATTCCTACTTGGCAATGGCCCTCAGCAGCCCAGTACAGTTTTCTGCTGATATTTTGCTAAAACACCAGGTAGGTAGTCATCACCAATAAATTCATGAGTCATTCCCTCTTTCAGCAGTATGTACAAATCTTAGTGACTGAAATTATTGAAATTCCAAACATAAATCCTACTTATGAAGATTCCGTACTTAGTGGAACTTTCCTTATGGAGGTTGAATGGATAGGAGTATCCTAATGTGCCACTGTACTGTCAAGAGAGTGAGAAAATGCCTGAATTTTAGAGGCAACAGATCCTAGCTCTGCAGACACCTAGGACTCATACAGCAGATTGGGTGGTTGAATGCATTCATTGAATAAGTGAACTCATTAATTTAGCCTGTTTCTTTATTGAGTGAGCTCTGTCTTCTAACATTTCATGAGAAACTGATTTTCTTTTCTTTTTAAAGTAGTTTAAATAATATTAATGAGATCTGAAATCTGCCAATTTTTCATGTGGAGTTAAACATAAATTAATAGTAATGAATCCATTTCCATTTTATTCATTTATTAATGATCCTTTCAATCACAGTTTTGAAAGGATTTTTTTTTCCTGTTACACCAGATGGCTTAAACATCTGTATTTTGGCATTTTACTCTATCAAATATGCATTGTAAAATGAATGTGCTCTCCAGATCTTTAAAAAAAATGTTTCAAGGATTGTCTTTTAAATGATACATTAAAAACATAAAATTTGTACATATTAATGGAGCGCCACATGTTTTGATACATGTATACATGGTGTAATGTTTAATTCAGGTTAAGGGTCTCACTCTTTGCATACATTTATCATTTCTTCATAGTGAAAATTTTCATTATGTTTTCTAGCTTTTCCAAATGCACAGTACTATATTTTTCTCTGTACTCCTTTGTGCAGTACATACCAGAACTTCTTGCTCTTACCTAGCTGCAACTTTGCAACCTTTCATCAAACTTCCCCATCCCTCCCTTGGCCCCTACTCTCCCCACCTGTGGTAACTACCATTCTATCTCAGCTATGTGATCCATGCTCTTAGATTCCACATATGAGTGAGATCATGCAATACTTGTCTTCTGTGCCTGGCTCACTTCACTTAGCCTAATAATTTCCAGGTCCATCCATGTTTTCACAAATTGCAGGGTTTCATTCTTCTTCATTGTAGAATAGAGTTCTGTTGTTTTCTTTATGTAGTTTCATGTTTTCCTTATCCAGTTATCATTTGATGGGCACATTCCATATACTTCTCCTCTTCTAATTCTGGATTTAACTAAAATTGGGTTCTTTGCTGAAGTCATTTCTTCTGAAGTCCCTTCAGGTAAGGTCTGTTTTCTCTCCCTGACTATGCATGAGGTGACCTGCAGGTGGATTGTTTACATTAGATTCTCTTCCTTGCATTTCCATGTCACCCCCATTCCTTTTCCTAAACTCCTTCTCTTGCTTGAATTTCACACCATCAGTCTCTATGACTCACTAACCCTTCCTGTCTCAGTCAACTTCTAATACATACATCAGTATCCTTTGTTTCATGAAGATTTATCACCTGGATCACTTACTGTTTCTTTGAAAACTGCTGTCTTCATTCTTAGTAATTTAATCCTTTGGGGAGCTGAACCTGTCAAAGTTCTGAGCTCCAAGTTGTTTGAATGATCTTGCCCTCTGTCCTCTCTCAGCTACTCATTCTAAGGACATATCTTAAGTTTTGTCACCATCTATAAAGGTAAGCCTTTCAGCCCCCCCCCCCCCCAATTTCAAGCATCTTTCACTGTTTCTCACTGCTCTTCCCAGCTCAATAACAAACTTTTTCACCACTCTGGGTGGTCTATGATTCAGTTACTTAAGTGGTTGCTCCTCTGCAAAGAGCACTTCTCACTGCCTTTGCTGCTACTGTCTTCCTGAGAGAAAACATCCTCTTAACCTCTCATGTTCCCATCCACAATCCTGCACCCACTGGATTCTCAGTCATAACAAGAAATAATTTCTCATTTCTATCATACGAAAAAAATATTCTGTTACAAGCCAATCAAAGTAATGCCTTACTTTATTTCTTTGAGATGGCCAGGGAGATTCCTTCTCAGGATCTTGTATTTGAATGCCTTTCTGTATGTTCATTACCAAAATTAGCCCTTTCTAGCTCTCTGACCTCCTTTAGGAACCTACTGAAATGGTGCCTATTAGTGGGACTTCCTGATCATTTCAACCCATGCTATCTTTTCTAACTATATTTTATTTGTTATTTCTGGCCTGTTTTTCTCCACAGAACTCATTATCATTTAAAATATTTTAAACTTTACTCATTAATTTTAAGATTTATAAAGGCAAATAAAGAACTATTTTAATGGAAAAATTGCAATGAAAGTAGTCCTTAGAGGAAAATGTTAGTCTTTGTTACTTTTCTTTTAATTGATTTTATTTTTTAAATACAGTACAGCAGAATGCATTACAATTCTTATTACACATATAGAGCATAGTTTTTCATATTTCTGTATATAAAGTATGATCACACCAATTCATGTCGTCATACATGTACTTTGAATAATGATGTCCATCACATTCCACTATCATTGCTAATCCCCTGCCACCTCTCTTCCCCTCCCAGGCCTCTTCCCTATCTAGAGTTCCTCTATTCCTCCCATGTCCCCCCTCCCTACCCCACTATGAGTCAGGCTCCTTATATCAGAGAAAAAATTTGTCATTTGTTTTTTTGTGATTGGCTAAACACACTTAGCATTATCTTCTCCAACTCCATCCATTTACATGCAAATGGCATGATTTTATTCTTTTATTGCTGAGTAAAATTCCATTGTGTGTATATGCTACCTTTTTTTTATCCATTCACTCACTGAAGGGCATCTAGGTTGGCTCCACAGTTTAGCTATTGTGAATTGAGCTGCTATAAACATTGATGTGGCTGTGTCCCTGAAGTATACTGTTTTTAAGTCGTTTGGGTGTAGACCAAGGAGAGGAATAGCTGGCTCAAATGGTGGTTTCATTCCAAGTTTTCCAAGGAATCTCATACTGCTTTCCATATTGGCTGTACCAATTTGCAGTCCCACCAGCAATGTATGAGTGTACCTTTTTTCCCATATCCTTGCCAACACTTTTTGTTGTTTGTCTTCATAATAACTGTCATTCTAACTGGAGTGAGATGATATCTTAGAGTAGTTTTGATTTAAATTTCTCTAATTGCTAGAGACTATGAATATTTTTTTCATATATTTGTTGATTGATTGTATGTCCTCTTCTGAGAAGTGTCCGTTCAGGTCCTTGGCCCATTTGTTGATTGGGTTATACTCTAAGAAAACTGAAAGCAGGATTAATTAGCAAGCAGGGAGGAAAGTGACTGCCATTTGGTGGAACCCCGCCGGCCAAGCCCGCACTGACCCCCGGGCTGAGTACGGGATTTCAGACGAGGAAGGAAGCGATACAGTCCCGTCCCCCACAACGGAAACCCCTCCAAGGCAATCAGCGGCCACCATCTTGGAGAGCTAAAGTATCCACCGCCACTCTCCGACAGACTGCAACAATAAAACAGGTCTGTGTCTCCTAGGCTCTCCTAGGCTTTCCGGGGTAGGGAGTATCAGAGTGAGCCCACATAAAGACTAGGGGAAAACTAGAGACACCTGACCTTCAACTCCCCCTCCCATCAGCAGCCAAAACAAAACCTGTCTAGCCAGCACTGGGGGAGGGGCAAGCAGAAAAAAACAAATGATAGAGGGCCGGGGATCTCAATAGGCAATTGTGTGACCCCGGGTATCCGGGCTGACGGATTCCCCTGGCCTGCCCCACAGCTACAAAGGCGGGACGCCACGGAGAAGCGATTAATTAGCAAGCAGGGAGGAAAGTGGCTGCCATTCGGTGGAACCCCGCTGGCCAAGCCCGCACTGACCCCCGTGCTGAGTACAGGATTTCAGAGGGGGAAGGAAGCGGTACAGTTCTATCCCCCACAACGGGAACAAAACAATAGAGTGCCGGGGTCCCCAATAGACACCCTCCATACCCAACAAACGGCAGATCCAGAGTACAGTTTGAACTGCCAAGAGCCATCACTCAGGGGAAATCTGGTCTAGCAGGAGAAACCAAGACTAGCAGGAGAAACTAGGGGACTAGAGGCCAGGCCCTCTCGACTGGGCGGCTGGAAACCGCAGGCCCGCCGGCGACAGTTCACCCACTGCCCGCGTAACTGGGAGGTAGGAGAATGCCCGCCCGCCGGCTACTGACCGCAGGACGGGGTGTCTAGAGATCGCCCGCACACTGGCGACAGCCGGCCCGCTGCCAGCGCGACTGGGCGGCTGAAGTCCACTCCCCTGCCGGCGACCGTTCACCCGCCTGCTGCCTGAGATACTGGGCGGCTGGAGACTGCCCGCCTGCCTCGACAGGAAGCTGAAACCAAACAGAGACAGTCCAGTCACACAGCCCCATTAGGACACCCCAGCAAGGAGCCTGGGGCCCGTCATAGCAGAGTAGTGACGTCACTGGAGCTCGGCCATCAGAATTCATTCCCAGCAGAATACACGTTAGCAGGCACAGTTTAACAACACAAAGAAGAAACAACAGAGTAATACAGAACCAAAACAAACCTATAGAAGAGATCAGAAACACGGCAATCAAATAGAGCTGGAAAGTAACGTGAACAACATGAGAAAACAAGGGAAAAATGGAGTACAAACAATACAGGACAACTTAATTCTACAGGAGGACATAGAAACATCAGAAGCAGGGATAGGGAATGAACTCAAGGCCTACCTAACTCGAATGGAAAGGAATATTAGGGAAGACATGAGACAGCAAGTCCAAGCAATAAAAGTATAGTTTGAAAATGGATTAAACAAACAAATTCAAATGGCAAAGAACGAGCTCTACCAGGAGATAGAGATCTTAAAAAAAAATCAAACAATAATCCTAGAATTGCATGAAAATATAAACCAAATTAAAAACTCAAAAGAGAATATTACAAACAGACTTGATCAAGTAGAAGTCAGAACATCAGATAATGAAGACAAGGTTTATCAACTTGAAAAGAATACAGTCAACACAGAAAAGATGCTTAAATCCTATGAGCAATCTATTCAAGAGATATGGGATGTCATAAAAAAACAAATTTGAGGGTCATCGGGATAGAAGAAGGCACAGAGACTCAAACCAAAGGAATGGACAGCATATTAAATGAAATAATTCTAGAAAACTTCCCAGAGATGAAAGATGAAATGGATTGCCAAATTCTGGAAGACTACAGGACCCCAAACATTCAAAACCATAATAGACCAACTCCAAGACATATAATTATGAAGATAGCCAACATACAGAACAAGGAGAGAATATTAAAAACTACGAGAGAAGAGAGGCAGATTACATTCAGGGGTAAACCAATTAGGTTAACGACTGATTTCTTATCACAGACTTTGAAAGCGAGAAGATCCTGGAACAATGTATTACAAATGCTGAAAAATAATGGATTCCAACCAAGAATACTGTATCCAGCAAAATTAAGCTTCAGATTTGACAATGAAATTAAAATCTTTCACGATAAACAAAAGCTAAAAGAATTTGCAGCAAGAAAACCAGCACTGCAAAGCATTTTGAGCAAAATACTACAAGAAGAGGAATTGAAAAATAGTGCCCAAAACTAACAGCAGGAGGTGTCTCAATAAAGGGGGAGGAAAATAACCAAAAAGTAAAACCAGCCAAACTAAAATAAATAAATAAAGAAGCATGACTGGAAGTACAAATCATATCTCAATTGTAACCTTAAATGTTAATGGCCTAAACTCACCAATCAAGAGACATAGGCTAGTAACCTGGATCAAAAAAACAAATCCAACAATATGCTGCCTTCAAGAGACTCATATGATAGGAAAAGACATACACAGGCTGAAGGTAAAAGGTTGGGAAAAATCATACCACTCACATGGCCCTCGGAAGCAAGCAGGAGTGCCCATACTCATATCGAATAAAATCAACTTTAAACCTAAGTTAATCAAGAAGGATAAAGAAGGACACCATATCCTGTTAAAAGGAACCATCCACCAACAAGACATAACAATCATCAATTTGTATGCACCACACAATGGAGCTGCAACGTTCATAAAACAAACTCTCCTCAAGTTCAAGAGTCAAATAGACCACAACACAATAATTATGGGTGACTTCAACACACCGCTCTCACCATTAGACAGATCCTCTAGGCAAAAACTGAATAAAGAAACTACAGAACTCAACAGCACAATCAATAACCTAGACTTAACCGACATATATAGAATATATCAACCATCATCAAGTGGATACACGTTCTTCTCAGCAGCACATGGATCCTACTCAAAGATAGACCATATATTATGCCATAAGGCAACGCTTAGTAAATATAAAGGCGTGGAGATAATACCATGCACCATATCTGATCACAATGGAATGAAATTGGAAATCAATGATAAAAGAAGGAAGGGAAAATCCTATATCACATGGAAAATGAACAATATGTTACTGAATGATCAATGGGTTACAGAAGACATAAAGGAAGAGATGAAAAAAATTCTTAGAGACAAATGATAATACAGACACAACATACCGGAATCTATGGGACACAATGAAAGCAGTTTTAAGAGGAAAATTCATTTCTTGGAGTTCTTTCCTCAAAAAAAAGAAATAACCAACAAATAAATGAACTCACACTACACCTCAAAAACCTAGAAAAGGAAGAGCAAAACAACAGCAAATGTAGTAGAAGACAAGAAATAATTAAAATTAGAGCAGAAATCAATGAAATTGAAACAAAAAAAACCATTGAAAAAATTGATAAAACTAAAAGTTGGTTCTTTGAAAAAATAGATAAGATAGACAGGCCCTTAGCCATGCTAACGAAGAGAAGAAGAGAGAGAACTCAAATTACCAACATACGGGATGAAAAAGGCAATATCACAACAGACACTACAGAAATACAGAAGATAATTAGAAAGTATTTTGAAACCCTATATTCCAATAAAATAGAAGATAGTGAAGATATCAATAAATTTCTTAAGGCATATGATCTGCCCAGATTGAGACAGGAAGACACACGCAATTTAAACAGACCAATAACAAAGGAAGAAATAGAAGAAGCCATCAAAAGACTACCAACCAAGAAAAGCCCTGGACCGGATGGGTATACAGCGGAGTTCTACAAAACCTTCAAAGAAGAATTAATACCAATACTTTTCAAGCTATTTCAAGAAATAGAAAAAGAAGGAGATCTTCCAAATTCATTCTATGAGGCCAATATCACTCTGATCCCAAAACCAGACAAAGACACTTCAAAGAAAGAAAACTACAGACCAATATATCTAATGAACTTGGATGCAAAAATTCTCAATAAAATTCTGGAGAATCGAATACAAAAACATATCAAAACACTTGTGCACCATGATCAAGTAGGATTCATCCCTGGGATGCAAGGCTGGTTCAATATACGGAAATCAATAAATGCTATTCACCACATCAACAGACTTAAAGACAAGAACCATATGATCATCTTGATAGATGCAGAAAAAGTACAGCATCCCTTTATGTTCAAAACACTAGAAAAACTAGGGATAACAGGAACTTACCTCAACATTGTAAAAGCTATATATGCTAAACCTCAGGCTAGCATCATCCTAAACGGAGAAAAACTGAAGGCATTCCCTCTAAAATCTGGAACAAGACAGGAATGCCCTGTGTCACCAATTCTATTCAATTTAGTTCTCGAAGTACTAGCCAGAGCAATTAGACAGACAAAAGAAATTAAAGGCATAAAAATAGGAAAAGAAGAAATTAAATTATCCCTATTTGCGGATGACATGATAATATACCTAACAGACCCAAAAGGGTCTACAAAGAAGCTGCTAGAGTTAATAAATGAATTCGGCAAAGTAGCAGGTTATAAAATCAACACACATAAATCAAAGGCATTCCTGTATATCAGCAACAAAACCTCTGAAATGGAAATAAGGAAAACCACTCCATTCACAATATCCTCAAAGAAAATAAGATACTTGGGAATCAACCTAACAAAAGAGGTGAAAGATTTATACAATGAAAACTACAGAACCCTAAAGAGAGAGACAGAAGAAGATCTCAGAAGATGGAAAAATGTACCCTGTTCATGGATAGGCAGAACTAACATCATCAAAATGGCGATATTACCCAAAGTTCTCTACAGGTTTCATGCGATGCCAATCAAAATCCCAACGGCATTTCTTGTTGAAATAGATAAAGCAATCATGAAATTCATATGGAAAGACAAAAGACCCAGAATAGCAAAAGCAATTCTAAGCAGGAAGAGTGAATCTGGAGGTATAGCGATACCAGAGTTCAAACTGTACTACAAAGCAATAGTAACAAAAACAGCATGGTACTGGTACCAAAACAGGCAGGTGGACCAATGGTACAGAATAGAGGACACAGAGACTAATCCACAAAGTTACAACTATCTTATATTTTATAAAGGAGCTAAAAACATGCAATGGAGGAAGGATAGCATCGTCAACAAATGGTGCTTGGAAAATTGGAAATCCATATGCAACAAAATGAAATTGAATCCCTTTCTCTCGCCATCCACAAAAGTTAACTCAAAATGGATCAAGGAGCTAGATATCAAATCAGAGACGGTGCGTCAGATAGAAGAAAAAGTTTTCTCTGATCTACATATAGTGGGGTCAGGCTCCAAATTCCTTAATAGGACGCCCATAGCCCAAGAGTTAATAACAAGAATAAACAAATGGGACTTACTTAAACTAAAAAGTTTTTTCTCAGCAACAGAAACAATAAAAGAGGTAAATAGAGAGCCTACATCATGGGAACAAATTTTTACCCCTCACACCTCAGATAGAGCCCTAATATCCAGAATGTGCAAAGAACTCAAAAAATTAAACAATAAGATAACAAACAACCCAATCAACAAATGGGCCAAGGACCTGAACAGACACTTCTCAGAGGAGGACATACAATCAATCAACAAGTACATGAAAAAATGCTCACCATCTCTAGCAATCAGAGAAATGCAAATCAAAACCACCCTAAGATACCATCTCACTCCAGTAAGATTGGCAGCCATTATGAAGTCAAACAACAATAAGTGTTGGCGGGGATGTGGGGAAAAGGGTACACTTGTACACTGCTGGTGGGACTGCAAAATGTTGAGGCCAATTTGGAAAGCATTATGGAGATTCCTGGGTAAGCTGGGAATGGATCCACAATTCGACCCAGCTATTGCCCTTCTCGGACTATTCCCTGAGGACCTTAAAAGAGCTCACTATAGGGATACGGCCACATCAATGATTATAGCGGCACAATTCACAAGAGCTAGACTGTGGAACCAATCTAGATGCCCTTCAATAGATGAATGGATAAAAAAATGTGGCATCTATACACAATGGAGTATTATGCAGCACTAAGAAATGACAAAATCATAGAATTTGGAGGGAAATGGATGGCATTAGAGCAGATTATGCTAAGTGAAGCTAGCCAAGCCCTAATAAACAAATGCCAAATGTCTTCTCTGATATAAAGAGAGCAACTAAGAACAGAACAGGAATGAAGAGCATGAGGAAAAGACTAATTGTAAACAAAGACGAATGGGGGGAGAGAAAGGGAGAGAGAAGGGAAAGCATATGGAAATGGTAGGAGACCTTCAATGATACACAAAATTATAAGAGGTTATGAGGGGCAAGGGGGGGGGGAAGGGGAGAGAATTGAACAACAGCAGAGGAGGTAGAGAGGGAAGATGGGAGGGGAGGGGAGGGGAGGGGGGATAGTAGGGGATAGGAAAGGAAGCAGAATACAACAGTTACTAATATGCCATTATGTAATATTGTGAGTATGTAACAGTTGTGATTCTGCAATCTGTATCTGGGGGTAAAAATGGGAGTTCAAAACCCAATTGAGTCTATTGTATGAAAGACGGTATATCATGAGCTCTGTAATGTTTTGAACAATCAATAAAAAAAAAGAAAACTGAAAGCAAATAAAAAAGTGCCATCTATTTAATAGGAAAGTAAAATAAAAACATGAATGTAGAAAAAGATATTGATAGGAATCAACAAATATCAAAATAAAAATTCCAAAGTATTAGAAGAATATAATTTATGAATAAATCACAGAAATGCTGTAGGAAAAATAATAAAAAGACATATATTTAGATATCATGAAGGATCAATAAAGAAATACATATCTTTTGGGGAAATTATAAAAAAATATTAAAGTTATAAATATAGAATAAATCCAAAGAATTAAAAACATTTTATTAAAATTTACAAATTCGACATCCCAAATTAACAGATAAAATATAAATTAATAAAAATTGCATAAAAAGAGATTAAAAACACTAAGAAAATTACCAGAATAGAAATTAGGAAGGTTTTTAGAACTATTTGTCATAAATTTTCTAGCATATTGTGCTTTCAATAAACTTCCACAATGTGACAGTTTTAACTTCAGGTATCTTAGTCAACTCTAGTCCCAGGGGGACTGAAAACAGAAGTGCATACAATAATGATCTCACACCCATGTGTTCAGAAATGGTCCCAGTTTCTATGAAAGTTGTAAAATAGACTGTTATAGAAGTAGGAATATGCCCAGCAAAAAAAAAGAAAAAGAAAAGAAAAAAATTGTTATGTTATGAAGGAAGAAGTGGAAAATGGAGTCAATCAGAGATCCTTGCTACAAAGCCCTAAAATAATATCTGATTAATTAGACACATGATTATACATGGTCATACTCCCAAAGGTCAGAGAGTGCCTTACAACACATTAGCATACCTTATAAAGTTTAATGTAATGATAAAACAGTGCTGGTTTGGGAATTAAAAATAACAAAAAGGGATTAATAAAATTAGGAGCTACAGATTGGTTATTACACATTTGTGAAGACACACTTTTTGGTGGAAATGTGTAAAAGTGAAGAATAAGTGGGATAATTGGCTCAAATACATGGGTAATCTTACATGCTTATCTTGCAACATATAAAAAAACATATTCCAAAAAAGATAAAATATAAGCATAAAAATATTAGGGGGATGATTTGTATTACTTCAAATTGTGGAAAACATTTTAATATCCTTACACACTAACTACAAAAGTAATCATTGAACAATTTGACTACATCAAAATTAGAGACTCATGCTCAATGAACAATACTGTAACAAAGCATGAAGAAGGCAGACTTGAGGAGGGTAGTATTGAAATTTCTGAAACTAACAAAGATTAAATACTTACATATTACACAAAAAATAATATACAGCACTTTATCATTGCCTGAAGTGGCTCATAGCATGCCACCTGTCCAATGACACAGCATAGGTCACATAGTTCATTTACAATGATCTTATTTATTTTTTATTACTCATATTACTATTATACTTTTTATCTGTAAAAAGTTCTGTCTTGTTGCAGAAATTCTCTTATCTGCCATTGCTTCCACCTGCTGGTCTACAATCTATCCATTCAAAAATATTGCACCCTTTTAATTTCTATTCAGTACTTCATTATTTTTTCTAAAAATTTTGACTATAATGGAAGATTATATTATTTGTTGTGGGATCACAGAGAACATATCTTCATGTTTCTACATAGTTAAGTTCTTTGAATTACTCTTGCTGAAACCTGGCATTCTGGGCTAAGACCAGGCCTTGCAATGGACTGAGAATTTTATGGAGAGTGAGAACTCTACAGACCTTCCCACTGCTCCATCTTTCAAGGATTTGGGAGACTTCTCTGCCTAGAGACATATCACTTATCAAACCTTGGGAGAGATTTATTAGTACACCATAAAATAATGAAATAAGGACCCAACCCCACTGCATTTCCAAAGAGGGAAAGTGAAGAGCTGCTACTTTTCCTTTGTAAGCAGAGAGTATTTGTTTCTTCCTCTATTCCTTGTCCAAAGACCTAAATTCCAATTCTATATGTGGAAAACATTAGACCAGCTTTTATCATATTAACCTAGAATATGGATCAGGGGTGGGCAACCATGTGGTCACCTTTTAAAGTAGATAATTATCAAATTACCATTTTCTCTGAACAAGAGAATCTTATAGGAACTTAGGAACCGCAGGACAAAAATAATAAAAATAAATATCAGGAACCCAACATGAGTATGACTGATTAATTCTGATATATCAAAGTGTGTGTGTGTGTGTGTGTGTGTGTGTGTGTGTGTATGTGTGTGTGTGTGTGAACATACATATATACACACTGACAACCATTATTTCTTTCCAGTAACACAGATCAATATACCAAGGTCTTTTGATTCCCAGTTTTTCATCCTTCAATATCAAATCAATGGATGGAGTTTCATTTTACTGGTTTGTTTATCTGTTGTCAAACTGCAATGTCTGTGTGTTTCTCACTCAGTTTCAGACACCCTATTTTTTTCAATCTCCTCATTGAGTGGCAGGGTGGAGACCTTGTTCATTCCTGTACTGGTTTTACATTTAGGAGGATACTCAGCATAGATTAGGTTTACCATAAACATATAGTCAAATAATGAACACATTTTCAAATGTTGAAAAATGAAAACAATTTTTGTGGCTTTGTTTTAAATATGTGATTCCCTTACTCCTATATCCTTTCATTTGAAAATTATAATTTGTTAAATGTACTTTATTTAATTCTACAAATTCATGAGAAATTATTGAAAAATCTTTAGAATGCCTGGTATGTGGCATTATGCTTCTGAGGACTTTGACTATCCCATTTAATATGTTCTTGATGCTACTTCCAGACTGCAGCAATTCAAACAATTGGAAGATATTTCTGGTTCTATGTTGAATTTTCAATTTACTGGTGATTCTTAGGACAATACAAATAAAACTTCTAAAGCTCTGTAGCCATTGAAAAATATTTATAGCTCATAACTTTGGCAAAATATTTTTCTTTCTTGAGAACAACTCAATAGGATATTACAATACCATATCCCAATATTTGCCAATTATTTTAGTATTTTCTTACCAATAACATACAATTATTTTCATATATTTTACAATTAATAGATTGTAATCAATCATAGAATTATTTCTATAGTGATGCCTATTTTAAAGCTGTTTAATTTGTGTTCCATTTTTATGTATTTTATTGGCAAACTACTTTTAATAATTAACTTAATACAGCACGCTCAGTGAAACAGGAATATGCATTTACATTTAAAAACACTTTAGTAATTCAACAAAGACAAAGTGATTTTCTTGACAAGCCTGAGTAAAAATTTGTGAGTTTTAAATTATGTCATCCCATATATCAGTGCACATTCTCCTTGTTTTAATATTATTATGCCAAAAATCTTTTGTAACAAATAAAAGTAGGGAAAAATCCTGCATTATGTAAGAAAAATATTAGACAGACTCGGGTTTAGAGAACAAAAGAAAAATGGGCTAAGAAAAATAGGTCTAGAACACTTTAAATTAAAAATAGTCATTAAATATGCACTTAGTTTCTGAAACACTGAGTAGTTTTAGATGAATAAGTATTAATCAAATGAGCTAAAATTAAGATTATTTAAATCTATTGGGTCTTCAGACACATGAAAATGCAGTTTCTTTCACAAAAGGAAAATCAGACAATGGCTTTTTATAATTGTTTTGATTATCTGTCAATTATCATTATTATCTATTATTTCAAAATAGTATTATTTATTGTGAAATAGAAGTAGTGCATTAACGTATTGGGTTTTTCCAGAGAAATAGAACCAGTAGGATGCATATATATTAAGATTTTATTTTATTTTAGAAAATTGCTTCATGAGAGTGTGGAGAATAGCAATTTAAAAATCTCTGGAATTAGAGTTCTTTCTTCTTTGGGAAACTTTAGTTGTTGCTTTTAAGGCTTTAATGTAATGGTATGAAACACACACACATACACACATCCCCTGTATATAAATGTGTGCTATTCATAAATATGTATATGTATGCAATATGTGCTATCTGCATGCATGTGCATATAAATAAGAGTTGTTTATAGCCTCCTTTCTTACTATTGCAGACTTTCTTACATTAAAGAATGCTTGAACCATAAACTACTGCTTATTGTTCTTTTATAAACATTCTTTGTCCTAGATCTGGCCCTTACCTACTATAATTCTTAGCCTCAAAGGAAGTTTCCTTTCCTGGAATTGTCAAAGCTCTTATTAGTCAGTATTATCTATTTAACCCAAGAAAAGAACTCTGCACTTCATGTATTAAGCCTTCCAGGGGTTCCTCTGTCTTGTTCTCCTATACATTCCCACCTCATTTAATAGATTACGACAAGACTAAGCACAGGAACTGATATTCAACTTTGCATCTCAACTAGTATGGTGGTTGCAACAAGGGTGATTCACAGTTCGAGTGAACAGTCATATGATGTTTAGAAAATTTACCATTTAAGGTTTCAGATATGGTAAAGATTTTCAAAATTGCCAAATAATTTGACTGGGTTACACTGATGATCATAATAACCCCACAAATCATTCAATATTATCATTGCTGCAGGAGCCCAAGGGTTAGTCTATTGTCATAGAGGTGGACCTCAAACTAGATGTTGTCTATGGTCATAATCATCGTGAACATCAATGTCTGCAGAAATAAAAAAATCCATGGGTGAACAACCACCCTATTGTTTCACAATCACACTGAAAGATCCTCTCAAAAAAGCTATGTCACATTTCTAATTGTTGAACTGATCTACTTGTTTCCTGATTTTATAATATTATAAATAATTAAAATTTTCAAATAGTCATATGTGAAGTTCTGATAGCAATTAGAATCTTGCACGTGTGCCTTCATTCATAAAACATATTCAAGTCTATGTTTTGTTATTCACACTGTATATTGGGATTACCCTGCTTTCTTTTAAGTGACCTGAAAAAGAATAATAATTATCTCCTAATCCAAATCAGCCAAATATGCATGTGAAAGGCATTTTATTCATTAATTTCTCATGCATTATACTCACTCTTCTACTTCTAACATAAAAATAGGTTATAACATTATCATTCAGATTATTTAAAATTGAGGATGTGTGTGTGTGTGTGTGTGTGTGCATGTTATTTATGTTAGTGCCTGCAGTTGAAAGTATGCCTGTCATACTATCTCTAATAATCAGAAATACATTATATGTTTTAAAATAAGACCTGTTCAAATAATGAAAATTACCATACAAAAATCCCAATATATACTACTTAAAAATAACCTGAATGAACATTTGTTGTCACGGCCATAATTATTTCACTCCGGGAAATAATGACACCATCACTACTTCTCAGAATGCACCTCTTTGCTCAAAGCTGAGGAAGCACTATTGATGGCATATAAAACAGCTTATTAAGTACCAGATTAGCCAGTTCCTTATTTTGAAAATTCAAACAAAGTTGAAATGGACCAAAAGAATAAAACTATTCCAGTGTGGTGGCTCACGTCTCTCATCCCAGTGGCTTGAGAGGCTGAGGCAGAAGGATGTTCAAATCCAGCTTCAGCAACTTTGGTAAGCCCTAAAAAACTCAGAAAGACTTAGTTTATAAATTAAAAAAAAAAGTTAAAACAGTGAGGGTGAGGGGCTTGTGATGTTGCTCAGTGGTTAAGTGCCCCTGGGTTAAATCAATCCCTGATACAAAAAAAAAAAAAAAAAAAAAAAAAGACAGAACTATTTTAAAAGCCACCAAAGTATGTCTCCTTTATTGTATTGCCCTATAATAATAGGAATATAAGATTCAACAAACAAGATTATTCTGGGCAATGAAAGAAGCTGTTAAGTAAATGTGCATAGAACCTTGTGTTCCTACGTGTGAGGTTCAAGGTTATGTATGTTCTATGTCATATATGAAGAAAGTGATGCAAACTCTAAGAAGGAACTGCAATTAATGTTTGAAAAACACATTTTAAAAATATTTTCTAAAAATAGATCAGAGACTTTGCAATCAGAAAAAATTTGGAGTACCTACTGCTGCCTACAGCTTGTATGAAAATTAATTTTCAACACTAACTATTCTCCATCTACCAAGTAAACAGCGGGCAGAAAGAGCAGTGGTCCCTCTCCTGGTGTCAGACTGTGGGATGTGGCAGTGCTGGGGCTTCTCATCCTCCTGAGGCAGAGGCTGACAACTGGCCTGCTTTTGTTAACTACCTGATATTCAAATCACAGGAGTCCACTGATGGGAAAGGGATTTGATGCTGCTTGGATAAGAGCTGATGTCATTGCACTTCCCTTGTCTGCATGAAAGAAAACCTTCTAGAAGCTCCAGAAAGGATGGAAGTCACATGAGTGAGAGGCTCTCCCTCCTGTGCAGAAATCCAGGGAGGAGGCTGAATACTTAGGATTGCACATTGGGTTAGAGAGTTGGAGTGCTCTCTTCACCCCTCAGGTTTCTCTAAGAAGGGACTTTTTCTAAACCCTCCATGCGACTTGCTCTGCCTTGGTAACTTCAGGATCAGGAAATGAACCTGAACTTCTTTTCTCTCTCAGTTCGGGGGGAGTGAGACTTTTTGTGTTGGCCAAGAACATTCACAGCACAAAGTGTTTTGTGTTCAGAACAACGTGCTGCAGGATGGAATATACTGGTATGGGCAAGGCAGGCAGTGCTCCACGTGTGGATGAAGATCATGGCAGCTCTGGATCTTGGCTTCAAACAGCCATACAGAATGTGCAATGCATTCTCCTTGCCTCCATTTGAATCATCTGTTTTTACCTAGACTATCTCAGCAAGGGATTTGTTGGCGTATGGAAGGAAGCTTGTGATATCATGACATCAAATAGTAACATATTTTTATAGAACCAAGGGGCTGTTTGTACAGTGTTTGTATTACAAGTGCAGGGTGTACAGGCCTTCAGCCAATAGCAGGAAGCCTGTTCTGAGTATTGATAAAATAATTCAGGACATTCGGGACCTTTAGCCAACTCAAGATTTTCAGTATACAACTGTGGCTTGTATGTAAACAGCATATGTGCCAGTCTCAGTACATACAGAAATGAACTGAGCTAGAACTTCAGAAAATTCTGTATCAACAGTGCTATAATTCACAAACATAGCTGAAATAAAGATTCAAATTTGTGGGAAAAAGACAATCAGTCAGACATTATAAGACATAAAAAGTAAAGAAAAAGGAAAAAGATTCAGACATTAGAATTATCAGACAGGAATTAAAATATCTGACTTATATGCTGAAATTTTAGTGGAAACTATGTAAGACATGCATGATTATCACTATAGAAGTGAAAATGATGAGGACAGAGAGGTACTAGATCCACATCTTATATAAGAATTAGGAGCTTATTTGGAAACCATATAACTATATAGTTGAGAAAAGAATCTGTGAACTTAGCTGGGCATGGTGGTACATACTGTAATTATAGCAATTTGGGAGGCTGAGACAGAAGGATCACAAGTTTGAGGCCAGCATCTGCAATTTAGTGAGATCCTCAGTAACTTAGTAAGATCCTGTCCCAAAATAAAAACAAAAACAAAAAATAAAAATAAAAATAAAAAGGGCTGTTGATGTAGCTTAATGGTAAAATGCCCCTGGGTTCAATCTCCAATCAGAAAAAAAAAGGTGAATCTTTGAACTTGAAGATATATGTATAGAAAATGCCAAAATGAAACACAGAGAAAAATGGCTAAAATAAAATATATATTGTAATGGCTAAAATATGTGAGAAAAAGAAAACTGAAAGCAACCAGAAAAGAAAAAAAAAGAAAGAAAGAAAATTACTTCTAAGGAATGACATGAGAATGACAGTAGTGTATTTGCTAGAAAATTTGAAAACTGTAGATCAGTGGAGTGACATGAGGCGCTAAAAAGAAAGGGGAAAGCTGCTGACATAGAGTTCAGTATACAAAAAGTCAGGGAAACGTAATTTTTTTTTTTTTTTTTTTTTTTTTTGGCAAACAAAGTGAGAAATTCCTCACCGGTGGATATGCAGTGTAAGAAAATTTAAAGCAAGTACTTCAAGCAGAAGATATGAAGAAAAGGAGAACGTTGCAAATGCAGAAAGAAATGAAGAGTCTGAACAAATTAATAGGTACAACTTTTTTTTTTCTTTTCAAATATAATTGCATTTTAAAATGACGGTGCAGCACAACGTCCAGCAAACAGTAAGGCCCTGTGGAATTTACAGCTTCTGCTAAAGCAAGTGCTGGACAAACCACAGAAAAAAGAAGGGGGAAAGGAATCTGCAGCCCAAGGGGCCTTCAGGCCAGCGCGTCCACACCCTCCTCCCTCTCCCTCCAGCCTGGGAAACCCAAGTCAGGGGGAGCAAGGACTCAGGGCATTGAAGGCCATCCACCTTGTGAGGCTGGACAGGTGCCTGGAGGCGATTCCTGCTCCTCTGCATTAGGAGGATCTGGGAACGGGGGGCCCAGGTGGAAATGCTCCGGACCCGGGCCCCAGCAAAAGCCTACGTCATCACGAATCTGGGGACAGACTTAGCGCCTGCTTGGACCTGGTTCCTGTGGGGTCCCAGGGCTCTACAGAACAGATCCTCCAGTAAAGGTTTCTGTGAATGGACTCAGATTTCAGAGGTCCCAGCAGCGCATGCAGCTTTCAGAAGAGCTCTAGTGACAACTTGTCTGACGTGGCCATTGGGCGGCCCTGTCAGCAGGAGGCCACCCCCTGCCTCCTCAGTGAGATACACCTTCAAAACGAAAGGAAAGTGGGGCCTCCTTCAGCCCTCCCACGCACTTCAGTGGAAGGCAGGCGATTGTCAGAGAGAGGCCACATTAAGGGGTGGGGCAAGGGGTGGCCTTGGATGGTAGCAGGTGCCTTGGTGAAAGGAAGAGAACTAACTGGAAATGCTCGCCCTGCCCGCGATGAAGTGGCGACCCTTCATCTTGGGGCAGCAGAGGAGTCCGTGCAGAGGGACCTCATACTCATAATGACTGGGGAATCTCCAAGAACTACATCCCGATTTGCACCCAAGAACAATCACAGGACAGAAGCCATGGGATTGCGGTGACACTGGGAAAGCCCTATGACATCTCTACCTCATGGGCTGTGAGGAGAAGGCCCCCAGGCGAGGGGTGCCCTGTGAATGTGTACAGGGTGGGACGTTCTCCATCTGCCACTCTCCCCCTTGTTTCGTATCACAGAGCTCATACTGGAGAGGCACTGTTCAAATGCAATAGCGCCTGCCTTTTCTCTGTGTGTGGGTGTTTTATTTTGTAATTTTTAATATTCCTTTCTATAGGCACACTTAGTTTAGGAATTACACCACTTTTATTTTAACTGATGCTCTTTTGTGTGCATCATACATCTTCACACAGTAAAAGCTTCTAAGAACTCTAAAACACTTTACTCAGAGAACACCTTAAGGCAGTATCCTAATTATTCTATTTTTGTTGAATATCTCATGTAATTTATTAAATACTGTGCTGAACATGAAAGACAGGAGTATGTCTGAGCAAGGTTTTGCACCACTGTACAGTCAAAACTTTGGGAAGTCAAGCCATCCTGAATCATGAACTGTCTATACATATTTTTGTTTTTATTTTTGGTCTGGAAATGTTTTAAAACTCTGTGGGTTTTTAATGGTACCAGTGTCATGCAAGGGGACTGACTGTCTCCAGAAGCTGCCTTCTGATTGCACAGGGTTGCACTAACAGATGTGACTAATAGGAACTCACTTTGAGACAAAAAGCAAGACTCAGCCATATAAAAGAAATCTATTTTAAATATAATGACTTAGAAACTTAAAATAATATTGCCAATTCAAATCAAAAGAAAGTTCAAGTGGCTATATGTCTTTCACTGTAGACATTGGAATAAGAAATATTATTGGTAATAACCATAGCACTCTATAATGTTAATGAGCTAATTTACCAGGAAGGCATTATTCATATTGTACATGGACCTGATGAAAAAAATCTCAAAATACATCAATCTAGAACTAAGAAGAAAAAGTCAAATCTATAGTTATACTTTATAATTTCCACATTTCACCAAGGCAATCATAAAGGAAGTTACAAATGCATAAGGGAAGAGAAGACTTGAATTCTAAGAGGGTTCAAACAAAATGATACTTGGAGGACAACAGTAATACTAAGACATATATAATTTTCAAGTTCACTTGGAGAGATTATCTCTTGACATTTTGTCCATATTCTGAATCATAAAACAAACCTATTAAAGTGAAAATAAATTAAGTTTTATAGTTTATATTATCTGATTACAATAAGATTATATTTGAAACCAAGAGCAGAAAGATATGAGAGAAAATCCTTCATGTATTTTGAAAATTAAATAGTGAATGTATTCAGTTAGGTCATCAATAAAAGGATTTGTGAAATATTTTGATTTGAGAGATATTAAAATATTGATTCAAATTTTTGGGATGCTGCCAAAACAGTGTTTGGAAAGATATTTATTGTATAAAATGTTTGAATTAGAAAATTAAAAAGGTGTTGAATCAATAAGTACATCTTTTTCAAGAAACTAGAGAAAGAAGAACAAAATAAATCCCAAACAGAGAGAAATTAAAAAATAATAATGTTAGGAATCCATAAAACTGAAAAATACAGAATATCATTTAAACCATAGGCTGATTCTTAGAAACAATCAATAAAATCGATAAACTTCTGTTCAGATGCATTAAATAAAATAGAAAGAAGATGTAACATATTGACATAAGAAAGGAGTACATCTTCACAGACCTTACTTATGAAGGAAAATATGGGAATTTTGCAAACTTGGTAAACTCACACAAATTAAAATATCAAGTAATCAGCACCCTTAAATATTTGCTATTATCTCTTACAAATCTAAGTACATTTTCTGGGGTTATAATTTTCCTTTGAATACATCTCTCAGTGTTGAGGTATGACATGTATTTCAAATTTGGTCAGTGTACATTCTGAATTTGGAAAAAATTTGCATTTATTAAAATTTGACACTTTTGAAAGTCAGAATTCTTCTGGATTTTGGCAGTGATCTAATAAATCTTTGGAGACCAAAGGGAGACATTTTGATCCAGCAAGATAGAGTCAGTGCTATGGTTTAGATATGAGGTGCCCCAAAAGCCCATATGTGAGAAAATGCAAGAAAGTTTAGAGGTGAAATGATTGGGTTATGAACACCCTAAGCTAATCAGTGCATTAATCCACTTGGATGGATTCACTGAGTAGTAACTGTAGGCAGGTAGGGTGGTTGGAGGAGGTGGGGCATCAGGGTATGCCTTGGGGTTTATATGTTGTTCCCATGGGAAGAGCTCATTCTGCTTCCTGGTGACATGTGCTGAGCTGCTCTTCTCCTTCTGCTATGATGTCCTGCCTCTGGGGAATGAGAACTCTGAAACTGTGAGTCCTGAATAAACTTTTCCTACTCTAAAATCTTTCTTGTCAGATCTTTTGGTAACAGCAGGGAAAATGCTGACTACACCTCGGGCTGCAGTTGCTGCAGGCACAGTGACACCACACAGGCATTCTGGGGACTTCTGGCTGAGAGTGGGTTGGGGAAGAAGGTGGTGCATGGGCAAATTTGTCTGTTTAAGGTGTGCATTTTTTTTCTTTACTTTGGTTTTAACTCAAAAGCATGAGATCATTATATCTTAGACTTTAATTTCCTTAGATCTTGACACTTCAAAAGGCATTCAGTATTGTAAATGAAATGGTGATACTGGAATTTTTCTAGGTAACTCTGCTTGGTCATTGAAATTTCTTTATGTTAGCAGTTGACTTTATAGCAGGCCACTGATAGGCTCTTTGAGATAAGATAAAGCATATGGAGTAATTTGTAGTCTTGGGTGAAGACAATATTGGAATTGATTGTTATATTTTAGAACTTTTCAGAAATATATAATTACCAACCCAAGCAATTTCTGGAAGGAATTTCTATAAAGGCAAATTAGCTACATGGGGTCAGTTGATGCATGTGAGGCAGGAACAGAATTGCAATGATGTGGTACTGATAACATCCCTTAGAAGCATAAAAAATATGGTAAATACAAATAAACCCCACATTTATTCTACCTGTTCAAGAATATTGGCTAATGCTATAATGGGGTGACTTACCTTATGCCTTGTACTTCTGTACAATAGTATTTTTCTTTAAACACAACTGACTTCTTTTACTTTTTCATCCAGGAAAGGAAGTGCCACTTAGTGTTTGGAAAAAGAAGCTGGGAAGTCGAATCATCTCTGTTCATTGCTTTTCTCTTCAAGCAAGTGGTTTACTCCTCCCAAAATTAAGCATCTTAAGAGCAGATTCCATCAGGGCTCTTTGGTTGTTCAGAGATCCCTAAGAATTGTAGAGTTTAGAAAAATAATGGCATGACTGGGCTTGATCCGCAACCAAGCTGTGTTCTTTCCTGAAGTTTTTTAAGTAATAATGCCAACATTCTTCTTTCATTTGACTTTTTGTTCTTGAATTTCACGTGATTCAGATATTAGGAGGTGGGAAAGATGGATACTTATTAATTTCCCTGAAGACATCCCCCCAACCCTTTTTCACCTATGAGCCATCCATTGCTAAAAAAATATGGTGAGATGCCAAGGCTTACCTGTGGTCTCCGAGAGTCATGTTCGATTTTTTCTTAAAGAAATCAGCTTAATGTCAAAATCAATTTTTTAAAAATACGTATTAGAGGAATGAATGTTTAGAATTTACTTTTTATTATATAATTAAAAATTCAGCAAGTCTTTATTCTAAACATTTTGAGTATTTTATGTAGTGATTAGAATAATCACTATTTATTAACATTTTATTTTGCTATTTTCTGTTGTTAGGGCAAACTTTAATTTTCTACTCAGTTACTAAGCAATGGAAAATTTATAGTTTCCAAGTCTCATTTAAATAATTGGACTTGCAATATATGTTGTTTTTTTTTCAAAACAGTCTTTGTTTTCTAACCTTTATTAATTATAATTACTACACATTGAAGGGATTCAAGATATCACAGATGTTTGTCATTGTGCAATTTTGAATAACTGACTATAAGTGTACCAGCATCTCAAATTTTCATAGAAAATATACTACAGAACTCTTTATTTAGTATGATTTGTAGACTAAATGTTACTATTAGACAGATGTTATACTAATACACATTATAATGGGATATTTGTCAATATGGTGCTATCTCAGAATCTGAGAGACTAGTACAGATATACAAACAATTTTGCTTTCTTCTACAATGCTGGTTGTCTCCAGGCCAATATCCTCAATAGGCCCTTGCATGTCCTGTTTATAAGGTAATTAACTGGTATAATTGATTAATACATTTATTTTGGAATTACTTCTAAAAATAGTTTAAAATTTCTGTTGGTGCAATGTGCTGAGCTGATGCTATGAGTAGGAAAAATGTTTATTTTATTATGGAGCTCAGAGCTCTTTCTAATTTTGAAAGTAAAATAAAAGCATTTTTGTCATTATAAAACCTTTTTAGACATTCTTATGTTCAACATTTTTATCACTTTGGTGTCTTTTACAGATAGGAAACATTTTTCTTATAAAAATCACCAAAATAGAGAAGATACTACATAGTTTTAGAAAATTCTAATTTATTCTCTTTCTCATTTTATACATTAAAGACATACAGTAACAATATTTTTGAATCCAAGTAAACACTTATAAGCTTTGATCTTTGCTAATTATATTACAAAGAGAAACTCACTTGCCGCTAATGTATTTTTTTATGTCAGTATATATCTTTGAGCTACTTCCTTGTCATTTTATTTAACCCTAACTCAATGTTTTATAGCTGCTGTCCAATTGGTTTACTCCTCCAAAAATTAAGCATCGTAAGAGCAAATTCCACCAGGGCCCTTTGATTGCCTACAGATTCCCAAGAACGGTAGAGTTTACCAAAATATTTGCATGTCTGGGCTTAATTTGCAACCAAGCTATGTTCTTTGGATGCCTTGAAGATTTGCTAGGTCAAATGACATTCACAGTCTGAATTTTGCTAGTGATGTGAAATTGCTGACCAGAAAGTGGGTGTCAGTTGAATTCTTTCCCTAATAATGTATGAAATTATGTATTTTCCATAATCTTTTTTATGCAGTATCTTATAATATTAAAAATTATAAGGGAAAATAGTGATGGAAAATTATATACTATATTTTTTTTGAAATATACACTTTCCTGATAATTACTGAGGTCAATGTATCTTTGCATACATTAATTGGCTATTAATATTTCTTGAGTATTTAATTTGGAAATTTGCTGACTTCTTGTTGTTTACTTATCATAACTAATTATTGAAAATTCTGTGCAATTAAAAGTGGTATAAGTAGAGCTAAAATCAGCCCAAATACCAGAAGTCAGAATAAAATAAGTATTAATATGGTTTCAATATCCTCTTTATGCATACATAAACAAATAGAAAGGACCACATTATGCATGTAATTTATAAAGAGCCTTTTCTTTCATTCAAGCATAAATCCTGACCATCTAATATATTGACTACCATGCCAAATCAAATAATTCATAAATGTCACAATATTCACCCCTCAGATGAATGTACGTAATTTATTTAACTGATGGATAAACATTTAGAATTTTTATTTGTTTGATTTTAAAAGCAGCATTGCAATGAGAATCCTCATTCATGACACATATTTGTGCATGTGTGTGCACGTAGGCACATGCACATACACATTCCACATTATGATCTAAGGAGGTTTTCATTGACATAAAACAGCTGAGGCAAATGATATGTGCATTTATATCCTGATACACATGAAATTAACTATACAAAGGTTACACAAGTTTTGAAGTTATTAGAGAACTGAGATGTGCACATTGAAAAAATTCTAAAATTATGTAGTTTGCTTTCATTTATTTGATGATCAATTAGAGGTCAAAATATTTTGTCATTTTCTACTTGAAATGTATTTGTTAATATGGTTAATGTATTTTGAAAATTTCTTGGCCAATTCTGTTACATTTCTGTGAAAAATTTGTTCATGTTCCTTGGCTGCATTTCTCTTTTGAAATTTTTTTAACACAAATTTTTAAGAACCCTTATTAAATTTTTACCTGTAATAAAATTGCAAAAATTTGGAAAGTATTTACACCATACATAATCTGTAATGTTTTTGTACATTAATTTAGAATGTTACTATCATTAATTGAACCTGTATGGTGCTTTTGTTCCTTTGATAATTTTTTCTACTTTGGGATTTTACAACTAACCAGGAACATATACAGACATATTTTTTACTTTTAATTATAACTATTTATCCTGCAAAATTGCCATTTTGTATTTATTATAGTGGGTTTTGCTAACTGCATAAAACTCAACATTAGCTTTTATTTAATTTTAACTTTATATTTTTATATCAAGGATGGATGATAAAATCGTTTGTAAAATATCAAGTAAATCTAAAATTCCTAAAAGCATTTTAATATATAAATGTATAATTGAGAAATTCAGTGAAATTTCAATTGAATTCCAGCAGATTTTCTGGACTGAAAGTGATGAGCTGATTAAGTAGTTATGTGGAAATATAAAGTACTTGGAAGATTTTTTTTTCAAAATATAGTAATATTGGTAACCTTGCACTTTTTAGCTAGTCTTAATGATGTTAATACATTATGAACCAGATTCAGTGTGATCGTGGCATAAGATAGACAAAGTGGTCAATGAAACAGAGCATCTGGATTGATCCATGCATCTATACTTAGCTTACTTTTTGGCCAAGGATAATTCAATACAGAAAGGATGTATCTTTTAAATAATTTGTGCTAGGTCAACTTGGATATCATCTTGGAAAAATATAAATTTTATCCTCTTTCATAGCATGTACAAAAATTAATTTATGATGAACCATAGACATGCATATGACACACAGAAATATAAAATGTGCCAAAGAACATAGGAGATTATATTTGCAAATTTGGGGTAGGCAAAATTTTCTTTTCTTCCAAGACTATACATGAGAAGCAAAAGAAGATTAAATAATTTGGATTTTATCACAACTGAAAGTTTATATTCTTAAAGAGATACTGTTAAGAAAATATGAATGGCACAGAATTGGAGGTGCCATATAGATTTATCTAACAAAGGCCTTCTTTCCATAATAAATAAAGAATTTTTACAAGGTAAGAAAAAAAAAACTGGCTTTAAAAACTGGGCAAGATTTTTGAAGAGAAAGTTCACGAAATGTGATATAGAAATCACCAATGAAAACTCTATTCTTCAGGAAAATAAAAACCAATACCATGAAATAATACTTCACAGAATATCATGGATAAAATCAAAATGACTTGGTAAGTGTGCTGTAATCATTAGCCTCCCAGATGACCCCCAGTAATCTTCACATTCTCCCATGAATGTGTTTATCTGACCCCCAACTCTCAAATAGCTTCCTTCTAATCAATAGAATATGGCAATGTGGAGGCATTGCTGATTGTCACAATACACTTACAAGAAATGGAAAATTCTGTTTTGCTCACACACTATCACTGACTTTAATTACATTAGCTGTCAGTCTGGAGAGTCCCTAGTAATGGAGAACTGAAGATTGCCTCCAGCAATAGCCTGCAAGACAAGGAAGGATGTGCTCCTGGAAGAATTAGATCCTACTAACAATGGTGAGCGTGAGCTTGGAAAGGGACCATCCCCAGGAGATGAGTCTGCAGCCCAGAATCCAGCATCAGCTCTTTGATTGCAGCCTTGTGAGAGAACTCCCAACCGACCCAGAGTCCTAAATCCTAAGGACTGTGAGAAAATGACTGTGTTTGTTTTAAGCTGGTAAGTTTGGGGGCAATTTATCATGTGGCTCTAGTTATCTAATACAGATATGGAAGAAATGGGATTTTCATGTATTATTAGAGGAACTCCAACATGATTCACCTACTTGGAAGAACTTTTGGGCAATAATTTTTATAATTAAACTGTATCTGCAATATAAATTAGCCATTCTATTCCTAGGTATATATTGAAGAGAAACATAAACAAGTCTATAAAAATAATTCCATATAAATATTCATAGGAGTTTTCTTTTTTAAAAATGTCAAAGTGAAAACAACCAAGTGGCTTCTAAGACATGAATGGATGAACCAAGTATGGTATATTTATGTAGTGGAATATTACTCAGCAATAAAAATGAGTGGTCCAATAATACACACAGAAGAATGAGTGAATTTAACAAATATTATGTTAAAAAAAGAAGTCAAACATAAAAATGTCAAGACCCAGAATAACCAAAGCAATGCTGAGCAAGGAGAGTTATGCAGAAGGAATCACAATACCTGATCTCAAATTACACTACAGAGCTATTATAGTAACAAAAATAGCATGGTATTGACACCAAAATAGATATGAAGATCAATGAAGTACAATAGAAGACACAGAGAGAAACCCACATAAATACAGTACTATGATACTTGACAAAGTTACCAAAACCATACATTAGAGAAAAGATAATCTTTTGGGGGATGGAGTACTAGGGATTGAATATATGGGTACTTTACCACTGAGCTATTCCCCATTTATCTATCTATCTATCTATCTATTATTTTGAGACAAGGTCTTACTAGGTGACTTAAATCCTCATTAATTTCTCAGACTCTCTTGAACTTGTGATCCTTCTGCTTCAGCTTCCCAAGTAGCTGGGATCACAAGAATGTGCCAACATGCTGTTCCCAAAGATAGCCTTTTAAACAAATTGTGCTCAGAAAACTGGACATTCATATGTAGATATGAATGAATGAAATGAAATGCATGAGCCAATGAACAAAACTAGAGCCATATCTTTCATCCTACATAAAAGTCAAAGCAAAGTAGATCAAAGTCCTAGGAATTAGTACAGAAAATGTGTAAGTGTTGGTAGAAGACATAGGGTTAACACTCCAGCACATTGGCACAAGTACCAACTCCCTTAACAAGACCCTTAAAACATGAGAAATAAAACAATTACCAATAAGTGGGACAGCTCAAATTTAAAAGATTCTGAAGAGCAAATGAACTAAGGGTATGAAGAGAAACCCTACAGAATGGGACAAGTTCCTTGTCACCTCTCCTCAGACAGGGGACTGATATCCAGAATATATAAAGAACTCAAAAAACTTTACACTAAAAAACAAGTAAACAAACAAAAACAAGTAACACAGTCAATAAGTGGGCAAAAGAACTAAATAGTCATTTCTCAAAATAAGAAATACAAGTAAACCACAAATATTAAAAAAAAGTTTAAAAACCCTAGCAATTAGGGAAATGCAAATCAAGCCTACACTGAGATTTCACCTCTTTCCAGTTAGAATGGCAATCATCAAGAATACACATAATAATAAAGGTTGGCAATAATTTGGGGGGAAAAAGGTACTCTCAGACATTTTTGGTGGGAGTGCAAATTAGTACAACCACTCTGGAAAGCAGTATGTAGATTCCTCAAAAGACTAAGAATAGAACAACCATATAACCTAGTTATCTCACTCCTTAGAATTTCTGCAAAAGAACAGAAATCAGCATAGTGTAGTGAATACAGGCACATCAACATTTATAGTAGCACAATTCACAATAAATTCATAATAGCCGAGAGTTGTGGAACCAGTCCAGGTGTCCATCAATAGATGAATGGATAAAAAAATGCGTGCACACACACACACACACACACACACACACAATGGAGTTTTCTGCAGAGATAAAAAAAAGAATGAAATTATGGCACTTTCTGGTAAATGGATGAAATTGAAGAATATCATGCTTAATGAAGCAAGCCAGAGTTACTATTAAGTCAAGTGTTGAATATTTCCTCTTAATTATAGAGGCTGAGTACAATAAAGGGAAAAAAGACAGGAGAATCTCATGAAAATAGAAGGAAGAGCAGTGGATAGAGGAAGTGGATCGAAGGGGAGGGAGGAGGGACAGGAAGAAAAGGGAGGAACTGTAGAACAGAACTGACCGAGTTCTGCTGTGTGCATAGGGGATAGAACATAGAACAGATAGAGAACACAGTCAAGAAGGAGAACCACAGTAGAAGGGGTTGAGGGGAAGGGAAGACTGGAGACTGAATGGAGCAAATGGATATTTCTTTTTTTTTTAATTGGTTGTTCAAAACATTACATAGTTCTTGATATATCATATTTCACACTTTGATTCAAGTGGGTTATGAACTCCCATTTTTACCCCGTATACAGATTGCAGAATCACATCAGTTACACTTCCATTGATTTACATATTGACATACTCGTGTCTGTTGTATTCTGCTGCCTTTCCTATCCTCTACTATCCCCCCTCCCCTCCCCTCCCCTCCCCTCTTCTCTCTCTACCCCCTCTACTGTAATTCATTTCTCCCCCTTGTATTATTTTTCCCTTTCCCCTCACTTCCTCTTGTATGTAATTTTGTATAACCCTAAGGGTCTCCTTGCTGAGGGCCATTGCCAAGTAGAAATGATGCATCGAAATTTCCTTGCCAGCGTACCCCATGTTAAATGGACTTGCCTTGGAATTTCGCTGTTGACATTGCATGTAAGGTGACCTTGCTCAAGGAAGGTGGATCCGGGTTTAGAGCTGATCAGGTTTGAGGAAGTATCCCGGTCCTTGGGTTTAGGGCGTTCCCAGTTTAAGACAATAGGGGTTTTAGGGAAGTTGGAGGTTGAAGATTATTGCTGCCGGGATTAGGGTGTTACTGCTGCTTGTTCCCATTGAGTTCTCATGAGATTCAAATGAGATATTGGAAAAAAAAGCCTCATGGGTAGGTGAACTGTGCGGCAGCAGAACGGGGATGGCCCCAGAGCATGTGTGGAGGCTGGTGTGAGTTCGGGAATAAAGATTGCTGTTTGAATCTACAAAGCTGTGGTGGCTCGTGATTCTGTGCCAGCCCAGACATTGGCATTTAGGTGGTCCGTACACGGAGCGTCTGAAACTTGGAGGTAAGTGAAATTCCTCGCCCCTGAGGGAAGGCGAGAGAATGGGTGACCATTTCAAAAAACAATGTGTTCTTGTTTTGATTTATTTCGTTTTTGTTTCAAGCTGCCTGTCCCTAGAAATTTCTCAGGCAAACTGGGAAAAATGGTTGGCTCAAGGTTTGAAGTTTGTCCGCCCTGAGGAAGAGAAATTTGATACAATGATTTTTTATTCAGTTTTTGTTTCATTCAGTTGCGGTTTTGTTTTGTGTTATCTTATTGGGTTGCGTTATCTTTATAGAAGATTAGAAATTAGTAAAAAAAAAAAACCGAAAAGGTGTTAAGTAAACTGTTAGAGATTCAGACCATGGAGAAAGACATTTTAGATCAAGCAAAAGAGAAGGTCTCTCGAGCTAGTCAGAGAGAGGAAGAAAATTTAAAGGAAAAGGGGTTATTAGGAAAAAGGCCACAACAAGAGGCTGTTACTAACTCCGTTTTATTACCAGAGGGCGTAATTCAACCAACAGCCCCACCGATGGAAACAGCTGAGTGGCCCTCAAACCCCGTAGTTGATAAGTGGGATCCTGAGAAAGGGCCTCAAAGATTAGCATGCCCTGTACTTGAACAGGTAGGAGGGCAGCGAATTCACCGTGCTTTAGATTTTAAAACAGTGAAGCAGTTAAAGGAGGCTGTAACAACCTACGGTCCCCAAGCTCCCTTCACGGTAAGCATGGTTGAGTCCATTACTAACTTGGATATGACGCCAGCAGATTGGGCTAGCATGTGTAAATCTGTGCTAAATGGAGGACAATATTTGTTATGGAAAGTTGCCAATGAGAAATTTTGCACGGAGAGAGCTAGGTGAAATGCAGCAGCCGGTTACCCTAAAAGAAATCTAGATATGCTGTTAGGAAAAGGACCTTATGAGGGTCAATGGCAACAAATTGACTATGATCCTGCTATATATGCACAAATTGCTGCAGACGCAGTTAGGGCATGGAAGACTTTACAAGGACATGGAGATTTACAAGGTCAGCTATCTAAGGTAATACAGAGACCTAATGAACCTTACGCTAACTTTGTAGATAGGCTTATTCAAACAGCCGCCAAAATTTTGGGGGATACAGATCAAGCAATGCCATTAATAAAACAACTGGCTTATGACCAAGCAAATCGTTGCTGCAGAGAGGTTATTAGACCATGGAGACATGAAGACTTAAATACATATATTAAATTATGTAGAGATATTAATGAACAAGGGCAAGTCTTGGCAGCTGCAGTACAAAAGGCTTTAGATGCCAGGCCAGAAACATGCTATAATTGTGAACAAACAGGACATTTTATAAGGAGTTGCCCCATAAGAGGAGGGTTTAACAAAGCTGGGTATCAAAGGAATAGAATACCGGGTATTTGCCCACGATGCCGTAGAGGGAGACATTGGGCTAATGAATGCCGTTCTCAAACCACCATAGAAGGTACTCCGTTATCAAAAAATGGACAAGGATCAGGTATTTACCCATGATATCGTGGAGAAAGGCATCAGGCTTCATTGCCAAAAAACGGACTGGGGGGCCCAATGCTCCGGGGCCCACAACCACAAATATACGGGGCAGTGGAGGAACCCAGCAACAAACACCATCAAGGTGGTGCCCAGGACACATTGTCCATTAAATCCCTCATCAGACAAACCCGAGGGAGTGCAGGGTTGGACATCTGCGCCTCTGCCAGAGCAGTATTAACTCCAGAGATGGGAGTTCAAATCATTCCTACAGGAGTAAAATGACCTCTTCCCCAAGGAACAGTAGGCTTATTATTGGGACGTAGTTCATCTACATTAAATGGACTTATGATAATTCCTGGGGTAATTGATCCTGATTATGTAGGTGAAATAAAAATTATAGCTAGTTCTCCAGGAGGTATATCAGTAATTTCACCTGGAGATAGAATAGCACAGTTGTTAATAATACCTAGCTTACATAATAAGTTCTCTAGTCATAATGTAGAAAGAGGTTCTAAGGGATTAGTCTCCACAGGTGTAGATTGGGCTATGTTGTCTTTAAATTTAGATTCTCGCCCAATGCTAAAACTAAATATTCAAGGTCACGAGTTTAATGGGCTACTGGACACAGGTGCTGACCTTAGCATCATATCTCTTCGAGAATGGCCAAAACATTGGCCATTACAACAAGCCACTCAAACGCTTCGAGGCCTAGGAGTGGCGACTAATCCCCATAGAAGTGCTATGGTATTAGATTGGAAGGATCCTGAAGGATGTGAAGGAACTATACAGCCATATGTTTTGGATCACCTTCCTATTAATTTATGGGGACGAGATGTCCTGGATCAACTAGGTTTGATGTTAACAAATAACATCAATTCCACTACTAGGGCTAGACAAGGTGTTAGGAAAGAAAATAGATTAGGAAAACAAGACAAGGTTTAGCAGCACCAATTCAATTAGATCAAGGAACAGACAGACATGGGTCAGATTTTCAGAAAAGGCCACTGAGACAATCAAAATTACTTGGAAATCAGAAAGACCAGTGTGGGTTCCTCAGTGGCCCTTGACTAAAGAAAAGATACAAGTAGCCCATGATCTGGTCAAACAACAATTAGCGGAAGGACATTTACAACGTTCCATATCTCCCCATAATACTCCCATTTTTGTCATCAAAAAGAAATCAGGTAAATGGAGATTATTGCAAGATTTAAGAGCCATTAATAATGAGATGGTTATTATGGGACCTGCTCAATCAGGGATTCCTCAATGTCTGCTTTACCAAAAACATGGCATGTTTTATCTATAGATATTAAAGATTGTTTTTTTTTTCAATTCCAATTCATCCTGAGGATAGTCCATGTTTTGCATTTACTATGCCTGCATTAAATCATGAAGGTCCTGATGAGAGATATGAGTGGAAAGTACTCCCTCAAGGAATGGCTAACAGTCCAACTATGTGTCAAACCTATGTTAATAAAGCAATCCAGCCACTTAGAAATCAAAATTCTGAACTAAAAATATTTCACTATATGGATGATGTATTATTAGCACATAAAGATAAAAACATATTGCTGGAATGTTATGCCACACTTACGAACTTATTAAAAAATTATAATCTAGAGATAGCAATAGATAAAGTACAATTAAATTTTCCAATTAATTATTTAGGAGTTCTATTATCCTCAACCATGGTCCGTCCACCGAAAATTCAAATACGAGTAGATCAACTCAAATCACTCAACGATTTTCAAAAGTTATTGGGAGACATAAATTGGATAAGTCCTTATCTAGGCATACCAACAGGAGAGTTGGGACTTTTATTTGATATTCTAAAAGGTCCATCAGATCCAAATTCACCCCGAATGTTAACTCCTAAAGCTAGAAAGGCATTAAAAATTATTGAAACATATATGGAAAATATGCATCTAGATAGAATTGATATAAGTTTGCCTTTATTATTTATTGTACTACCAACAAAAAATATTCCTACAGGAGTATTTTGGCAAGAAGGTCCATTATTGTGGATACATTTATCTTATTCTCCTAACACTATTCTTACTAGGTATCCTGAGGCTGTAGGACAATTAATACTCAAAGGAATAAGAGCAGCAAAGGGAGTGTTTGGAATTTCTCCCAATAAAATTATTACTCCATATACTATGGATCAAATTGATGAGTTAGCTAATGAGTTAAAAACTTGGGCAATAATCATGTGTAAATCTAATGTTTCATTTGATAATCATTTACCATTGAATCCTTTGTTGTCTTTTTGGTCTAAGCATCCTGTAGTTTTTCCTAAAATGACAAGGAAAACACCTATCATGAATGCTCCAAATATATTCACTGATGGGTCTAATAATGGTACAGCAGCCGTAGTTACCCCTGATCAAACTTTTACATTTTTAGTACCCAAACAATCAGCTCAAAAGGTAGAGCTTAATGCAGTTTTACAAGCTTTTGTGATGTTCAAAGATTCTGTATTTAATTTATTTTCTGATAGTCAATATATAGTTAATGCTATTATATCCCTTGAAGATGCTGGTAGGATTTCCCCTTCCTCTACTGTTTTCTCTTTGTTTTCCACTATACAAAGTCTAATCTGGGACAGAAAAGATCCATTCTTTATAGGACATATTAGGGCACATACAGGATTGCCTGGAGCCCTTAGTTTGGGCAATGATTTAGCAGATAACACTACACATGACGTACATATTTTCTCTACATTAGAAGAAGCTACAAATTTTCATAAAAGGTTTCATGTTAATGCTAATACTTTACAAAAGCATTTTAAAATAACTAAGGAACAAGCCAGGCATATAATAAAACAATGTCAAAATTGTGTGACCTTTTTACCACAAGTTAATCTTGGAGTCAATCCTAGAGGACTGATACCTAACCATATTTGGCAGATGGACGTCACACACTTGCCAGAATTTGGAAAATTAAAATATTTACATGTTACAGTTGATACTTCTTCTGGATTTTTGATGGGCTCCCTTCATGCCAGAGAAAAAACTAAAGATGTTATAGCTCATTGCTTACAAAATTTTGCCACTGTGGGTGTTCCTAAACAGTTAAAAACTGATAACGGTCCTGGTTATACTTCTGCCTCTTTTAAACAATTTTGCTCATCATTTGGTATTACTCATTTAACAGGAATCCCATACAATCCACAGGGACAAGGCATAGTTGAAAGAGCTCATCAAACTATTAAAACATACTTATTAAAGCAAAAAGAGGGAATTGGTAAGGGGTATATATCCCCCAAAGATAAACTTAAAATAACCCTTTTTACTCTAAACTTTCTAAATTTGGATTCATCAGGACTTAGTGCTGCGGAAAGACATATGTATCCAAAAAATGTACATAAGCATAAGGTACTTTGGAAAGATATTCTAACAGGACAATGGAAAGGTCCTGATCCAGTTATTGTCTGGAGTCGGGGTTCCGTTTGTGTGTTTCCACAGGGAGAACAGCAGCCGATTTGGATTCCAGAGAGATTAACTAAAGCAATTTCTACAGAAAAAGAAGATGATTTGACTCAAATCCATAACAGCTGATATCCAGAGCTCCAGCTTGGCTATTCTTACATCTGCGACAGTGATTAACCACAGTGCTTTTTTCAATATCAATTTTATTATTGCATTTTTCCCACATCGTAAAGTTCTATTTTATTTTTTGAGCTCATACAAACCTAGGTTAATGTTTTTCTGATCAGTTTTATTTTTTGACTGTGTTTTATTTTTTGACTAGAGTTTTTAAACATTGCAATGGAGATTTCACCTAGGTAAAACTACAAGGCCTTTATTGTCTTATGTGTTGTATGTTATGTGTGCATTGTTTTGTGTTGTATGTCTGTATGTGTGTATGTCCATATTTCATATATGAGGAGTGCTCATGAAAAAATGGATCCGAATTTATTTTTTATTCATGTGATTTAAATTGTTTAATTTTAATTAGGGAAACAGCTGTTAAGGATTGTTTTTAAAGGTGGTTAACAGATCTGTTTGCTTACTAATTTAAATTAGGTAAACAGCTGTTAAGGATTGTTTTTTAAGGAGGTTAACAGATCTGTTTGTTTACTTTCACCTTTCCTTTTCATTATATTTAATAATTCTGTTCAGGATAATGTCTCTTTAGCATCTTTGCCAGGATTCCCATCTCCATCCCAGTGCCGGTGAAGACTGAGATAAAACCAAACTACAGCTTCTATGATAGCTATCACAGTAAACTGCATAAACTGATGCATCAATGAATATAACTCAACAAGTTATGCTCAATCAAGGACTCGATTTACTTTGGGAAGAAATGGACATATTGATAGACTCTTCCACTTTGAACTGTCTGCAGAACTTGCCTGGACTATACATCAGTTGTATGCATTGTGAACTATAGTCTAGTGCAGCGAATTGTGGTACTGCTGGCATATCTTTGCTGATGGTGTCACCAGTGATGCAATTTCCTTGCCAGCGCACCCCATGTTAATTGTGGTAATGCTGGCATATCTTTGTTGATGGTGTCACCAGTGACGCAATTTTTCCAAAGGAGCCGTCAATTGGCTTGGTGTCATGGCATTTCTGTATCCTCCTCCCTTCTACTAGTGATGGTCTAAAATTTGGGGGCCAACAGAGGTGAGGCAAAGAACCTCACCCCCCCACTGGCACCAAGGCTAAATTTGGGGGCCAACAGAGGTGAGGCAAGAACCTCACCCCCCCACTGGTGCATAGACCTATCCACAAGCATGGCTGAATGCTGGACCGGTAGTCAGTGACAGTTGATCTGATTGCAGTGGATTCAACCTAAGACAGGAAGCTGACGCCTAAATGTCAGTTCTCCCATGACGGGTAAGAACCATATGTTGAATTGGACAACCTACCAGGCATGGTCCTTAAGCCACACTGCTTGTTGTTTAATTAATCAGAAGGGGGGAGATTCTGAGGGCCATTGCCAAGTAGAAATGACGCATCGAAATTTCCTTGCCAGCATACCTGATGTTAAATGGACTTGCCTTGGAATTTCGCTGTTGACATTGCATGTAAGGTGACCTTGCTCAAGGAAGGCGGATCCAGGTTTAGAGCTGATCACGTTTGAGGAAGTATCCCGGTCCTTGGGTTTAGGGCGTTCCCAGTTTAAGACAATAGGGGTTTTAGGGAAGTTGGAGGTTGAAGATTATTGCTGCCGGGATTAGGGTGTTACTGCTGCTTGTTCCCATTGAGTTCTCATGAGATTCAAATGAGATATTGGAAAAAAAAGCCTCATGGGTAGGTGAATTGGGCGGCAGCAGAACTGGGATGGCCCCAGAGCATGTGTGGAGGCCGGTGTGAGTTCGGGAATAAAGATTGCTGTTTGAATCTACAAAGCTGTGGTGGCTCCTGATTCTGTGCCAAGCCAAGACATTGGCATCTCCTTCCATTTCCAAGCAATTTCCCTTCTCTATCCCTGTCCCTCCCACCTCTCATCCCTGTTTAATGTTAGTCATCTTCTCATGCTCTTCTTCCCTACTCTGTTCTTAGTTACTCTCCTTATATCAAAGAAGACATTTGGCATTTGTTTTTCAGGGATTGGCTAGCTTCACTTAGCATAATCTGCTCTAATGCCATCCATTTCCCTCCAAATTCTATAATTTTGTCATTTTCTAATGCAGAGTAATACTCCATTGTGTATAAATGCCACATTTTTTTTTATCCATTCACCTATTGAAGGGCATCTAGGTTGCTTCCACAGTCTTGCTATTGTGAATTGTACTGCTATGAACATCGATGTAGCAGTGTCCCTGTAGCATGCTGTTTTTAGGTCTTTAGGGAATAGACCCAGAAGGGGAATAGCTGGATCAAATGGTGGATCCATTCCCAGCTTTCCAAGAAATCTCCATACTGCTTTCCAAATTGGTTGCACCAATTTGCAGTCCCACCAACAATGTACAAGTGTACCCTTTTCCCCACATCCTCGCCAGCACTTGTTGTTGTTTGACTTAATAATGGCTTCCAATCTTACTGGAGTGAGATGATACCTTAGGGTGGTTTTGATTTGCATTTCTCTGACTGCTAGCGATGGTGAGCATTTTTTCATGTACTTGTTGATTGATTGTATGTCCTCCTCTGAGAAGTGTCTGTTCAGGTCCTTGGCCCATTTGTTGATTGGGTTATTTGTTATCTTATTGTCTAATTTTTTGAGTTCTTTATATACCCCACAGTATGTAGGTCGTAGCCAACTTTTTCTTCTATCAGATGCCTTGTCTCTGGTTTCATATCAAGCTCCTTGATCCATTTTGAGTTAACTTTTGTGCATGGCAAGCGAAAGGGATTTAGTTTCATTTTGTTGCATATGGATTTCCAGTTTTCCCAGCACCATTTGTTGAAGATGCTATCCTTCCTCCATTGCATGCTTTTAGCCCCTTTATCAAATATAAGAAAGTTGTAGTTTTGTGGGTTGGTTTCTGTGTCCTCTATTCTGTACCATTGGTCCACCCACCTGTTTTGGTACCAATACCATGCTGTTTTTGTTACTATTGCTCTGTAGTATAGTTTGAAGTCTGGTATCACTATACCACCTGATTCACACTTCCTGCTTAGCATTGTTTTATTTTTCCATATGAATTTCATGATTGCTTTCTCTATTTCTACAAGAAATGCCATTGGGATTTTGATTGGCATTGCATTAAACCTATAGAGAACTTTTGGTAATATCGCCATTTTGATGATGTTAGTTCTGCCTATCCATGAAAGGGTATATTTTTCCATCTTCTAAGATCTTCTTCAATTTCTCTCTTTAGGGTTCTGTAGTTTTCATTGTATAAGTCTTTTACCTCTTTTGCTAGGTTGATTCCCAAGTATTTTATTATTTTTTAGGATATTGTGAATGGAGTGGTTGTCCTCATTTCCACTTCAGAGGATTTGTCGCTGATATACAGGAATGCCTTTGATTTATGCGTGTTGATTTTATATCCTGCCACTTTGCTGAATTCATTTATTAGCTCTAATGGTTTCTTTGTAGATCCATTTGGGTCTGCTAGGTATAGAATCATGTCATCTGCAAATAGTGATAATTTAAGTTCTTCTTTTCCTATTTTTATGCCTTTAATTTCTTTCGTCTGTCTAATTGCTCAGGCCAGTGTTTTGAGAACTATGTTGAAAAGAAGTGGTGAGAGAGGGAATCCCTGTCTTGTTCCAGATTTTAGAGGGAATGCCTTTAATTTTTCTCCATTCAGAATGTTGCTAGCCTGGGGCTTAGCGTAGATTTCTTTTACAATGTTGAGGTATGTTCCTGTTATCCCTATTTTTTCGAGAGTTTTGAACATAAATGGATGCTGTACTTTGTCGTATGCTTTTTCCGCATCTATCGAGATGATCATATGGTTCTTATTTTTAAGTCTATTGATGTGGTGAATAACATTTATTGATTTCCGTATATTGAACCAGCCTTGCATCCCAGGGATGAATCCTACTTTATCATGGTGTACAATTTTTTGATATGATTTTGTATCCTATTCGCCAGAATTTTATTGAGGATTTTTGCATCTAGGTTCATTAGAGATATAGGTCTGTAGTTTTCTTTCTTTGAAGTGTCTTTGTCTGGTTTAGGAATCAGGGTGATGTTGGCCTCGTAGAATGAATTTGGAAGTTCTCCCTCTTTTTCTATTTCCTGAAATAGCTTGAAAAGTATTGGTATTAGTTCCTCTTTAAAGGTTTTGTAAAACTCTGCTGTATACCCATCCGGTCCTGGGCTTTTCTTAGATGGTAATCTTTTGATGGTTTCTTCTATTTCCTCAATTGATATTGGTCTGTTTAGGTTGTCTATATCCTCCTGTCTCAATCTGGGCAGATCATATGACTTAAGAAATTTATCGATGCCTACACTATCTTCTATTTTATTGGAGTATAAGGATTCAAAATAATTTCTGATTATCTTCTGTATTTCTGAAGTGTCTGTTGTGATATTGCCTTTTTCATCCTGTATGCTAGTAATTTGAGTTCTCTCTCTTCTTCTCTTCATTAGCATGGCTAAGGGTCTGTCGATCTTATTTATTTTTTCAAAGAACCAACTTTTAGTTTTATCAATTTTTTCAATTGTTTCTTTTGTTTCGATTTCATTAATTTCCGCTCTGATTTTAATTATTTCTTGACTTGTACTTCTTTTGCTGTTGTTTTGCTCTTCTTTTTCTAGGATTTTGAGATGAAGTATGAGATCATTTATTTGTTGGTTTTTTCTTTTTTTAAGGAATGAACTCCATGCAATGAATTTTCCTCTTAGAACTGCATTCAATGTGTCCCATAGATTCCGATATGTTATGTCTGTGTTTTCGTTTATCTCTAAGAATTTTTTAATTTCCTCCTTAATGTCTTCTATAACCCATTGATCATTCAGTAACCTATTGTTCATTCTCCAAGTGATGCATGATTTTTCCTTCCTTCTTTTATCGTTGATTTTCAGTTTCATTCCATTATGATCAGATAAGATGCATGGTATTATCTCTACTCCTTTATATTGTCTAAGAGTTGCCCTGTGACATAATATATGATCTATTTTTGAGAAGGGTCCATGTGCTGCTGAGAAAAAAGTGTAACTGCTTGATGTTGTGTGGTATATTCTATATATGTCAATTAAGTCTAGGTTGTTAATTGTGTTATTGAGTTCTATAGTTTCCTTATTCAACTTTTGTTTGGAAGATCTGTCCAGTGGTGAGAGAGGTGTGTTGAAGTCTCCCATGATTATTGTATGGTGGTCTATTAGACTCTTGATCTTGATAAGAGTTTGCTTGATGAACATAGCTGCACCATTGTTTGGGGCATATATATTTATGATTGTTATGTCTTGTTGGTGTATGGTTCCCTTGAGCAGTATGAAGTGTCCCTCTTTATCCCTTTTGATTAACTTTGGCTTTAAATCTATTTTATTTGATATGAGTATGGACACTCCTGCTTGTTTCCGAAGTCCATATGAGTGATATGATTTTTCCCAACCTTTCACCTTCAGTCTATGTATGTATTTTCCTATAAAATGCGTCTCCTGTAGGCAGCATATTGTTGGGTCATGTTTGTGATCCATTCTACTAGCCTGTGTCTCTTAATTGGTGAGTTTAAGCCATTAACATTTAGGGTTATTATTGAGATATGGGTTATCCTTGCAGCCATATTTGTTTATTTATGTTACTGAATATGGTTTGTTTTCCTCTTTGATTAATTTCCCCTCTTTACTGTCCTACCTCCCACTGTTGGTTTTCATTGTTATTTTCCATTTCCTCTTCCTGTAATGTTTTGCTGAGGATTTTTTGGAGAGATGGTTTTCTAGCTGCAAATTCTTTTAACTTTTGTTTATCATGGAAGGTTTTAATTTCATCTTCCATCTTGAAGCTTAATTTTGATGGATACACAATTCTTGGTTGGAACCCATTTTCTTTCAGTGTTTGAAATATGTTATTCCAGGATCTTCTAGCTTTCAAAATCTGTGTTGAGAGATCAGCTGTTATCCTGATTGGTTTACCCCTAAATGTAATCTGCTTCCTTTCTCTTGTAGCTTTTAAAATTCTCTCCTTATTCTGTATGTTGGGCATCTTCATTATAATGTGTCTAGGTGTGGATCTCTTATGATTATGCACATTCGGCGTCCTGTAGGCTTCTAGGTTTTGGGATTCTGTCTCGTTCTTCAAGTCTGGTAAGTTTTCTCAAATTATTTCATGGAATAGATTGCTCATTCCTTTGGTTTGGAGCTCTGTGCCTTCCTGTATTTCAATGACTCTTAAGTTTGGTCTTTTAATGTTATCCCATATTACTTGGATGTTCTGCTCATGGTTTCTTAACAGTCTTGCTGAGCTGTCTATGTTCTTTTCAAGTTGAAATACTTTGTCTTCATTGTCTGATGTTCTATCTTCTAAGTGTGCTACTCTGCTGGTAGTATTCTCAATTGAGTTTTTAAGTTGGTTTATTGCTTCCCGCCTTTCTAGGATTTCTGTTTGTTTGTTTTTTATAACCTCTATCTCCCTGTATAGTTGATCTTTTGCTTCCTGGATTTGTTTATGTATTTCATTGTTGAAGAGATCTCTCATTGTCTGATTTTTCTGTCTAATGTCTTCCTTGAGACTCCAGATCATCTGAAGCATGTATCTCCTGAATTCTTTATCTGACATTCCATCTGCTGCAGCTATTACCTCTTCTAAAGTTGAGTTGACCTGCATTGCTTGTGGTCCTTTCTTTCCTTGTCTCTTCATACTGTTCACGTTTCTTTCTGCTTACTGAGACTGTTGTGTTATTGAATTTTCCCCCTATATATTTGTATTACTCTTGTATAGTTGCAAAGTCTCCTGCGCAGGCGCGGGCAGGGGCTCTGCTCGTCCTGCAATTAGGGCACTGTGCCTACCACATCGGTAGGCCGCTGGGCCTGTTCTGCTGGTTGGTAGCAGGTGCGCCTACCTTGCAGGCGCGTGGGGCGGCTCTGCCACTTCCAGGTTGCTTGGCCTGACCTGCTGGTGGGTTGCAGGTCCACCTACCTTGTACGCGCGGGGGGACGGCGCACACCTATTTGTATTTAGACAGTTACGCGAAATGGATGACGTAATGCTTGGGATGAAAGTTGGGTGGAAGGGGTAGGTAGGTGCTCTTGAAAAGAAAGAAGGAGAGGGAGATAGATAGCATAGAGGAGAATGGAAAAAGCAGTAAAACTTGGAAGGGGAGAGAGGGAAAAGGGGGAGAAAAAATTAAAATGAAATAGGAAATAAAATTAGGTCTTAGAGATCCATTTTCTTCTCTTCCCGTAGGCAAAGCTGTGCCCTCCGGGCTGAGTTTTGCCCTCAATGTGTCAACAGCAATCCCTGTAAGTCGGTTCCTGGGAGTCTCTCAATCCTGTTGGTCCAGAGCCGTTTCACTTCTACGGTCCCTCCTCCCCTTCCTCCTGCCAGCCAGCCAGGTACTGCTCACCGGAGGCAGTTCACCAAGGATTTGGTTACACTTTCAGCCCCACCGAGTGCTCTATTTCCCTAACTACTGAGCACTCTCGCTGTCATTCATCTAAGCCCCAGTGCTGTGGAGCTGTGGTCTGGGAGTCAATTGTTTAATTTTTCCGGACCCCTTTGGTGGGCACACCTTCGGAATCTGGCAGCTAAGACCATTGGTGTCGCTGCTTGTGGTTATAGGAGTTGGGGGTCGAGGATCCCCTCTACTTCCCTCAGCCCCTACAGTCACCACTACACTGCTGGCGGTAGGAGGAGTTGGGGGTCTGGAGTTCCTCTGTTTCCCTCCGCCCCTACCGTCACACCCTCTCAGTTCACGGTTGGGGGATTTGGGGGTGGGGAGTCTTCTCTGCTTCCCTCTGCCCCTACAGTCACGCCCACATCACTGGCAGTAGGGGGAGTTGGGGGTCAAGAGTCCTTTGGCCCTTACGGTCATGCTCACGGAGAGATTTTGAAGTTTCCCGGTTGTTTGTATCTTGTGTGGGTAGGAGTCACACACCTGCTAAAGTAGATTTCGCTGGGAAGGAATCTCTTTGGCCAAACTTTGGTGACTTCCCCTCTCTGCTATGGCGGGCCCCTGGCTCCTTGCCGGAGTGTCTGAAAGGAGGGGTGGAACTGGCTTGTCTCTGGTCTGACACAATCTCTGGTTTTAGTTCCCAGTTCCCTATTTCGTAAAGGGTTGGTTAGATTCCCTTCATGCTGTCTCGGGGTGGGGGGGGAGCCGTTCGCAGGGTGGTCGGGGCTATTAGTAGAGCCGGGAGGGCACGGGTTGTCTGCTGGGCCAGGCGGGGACACTTCTCGCTGCGCCGGGCTGCCGGGGGCTGCCTGTAGAGCCGGGCAGCTGCGGCCGCGTGGCTAAGATCTGGGCGGGCGGGGGTGTCCGTTCGCTGAGCGAGAGCGGGGCCTCCCGGGACGGCGGGAAGGTGGGTGCCGTCTGCGGGTTCGGGCGAGTTGCGTCGCTCGCAGCCGCGGGATTGTACCTCTGCACCCGATGGGGGGCCGCCTGTAGAGCTGGGCAGCTGTGGCCGCGTGGCTACGAGCCTGGCAGGCGTTGTGGCCGTTCACAGAGCGAGAGCAGGGCCTCCCCGGGACGGTCGGATGGCGGGTGCCGTCTGCAGGTTCGGGCGGGCCGCGCCGCTCTGGGCCGCCGGCCGCTTGCAGAAGAGGCTGGTGGCTGCGGGACTGGACCTCTGCGCCCGCGTGGCCGGCCAAGATCCACTTGTCTGGGACAAACTGACACTTCTAATAAACCTACCAATTCCCGGCAGGTCCCCTCTTAACGGAATTTTGCTAGACGTTCCTCAGTTGGTAGACTGCTGCTGTTCCAATGGGTCTTTCTGATCCCGTTAATGTGGAGACATTGGAATCGCTGCTTCCTCGCCGGCGGCCATGTTGGATCCCGACAATGACTTTTTCAACAGGACCCCTTCTGGAGGCTGGGAAATAGAAGAGCTGGATATTTCTTGAAGTTATGATTATGTCAAAACAAAGCCCAGGATTGTGTATAACTATAAAATACTAATAAAAACAACCAACAGAAAAGATGAACAAGTCAAACATGGTGAACTGTATGAATCCCTTCATATAAAACTCAAGCACAGACTAAATGAATCTTTAGATCTAAGAACCACAATATCAGCAGTGTGTGTTAGAGGGGGAGGAGAATTTCATCTAAATGTAGCATAAGGGGTAACTCTTAATGAGGGGAAATGTTCTCAGTCATTATTGGGACAGTGACTACACTGATATTTTCATTTATCTAAACTTCAACTGTTAACACTCTGAATCAGCATTAATCAATTATAACATAGCTGATGTGTTTGTATTTTTCAGTTTGTATAAAATAATTGAATAGGTTTATAGAATGTGACACAAGTATTTATGTGGTTAAAAATAAAGTTGGTATGACATGAAAATATGTTCGACTTTGTAAGTCCAAAGAAGAATTATCAAAGATTAGCACATTGTCCATCAGCTGTGGCTCTAATAAAGCCTCTTTCTTTCATCTCATATAAATGTATTAAAAACATGTAGTGAAAGCTACTTTATTATCCAATGATGAAATTTGGCTTATAAATTCATAAGGAAAGACATGAAAATTATATTCACAGGTTTTATAGTTTAATATGTATGATAAACGAAAATAAGTACCTTCAGTACTTGCTTTAGTTACTATGGCAACATAACAAACAACTCCAAACTTAATAGTTTGAAACAATGCAACTTTTTTTTTTTTTTTTTTTTTTTGCTATTTGGGTAAGACCTTTCTTGCACGTTTCTGTCTCCTTCACTCTGTCAGGTTGGGCAGCTCTAAGGCTGGCGAATGGAAGGATTTAGAAACTCAATCATTGCCATATCTGGAACCTGGGCTGAAAGGATGCAAATAGCTCTGGACTGGAACCAAGAAGTCCCCTTCCCTGTGACCTCTCCACATGGAAGTAGCCATGATCAGAACAACCAGTCTTTTTTCCCACATGGAAAGGTGCTGTCAATCAATAAGTGGACAGACAGACAGATGAAAGCTGTATCATGCTTTCCAACCTAAACTTACAAGTCACATCACTTCTGTAGTGTTTTAGTCAGCTTTTTCCCTGCTGAGACTAAATGACCCTACCAGAACAGCAGTAGGGAGGAAATGTTTATTTGAGGGCTTACAATTTCAGAGCCCTTAGTCTATAGAAAGCTGGCTCCATTCCTTGGTGTTCAAGGTGAGGCTGAACATCATGGTGGAAGAGTATGGCAGGGGGTAGCAGCTCACAAGATGATAAGTAAACAGAGACTTTGGTGAGACACAAATATATACCCCAATTCCCACCTCCTCCAGCCACACCTTACCATTGCAGTTACCACTTGGTTAATCCCATTAGAGAGTAATTCATTGATTGGGTCAAGGCAATAATCCAATTACTTCTCCTCCAAACCTTCTTTTGCTGAAGTCCGGCTGGGCAAAATAACCGAGAGGTGACAAGCAACTTGAAGGTTGAAAAGGGAACTGCTTTATTGTGGGGACACTCAGTGGGAACTGAGCGGGAACTCAAGGTAGTGGGCACCCAAGGTAGCAGGAGCCAGCTTATTGCAAAACAGCAGAGGTATATATACCTAACTGGTTACACACAGCTTGACTCAATTAGCATCATCCACTTACAGCAATCAGCCAATAAGGAATCCCTACCATCTTAATGGCTCGGTGGCATTGCCTCAAAAACCACTCCTCCTGGCAAACTGCCTGGCACCATCTTGACTTGATTTGCGGTCCCCAACATTCTTTCATTGTCTGACATGTGATCTGTTGGGGGACACTCACATCCAAACCATAACATGTAGTGTTGTGTTTATTAGAATTTACTCATTTACACTGTCCTATATTGAAGGGAAAAGGAATTGCTTTCCTTTCTTATTTTATTATGGGAGGGCTAAAAAGTATTTGGATACATGTCTTTAAGCTATTATAAACTACCACAATATTCTTAATAACATTTAATATACATCTTAGTATGAACCCACAATATAGGTTAGAGTTAGAGACATCAGTATGAACTAAGGTTTACATCTATAATACAGAATTATATAGAATTCATATAATCATGCAACATATTATATATGCACACACAAAAATGGGAATACATAAAAGTAATTATAAATATGATTGTATCTATGGCCTAATGAATGAGCTGTATAACAAAGTTTCAGTAAGTGATGATCTGCACGTGTGATGATCTGCACGTAGGATGATGGTTGCAGAAAATTATATCACCTGGTCACATTGTAGCCAACTTAGTTTATGCAAGAACTCTTCATGATGCTCACACAGCTGTGAAATTGCCCAATGTGCATTTCTCAGAAGGTATCTTTATCCATGAGACATGTAGCTGTACTTAACATGTATATATTTCAGCTACGTGGGCTGAGAGTATCTCAAGCAGCAATACATGGATTCAACAAGCACACTCAGTGCCCAGAGCTTGTTTTCTTTCTTTTTTTTTTAAAAAAAAAAGATTACTTTTTTAGTTGTAGATAGTCACAACACCTTTATTTTGTTTATTTTTTTATGTGGTGCTGAGGATTGAACCCTCACACATGCTAAAAGAGCACCCTACCACTGAGCCCCAACCCCAGCCTCCACCCCCAGCTTGTTTTCTAAGCACCTTTCTCTAATCAACAAACCATAGTCCCTTAAAAACTGCTGATTCTAAGGCTGGGAGCAGGAAAATATAAAATGAGCCATAAGCTACTTGTAGTGCTCAAAAGTAAGGGAATGTTAGAGAGAGAGAGAGAGAGAGAGAGAGAGAGAGAGAGAGAGAGAGAGAGAGAGAGAGAGAACAACAACAACAAAAAACCAGGATGGGGTATACCAAAGGGGCATTGGAGGTGACTGATTAGAATTCCTAATGGCCAAATGACACAGGTCTATTGTAACACAAAGTATAAATCCATATTAATAAAAATAAATGAAGAATAAGTAGACTCAAGAGGTAATTCTTCATTACAAATATACAAATAATACATATATAAATAATAATATATACATCGGGTAGGTGGAGCTAATCTCACCCTATGACTTTCTTCCAAAGAAAAGACAATCAGAAAAGGGAACATTAATTTCAAAAGGTGCAAACCTGACTAATATTATCCTGAATGACCAGGGTAACATCTCCAGGGACAAGCTGTAATGGCAAATATATTCCTGGTAAATTGAAAACTGCCTCAACCCTAGAATTGCATGTGGTCTTGGAACAAGATCACCAGGACCACCAGAGCAAGTTTCCACAAACAGGATGACTCCTAACAACAAACTTCTGTTCTGTCACATCTCTGGTGATGACACTTCTGAAATCAAGGTGAGGGTAAGGCCACCTCCTCTGAAGGTCCTGGGCAGCAGCCTTACCCTGTGTCTCCCAGCTTCTGGTGGTGGCTGGCCATCCTGGGCAGGCCTGGGCTTGCGGATGCCCAGGTTGGCTGTATGCCTGGTACCACATGGCCTTGGTCCTCCTGGAGGCACGCATCTGTTCAAAGCTCCCTCTGCTTGTAAAGACAGCAGGCTGGATTAGGACCCACTCTAATCCAGCATGTCTTCATCCTCACCTGCAAGTATACTTTTTTAAAAATATTTTTTAGTTGTATTTATACACAATACCTTTACTTTCATTTATTTTTATGTGATGCTTAGGATGGAACCCAGAGTCTCGCACTTGCTAACAGAGCGCTCTAATGCTGAGCCAAAACCCAGCCCTAAGATACTTTTTATAAATAAAATCTCAGGTCCCTAGTAAATACATTTTTTTTTCCAGAATTCTATTCAATCTTGTATAATTTTCTCACCAATATATCTGTTTCTAGCATAATAATAAGAAATAAAGAAAAGACAAACTGAAATAGGGGAACATTTTACAAAATAAGTTACCATATTCCTCAAACTCTCAAGATCACAAATAAAAGATCAAAAGACTTCCAGAGGGAGGAAAGAGATATAGTGACTGAATGTAATACCATGCCCAGAGTGATTCTCCATGATGTATGACCAGAAGAATGAGGAGTTATACTCAATTTATGTATGATGTGTCAAATTGCATTCTACTGTCATGTATATAACTAATAATGTCATGTATATAACAAATAAAAAATATAATCCCCAAATTTAAGGCCCCAGGTACCCACCTCCTCCAGCCACACCCACAATCACCACTCAGTTACTTCCAATCAGAAGATTAATGTATTGATTAGGTTACACCTTGTGTAACACAATCATTTCATCTCTAAACTCTTCCATTGTCTTGCACATGAAGTTTTTGGGGGACACCTCACACCTAAACTATCACATTGTCACTTTCAAATACCTCTAAAATTATTTCAAAACATACAACTAAATTTTTAAAGTGCAAGCTATGGGATGGACCCAGTGAATATTTAATTTAGATTGTACAGTTTCAGACTCCAATTTTTGAGGGCTGCGTATTTAAGCTTCAGGGAGAAATAGAAATACCAATAGTCTTACAATGGATAGTGAGAGATGGAGCTGCCCAGGCAGAGCAGAAGCCTGTGAGCTGCAACTGGGAGGGAGACACGGGCCAGGTTGGAGCCAGTGGGAGGCCTTCAGGACACTGTTCTGGACACTTCCCATGTGAGTACTTTAAATCCTTATCTCATCTGTGTCTGGTGTGTATTCTTATTAGCTTCCATTTTACAGTAGAAAAACTGACCTGGGCAGGAAGTGACTCTATTGCTAACTCTGCTTCAGGACTCCAGGCAGAGCTGGCATAGTCTGGCTTCACAGTGGCACTTTTTTTCCTGAGTGTAATGGAAGACCTGAGGACTCGGTTTACCTTAACAGGTAAGGATATTAGATGAAAGATGGCAGCAATTGGGGTGAGAAAGAGAGAAGTATTTGGATTTGAGCAAACTTTCGGGTAAAAGCAAATGGAGCAATGCAGGTGAGAAGAAGGTAATGAGGGAGAAGACGCTGCCAAAAAATGTTTCTGTGACTTGATTAGATTATTCACTAAACTGGTAACTAAAATAGGAAGCTGCTTACCCAGAAAATTGAGATAACACTTTGCTGTTTGAGATGCTAAATAAATATCCAAGTAGATGAATCAAAAGCTCCAAGGTTTTGTTGTTTTCAATCATTTTACCTGGGATGGAGGAGAAGCCTGTGGTAAAGGTCACCTGATGACCTGCGGAAAAGCAGCTCCAGTCCCATGGGTGCTCTTCAGGTGCCTCAGGCCCTTCACTCAGGTAAGGGTCAGGAGTTCTCTTCTGAAACTGTTCATGACGAACAGGCCAGATTGTTCTTTATTTGTGCCACCGCCTTCCATTAATACCCGGCAATTTGACCCCTCCATTGTCCGTCTATGCTCTCTACAACAATCTGCATCCTTCTGTGGCAGGAGGCAGGGAGAGGGGTTCTGTGTTAGTCAGGGTTCAGCAGAGAAGCTGACCCAACTGGAGACAGGTGGGTAAGTAGGAAGCTAGATAGTGGGTAATCTTGGTAGGTGGATGATAGGTTTGTTTATTTTGAGGAATTGGTTCACATATTTATGAAAAGTTCCTCAATCTGCTGCCCACAAGCCTGAGACCAAGGAAAACCCATGGTGTGATTTATTTTGATCTGAAGTTCTGAGAACCAGGGGAGCAGATGACATAAGGCTGTGTCTGAGGGCATGAGAAGAGATGAAATACCCCAGCCCAAGCACAGAGGGAAGACAAAATGGGGCAAATTCCTCCTGCTTCTGACTTTTTTCTATTCAACCTCTCAAAGACTGGAGGAGGCCTAACTACCTTGGGCAGAGCATTGTTCTCTACCAGGACTGTGTTTTCTAAGTCCAATGCCCAGCATTGGAAATCACCTTCTCAGAGGCACCCAGAATCAGTATATAGTCTGGGTACTCTGAGGCCAGTCAGGCTGACACATAATATTAACCATTGCACCATGTTCAGAGGTGTTTAACTAGGTCCTCTCAGGGCCAACTCAATGCCATGGTTACACTGCCACCATCGCCATGTACAGACAGCGGGACACAAACGATTCTTCTGTCAGTTGTCCCCTCAGTCTATTTCACCCAAAAACAAAAAATCAGAACACACAGTGCTCAACTTGTCTCTCCTTCTTCCCCTGTCCTCTAGGAATCAGAGGGAACTTGGTTATTTCTCACTCTAGGGCTTTCCTACCTCAGACTTTTCTGTAGCCCTTAACCCTTTCCCTCTGTCTGGGTTCACAATGGTTCTTGATGCTGGAATGTCTATAAGAGAACAGAGATGACTGGGAGAGTGGAAATATACATCAGTAAAAATACTTTAATTTCTCCAAAGTAATTTATCCACTGTGCATTTTATACATTGTTTTCATTATCCTCCCTTCATCACTCAGTGAGAATGTGGTTTTAGACCAGAGGAGGTGGTTTCTAGCATCTCCACCACTCCTGGACTTCAGTACAACTGAGGGAGCTGGAGGAGACTCTTCCCTCCAGGAGGAGGGAATTTGAAGGAGCCCTTTGAATTCAGAGTAGCAGGTCTGTAACTCAGACAGTGCTGAGACATCATGGGATAATGATGGCATAAGAAAGACATTGAATTTATTCAGCACACAAAAAGTAGGACATAATGAACTTTTGTAAACAATCCCCTAATTTTATTATCATGTACCTATTTATCTGATGAATTTCATGAGATCCTTACTCATTCATGATTGGCTATTCTTTTGTTTTGGGTATATTCATACTTTATTTTTGGTTCAGTCTCTGTAATCATTTTTAGTAAGAAACAAGTATCTCTCCCCAGGTTAATAGTATTGCGTTATTTTTTCTAAAGCATAGATATTTCCATAAAAAATAAAAAATGATAAATTTAGAGGACAGTTTTTAAATATATTAATTATGTTTTTGCTTATCTCAATGGTTTTACCATACTCCCTAAGCTTGTCAGGACTGAAAATTGTCTAAATCAAATACACTGGAGATTTTCTTCCAAGTCCTATCCCTCTGACATCAGAGACTGACCATGACAAATAAATTTGAATGATTTGATACCATTCATATCTATTTAGGGTAGACTGAGTATCCTAGATGGATGTAAGAAGTAAGAACACATATATTCTTAAATAATTGGTACATGTGGTAATTTGTAACATATACTCAAAAGTTAGAGAAGTAGAAACTATTATAGAGCTATTAGTTCCTCAATGTAGAAAATTGCAAAATGACTTTTGAGTTGATCTGTTCTTGTGCTTATTTATTGAATGTATAATTCTATTTTAAAATTTTTATTGCTACATTTTGATTTTATGTAATAGTGGGATTTATAGTGATATATTGTTACCTGCGCTTAATGTAATTTGTTCGTTTTTATTCCCTGTAACTCCCTTTTCCCTCTCTTCCCCCTCCCCCGAATTCCTTTCCTCTTTTTCTGCTCTCCCATTTTTATAAGATAATTTTTCATATGTTTTAAATTTTTTTGCATAACCTTCACATATAAGAGAAAACATGCAACCCTTGACATTCTGAGACTTGCTTATTTCACCTAACAAAATGTTAATCCCATCTATTTTCCTGCAAATGACACAATTCTTATTTTTTATGTATGGATAAAACTCTATTGTGTACATATGTCAAATTTCTTCATGTTTCCTTCCTTCCTTCTTTCATTCCTTCCTTCCTTCCTTCCCTTTTTTTTTAATATACTAGGGATTTAACCCAGTGGTGCTTTTTCCACTGAGTCACATACCCGGATCTTTTTTATTATTTTTAAATTTTGAGACAAGCTCTCACTAAGTTTGCTTAGGGCTTCACTGACTTGCTGAGGCTGGCCTTGAACTTGCAGTCCTCCTGCCTCAGTCTCCTGAGTCACAGGATTATAGCTATACCACATTTCTTAAATTCTTCTGTTGATAGCCAACTAGGCTGACTATTGTGAATTGTGCTACTTGAATATAGAACTCTTTGAGAAACCAAGGCATGTGAAGTTTATAATTGTTCATAAATGAACAGTTTGTTTTTAGACAAAGATAAATTGAATCATGCCACAGTCTGGCTGGGCACAAATAACCAGGAGGTCACAAGCCACTTGTAGATTCAAACAGGAACTACTTTATTGCCCAAACCCAACAGGAACTCTCCAGAACTCCACTCTGCGAGAACTCAAAAGTAGCGCCCCCCCCCCCCCAGGTAGCAGGAGCCGCCTTATTGCAGGACAGCAGAGCCGCATATACACAAATGAATACACAGCTTGTTTCAATTTAGCATCATCCAGTTACAGCAATCAGTCATTATCTTAATAATTATACACAGCTTAACTTAATTATCATCACCTTAATGGTTCACTGGCGTTACTTCTCAACCACTCCTTCTGGCAAAATGCCAGGTGCCATCCTGACGTGGCTGTGGCTCTCAACAGAATCATAGTTTTCTAAGCAAATTAGATTCTTGCATGAGAAACTGTGAAAATGACCAATTAGGACCAATTTAATTAGAGAGTCAAAGGACTATTGACAAAATATGTTTTCTATGAGTGGATTAGAATGTGATTTTGACAAACTTGCTTTTTATTTTTAAATCAGAACTACACTGAGGTTTTATCCAACTCTAATTAGAATGGCAATCATCAAGAATATAAATAATAATAAATGCTGGGGAGGATATGCGGTAATGGTAAACTCAAACATTGTTGGTAAAACTGCAAATTAGTACAACCACTCTAGAAAGCAGTATGGAGATTCCTCAAAAGACTAGTAATGGAACCACCATATGACCTAGCCATCCCACTCCTCAGTATTTATCTAGAAAAAACTAAAATCAGCATCCTATAGTGTGATACAGGTATGTCAATGTTGATAGCAGTGCAATTCCCAGTACCCAACTTATGAAATCCGCCCAGATGCCTATTGACAAATGAATGAATAAGAAAGAATGTGATATATAGGCACAATTGAATTTTACTCAGCCACAAAGCAGTATAAAATTTTGGCACTTGCTGGTAAATAGATGGAACTGGAGAACATTATGCCAAGAGAAGTAAGCCAGACTCAAAAAGTCAAGGGTTGAATGTTTTCTCTCATATTGGAAGTCAGATCAAAATAATCAGGGTAGGGGATCCCATGAAATTAGAGATCAATGGAGTAGAGGACGAGGATAGAGGGGGAGGGAGCAGAAACAGGAAAAGGGAGGAACTGGGAATGAATCTGACTTTCCTGACTATTCTATGTACATATATGAATATACGATAGTGAATTCCACATATATGCATAGCTATAAAGAAGTAATTTGAAAAGCTATAAATAAGTAGAAACAAGACCCGTAGAAGAGAGGAAAGGTATCAGGGGAGGCAGGAGGGCAGAAAAGAAGCAGTACGTGAGACTGGATTGAAGCAAATTATATTCCATGCTAAATGAATATGTCAGAAGGAATGCCAATGCTATGTATAGCTATATTGCGCTAATAGAATGTTATTTCATGTTCTTTTTGTGTGAAAGAATTTTAGTCTGTGTTTTGCTGAGTTCACACAATTTCTGCTTATAGTAGAAATTTAGAACTTCAATACAAAGTGTCCCATTGTTTACCCTCCAGAGTTTCTTTGAAACTCAGACATTGATCATTACATATATGACACATACAAGATCATTCTATATAGTTTTCTTTTTCTTTTATCATTGTATGTACCCTCTATCTAAAATTTTCTTTTGAGTAATATGTACTCATAGGCTTTTATTTTTTTAAATTTAGTCTTTTAATTTTTTCACCTGAACATTTTTTTCACCTTACACCTGAATGTGACTACCTTTTAATTTCAATGGCTACTCAGTGTACCATTGAATGGTAGTACTGTAACTCCTAACCAGCTCCCAGCTTCAATGTTCAGTCGGTTTTTAATTTTTAATTATTTTAAATGATATTGAATCACATGTCTTTGAAAGTGCTTGCCCTCAGGATAATATTCTGGAATGATATTATGAGATTGATGCATCTGCATATTTCCAATTTTGCACCACCCCTTGACTGACCTCTGCATATCTCAGCCTGAGGAGGAGGAGGAAAGGACCTGTTCCTCTCAAGTATGTAACTTGAAATCCAGACACACAGACATCACTCCAGCCTCAGAGTGGAAGTGGCCGGCAAAACCCATGAAAACAAAACTTCCTTTGTCACACTTGTACCAACTTTGAAGTAACTGAATAGAAACACAGTATAGGTTGTTCCTAATTTATATCATATTTTTTAAAGGTTGCTGTAAGTTGCTATATGGGGGATAATTCATCACTACTTCTCCTATCAGATCAAGTTAACCACATTGAAATTTATTATAGGTTGTTCATGTCTTCATACCAGCTCACAAAAGCTCTACTAGTAATTTCTCCAAACCAGACTGAATTTAGAATCTCACTTTTCTTTTGCTAGTTATAATAGCATTTACTTTAAATAGACTACATTCTAGATTTATTTTTATACTCCTTTCTTCTATTCTGTTTTTTTTTCATCCAGTATTCAAAATATATGCCAAGTTCCATGATCAAATATATTTGCCTCTACACTTCCCCTAAAATAATAGCTATTTTGTAGATCTCAACTTGCATCTGGGAGAAAGCAATGCCATTCAACTCATCAATGAAAGGGTAAATGACACAGCTGGCAGCATAGTTGCTTTTAACAGAAAGTGATTTGTATACATATAGAAAATGTAACTAATTGAAGTATGTTGAATGCAGTCATAAACCATTTTAGACAATATGAGTAATTATTTTTAGTATTTTTAAATTAAAGGAATATGAGTAATTATTTTTAGTATTTTTAAATTAAAGGGTAACTTTCATCCAATAAAGTAAATCCTGTCTGTAGCTCTGATTAGACTTCATACACTTTCACACAATGTACGCAGGTTTAGTTACTACCCAAATCACCCTATAGAAGATTTCTGGGATTACAGACTATTCACTTGTACACCTTCTATAAGACACATACACTTGCACACATTGTAACTTTTCTTGATATTCTGATCCCCATGTTTTATTATTTGTCTTGCTAAAACTATTGATTGAATCTTAAGTTTTATACTTATTTGTGTCTGATTTCATTGACTGACTATATGCTCCATGTGATTTGCTTGTGTTCTTTTGTACAACAGTAGTTCATCCTCCCTCATAATTATTCAGCATTCAACTGAGTAAATATTCTGTTTACCTCATTGAAGTCTAGCTGATGATGACATAGCTGTCATGAACATTCATGCACACGTCCTTGTGTAGCTCTGTGTACCCATTTCTTGAAGGGTAGAATTGCTGACTTGTAGAGAAGGATGTTTCACTCTACGTGAAACCCCAAACTGTTTCTAAAAATAATGGCAACAACCCCCACAAAGATATGCAAGGGAGTTTTCATTCTCAGCACTTCTTGATGAGGTTAGTGAATTTAGCCCTTTTTTGGAAGTAGTGAAAATATGCTTTTTTTCCCCCCACAACAAAAGGCATTATAACAAGAACAATTTTTAATTTCATTCAAAATGCTAGGTCTTTTAGATCTCCTAAACTGTTGAATGTTCTATTACATATATTTTCGTTTTACCCATATTCCTATTTTCCATCTATTATAAACCTTTTAGAGTTGAACATCTGTGTTCAGGGAATTGTTCTTATGGTTGAGGATACTTAATGGTATTCTTAATTAGGTGTCAGTTAGCTTAGGGTTTTCATTGCTTATGTGCACTAATAAACTTTGGTTTTGCTATCCACAGTGCTATCTCCACAGTTGCAGTTAAACCACATGCACTCTATACAATTTCCTTTAGAAATATATTGAAACTTATTTATCCTATAGTCTGGTACTTAAGACAACTTACTATGTACAGAAAATTAGAGAGAAATAAAGTGGTGGCCAAGTAGTGTTTTTAGTGACCAAAAATACCCATTGTAAGAAAAATATTCCAATTGTACTCCCTTTTTCTTTCTGCCAAACAATCCCTGCTCTCTTTTCTTTGTATTTTTAATTTTTGCTGAATAATGTTAAAGCTTCTCAGGATAAGAACAAATTAAAACTCTAAATTATAAGAATATGTTGTGTCAACATTTGTCATTTTTAAAAAAATTCTTAGTGCTGGGAAAATAATGGTTACAATAAAGCATATAGCATCTTAGATTCAATGAATTAGAGGACCGCTGTCTAATCTTCCAAGTTATTTATGCTTTTCAGTGTCTTCTGTATTTCTTCAGATTTTTCCTTCTAGTACTTGCATTTGGGCTGGCGTTTGGAATACAGATGTGAGTCTCTAGTAGGAAATGAGAAATATCTGTTCTTAGAGAAAGGTTATTCAGCAAGTTGAGGACTTTGCAACCAGTATGTGTGAGATAAAAAATTGGGGGGAGATGGATAACCTAATCACAATCTTTCCTATTTGCTTCTTCTCTAGATTTGCCCTCCCATTTATAGTGACCATTTTGACTATTTGGAAAATTATTCATTCTGACTTTTTCAAATTTATGCCAGTCATTCTAGGTGGTAATTGCAATTAATAAGGATAAAATTTCACTTTTTAGGGCTTATTTTTGCAGAGTCATTTTGAACCATGTTGCTAAATTTTCTGCTCTTTTTTACAACAGTCTCATGAATTTTGGCCTGTGGGGTTTGAGCTTCCAGCAACAATTTCAGAACATATTTATTCTGTTCACCCGCACCCAGCCCTTGTGTGTTCATAGTGGAGCCTTTTGCTGGTACCTCCTCCCCTTGTTTAGCTTGGATTTAAATCATAAAATAGTCCTAACTTGCTGAACTCTAGGCAAAACTACTGAGGAGGCATTTCTAGTTTTAGTATGTGATTCTTCCTCCTTGAAGAAATTGGCACATCAGGACAGAAACTATGTTTTAAAGAGTTCCTAGGAGGCCAAAGATATTTTCCACTTTTAGGAGAGTAAATTAGAATAGAATGGGCCTCATTTTTGTTTTCAGGGGAAGATTGTGCCATATAAGACAGGTTGGCCCCTAACAAATACACGGGGATGAGTGTATCATTTTGTCCAACTTTAAAATCCATCTGTACACAGTGCACAGGGTTGAGGAAAGTGGGCAGATGATATGGAAAAGTGAAGAGCAATGATGTTTTTTGGCCTTACCTTCACCCTGATGGCACCGTGAAAGTGGCACTTTTTATGTTCTCCATAGATAGATAGGTACACAGACTTGCTAATTGCTCATTCCATACATACTGATTGCAAAGAGTCCTCAGCTTGTGGAAGGACCATTCACTAAAAACCAGGAGAGGGATGGGGGAAGATCGTTCATTAATCTCTTTCAAATGATAAAATATTATCAATATGGCCAAATAATTACTATCAGAGTTGAGTGTGACATCGATAACACTGAAGAATTCACTTAAGTATCCAGAACTTATTTACCTCTTCAGTAAAATGATGAAGATAAAAGCCTATTTTCCTTATGGAGTTGTTAAGAATAGATGATGAGATTATAACAAGAAATAAATCTAAGAAACATTATATAACTCAACAAATCAATAATCATGATTATATTCTCCCAAATCACTTATTCATAGAAGTTAGAAAAATTTAGTATTTAGAGAAAATGTTTGAAGTTGCAGCAAAGAAAATGCAATCCCTTCGTAGTTACAATTAGTAATTGCTATCACTGTCTATGGGCCAGATCTGTCCTAGGTAGTTCCAGTGTTTTATGTTAGTTAGTTCTCACAGTAACCCACTGCTCATTATAATTTTGATTCCATAGGATTTCCCTTGTGTAGAGAAGTAAACGGAGTAGTTTCTAGGTAACAAAGCAATTTAAGTCTACACAGCATGGAGCCCCTGCACACCACTCAGGATAGGTCCCTCAACCCTGTGCTGGTTGGCTTACCCTTCCTGCCTTCATCTTCCTATCCTGCATTCCTCATTTTATCATATAATTAAAATAATTCTTTTTTCCCCTTAGAACGCACTTTCCTTCCCATAAACCATGATTCACCTATGAATCTTTGGATGCAGTTGTCACCAAGGCAAGTAAGAAATGCAGGAATAAAGCTTTCCCCATGACTACCACCCAGTGCATCTGCTGAGATATGGTGGTGCCTAGGAGCTCTGTCCTAGAGGACTGCTTTCCTCATGATGGACAGTGATCTGTAGCACAGGGATTTAGGCTCCCCCAGCTGGAGGGAACCCTGGAAATAGGTAAGGTAGACAGAAGGGCTAGAACACAAGTGACAATGTGGAGATGCTTCTCATATAGCTTCTCTTCTACTCCCAGCACTCCTACAAGGCAAGGAAGCCCAGGGGAAGTGTCAAGTGAGATTGAAGTACGACAGATGATTGATGGACAGATATTCAAAAGTAACTTCACATGGCTTGAAAGTCTCCTAGTGATAAACATATCTCAAGGAAGACCAAGTAGGGATCTATCAGAAAGAATCAAATATGTTCTGTACATTTTATTTCCTTGTTTTAAATTACATGCAATTTACCCCTGAACTGGTTTATCATATGTATTTAAAGATTCAAACCTACCTCCTGTTACTTGATAATTATCAGGCAATAAATACTAGAACGAAAATCACAGCTCATCCCCCAGTTTCCCATCTTGGAACTCACACCCTTTTCTCCCAGCAGCTTGGCAAGAGATCTCCATTTGTGCTCCCTTCTGCATATGACTCTTATTCAGTATAACAAAAGCTCCTCTCTTAAACTTGTCAGCCTACAAAAGGGCATTACAAGATTGAGATCTTGCCTGGGAGAGTGTTCTTGACTTGTGAAAGGAGAATGAATTTCTTGGCTGAGATAGTCTTTCTCAAGAAATATCAGTTTTCTTGGCTTTCGAAAACTCTGGATTTGTGTCACCAAGCGTCAGCCATGCAAAGCCATAACACAGATCACAGTACCTGCCGTGCTTGGTTGGCACTATGGTTTTCCCCATGTAGGGACAACCTTATGGTGGGTGCCTTGTTCCTGAAGAGATTTCAGCAACCTCCTGAAGACTGCCCCGCGTACTCTAAGTAAGGTCAAGGGATTTTATTTTACTTTTTTATCTTTTTCAGCTGGAAAGATTTTGATTCCTAATCTGCAGCATCCTCCTGTATGTTACTTTAGATTGTGTTTAAATCTTTTCATCTAATGCTTCTCTCAGATAACCTGTGCTATGCTCCTTCATTTACTGTGTAGCTTTTAAGTAATAAAAATATTATTTTATATACACAATGTTGATTCATGTCCACCTTCACCTTCTTAATAATTTTTTATTTACTCTTAATTTGCAGGAGACAAGCTGGCCTAATTCATTAGATGAGACATTTCATGTGTACTTACCTAGAAACTAATTTCTTTCTTTTCTACTTAATGACATAAAATTCCTTTGTGCTCCCACCTAAGAATATAATAAAGCTAAAATAGCTAATAAGTGCAATCAGATCTTGTAAAGAGATACAGGCGAGGTTAAGAGTTTTTCTGTTCAACAGAATGAAAAAATATCATGAAAAAAAAGTTTTACTGCCTTTTATGGTTTGGATATGAGGTGTCTCCCAAAAGAGAGAGTGTGTGAGAGAGTACAGGAATGCTCAGAGGTGAACTAATTAGGTAATAAGAGCTGTAACCTAATGCATGGATTCATCCGTTTACTGGATTAGTGATTTGAATGGATTATGATTAGTAACTGTAGGCAGGCAATGTGTGGCTAGAAGAAGTAGGTCATTGGGGGCCTGAGCTCTCTTTCTTCTTGTATACAAATGGGAAAGAACAAGTATAAATCTAAAAAACTGATATGAACAAACAACTACAAATATATATATATATATATATATATATATATATATATATATATATATATAGAGAGAGAGAGAGAGAGAGAGAGAGAGAGAGAGAGAGAGACTATTTGTGAACCTAAAGAATATGGTCATATATACTTTAATAAACACAATGCAGGTTGAAACTTTACTAAAATAAAATGACTCATTTCAAGCATTGACAAAATCTTAAAGATCTGCATACCAGAATTCTGTTGGCATTGCTATTCAGATACCTGCATCCTCATTTCTTGCTGGCAGTGGTGCCAGATGGCATGCCCCATTAAGGGGAATTTCACAATATCTATTAAAATTATATTGTCAATTTGCCCTTTGATAGAACAACTTCATTTCTAAAAGTCAGCATCAATGGTAAAAGAAAGAGCTTAATGATATGAGGAGAAACATACAAAGGATTATTCACTGTGACACTATTAATGACAAAACAGAAAAAACTATACAAAGGTACCATATTCTGAGTTAACTATGGCATATATTATTTATAATATAAGGTTTTCCTGATATATTAGGAAGTGATAAAAATCAGAATGCAAAAATACAGAGGATGCAGGATGCTACCTTGCCACATGAGTGTTCATACAATATATATATATATATATATATATATATATATATATATATATATATATTCATACAAAATATATACTGTATATATGTATATGTGTGTGTGTGTGTATGTATGTGTGTAAAATATATATATGGCTGTAAGAAGGATATGCCAGAAACTAACGAACTTCAGAGGAAAGCTGTCAACTTTGTATAGGGGGCTGGGAAAACAACAGGCCTCATCAGAGTTTCACATTAAATAAGGTTTGAATTTTGAATCGTGTAATAAAATTAAATGGGAAGCAATGGGAAAATCTTGGCACTGTGGAAGAAAAACAGTAGCACAAGACAAAATGAGCAAACACTAGTTGATTTTGTTTGCATGCTCTGGCCAGCAGCAGGGAAGAGGGTGAGGATCTACTCTCAATAGGTATCTCCTCCAAGGCTAAGGACTGGAAGGTACTTCAGATCTTGGGTTTGGGGAAATCTTAGGACATTTGTGTTTTTAAGCTGGCCTTCCTTAAAGGGTGGGTAAACTTTGTCCCATCTTCGTATTGCCTGGGGGCTTTACAACTTAGAACCTGGTGCCCCCTGAAGAAATGCTCCTACCCTCCCAGAGACCAGAGGCCAGCTCTATTTCCCAGGGTGATGACATTTCAAAGCAGGGCTCCCAGGTCTTGGAGAAAGACACTCCTGGACTGTTGGTAGTAGCTGACAGGAGGATTTCACAAAAATTTACATTTCAAAGGTTCAGGGAAAGGATTTACAGTATGAAGTTTTCTGAAGCAAAGGCTTTAAGAAAAGGGAGGTCAAGGCCAAGAGTCAGGAAGAAAGCTGGCTAAAGTTTCCCCACAGGGAGGGGAAAGTGAATGCCCTTTTGGTCACCACTGGGCTCTGTATGACATTGATTAGGAAGAAGGTACATCCCTCAGGGGTTTCAAAAGAAACAAACAACGGGGAAGACAGCTAGGTTAAAAGACTTGGATTACTATGAGGGATTGACTCCTGTAATTGGTGATTGTGGAGGCTGAGAAGTCCACCACCACCTGCTAAGGGTGAGTTGGAGTCCCAGGAAAGCCACTGGTGTGTTTCCAGATGAAGCCCCAGGGCCTGAGAACAAGGGGAAGTTTATATTGCATATTGGATGATTTATATCAATTTTAATTTTCCTGTTTGTGAAACTGGCATTTTTGCTTGTGTAAAGGAATGCCCTACATTATACACATGTTAAAATAGTTAATTATGGAGTGGCATGGGCAGAGAAGGAAATATGGCAATGTTAAGTAGGAGAACCTAGATAAACATTGATCATTAGACAATTCTTTTAAACTCCTAGTACAGTTGAAATTTTCCAAAATAACTAGTAGAGGAAAATTAACACCACCCCAACCGACACAAAATGCATTATAGACAAAAATTGCTGAAATGATGTATTTTATAAATTAAAATGATAAGACAGTTTATGCAAAGATTTTTATTCCTGGTTTTATGAAATACAGAAATATCAAAAAATCAGATTATGGACTTGGAGTCCTAAATAGCTATTTAAATTGGCAGAGAAAACAAAGACCTTAAAGAAAAGCATTCCCCTTGCTTGCATCTTGGTTTCTGGAAAAGGAGGCTTTATGTTTCCCTGCATGATTGATACACAATGTATGCCAATAGCACCTGTCACATTGTTAGTATTATAATGCTTGAGGCAGTGACATAAATGCAGATATACGTTCATTTTTAACTTTTATCTGTATAATCTCATATTAACATATACATTAGAAATTTCACATGACACAATTAAAATGAAGATATAAAGATAGAAATATGTATCATTTTAAGAGCAGCATAGACTCTGTGTCTTGAGCTTTGGAGACAGTTACCACAAATATTAGCTTTGGAAATATTATGCAAAAATGAGGGACTTTGGCTAAAGCTCCAAGTGAGAAAATGTTAGGTGACTGGTGGAGAATTAGGTGAAGCAGCAATAGATCTATTTGCAGTTGCAAGTTTCTGAAAAGTGAATCCTTCTTCAAAACAATGGTTTAGTGGCATGTGCTACGGAAGGAAACCCTGCATCATTTTAAATAATTTTAGAGCAGGGAGTTTGTGCCAGGAGGCAAAGAGGACTTCTTCCAAAAGCTGCATGTAGCACCTTGCATCAGAAGAGTGTGATTATGACCAAGTAAGTGCCATGGCAGCCGCAAATCAGTGGATCCAGTTGATGAATGAGAGGGAAGTTGGAGTCACAGTGTCCTGGTGCAGTGATTGCAGCCAACAGGCTGATAAATGTGGACAGAGGCTCATGGGAGAAGATGAAGATGCGGGGGTATAATGGAATTGAGTCTTATTTTTTCAATTGCAGCAGTTTCAATCTTGAAATGAATTCCTGAAAGAAATAGAATTCTCTGAGATTTCCTAAAACTGAAAAGATTGGTCTTCTTTTATCATGTAGGATGGAATTGCAAGTCTAAATTCAATTCTTATAAAAAAAAGTCAGGTTTAGCAAGATGAAAATCATTATGTGAAAATCCTCCTCTGCTATGTAAATGAAATTAAAAAATTTCCTTCACCTTGCTTCCAAAAAAATAATCATTATTAATTTTATGGAAATTTTTACTTTTTAGAATAGCAAAAATGAAAGACTTACATATATACAAAAACAGGTGATATTTGAGAAATATTGATTGAGTTCCTGTGTGTCTAAGTGTTGGAGATACTGTGACTACACGACTACACTGCTTGCTTTCCTTTCTTTCATCTTTATTTCCATTCTTTCCTGATTTCTTTTTGTGTTTTCTGGTGTTAAAGATCAAACTCAGGGTTTCATCCATGCCAGGGGAGAATGAACCATAACCCAGACCTGATGATGACAATTTTAAATTAAATACCATATTCAAGGGCAGTATTCTTTGTGTGAATCAGCTTTTCCACCACTGAGACCAAAACCATTTTAGAGGAGGAAGAGTTTATCTGGGGCTCAGTGTTTTAGAGGTCTTATCTCAGTCTGTGGCTGGCTGGCTCCATTTTCTGGGCCCAAGGTGAGGCAGAACATCATGGCAGAAGGTGTGGAGGAGGAAAGTGGCTCGGAACAGGACATTTGGGAGGTAGACAGCATTCTTCACCAGAATCAAAAAGTATATCCCAAAGGTGCATACCAGGGACCCACCTCCTCCAGCCACACTCTACCTGCCTATTCTTACACCCACTCCATCCTTATCAGGAGATTAACATTCTGATTAGATTAAAGTCTCCTAATCCAATCATTTCACTTCTGAAGTTCTGGTATTATCTTACATATGAACTTTTGGGGGACATGTCATGTTAACTGTAACATTCCCCTTATTACCTGTGGCCTTGAAAAGCCTTGATTTATTGGAGTTTTGTTTTATTTTGACAATTTTATTATATTCTAATTCTATTCATTTTAAATTTACTTGTTAATTTACATTTTGATTTGTTAGGGTCTGTAAACTGCCGCAGTCTGGCTAGGCACAAAATCACGAGCCACTCAAGCAGGAACAAACTTTATTTTTTGAAACTGCCGCCAATGCTCTGTATGCCCCTGGGGAAGAATCCCGATTGACCCACGCGGTGTTCTCCCAGAACCCCAGAGGAAGTTCCTCCCCCGGAATTCCCTCCTACTGCACTTCCCCAACCAATGGGAACTCTCCAGGAGTCCCAGCAGGCCGAGGTGAACAGCAGGAGTCCAATATCCATATGAATGCAAATCTTAACATAATCATATCATCTCAATGGCTAGCTGGCGTCACCTTTCAACCAAAAATGCCATGTATCATATTACTTGGCTGTGGCTCTTAGCAGTAAACAAGTCAAGATGGCGCCTGGCATTTTGCAGAGGGAGTGGTTTGTGGAGTAATGCCAGTGAGCCATTAAGTGTGGAGATTCCTTATTGGTTGACTGCTGTATCTACTTTATGTTAATTAAGATAAGCTGTGTGTAATGTATATATACCCCTCCTGTCCTACAATAAACGGCTCCCACTCCTGCTGTATCAATGTACATAAGTTGCTCGTCACCCCCGGTTATTTTGCTGCAGCCAGACTGCGGCACTGATTTTCCTAATTTTTGAGCCTATGTTTAAAAACCATGGAATAATAATATCAGGTTTAAGTAATTCTGAAAGCATCTACTTATTGGCAAAAGAAAATTTAATAGTAGGAGGCGTTTTGAGAATTCTATAATAAAGTTTCTGATCTCTACAAGATGAAACTGAAGAATCAAATTAAACTACATTTAAAGAAAAATTACATTAAAAGCATCCAAGGAAAAAATATCACGTACATTTGTACAAATGGACCACCTTGGTTATTTCACATAAGGTTTCCTTATGACAACAAGATAATATGAAAAGAAGAAAAGGAATAAATGCAAATGGATAATCTATTTTTTTTCATCCTAGAGGAACTAAGTTCTCCAGTGGAATATAGCAAGTTCTGAATATCTGCAAGTTCAAGGAGAAATTACCCCTGGCTCTTAACTACCCCTTGGAGACCTGTCAAACAAATTCAAAGTAGTTTTTATATTATGTCAGCCCAAGTTCCTTTGAAATTGTTATATTCTCTTCTTTGCTGCTTCTCATTTATTTTGAAGATTTTTAATGTAATTTTTTTTCTTGGCAAACAATTTCCTTTTGATCACATTCTAATGTTACATCCTAATTTTAAGCTCTCAATTTATTAATATAATTCTTTATATTTTTATTTGGAAAAAAAACTTCAGAAAATTCTCTTCTGCTGCTTGGAGTATCTTCTATCACTCTGGGTTTCTTATCAGACATTTACACTGTATGTTCCATTTAATGAATACATGCACACACTTCATTCGGTAAAAACCATGTAATTGGGAGCACACTGCTCACTATGCCAGGCCTGTGCTCAACCCTGGAGGATCAGTGGACACTGACAGACAAAACCTTTGTTGTCAGGGAACTTGAGTTTTAATGGGGGACAGAAACTAAAAATATGAGTTCACTATGTAATATATAAGATGATGAAAAAAATCAAAAAAGAATAAGGAAGGGGACATGTGAAGTGCTTTGGATGTGGTCAAAATTTTAGAGAAGGTGGTCAGGAAAGGTATCTCTGAGCGCATGACTTTTGAATCTGTATCCTTTCCTCCTAGCTATAGTGGGAGGGCAGGAGACAGCACCCATCTTGTCATGACAGGGCTCAGCAGGACTTAGACTGTCCTGTCAGGGGAAATAGGTTCTCCCTCTGGTGACCCTGTAGTTGACAGTTGTGTCACCTGGCTGGCAGTTAGTCATGCACCTCACTTGAGTTCAGTTTCCTCTATTACCTAACAGGAGATTCTTATTTAGAAACTCTTCCTAAACAATTATAAATCATGAATTTTCCCCTCTGCTATTCTTTCTCTTAGTTGATTTTTTAAAATTTACATTAAATCTTCATCCACCTAGGATCGAGTTATATATAATGAAACAGAACTCAAACTATAAAATTTTCTCAATAATATTGAAATAAAGGGGAGAGAGTCTCTAAGTAGAAAAAAAATTGTCTTCAAAATCTAAAATTGATGGACTAAATAAGAATTAATATTTGATTCCAGGAATCACACACACCCACACAAAAGAATGAACAACATCATTAGAGGCAAATGACTTTTGTAAATCATGTAGAGGTCTCCTTAATGCTAATTTAAAAGAAATATGAGATAAACCAATAAACATATACTATAAAGTAGGTATCCATGAATGGAAAGACCACCAAGAGGGAAATAGTTAGTTCATCTAAATATGTAAAAAGATACTCAAACTCACATACTACAAGAGAAATGTAAATTGAATCTATGGCAAGATAGTGTTTGCTTTCATCATCAGATTGGCACAATTGCACAATACTCTTGGTGCAGGTGTGGAAGTAGCAGGCCTTCTCTCATATTTGTATTTCTCACATATTCTAAATCAGCATATCATCTGTGTGGTGTCATGATCCCTTCCTGTAGATGATCAAGTCCTGGAGTAATCCTACTAGTGTGGCTGTAGCCTGTTATCTTTCCACCTGAAAGCATACCTTCCTTTTGCTGAGAGCCTCTGTTGCTTGCAGGTTTTGGTGACACTAGTGGCCAGATTGAACACCTGCAATGTAAAAACCTGAGGCTCACCTCTAGTTGCCAAGGGTGGTGTGAAGTGAAAATCTGCAAGAAAGAGAGGTCTTTGATCCTTAGGCACAAGATAACAATCTCTGATTTTAGGAAATCCTTCTCCCTTTCCCTCACTAAGCATGCAGGTGGGGTCCTAGCCTTACAGGACCTAGAATGGATTCTTACATGAAATTCAGATAAGCCATGTCTGCACTTCTGTCAGAAACCCTGAGAAAATGAATGTATACATGTTACTGTTTAAGTTTCTAAGTTGGTGATATTTGGGCATGCAGCAATAGAAAGTCAATGCAGCCTCTATATAGGAGAACCTGATGATATTTATAAAAATAAAATATTAGGAAGCAATTAGTTCCAGTAATTCCTATTTTAAGATTTTATCTTCAAATTGTAGTATACATATATGCAAAGATTTCTGTGCAAAAATTAATTATTGTATCAAGTTTCTGTGAAAGAAGCAGAAATGGAGAAAAAGCCTCATGACCATTAATGTGTCAGTCACCTATATATGGAATCAGTGTAATTACTAAGGAACATCCTGAAGAGTAAGGATTATATGTGTATTTAAAACAATCTCTGAAATAATTTTTCAGTAGAAAAATACATTGCAGAATGGTGTGTGAAATTTGCTAACATCTGTAAAAGGCCAAAATGATGCATAGAACTAAATTTGTATGTGTGTAGATTATCTCCACAAAAAAAATTATACAATAGGTGAAATATATTGCCTTTTTTGAAAGGGCATGGAAGACTGGAAGACTAGGTTGAAAACCTACTTCAATTTTTATTTCATTTTGCTTTTTTTTGGATTTTTATTTTGTGTCTTTCATATAAATAAATTATTGTTTTTTAATTCTATGTACTTGAAGTCGATTTCACAAATAATGAATGTTTCTTATTAAACTTCAAGAAACTACAGCTGACTAATATTTCTCAGAATGTATGACTATAGGAATAGTGAATTCTTTGATGGCTAATGCATTTGTGAAACTCTTGATGTTATTTCCTTCACTTTTTAATGCATTTTTTACATTATTCATTAACTCAACAAATAAATATTTGAGTGCTTGCAAGATGTTCCGCTGCATAACCATGGTTCTGCAAGGAATTCATATGTGAATACGAAAAATCTCTGGTCCCAGAAGTTGATAATCTAGCATAACAGATTACAGAACTAATAAATGACAAAGCAAGAGGTGGTCAGAAAAGTACTTGAAGCAAGGTTTGTGTCTTACAGAAAGTTCAGTCGCTGGTACATTCAGAACTCAGGAAGAGTGCATTTAATCTGATGATAAACTATAAACAAAATGTCAAAAATTTAGAAGGTCTTGTTTTAAAGGGGAGTATGAACACTAACTGATAACAGCTAAGTGATACCTTGTTTCTTAGATGCAGAGGGGTGCATTTAAGCACACATTGTAGGAGACTGCTTTCACAACCCCTCCTGGAGGAATAGTTGTCATCTATTTATTGTATTTCCTTTCCTAAAAGTTAGTGAAGAGCCAATGGCTATGATATTTCAGTACTTACAAGAAATAAGTGATTCAAAAACTATCAGCATCATTTCAAACATGGTGAGTGAAACCATGGATCTACAGAAAATGTTTAGACCTTCCCAGAAAAAAAAAAAAACAAAACTCTTGTACTTTTGCCTGGAAGACAAGAGTTCCTTGAGGCATGTTGTAGGAAAAGGAGGGTTCAGGGCAACTAGATTTCTAGGAATGCTTTGTTAAGTTCCTTGACAGAACAATCTATTATATAAGTCAGTGATGAGCAATACAAGAATTCTAATCACACAGTAGAGCAGTCAGCCTTATGAATCAGGAATGTTATTCTTACAGTGGTGGAGGAGGCTTAAAGTGACATTGATTTTGGTTGCTTGAATTTGGAGTTTTGTTATACAGCAAGAATTACCACAGACACATGATAACATGAAGGTAGAGCTGAGGAGAAAGTTGATGTTTGATTTTTTTTACTTGTTGTAATCAGTGGAAAAAGTAGGGAAAGAACATCTTATAGGTACTCAAATCTTTTTTTTTTTTTTTTATTGGTTGTTCAAACCATTACAAAGCTCATGACATATCATCTTCCATACATTTGATTCAAGTGGGTTATGAACTCCCATTTTTTACCCCAAATACAAGTTGCAGAATCACATTGGTTACACATACACATTTTTACATAATACCAGATTAATGACTGTAAATGTCTTCTTTGATATAAAGAGAGCAACTAAGATCAGAACAGGGAGGAAGAGCATGAGGAAAAGATTAACATTAAACAGAGACGAGTGGGGGGAGAGAAAGGGAGAGAGAAGGGAAATCGTATGGAAATGGTAGGAGACCCTCAATGTTACACAAAATTACGTATAAGAGGTTGTGAGGGGAAAGGGGGAAAAAAAACCCAAGGGTACTCAAATCTTTTCTTGTTAAGTAACAATGTAACCAGTATATAAGAGAAAAGGGATGAAAACCAGGGAATTCTATTTGTGAAACTCTCATTCAAGAGACAAAATGCGTCACCAAGGCCTCTGGGGAAATTTAGGAAAGAATTGAAAGTTTTATGGCACTACAGGGAGGTGGAAAACTCACAAGGAAATACACACATAACAAATTAATATTTTATAGTAAAGTTCTACTCCAAAGTTGGTGCATATGTGTACAGACATTATTTATGAAATAATACCGCTTGCTTTTTGTAGGATGAAATTTGCATAAGTTCTACCATATGATTTGAATTTTAAACATAATGAATTTCCTATAGCGCTTAGGAAATACCTAATATCTGTCTCAAATTTGACCTTATTTTAAGAATTATTATTTAGGCACGAGTTTTGCAACATGTGCAGGGTTTCTCTCTAGGAATCTATATAGGTATTTTTTAAATTCAAACTGTAAGACACCACCGAGCTATTTCTCTAACTTGTGATTTGAAATACAAACATAATACAATTTGCTTGAATATTTTATTAGTCACATTATGGAGAACATGAAGTAAGGGGGTATCAATTGTTAGCTAATTTTAGAGCTTCTTTTGATATTGTAGATAAAAAGGGAAAGATAAAAAAAAATCACTCAGCAGTCTGGGTTAACATTCAGAATAGATTGTAGATGAACTTTCAATGAATTTAGTGTGCTCATTTACATGCCAAGTCTTCCCAGCAGGAGATGGCCTCTTGCTTAACAAAAGGTAACCTGTACTTCCACCTCTATTACTGTTATCAGCCTGTCCTATCACAGAGGCAATGCTTTTTATTTTTTAGAGTAAAACGCCTCTTACACTCTGGTTTCCTTTTAGAGATTATTTTCCAACCAATCAGTTCTGAAAACTGTAGGTTCTTGACAGTGTGACAGAAACTCTGGTTGACATTAATTTAGTAAGAAGAATATAGACAGTATTTATTATGGCAGGTGTTGGATTTATAACCAACACCAGGAAAACAGACATTGTTCCTGCCTCAAAAATTTAGAGAGAGTTTTGTTAAGAGTTTTCAGATAACCACTTACAATAGGGCCAGGAGAATTAAAAGGTGACCTGACTCAGTCAAGAATACAGAGAGTAATGGAGGGACACTGAGGTAAGATCAATCCTCAGCCACCACCAGAACATCAACAGTTAGAAATACGTTTTAAAAAATTCTTATTTTTAAGAAGAAAATAAGATATATATAAATGTTGGTGCCATTTAGAGAGAAAGGAAATACAAAAGCAGAAGATATGGTGGGGTGGAGTATACGATGCAAAACCACCTCAGGAGCCTCCCACGTAAACTATTAAGCAAACTATCCTGGAGATGATGGAATAGAAATGTTCATGGAGCAGATTAGATGCTAACATTGCAGGTTCCATTTAATTTATCATGACCCATAAAGCCAACAAAGAGAAGGAGACAGCTATGTTGACAACCTTAAGATAGAGTTCAAGGGGAAGGAAGGACAGGCTACCTGAATCTCTTGTTATGCATTATTTGTAAGCCTGGACCTCTGGTGGGCCCCATTTTCTCACTGTGATTGCAAGCAGCAGGACTGATGTTAAACTGGGAGTTCAGCAGTCAGGTGGCACTCAGAGCTGAGCAATGCCTCATTGGTCAAGTACTTCCGCACCAGCAGCTGCTCTCCAATGCATCTGAAGACAGCTGCATGTTTCAGTTTCCTCTGAGTTTCTTAGGATAGTGTGAGGCTAACATAGCACCAAATCATGGTTAATTAATTAATAGAAATATGACTGTTTCTATGGAGGTGATATGATCCAAAATGTGCAACTTGCTCTTTCCAAATTATTGATTAATGTTTACTTCTCATATTTATAATTCTGTCTCTTGGTTTGTATAATTAGAGCTTTTATAAATAATATTTTTCTAAAAATTGTTTCTCAGCTCCTTAAGATGGAAATTTAGGTCATTTACTGTAGATTTCCTAGTTTAACATAAGCATCTAAGAAGATCAACATTCTAGAAAACATAGTTTTAGCTGAATTCGACCATTTTCAATATACTTTATTTGCGTTCAACTTCAGTTGGTAAACATTTTTTAGTTTCCTCTGTTATATTTGCTCAGAACAATAGATTATTTAGAAGTATGTTCTTTCACATTTTAGGGTTGTATTTTGCAGAACCATTTTGAAGCCATGTGGCTATTTTTTTTTCTACTTTGTTTACAACAGGTCTCATGAATTTTCTAGTAACATTGGCTCTCATGGTTTCCACTGCCAGCAACAACTTCAGAACATATTTTCACAGTGCAAGTAGTAATGCAGTTACCCTTGCCTTCTTATAATTAACAATTACACAATGTCTTTAACACCCATTTTCTTTTAAGCTGTCATCTGTTTGTATTTAAAATGCATTTCATGTAGTCAATGTGTAGTTGCTATTACATTTCATCCATTCTGACTATATCTGCTTTATACACCATTAATACTTAAGTATATTTATTGGTATGCTTTCACTTTAATGTTTTTTTTAGTGTGCTTCCTCTTAAAATTTGAATATATTTTAACGTTTTAATTAGATATGCTTTCTATGTTTTGGTATTGCTTTAGTTCTTAGTCTAGTAATGAAAGTATATATTTCTAACTTCGCTTATTATTTTCATAGAGTTAATATTTGTCCATATTATATACAAACTAAGAGTTTTACAAAGTCATTTCAGCAACTTTATGAAGTTTATGAATGAAACTCCCAGGAGAAAGAAAAATAAGGAGATGTTTTGGGACATTTGATTAGGTCCATTGTTTTTGTTTTTGTTTTCTCTTTTTTTGGTGTGTTTTGTTTTGTGCTTCTGCTTAGAAAACAGAGGAAAACATAGACAAATTCTGTTATACCCAACTAAAAAGTTCTTCCCAGCAAGGAAAGTATAATCAAAATGAAGAGACAACCTACAGAGGGGGGGAAATATTTTCAAATTATACATCTGACAATGGGTTGATATCCAGAATAGATAAGGAAGCCCAAAAGTTCCTAAAAACCTCAAATAACCAAAGTAACAGTGGACAGAAAATCTAAACAGACATTTCTCAAAAAAAGACACACAGATGGCCACTGTGTACATGAAAAATATTAACTTTTTTCTCTAATTTTCAGAGAAATGAATTCAAATCTCTATGAGACATCACCTCTCTTTAAAAAGAAAGATTCTTATGAAACAAATTATTCTTATGATAACAAATGCTTATGAGAATCTGGAGGAAAAGGAACCCTTGCATGTTGTTGTTAGGAAAGCAAGTTAGCACAGCTTTTATGCAAAGCAGTGTGGAGATTTCTAAAAAATATTAAAAATAGAACTGCCATATGTTCCAGCAATCTCTGCTGGGTATATATCCAAAGAAAATCAAATAAGTGTGAGATATCTGTATTCTAAAGTTTCATTGTGACACTATTCAAAATCACCAAGAAATGGAAACAATGTGTTTATCAACTGATAAGTGGATAAAGAAAATATAGTACATTTCCATAATGGAATATTATTCAGTCATAAAAAGGAGCAATCTGCTATCCCTGACAATGTAGATGTAACTGGAATTCTTTATGTTAAGTGAAATAAGTCAGGCATAGAAGGTAAGTACTACATGATGCTACTTATATGTTGAATCTAGAATGGTTGATCTCATAGAACTTGAGAATAGAATGCTTGTTATCAGAAGCCAAGGAGAGTGGGGAGGGGAAAGGTTGATCCATGGATACTAAGCTGCAGTTAAAGAATTATGTTAGGGCTGGGGATGTGGCTCAAGCGGTAGCGCCCTCGCCTGGCGTACGTTCGGCCTGGGTTCAATCCTCAGCACCACATACAAAGAAAGATGTTGTGTCCGCCGAGAACTGAAAAATAAATATTAAAAATTCTCTCTCTCTCTCTCTCAAAAAAAAAAAAAAAGAATATGTTAGCTTAAATTGCTGTGACAAAACACCTGAGAGAATCTATTTAAAAGAGGAAAAATGTCTTTTGGCTTGCCAAGTCTGATTTCATTGTTTCTGGGCCTGTGATGAGGCAGTACAATAGTGAGGAAAGTTATGGTGAAGAAAATGTGAGAGAGAGGGGGGTTATGTAGGAAACCATACCTTTCAAGGGAATGTCCTAATAGCCTACTTCTTTCAGCTAGGGCCCAGCTCACCTCCTGGAGCCCATTATGTTTGGATCCTTCAGTGGAGTGATCCATGAGGAGGTCAGAGCCCTCTTCACAAAATCACTTCCCAGATGTTGACTCTGAACACTCTGCAGTGAGTGCCAAGCCTTCAACACATGAGATTTGGGGGGAACATTCTCGCTCCAAGCCTTAACCAGAGAAGAAGTTGTAGAGTGATATTGCATAGATACTGATTGTGCACTGCATATCTCAGAAAGTTAGAAAAAGACTTTTAATGTCTTTGCTAATAAAGAGGTGGTAAGAGAGACATGTTGGACCTGCTTATAACATATCTATGTGTGTTGCAGCATTGCATGGTATCCAATTACTATGCAAGCTTGTGTGTTTTAAGGCATCAACTAAACATAAATTTAAAAATTTAATATTTTTGAACATACGTGTCTTCAAAGACAGACACGCCAACACATGCACATGTGTGTACATATGTTGCATGTGTGTAAATACATAGCTTTGCCTCCGTGGATTTCTTTCTGCTCTTGGAAGTCTTTAAATGTCAAAAGTGAAGTCACTGCTTTTTATTTATATTTTGTGATAAATAGAAAATTAATAAAACTCCCAGGATAGTATGGCTTTAACTGTTAATCAGAAAAATCGTGATAAGAAGAACTTATGGGCAAATCATTGATATGTATTCTAGCTTATTTCTCTCACATTTTCTTTATATCGCCCAGTAAAAGTATTGAGTCATCGTGCACATTATGAATGAATTTGCTTATTTCATCATTGCTTGTTTGTCCACATTGAAATATGAGCCCCCAGTGAGTAAGGCTTCGGTTGGTATCTGTTCCATGGTTGCACTCTTAGGACACGGACAGGGAATCATAAATATGTGTTGAATGAATATCTGAAATCTGTGGTTGAATGAAGGGTGCAAGTCTTCTCTCGCCCAGGCCATAAGCTCCTTTGCACTGAGGAACATGCGTAATTCAACTTTTCACAACAAACAATCCATTCTCTTGGTGGTGTTGTTTCAAAACTAGGTGTTGGCTCCATTGAGAGTTCTCTGAGATTCTCTGTCACTCCATAAAATCTCTTAAATGAAGCTCAGAATCACCTTCCAGCCCTGCCCCGCACACCTGCAAGTTGCTCAAAAGTCCTCACCTATAGGCTTGGAATTCCCTGCCAATGTCCCCTGGTTAAAGCATATCCTACTCTTGCGTCCAATTTTTAAAGTTCTTTGAGCTTCTGGGTTTATGCCTTCTCCACTGAAGTAAATACACATAATTTATTCCTTATTTTGATATAGTGCTTCAGAGTTTAAAACTATTTTTTGTTGTTGTTTTTGGTCAAAAAGAACATACTACATTAACTAGGAATGACTCTTGTTATTCCTAGTGATGATTCACCTTGTAGTTTTCTTTTGGGAAAAGATGCCTCTATTCTAACCCTAAGAGAAAACAGTATCTATTTTTTAATTCATTTCTCAGGGAAAACCTGTTCCCTAAGTTGGTAGATCCACCTTAAATTCTCTAAAATCTCCCATTTGGTCATCTCAAATACTGTATGCTGGTATCTGTCTCCTGAGATATTCAAATGTAGTCTATCTGTAATTGAATTTAGTCCATGTTGCTTAGGCTCTTTATACATGGATGACACCTTTTAACAATTAGAGATAATAACAAAATAAGAACTAAATATATACAGTATACTTAATAAATCATAGGCTTTATCTTTTCAGTATTTTAGAAATGTTATTTACATTCAAGAAAATATATGTGCAATAATATCCTTATTGATGAGATAATGAGGGATAAAGGAATTAGTTAATTTTAAAGGGTAAGCAGTCCTTGAGTGGTTAATTGAATCTAATTGCTCTTCTCCACTATGCTAATGAAATATTCCCTACCCTGCTCAGAAAGTTCATTCAATCAACACAAATTGGAATGTCTCAACTTTACTGAGCTCACATCCTAATGAGATGTCCCAAGAACCAGAACAGATGATATGTGCAAACTGGCTAAGCACATGTGGCGGGAAGTAATGTGGATGTTGACATTGAGTTGTCTTCTCCATTGGAAAGGAAGAAATAAGTAAATAATTGAATTTTGGAACATCTGTCTAGGGTTGCTTATCTCCTTTTAGGGATTATAGAGAAATCAAAGCAAACCCAACTGGCCATCTTGTCTGAATTGATTCCAAATTAATGCATTCTATCATTACAGCTCAACTTCAACCTTATGAAAAACACGAGGTAAACCTAAAGAACATGAAAACTTGAATTTGAGCTAGTGAGAAAAGGAAAATAATTCATTCTAGATATTTGCCATCTGGGAGCATACTTTCAGTAAAACTTTTTTTCCCTTGTTTTGACAAAACACTGGTTACATCACAACTAGAAAGACTGGCTAAACAAGTGCTTTGTGATGAGACTAGGGAAATGCATCAATAAATAGCTGCATATGTTTTCTTCCTCAGACACACTCACATTGGGATTCAGGTACTAAAACTACATCATTTACAAACAAAGTCAACAATGGGGCATTCTTCATAGGAACAATAAAATAAAAAGCAGCTGAAGAGGTCAGAGACTTGATCTCTGCATTCCCGCCGCCATGTTGGATCTTTGATATAATGAGAGCAACTAAGAACAGAGCAGGGAGGAAGAGCAGGAAGAAAAGATTAACATTAAACAGAGACATGAGGTGGGAGGGAAAGGGAGAGAAAAGGGAAATTGCATGGAAATGGAGGAAGACCCTCATTGCTATACAAAATTACATATAAGAGGTTGTGAGGGGAATGGGAAAATAAACAAGGAGAGAAATGAATTACAGTAGATGGGGTAGAGAGAGAAGATGGGAGGGGAGGGGAGGGGGGATAGTAGAGGATAGGAAAGGTAGCAGAATACAACAGTTACTAATAGGGCATTATGTAAAAATGTGGATGTGTAACCGATGTGATTCTGCAATCTGTATTTGAGGTAAAAATGGGAGTTCATAACCCACTTGAATTTAATGTATGAAATATGATATGTCAAGAGCTTTGTAATGTTTTGAACAACCAATAAAAAATGCAAGTAAAAAAAAGCTTAAAATAAAAATAAAATAAAATAAAATCTGGGGAGCTCATGAAAGTAGACAAGAGAAGAGCCTAATAGAGGATGGGAATCAAGGGGGAGGGAAGAAGGATGGGAATGAGGAGAGATTGTGGAATGAAAGTGCTAAAACCATGCTCTGTGCATATATGAAGATATCCCAAGAAATTCCACTTTTATGTATAACTATAAAGCATCAAATAAAAACAACAAATACACAGAAGGAAGACCAATAGAGTAGAGGAAAGGGGTCAGGGTTAAGGAAGAGGGGAAGGAAAGAGGGAAGTACTTGGATTGAAATGGAACAAATTATGTTACATGCCTTTATGAATGTCAAAGACCCTCATTATTACATATAACCAAAATGATCTAATAAATACTTAAAAACAAACACAGAGATCAACGCAACACAATAGGAGGCCTAGAAATGAACCCATGTATATACAGTCAAATAATTGTTAACTGGGGTCTGAGAATACATAATGAAGAAAAGATAGGCCTTTCAACAAATGGTGTTAGACAAAACAGTAATAAAACTTGTATAAAAATGAAATCAAACCCTTATCCTGTACACAAACAATCAGCTCAAAGTGCATTAAAGACTCAAGAACTCAAACCATAAAACAAACCCCCAGAAACAAAGAGGGAGAAAGTTCATAGGCACTGGTCTTGGCAGTTACTTTGTGGATATGACCCTAAAGCACAGGCAACAACAAAAATAAGTGAGACTACACAAAAGTAAAACCTTCTATCTCATTAAAGAAAACAATCAATATCATAAAAAGGCCTCTGAGGATTTGGTAGAAAATATTTGCAAACAATATACATGATAATCGGTCAATTTCCAAAACACAAAAAGAGCAAAAGTAGCTGGGCATGGTGGTGCTTGCCTATAATATCAGCTACCTGGGAGATCGAAGTGGCAAGATCACAAATTTGAGGCCAGCTGGGCAAGGTAGTGAGAACCTGTCTCAAAATAAAATACAAAAGGGGTGGAGATGTTGCTCATTGGTAGAGTGCTTGCCTTGCATGTACTAGGCACTGAGTTCAGTTTCTACTACCACACATACAAACTGGAAAAACAGCAGAACAGGCATCTTTCCTAAGAAGATGTACAAATGGCCAATACATATATGAACAAGGGTTCAGTATCACTAATCATTAGAAGAATGGAAACCAAAATCACAATGAGCTACCATCTCACACTTGTTAGAATGCCTGTGCCTGTAATAGAAAAGATGAAAGGTACTAAATATTAATTAGGATGTGTAGAAAAAGGAGCAGATGAATTGCTAGAATATAGATTGGTGCAGTTGTTATGCAAAAGACTATTGCAACATCCTTAAAAATTTCAACTAAAATTGCCATAAGAACCACACTTGTAGGTAGGTACCTCAAGGCAATGAAACCAGTTTCTTGAAGAGATATCAGAACTCATGTATTTATTGCTTCATTATTCACAATAGCCAAGATATGGAAGCAGCCTAAATGTCTGTCTGCAGATGAATGGCTGAAGAGATTATAACGTGTGTGTGTGTGTGTGTGTGTGTGTGTGTGCACGCGCACATGGGTGTTTGTTATAATCATTCCATTGGTAACAATGTGGATAAACCTGGAGGACATTGTGTTAAGTGAAATAAACCAGAAACAGAAAGAAAACTATTGCAGGATCTTACTTATACATGGAATCTAAAAATGTCAAATTCATAGAAGCAAAGGGTAGTGTGGTGATAATCAAAAGTTGGGGAGAGGAAAAATTAGATTGTTTTCAGAAGTGTGCAAAGTTTGAGTTATATAGTTTAAATAAGTTCTAGAAATTCAATGTACAGCTTGGTGAGTATAGCTAATAATACTGTGTTGTATTCCTGAAAATTTATTAAGAGAATAAACCTTAAGTGTTCTCACCAGATGACAAAAAAAAAAGGAAAAGAAAAAAGAAAAGAAAGAAAAGTAAAAGGCAACTAATAAAGGAGATGGGTATGTTAATTAACCTGAATACAGTAATCATTTCCAAACATATAGGTATATAAAACTATCATGTTCTACACCTGACACATATGCCTTAGTTATTGCAAATAAAATTAAAAATGAATTCTTTGGCTCACAGTTAAATTGTGATCTCATTAAAACTGAAATCCTTGGGTCATGCATAAGTGGGTCTGGAGAAATGGACCATGTTTTAGGGTTAGGTCATGATATGGAAGTTATTCTATATATCTAATTGCAGAAATTATGAACTATTGCAGTTGATATCCAGAGATTTAATCTTGAAACTAGCATGATTGGAAAGAATACAGAGCAGAAGCATTATTTAGGCAAACAGAAGATCATTAACGTGACTCTAGCACACATTCACTGTTAATCACGGAAAATGAAAGTGAATGGAGAACCCTAGTATCACATAGATTTGGGTTAAATGATCAGATCACACAATCTGCACTATTTGGTGTATGTTGTATAGGAAAGCTCTCTGCATATAATCATCAGAATATCCTCCACATCACTGAAATAATGAAATGATAATGAAGGCAGCTGCTATGTAATGAAAACCAGATAGTAACTGAAAGCAATATGAAAAGCAAGATAAGTGGAGAGAGGAGTGGTCAAGCACCTGCAGGGTCTATGGGGGAGGTTGAAGTGCCACAGTCTCAACACTGTGGATTGTGGATAGTAGAAATGCATGCATCTTCCGTGTTACTCACATAGCAGTTGAACCTGGTCATAGACAATACACTAAATTCTAATTGAATTGGTTCTGAGTCCACCCACTCATTTAGCAGGGGTCTTAAAATTGTTCTAAACATTTCAGAAGACTTAAATAAACATCAGTTCCACCAGGGGGCAGTAAAAACACTGGAGGGCTAAACATCAATTAAAAAAAAAAGCACAGTCTGTTTTTAAAAAATACTACACAACTATTAATAATGATGTGGTAGAATATTTTTATTTATTAATGGTAGTGCCTGGATTCTGAGCATAAGGTATTATTATGTAAATATGATAGAGAATGTGAACTGTGATATTGTTTCATTGTGCATTTATATTACATAAAAATTAAGAAAATAAATGCTCCCAAAACTTAATAGCATTAAATTCTGAATGAGAGGATCACAGGTTCTTTTTGTTTTAGTTTTGGTTACACACATTGTATAACACTTCTTACAACAGGTGTATATTATGAAGGTTCAAAGAAAAATAGTAACATGAACAAAACCAACAAAAGTATCCACTCTTGCTTCAGTTTTCCATCTCCTGGTCTAGTGTCTTCCAAGTGAGGGCTCCACCATCACTCTAACCCAAGCTCCATTAGCGTCAGCAGCCAAGCGAGTGCTAATGCTGCTATTTAAAACTAATGCATGGAAATAGCAGCCTTTCTCCCCCTATCTTAAATTATACTCCTCAAGCCTGGTGCATTCCCATTACATTCCCCATCCTCACAGGCAAGCACATAAACCAATTTCTGATGCTAAGTAAGATTTAGGAGTCAGCAAACAAGAGAGATTGCTGAGGAATGGCAATCATCAGCCAACACTTTCCCATGTTTGGCTTGGAGTGCCACCATCACACAGAAAAGATCCTGCCGGGCAGCAAGGAAGGGCTGTCTCTCTGGGAGTGCTGTGCAGACCCTGCTCATGCAAGAGAAGCTCAGCATTTTAAGGAATGCTAAAGATGATAAAATACTTAGAGAAATGAAATATTAAAAAAAACTTTAACACATTTTACCCTCAATTTAATATTTTTTTAATTGAGGGTAAAACTCCTTAATTTAGAAAGAAACACTTATTTTTACAAGAACTTAAAACTAATCTTTTGCATTTTTATGGTGACACTGTGTGATGTTTTCTTCTGAGAAACAGCAAGTCATTGTTTTTGAGACATGAATATAGTTTTGACTGGTATATCAGGAATCTGTTTCTGAGAAGACATACTATGTCATTTTTTGTCAATTTGATGCTAATATAAATCTTTGTTTTCTTTAATATATATTCAAGGAGGAATATCTTGAAAAATTCCCCCAGCTAGGTGTTGGTGGCGTTTGAAGTATTTTGAAGATTAACCTGGGATTTAGTGAAGGCTGTGGAGAGGGTTTCCACACTGGGGGAGAAATGGAGAGACCAGGGTCTAAAGCAGTCATGTGGTCTTTTGGCCTGTCCTATCTATCCAAAGATTCAATTACATTCAGGTTGGTGGATGATGCTTATTCTCATCAAAGCATCCCATGCAACCTCCTCCATGTGAGATGTGCTCATTCTTTGTTTAGTTTTGACTTCACATTCACTTCATTAACATACTGACTAATGAAATCATACAGACAGCAGAACGGTGGAAGTTCCTCTTGGTTTCCATTTAAAAAGTTTGATTAAGGTCTTGGCATACATCTCATTTAATCTCTGTTTCCATTTATTGAATTATGAATAAATGTGCTTTGTTGAAATAAATTTATGTGTAATTCTGTATAGTCAGCTCATGGAAGAGCTGAAATTGCAGGTCAGGTCATTCTGATTTTGATCCTGTTGATTTCCCTCTTTCTCAGAATGAGTCATTTGAATTTTATATCAGATTAAAACTTCTAATTTTCCTAATATTTTCGAAGTAAAAAACATTTCAAAGACAGCAATGTAATCTCAGTAAAACGTAGGGAAAAAAATCAGATTTCAAATCATTAATAGAAATCTAGAAAAGCTTTTCTACATTCAGAATATATGTTTTCTCCATTGTCATGTCATGTATAGTCTGTTGTTTTTTATTCATGTGATAACAGCAACAATTTTAACCCCTAACAAAAGAAAAATTGGATAAATATATTTACATATTTATCTATGAATTTGATGACCTAGATATGTATTGCCACTTAATGAACTGTAAATAATAAAGAGAGAGAGCAAAAATAGAAAAATTTTTAACAAATAATAATTTTGCTTACGAATCTACAATTTTCCAAGGCTCATCAGGAATGGCTTGTCTACAGGTCAGTACATATCATCATTTGGGGTAGATCTACCAGGAACAGGAGAATCAATTCCGAGACTGCTGGCAATTCAATGTTGAACTGCAACCGCCAGGTGGGTCATGGCTGGTGGCTGAGGTCTCAGTTCCTTTCTGTATAAGAAATTCCAGGACTTTTAGGGCTTCCTCAAAAGCTGGTGACTTTGTTTCAAGTGTAAACATCTGAAGAAACTCAGGAGGAAGCCATGTTATTCCTTATGACCTTTCTCAGAAATCACATAGTGTCATTTCTGTTGGAGGTACACTGTTATAAAACTACACACAGACTGAAAGAGAGGATGTATAGACTCTTCTTCTGAATAGGCTAACTGTCAGGATCACTTTGGAAAAATAATTATAACACTACTCTGGCCACATGTAAAAAAATATCTTCCAAAATTGTAATGGGGGATTTTTTTTTAAATAGATAATTAAGTGGTTTTTATCTGTCAGGGATGCTGATGACATTTGGACAGTGGGAAATATGAGCTTTTCACCCATTCCGTTCAGTTTTAAATAAGGAAATGAAAGTACCTTTCACCAGAGAATCTGGAATTGACTTTCTGTGAAACTTGAAACTTCTGTTGTAAAATCAAGCTCTCCCCAGGTACTTAACTTCAGTATGTATGTTTACAAGGCTTCTAGGACATGGTTCAAAGTTTTCCTATTCCCAACAGTGTATGTATGACTTCTCTAAGGAATATGCCTGGTGGACTATAAGAATTTCATCAAATGTTACTGAAAATCATATTTTTTTTTCTTATTAGTACACCATTGAACTGATTTCAGGTTGACTTTAGTATGTTCAGCTGGCCCCTGGTACATACTCTTGCACACTTAGGTGCTTAATAATGTGATCTGGTGATGAATTACTATTACAGAATTCAAAATATCTAAAGGTATGATATGGATTATAGAACTTGACTCAAATATTTCCCTCTTTTATTAATTTAATAACTATGTATTGAGGATTCCCAAGATCATAGTATTTCATTATTAGCTTTAGGAATAGAACAGACAAAATCTACCAAAAAAAAAATAAGGTCCAGAGCAGATGATGAAATTTAAATCTCTTTACAAACTCAACTCCATAGAAGGGTATGCATATTGGCCATAACAGTGTGTTCATGTCACTTTGGAATAGAAGACAATTACACAAATAGTTCAGCAGGTACTGCTCACAAATGGCCAAACATCCTTTTACATCCATCTCAGGAAGTCTGTTATCCTGGTCACAGCCATATTTTCTGAGTGTACTTTAAAATTTGAAAATATATATTTAGAATATAAAACTTTTGTAGTCACTTGAAAAACTTTTATCTTTCTTTCATTTTCTTTATTTTTCTACTAAAAATGGATTTGGACCATGAACTGAAACTAAATTACTTATGAGAACTTTGTATATTTAAATATCCACTTTTCTTACCATTTTAAGCACTTATTTTCCCACATATCACAGAGAAGCCAGTCCTGCTTAATAGAAACCGAGAAATCTATAAAGAATTTACTTCTTACAGTTCTCTAGGCTAGGAAATAAAAGGCTTAGGGCCTGTATCTTACTACGGCCTCTTGCTGTTTTATTGCATGTTGGAAGATAGAAGGACATGGAGGACAATATTGGATGGGGGGAGAGACGGAGAGAGAGAGAAAGAGAGGTGGGGAGAGAGGACGGAGAGGGGAGACAGCACTAACATAAGACTGAGTTTGCTTTTATAACAAACCCACTCTTCAAATCATGTATCAGCAGTAGTGACATTATTGAGGACAAGGACAGGCCCTCATGACTCACCACGTCTTGAAGGTCCCATCTCTCCACACTCCTACACTGGGGATTAAGTCTATGACACATGAACTTTGGGGCATATTAAAATCATAGTAGACAGACGCTCTATTCCATTCTCAAAATCAGACTTATGTTTTTGAGGTTCTAATGAAATCAAAGTGTGGAACTCACTCCTTGCAAGACCACTTTCTTTAGTTTTGAAGAGGAGGGGTGTGTAGCATTCTATCAGAGTCCTTGGCCTGTCAGAATCTGCCCTGTGTGTGATCAGCATCCATGTGCGGCACTGGGAGCATATACCCTCTCCTCCCTGCAAATGGCGTCCGATGCCCTGGCCACAATATTGGATGCAGGGGGGGGGGAAGAGAGAGAGAGAGAGAGAGAGAGAGAGAGAGAGAGAGAGAGGAGGACGGAGAGGAGACAGCACTAACAGAACAGAGAGGAGAGGTTGCCTTAGTGGCAGGAGGTGAGCTAGTTATTGATTCTACTTCAGTCTATATACAAAGAAAAAATTTTACATTCCTCCTATAAGCATGTTTTTTTTTTCCTATGAATAAAAACCAGTAATAAACTGTATTTTATTGCTTCTTTTCTTTATCAGACATTGTGTTATCTTAGTCAGGTGTCTTTTGTTTTTGGTTTTTTTTTCTGTCATTATGACCAAAAGACCTAACAAGAACAATGCAGAGAAGGAAACATGGCTCTGCTCCACTGCTCTCGGCCTGAGATATAGAAAGAAATCATGGGGAAGGAGTGTGGCATGGAAAACCAGATCAGGACATGATGATCAGGAAGCATAGAGAGAAGGGCATGGCTCACCAGGTTTTAAGTGAGGTTAATATTCCTTTTCCCAACATTAATGATTTCTCCTATTGTTTCAAATATGTCTTTTCCCATGATTCCCATGTTTGCATCTCACTTGAATTGCTCTTCAGATAAAAGTGAAGTTAAACTCTGATTTTGTAATAATCTACTTCAGCCTGAAACAATGGGATTTGTGGTTGGAATTTACAGTTTAATTCATTTCTTCATAAGTTAATTTCTTCATGTTAGTTTGTGTAACTTGTGATGCTGTTGCTGTATGTAGAATTGTCTCCTCCTGCAGTGAACAAACAACATGAGCCACCAAGCCATCCTGCCTTTGATGGAAACCAAAGGTCTCTAGAGAAATCAACCGGGTTAAAGTGGTTGTTTTCATGATGATGGTTAAGTTGGGTGAACGGATGTACTGTCATTTAAAATGAAGTGGAGTTTCTTATAAAGTTTATCCCGGATAAATTATCATTATGCTGAAAATTACTTTCAAAGGATGAATGTGTTCATCTCATTCTCGCTTTTCTCAATTTATCTGTCTCTACACCTTCCATAATCCTATCAAGGCCAAGTTCAGAGTTATGGATTTTATCCTTTCTTGCTCTCTGGAAATAATAATACAGTATTGTTATTTAACTGAATTCTTTACAGTTATCCTAGAATATTTTGAAATAATGCCAAATAAATATAACAGACATCTAAATTACTTCCTAACGATTGAGAAAGTAAAAAGAAACTTACTAACTAGCAGAACAGGTCCTGGAGGAGGTCAGAATGGGACATTTGAACACTCCTAAGATGCTGTTACCCTGTGATATCAGATCAATAAAGCCATGTATTCTTGGGGAATAGACCTAAATTCAAAATTATATTTAAAAATCTGACTCTTCTCTCCAAAGACTAATTAATGTGTTTCAGTGCAAATTGATATTTATTTTCACACAAGCTGTTTTCCTTAAGCGGCTTAATGTTGTGTTGTAAATAGTCACAATGCTTAGTAAATATGACTAATCATTTCATTTGGGTAAAAATTATGTGTAAACAACTTATTTGTTTAATTTCAATATTTCTAGCTTTTAGGAAACAATTTCATTTTTGATTGTTTTGCAAAAGGCATTAAACAATCCAACAATCCTGAATGTGTCCTGCTGCTTTTATCTTGGCCTTTGCTTCCAGTATGAGAAAATGACTTGTTTGTGCTTAAGGAACATTGGAGAACAACGTGGCCTCTCTGTCCCAGTTGAGCTCAGCGACAGGTTCTGTAAAGAACCAGAGAAGTCGATTGCATCAATTAGGGCTGCCGTGGGTTGTGAAGCTGGAGAAAATGTTCAAATTTGACCTTAAACTTAGAAAAACAAACATTACAGGGTGTCATGGTCTCCTCCCTGTGCTTCTAACCAGGAATGAGACTAGACACTATGGAGCAAATACATAAAAACTACACTCAATAGCTTTGTTCCCTCCTATTAGAGATCATATTTTGAACATTCTAAGGTTACCTCAGAAATATTAATTGGGTAAAATTCCTCTACCAAAGGATGGCTTAAGACATATTAATATCTCAAAGTTTTACATTAGTGTCGCAAATCAGATGTGAAACCATGTAGCAAAATCAGTTTTAAGGGAGGTAGCTAATGTTGGGAGGTGCAGCACTGGACCATCCATGAAGTGAGGTCCTTTTTCATCTTAATGTGAGTTTTGTCTTTTCAATTTATCTTTTATTTACATTTAACATGAATATTAGTGTTGTATATGAGAATTGCACATTAGCTGGGGCAGCATTCACAAGTTGTTTTGTTCGGAGCTGTGGTGCTGAGCTTAATGACAAGTGTTTTGCCTTGACCCACAATGATGTGTTTGCTTCCCTCTGGTTGCTCCCCTTCCTGATGTGGTTTGCCTCACTCCTATTGCTTTAATCCCAGTCAGTCTTGTAAGAGACAGAGGATGGCAATTGCATATCAGGGAGGAAAGAGGAGCAGAGAAGGCCATCCACTTGCTCACCCAGGTCATCAAGTCAGGGGTGAAATGTTATTTGAAACTCAGCTGGGCTCCCATTGCTGCTTTTTAATGCTGAAGAGGGTCACCTCTCAGAGCACTGTGTCATTATGGCCATGGTGTTGTAGTTCCCATTACCTGGACAGAAAAGAAAATTTCTCTGTAATAGCTCACTTACTTCTCACAACAAACCTGCAAGATAAGGAAATTAATCCACTCTCCTTAACATGAGAAAGTGCTGGTTTGGAATTGTGAATACCTTTCCAACTTGCCCAAATGATGTACTCAAGTGGTAATAAAATTCTTAGTTATGTCACCCTTAGATTTAAGGGACTTTAATCAGTTCCTGAAGCTTCAATGCTATTATTATGTTAGCCTTTAAAAAGCTACATTTCAAGGGATAAAATTGAGATTGTGGATGGAGTTTAGCATGAAGTTGAACCTATTGTTGCAAATCACACACTGCCCATAATTTTGAGTAACTGCAGGTTGTGGGCAGAAATAATAGCATATCACAAAACTAAAGCAAAGGTGAAACATGATTAGTGTTTTTGGTTCCCCAGTGAACAAACTCTGAGTAGGAAACTAGAATGTACCAAAGGCTTGTTAGGAAATGGTCTTGGGTGACACCTGTCCAAAGGAGCTGGAGACTTCATGGGGAATTTGAGCCATGGCACAGCTCTGGGGAAGATGTCAGCGTATCCTACAGAGCTATGACCTGGGATGGCCTTTAGGTGATTTTCCCATCTGGCACTGGGGGTCCGGTCTTTCTAACCCAGGATTCATTAGTCACCAACCTAGGCTTCCCTCAGAAGTAGGTCTGACCTTGAATAAAACGGTTTTCTGCAGTTCCAAAACAGTTTTGGGATTGCTGAGGAAATTTGCAAAGAAGAAAAATATGTGATTGACGTTTGGCAACTGGGAACGCAGACCCACATTTCTGAAGGGGGCCTAGTTGTTGCGACCTACTGTCCACCAGGGTCACCTATTAAACTGTGCAGATCCACTTTTCTGTACAGTTTTGAAGAGTCTTTCTAGAATCGCAACAGGCTTCTCTTCTTGAGGGCTTATGAGGTTAGTGGTATAAGGTGCCATCTCCACTCCTGGAATAGGTCTCAAGTTTCAACTGCTACGCATGGGTCTTTCAGCATGATTTATATCATCAAAACAAAATGTGGGCCCTTGATCAACTATCATTATGATGTTCAAGAGGGTGACACCTGAGCCTTAAAACAAATCCTTAGGATGGTCTCTTCAAAATTCAGGGCCCTACAGATTGTACAGGTTAAATTTCCATGAAGCTAATCCTGAGTGCTCATTGTTTCTTTCTTCCTTATTATTTGTGCTAGATTCTATTTCCCTCAGCTAGGACCTCTTCTGGTCTTGAAGGATTACCTAGAATTTGGAGCAGACTGTCCTCACTGATGGGTCTGAGTCTCAAGACACCCTCTGTGACACAGTTGGTGTATGAACACATTTTCCATCAATATTGGTTAAGACGGTAATAAGAGAGGCCCGATAGGGTAACTTGCCATTCAGTCTATGCCTCTAGACCCTCCATGTGTTCAGAAGTCTTATTTCTTCCTGGAGATGAGTTCAACTACTCCTGTCATGTTACTGTCTTATTTTCTTTCCTGCTACTCACAGGACACAAAGAGCCCCAGCTCTTGGCAACTTAAATATTTAGTTTTTTTGTGATTTTTTTTTCCTGCTTAGATTTAATCATGAATATAACATTCAGACTTGTGATGGGTTATCGCAGGGTCCATCTAACTTGTTGACTTAGATAGACGTCACCTTGTGATATGTAGTTCTCACTGATGGGTCACTCATTGGGCAAGTGTTCCATTCCAACCAGGGTTTAGCAGCATGTCATCTGAGGTTTTTAAAAGTGCATAAGCGTTTGGTGCAGATAGTATGGCAGGTGCCATGGAAATGGAGTGAGCAGGCTCTGAGTTTTCTAGAAAGGGCATATTCTCCCCTCACTGACACCTCTGACACAGCAGTTCTCAACCAAGATGATTTACCATTTAGAGACATTTGAGAATGTCTGGAGTCACTCTTCACTGTCACAACTTGGGAAGAGAGTGATACCACTCTGTGGTGGATAGAGACCAAGGATGTCACTAGGACGTGTCAGTTCTGTGCTCAGGGTACCCATCCACAACTGAGAGTTAGCCAGCCTACTCATAGTACTAAGGCTGAAAATCTCTGTTCCTATGCCCTATCCATGCCAGCTTTTATGACCACAGTGCCACTTTCACTGTGAACATGCGATGTGGCCGAGGACTTTCTTCAATTGGTTGCTCACCAAACTGGCAGTCCCTGTGCCACCAGGTAGGGATTTGGAGCAGTGTCCCAGGTTTGGGATTTGTTCCCTTCCTTGACCTGAGAAACAAATGGGTGTCATGAGTCTTTCCTGATGGTGAGAGTTGCATGAGACAGCAGTGACAGAACCTTTATTTACGGCAATCAGTTAGTTTTAGTTTTCTCTTAGAAAATTATAAAATGAAAAGAAGGTATCTTGCATTTTTCAATTCTGTATCAATGCTGCCTGATTTTATTTTATTTTATTTTTAATTCTTTGTGGATTGGGTGGTGTGTTTATATAACTTTAAGTTGATTGGTTCCTTCATATGTTAAATATTTCTTATAAGGAGAGACATCTGATTAATCATACTGCAAAAAAAATCTAATTAATTCCATCCTCTTCCACAAAACCCACCAGGATGAAGGAAGAAGCCAAATACTGATGTAGACCCTCAGATCCTGAGGAGAAGCACTTGACTCCAGCATCAGGAGAGTCAGTCTTTATGGGTCTCCCCTGGTGTCCTGTTGGAGAGCGGTGCAATCCCATAGTCAGTGGTGTGCCATTGAAGAGGACACATTGGACAAAAGAGAGGTTAGACTAGATTATTTCTCTTTGGAAGAATTTTATGATTCAAGATTAGGAAGGATTGTCAGTTGAAGAAGATTTGAAGGGGAAAGAAGTGTTCCACATATTCCAGGACCAAGAGTCTGACTCCACGGACTTCACAGCAATCAACACGCATTGCTTAAATGCCCCAAGCTGAAGGTGAGGGTGAGGGGTTTTTAGACAGTAACACAGACTTTAACTAATACCCAAGTCCATTTGTCTTCCCATGATCATCCTCATCCTGTTGTTTGGTCCAAAAATCTAATATGAGTCATAAAAAAATCATGATATTATACTCCGATAAAACTCAAACCAAAGAAGATGACAAGTGAGGCAGTCCAGGTAAACAGTGGGCAGATGGAAACATCTCGTGGGCTTAGCCCACAGACCCCAAGGACTGGAGGCAATGCTGCTTTATAATTGGAGAAATGACAAACAACTTATTTATTCTCAAGACAAAAACAAGATCAGAGTACAGTCATGAAGTTTCAAAAATATTGTAGAACAAAGGAGGAAGATAGAATTTGAGAGCCAGGCTTCAGAAATAAAGGGCAGGGGATAAGTGGTCAAAGCACCATGGGGGAAAAACACTTGTGAATCCACAATAAGAGCATCGTGGGGACAGACTCATGACAGACAGTGATCGTGAAGGAAATCCACTTTGTTCACTCAGAACAGGATACGAAGCAAGTATGGAGAGCATAGCAGCTCTGGGCAAGAAGAAGACTGAAGGAAACTCCCAAATGCTGACAAATGCAATCCAGTAAGTATCCAACCACGTAATGGAACTAAACTTTCCCGAAGTAAAGACAGACTTGGATCTGAAAAAGTCACATAAAGTCCACATGGAGACATGAGGGATGCAATGGTGAGTGGAGAGACATGTGTGTCTAGTGTATTCCAACTACTCCCAGCTACTATGGAGGCTGAGGGAGGAGATCTCCTGAGCCCAGCAATTTGAAGCCAACCTGTGCAAAATAATAATAAATAAATAAATAAATAAATAAATAAACCCTCTGTTAAAAAAGAAAACCATACCAGGCCTATCACACAGGACAAGATCTTCAGTGACTGGTGGGAAGCAGGCCTGTCTGCAAGAAGATACACAGAGAAATCCTGGTTGGATGATTAGGAATTTGAAGATTGACACAAATATTGGTATGACCTTCAATTTCTCTGAAACAGTTTTTCATATTGAAAGAGTAGGAAAGCATCTACAAATCTTTGAGAAATGTCTGTCCAAAGAGTTTCTTATTCATCCCAATTATGCTTCTAATGTCAAAAGATATTCCTTCCCAATGTTCAGGACTTTAGAGGATGCTTATCAGTGAATATTGATTGCAGAAATCAAACTAGAAGATGCTTGTGGAAAATATTGTATGTTTTGTTTTAGAGAACTAGAGCTAAATAATTGTACTCATACAGATATTTAAAACATAAATGCTATAAATAAAACAAATAATTACATAAAGTTAGAGAGCCTTTTTTTTTTCCCCAGACAGAGAGATGGAGCCGAGGGTCCCGTGCATGCTAAGCACATACTCTTCCAGTGAGCCAAACCCACATACTCTTCCAGTTTTGTTTTGCTTTCTAAATGTGAGGTCTCACTACCTTCTTCAGGCTGGTCTTGGACTCTTGGAATCTAGTGACCCTCCCATCTTAGTTGCTAAGGAGCTGGGACTACATGCATGCATGTCCACCAAGGCAACCGCTGAATTTGGAGTTTTCAAATAAGAAGAAGTTGAAATACACTACACACAAGTTTCTCTCCACTTACCATTGCAGGGAGCTGGTCACTAAACTGTGACTAAATTGAAAGATTCTAAATTATTAATGTTGTTTTTCATAACATTAAGGGGATTCCCTGATGATAAATTTTTCATTTCATTAAAATTGAGACCACTAATTTATGAGGTGCACCATTATGTTTCTTGTTAATTGTGAAGAAAAACATGGGCTACAAATAACATATTACACTATATTAAATGTCCTTGATTATAGCCAGCTCTCTGATTCCAAAGAACTCACAATGTGGAAAATCGAATACCTTTAATTGATGAAAATGTCCCATTTCTTTTGGTAAACAAGTATTTAACTGAAATTTAAAAATTCATTTGGTTCCACCTAAATCTTCTTCCATGTGTGTCTCTAGCCATAGAAAGATGTGTCCCTCACTTGTAGCTAAGTGTGCCTTGTGTGCTCATATTTAACAATGGGCTTGTGTGCACACATATCACATTTCCATTTCCTGTATTCTTTGGTCCCAAATTTTTGTGATGGACAGCTATAACATTTGCAAAAGCACCATTACTCACAGGAAAATTTCTTTCCATAGAGGAATAGCAATACAAAACCACACGTTGCCATTTTTTCCTTCAAGGCATTGTTGCATCAAATACCAATTAAAGAGATCCACTATGATTTGAGTAGGTTTAACCACTGCATGTCTAGTTGGGTGTCTGGGCCGTTTTTATGACTTTTTGAATCATGAGCCTCTCTCTCTCTCTCTCTCTCTCTCTCTCTCTCTCTCTTACACACATACACACACACACACTCACTCACTCACTCACACACATACACACATTTTCACATTTCTGTCTAGAAAATTACAGTGGAGCAATTCTGAGAAAGCTGCAAAGAAGGAGGTGAATATATAGTGTTTCCAGGCTGCTGAAGTGCTGGTGGACATCGTTACTGGTTTATCTTCTTGCTGATAAATTGAATTTAGTCATAGGGCAAATCATAAGGGTCTCTGATCCAGGCTAGTCAATCAACTGATTGCCTCAAAGAAATGCTTGTCATGCTGTTATTGTCATTGGTAGATGACCTATGATATGCTTACTCTCTGAGTAATAATCAGATTTTAATCACAAGTAAATAAGCCAATGATTAAGCAATTTTTGATCTCTTTAATTAACTTGAAATTTGAGCCAAAGCAAGAGGTGCATGAAGAGAAAACAAGGAATTGTAGTTCTGACACTAATTAAAAATGTGTTACTGGGGAATTTGTTTTATGTCTCCAGACTACAACATTTCCATCTACAAGGAGTCACTCTGTGAAGAATGAATAAGAAAATTTATGGAGACATTAGCAACATTACTTATCTTATACAAACTTAATGATCTATATAGATAAGCTTCTGTGTGAAAGAATCAAAAGCAAGATAACTGTTTTCTTTAACCAGAGTAGTGTCATTGACAAGGAGGGGTAATACTTCCTCAGGACAGGCAGTACCATTATAAGAAGCAGAACCTGCAGCAGAGTCCCCCACCTTGAAAAAGATGGCTGCCGCAGCTAGAACTGGACCAAGGTCCTCACTCTCTTAGAGACACTGTCTCCATCAGTCCTGCACAAGTGATAGCTCCCAAACTGCCCACTTAGGACCTGATCAGAATTGTGGGATTCTAGTTATCTGTAAACTGTAACCACAAGAGAAAGCTTCCAAAAGGATGTTGTGTCCTCAAGACTATCTTCAGTTAAAAACTTACATATATACAAAGTGCCAACAACGGAAAATGTAGACAACGTACCCCAAAAATTAGTTCAAGAAAGAAAGTAAAGGCTGAAAGTATCAGGGAAAATGGAAATATATATATTTTCAAAAATGAATACTGGAAATCAGTCCATAAAATGGAGCAGAATCTATAAAGGAAAGCTAGAACAATAAGATAGGAAAAATGGGCAACAATAATAAAAAAATTGAAATAAAATTATTAATTAGAACACTAAAATATCACTTCTTTTTCAATAATTTTTCCAAGTCTCATAAAAGCATTCACAGATCTTTGCACTTGACTAAGGTGTTTTCATTAATATTTTATGCTCATGGTAGGTGATATAGAGATCTGGATGTAAATTCTGGACTTTGCTTACATCTCACATGAGTTTGCATAATTACCTAACTTTGACTATGTCAATTTTGTTATTTGCATATTGTTAATAAAAGAACAAACCCAGTAACTCAGTGGGAAAACTGAAGATCAATCAGTGCATTTTACTTCATATTAACCCCATAATGTTTACTTCAGTGCTTAAAATTGACAAAGTTTAGCCCTGAAAAGGCCTTCCAAATTAGTTGCTTTGTGATATTTACTATTTTGATAAGGGATGAACATATTACTATTCAGTGTGATTGTGTGCGTGTGTGTGTGTGTGTGTTCACCCAATGCTAAGACATATTTTGCTCATGGAACAATAATCAATAACACTGAGTTTAATATTCCCGAGCAACAGCCTCCCCTGTCCACTGGGTTTACAAGTATTCTCCATGACACAGCAACCTTACCAGTGCTAACACTTGTTCAACCGTTGCAGGGCGTCCTTCTCAGGTGCCCCCTGGCTTTCCTGATGTGCTCTTGACTCCCAGCAGAAAGACTGGGGAACAGAGGTGCTACGTCATGTTGACCTGTCAATAAGAATCAATAAGAATCATGTGGAACAAAAATTCTTTCATACGTGGAAATAGTCTGATTCTTTATATTCTTTCAGGGTGTATTTAGAATGTTATCTATTTCCTAGGTGTCAGAAATAGGGGGGGAAAAGAAATAAAAAGAAAAAAAAATTCCTGGAAGGGGTACCAGAGAGTCAAGTGAAGCTCCAAAATTTATAGAATATATACATGTAATATATTCTATAAGTACATTTATGGAATATATATGATATATTCTATATATAGAGAAAGACAAATTTCTCATTTTCAGTTAATTCTATAGTTCCTTATACAGAACTTTACAATATCTTTATGGAATAGTCTAGCTGTATCTTTCTGGATGATGTATCAATGTTTATCTGTTATAAATATTAATTTTTTATTATTTCCATATAAAATGAGTTTAATCTCTCTGCAACAGATTTGTGCATATGTCTATCAAAAGGCTGTTTTAGAATTGTTTGGATTTATGAATTGTGATTTGCATCTTGATGATATTTAAAATAATGACTAACAGGAAGTACATGTGAGAAACTATATACATATATATAAAATTATAATTTTAGAAGATACACATGAAGATATTTATGTACATAAATATAGTGTAACAAAGTACCTCATGCATACTGGGTGTCATTAAACAAGGAGAATTGATTGTCCCATAGTTCTGGAGGCTAGGGTTCTGACTTCAAGGTATTGGCAATGCCATGCTCTCTCAAGGATCTAGTGGAAGTCCCTCTTTGCCTCTTCTAGCTTCTCATGTTGCCTGGAATTGCAGGCCACCCCTGGACTTATTGAAACAACATGCCAGTCATGACCCTTCTCCCTTGTGTCTTCACAGCACTGTAACTATGCATATCTGTCTCTTTGCCTAAATGTCGCCTTTTCATAATGACACCAATCATATTGGGTTAGGACTCACCTTAACTTGACTTTCTTTGTGAAGCCTCTATTTCCACATAAGGTAGCACTTCTAGATCCTGGGGCTTAGGACTTCAACTACATTTCTGTCACATTTCAATGGCTAACAGTATGTTAAGTTAATGCATAGCCAGAAGGTAAAGATGTTATTCATAGAAACATAAAGTTAACTTTCGGTGTCAGTTTTGAAAAGTGATGTTAGATATTTATAAGGCTATGTCATAGTCCTGCGTCTTTTACAAAACAACTAAAGCTTTATAATATAAAAATATGTTTTAACGTTAATAAACAGGAATCTTTTCCATTCCCCTCCAAGAAAAGAATGCTCCTGGGAAGAGCTGTAATTTTCTCCCTTTTATAAATGAAATTACTAGTCAAAAACCAATATAATTTTCATCTTCTGAACAAACTGAATGATTAAAGGAATTTTCAGATGGATGTACATCCTGAAAGCCTCAATCTTTTAAATACAGGTACTAGCTTTACTCTCATCAGATAGAACTTTAAAAGAGGAAGTGAACACAACATTTTTTTTCATCTTCAATGTTTGATATCTGGTTTAGCAAATCCAAACAAGCATACTTTGTAAGGAAGGTATGTTTCTTTGTGAAAATTTTCATCACATATGGAAGATTGTTTCTTCTTAGGTGACATCAGCTTTATATTTTTATATGTGACTACAAACTACTTGGACTTGGATATTCAGAAGACCACATCTGCTTGCCCAGCACCCTGACTCCCAAGGGAGGACTGATTGCAGCAGGGAGCAGTGTGGCCTCCTTCCTGTGGAATGGATGGTGTTCCTAACAAATACCCATAACCACAGTTGCATCATGAGAGAAGCAGAGTACATGTTGGTGGAAGTTCTACAAAGCACCTGATGGATACTCCTCCAAATTGTTGAGGTTTTCTAAACACAGAAAGTCTGAGAGACTGTCATGGTCAAGAGGAGGCTGAGGAGCCGTCGCTTCCCTGGATGGGGTCCTGGAATGTGGACAGGGCAACAGTACACCTCTCAGGACACCCAGATGAAGTATGGCTAACAGTAATGTCAGTACTGACTGATTAGTTGTGGCAAATAGACCATATTAATGTAATTTGTTAATTATAGGGAAAACTAAAATTTGCATATTTTCTGTACAACTTTACTATCCATCTAAATGTAGACTAAGATTAAATTTAGTTTTTAAAGGAAGGTGAAATTGACATTTGGCTATATTGGTTGCCACATCTAATGAAGGGGTTAGTCTTTTGACTGCAGGAGTTAGCAATAATTATTAAAGGAAAATCAGGGTGCCACTGAAGAATGGGAATACAGAGGCATTTATGAGATTTACCCTCTGGGAGACATCTTGGTATCCCCATATCCTGAGCAACAATCAATGGAAAACTACAGAAACAAAACAGTCCAGACTGGATCGCTAATGTATCAGAACCTTTAGAAGAGAAAGGTGATTTTGGTCCCCCCAGCAAATAAAAAGCCAGTCAATCAAGGTGCTTACAAACAATGAATGGAGACGGGAATAGAAGAGCTGCTAATACAACTCCAATGCGGCCAATTATGAAATGAGAAATGTAATGGTCATGAGCATTTTTTCTTATTTTGGTCTGAATATATTTGCATATAATGCACAAATTTACATTCATCTCTCATGACCTATCCTCTCCTATAAGCATGAATGATCTAAATGTGCTTCCTAGCATTTAGCCTAAGGCATCTCAGAGAAAACTGTGACTCAGCTAGAAGTAGAGTTTCCCTCACCCAAAGATAGGTAATGCCACTGCACATCTTCTGTGAATCAGAGTATTCTCCTTTCTGCCAGAAGTGGTTGAGGCACTGCAGGTACAAGCAGGATTTTCTTTATATGAAGATCAAGAATGGTGAAAAGAGATGAGCATGGATACCAATCACCAAGCTAGAGGCCTTCCTAAGTTTTCTTTCAGTTCCACAGTAGACAAGCGTTAACTTCTAAAATGAATGCCCTGTTTTATATCATTTATGGTTTTATATCATAAAGACACAAAGGAAGTCATGGGGGTGTAGAAATTATGGATTACTACTCATTTAGGGTTGATAGGTGCCCCAACATGGGAAGCCAAGTTCTGGGATCTGAATGTTTATGTCCCTGACATTCCTATATGAGAATCCTGATAACTAGGTGATGATATTAAGGGACGGAGTAGAATAGCCATGATGAGTAGAACGCTTTTTAAAGAGGTCAGTCTGCATTTGAGAGAGGACACAGATCCTTTATATCCTCTATCATGTGAAGAGACAGCAAAGAACACCTTGAACCAGGAAATGAGCCCTCACCAGATACTGAGCTGCTGGTGCCTTCACCTTGGACTTTCTAGCCTTCAGAACTGTAATAAATAAAATTCTATAGTTTATAAACTATCTACTCTATGTACAGAGTTCTCCTATATCAACCCAAATGGACTAAGCCTCCATGTAGCAAACGTTAGGGCCAATAAATGAAAGGAAAATTTAGAGAAGCAGGTGAGCACCTTCTTGATCACGCCCTAACACCACTTGAAGAAGCAGAGGTCCATTGGTAAATCTGAACAAGATGTAAAGCTGCAGGCAGAGGGTGGAGATCAAGAGAGTGTCCCAGGAAGATCAGCAGCACCTAGAAGAGACAGGGCGCCTCGAGGAGCAGAGGTCAGAGCACCAACACACCCCAAAGGGAAGCCAAGTCATCCCCAAACTGCCCAGTTACAAGAACTTGTAACCTGCAATCAATCACATCTGCACCCACAAACAAATGAGCAAGGATTATCAAATACAAGTAGAAAAATCAAAGCTGACTAATTACTTGAAGAAAAACAGTAACCCAAAAGAGATATCAACCTTCACCAACAGAATAATTAATTAACACCAGACTGCTCAGGAGAAGTCCCAAAGCACTTCAGAGATTTAAAATAAATGTTTTTAGAGATATTGGACAAGGTTCAATTCTCACAGGGAAGAGTGTTATAAAATAGAAACAAATAAACTGGTTGAAACTGAAAACATTTCCCAAGGATGAATGGAGAATGAGAATAACATTATATAGAGAATGGCCAACTGAAGGAAGAGACCTAGGAGATCTACAAGTGAATGCTATAGCTGGGATTTCAGTGAAGTGTTCACCTGATCCATCAAACGTGGGTGGAAAGAGTGTTCCTGAGCTGCCAGGCCCGTCCCTCAGTGGTGCTCTGTCTCCTTGGGCTCAGAGCAATGGAGTCGGCTGTAGACTGAGACCTCTGATACGGTGAACCACTTTCCTTCCTCTAAGTTGTTATGTCAGGTATTTTGGTCACAGAGATGCAAAAGTGAATTAAAACAACAGCTGAGTAGACTACAGGGAGGAGGGATGGACAGAGTAGGAGGAAGTAGATCACGGGGGTCCTACCCTGGAAAGATGTATCTTCTCCTTGGCTGCTTCTCTCTCTTTGCTTCACAGAAGCCAGGAACTGAGCAGCTGTTCTCCATCCTGATACCCTTTCACCCTGAGGATCCTACCTTAGCCAGTCAACCGCAGCCTGAACCTCTGAAACCATGAGCCAAAAGAAATCTTTCTTCCTCTGAGTAGCTCTTGTCAGGTATTTTGTTCATAGTGACAAAAAGCTGACGAACACAACATCTCAGAAATTGTGGCCATGATTGTCAAGATCTGATATATAATTGAAGATATCTTGTGGTGGGAAAGAGCAGAAATAGAACCCAGGGGTTCAGAGATGAGAGATTTCCCTGTAGGTGGCATCCTGTTTTCTCAGCTAGTGTAACAGTCATTGTCATAGTCAGAATGCAGGCTGCAAAGAGGGAATCCTGGCTCTAACATTTACTGGGCTTGTGACACGTATATGCCAAATTAGCATAATAACGGAATTTAATTTATAGGGTCATTTTGAGAATCAGACAATCAAAGTAGCATAGCATGCTTAGCATTACATCTGGCTCAGTGAATGTCCAAAAACTGTTATTATGTTGATTCATCTTTTCCCCCTATTTGATTATATGCCAGAAGAAGAAAGAATTAATAAAAATATAACCAAAAGATGGAGCCTGGGAAAATACTAAAATTTTAATAAGAGCTTGTATAAAACAAACCACAGGTGTGCATGTAGGCGGGTAGGCTGCAGAACAAAGAATCTCCACATTGATGTGCAGGACAGGTAAGGGGGTATATTCAGTGTCAGAAAGATTTCACCAGAAAAACACCTTTATTTGTAAATGCACTGCTTGTCATGTATTAAAAATACATAGATTAGTTTAAAATGCCCTCTGATGTGCCTGACAAATGATAATAACAGAGTTTTCAAAACAAACCCAGTTCTTGAAAAGTTTATATTTATTCTGAAAAAAAAAAAAACAATTTATCTTTCCATACAGTTTGGTGGAGAAAGCGATGATTTAAATATTTTACTTAGAAAGGTGTTGCTGAATTGTTAAGAATTTTTTCTCACTAAAGGTAAACATAAGATGATCACGTTTCCTCCAGCTCTAGCAAATCCATTACTTTATTCAATTATTACCTGGAATAACAAATAGAAAATATTTCCTGTTTATCAGTCTGAAGCTCTTTCTCTGCTTGCGCTTCTTCTCTGTTCACTTTTTAAAAAATATTGTTACTTTATTTTCATACACTTATTATGTATGTATATATGTATGTATATATGGTGCTGAGGTTTGAACCCAGTGCCTCACACATGCTAGGAAAGTGCTCCACCCCTGAGCTATCATGGCAGTCCCTCTATTCACTCTTCCTTCTCCTCTATATACACACATTTGTTACTAAACCACTATAAGCTTTTTAAATATCCTGTACAGTACAGAAAACAATATTTTGAAATAAACAACAAAGCCCTTCTAATTTATTTCCCAGCTTTATTTGACACTAGTGTGCACACTCACAGGAGTGCAAGAGAAATGGCTTGTTTTGCCAGCTTTGGGTGTGGTGAGTTGCTTTTACATGTAATCACTCTGGAGGCTGAAAAATGATAACTCCTGTAAAAGTTGTTGACCCCTGGTGTGGTGCCTCCTTATAGAGTGTGTAGGTAGTAATCTTTGGTGCATTGTTTTTCCAAGTTTCTTATCCTTATTTCTATAGAAATGACTTTTTGTTCCTTATTATTTGGAAGCATTTAATTCTAGAGGCATTTTTTTTCCAAATTTTTGTCCTACCTGTTGCTCACTTTCTCAGCCTCTTAAAAGAGATATATATATATATATATATAGTTGTTGAAGAGAAGTTCTGAATTTAAGTGGTTCAATTTAGATTTAGAGTTATTGATTTCTTAAGAGAAAATTTTCTTTACAAATATCATTAGGTTATTCTACAAAGTTATTTGAAATGTATATATGCACACATGTATATATCACACATATGCTTTAGAATTTTCTTTCTAGCCTGTAGATTGTATGTATTTTTCTTGAATTTAAGATGTTTAATATTGGCATGGTTTGTTTCTTAAATGTTTTCTTGGGTCAAACCCATCTGGACTTTAATTTTTTTTTTTTTTGTGATAAGAAGTTTAATTATATTGTACATTACTCATCTATTTTGTTCTTCTGTAAGGTTTTCTTGGTCTACTTCTATAGCATTTTTCATTTTCTATTGATATGTGTTGTTCAAAACATATTCTATTAATTTGATGTCCATAAGATGTATGTTGAAGTTGCTTATTCATTCTGGATATTATTTTTACTCTACATTTCTATCAACTTATCAGAAAATTTATAAAGTTGATTAGTCTTTCAAAGATACAATATTTGTTTTTGTTAATTGGCATCTCTTTTACCTTTCTTTTTATTTTTTTGTTTTTGTTAACTTTTATTATTTTCTCTTTTTATATTTTTTGTGTGTAATTGGTGTCATTTATCCCTTAAATATTTGATAGAATTTATTTATTTATTTATTTATTCATTGGTACTGGGGATTTAACTTGGGGTACTGGAACACTGAGTATATCCCCAGCCCTGTTTTGTATTTTATTTAGAGACAGGGTCTCATTGAGTTGCTTAGTGCCTCGCTTTGGATGAGGCTGGCTTTGAACTTGTGATTCTCCTGCCTCCGCCTCCCTAGCCACTGGGATGTGCCACTAAGCCCAGCATATGTTTGATAGAATTATTTAGTGACGTTATCTGAGCCTGGTGCTTTCAGGTTTGGAAATTTTTAAATTATCAGTGTATTCCATTTAATAAATATAAGTTTATTCATATTATATACTTCTGTAGATTTGGCAGTCTACATCCTTCAAGGAATTGGATCTATAAATATGTTATCAAGTTTGTAACAATAGAATTACATACAATATTTCTTTATTATCTTTTTGATGCTCATGTGATCATAAATGATGACCTTTTATTACTTTATTCATAAATATTGATTTTTTTCAGGGGTGGATACTGATGATTTATTCCAGGGTTGCTCTCTCACTGAGCCACATCCCAGCCCATTTTATTTTTTTTATTTTGAAACAGGGTCTCTGTAAGTTGCTAATGACCTCAATAAGTTGCTGAGGTTGGCTTTGAATTTGTAATCCTCCTGCCTCATCCTCTTAAAACTCTGAGATTAAAGGGTGCACCACTGTGCCTGGCCATGTATTTTTTTTTTCTTACTCTCCTGAGTATTTGATTACTGTGTAAGATTGTTTGTATAGTACATTGATATTTTTCAAGAACCAGCTATTGGGGGCTGAGGATGTGGCTCAAGCGGTAGCGCGCTCAACTGGCACGCGTGCGTCCCGGGTTCGATCCTCAGCACCACATACCAACAAAGATGTTGTATCTGCCAATAACTAAAAAATAAATATTAAAAATTCTCATTCTCTCTCTCTCTCTCTCTCTCTCTCTCCTCTCTCTCGCTCTCTCTTAAAAAAAAAAAAAAAAAAAAAGAACCAGCTATTGGATTTGTTGATTTTATTTACTGAGTTCCCATTTTGAATTTGATAGTTTTCTTTTCTTGGTTATCTATTTTCCTCTGCTTTTTGGGGTTTTAAACTGTTTCTGCTTCTCTCTTCTTCTTCTTCTTCTATTTACTTTTTTCCTTTGGGAATTTTCTGAAGCAGAAGCTTGGTTGTTGATTTATCTTCTTTTTTAAGATATGCATTTAATTCCATAATTTTCTCTAAGCACTACATTTACTGCATCATATAAATATTAAAAAATTTTTTATTTAGTTTGCATTTAGTTCAATATATTTTTATAGTTACCCTGAGACAACTTCTTTTTTCTGTGATTATTGAGAAGTTTGTTGTATACAAAGTATTTTTGAACTATCTTTTACTGATTTTTAGTTTCATTGCTTTGTATTCTGAGAGCGTATTTGGCATCATTTCTATTGTTGAAAACATGTATCTGTGTGTTTTATGTCTATCAACCCAGATAGATCACATGGGTGAATATCAATGTGAGCTTGATAAGAAGGGGTCATCCACTGTTGTTGGATGAATCATCCTATGAACAACAATTAGATCTGATTGATTGATGGTGCTGTTCAATTCAACTATGTCCTTACTGATTTTTTGTTTGCCAGATATTTTGATTATGGTTTAAGTCCCCAAGTGTAATCATCACATTTTAAAAATGTCTCCTTGAGATTCTGTCATTTTTATCTGATGTACTGTGACATTCTGATGTTACATGCAGATATGTTAGGACTCTATATTTTCTTGCAGAAGTGCCACTTCTATCATTATGTAATGCCCCTCTTTAACCATCATTTTGTTAGTCAGCTCTTCATTGCTGTGACCAAAATACCTGGCAAGAAAAAATTAGAGGAGAAAAGGCTTATTTTGGCTCTGGTTTCAGAGGTCTTCGTCCCTGTATAGCCATCTGCATGGCTCTGGGTCTGAGGTGAGGCAGAACATGGTGGTACAAGGGCGTGGTAGAGGAGAGCTGCTCAGCTCATGGCAGCTGGGGAGCAGAGAGAGGGAGAACCATAAGCCAGGTACAAAATACAAAGACACACTCTCAGTGACCTAATTCTTCTAGCCACATCTTATCTGCCTGCCCTTACCAACCAGTATGGGAATCCTTTCAAATGATCTATCCATCAATTAATTTTATCTACTTATGCGTCACAGTGCTCCCAATCCAATCATGTCACCTCTGAACATCCTGCATTGTCTCACACATGAGTTTTCAAGAGACATCTATCCAATTCATGGCAATAGTCTTCCTTGCTCTGAAGTCAGCTTTGTATGAGATTCATTCAGCAGCCCAGCTTAATTTGATTAGTGATAGCCTGGCATACTTTCTCCAATTTTATTCTATCTGCCCCTTTGTATTTAATATTCTTTATAGACCTGATCTACTAAGATTTTGTTTTCATATCTACTTTGACATTCCGTATTTTAATTTCTATTTTTGGGCCATTCATTTAACATGTGTTTTATTCAGATTTTTGCTGCTGTGACTAAAAGAACCCAACCAGAACAACTGCAGAGAAGAAAAGGTTTATTTGAGGGCTCATGGTTTCAGAGATCTTAATCCATAGAAGGCTGGCTCCATTCCTTGTGGCTGGGGGTGAGGCTGAACACCATGGCGGGAGAGTGTGGCAGAGGGAAGCAGCTCACATCATGGTGATCAGGAAGCAGAGACAGACTCCACTCTCCAGATACAAATATATACCCCATAGCCAAGTCCCCAATGAACTATTTATTCCAACCACACCCCACCTGTCTCCAGTTACCACTCAGTGACTCCCATTTGGGATTAATCCACTGATTGAGTTAAGGCTCTCACAACCCAATCATTTCCCCTCCAAATCTTGTATTGTCTCACACCTGTGCTTTTGGGGGACACCTCACATCCAAGCCATAACAACGTGGTTCTTGATGTTATTTGGTTAATATTTCCATGTTTATAACTGTCTTATGTTCATTGACATGTTTCAAATTTATCCACTTTTTGTACTTTTCTAGTTTTAATCTTAGAGTATTTCACATATTTCCCTTCTTATCATATTTTCAGTCCTACTTCTTTTAAAAATATCTTTTAGGAGTTACCCTAGTATTTTTAATATAAATTTACAACAAATCTAAGTCCATTTTTAAATAACACTGTATAATTTCATGTGTGGTGTAAATAGATTTTAACAGAATAGTTCCATTTCCCCTCTTAAGTCCCTCATAACATTCACTTATTTATCCATATATCAGTTAAAAATAAAAATGAAAATACTTTATTTCTGACCCAATTTATTCCTTTTATGATGTTTACTGTATTTCTAAAATCCTTATTAATTTATAACTACAAAAAGTGCATATCAAATGTACACACTTTAATGAGTTTGGATATATGCATAAGCCTATGATAATAACATCATCACAGTCAAGTAATTAAACATACGCTTCAATTCCCAACATTTCCTTGAGTTTTGTGTGTAGGTGGTGTGTGTGTGTGTGTGTGTGTGTGTGTGTGTGCGCGTGCGCACGTGCGTGCATGTTAAGAACCTCTAACATGAATCCTATCCTCTCTTACCATGTTTTAAGATATTGCTAATTTTAAGTATTATGCTTAGAGCAGATATGTGGAATTTACTCATCTTTAAGGACTGATCAATGCAAAAATGGAAGTAGGAAGACCCCTCAGAAGAAGAGCGATTCCTGGGTGAGGTGAGGAGAGGTTCTAAAGACCACAGTAGATGATGGACCAGTAATTCTCTCCACCCAGAGAGCTCTAGAAAATCAAGAAGTTTTCAGAGAAGTCTTTTCATTATCTTGACAATGAAAGAAACTTTGCTTTAATAATTCTCCAATAACAAAACATGCCAGAACCATGACCCAAAGCTGGGAGAGAACTGGAGTCAGTGATCAGGGATTGTAGCTGAAATAGCTGACTTAGAGCATGGAGCCCTTGCTATGGATTTCAGCCCGTTAGTTCTTTCTTGTCCTGTGAGGTCACCTGCCCTGATCTTCCCAGTTTGACCCAAACCTGCCTCAGTGGCCCTGTGACAAGAAAAATATGTAGGAATGCTTGAAAATAGTGATTTTTCTCCTTGACCAAGAATCACTGTAAGTTACATTAATTTACACTGTAAGTTACATTACATTATTACATAGCACTGCAAAGGCATTGTGCTAGCCTTATTGTATTTAAAAACCAAGATGTTAAAAATTATTTAAAACAAAGATATTCAAAACATAAATATTGCTACAGAGCCTTGAGAAGCACTGTTTGCCAAATATTTATATCACCATTTGTAAACAACTCTGAAGGCAGGAAATATGCATTTAAGGAATATGGTTTAGATGTTCTTTGGGAAGAATAAAAATAATCAGGAAAACTCCACCTATGATTTTTTTTTCTCGTATGAAGACTGAGGTATGTTGGAAAAGGAGGTTAGACTTCAAGGAGAAGTTGGTTCAACTTCCTGCGTGGTTAACATGAGTATTGTGTAAACTCTTCAAGTTGCTTAATTTGTTTAATCTTAACATAGATGAGAATCAGCTTCTCATATATGTATATACCTCGCCTTATTGCTCTGAGGATGAGGAAGTTGAGACAGAATATATATCAGTAATAACAGTGATTGTCAATATACAAATAGGAGGTACTCAGTCATTTTAAGTCATGGTTATTTTTAAATATAAAGTGAAGTAATAATAAAACACTTTTGGCTAATATTTTATGATGTTTTCCTTTGATAATATCTTGATATATCAAGATGTATTTATTGAAAATCCACATATTTTTAAGATTATTGATTGAGGATATGAGTTAGCAAAGGATTGTGGAAGGGAGGCAAAATATAGTAGATTTACAAAAAGGATTTTTAGTAAGTTTATTTAATGTAGATGATACAATAAAATGATCCATTTTGTGTAAACAATGTCAAAGAATATAAAATATTAAATATATAGTTAGTAAAGCCATTTTGTAAGTAGAACCAATTGTAAAAGCATATCTTTTAATTTCCTCAATATGAACATTAGCAGTATTTCCTACAATCAAAAAACATGGACACCAGCTTTTCACAGCTGGATTTTATATGTATTTAAAAAGATAATGCTAGCTATCCACTATAAGAACAGGATCAGTATATCAATGTTTGCAGACTTTCAAAAGGACACTTAGTGATATATCAAAATGTTACAGCAAAAAATAAGATACTTAGTTTTGAAAATTATTCTGTGAAACTTTTCATCCATAAATATTAACAGCAAAACATGAATTGTACAAATATTATCATTGCTTTCAAAATCATAAAAAAGGAAATACTAATTGAATGAATAATCTGGGATTGCTCTTTCCTAGCTCTTTTGGTTAAAATGTTATCCCACACCCAGCAGTAAATACCTGCTTCAATTACTGCTTGCTGGTCAATTCCAAATTTTACCCCAAAATTACTACTGGAAGGAATGATAAATCTTCAATGTGATTGTCATATATCACTGCTAGTGAGAAAAAAATATTCTTACAGATGCAGCTGCTTCTAGGCCTTATCTGTTGTCCCAAGGTAGAAATTACTGCACAGGGAAGTCTAAGGGGATGGCTGCAGTGTCTCAAGATGGAAGTGAGTTAGACCTGGGCTCCCAGGTAGTGGTAGGGGTCAGACCCAAACTTACCTGGACCCTGGCTCCTGCACAGAGAGGCAAGGCTAATATGGGCCAGGTCTGAGCTCCAGTGAGTGTCTACCGGTGGGCGGACTACCCAGCAGTGTTATGCAGGGACTTGGTCCAGGAAAATGTGTGGCTGGTGCCTACTGACCCCCAGAGTATTTTGTGAGAAAGGCAAACACCTGGGGATTTCTGTTACAGCATTTGGTCCTAAGCTTACTAATGCTGCCCTACCATTCTCTCCTGTCTCTGAGCTTTGTCTGCTTCCTTCACATTTTGTAGTTGTTATTTGCTTGTCAAATGTGCATTTCCACCAAACTGTCAATAAATAACATGGAGCAAGGCCTTCTCAGTTTTGCTGATTGGATACACAGTTTCCATTTCAGCCCTTAGTTAATAGTAGACTTGTAATATGTATTTGTCAATATATAGATGGGTGTGAATGGAAGAATAATTCAGAGTAAGTTTTTAAAAAAACATTCTTTATGAAACTTTCATATTAAAACCCCAGGAGTAACCAAAGAAGATTTAATTTTGATGCAGTTGATTAGACTTGGAATAGCTAGCTGCATCTGGGCATCAGAAGTTATCCAAACTATTCCAAAATGAAACCCAAATTGAAAATGACTATCATGAAAGTTTCTCAGGAAAACACAATTATTCATCAAAGCTGATAAGGTGTTTCCTATGGAAGTAGTTTTAGATCTACCTGGAGTCACTAATGAGCTATTTTGGCTGCTGAAATGACCCTAAGCATATGGGAACAGGATTGAAGGGAAAAACCGATTAGTCCACAGAGAGATAATGTTACACCTCTGAGCTCTCTTTTATAGACAGTAAAGTCAGACATAAAAAAGTAAGGCCTGGGGAACATCTCAGAGTAATAACAGAAGCCACAAGATTCACAGCTTAGCAAGGTCTAGGGTGTGCTATTGGTGTGGCCTTGACAAGGACATGTTGGCCATGTTTCTTCTCCAATCACCTGACAATCACTGTACCTCTGCTGGACAACATTCAGATATTATCAGTAATGGCACACTGAGGACTTCTGGGGTTAGGAACTTTGAAAAAACAACAAGCAGTTTAAGACAAGTATTACACAATAGAATGTAACATACAAACTGCTAAACAGAATAAGCGAGCATACATGAATGGTGATTGCAGAACCATATTCTATATGTCCCGAGGTCTGAGGGGATTTGATAGAACAATGAGCAGGTTGCTATAGAAATAGTTTCTCACCTGGTCCTCATTGAACTTGCCTGTACTTCCACATTCAGTCAAATGTAACCAATATTTCTCTGACCCCAAATCTAGAGTCCTGTCCACAATAATCTGGACAAAAATCAATATATCAGCACTTTGAATTAATTGAAGCTCTGTGCTAATGGTTCAGAGCACCTTTTTTTCCCCTGTGGAATTATTCTGTGTAATGTCTGCGCTCAAGAATGTGACTGCCTTCCAATGCACCTTCTACAAAATTCTTAATATGACTAGTTGGAATGTTTTTTTTTTTTAAATCTCTGCTCTACTTTAATAGAAGTAGTTGAAATATATCTCCGTCTTTTTTAGAGAAGAGAACCACCTCTTGCTTGTCAGATAGCACTAAAAGGTCTGCCGTGCTGTGCAGAACTCAGTGGTCATGTTCCTCTCTAGGCAGCACTACGTGGGTCCTCTGCAACGAAAACCTGAAGCTCAACTTGAGTTCTCATTGCTATTCCTTAGTATACATGCCATAGCAGTAGCTTATGTATGAGGGTATTACATCCCAGATATCTTATGAGATATATTATGTTGGTGGTATTCTACATAGTTGGTGGATTGAATTATGTCAGCTATCATCAAATCTTTTATGTTAAAAAAAAACATTATATACTTTAATATGATTATACAAAAGTCAACCAAAAAGTTGTTATTTTATTTCTTATCTTCTCAAATGGAATAAGAAGTCTTTCTCTATATAAGAGGGTAAATTAAAAAACAGAAGAAGTTGAAGATAGGCATATAGTTTTTATGCAAGATGGGTTTTATAGTGACTCATGAAATAGGAATACTAGGTGGTCACAACATCTTTATTTTATTTTTATGTGGTGCTGAGGATCGAACCCAGCACATTTCTACCAAAGAAAGCAGTGGTGCCATCTCTATAGGTGTAAACACCAGGATTCAGGTGGAGTTCACCCTACTAGATGTCTATAATATCTATTTAACCAATCATTACCTCATTGCTATAGTTTGGATGTTGAATGTCTTCCAATGGCCCATGGGTTGAAGACGTGGTTCCCCGTTGGTAATGTTTTGGGGAGGTGTAATCTTTAAAGGGGATGGGGCATTGAGACATGACCTTGAAAAAGACCCTTGTCTCCTTTTTCACTTTCTGGCTAATGTGAGGTGACGAGGTTCCCTTTTGCCTCATGCACTCACCATGATGTGTGACACTGCCACAGGCCCCAAGGCTACAGAGCCAACTAACCATGATCTGAGACAGTTGATACCCAGAGTCCAAATAAATATTTTCTCCTTAAAACTTGACAATGTCAGAAATTTTATTTTATTAACAGAAAGCTAACTGATAAACTCATACAAAGAAAGTTTTGAATTTTAAAATTTTGAGAGAGAGAGAGAGAGAATTTTTTAATATTTATTTTTCAGTTTTCGGTGGACACAACATCTTTATTTTATTTTTATGTGGTGCTGAGGATCGAACCCAGTGCCCTGTGCGTGCCAGGCAAGTGTGCTACCGCTTCAGCCACATCCCCAGCCCAAATGTTAAATTTTTATTGATACAATAAGAATCTAAGACAACTTTATTGATTAATTAATGTTTGGTCCTGGTGATTGAACCCTGGAGCACTTTACCATTGAAATATACTTCCAATCCTTTTTACATTTTATTTTGAAATAGGGTCTCAACAAGTTGCTGAGGGTCAAGCTAAATTGCTGAGGCTGTTCTAGAAGTTGGGACCCTCCTGCTTCAGCCTCTGGAGTCCCTAGAATTATAAACATGCACTACTATGCCCAGTAAGAAATTTAGTCGACTTTAAAAAAAATTTACATAAGTCAAGATCATTGTACTGCCATGTGTAACTAATAAAAAAATTACATAAGAATTTAATACTTGTAGCATGAAATTTATGTTACATATTTGTATTTAGTATATACATGTTATGATTATATATTATGACTATATATTGAATACATGCTCTTGAATACATATAACTTAATTCATGTAAATTAGTGTGAATTCCATGAGACTTTTGAGTCCCTGGTGAATCAAGTTGGGACACTGTACTCGTAAGATATTAAGGGAAAAGTATATCAACACAATTAGTGAGAGCCCCTTATCAAACATACCATTGCTTTTGTATATATAAAAACTTAAATTTTCAATTGAATGAACAGGTAGAACATATGTAATTTCACACATATATAGAAAAAAATCTATACATAGAAGAGAAACATGAAATTATGGGCAGTGTATGTATGTACTTATCAGGCTAAGTAAAAATATTTGACATGCTGAGTTTGATGGTCAGAAGCCTAAGGAAATGCAAGGGTCTGTGATAGCAAGATTATATTTTATGATTTCTCCTCAGGCAACCAAATACATAATGAAATCAGGCAATTAGAACTTGACTGTATGCCTTGGTGCTACTAGTATAGGCGGTAGGTTACAGATGTAATATCAGCTTTTGGTAAACCTTTCATTTTTAGCACTATGACATCTCATTATATAGATTTTGAAAATCTGTAAAATTTTTCTGAGTTTTCAAAACTGAAGGATTTGCAAAGGTCCTCACCTCTCAGTGTGTCTAATTAGCTCTTCTTTTAGGTGAAGAATGACAAGGTTCTTTCAGGATTCAAAACTAAAGTTAGAAACTTAATTTCAAATGATATCCCAACCTATTCTGATGGCACTTTGGCTTTCAATATAAAATGACATGCTAGAGAATCTGTAGGCAAATTATCACAATCACTCATAGGGACCTGCCAATGTGTTAGCTTTTCACAAACATTGTCATTGCAGGCTGTTGAGGTTACAGCAGCTAGCTCTGGATTTTCTTTTTCATATAAGTATGAAAAAAATGATTAGAAAATTAAATACTATAGAAAAGTAGTTTTAGTTTATTTCTTTAATATATAAATAATACTATGTATCTGATATCTAATAGTAAATATTCATTTGATTACAGTATTTTACCTTAATGATTCTGAAATGTGTTTCAGAATATATATAATAAATATGTATTATATATATATATATTTCTATCTATCACAATACCTGAGTATTCTACTAATAGAATGATGGCTCCAGAATAAACCCCCTGTCAGATTATGCTTTGGAATACATTCTGTTCCGGATTCCATACAAATCATGGCCATGTACCTACTGGCATTAATTCATGACCAGCAAAATGTCATCAGCACAATTTTAGTTTCTTGTAATTTCACTAAAAATGTTCCTTGGGCATACATATACTGCAAATCCTTTTCTTCTCTAAAGCTCTCACTTAATTGGGCATCCTGCATTTTATTTGCCAAATCTGATAATTTTACTAATAGTAGAGAAACATGAAAACTACCTAGAAATTTACAGATTGAATGTTTTTATATAGAAAATAATTATATAGCACTTAATACTTTCCAGGTACCATTCTGAAGGTGTTGCAAATTTTTCTTGTGAATCTCTTGCATGTGTAACCTTAATTTGATGTCTGAGTTTCAGATGATCTGAATTAACACAGTCCCAATCCATCCACTTGGTCTAGAATGTTGCTGGTGATGGGTCTGTTATCAGTGGTCCATCTTATCTATTAATTGAATATGGCTCCATATCCAGGTCATGGAACCCCTGGACAGTCCTGGCTTGGAGGCTAGTGGTGTTTCCTGTCCTTTTTCCCCAGTGATAATTACCTGGGAATTAAACTGAAATTTACCCAGCACATTTCCATTTGATTCAGGCAGTCTACTGGGATTTATATTTTATTAATCATTTGCTTCAAGACTCATGTCATAAGACTGTATGCATGTCATTACTATCAATCATCCTGGATGTAGAATAAAGAAGGAAGGAGGCCCCACACCTGGGAAAGGCAAACAGCCACCCAACTTCCTTCTCTGCTTGGCTCTCCACAGATTTCCAACACTAGGGGGCAGCATGGCGGTGCCATTCACTCCTACACAGGTTTGAAACAATTCAGGGGAAGAGATGTCACCAGCAGATGGCCAAGAGAGGCATATTGATGAACTGCAGTTTAATTATTATTTGATGCTTATTACTTGGTGTTGCAAGGTTAAAAAAATGACAAGATTAAAAGTACTCTTCTGAGTGGCTCTATTATTTGTAATTCTAGAGTTTCAATTTATTAATTAAAATATTTTATTAATTGATTTAAAAAAGGAAATTTTCTTTAATAGGTAAAGAAGAATTTGCATAAGCTGGTGTTTGTTTCCAATAAATCCTTTTATCTAGAGTTATTCCAGTTATATACATTTTGAAAAAGGCAAAAATATTGCCACAAGAACACAATTATTTTCTGGCGTGCATGGATGGAAGAGATTTTGGCATAACGAAACTACATTGTACCCTGGTTTTGTTAATGAATACGCAACCATAGTTTGTCAAAAGCTATAGAATATACTGTAGGAAAAGTAATTTTACTCTATACGTGTTAAAAATAAATAAGTAGATACATACAAGCATTTATTGCCTAGACACTAACATTTTTTAATATTTATTCAAATATTGTTATTAAATCATTGAAAAAATTACTGACAATTGAATTACCATTGCTTAGTAGCTATCTATGTAAAAAATGTAGAATTTCATGCCTAAGAAACCAGATACAATTGAAAAACATGAAAAGGAGTTTGAAATAAATCATTACTTGTATAAAAGGAGATTTTTAAAAATAAAGGCAAGCAAACTTGGAAATAATTATAGCAAAATTCAGAATGAAAATCCTAGAAACAAAGATATAAATTTTAAAGAAGAAATAACTATTTACTACTTAGTATACTCATTTTTGTGTGTTGAATAATGAGTACTAAGTTACTGGAATTTTTTGAATAATTAAATTATGCTTTCTGGGTAACACAGTGCCTAACAATTATTTAAAAGGTAATTTTACTTGACCAGCTTGTGAACATGGTCAGACATCTTTGCAAATCCATGTCAGAGGCATGACCTCACACTGTAAATAGGTGTAATTATATTCAAGGTAATTCTTTCTGGATATATGGTCAGTTATAAAAGCATAAATGATGTTTAATAATCTTGCAATGACACATAGAAGACTTAAATAAGATAACTCATGCTTCAAAATTAAGATAGAATAATATGAAAGGAATTCTGAATGAGTTTAAATATTATTTGTGCATTAAAATATTATTAAAGTAAAGCAGACAAATTGAAAAATAGTCATTTGAGAATGCTGGCTATGGAAATTTAATATTTGAAATAAATGCAATGTGCTATTTGGATTAAATAATGGAGGATAAAATGTTAAATAGCACAGTGAATTAGAAGACAAATGTCTTCTAATGAAGAAATAGCTCACTGAAACACTAAAATGTAAAAAGAAAAATCATGAGGGAGTTTGAGTAAATTGTAAGTCAGAAAAATTACAAAATGTTGTACAAAAGTACTGATTGAGAGACTATGGGTATTAGTCCTGGGGACTGGGGATGACTTACTCCATGTCTCCTGGTTCCAAGATCCTGGTAAGACTTGCTGTCAAGTGAGAAAAGGTGAGTGCTTTTATTTCCAGCTATGATGGACTGAGGATTCTGTATCACAGCCAGCTCCATCCAGCTGGGAACAAAAGGCAAATGTTTTCAGAAAGAACACGTGCAGACTCCCAGGTTACCTTGGGCCTGAGCAACTGTGCTCCTGGAATGCACAAAGAGTGGGCCCTCAAATCCAGCTTGAAATTGCTCCTTTGGACACTTGAGAATTCTGAAGCACCAAAAGAATGACTGAGAATCAGAGCAGAGAACTGCCGAGTGCCATGTATGTGGCAAGAAATATCTGAGGTCAGGGCAAGCAAATAGGGAGGTCACTGCTAACCATGCCAGACCTCCAGCTGAAGTGACATAGGTTTATCTGTGAGGGAAAGGAAAAACAGAAGCAGAACAACCCGACAAAGGAATCCTACCTCTCACTGAGCTCAGTGTCTGACCTAGTTAGAGTAACCTGTTACCACACTAATCACCTGCCAGAAGAAGAATCCTTCATCTTTAGAGAAAGATAATTTCTATAAATTGCTACACCTTCATTTTCTAAATAGAATGTTTCATGTAAAGATATTTGTAGAGTCATAGTCTTGAAAGGAATCCAACACATTGACCATATATACATCTTACTCAGTTTCCTTGAAGGTGACATCCTGCAAACACATAGCACAGTATCACAACTGGAGCATTTCTGTCACCACAAGGTTGCACCTGTGCCCTGTATTATCCACAAACATGTCTGTCTTGATGCTGTCTGCAAATTAACCCAGCTGCCACTAACCCATCTTCTATTTCTGTAATTTTGTCCTTCTAAGAATGTTATAGAAATGGAATCAACTGTAGATACCTTTTGAAATTGACTTATTTTTCCTGGTATAATAATGTGGAAATTTGTTTTTTTTTTTTGTTTTTTATTCCTTAGTATTATTCCATGCTATGGATGTACCAGAATTTATATATCACATTGAAGTATTTCTATACTGCTCCCAGAATTTGAATAATATGGATAGGGCTGCTGTAACATTCATGTACAGCATTTTGTCTGAACCTAACTTAATTTCTCTGTATAAAATGCCAAGGAGTATATCTAATCGCTGGTTTATATAGTCTTTAGATGTTGAGTTAGTTAAAAAAAAAAAAAAAAAAAAACCTGCCAAACTATTTTCCAAAGGGGCTGTAACATTTTATATTCCCATAAGGAGCATATAGTGATCCAATTTTTCACTTCCTTGCCAGTATTTGATGTTATCACTTTTTAAACTATAGCCAAATTCATATGTGTGTGGAGATATTGCATTGTGATTTTAATTTACATTTCCCTAATGGCTAATAATATCCAGTATTTACTCATGTGCTTATTTTCCATCTGCATATGCTATCTTGCAAAATATATGTGCATATCAGATCCCTTGTAGTTTATTTTTTATTTTTAATTTTTTTGGACAGGAAAATGAAGCAAACAAATAACTAAATGTGGAAAGCTGCAAAATGTTTCAGTGTAACTGGCATACCAAAAGAGGAAATAAGAAAGAATGTTTCAAATAGAAACAATATTTTAAAAGGTAATAATGTTATATTCCAAAACAGAAAAAAAAATCTGTGTTAAGCTATGTTTAGAGAAAACCCTATGTAACTCATGCAAACAAATCCATAGATAGACAAAAAAAAAAAAAAAAAAAAAGGCAAAAAATTTTAAAACTAATCCTTCTAAGAGAAAAGGTGGGATGGAACTTTTCAAAAGTGATCAAAACCAGGACAGCATAAAATATTAATAAAATTTTAGAATAATTTAATAAATAAATGATATAATATAATAAATTAAAAATCCTAAACTAAAATTCAAACATAAAAATAATTTGAACTGATTAAAAATTGAAGGTAATTATTCTGTAAAATAACTAGACCATGGTGTTTATAAAAATAGACTATTTCATTAAAAGAGTAAAAGTATGAGAACTAAACCCGATATGCAGTCCTGTTCTAAATACTTCAGAAAAGCCAATTTTAATGTTCACCAAGAAGTGATAGTAGGCACAAATATACACAAATCCACAGAAGGCAAAAGATGTAAAGCAAAATTTAACAGATCTCAACCAGACACATACATAAGGGGATATCCTAAGACATGTCCTTCAGAAAATATTTGTAATACTAAATAAAAAAGCTATGAGGTTACAAATTATTTGAATACCATTAAAATAAATAATCACTATCTAAACTATCTAACTATCTAAACTATCTAACTAGTCAGGAAGGAGCCCTCTGGCTATACCTCCTGGTGGTGGTGGGGGTGTTCTAAATTGGAAAGTCTGGGAGCTAAACTGCCCAAGTGCCTCCACCTTGGGGACTCTATCTGCCTGCAGGAGCTCACCCTGTTTCCCTCCTTTATGCTGCAGGTTGGCTGGGTGAGACCCCAGTGCGCATGCACCACTGTGAGTAACAGGACTGGACATTTATCTACTTTAGGAGCACAGTATTAATATGCCACTGGCCAAAGTACCTGGGTCACAATCTTCCTGGTTCTCTTAGAAATTATAAACTAGCTTTGTTGTTTTTATCTGCCATACTGTAGGGACTAACTTTTAACTAGTCAAAGCAATGCTAAAGGAAAAATTAGAGATCCTGTGTATAGGGACATTGTAACCATTCTTTGTACTTATATCATTCTAGTAATAATTTAAAATTGATTTTATTCAAACACATGCAATTAATGTATTCTGTCAAAATGGGGCGTCAAGTTTTCAACTTATTTATTTATTAATGAATATACCATTGATTAATTTGAAAGTCACAACAGAATGATTAATAAATCATAGTAAAACAAAAACTTCTAAGATACAGAAATGAAAATCATTCTTAAAAACTTTCCACAAGGTTTATGTATTAACATGAAATGGCAATATAAATTATGTAATATTTAAAGCACAAATTTTTTTTTCTTTAAAAATGTACTTTTGGAAAATTACAAGATTTTTCATCAAAATTTAAATGCTATGTAAACATAGGTGGGCTTGCTAAAAAAGAACGAAAAGAAAATAAATTAAAATTAATATAAAGAATTACAGAATAGAAATAAAAATATATCTTAAAAAGTAGTAGCATAGATATAGTAACTAAAGAGGAGAAATTCATCAAATAGATGAAGAAAGAAGAGAAAATCTGAAGCAAAAGGAATAACAGATGAAGTTTTAGAACTCTGAAAATTTGAAAAGAATAACAACGAAGTGATCTCAAGACCAACACACACAAACAAAATGACAGGTAAGATGATGCTACAGGGCTGGGGATGTGGCTCAAGCGGTAGCGCGCTCGCCTGGCATGCGTGCGGCCCGGGTTCGATCCTCAGCACCACATACCAACAAAGATGTTGTGTCTGCCGAGAATTAAAAAATAAATATTAAAAATTCTCTCTCTCTCTCTCTCTCTCTCTCTCTCTCCTCTCTCTCACTCTCTCTTTAAAAAAAAAAAAAAGATGATGCTACAAATTGCAATATGAAAACATTAAATTTAAAAGATGGGAATTTTTCAAAGCTGTTATAAGTAAAGTTATAAAATGCCACAGTCTGGCTGGGCACAAAATAACCAAGATGCCACGAGGCACTTGTAGTCTCAAACAGGAACTCCTTTATTGCCTGAACTCTCACTGCACTCCTCGCGTGCTGGAACTCAGTCACCCTCCACCGTCTCTGCGAGAACTCAACGGGAACCCTGTGAGAACTCCAAAGTAGTATTGCCAGAGCGGCCCTATTGCTGGACAGCAGGGGTCTATATACAATTGAATACACAGCCTGTTTCAATCCAGCATCATCCAGTCACAGCAAGTATACACAGCTTAACTTAATATCATCATCTTAAGGGCTCTCCTCTCAACCATTACTTCTGGCAAAATGCCAGGGGCCATTCCGACTGGCTGTGGCTCTCAACAATAAAAAAATTACCCAGATTACACATGACACTTCATTAGAACACTCACTGAATATCACATAAATTTGATTGTTACACAATTCCCATAACTTTCAAGACTCAATACTTTAAAAATTTACTGGAATGTTTAATATAAACCTCAAGCAAACAAACAGAAAGGACAACATAGCATCAACGAATCTCCTCTAAAAACTAAAAAAGTAGCTCTTATTAACTCGACATCTATAGCTATCATAATGTCAATATCAAAACTGCACCATTAAAATTCAATTAAAATGTAAAGGTAATATTTTTGTGTATGCACACATATAAAAATGTGGTGAGGAAAATGTTAATTACCTTGATTAATACTTGTCTGGTGGTCACTTTATAAAATATATGTGTATTAAAATATCAAATTGTATACTTAAAAGACATGCATTTTTTGTTTATCAATTGTACTTCGATAAATAAAGCTGAAAATATTCTAAGATTGAAACAAATCTAACATCACATTTTAGACCAAATTCCATGATTATCATGATTTTACTATAACTCTTCAAGTATGCTTTAATGTTAGATAAATACAAAATCGCCAGACTGAAATAGCAACATGAAATAGACCCATTAAAAGATGAAAAGCATTTCATGAATTCAGATTTAAGAAAACTTAGTTAACTGGAACAGAATAAAACTCCATTAATAGTCATCTCTTAAAATCTTATATCACTGTACCCATTCTTGAAAATTTATTTTAATCATGGAAATGAAGCAAAAGGAAATTATTTTTTTATAAAGAAGAATGTACAAATGTTTAATTTTGTTATTTTCTTATTGATTAAACCCTAGACATTCTGAAATTACATGTTCACTCATAGATTAGCGCTTGTGGAAAAAATAGTCCCAAAGGATATTAGTTTTTGCCTTAGGGCATTAGCCATTAGCCAGCTCTTTTTACATTTGCATATTTATTTTAGCTTTTATATCTATATATACATATATATGTATATATATATACACACACACACCACACCACACACCACACACACATACACAGCACACCACACACCACACACACATACACAGCACACCACACACCACACACACATACACACCACACCACACACACACACACACACACACATACACACACTACATACACACACACACACACACACACACACATATATATATATATATTTATATATGATTCAACTGTAAGCTTACAACTCTGTTCATTTATATATAAGCAATCTTAAGAAAATAGAAATGAAAAATTGAAAATATATGGTAAATGTTCATTCAGTACACAGGGCCCTCTTTCCTCTGGGAAGATATAAAAAAGAACCCAATGATTCAATGATTTAACTTGTGATTATTATGTCTTGAAAATTTGGAAGCCAGTCATGAGGTTTCATCGAAAATATTTCCTTGTGAGCTTTGGCTATAAAATGGAGTATCTCACATGATTTCTAATATATCTTGAAATCAGTGATGATTTAAGTCAATGAACTTCATTCTTTAACAGAAATGTTTCCTTCATCCCTTAGTTTATTCTGCATTCATTTATTGCACACTATCTTTGCATCAAATACTTCTTAAAAGAAATATTGTCCAACTCATTGTATTGATTAACATGATCTATTCAAAAAGTTGTTGAATTCCTATTGGAAAAATTGGTGAATGATCAGTTAAAATTTGTTTAAACCACCAACAAGAAAGATTAGACCTGAAGCATAGGAATCATGTGTGACATCTCCATCTCCATTCCCATACATGGTTATTTCCAAGTACTTAACATTTCTCACAGTTTTTCACTTAAATTCTATAAGGTATTATCTGTTCTAGTGAGGGAAACCCATGGAGTTCTTTTTTTTTAAATTATTTTATTGTTGGTTGTTCAAAACATTACATAGTTCTTAATGGAGTTCTATCAGAAAGCTGAGAACATAGTGAGTAGAAGGTCTTTTAAAAATAAATATTTCTTGCAAATCAAAACTACTCTAAGATTTAATATCACTCCAGTCAGAATGACAGTTATCAAGAATATAAGCAACAATAAGTGTTGGAGGGGAAGGGGGGGAAAAGGCACACTCATACATTGCTGGTGGGATTGTAAATTGGTGCAACCAATCTGGAAAGTAGTATGGAGATTCCTTAAAACTTGGAACCATTTGACCCAGCTATCCCACTCCTTGTTTTGTACCCTAAAGACTTAAAAACAGCATACAACAGGGACACAGCCATGTCAATGTTTATAGCAGCACAATTCACAGTTGCTAAACTGTGGAACCAACCCAGATGCCCTTCAACAGATGAATGGATAAAGACACGGTAGTACCTATACAGAATGGAATATTACTCAGCATTAAAAGAGAATAAAATTATGACATTTACAGGTAGATGGGTGGAGTTGAAGCATATCATGCTAAGAGAAATAAGCCAATCAAACCAGGGGCGAATGTTTTCTCTGATAAGTGGGTGCTAATCCATATGGGGGTGCATGGGATGAGTGGAAGAACTTTGGATGGGGCAAAGGGAAGGGGAAAGAGGGCAAAGAGATAGGGAAGATTGTGAAATGAGACAGACAGACATCATTACCCTAAGTATATATATGATTGCATGAATGGTATGACTCTACTTCATGCACAATCAGAGAAGTGAAAAATTTTGCTCCATATGTACAATGAATCAAAGAGCTTTCTACTGTCATGTACAACTGATTAGAACTAATAAATAAATTATATATATATATATATATATATATATATATATATATATTTCTTATGCTATTACCTTACTTAATAAAAATACAACAAAGCTAAATAAGCAGTAACAAATCCAGACTATAATAATATGTAAAATAAAAATAATAAATTAAAAACTCTAACTTTCTATTGATAATGTCTATCTTTATGCTACTCAAAATACAGGCCATGGAAAATTTCTTTAAAAAAAATTTTTTTTTAGTTGTAGTTGGACATGATAACTTTTATTTGATTTACTTATTTTTATATGGTGCTGAGGATAAACCCAGTACCTTATACATGCTAGCAAGGGCTAGCCAAAACTAGCTAAACCAAAGGGCTAAACCAAAACTACAGCCCCATGCAAGATTTCTGATCCTTAAAATTTCATTACCAGTCCCAACTAGATAGAAATTAGCCAAAACTTTTTAGAAATTGTATAGCAATTTTATGTCGTGATCATTTGTTTTGTTTTACAAAATTATCTTGCTGGACAGGATGGAAAAAATTAGAAAAATAAAGTGGTATTGTACCAAATATATTTTAAGAAGCATGATCTAGTTTATAGAATTACAAAGGTTCCTAAATTAGAGTATACAAAAAATTCCAGTTTAATATGTTTTACAATTTGCCTGTTTAATAAACATGTAATATGGCTCGCATTCTCACATGTGGTAATACCAACTTTAGCAACGTCATTTGGAAATAGGGAAATATCAGAAAAGCACCAGTCAGGTAAAAATTTCTAAGTATATCAGAGATAGACTTACAAAATCTCTAAATTTCCTTTTAATCATTTCTGTATGTGCCAAAATATCACTTCTAGCCAGTATTCTCATTTATTTTTCTTGGTTTCTTCCTAAGTGATAAAATTTTCCTTAACAGTTGCTTTAATTAAGGCACTTGGTAACTGCCTATGTGGCCTACAGTAATGGCATGCAATTTAAGTATCTTATTTGAAAATGAATAAAGGCATTTATGATTTGACAATGTTTCTGACTTCTCAATACCATGATCCTATATTTCCACCTTTCTAATGAGAAAACTTATGGGTGAAATCACTAGGTTAGCAGGCTTTGTAACTTAGACATGGGTTCACCAGGGACTACATTTGTCTTCAGAACTGTCAGAAAATGGAAATATCTGTCCTTTAATAAGAAAATGCACATTTAGTAACTGTTTATAGGGAATAATTTTAATAGGTTTCACTTTTGACTTACTCTTTTCCAGAGGTTTATGTTTTCTCATTACATTTTTGCTAATTTTAGTTTGATTTGCTCTTGTTGCTTCAAGGTTTATTTATTTATTTTCTTACTCTCAGAAAATGAATCCAGCTCAGTTCTTGCCCTCTGTACCAGGAATGATAATGCAATACATCATCAGAGGAGTGCTTCTTACCGCCTCAAAGTTATTTTTGTTTTTGTTTTTCTGATTTAGAATTAAAGGTTGGGCTGGGGATGTGGATCAAGCTGTAACATGCTTGCCTGGCATGCGCATGGCGCTGGGTTAGATCCTCAGCACCACATAAAATAAAATAAAGATGTTGTGTCTGCCGAAAACTGAAAAATAAATATTAAAAAATTCTCTCTCTTCTCTCTCTCTCTCTCAAAAAATTAATAACAATAATTAAATGTAGTCAGATTTGTTTCCTTTTAAATGAAAATATTGTTTTCTATCTTGAATCTCGGTCATAATGGGAAAATAGGGCCATTATTCATTGTAAATGTGCCATGTTATACTAATAGAAATAACGGTGAGGTTTTGGGAGCCAAAATCCTTTCACATGTTTTCAGGAAAGTAAATGTTTACATGCAATGTAAGGATTTTTAAAATGTGGACTTTTAATATATGTCAGTGAGTTAATCAAAAAATGTTTATAGGTGTTCATTGCATGCACATAATTGTAGAAGAAATGCATGCAAACTTATTAAAGGTGTCACCCATCACTTAGTAAAACAAGAAATATTTTTATTGAAGTGAAAGTGGATTATGCAGGGTCTTAAATATGTGCATAGAAAATGCATGCTATCAGTTTGTAAAAGAGGGAGATCAAGGTGGAGGATAGGTAGGGAAGACTTTGTGGATGATAAAGTTTGATTAAAAAAATATATGGTAACATGTATAAAGGGAAAGGATTTTAGTCAAAGGAAGCATTTGAGAGGAACATACCAAAATGGAATGCCTTTGTTATAAGATTTTAACAGGAGGTATCCTGGGTGATAAAGATCTGTATTAGAGTTGCCTGAAGATGCTACTTTACATCCAAACACTTATTTTTCCTATATATAGTTACTCTACCTTTTCATTAAGACAAAATACATATAAATAAAAATGTGAAAATGAAAAGTGTCAAACTTCATCTTGCAAATTACCAACTTCAAATTTTAATTGGTACAATTGGTTGAGATAATAAAAGCACACTTTTGAGTGTTTGTTAGAAGCTTGCATTGATATCTTATTTGATACTCCACAAATCTTCACTTTTGTCGCTGTTTTATTTTTCTGTCTTGCTACTTATGTATTTCATGTAGGTGGAAAGGTAAGCAGGGCACAGTGGTGCACACCTACAATCCCAACAACTTGGGAGGAGGCAGGAGGTTATAGGTAGGAGGTTATAGGTGCTTTTATTAACCTCTTATAAGCTAGATATTCCATTTTGATATGTTCATCTCAAATGCTTCCTTTGGCTAAAATACGTTCCTTTAATACAGTTTATCTTTTTTTTTTCTTCTTGAGGCAGAAGGATTACAAGCTTGAGAACAGCCTCAGCAACTGAATAAGGCCATAAGCAACTTAGTGAGACCTGTCTCTAAAAAATAAAAGGGCTCTGAGGATGTGGATCAGTAGTACTTCACACCTGGGTTCAATCCCTGGCACGAAAAAAAAAAAAAAGAAAAGAAAAAGAAAAACTAACCATTACCACAATATAATTTTCAAAAATTTATATTGCTCCACAAAGAAATCCTGTATCTGTGTCCTTTAGCAGTTATTCATCACTTTCCACTAACCCCCTCAGTTCTAAGCAACCTCGGTATCCATCGATCTTTCTATTCTGGGCATTTTATATAAATTAAATAATATAATAGTGCTATGGTTTAGATATGCATTATCTCTCATATATTTATATGAGAGATAATGCAAGAAAGTTTAGATATGAAATGATTGAGTTATGAAAGCTTTAAACTAATTAGTGTTTTAATGCACTTGAATGGGTTAACAGGGTGGTGACTGCAGTAGGCAGGGTGTGGCAGGGGAGCTATCATGTCCTGAGCTGCTCTCCTCCACCATATGCTTTCACCATAATGCTTCACCTTGGACCCAGGGCTATGGAGTCAGCTGTCTTTGCACTGAGACCACTGAAACCATAAGACAAATAATTTTTTCCTCTTCTACAGTTGTTCTTGTCCAGTCTGTTGGTCACAGTGATGACAAAGCTAAGAAAAACTCAAGGTCTTTTATGACTAGTCCCTTTCACTTACCATACTATTTTTTGAGGTTTGTCCTTGTAGTAGCATGAATCAGCCTTTCAATATTTGATATTGTTTAATATTTCAAGGTACAAATATACCATATTTTATCATTTTTCAATGGGAAGACATTCAAATTGTTTCTGCTTTTTGATTATAAATAACACTGTGGAAAAACCTTGAAGTTGTTGTGCTGAGATAGTCTCAGAAAGACAAACACTGCATGATTTCATTCATATGAGGTATCTACAATAGATTCACAGAATCAAAAAGTGGGGTATTGGTTGTTGAGGGCTGGTGAAGACAGGGAAATCAGGAGTTACTTTTTTGATAGCCATAAAGTTCCAATTAGGCAATGTAAATTGAATAGGCCATGGAGATCTGCTTTACACAATATAGTAAGCAACAATGTAGTGAAGTAAGAACACAGTTAAATTTGTTAAGAAAGTAGACCTTCTATTAAGTGTTATTACTAAAATAAAATATTTTTGAAAAGGAAATTTTACCAAGCACATATTTAACACAATATGACAGAACAGTGGCAGAGTGAGTTGAAGTAGAATTGTGGGCTTGAGGGAAATTGATAGAGAAAAGACTGAACACAGAAAAAGTCCTTGAACACAGTTTATCTACAGGTTCCTGCCACTGAGAATCTCTTTCATGGAGAAAAATTAGTTCCTGGAAAGTAGATTATAGAAAATTCACTAACGTGTCATTAGATCTTAGGCCACTGGGATATGATTTTTTTTTCATCTAGAATATTAAAAACAATAATTTTCCTCTCATAAGAGGAATAATTACTCAATGACTTAGTATGTATTATCACATTTTGGTGAAGAGGATCTTTGGAACTACTTGTCATACATTTTATACAGATTTTGAAGTATCACAGCATGACCCATAAATATATATGGCTATTAGTGTTACTGAAAAAATGAAGCTAGAAAGTGAAGTGAGCAGAAGAGTACTATTTTTAAAAATGTTACCACAGATATACCAAAAAAAATAACATCTACATGTGTATAAGCTCACAGTGTCTACTTACATTTATAAAACTCAATAATAAATTCCTATATCTTTCATATTTTTGTGTTAGACATTTCATCATGAATAGGTAGGAGGAGTATTTACCATTATTTCCAGGAATAAAACCAACTAAAAATTAATGTTTTCTGAATGTGTGTATATACTGAGAAATGTACATTCAAATCATGTGTTAGAAAGCACACATCTAATGAAGAACTCCCCTCATTATGGTATTGAGTCAAATGGAAGAAAACTGGATAAATTTCCCGATCTATGATGGTGACCCTTTCTTTTTTTTTTTTTTTTTTTTTTTTTTTTTAAAAGAGAGAGTGAGAGAGGAGAGAGAGAGAGAATTTTTAATATTTATTTTTTAGTTCTCGGCGGACACAACATCTTTGTTGGTATGTGGTGCTGAGGATCGAACCCGGGCCGCACGCATGCCAGGCGAGCGCGCTACCGCTTGAGCCATATCCCCAGCCCTGGTGACCCTTTCTTTAAAAAGTGCCACAATTTGTGCTAAAGTAAAAAAAAAATGTAGCTTAATCTTTTAATTTGAAAAATTGTTATTTTGTCAAATGTTTAGTTGGTTAGTTTTATAGTTATTCTAACTCTAAATTTCTGTAATATTATCCCAATGACCCATGAATAAATGTTAAAACAGGTGTAATTATTTCATCTAATATGTATATAACACAGTTAAGTATTGAGTTCAGTGATATAGTTTAGCTTTGAGTTCTATTTGTAAGCAGCTTTGCATGAGCACATGTAGATTTGATTATGCATCAACGATTGCTTAATAAATGTCTGTAATCACAAACACCAATATGTTTTAATTGCTTGAGCACCCACATTTCTAGAAAACCCAAGAACTGTGTTTCCAATGTGCAATTCCTTGACAGACAATTCAGGAATCTAATATTAAATGTCACATGTAGGTTGTGATTCTTGGCTATAAATATTCTGGTTATCAGGCTAGTGAGGATGAATAAGTGCATCAAGGAAGTAGAGCTCTAGTTTGCCTTTGGAAGTTGTTTAATGAGATTTTTGACACTAGATCTGCCTACCACATAATTTTTTTTGGTAACATTGAATATGTTTTTCATTTCTTCTCTATTTATCCATGGGATGAGCCCAACTAAGTCTCAGTTCTGAAAGGCTAAAGAATCCAAACTCGGATGTAAATTTTGCTACATATGTTAAGAAGTGGGGGAAATGCATAGACAAGTCACAGGAGAAGTGAGACTTTTCTATATATTTAAATAATTCCTGATCTGCCAGAGATTCGTCTTCTAATTTTTTAGAAGAGCCAATAATTCATTTTGTAATTCTCATCCACTCTTTAGCTTTATATACTTCCTGATTTTTTTCTCCTTGAGAGCAATTCAATAATTTTAATACTTTGTGCTAAGTTTTGAAAACGGTCACTTTGAATTCCAGTCATTTTGGGGTAAAATATTGGAGTGAATTTTTCATTTCTCTCAAGAGCATTTCATGCATTTGCTGCTGTTCAAATTTTAACTTCTCTAAAAGCTATCACTTTATGTTGTGATAATATTTAAAAATATAACCTTTTAAATGTGGTCTTCTTTACTGCCATGCAAATACAACTCTGAGAGCATTTATCTCTCAGGGGCATGACTCCAGTTCAATTAATGGAATTATGTCTTTTGCTGTTTTGGAATTGTAATATGACTTTTAATGTTCATAACATTAATCTTACTTTGCCATAATGTAAAGTTGTTTTGGCTCATAACAAAGTTGGAGGAAATTAAAGTATATTTGGGCCAATGACTATGGTTAAAGTCTAGTCTTCACTACTTATTAACTGTGCAACCTGTGGTAGACCACTGGGTTCTCAGAGTGAATGTTGACCCACTTATCAAATGAGATTGAAATGACCTTTGACTTTCTCTCTTGACTGCAAACTGAATCACGATAAATAATGCATGCATAATTCAGTGCACAAACTTGTAATTATAATCAAAATTTGAAACAGAATCAGTTCCGATTAGTATATATGAAGTTTACAGAATACATGACAACAGAATTATAATTAAAGTCACTGTAGATCCTGTTCTAATAAAATGCATCTAGGAGAATGCATTAATCATATCATATACTATCAACAATTTATTAGATGTTGTAGGGGATTTAAAATGAAGCACCCACATCTTCAGGAACCAGTGTAAACGCACACACACATACACAAACTTATCCTTGATTATAGACTGATAAATGGCATGAAGCCATTTACAACCTGTTACAGGTAAAAGATGCAATTCACAAAGGGCCCTGTGGAACCCTATATGCTAGGACATTACCTGTGTAGCACAGATAGATCAAATGCTCTTGAGATTTTGAGATAGAGGAATTTTCTATGTGTTGTAGAGTGTCTCATGTAATGCTGTAGAAATCTTTGAAGAACAGGCAGAGTTGTTTGTTTGCAAATCAACTTGGGTCTTTCTATTCTTACTTCCACGAATCTCGCCTTTTTCTTCTGATTTCCAAGCTATCTGATCACTCCACATCATATGCCTCACTTCCTCACATTTATTGGTCTCTGTTCCTGTGCCAGTTGTATACAGGATCTTCCAAGTGGAACCAAGAAAATATCCCTGTTTTTCCTCCCTTAGCTTGCTTACCCTTAGTTCTTACCCGCTTTCATCATCTGGGTATTGCTTGCTGTCTTATTATGGGCTATGTAGTACTCCAAGCATTGGTAATAGATCCTATGATCTGTAGATTGGGGCAATGAGAAAAAGAGGAGCTCAGTGAATTTTCTAAAGGTGACAGACACAGTGGACAGCAGAGCTAGAGTTTAAGCCTATTCAGAATCCATTTTTTTAATTCTTCTGGAATTTCTAGCTGACACAGTAGACACATAGACTTGGCCTCACCTACTCTCATCCATAAGAAGACACCTTTAACTTCACATTACATTTAGGTAAGTAAAATTCCTCTTGAGTTAATAATTCTAACTCTTTACAACTAATGTTTGGGAGGGACAGCTTCAAACTTCAACTTGCATTTCAGTTTTTCTGGTGCCTCCCTCTATTGAATTGCTCAAGTCTATTATTTATAGAGTAAATAGAAAAGTGTGCCAGTTGAAGGAAGGGACTGAGGATCCAGAAGCCAGGGTGTCCTGTCAAAATGTGTGCTGTTGGGAAGAGCACCTTGGCAATTCACTTACCCCTCACCCGGATTCTATCCATAGACGAATATCACCTCTTTTAATTATGAAGAATCAGAAAGTTAAGGCAAGTAAACAATTAGAACAGTCTGTTTTTTCATGAACACTGTTTAGGAGCAAGCGTAATAGAGTATATTGCTTTGTAAACTATACATTTGAAGTATTTTTAAATATTTTACAATTTGTGGTGAATTGATATTTACATCAAGTGGCAAAGAACAGTAAAGAGGTCCTCTGTATGCCCATCACCCAACTTCCCTTCATGCTAATGTCTCACGTAACTGTGGGCCTCTTGTTGAAAAATGGTAGTTAGACATCCTCTGGTGCAAGCTTTCTTGATTTTTGACATTTATGTGTTTATTAATGCTTTCAAACTTCACATAACATATGTTATTCACATAACAGTGGACAGAGCTAGGAAATCTGTGCATATATTCTGATACATCCATGCAGCATGTCTAATATCTATACAACTTGTATGTGGGTATATATATATCTTAATCATCAAACTTTGCCTTCCCTCTCCTGGTCTCTCTTTATCTCTGTCTCCTTTCTTTCTCATTTTTTTATTTCTTAAGAACAAGACTCCTATAAACTGATTTATAAAGAGAAAAAAATATGTTGTGCAATATCATCTGCCTACAGAAATTCTCTTAAGACTTGTGTTTCTGAAGCTGCATTTAAAAACTTTCAGTTTAACTATGTAATGAAATTTCTCATCAATATTTACTCTTTTACAGAAATAACCAAGTAGAGTCTAATAGAGTTTCTATATAGGAAATTACATGAAAGAATTGTAGATAAGTGTTGTGAAATATATCTTCTTAATGATTCTTTCTTTGTTAGTTTGGATTGCTCTAACAAATTACTATAGGCTAGGCAGTTTGGACAAAGAAAAAAAATGACATTAATTTCTTACAATTTTATGTGCTCCAAGGCAAATTGTAGGGAAATCTGGTGTCTGGTGAGAGCCATCCTGGTTTGTAGAAGTTGCTTTATCATTGTGGTCTTACTTGGCTGAGAGAGAAAAAGACCTTCTGTTTCTTCCTCTGTGGTAGGGACAGTGATACCATTATGAGGGCTCCACTCTCATGATCAAATTACAACCAAAGGCTCAGCTTTCTAACACCACCACAAGGGGGTTAGGATGTTACATATGAATTTTGCAGGGACACAAACATTTAGTTCATAATACTTCAGTTCATAATAGATTCCAATTAATGGACACTTATTTAGGGTTATTATACAATTTTTTTAATGTATTGCACAGCCTATTTTTGTGCTTTTCTGGAAGGAAATATTAAAAAGCAAATTGATTAAGATTCTTTTACCAAATTACATAACATTAAAGTTTTCAAGTACTTTATCTATATGTATCTAATCTATATCAATAAGGGTTTAAAACAAATAATAAACACGTATATTCAAGTATTGCATATTGAAAACAACTCATGGTTTTATATATTTTACATACAACTAAAGGATTTTATGTCTTCTATTGATGTATATTAGCCATGGAGTTTTCATTGGCAAGTTGTTGTTTTTATAAAAGTTGAATTCATATACCTATTAGTTTGTGTCTACATATGTGAAAGGAACAAATCATTGATATAGTTTATAATCATCCAAAGTCTTTTGACTATAAAGCAGCCTGTATCCTGTGATAGCCCTCAGTTTTACAGGGCAATTTGTTGGAGACCTGCATTGATTTGGTCCTCAATTGTCATCTAGCCCACTGTGATTGTTGAGGTAACCACTATCTATTGACCAATATTTTCCCGGTAATGAAGATTTTGAAGGACTTATTCATCTCATTCTCCTCACTATAATCTTTCCTGTGACTGCTAGACGCCTCTAATTCTTTCAAAGAAAAATTCGCTTTGTGAATTCACTATGTCAAAAGGTGAAACATCTTTGGCTGACATCCCAAAGACTTTTTTTCTGATTGCATTTGCCATGGCCCCAAATTTTGCCCTCAGCTTCACAGGCCATCACTCCTGTCAGCATTACAAAGCAAATGGAACTCGGGGATCCTGACTCATAGAACAGAACTCACAAAACCTAAGAGATTTGAAATACAATTTATTTCCAGCATGTAGAACTGAAATATGTCAGTTGGAGCAAAGTAATCATTCACAGAAAGCAAGCTCTATGCAAAACCAATTCAGGGCACGTGGAAGACTTGGAATTGAATCAAGAGGAAATAGCTATGTGCATTTAATATTGAAAAACATCAAGATAAATGAGCCTGCAGTAGCCAATTCTACTATATTTTCATGTCTTTTGGCCCAGAGTACATTTACCTGGTGGTGGTGGGGTCGGGCTTTGGTGAGCATGGTAGATTTTTAATCTGAGACATTTCCTGTCTTACATTGTAAGTCAAGTCTTGTTTAGAATGAGAGTTGATGCTCTTCTTAAAGCGAATTTATATATACCATGAAATCCATAGCCACATTAGATTTTGTCTGTTTCTTGAATGAGTTTTACTTATTCATTCATCAGTGAGATACTATTTCAACGTCATAGAAAAACCCTTGTTTACAATGGATTTATTGATACATTGTCTTTTGGGTATACCTACACTGGTTTTATTGGGCAGAGACATTGCTGGCAGTTCCCCTTGTCATTCAGATGTTTCCCTATGAACCTCTGAGAAGCATTCATGAACAGCTGAGTTGGTAACCCAAAATAGCTTAAGTGGGCAACAGCTTTCTGCATGAAATGACAATGACTTTTTCCTTGACCCAGCTTGAATCAGACTCTTTTGCCTCCAATTTTAGCAAGAATCCTGCTGAGTCAATTTATTGACAAAACTTCACCTTTGGATGATTACTCTGGACTGACTTAAGGAAGAATCCTATTGAGTCATGCTAGGAATAGTTCCCCTCCCCAGGCTTCATGCTTCCTCTTACTAATTTTCCATCTCTGATCTTCATCCTATTCCTTGGCTATAAACCTCCAGTTGTCCCTAAACCTGATTTCTCCCCCCTACTGTAAAATCCCACTGCTGCAGACTCTTCTAAATACAGTCTTCCTTACCATCCCTGGCAAGTGTGATGAATAACATTTTCTTCAAAATTTTGTAAATTGCAGATTTCCAACAATAGGCACCAATCTTAAATGCTACATTTGTAGTCAGTGTCTTTGAAGGCACCTTGATTCTTTCCATTGTCCACTGTATATAATAAGATAAAACCTACTATTATTCATTTAATGGAATGTTAGATAGTCACTTAAAACTTAACACTGAACTCAAAGACAGAAAGCAAGGGCTCTCATCTGGATCCTGACTATGACTGACATTTTGAATTTTGACAAAGATGTGAAGTCCCTATTAATTTCCCCCCCACTTACTAAAAGACTGATAATGTTATTCACACAATTTCTTTGAAAACATTTTTATTTGAAAACTTATGAAAGCATTAAACATTACTATACATTATAGAAATTTTTGTGAATACATAATTAAAGTCATGTTTATACATATTTTATTCCATGTCCTGATATAGAACCAGATTATAGCATTTGATGGATATTCTTTTCATTTCTTTCTTAGATTCTGTTAAACACATGTATAAATGTTTTAATCAATGCATTCGTAGTGCTTTCTTAATGAATTCAACTATACCCCATTGAATTACATGTTTTGTAAGTTTAATTGACATTTTAAGTATAAAAAAGGAAGAAAAAAAAACTAAATACAAATTTCCTTTTATATCCAGGTACAAATCATGTTCTTAAAATTTTTCTTTCAAATTAAAGTTAATTATAATAAGTAAAATAGGTAGTTATGTGATCAACTTTAAGCATGATTGTATAATAGACCCCAATGACCAGGTGAAATTGGTGAAAATTATTTTAAGAATGTAAGTAGAGTCAGTGAAAGTGATTCTAAGAGAAAACAAACATAAAAACCATCTATTCAAGAAAGTCTAGGAAATTTTGGTAACAAATTTGAGTCTGTGACATTTGACTCCTGATCTCCCTCCCTGCTTCTAAATGCATAGGCCATCCTGACCCCATCTACTGAATCTCTTTTTCAAAAGTTTCTTTCTTTTCCAAGGCTTTTTTTTTCCTTCACCTTTTTGGTATTGAGGATTGAAATCAGGGCTGCTTAACCACTGAGTAACATCCCAAGTCTTTTTAATTTTTTTTTTTTTTTTTATTTTGAGACAGGGTCTTGGAAAATTGCTCAGGCCTTGCTAAATTGCTGAGTCTAACATCCAATTTGTGATCTTCCTGCATCAGCCTCCCAAATTGCTGAGATTACAGGCCTGTGCCACCATGCTGGGCCCACCTACTGACTTCTAATGACTTTCTTCCTGAAATAATAGAAGGTCAGAATTTCACATCCTGCCCCTAGCTATCTGACACTGAGTCTTTTAAAAGGGATTGAGAGGTGGGGACTTGGCTCTGCCATCCAAATTCTGCTGTGGCACTGAGACACTATCTGTCCTGCTGTGTACTAAGAACACTGTGGCCCTAATCTCCCTCTCCTTGTGGCCTTGATTTCATTCAGGGAGATAAGACAACCTCAAGCTGTTTCCCACCTGATACTGAAGTCAGGTGTCACCACTGACAGGCTCACTTGTGTTTCTCGCCCCAGCTCTTAGAAACATTTAGAGATTTTGCCTTGGGGAGAGACAGGCTATAAAACAGATAGTTCCTTATTTTTTTACATAAGAAATTGACTTCATTTGCAACAAAGCACAATGAATTGCAAAATTAATGTGTGCTCAAGAATAGGGAATGTGTGTCATAAGACCAGCAAGGAAGGATTCCAGATAGAGAGTACACAGAAGGCTGGCTGGGTTGAAAATGAGAACTGGTGAATTAAATGCTATGATGATTCCCTCTTTGGATCAGAAAAAAAAAATGTCATCATCACACACTGACCTCAGAAACTTCTCCTCCAAAGGACACAGATTTTGACTGATTGCTTTAGAGAACAATGTATGCCCCAGGTCATAGTTGAAAACAGTATAACAATCATCTGGCAGTAAGTGGAGTTTAATAAGTGCATGCAGTCAGAAAAAGAGAGGAAGAGACCAAAGCCACTGCCACACAGGATGACTGAATTTCTCCAAAGCAGAGCTTCCCTGATGAGTAACACCAAGATGAACACTTTGAAAGAAAGTTAGATTTCACAAAATAATCCAGTCAGATGCTAAGAAAATAAGCAAGTAATAACATGCTCTGAGAGAGGGGGGAATAATATCCAGCATTATGGCACTATATGAGCTAAGATGTCCAGTTTAAGAAATCGAGACAGGCAAAGACCAGGAAAAATCTTCCTCCGCAGTTGAAAAGGGCAAGCAGTGAGAGTAACTGATATATAATTTATTACAAAGACACTTCAAATTGGCCATTCAACATGTTCACACAACTAAAGCCAGATTACAAGGTAAAGGGCGTTCACTGATGATATTTCATCAAATAGAAAACACATATAAAAAGATATTGTACAAAAAGAAATATAAGGCCTACAGTGAAAAAGGATGATAACTGAAATGAAAAATCTAAAGATATTTGAGCTAACAAAGAGAAAGAACAACTTGAAAGTCATCAAACTGTAAAGAAAAACAAAGCAGGGAAAATAGAGCATGTATATGATATAAGTAAACTGTTAAAAAGTTCTAATGTATGGATCATTAAACTGCCAAAGCACAAGAAGGGAGGGTGAAGTAGAAGGGATTTCCAAAGGTGCTGCGTAAAATTGCAAAATGAATGAAATACATCAAGCCCCAGATTCAAAAAGTAGCTTGAACTACAAGGAATTGAATCCATAACCTTAAGACTCCTCCCCCATGTAAACTGTAGCTACACTCAGATACTTTTATCTGTAAATACTTCAAAATATTTATTTAACTAAAATCATTCTTATACAAGCTCTTCCTTTTTGTAGGGAGAAAAAGACTTCCAAACTCATTTTATAAGGCCAATATAGCATTGGAACAAAATGAATCACGGTTTTGAATATAAATTTTAAAAATCCCAACATTAGGGATGAGAGAACAATAATAGGTACAGCACAGAAGAATTCTATGGCAAAAAAAAAAAAAAAAACCAAACAAACAGATAATGGTGGACATATGTCATTATACATTTTTTAAAATCCATACAATATACAATACCAAGAATGAACCTGAAAATACATTATTGACTTTGGATATGAGTTCATCAATTATATCATTAATAGATGTAATACATAAAAAGTAATACCACAAAATAGGACAAAAAAGAAGACTTATATAGTATTAGTGTTTATATAATGGGGATTATAGTTAGTAAAAATCTGAGTTGTTTCTCATAAATTACATTATTTATGGTACTCCTCAGAGTAAGCAGAAGAAATGTAACTAAAAATACAATGGATATAGATTTAAAGTAATTAAAATGTTATATTAGAAAAGGTCTACTTAGTGAAAAATAAAATACAAAAATCATAGAGAACAAGTAATTCATTAAACATACAAGAAGCAAAAAGTACAATGGCAGACATTAATCCAAATATACTACTTAAAGTAATAAAGGTGACTAGATCATGAATTTTAATCAGTGGTAAATTATCACACTAGAGCAACTGATCTATCTATAATTTGTCATATATGTTGTGTAAATACATTGTTTAGATTAAGTGATAAAATAATATTAATATCAAAGAGAAGAAGATATATCATGCAAAAGAAATCCAAATAACCTGGCAGGACTGTACTGATTTCAAACAAAATTGACTTTAAACAACAACAACAAAAATGTTGCTAGAGAGAAAAAGGTACTTTGTATAATCATAATGTGTTAATCCTCTAGGATAATAAATATAAGTTTACTTAATAACAAAGACCAACCTATATGAAACAAAAACTGACAGGAATGAAGAGAAAAACAGACAGTTCAACAGTAATTGTTGGAGATGTCAACATTCCGGTTTCAACGATGACTAGAATGAATACACAGAAGACCAATAAGATAATAGGAAAATTGAAAAAGTTTATCCACTAAGTAGACCTACAAACAAGCATATCATATCCTTCCATCAATGGAATAGATATTTTTTTTGGGGGGGCTATAAATACTTCCCAGGAGAGAGAATGTACTAGGCTATCAACATACCTCAGGAAGATTAAAAAGATAGAAATAATGTAAAGTGTTTCTCCAGTATCACATTACCACAAATTCTAGCCATACCAAGTAGGCAAGAGAAGGAAATAAAAGGAATAAAAACAGGAAAGAAAGAAGTCAAATCATCGCTGTTTGTAGATGATATGACCCTATACTCAGAAGACATCAATAATAGAGAAAAAAAAAAAGCATGGTAAGTTTCACAACACATCTCTTAATAACGATTCACAAAAAAATAAATAAATAAAAAATATTTTGAGATGCATGAATATGAAGACACAGTATACTAAACTTGGTATGCAACTAAAGGAGACTTTAGAGGAAAACAGCTATAAAAGGCTATATTAAAAAAAAAGAAGGTAAACTAATATTTCACCTTAAGGTACTGGACAAACAAGAGTAAACCAGACCTAACACAAACAGAAGGGAGGAAATTGGATCAGAAATCAATAAAACAAAGATGAAGCCAAAATTTGTTTCTTTGAAGATACCAATAAAATTGTGAAAGCTATTATTTTTATCTAAAATATAGAAAAAAGAGATAGTTCCTTAGAATCAGAATTTTTTTAAAAAGTCACATTACTACTGACCTTATGAAAATAAAAGAATAATTAAGGAATACTCTGAACAAGTTTCACAGATAACTTAGATGACAGGAACAATTGCGTAGAAATGAACAATTAACGAAACTGCTCAAGAGGAAGCAGACAACATGAACAGACTTATTACAGTGAAGAGATTCATGATAATCAAAATACTAGTCACAAAAAAAAAAAAATCACCTTCATGCCAAGATCCTCAATTAGTCCATGAAATACAAGATGTTGGGTCACTTTCAAATTCATTCTATGAAACCAGCATCAGCCTCATACCAAAACCAGATAAGGACACATCAAGGAAAGAAAACTACAAACTGATAACCCTGAGGGACTCAGAAGCAAATGTCCTTAATAAAATATTAACAATTGTACTAGAAACACATTAGTAAGATTATAGTTCATGACTGAGTTGGTTTTATCCCAAAGTTGCAAGGATGGAAAAACATAACAAAATCATTAATTGTAAATCTCAAAAAAAATGACATTAAGTAAAAAAGAAAGAAAGAAAGAAAGAAAGAAAGAAAGAAAGAAAGAAAGAAACCACATAGTCATCTCAGTGGATACAGTGGAAGCACTCAACAAAATTCAGCAAACAGTCATGATAAACATGATGAAGAAAAGAGGGAAGAAGAAAATTACCTTAACATTCTAAAGGCTATAGGCCACAAACCCAGAACCAGCATTCTTGGGAATGGGGGAAAACTGAAAGAATTTCCTTTAAAATCTGGAACAAGACAACATGTCCTCTCTCACAAATCCTATTCAATATTTTACTAGACATTCTAGCCTTAGCAAGTAGGCAAGAGAAGGAAATAAAAGGGATAAAAATAGGAAAGAAAGAAGTAACATCATCACTGTTTGTAGATGATATGATTCTATACTTAGAAGATGCCAAAACTCCACCAAAAGACAGCAAGAGCTAATAAACATATTCAGAAAAGTAAATTATAAAATCAAGATACAAAAATCAGTTGCTTTCCTGTATACCAATAAAGAATCTGCTGAGAAGGAATTCAGGAAACTAATCCCTAATCCTATTCACCATAGCTTAAAAAAAAAAAAAAAAAAGAAAAGAAAAGAAAAAACCCAAGAACCAAACCAATCCAAACCCAACCACACACAAAAAAGAAAAACAAAAAAAAAAAAAAAAAAAAAAAAAAAAAACAACCACCATCACAACAATCCCAAAAAACAATTACGAGTAAATCTAACCAAGGAAGTGAAAAACCTCTACAATGAAAGCAATCTAACATGGGTAGGCAATGATAGATATTCTTTACAGAACTTAAAAAAAAATAAAATAAAAAAGTCCTAAAATTCATTTGGAATAAAAGACCCAGAATTCCAAGTCTAAAAGTAGTGCTGGAGGCATCAAAATACCATTTGTGCTACACAAATATAGTAATAAAAGAATCATGGTACTGGCATAAAAATAGACACACAAACCAGGGGAACAGAAGACAGAGACAAATCCACAGAGATATGTCATTAGATCTTTGACAAAGGTGACGAAAATGTTGGAGAAAAGATAGGCTTTTCAACGGATGGTGAGAGAAAACTAGTTACCTATATGTAGAAGAATAAAGCTAGATCCTCATTCCTCATCCTGCACAAAAATCAATTCAAAATGGGGCAAATACTTAGGAATTATACCTGAAACTTTATGACTTTCAGAAGAAAACCAAGGGGTTAGCAATACACAGGCATAGATAAATACTCTCAGTACGACCCCTGATGCTCAGAAAACAACATAAAAAATAATAAAAGAAATGGCATAAAATTTAAAAGCTTTTTCACAGCAAAGGAAACGATTAAGAATGCAAAGAGGAAACCTACAGAATGGGAGAAAACTTTTCTAGCTACTCTTGCAAGAGAAGATTCATACCCAGAATATATATACAACTCAAAAACCTTGACATGAAAAAAAAAACACAATTGATAATGGGCAATTGAACTAAAAAGACACTTCCTAAAAGAAGAAATACAAATAGGCAACAAACTTCTGGGAAAATGTTCCATCTTTTTAGCAATTAGAGAAACGCAAATCAAAACTACATTGAGATTTGGTTTCAGTCCAGTTAGAATGACAGCCATCAAGAACACAAACAATAATAAATTCTAGAGAGGACATAGTGAAAATGAAACATTTTTATACTGTTAGTGGGATTGTAGTTAGTACAACAACTGTGGAAATCAGCATGAAGATTCCTGAAAAGGATAGGAATAGAATAACCATATGATCTAGCTATTTTATTCCTAGGTATTTGTCCTAAAGAATGAAAGTCAGCCTACTATCATGAGACAGGCATACCCCTGATTATACCAGCACAATTCACAAGAGTCAAACTATGGAACCAGTCTAGGTTTCTATCAATGGGAAAATTGGTAGATAAAATGTTATATATATCCAATGGAAATTTATTCAGCTATAAAGCAGGATGAAATTATGTCACTTACAATAGAAAAGAACATCTTCAACCTCACAAAACTTATCTATGAAAAAATCTATACCTAACATCATACTTAATGATGCTTGCCTTTGGAAATCAGGAATAAACCATGAATTTCACTTCTTACGATTCATATTTATTTTTATTGTGCAAAAGGTTCAAGTTAGGACAATTAGCCAATTTTTAAAAAGTGTCAGTATTGCAAAGAAAATGTGAAAGTATCCATCTTTATATACGATGTGAACTTATACATAGGGAAAGATAAGGAATCCAGTAAAAAAAAAGTCACTAAAATTAAAAAAAATGAATTGAGCAAATTGAAGGATACACCAACACACAAAAATCAATAACATTTCTATCACATTCAGTGAAAAATCTGAATATAAAATTTAGAAAACGGTACTGTTTGTGATAGCATCAAAAAATTAAAATATTTAGGAATAAAATTAACAAAAGTAGTACAAAACATAGATTCTGAAAACTACACAATAATACTGAAAGAAGTTAAAGATCTAAATAATTAGGAAAAAGCCTTATGTTGACAGATCAGAACATTAGCATTGTTATGATGGTAATCTTCACCAAACTCATCTACAAACTCAATGCATCTTTATCAGAATCTGAGTTATATTTTTTTGTCAAAATTGACAAAGCAATTTTCATATATAGAGAGAATTGCAAGATACCCACAATAGCCAAAATCATCTTGAAAAAAATAACAAAATTGGAGGACACACATCTCCCAGTTTTAAAACTTACTAAATAGAAGTGGTTATTAAGACCGTGACACCAGTACAAGGATTGACATATTTGTATTGCACTATACATAATGCAATGAAAGAACTTAGATTCTAAAAATAAACCCATGTGTTTATTGTTAGTTGAATATTGACAAAGTTAAATTACCATTCAGTTGAGAAGGAATGATCTTTTTAAACAATGTTATTGGGATAATTGCATAGATATATGCATAGATCCTTACCTCACACCTTATAGAAAAATTAACCCAAAATATATCAAACACCTTTATATAAGTCTAGTAAAATTCTTACAAGAAAACCTTGTGGCATTTGATTTTGAAAGTTTTTTTTGTATAATATAAAAATCATGAACAAAAATAATAAGGATAGCAAAGAACAGAAATTAATACATAAGTTATACTTCATGGAAATTACAAACATACATGCAAGCAAGTGAAAAGACAACCGACACACAGAATGTAAGAAAAATCACATATCTGATAAGGGACTGGTATCCAGAATATGTGAAGAACCATCACAATTCACTCTTAAAAAGACAACACAATGAAAAGATACATGAAGTATACGAATAGACGTATTTCCAAAGACAAGATACAGATGTTCAGTAAGAACATGTAAAGACATCTGGCATCATTATTCATCAAGGAAATAAAAATCAAAATCACAATAAGATAATATTTTATACACACTTGGATGGCTAGCATCAGGAAAGACAGATGAGGGCCTGAGTTGTGGCTCTGTGGCAGAGCACTTGCCTCTTACATGTGAGGAACTGGGTTCAAACCTCAGCACCACCAAAAAAAATGAATAAACAAAATAAAGATATTGTGTCCATGTATAACTAAAAAAATATTTTTAAAAAGCCAGATAATTATAGAGGTTGGTAAGGAAACAGAAAAATTGAAAACCTTATTCACTATTATTCACTGTTGGGAATGTAAAATGCTGCAGCTATTTTGAAGCAACGGTAGTTATGCAAGTGACTAAACATAGTTTTTATATAATCCTTCAATTACACCTTGTTATACACCCAAGATACTGTAGTTGAAAACATATATCCTTGTAAAAATCATACATGGATATTTATAACAGCATTTTTTTAAAAATAACAGTTGAGTGTAGAAGCACCCCAAGTGTATATCATGATATAATTGGATTAACAAAATATCCACATAATGGAATATTATTAGTCTATATAAAGTAATGATATACTGATGTCTATTAAACATGGAAAAGCCTTGAAGATATGCCAAATCAAATGAGCTAGTAAAAAAATGTACACATATTCCATTCAAACGTAATGAGCTCAAAAATGGAACTACAGAGAGACAGAAAGGTAATTGATGGTGGCAAGGGTGACAAGGTTTATGGAAGATGGAGGAAAGATGGCTGAAATGTTCAAGGTTTCTGTCTGAGATGATGAAAACGTTCTAATATTGATTCTGGAGTATGTTGCACGTATATTCGGATATACTGAAAAACTTACTATACAAATGGATGAAATTTATCTTCATAATGCTCTTTTAAAATAAGCAATAATTATAGCTTGGCATGGTGGTGCACACCTGTAATCCCAGGGGTTTGGGAGGCTGAGGCAGGAGGATGACAAGTTCAAAGCTAGCCTCAGCAACTTCACAAGGGCTTAAGCAAGTTATTGAGACCCTGTCTCTTAATAAAATATTAAAAAGCTGGGAATGTTGCTCAGTAGTTGAGTGCTCCTGGGTTCAATCCCTGGTGCAAATAATAATAACGATAATATAAGAAACATATTTAGACATTACAATATAAATTCCAAACATATTTAGATATTACAATATAAGATTAGGTCAAATTGAACATATTTCTCCCTCCTCCTCCTCCTGCTCCTCCGCTTCCTCCTCTTCCTCCTCCTCCTCCTCCTCTTCTTCTCCTCCTCCTCCTCCTCCTCCTCCTCCTCCTCCTCCTTCTTCTTCTTCTTCTTCTTCTTCTTCTTCTTCTCTTCCTCCTTGCCTCCCTCTCCTCCTCCTTTTTTCTCTTTTTTTTTTCTTTTGGTACTAGAGATAGAATTGAGGGGCACTTTAATACTGAGTTATATCCCTCACCCCTTTATTTTGAGACAGGGACTTGCTAAATTGCTGAGGCTGGCCTTAAGCTTGTGATCCTCCTGCCTCATACTCCCAAGTCCTGGCTTAAGAATACTTCTAAATTAGACAGGTAAATATGGCTGCTGAGTCACAGAGACCTGGAGACATTGATGATGAGGAGAGAACACCTAGAAAATAAGTTGTGAAATCACAGCTTAGGAAAGTCCTTAACATCATGTTCCCCAAGGTTAGTGACATTGCTATAGGAGACAGAACATACAGGTTGTCAGATTTTCTCTCCCCAACCACCAGGTAGGTCAAGTCTCAGAGTGGAAATTTTGCCTTCAGTCAGAAGGAAAAAGAAGGAAAAGAGGAAAAAAAATATTTAACTGAAGATTTAGTTTTAGCAGTGTATTAAAATTAGAAATAAAAATAAAAGTTGTTCCTTAAATGAAATTATGTGAATTCTGGATTTGTCAGGTGAGAAGAGACCTTAGCATTTACGGAGGACTGGCTTTCTTCCAGCAGGTATTGGCTGGAAAAGGTCAGACACAGCTATTTTGGGTTCCAGAAACTTGCCATCACAATTTGTTAAAGATAAAGAAAAAGGGACAAGAAACTGAAAGATGTAAGATCTTTTTGCTATAATTAGATCAAGCTAATTAAGATTTAGTAGATTCTGGGGAAGAGTGTAGAGGGAAAAGATTAGTGAAAGAGGTCTGCTTGTCAACCTGCTTGAAATATTAGGAGTGTAATTTTCAGGAAATATCTTTTAGGTTACACAAATGTTATTGCTGGTTGTAATCTCATGGGTTAAGTACAGGTAAACCCGAAGTAATGAAATATTATTTCTTTTTTAAAGAATTCTATAATTTTGTATTTTGCTTGTTGGATTGTTTTTTTATTTTTATCTGTTTATTTATTCTTTTCAGTTATATCTAACATTGGAATCCATTTTTATATAACTTTACAAGCATGAGATGTGTCTTATTACAGTTAGGATCCTGTTCTTGTGGATGTACATGGTGGTGGGATTCACTGTAAAGTTTTCATGTATGCGCATAGAAAAATTTTGTCAGGGGGATCCAACATGGCTGCCGGCGAGGAAGCAGCGATTCCAATGTCTCCACATTAACGGGATCAGAAAGACCCATTGGAACAGCTGCAGTCTACCTACTGAGGAACTTCTAGCAAAATTCCGTTAAGAGGGGACCTGCCGGGAATTGGTAGGTTTATTAGAAGTGACAGTTTGTCCCAGACAAGTTGATCTTGGCCGGCCACGCGGGCGCAGAGGTCCAGTCCCGCGGCCACCAGCCGCTTCTGCAAGCGGCCGGCGGCCCGGAGCAGTGCGGCCCGCCCGAACTGGCAGATGGCACCCGCCATCCCGGGAGGCCCCGCTCTCGCTCAGCGAAAGGCCACCCCACCTGCCCGGATCTTAGCCACGCGGCCGCAGCTGCCCGTCTCTACAGATGCTCCCCAGTGGCCTGGCTCAGCAAAAGGGGTCCCCGCCTGGCCGGCAGACAGCCTGTGCCCTCCCGGCTCTACTAACAGCCCCGCCCACCCGGCAAACGGCTCCCCCCCAAGACAGTGTGAAGGGAATCTAACCAACCCTTTACGAAATAGCGAACTGGGAGCTAAAAACAGAGATTGTGTCAGACCAGAGACAAGCCAGTTCCACCCCTTCCTTCTGACACTCTGGCAAGGAGCCAGGGGTCCGCCATAGCAGAGAGGGGAAGTCACCAAAGTTCGGCCAAAGAGATTCCTTCCCAGCAGAATCTACTTTAGCAGGTGTGTGACTCCCACCCACATCAGATACAAACAACCGGGAAACTTCAGTATCTCTTCGTGGGCATGACCATAAGGGCCAAAGGACTCTCGACCCCCAACTCCCCCTACTGCCAGTGACGTGGGCGTGACTGTAGGGGCAGAGGGAAGCAGAGAAGACTCCCCACCCCCAACTCCCCCAGCCGCGAACTGAGAGGGTGTGATGGTAGGGGTGGAGGGAAACAGAGGACACTCCAGACCCCCAACTCCTCCTACCGCCAGCAGTGTGGTTGTGACTGTAGGGGCTGAGGGAAGTAGAGGGGATCCTCGACCCCCAACTCCTATTACCACCAGCAGCAACACCAATGGTCTTAGCAGCCAGATTCCGAAGGTGTGCCCACCAAAGGGGTCCGGAAAAATTAAACAATTGACTCCCAGACCACAGCTCCACAGCACTGGGGCTTAGATGAATGACAGAGAGAGTGCTCAGTGGTTAGGGAATTAGAGCACTCGGTGGGGCTGAAAGTGTAACCAAATCCTTGGTGAACTGCCTCCGGTGAGCAGGACCTGGCTGGCTGGCAGGAGGTAGGGGAGGAGGGGCCATAGAAGTGAAACGGCTCTGGACCAACAGGATTGAGAGACTCCAAGGAACCGCCTTACAGGGATTGCTATTGACACATTGAGGGCAAAACTCAGCCCGGAGGGCACAGCTTTGCCTACGGGAAGAGAAGAAAATGGATCTCTAAGACCTAATTTTATTTCCTATTTCATTTTAATTTTTTCTCTCCCTTTTCCCACTCTCTCTCCCCTTCCAAGTTTTACTGCTCTTTCCATTCTCCTCTATGCTACCTATCTCCCTCCCCTTCTTTCTTTTCAAGAGCACCTACCTTCCCCTTCCCCCCAACTTTCATCCCAAGCATTATGTCCTCCATTTCGCATAACTGTCTAAATGCAAATAGGTGTGTGCCATCCCCCTGTGCCTGCAAGGTAGGCGGACCTGCAACCCACTGGCAGGTCAGGCCCAGCAACCTGGGAGTGGAAGAGCCACCCCACACGCCTACAAGGTAGGCGGACCAGCGACCCACCAGCAGAACAGGCCCAGCGGCCTGCTGAGGGGCAGAGCTGCCCCCTCCCCCCGCGCCAGCAAGGTAGGCGGAACTGTGACCACCAACAGAACAGACTCAGTGGCCTGCGGAGGGGCAGAGCTGCCAACCACGCCTGTAAATTAGGCGGACCTGCGACCCACCAGCAGAATAGGCCCAGCAACCCGCGGAGAGGCAGAGTAGCCCCACGTGCCTGCAAGGTAGGCGGACCTGTGATCCACCAGCAGATCAGGCCCAGTGCCCTGCTGAGGGGCAGAGCTACCCCCACCCCCCGCGCCAGCAAGGTAGGCGGAACTGTGACCACCAACAGAACAGGCTCAGTGGCCTGCGGAGGGACAGAGCTGCCAACAACGCCTGCAAAGTAGGTGGACCTACGACCCACCAGCAGAGTAGGCCCAGCAACCCGCGGAGGGACAGAGCCGCCTCACGCGCCTACAAGGTAGGCGGACCTGTGACCCACCAGCAGATCAGGCCCAGCGGCCTGCTGAGGGGCAGAGCCACACACTCCCCCCGCGCCTGTAAGGTAGGCAGATCTGTGACCATCAACAGAACAGGCCCAGTGGCCCACAGAGGGGCAGAGCTGCCAACCACGCCTGCAAGGTAGGCGGACCTGCGACCCACCGGCAGAATAGGCCCAGGAACCCACAGAGGGGCAGAGCCACCCCACTTGCCTGCAAGGTAGGCGGACCTGCGACCCACCAACAGAACAGTCCCAGTGGCCTGCAGAAGGGCAGAGCCGCCTCCCGTGCCTGCAAGGTAGGCGGACCTTTGACTCACCAGCAGAACAGGCCCAGCGGCCTGCGGAGGGGCAGTGCTGCCCCCCCCCCCGTGCCTGCAAGGTAGGCAGAACTGTGACCACTGACAGAACAGGCCCAGTGACCCGTAGAGGGGCAGAGCCGCCGCCCGCGCCTGCAAGGTAGGTAGACCTGTGACCCACCGGCAGAACAGGCCCAGTGGCCTTCAGAGGGGCAGAGCCGCTACCCGCGACTGCAAAGGAGGCGGAACTGCGACCACCGACAGGACAGGCCTAGCAGCCCGCAGAGGGGCAGAGCCGCCGCCCGCGCCTGCAAGGTAGGCGCACCTGCTACCAACCAGCAGAACAGGCCCAGCGGCCTGCTGATGTGGTAGGCACATTGCCCCAATTGGAGGAGGAGCAGAACCCCTGCCCGCGCCTGTGCGGGAGACTTTGCAACTATACAAGAGTAATACAAATATATAGGGGGAAAATTCAATAACACAACAGTTTCAGTAAGCAGAAAGAAACGCGAACAGTATGAAGAGACAAGGAAAGAAAGGACCACAAGCAATGCAGGTCAACTCAACGTTAGAAGAGGTAATATCTGCAGCAGATGGAATGTCAGATAAAGAATTCAGGAGATACATGCTTCAAATGATCTGGAGTCTCAAGGAAGACATTAGACAGCAAAATCAGACAATGAAAGATCTCTTCAACAATGAATTACATAAACAAATCCAGGAAGCAAAAGATCAACTATACAGGGAGATAGAGGTTATAAAAAACAAACAAACAGAAATCCTAGAAAGGCAGGAAGCAATAAACCAACTTAAAAACTCAATTGAGAATACTACCAGCAGAGTAGAACACTTAGAAGATAGAACATCAGACAATGAAGACAAAGTATTTCAACTTGAAAAGAACATAGACAGCTCAGCAAGACTGTTAAGAAAGCATGAGCAGAACATCCAAGAAATATGGGATAACATAAAGAGACCAAACTTAAGAGGCATTGGGATACAGGAATGTATAGAGGTCCAAACCAAAGGAATGAGCAATCTATTCAATGAAATAATTCGAGAAAACTTCCCAGACTTGAAGAACGAGACAGAATCCCAAATCCTAGAAGCCTACAGGACGCCGAATGTGCAAAATCATAAGAGATCCACACCTAGACACATTATAATGAAGATGCCCAACATACAGAATAAGGAGAGAATTTTAAAAGCTACAAGAGAAAGGAAGCAGATTACATTTAGGGGTAAACCAATCAGGATAACAGCTGTTCTCTCAACACAGACTTTGAAAGCTAGAAGATCCTGGAATAACATATTTCAAACACTGAAAGAAAATGGGTTCCAACCAAGAATTGAGTATCCAGCAAAATTAAGCTTCAGGATGGAAGACGAAATTAAAACCTTCCACAATAAACAAAAGTTAAAAGAATTTGCAGCTAGAAAACCATCTCTCCAAAAAATCCTTGGCAAAACATTACAGGAAGAGGAAATGGAAAATAACAATGAAAACCAACAGTGGGAGGTGGGACAGTAAAGGGGGGAGAATAATCAAAGAGGAAAACAAACCATATTCAGTAACATAAATAAACAAATATGGCTGGAAGGATAACCCATATCTCAATAATAACCCTAAATGTTAATGGCTTAAACTCACCAATTAAGAGACACAGGCTAGTAGAATGGATCACAAAACATGACCCAACAATATGCTGCCTACAGGAGACGCATTTGATAGGAAAAGACATACATGACTGAAGGTGAAAGGTTGGGAAAAATCATATCACTCATATGGACTTCGTAAACAAGCAGGAGTGTCCATAATCATATTAAATAAAATAGATTTCAAGCCAAAGTTAATCAAAAGGGATAAAGAGGGACACTACATACTGCTCAAGGGAACCATACACCAACAAGACATAACAATCATAAATATACATGCCCCAAACAATGGTGCAGCTATGTTCATCAAACAAACTCTTCTCAAGTTCAAGAGTCTAAGAGACCACCATACAATAATCATGGGAGACTTCAACACACCTCTCTCACCACTGGACAGATCTTCCAAACAAAAGTTGAATAAGGAAACTATAGAACTCAATAACACAATTAACAGCCTAGACTTAATTGACATATATAGAATATACCACCCAACATCAAGCAGTTAAATTTTTTCTCAGCAGCACATGGATCCTTCTCAAAAATAGATCATATATTATGTCACAGGGCAACTCTTAGACAATATAAAGGAAAAGAGATAATACCATGCATCTTATCTGATCATAATGGAATGAAACTGAAAATCAACAATAAAAGAAGGAAGGAAAAATCATGCATCACTTGGAGAATGAACAATAGGTTACTGAATGATCAATGGGTTATAGAAGACATTAAGGAGGAAATTAAAAAATTCTTAGAGATAAATGAAAACACAGACACAACATATCGGAATCTATGGGACACATTGAAAGCAGTTCTAAGAGGAAAATTCATTGCTTGGAGTTCATTCCTTAAAAAAAAGAAAAAAAACCAACAAATAAATGATCTCACACTTCATCTCAAAATCCTAGAAAAAGAAGAGCAAAACAACAGCAAAAGAAGTAGAAGGCAAGAAATAATTAAAATCAGAGCTGAAATTAATGAAATCGAAACAAAAGAAACAATTGAAAAAATTGACAAAACTAAAAGTTGGTTCTTTGAAAAAATAAATAAAATTGACAGACCCTTAGCCATGCTAACGAAGAGAAGAAGAGAGAGAACTCAAATTACTAGCATACGGGATGAAAAAGGCAACATCACAACAGACACTTCAGAAATACAGAAGATAATCAGAAATTATTTTGAATCCTTATACTCCAATAAAATAGAAGATAGTGAAGGCATCAATAAATTTCTTAAGTCATATGATCTGCCCAGATTGAGACAGGAGGATATAGACAACCTAAACAGACCAATATCAACTGAGGAAATAGAAGAAACCATCAAAAGATTACCAACTAAGAAAAGCCCAGGACCGGATGGGTATACAGCAGAGTTTTACAAAACCTTTAAAGAGGAACTAATACCAATACTTTTCAAGCTATTTCAGGAAATAGAAAAAGAGGGAGAACTTCCAAATTCATTCTACGAGGCCAACATCACCCTGATTTCTAAACCAGACAAAGACACTTCAAAGAAAGAAAACTACAGACCTATATCTCTAATGAACCTAGACGCAAAAATCCTCAATAAAATTCTGGCGAATAGGATACAAAATCATATCAAAAAATTGTACACCATGATCAAGTAGGATTCATCCCTGGGATGCAAGGCTGGTTCAGTATACGGAAATCAATAAATGTTATTCACCACATCAATAGACTTAAAAATAAGAACCATATGATCATCTCGATAGATGCGGAAAAAGCATTCGACAAAGTACAGCATCTCTTTATGTTCAAATCTCTCGAAAAAATAGGGATAACAGGAACATACCTCAACATTGTAAAAGCAATCTATGCTAAGCCTCAGGCTAGCATCATTCTGAATGGAGAAAAATTGAAGGCATTCCCTCTAAAATCTGGAACAAGACAGGGATGCCCTCTCTCACTACTTCTTTTCAACATAGTTCTCGAAACACTGGCCAGAGCAATTAGACAGACAAAAGAAATTAAAGGCATAAAAATAGGAAAAGAAGAACTTAAATTATCACTATTTGCAGATGACATGATTCTATACCTAGCAGACCCAAAAGGGTCTACAATGAAACTATTAGAGCTAATAAATGAATTCAGCAAAGTGGCAGGATATAAAATCAACATGCATAAATCAAAGGCATTCCTGTATATCAGCGACAAATCCTCTGAAATGGAAATGAGGACAACCACTCCATTCACAATATCCTCAAAAATAATAAAATACTTGGGAATCAACCTAACAAAAGAGGTAAAAGACTTATACAATGAAAACTACAGAACCCTAAAGAGAGAAATTGAAGAAGATCTTAGAAGATGGAAAAATATACCCTGTTCATGGATAGGCAGAACTAACATCATCAAAATGGCGATATTACCAAAAGTTCTCTATAGGTCTAATGCAATGCCAATCAAAATCCCAATGGCATTTCTTGTAGAAATAGAGAAAGCAATCATGAAATTCATATGGAAAAGTAAAAGACCCAGAATAGCAAAAACAATGCTAAGCAGGAAGTGTGAATCAGGTGGTATAGTGATACCAGACTTCAAACTATACTACAGAGCAATAGTAACAAAAACAGCATGTTATTGGTACCAAAACAGGCGGGTGGACCAATGGTACAGAATAGAGGACACAGAAACCAACCCACAAAACTACAACTTTCTTATATTTGATAAAGGGGCTAAAAGCATGCAATGGAGGAAGGATAGCATCTTCAACAAATGGTGCTGGGAAAACTGGAAATCCATATGCAACAAAATGAAACTGAATCCCTTTCTCTCGCCATGCACAAAAGTTAACTCAAAATGGATCAAGGAGCTTGATATCAAATCAGAGACAAGGCATCTGATAGAAGAAAAAGTTGGCTACGACCTACATACTGTGGGGTCGGGCTCCAAATTCCTCAATAGGACACCCATAGCACAAGAGTTAATATCTAGAATCAACAAATGGGACTTGCTCAAACTAAAACGTTTTTTCTCAGCAAAAGAAACAATAAGAGAGGTAAATAGGGAGCCTACATCATTGGAACAAATCTTTATTCCTCACACTTCAGATAGAGCCCTAATATCCAGAGTATATAAAGAACTCACAAAATTAGACAATAAGATAACAAATAACCCAATCAACAAATGGGCCAAGGACCTAAACAGACACTTCTCAGAGGAGGACATACAATCAATCAACAAGTACATGAAAAAATGCTCACCATCGCTAGCAGTCAGAGAAATGCAAATCAAAACCACCCTAAGATACCATCTCACTCCAGTAAGATTGGCAGCCACTATGAAGTCCAACAACAACAAGTGCTGGCGAGGACGTGGGGAAAAGGGTACACTTGTACATTGTTGGTGGGACTGCAAATTGGTGCAGCCAATTTGGAAAACAGTATGGAGATTTCTTGGAAAGCTGGGAATGGAACCACCATTTGACCCAGCTATTCCCCTTCTGGGTCTATTCCCTAAATACCTAAAAAGAGCATGCTACAGGGACACTGCTACATCGATGTTCATAGCAGCACAATTCACAATAGCAAGACTGTGGAACCAACCTAGATGCCCTTCAATAGACCAATGGATAAAAAAAATGTGGCATTTATACACAATGGAATATTACTCTGCATTAAAAAATGACAAAATTATAGAATTTGGAGGGAAATGGATGGCATTAGAGCAGATTATGCTAAGTGAAGCTAGCCAATCCCTAAAAAACAAATGCCAAATGTCTTCTTTGATATAAGGAGAGTAACTAAGAACAGAGTAGAGAAGAAGAGCATGAGAAGATGACTAACATTAAACAGGGATGAGAGGTGGGAGGGAAAGAGAGAGAGAAGGGAAATTGCATGGAAATGGAAGGAGACCCTCAGGGTTATGCACAATTACATACAAGAGGAAGTGAGGGGAAAGGGAAAAATAATACAAGGGGGAGAAATGAATTTCAGTAGAGGGGGTAGTGAGAGAAGAGGGGAGGGGAGGGGGATAGTAGAGGATAGGAAAGGCAGCAGAATACAACAGACACTAGTATGGCAATATGTAAATCAATGGATGTGTAACCGATGTGATTCTGCATTCTGTATACAGGGTAAAAATGGGAGTTCATAACCCACTTGAATCAAAGTGTGAAATATGATATAACAAGAACTATGTAATGTTTTGAACAACCAATAAAAAATATTAAAAAAATTTGTCAGATTTATGTCACTAAGGATTGTATAATTTTATTAGTTATACTAGTACCTTACACATTTTTATTTTCATTGGTTCTAGCCCTTAATCAGTAATTATAACTGTGTGATTTTTGTATATATTAATACTTTAAAACTCTATTGACTAGGGTGAGTTATCAATATATAAACCTGGTTAAATGATTCTTCAATTGTTAGATCACATTTTATTGAGAGAAATATACTTTCTATATTTTATCTATCATCTCTTAGTAAATGGAATTACTATTTGAGGGATAAAATTTGGTATAAAATCAAAAGACTTGTCTCCATCACTTTAATATAATTAAATGATGCTCTAGAACTGAAAATGACCAACACCTAATGAGGTTTTACCTGAATAGGTTTTTAGCAAATTACACTTCGCAAAGAGTAAGTGAACCAAATGGATCCTCAGGAATGAAAGAATACCATTTCAATAGCTATTTAGTATTAAACTTTGAAATCCATAAGCATCAGTTTAGATTGAAATAAAACTATGAATTTGTCCTCCTGATTGTTAGTGCCCCCATCCTGCCTTTTCCTTAAAGCAAGACAATCCCTCTAGAGAAAGTTCGAGGAAAAACTTTTGAGTTGAATTCTTACCTGAATTAGTTAAGCATAATAAGTATCAAAGTTTGCTTCATTTTCAATGCTCTACAATACTGAAGTGTCATATGTAGAGAAAACATCATTATTTTCTGGGTATTGGGTAAGATAATGATACTTGTGATCCGAAAAAGAAAAAGATATTTTACCTTTTGCTATCTAAATGATCTTAGATACTTCACTAATTGGCTCTGTGAAGACAAATGATTTAATCTTAATTAGGGGTTAGAGATTTCTTCTTATCCCTGTCAGCCATGAACATTGCAATTATAAAATTGGTGTGGTGGAGAAGGAAAAACAGAAACTCAGTATAATTTAAGGAAAGTAATTTATGCTGGCTTGCTTGAGGCAAAATGTAATGAGGATAAGGACAGATGCTTTGCACATGATGATACACATGTGTGAAATACACAGGCTGGGATATTATTTTGTTGTAGTATAAAGTCATCTATTTGAAACTTATTTTCCATAAACAAGGACAAAAGATTGAAATGTATACTTTACACCATATGTTATAAGAATTAGGTTATTTAAATAAAAATATTTTCTCTGAAGGCAGTTAAGTCTGTATCTTGCAGAACAGGATTTTTGTATAATTATACCTTTAAAAACAGCATGAGACTTGATTGGCATTTGTATGTCTGAATTGTCTATTATATCCATATTGATTCTGATTGAGGCATTGGTAAAGTAGATTATTTGCTGTTTTAAAGAGAAATTAAAGCTTTATTTCTTGTTTGTTTTTAACTGAGTATCTGCTAATATTATATTTTGTTAAACTTTTTTTCTGGTAAATATGGTCAAAATGTTATATTCATTGGACACATCTCCATCTTATCTCTCTTTACACACATACTTTACAGGTATTCTGTGGACTAGGAATAGCATCATCACTCAGTTCAAATGCACACAAAAGCACTGAGTGAATAAGCAGGACCTGAGCAGCCTAGTGACCCCACTCATGTTGTCTGAAGTTTGTTTCCTAGAAGCAGAGATGGTTGTGAGGATTTGAATACACACCATTACTGGGAATGTGTTCTTCTGGAAAATCCATGAAGGAGGAAATAAAACAAACAAACAAAAGAAGTTAAGGGAAGATATAGTCTCAAGAAAAGTTTGCCATGGCCACTTCAATAGGAAAAGCATCCTGAAGCACATCACCACTGTGGCCCTTCTTGAGACAGTTTGCTGGTCATGATAGGACAGGTTTTTTTTTTTTTTTTTTTTTTTTTTTTTTAATCTGTGCTATATTTCCTTTTGGGTAATTGCAGTTCTCCAGGGAAGACAGGTTGTGGGGAGGAAGAGGAAGCCAACATCCCACCAATTGAGTGATGAGCAGTTCAGGATCCTGGCAGGGCACCACAACATCCCAAGAATTGTTAATAAGAAGAATAGTTGAGGTTGTGACACAGTGCTTCCTCGCTGTGTGGTGATCTCAGAGTTGTGGGACTTATATTACAGGTGGCTTCTCTTAGGGTTGGTAGAAGCATGGCACCTTCTAAAGGGCAAGTCCTGTACTGGCACAGGTCACTCTCAATACATTCTATTAACCAAAGAAACTTACATCTACCCTTGATTTACAATGAATGCCATCCACCTATAAAAATGGTAGGAATTATTGCAGCTAATTTGAACACAGTCAGAAATATTCACTATTAGAGCTTATTGCATATGTTGGACACATAACCTCACAGGATAAAGCAGACTGGGGGAATGCAGAATGCACTGGTAAGCATGTACTTTCAAATTTGAACACTGCATGTAGATAGAACAAATGATCACCCATTTACTCCCCTAAAAACTCTGTTGTGGGATAGGAAGTTAATCATTACAATATCTACCTTAGCTTTGAGGACCACCATTCAGGAGTTGCATCCACATTGTTTTCTGATTGGACCTTGGTGTTTACCCTTTGGCTAGCTCAAGCTCAATGCTCAACTCATACAACAGGAAAGGTGTTTTTTTTTATTAAAGAAATAAACAATACTGCTGTACTCAATTTTCATGGCAACATCATCATCATCTTCTTCTTCTCCCCTCCCCCTCAGGCTTATCAAATGGGTAGAATGAGTTTCCTTAAGTAGTGGAACTAATCACATATCCTTATCTGTAAGTATTGCTTCCGTTTTTTATTCTCCAGTAGATACTATCATAAAACCTGTAATCCTGATCTGGGCCAGTAAGAGTCAGCTATCAGTTAATGTCTCATCAGCTTTTCCCCACAGGTATCTACCTGTCCTAGATAAAGCTCCCTAATTTGAAGGTCAGGGTTCCTTAATAAAAGTGCCTTAATAGAAGTGAGGTTTGTTTTGTTTCTCTAAAATTATCCAGTATGGGACATCTTCTTTGAATCATGTTTTCCAAATGTTGATTCAGTCTCTTCCACCTTGGTCCTTGCAGATCACACAATTGCTGATATTGTTCTTTCTGCTAAGGTGACCCTGGGAGTTATCTCAATTTCTGAAGACGAGAAATATGCAGATGGAACATTTTCATGTGATAAACCTGCAAGTTGCTCACATAATTTATACCTTTGTTTTTTAGTCTGGATTCTGTCATTTATTAAAATCATAATTTGAAAAGAAACTGGAAAATTTAGTCTAGCTTACTATATTAGAAGAATAAACCCATTTGGTTGATCAAACATCAGCAATAGACAAAGTGTGTTAACAAATACCGTTTTGTTTTTCTTTCAGTTCTGAATGGCTGTATCCAACCAAAATTCAAAGACTTTGAAGGGTGCAAACCCTCTCCATCAGTCACACATAAGAAAATTTCAAGTCCAGTGAACTGTAAAATTTAAAGTATGTGCCTTCCCCCAACTTTGACCATACAAAGCTTACCTAGAATATTAAATTAGTACAGTGTAATTGAACTAAAACCTGTGATTGTTGCTATTGCATGACTGATGGTTTTCATCTCAAATCAATGGCAGCTACTTTGAGGCTATTAGCAATGATAGTGTTAGGTGAGGATGTGCACACATATGTCACAGAAAATATTAATAAGACATTATTACTCAAAGTTTCCTATGTTTTTATTATTTTTAAGCATAGAAGGAATGAGGTTTTCCAACATTTTTTGACCTTGAATTACTCTCTTTACTTCCATTTATTCATGCAAGTATGGTGATCCTTTCCTGAGTTTATCTCCTCTTTAAATCCCTTTGTAAAAGGGAATAAAAGATATTATACACTATCACTCTGAGTCATTGAAACAATTTCACTTTGACTTAGGTTCCCTGGTCTGCCTTCCGCCAGTGCTTATTTTACTAAATAATTTGTGCCACTATACAACATCACTTCTCATAACCCATTCATGGATATCTTTAGACTTGTTATCCAGGTACAAATCAGTAAAGCAGTCACCAGAAGAGGTCCTCGAGATGTCAGCATATCTTTAGTCTTGGAAATTTCCTTGCTATAATGGTTTTCCATAACCTTTTCTGCATATCTAACTTATTTCCATGACAGTGATAACTAGAAGGATACATAGGTGTTCACAGCATAATGAAAGGGAATGTATTTTCCAGTCCTTGAAGTGGGATTATAGTTTATAGTCACCTTAACTGAGACAGCTGAGAGAAGTCAAGATGACTTGGTTCCAAGTCCCACAAGTTAGAATGTGCTGTCATTCCTCTTCATTACAGGTTCTCAGCTCACTGCAAAGTGGGTCAGGTGGAGACATCCTGAAGGTAACACATCATATTTAACATCTCATTTTCATCATTTGTATTACTCAAGGCATCACAATCAACAAACACTACTAAAGGGCCACCTCATTTTGGTGTCTAGGCCACTTAGAACTATTTCATCCTAAAAACCCATTGTTTCAATTTATGGCAGTACTCCTCCAAGACGGCATTCTTAAACATCATTGTTGTTATTGTTTAATAATATAAGTCTGTGTATGATGAAAGAAACCAAATCTGAATGATTAATTCATTAACTAGGGGTTATTGAGTCCAGCATTGATTTTCAGAAATATGTTTGCCAGTGTATGTTGTATGAACTCTGGGAAGGTAATTTCAATGTTTTTTTTTCAGTTGCCTTTAACTCGGTGACATTGTCTGTCTGTCCGATGTTATAGCTTAAATGCAAATTTAATAGGAGGTGGTTAAGTCATGAGAGAAGAGACATCACAAGTAGGATTTTAATGATTTATAAAGAGGTACACTGGAACTGTGCCCCCTTTTGCTTTTCTGCCATGTGAAGGAGCCACAATAAAGCATCATAATGGAAGCAGAGAGCTTCCCTCATGAGATATAGAATTTTCTAGAGCTTGATCCGGGACTTCCCAGCTTTGAGAACTGTGAGAAATAAGTTTTTATTGTTTATAAATTATCCAATTTAAAATAGTCTGAGATATTTTTGTTATAGTAGCAGAAATTGACTGCGGTAATAAACCTTCAACCCCACCTTCCCTAGGGTTTTCCTCCACTGCATGAAATTAGTCTTTCTAACTTGTTTGTGCTGAGATTATAGGTGGGTACCATGCTTGATGTACTTAGATATTCAGGAGCATGACAACATTCACCACTGCCCATGAATTCTGTCAACCTATGCACAGATTCTAATTTGGAAACCTCTTCTCTCATGTTCATAAATATGCAAAGATGATCAACACTTCCATTATTCAATCTCCTGTCTACATTCCAGCTGTTTTGGTAAAACAACACATCTTCTTGACTTATAAATGGTCACCTAAGATTTTACATAAAGTATATATAGTTTTAGCCACAGAAAGAATAACAAAACTAAATATATTAAATGAATGAATGAGCATATTTTAGTAGGCATATTTCAATATGTGGAGATATGGTAGAAGTAAGGATACAATTATATCTAAAAATATTCTTACAAATTTATAATATCATTTAATTTTCTCTTGATAAGTATCAATAATCAACTTGATATTGAAATGGATGGGGTATAAACAAATTACTGTTTATGTAAGTAAGCTGGGTTTATTTACAAAAACAAATTACAAGTATATTTTTAAAATGTCTGCACTAATAGTAACTTTATTCCATAATACAAAAAAATGAGGTAAAACTAAAGCTAGTAATTTTATTCACAAATATTTATAGCAGCCTTTTCTTATCATGTAAAAAGCAAAGCAGCCTTCTAAAAAATCATACTAAAAAATAAAAAATTCTAAAAAAATGCTTAAACAAACAGAAAAATGCTCCAGAATTGCGAATTTATCTATTATGTTATTTTGTAAATGGAAAAGTGATTTTGCACAGATGTTAAACTGATATTTTAAATAACTTTGATATATAAAATAAAAATTGTCATAATGAAAATATTTCTATGCATATTATTTTCTAATATGTTATTTCAGGAATGATAAAATTATATTATTCTATTTTTTCTTTATACCTCCTTCAGACTTCCACAGAAAAAAACTATACTTTTTCCTCAAAACTAGAAAACCTTGTGAAAATAATGTTATTTGTACTTAAAGTGTCCTGAATTTTAGAAAGCAGGATATTAATAACTATTTTCTTCTTTTTTTTTCTCCAAAGTCTGTTGTCTATAGCATGTCTAGACAATGGCACAGTATAGAATGTGTAATTTTTTCTTGCCTCATTGGGTGGGTAAGACAAAGGACATGATCATGGATTTCCTGCCTCTCACATAGGTAAGGCTCACCTGTCAATTTTGACTTCATCAGGGTCCCCCAGAGGTCACAGAGCAGAAAAGCACCTCTGAACTTTACTGAGAGGCTGACCCTGGCAAGGTCACTGTCTTAGTTCAGCTGCAGACCTACAGGTCTTTGGGCATCAATTGCCTGTCCTCAACTGAATTATCACCTAAACACTTTCTGCTTAAGATCTCTGGAAATCTCAATCCTCTCAATCATTCAAGATACAAAACCCTAAATCCTGTAGCTATAAATTGAAATGAAATAATTTAGAAATGCATAGCTAAAAGAAAAATGTATAAAATTTAAAATAGCCCCCCCAAAAAAAATAATATTGGCATTCATATGTCAATGTTGACATGACAAAAATGCCCAGCTGCCATTACAGTATGAAAAATTATCTAAAATATATGTTTAATTTAAAAAATAGTATATCCTTTTGGCCCACATATTTTAGTAGTATTGAATAGTAGATTTTTTTTGTTTGTTATTTTTCCACATAAAACTCAGGTCAATGTTTTTTTTCTTAAGTAAAATCAAGAAAGAAAAATTTACAATCCAAACAGAAATAGTTGCATTGTCTTTACAATTTACTCAGAAACTGATTAACTATTAATTTCAAGAAAAAGAAACTTTATAACATCAGCTCTTCAAATTATGGTTTAGAATAATTATGGGGGCTGGGTGTATGGTAAACCATGTGCTGAGCTTGTGTGAGGCCCTGGGTTGATCTCCAATGCCCAAAGAAATAATCATGATCATAAATGTAATCATGAGTTGAAGAATGTGCACATATGTGAAATAAGTTCATTTTGGAATGAATAACCTGGAATAAGGAATAGGAACAATTGCATGAGGGAAAACCCACTGCTAGTTAGGCATAACTATGTTTGGACAAGCATGATTCTAAGAGAGTGAATTGAAATCTTGCCATGCATTTTTATAATCCAGTTTCATATTGTGCATTAAGGTAAAATGGAAATTTATTCAAATATATTATTTTATTGCTACTTAAATAGTATCAGACTCTTGTTTATCATTCAATACCTCAAGTAAGCCCAAATATTATTCATAGTGAACCACAAAAATCACAATGTGAATTCAAAAGTATGGAAAAAAATTAATATTTGTCAGTATTTAAAGCAACTTCACTTTGAATTTAATCAGCAAGTATTAGGGAACAGTATAAAAAACTGAATTATTCACTTATTATGTCCCTAAAGACTTTGAATTAATAAATCAATTATATCCTGTGCACCAGAACATTTTATTTCTGCCATTGAAGACATCATTTTAATGTAGTGTGAAAGTGAACTGGATTATTTAATTACACAGTATAAATTAACCAGGGTTTGCAGGACCTATACCAATATACTGATTTTCCTGTGCTTCACCTTATCTCTGGTCCCATTATCTGCCAACCTAACTACAAACCTCCACCCCCTGAACACACACACACACACACACACACACACACACACACACATACACACAAACAATATTTATTGTGTTAGAATATAAACACTGGATTGACAAGACACTTTTGGGGATCATAATTCATTGTTCTTTAGTATTGTCTTCTTTCTAGCATATTCAGCTATAGGTACTGTGTTCTGTGTTGGGAGAAATATTGAATAAAAATTATCTGATTAGAAAAAACTTTTCAAAATAGATTGATTTTTAAATGATTAATGACAGAAATATGGAAAAAGACAATGTGTTCTGGAAGAGATCAGAGAGCAGAGTCACATCCCTGACATTTTGTTACATGGTTAATATATCTAATATACATTTTGTATTCTTATTAAGTATACAAAATGCCACATATAATAATCCCTCTTGTCTTACTTTTTAGTTCTAAGTTTTACATAGGAGAAGAAAAATAGATCCATCTCCATCAGCATGATATTTGTTTGCAAAAGGTCAAATAAGAGATAATGTTATTAAAAACTGTAAAGAACTTGCTATAATGATTATCCAGTGTAACAGAATACAATCCACCACTAGTGACAAAGAAACATGGTAAATATAGATTATGTTACTGTTAGTAAAGGTATGTAATAACAGGCTGAAAGTTCCCAATCCCATAGATATTGATGATATGAGCACCAAGTTAGGCAGTTCTTTAAAAAGTTTTGTTAGTTTTAATTCATGATACCTGGATCACTGAGATACTGAGACATGTAATTGGTTATTTTAACTTTTATTGATATAAGATATTTTACTTTTCAGTTGATAGAGAATAAGATATCACATTAAACTATAAAATAGCTTTTTCCTGTAGATCTTAACACTTTATAATCAGACATTCTCAACTGTACTTAAAGCCAGTGCAAAATGATGACAAAAAATTAAATACTTAATTTTTTTTGGATTGGCCAAAACATTTTGGTCAACTTTTGGTGTACTGTGTATTTAAATTAAAACATTTAGTTTATTATGTAATCTGTGTATTTCATTAAAACCTATGAGCTGTATGTTCATAATGGTCAAAAATCTCAATGTTTGAAAGTAAGTCTACATATAGAAAGAAATAGAAAAAACATTTTTCAAGACATGTGAGAATCTAACCATCAGTTATGGTATGAATTCTATATCTAAGTAATTATGCTCAACATTATATTCCTGATGTTAATTTATTAAGTAATCTAATAATTATGTATAGTAAGAAAAACTTTGGGATGGAATTGCATTTAGTTCTATATGAATGCACTGATCTACACGTGCCATTTTGTATTCTTAATAAAGAGGTGCTGCAACTCTGCACACAAATGTGATTTAAAGACTTTATGCAGTACTATAGGACTCAGATTGAACATTCTAAGTTAGATTTATGTTGCAAATACGATGTTTTTACATTTAGGAAATTAATTATCTTTGTGTTTTTCTTTTCTAAAAATACAGACATATATACTTTTTCTGTATCAATATCAGTATATGTCAGTCTACAAGGCCAGAGAATTAATTTTTCTATATGTTGTAGATTTTCATATCCTTAGCTATGGTGAACACCTCATATTGCAAAAACATTATGTCTATTTTTGAGGGATTATCATATCATTCTCTCAAATGGTCTATTTCTTTATATTTTCTACTTTGATGTTTTTTGTCATATTTTCTTATAGCATTTTAACTATAAACCTTTGTCAAGGGAAAAGAAAATACTAAAATTACCAATAACAGTGTACCTGTACACTAGAGGGATGACATTTTCATGCTATAGTTTGAAGTGTAAAGAACAGTATTTCACTAGTTCATTAAGTTTTTGAAATGTTAAAAATATTTAAAAACTTATTTAATTAGCTTTATATTCTTTATTCTGTAGTGACATGTCATGTAACAGAGTATCAAGTGACAGATTGTTAGGAGGTTTATCTCCCCCATAGAACTATATTATATGATTTCTCACATTATGGTCACATAATTTTGTGGACATATTTATTTAATTTCATATTATTTCCCACTGAAATTTGTATTTTCTAATGCAAGAGGTTAATAAGGAAAGCCATTGAGATCACCAAATTTAACATTGAAATAAACTGCATTTTTACTGATTAGATATTGTGATTCATATTCTAATGTTGAAATTTTTCTTGATTATGGCTTTTCTTCTTTGCTTCTTTGTCTTAACATTTTTTTTCTGCTTAAATCAAAGGTTAAGTGTTAAATTTTAGTAAATGTCTTCACTTTAAGACATTCATATCCCCTGTGTAAGAGAAGTGCCTCTTCTGGTGCTCGATTCCACTCATGCACAGTTGTGGATCACTTAGCCCAGGTAGATCTGTGCCTCAACTGGGACACTTTCCTTCACATGCTACGGTATTCTGGCCCCTTTGGAGCAATCTCAGTGCGAGAAGAGGACACACACCTATACAGCAGTGTTTCAAAAAGATGTAGGGGTCCGGTGGGGGACTGACTCAATGCAGGCTTTAAACATCAGAGTGTTCCTTTCCTTAATATCGCAAACCTATGACATTCTTGTCCATGGGTTCGGCTTTACCTTTAAAAAGAATAGAGTAGGGCATGGCCTTTTAGTTTCTGCTACAGTGTCTTATCAGAATCTAGCTCTAGTGGGAACCATGACTTATTTAGTAATAGGGGAAGGCAGGAGAAAGCTTACAACCATGTCTTGCTCTGATTATACGACTAAATGTTTTTGAAAGTGTCTTTTCTTCCAATCATTTATCTTACTAAGAACTACTTTTTTTTTTTTTCTTCTGGGTCTATTTATTGAAAACTAAGACAAATCTCAATTCTATAAAGTAAATGGAGGGCATACGTTATAATTTGTATTTTTAACATTCCCCAAACAGCTCATGAGTTAGGACATGCAGTACTATGCAGTGGTGAAAAGATTGGATTGTGAGAGCTGTAGCCTTGTCAGAGGATTAAACCATTTGGTTGAAAGACTGCTGAGTGGTAGCTGTAGGCTGGTGGGTGTGGTTGAAGGAAGTAGTTCACTGGGGCTTGTCCTGGGGACTGTATCATGTCCGTGGCTCCTCTCTTGCTCCATTGCTGCTTTTGAGCTGGCATGAGCAGAGTAGCTTTCCTCTGCCATCTCCTTCTGCCATGTTGTTTCTGCAGTGAAGTCCACTGAACATGGACTGATACCTCTGAAAATGTGTGATACAGAATACATCTTTCCTATAAGTTGTTCTTGTCAGGTTTGGTTACAGAGATGAAAAGCTGACTAACTGTGTGTGTGTGTGTGTGTGTGTGTGTGTGTGTGTGTGTGTGTATGTGTGTGGGTGAATTAAAGCAGCCATTCAAATGATAATTCACTTTTTCTTTAAAGCTCTGATGAAGTGGAATGTCAATTTGGAGGAGAATTAGGAGAATAATAAAATAGATATTTCCAAGATGAAGACACAATTTTAAAGTATTAATTTTATTGTTTATCATGAAAGCAAAGGTGAAAAATCTAGTAGATGTCATTAGGATGACATGGCTCATTCTTTGATTACCAGTGAACAATCCAACCATTTTCATCATGTTTCATGTGTCTTTTATTTTTTTTTGGGGGGGAGCAGTTCTGGAGGATTGAATGCAGGGGGCGCCCAACCACTGAGCCACACCCCCAGCAGTGTTTTGTACTTTATTTACAGACAGGGTCTAACTGAGTTGCTTATGCCTTACCATTTCTGAGGCTGGCTTTGAATTTGTGCTCCTCCTGCCCCAGCCTCCAGAGCCTCTGGATTACAGGCATATGCCACTGAGCCCAGCCTCTCCTATGTCTTTTATGCTTCTGTTATTCTCCCTTTTTATTCTTGGGGTTTTGTCTAAAAGTTTCCTTCTGACCTGTTTCAGATTTCTAATTCTTCTTAATTTTGTGTTTCTGCTTTTGAACTTATCTATATCTTAAGTTTCTAATTTTAGTCATTACATTTATCATTTCTAGAGAATCCATTTTATTCTGAATAGCTTCACATAGTCCTATGAAATTCTTCTTGTCATTTAATTTCTTGAAAGTATTAATCACTGTTTTAGTCCTTGTCCAATAACTTGAGTATATGGACTTCCTGTTCATCTAACACATTATCCTTTTCCCCTGTCTCATTTCTCAGCCTATCTTTTTTTTTAAATACTTAACGCTACATTTTCCATGTGTCTTTAAGATTGTGATGAAAGTTTTAGAAATTGTCTGATGCCTTGTGTAATGCTTTCATTTTTCAGAGCGAATGTGGTTTGCATTGGGTGTGCTGGTAGGTAGAGGGGCACATTCCTCCAGCTCAAAGAAAAAAAAGATCGAGCAGGTTTGTGTGGGATTTCTTTTTTTCCCCTTTACTCCTACTAGATAGTCCTTTGGTTTTCCCGAATAATAACGCGGAGCTTGTCATGAATCCCAAATTTGTCTCTCTGTCCCTGTCAGAGAGCAAAAACTTGAGCTGAAATTTAATAGTAAAAACTGGGCTCACCTTCCTGAACATCTCTCCTCTGGGAGAATCTGGCCCTTCAAATGGTCTGCAACATGCAAGCTTAAAAAGCCTTCAAACAGGTGTGTGTGTGTGTGTGTGTGTGTGTGTATGCCTGAGTAAACACACACATAGGGATCTGTTATATCCACTTTTTATACTTCTACTTGGGGAGTTTAGTTTGCAGCACATTAGTCTGCAATTCTGGAGAGAGACATTCTTGTGAAGAAGCAAGTTACACCAAAACCACTGTGCCTAGAATTGTGCATGAATTTAAGAGAACCACTGTTAAATCACATGGATTTTCACCTGGGCTGTGTCCTCTGAGTTGTTCTGCTCACTCAAGCCAGCCTGTTTTTATTTTTATTTTTCCATTAGGGATGTGAACAGAGACTCTGTTCCCCTTGTTATAGAGAACAGGGCATTAGATAAAATTCCTATTTTATGTGATCTTCTTATTTATCATTTGATTTCACAGGGTAAAAAAAATCGCGTTAAATTGGGGAACAACCCTATTTTGTGTGAAAAAAAATACTTTTATGTAAGTGCCAAGACTGTGATAGGAACTCCATTTTTTTTTTTTTTTGTTAAAGACTTGGATTCTGGTTATTGGCCATTGATATAAATTGACTTACAAACGAGTTTTGCTAGGAAGGGTACAATACAGAGACTGACAATAAGGTCAGTTTGGTGCAAACTGCCATAGCCCACAAAAGATGGGCTTCATTTCTGAAAGTGCCTGGAAATGATCTGAGGGTGAGAGCAGAGAGGGGCACCATCAAAGCAATTTGGAGTGATATTATTTCAGAAGCCCTATAAAACGACAGTTTGCGATCCCCTGCAGATGTGGGCATGTTGGGACCCTCTATGGCATAAGTAATATGCGCTCCTTTTCTACTAGGGTTTCAGTAGTTGTGTCCTGGGGTTCCCTCTGCTAACTGCTCTACGAGACATGGCAATGTCCCATAAGGCTCTATGAAATCTTTCTTTGGTGCACCGAGCTCTTTCCACTGTCCTAAGGGTATGCAGAACTTCAGCTTTTACAGTATTTTGAGTTAAGCAAGCTGAGCATGTCTATGAAAATTCCATGCAATTACAAATGGATCAATGTATGAAGAAAATGCTAAGACTGCATGGGTAGTGCATACACATGCATAGTGAATGTTAGAACAATTTATGAATATCTCTGCATATAACTCAATACTGATTATCAGGAGAGTAAGAGAGACCAATGAACAAATAATGATTATATTGATGCTAAAATATACACATTTTGCATTGTGTCATTTAAATATTAAATTGTTTAGTTTTATTCATAAATAATAAGCATTTCTATGCCTGTGGTATTATTACAAGTGGAAAGATTGTCTGGAATAAAATTAGAACAGTTGGTTATGTGATTACAAGTGGCTTAGGCTGAATAGAAATCCTATATAATTACAGCATCAGCGCTGATAGGAAGAAGCAACAAATGTACTTCAATGCATTCATATAACAATTTAAAGATTCTCAATTTATATACAATCATACATTTAATTTGTGTTAAATATAATGTTTATAAATATCATTAAAACACATTACAAGAAGTTTCATACTTAGAATGGTAGCTGTCTGCCTCTTCACTCTTCCTCATTTGTATCTTCAACAATCCTGCTTTCCCAACTCACTTGAGAAGCAGAACAAGGTGGCATATGTATTCAACTAAAGTAAATAATTACAGAGAGAGGGACAGAAGGAGAACATTGCAGTTCATGTGGTAACGGACTTCAGTCATGCTACCTGGGATTTCAGTCCACAGCAAAGAATGTCAGGTAGATCTTTCATGCTGCTTATCAAATGCTCCCATGTTATATTCTGATTTCATTCTTTCTTTTTCCCACAAACCTCCGAGTCTGTTCACTTCATTCTCACATTTACTTCCCCTTCCATCATTCCTTCATTCCCAATTAAATTGATGTTTTCAGAACATGCATTCATAGATGCCCACCACCATGAGTGACTCCCCACCCCAGCAGCATCCACACATTTTATCAGTTTGCTTGAAGAGTTAGACCTGCTCTTGGCCACACAGTTGCCCCTAGCCACAGTGGGCTGTGGTGCTTGTGAAAGGAGGCTGGTCCTAATTGAGAATGTGCTGTACATGTAAAATCCACACTGGGTTTCAGGATGTATGAAGCACTGAATGTACAATGCCCTATTCACTTTGCTGTATTGATTAAATGTCCAAATTATAGCATTTTTGATATGTTGGGTTAAATAACATATTAAAATGAACTTCACCAGTTTTCTTTTGCCTTTTTTTTCTATTGATCCTTTTTAATTTATACATGATAATAGGATTCATTTTGACATAATTATAAATGCATGGAATATAATTTGTTCTAATTCAGTTCCTAGCGATGTTCCTCCTCTTCCCCATCTTCCCCTTATTCCTTTCCCTCTACTCTACTGATCTTTCAGCTATTTGTGTAGAGTTAAAAAATATATTTCAGTGTCTTGTGAATGTATATGATAGTGAGATTCACTGTGCTTTTTTTTTTTTTTAACGTCGCTTAAAATATAATTAAGCAGCACTGTTAGAATTCTCTGGACTTGTGTCTTAAGACATTCCTCTACCTGTATACAAGATGCCTATGAATGTTAGATGTTGCTCCAGAAACTCTCCCTGTTCCTCATCACCATGCCCACCTCTCTCCTGCATCACCTTCCATGGCATGTAGGTGTGTCTGTGTCTCCCTCTTTAAAAAGACATTGGCAAAATTCTTCTCTCCTTGACAATTGCACCCCATTTGTCCAGTCCCCTTGCCCACAAACACTTCAGAAGGGTGCCTCACATTCTCAGTCTTGCTCTCTTCTTTTCCCATTCTTTCTTAGACCCACTCCCCTGTGGCTGCTGCCTGCTGCTTTCCGTACCTCATTCCCCAACAACAGAGCACCCCTGATAACCGCTGCTTCCTCAGTGTCCCTGTTCCTCCTCACCTGCAGGGTCTCGTGGTCCATCCACAGGCTCATCTTTCTTGAGCTAGCGTCAACCCCCAGATGATTACCTCTGCTTGCTGAGACCATTTCTTCCTGATCTTCCAGAGCACACCCCCTAGGGCTTTCCTCCAGCCCCCCTCGTTCCAAGTCCAGGACATGCTGCTCCTCCTGAGCACTTATATCTGATGGATTCGTCAATTCTTCACTTTTCATTAGTTTTCTTGGAGACTTCATGAAACCCCGAGAGCTTTCAACTTGTGTTTTCAGTCAGACCTCTGCAGAAACCTAGAATAATATACACAAGTGCCTAGGACATTCTTCTTTTTATGTTTCCAAACTTAGCATTTCCAAACTAATATTCTGACCTCCTTGATTCCAAAACGATTTCTGTTCTTTTATTCAAAAGCACGCTTTTGGTTGCTAAAACTAAAAATCCATGGGGACTCATTTTTAAGATTACCCCCTCACTCCATATGTTGTACTGGGTGTAAAACCTTGCCTTCAGTTTCAAAACACAATCAAATCCAGCTACTTCTATTGGTGTCACTTAGAACGTACATCTATCTTCTGTGACCCCAGTTCTAACACAGCCCCTTCACTGTGGTCACTGTCCTACTCTTGCAGTATGCTCTCAGAATAGAAATAGTGTGATCCTTTCTGAACACTTCTTAGACGATAATAGTCTTTTATAGTAGTTTTCCCTTATTTGGGGGGAGTATATTTCACAGCCCCCAGTGGATGCTAGAAACCACAGATAGTCGTGAATTCTGGATAAACTATGCTCTCTCCTACATGATAGTGATGATGTTTCCTAGCAATAAGGTTCAGTTTATAAATTAGGCAGGGTAAGAGAGCAACAACAATGACTTATAATAAAATAGGACAATTATAGTAATATTATATAATAAAGTTATATGAATATAGTCTTTCTCTCCCTTTCTCAACTGTATTCAACTTTCTTTCTTTGAGCAAAGTGAAATGCCAATGCCTGCTGATGAGATGAAGTGGGTGAATGACACAGGCATTGTACACCTACTACCACCTAAGTGTTTCTTGAACTCAAGTGCTGTGATACCAGGACCGTTGATGTGATAACCAAGACAGATACTAGAAACTAGTAGGTGGGAAGCATCCGCACAGGGATGTGCTGGACCAGTGGCAGATGTATTCCCTGAAGAGGGTGGAGCAGGGTGGTGTGAGATTTCATTCTGCTACTCAGAATGGCATGCAATTACAATTATCCAACAATTTGTTTCTGGAGAATTTTCCATTTAAGATTTTTGGGTCATAATTCACCATAAGTAACTGAAACTATGGATAAGGAGAGAGAGCTATACTTGTAGCCCTCAATGGTTCACTATTCCACTGAAATAAAACCCCAAGTGCTCAATCAGCAGACTAACTTTTCATCAGAGAGAACAATCAGAGTATAATTTTAAAGCAGAAACATGCTCTCTGTGTGTGTGTGTGTGTGTGTGTGTGTGTGGTGTGTGTGTGTGTTTGAAATTCCCAAAGAACAGAATAGAAACAAGTGTAGCTTCAGTCAACTTAGGAGAAAGTTCAGTAGAAAAGAAATTCATGGAGACAACGGTGGGAGAGGTCCTGGGGTGGGAAGAGATTGTGCACTGCTTCACACTGATTGTTCTCTCTGACTGAAAAGTTAGTCCTCTGGGTTATGACATAAGGATAGGATTGCTTTTCTTTTGTTTTTAATATATATATATATATATATATATATATATATATATATATATATATATATATATATATATATATTTCAGTTGATGGACCTATATTTTATTTGTTTATTTATGTGAGGTGCTGAGAATCAGACCCAGTGCCTCACACGTGCCAGGCAGGTGCTCTACCACTGTGCCCCCCCCACCCCAGCCCAGGGCCCAATGGTTTCTTATTCAAATCTTTACTCCTGTCAACTTCCTGATGAGACCACTAAGCAAATTAATCAGCATGCGCCTGCCGTTCTGATGGTTATGTCTCATGTCTTTCTAATACACGATTCTTTCATTGAAAAATGAAAAACTCGATCCTTCCAAATCCAAATATGTGCATTAGATCATTTAGATCCATCAATCACTTATTCATTCTCAACTTCTCTGCTATTAGTGGCAATATTTTCTTTTGGCTAGACTGCTGACATTCCTTCAGGAAGTTAGAATAAATAAAATCTTTTTAGTTATGGGGTTTCTTTGAATTTCTCAGGAAAAAACTTGAATAATGGGGTAAAAGGCAAAAGAAAAATTGGGAATTTTATTAATAATGGCACGTGAAGAGAGAATGAAGATTGATTACACTATAGGAAGGCTTCTATTGGATTTTGTGTTTTCTTTGTTGCCGGAAATGCCAGAAGCAAAATCGGTCTGCCCCTGGTGGATGTCCTACTGGAAGCCAAGCTGCAGAGACCCTAGCTAAAATCAGAGAATTTCATGTCCCTCTTACTTTTAAAGGAAAATGCATGTTTCTGCATAGTATTTTACTAATATTTTAAAGGCATTCTCATTCCCAGTAGGTTAAATTCACTTTAGAAAAAAAAAAAAAGAAAGAAAAGAAAACCTGTATCAGGAAGCACAGTTCTCCTTATTTGTGAAAAGCGAAAATAACCTGTAGAACATTTTGATTCCTCAGTGGGGCCCACTGGAACCCTAGTAAATAATACTAATAACTTGCTTTTTTCCTTTCTTTCTGTCCCATTGATTTTAATTAAGAAATTTTATTTCCTGGAGTACATATTGTTGGTGTGTTTTTAAGTAATTTTGTATCTCCTTCTAAGTCTATAGCAGAAGTAGTAGAAGTTAATTATGAATCATGCAGTGATTTTCTTGAACCAATGCCAGGAAAAATGTAATTTTTGTATAGTTCCATTAAATTCAATTGTACTAGTCACACTGGGATCTGCAGGGGCCCATCTTATTTGATCAGATCAAAGATAGAATCCAGACATGTTCCTGAAATTCTCTAAAACCAAATACAATCAGCTGACTTTTTGGAAAACTAATTACTTTTTGAAAAAGTTGACTTTACCAGATCTTACTCGACCATAATAATTTTTAAGAACCATGAAATGGTAGTTAGCCTGTTCTATCTAGTTTGATCTTATCTGTTGGTGATCTGAGCTTTCCCAGGAAAGGCTTCTACCGTGTTCACTTACATCTGTATATTCTTGCTATAGTTTGGGCTATTTTTCATTCAATTTAGAGAACAATGTGAATCCACAGACTAGGATTTTATGTATACTCTGGCCACAGTATATCCTTCTTGGATTGTTAAATGAAGTGTGTCTCTACATAATAATGCGCATGGCTGCGTTTGCTCCAGGAAAAGCCGTACCAGTTTTGAAATGGAGTATACTTAAATCTGTATCACAATACTGACACTATAGATAATAATAATAATTAAAACTAATTGTACCCTCAACACAATTTCTCTTAAAATAATTTGGTCTGCATCAATAATTTCTTTGAAGTATGAAGCAATAATAATTTTATATAATTATATTTATTTCAATCGGAATGGAGACATTCATTAGTTGTAAAAAGGAACACTTTGTCTATGATTCCCCAGGGTTTTAGAATAAAATCAATGGTAGAAAGCCCTCTACTCATTAAAAAATATAAGTAGATATTTATCATTTTGTGCTTTTATTGTAGTTATTTAGTTATTAAGATGAAGGTACATGGCAACTAAGAAAAAAGAATTTAAAAAAACACACGCCTCTGGAATGTATGGGACATCACTAAGAGAACAGTATTCAAAAACAGTATTGTTGGTGTTCCAAAAAGAGAAAGGAACTGAAAATTCATAGAAAATCTACCTAATGAATTAATAACTGAAAAATTTCCAAATATTGAGAAAGATAAATATTTTGCAAGGTAAGTAAAGCATCAGGGAATTCATGACCAGGTTTTATAATAGATGCTTAATGGAGCCTACGCTGAATATGGAAGGCTGTGACCCCCATCGTGAACACAACAGTGTAAAGCTACTGGTATAGTGACACACAGAGGGAACGAGAAAGTGTGGAACCCAGTTTCTACAGAAAACCACCAATTCTCTCCAGTGAACAAGAAAGGAAGAAAGGAAAAAAGGCTATAGAACAATCAAAACAATTAAACAAAATGACAGAAATCCATATTTATCAATAATAATCTTGAATGTTAATGGAATGAATCCCTCAACTGAAAGATATAGACTGGCTGAAATGATGAAAGCAACATGCTTTACATTTTGAAAAATGGTTGTTTTTTCCCTTCTTTTATGTATTTATTATTATTATTATTATTATTATTATTATTATTATTATTGGGTTCCAGGATTTTTGATTGACAGCCAAATAATATTTGTAGAGGGAAGTATTCTGGGAACAGAGGTAAATGCTAATTATATTCAGAAATGGACACACCTTGACATCTGTGACACCTTGAGGAATTTTCTCTTGTCAGGAGTTGGACTGGATTTAGATTTGCTTCTGTTATTGTCATCTATGGTAGACGTGAAATTCATCCTGTGGTTTTAATTAAGGATGGGATGCTGCAGTCTTCAGCTTAGTGTGATGCATAGATGAAATACTTACATCTTTTTTTGAGTCTCTGCCTTATTTTCAGTTTTCACCAGTGCCTAAAGACTTGCAGCAATAGGGATCTTATTTACATCTTAGTCCTTTACGCAGCAGTGAGTTACTTTTGCTTGTCTTATGGGATAGGTAGCAGTGGTGGAGAATCCACTGTGCCTCAAGTTGGGGGTTTCAGAATCCCCCTCATAGTCCTCCTACATGGCAGATGGATTGTGCCCTCTACCCATGAGAGTTCTTTGGTGGCACACAGTTACAGAGTTTTCTGCCACTCTGCCACCAGTAGTGAACTGTGTTCTATATTACATAAAGGTGCTGTGGACAAGAGGGCCACCCCACCTTCTAGGGTCAGGCCCAAAAATGAATATTGTACCAACTTGTCATTTATTGAAAATAACATTGTGAGCTTTGCATGACTAAAAATAATTAAAAAATATTTAACAGAGATTATTCTGATCATTCTGTTTAAGTTCCTTAAGGACATATTAAATATTACATTTATAGTTTGCCTTATTGGCTTGTCGTTTTTTTTTTCAGAAATATATCATGGGATTAAAAATAGTTTGGTATGTTCTATGTTCAAATCCTCAAAATTTCTCACATATTTCTTTCTATAACACATTTGCTAATTTTCAGTAGTTTTAAGAAAATATTTGAGGGTATGATTTAACTTCCTTGACAAAACTTTTGGGGTGATCATGTTAGGTGCCAAATCTAGTGGAACATCTAGTTGTGAATTGACTTTATTTTCTTCAGATAAAAAATAATGATGATTCCTCAATCATTCACTCTCTAGAATATTCTCTGTTTCATGCACATACACGTGTACACACTTATGTTTTCTTTCAAAAACCAAATTCTATAATTTTCTGAAATTACAACCTTCTCTAGTAGAACTTTTAAAATTTTTTTTGTAGTTGTAGATGGACAGAATTACTTTATTTTATTTGTTTATTTTTATGTGGTGCTAAGGATTAAACCCAGTGCCTCACACATGCTAGGCAAGCTCTCTGCCACTGAGCTACAGTCTAACCCTCAAATATGGACTTTTTTGCCATGTAAATGTAGATGAGTTTTGGACATTAGCAATAAATCAATGTGTCATAATACAAGGAAGTGTAAAATTTCCTCTGTCTGAAATGAACTTTGGTCTTCATTGACTCATTTCAGAGATTTCTTCACCTGAGAAATTCTTCTCAAATCACACCGCAATAAAGCTTCTCTTTTTAATTTACTATGATAGAATGCTGAATTTCCTGTTCTGCTCATAGAAATCCATTATCTACTAGTACTTATGCTTAGACACAGAAATGAGTGCATTTTTATACTAATATGCAGAGACCCCTCCTGTGACCTTCCATGAGGAAGGGCTAGGTTTCCTACCTCAAGCAGTCAGCAGGCCCAAGGTCATCCTTGAACACTGAAAAGGCTCTCAGTGCTTTTAGAGGCCAAATACCCACTACATAGCACAAAGGGGAGCTCAGCTCCAAGTTGTGTATGGAAGCTAGCCTAAGAGCCAGTTTGCCAGATTTCTAGAAGTGTGCCTACTCATGTTCTAGCTCTTTCTGGAACACTGATTCCTCAGATTATTACCAAATCTTTGTGAAAGTCTTATACTATTAACGGCAGTGAAAATCCTTGGGACATTATGGGGAGAGGGGTTGTGTTAATTCAATGCATGGGCCATTAAGAATCCCATGACATTGGAAAACAGAAGCTCTATCTCAAGAAGTTTATGATTCCAGTTGAGAATGTTGACTCACCAACATTACACATTATTTAAAAGATATTGTCCCTCAATATTAAACATGAATAAGTGTTCACACCTGAGATTATCTAAAATATCAGTGCAATTGAACTCTTTACTAAATTTGGATACCATGCTCATCTTTCTGAGACTTTACTATCATTGGTTCTGACATGTCTAAATTGTAAAAATGAACCCCCAAAAAAATTAGTCATAAATGCTTAAAACAAAATAAAGAAAATGACACCTTCAAATCTTATAAAGCATTATTATAAAGCAAATACTAATGTTTATTTTCAGAGATAATTTAAGGGAAAATGTATATAGCTCATTTTACCACCAGGTTCCTCTTCTATTCCTATAAAATATATATATTTTCAGGTGATAAAAGTAAACATACCGAAAATAATCAGATACATTTTTTTCTTTGATGTTCATATTAAAAGTGATGCTACTTTATTTCCTATTAGATAAGTAAGAGTGTTGATTAGTTTAAAGACAGGTTATTTCTAAATTATTTTCATAACTATCTATGTTTTCACTATTGAAGCCACAGTTTAATTGTCAGATATGGTTGCAGTCATAAAAAGGAAGTATAGTCTAAAAGAACCACACTCAAGGTTGATATTTTGTCTTTGGAAAATTTACTACTTTTACGATATGTTACAACTCCTTCCAGAAAACTTGTCCCTGAAAAACAAAACCCTACCCTGCTAGGTCTAATGCAAGAGCCAGGCAGTAACTTTAGATATAAATAATTGACTGTGAAGTTTACAGAAGAGCAGTAAACAGGCAACTTTGTCATCGCTGATGTCACCCAGGAAAGCAGAGCTGTAGGGACTCTTGAAAGAGCAGCATTACTGACTGAAGCAAACCGTCAAGAAGTCACTCTCTCATGCAGAAGCTGAGATCTCAAGTTTGTTTTGTGATTGTACCATTGGTAATCAACTAATCTAGAATCAAAACATTTTGAGTTGGGAGAATATTGATTAAAAAAAAGTCCAAAAAGCTTTTTGGGACAACTAGATCTCAAAATCTAATTTTAGTCATTCATATGGGATGAACTTAAAAAGTCAAAGAAATGTTCTATTAAGTTTTATTTTGTTGACATGTTTGTCTTCCAGTGCAACGTTTTAAAGCTAAATTAGTATTTTCAGTAAGATTTAAAACCTAAGCCAAGCACTGTATCCAAAGAGAATATACTTCTGGTTCCATATATTATAATGATATATTTTTCATGTATTAATCACTTTAAATAGTACCTTCAAACAAGTGGTGTTGATTTAATTGTCAGTAATTTACTTACATTTGTTCTTGGGAAAGGGTTCAATCTACAAGATCTCTGCAAAACCATCATTTTCATTTTAACCTGGACCAAGACTAAGTTTTGTTTTAAAATGTCATGGGCTATTAATTTCTTTCCTCACTAGGTAGCTATTTAAAATAACTTTCCACTGAAAACATATACTCATTTATATTTATATATAAATACAGGCACACACATATTTACTAGAGTGTATATGTAATATTGTAATACACATAGCATATATTATATATTAGTAAATATATCAGGTGATTATTGCCAGTAAGAACAGCTTATAAAAAAATCAGCAACTACTTTTTTTTTTAACTCTGTCTCTGTGGTAATATAGCCATTCAATTTTATTTATTCTCTGTCTAATATAAAGTCATCATTATATTCCAAAGGTATTAGGTTTTAATTCCACAATAAAATGAGTTTACAGGTATAATCTCCTCGATGACTGGCAGCTATAGACCACCCTCAGAACCTGGAGGCCACTAGTATTCCTTCTCAGGCTTGTTCCTCTCCAATCCTTCCATCTTCAAAGCAGCAATATAGAGTCTTCTTACAATTTGTATGTGGCTGACATTTTCTTGGTCTGAGGATCAAACCCAAGGTCACCTGCAGCCTAGGCAAGGACACTGCCCCTGAGCTGTCATCCTCAACCCCTTGAATTTATTTTCCTTTGGCTTTCTTTCTACTCTCCAGAGCTGTCTGGCTGATCCAGGTAATCTCCATACCTCAACTGACTGGAATGTTACACATTAGTACAAGATTAGTGTTTGAATCCTCAAGAATTTTTACAATTCTGCCTCATACACAAATAAAATCTATAATTTATTTAGTAGTGATGTACATTATTATTAGTTTTGGTAATTGTACTGTCATTATGCAGAGAGAATCTTCAGGGACACTTTTGCAAGCTTTCTGAATGTCTAACATTTTTTCAATTCAAGAAGTTAATAAGTATAAATGACTTGTATATAAGTCATTGGGAGTACTAATAAGGTGAGAATTCATGTAATAGAATTTCTGAGAACATGAACTTGAGAACATGAGAAATTAGTGATCAGAGGCACCATTGAAGCTCCTCTGGGCTCTTTTCTAAACTTTTGGAGTCCCTCCCACCGGAGTGATAATTGGAGGTGCTCATCAACCTCAATTCTGTGGTTAATTGTTTCTTTGCTTTCTTCATAGCTTTAAAATCATGTGTAATTTTTATGTCAGAAAAAATGATATTTGTAATTAATGGCGTCAGTCAGTCATGACCTTTGGCCACTGGTTAATGTTTCTTTCAATATTGTGATTCTGTGATCGCCTCAACGTAGTTCCTTAAACCTCCATGGTGTACAGCCTTTCTCTGTGAGAACACCACACAATTTATCCATTCTCCTCTCAGTTAACATTGGAGTGGTTCCTAGATTTTGCTTCTGTTGTCTTGTCTCTCATTAGTAATTTTCTGTGAACGTTCGTGTCTTGAGGTACTTGTAGAAATGTCTGCAGGCCCAAGGTATCGGTCATTGTTCAGAGGTGCGCCACAGGCCCATGGACTTGTCCATCTTCATCTTGCTGTTTTCAGAATTACTTTTCACCACCACCTAGTGTTTGGGAGATCCCTCATCCATATCCTCGGCCTTTACTGAAGACCTTTTAAAACTGTGCCACTAAGTTTAAAGCATGTGCTCTTATTTTCAATAGCTTAGTGTCAGTTCCCATTGATGACTATCCTTCTGTAAACTGTATGTTCCTGGGTAAAGAAACCAAAGGAGACACAGAGACAAGATGAAGAGGCAGAAAAAGGCTGCTCTTCTAAGGGGCCACCTTTATTTATACCCATCGGTTACATTAGGTTATTAGTGCCATAACCACATTATTGTTTACTGTATCACTAAGGTTCTTATTCCACAGCTACATTCTACAGTTACAAGATGCATTGTTAGGAGCTTTGTGTAGCTCTCAAGAAAGTCCATTGTCTGAAGTTACTGTAATCAGCCAGGTCCAGGAGCACTGAGCTTGGTGAAACATTGTAGTTATCTAGTAAGCAAGTTCCTTTATTCCCTGGAGCTATGTGCCTGAGATCAAGGTGGAGGCTGATAGGACTCTAACACAGAGCTTACTCAAAGAGGACATTACCACAGCAGCTAGGCATTGCACATGTATTAGTTTTCTTTCTAGTTCCTTGGAGAAACTGCCAAATATTCCAACTTCAGAAAACAAAACCCCTGTTATCTCCCAGGAGTTTGCTCACCAGAGGAAATTCGCTGTCTTGTACATTTCTACAACCAGGGCCCTTACATTCCTGCATGTGACTTTTTTTTTTTCTTATTTTGGTGTTTACTCTTTGGTTTGCAGAGGTTCTATGCATTATTTTCCTATAGTATTTTCAGTATAGTTATTTTTCCAGCATTTGATTTTTTAATATTATTTGTGGTGTTTTCTGCTGAAAAATATTCTTCCTTTTAACAGAATAAAATATACAACTTCAAAATTGTGTAAGCCTCACCTTCAAAGAAAATACAAAAGTGTCTATATGTGTAATGGAAGTTACGATGAAATGTAATATAACATTATATTTAGGGGAATATAGCATACTTGGAGCATAACTATTTTGAGCTGTGCATTGAAGAGCAAATAATAAAAGGAATAACATAGTGAAGTGCATAAAAGCAGACACAGATAACTTGATTGAGGACTTCATTTTTATTTGTTTAAAATATTATTCATAACTCTTCTATTAGTTTGTGCCCTAAATAATTTAATATTCTTGTTCAACTTAGAAAAGTCCACCTTACATTTCTACTTAATTCATATACATCTGTATGTTTTAAACAGATTTAATTTGCTGTCTAATGAATTACAGCATTAGATACACATTTATGTTGAAGGTATTCATACAAAAGTTTTCATTCTTCAAAAAAATTGTATATTTTTTTTTAAAAAGAGTTCTAAATGGACAATAATTTCTTATCAGAAGTTTGACAATATTAAATCATTTTTCTTATTCAAGACACTATTTAGAACCCAAGTGCTCAATTATAATTTGTCTTTATTTGCATCTTCTGACATTGCATTTGGTCATCTGAAGTGTCAACTAAATTTATGTCTCTTTTTATATTACTTTATTTGTTCCTATAGGAATTTATCACATTTCTAAGATATGTGGATTCTAAACTGTCTAATCTAGTTCTAGGAAATTCTCAGCTATTCAGGTTAACTTCTTCAGCACAGTTTTATTCTTTCCAGTTACTTCCTTCTTAATGTGCAGTTTATGGGTCTTTTTCATCTTTAGTAATTTTCTCATCAGCTTTTCTAATATAGTCTAATCTCATTGAGTTTGAAAATTTCCAGTATGATAATTTTCTTTTCTAAAATTTTACAAACATTCACTAATTCAAATATGTTTTAGAATGTTCATGTTATTTATTTCCCTACTCATACTTTGAGTTCACATTACATTTTCTTCATTATGCTACTGATGCTTATTTGGATATTATTTCACTCCTAACTTTGAGGCTGTTCACGAAGGAAACTTTGACTTGGCATCCAATTTTAAGAGGGTTCTTTAACTGTTGAGACATAGCTAAAAACAACAAGTTTAGAAACTTCTCTTGTGGGTCAGACACAGCGTTATCCTGTTTATTTTTTCCCTTGGTTTATTTTCCTCAGTGTTATGTATTTACTCATTCATTTTTGTTCTATCTCTGATTATGGTTCTTAATTTATTGGTGGTTACAGTATTATTTTTTTAATTTTAAATTTACAGTTGAAATTTTATCAATATATATATATATTTTCCCCTGAATTCCTGGTTATGTTTTTAACCAAAAACAACACAATTTGCATACACAGAACAAACTCATAAATCACACAACGTGTGATAGATTATATCCTAAAATTTTCTATTATCAGGTATTACCAAAAATATTTTGTGTTCATTTCAGAGCTTTCTTCAACAAAGCAGTTGCCCATGAATAAATTAACAGCATGACCTGATCAATTTATTTTACCATAATTTTCTCAGAGGTATAATAGATGTATTCTTTATTGGAACTTCCCAAATTTTAAGTTAAGGTATAAAAATAGTTATAAATATAATTTTAAGTATATATAATATTAAACAAAAGGTATTGCATAAAAATAATGGAAAGAGAACACTGTCGTAAATACCCTAGCTGACACCTTATTAAAATACTGCAACACAGGTGCACCTCTAAGATAGAAGTTCTGGGGAGGAAGAAGTATGAGGGTTTTAAAAGACAGATTGAGGAATATATTCAATGTTAATTTTTATTCTAAGAATTTCTCATTGCTTGAATTCTTGGAAGCTGTGGTAAAACTTGGGTTCCCATAGACAGGAGACAGAATGTATTGGGCAGTAGACTGAAATCACAGTTTTTTTAACCACTAATTTGGCTGTTAGTGTTTAACCAGATGGAGCATTGTTAGGGTTTGGGGATGAGGTGTCCTTTTCTGAAAAGCTCATGGGTTAGACAATGCAGAAATGTTCAGAGGCAAAAGATTAGATTATGAGATCTTTAACCTAATCAGTGGATTAATCTATCTGTAGCTGAATGGACTACCTGGAGGTGGTAGAAGCTGCAGGCAGTGGGAATGAGGTTGGAGGAAGTAGAACACTAGGGGCATGCCCTTAATATTATATTTTGTTCCTTGCCTCTCCCTACTCCATGAACTGAGCAGGTTTCCTCACCACACTCTCTGCCCTGGCTCACCTCAGGCCCAGACCAATGAAATCAGGTGATCATGGACAGAATTTGTGAAACTGTTAACCAAAATATACTTTTCTTTCTAAGTTGCCCTGGTCAGGTATTTTGGTCATAGTAACGAAAAGCTAGTGTAAGTAGTTGTTATGGACTGAATTGGGCCCCCTTTCTATATTCTATAACCCAAAATTGTATTTGGGTTAAGGCCTAAAGAAGGTAATTAAAGTGAAATGAGGTCATCAGAGAGGGGCCCTGCGAAGGTCTGGCATCCTTCTCAGAAGAGGAAGACACACTAAGGCTCTCTCTCCACAGAGGAAAGGGCAGTTTAGGGTGGAGCCAGGGGACAAGCCAGGAAGAAAGACTTCCTCATAAACGCACACTGCCTCTAGAACTGTCAGAAATCAGCTTTGTTGTTTAAACCACCCAGTCTGTGGTATTTTGTTGCGGCAGCCAGAGAAGACCAACGTGAAAGAAAAATCCTGGGCTACTTTTTTTGCTAGAGTTGGTAGAAAGCAATCCTTCATCATCTTTCACAATAATATGGATGGTTCTAATAAAAGCTTTTGGATATGATGTGCTCTGCTGAGCTACATGCAACAACACATGTTCCAAGGGCTGGTATGGATGGTATAGAAATTGATCTCTCTGAGTCCTAGACATGATCCCGCCTCCTGTTCATGGGGTTTGGAACATGGAACATTGTCAGGGTACTCAGTGATCGTCCCACCTTTTGGTATAAAACTGGTCTGTACACCTTTTGAAGGTCATTGGAAGAAGATAAAATTTTGAATTGTGGAAAGGGAATGAAAAGGAATGAAATGTTCTGGTTCTGGAGATAAAATCTAGAAAATTATGCTTTTTTAAAAATACTTATTTTTTAGTTGTAGTTGGACACCACACCTTTATTTTATTTATTTGTGTGTGTATGTGTGGTGCTGAGGATCGGACCCAGTGCTTCACGCATCCAAGGTGAGAGCTCTATCGCTGAGCCATAACCCCAGCCCAAATTATACTTTTAAAATTAAAATGAGAGTTGAAATGTCATTGTTATAAACTAATTTATAATAAATATACTTTCAAATTAAATAAGAAAGTATTTTTGTGGCAAAATCTGAACATTATTTTTCTTATGTACTCTAAGAATCTCTGAGATTAAAGGGTTAGGCAAGCACAATTTCAAAGATCAAACTACAGATAATCATATCAACTCTAATTGGTGAATTTAGGAAATATTGTGGTTGAATTGTCTTTCTTGCCATATTTTCTGAGTTACCAAATAACTCTGACTCTTTTTTAATGAATTTGCATCAAATTAATTTCAAAGTGTGTTTATGTGTTTATTAAAAATGATAATTGGAAATCACAGTGTTTTCATTTTTATTTTCCAAAAAGACAGACTGCCTTATATTTGATAAAAATTAGAAAATTAAAAGAAGAAAAACATTAAAATACCCTTAAAATTCAATTCTGCAATGGTCAGATATTACCAAAGTATTTTGTTTCTGTACCCACTTTCTCTTGAATGACTTAAGTTCTTCTTTAAAAACCTCTTTTCCTTATTATTTTTAAGATGCTGCTTTTATTTATACATGTATTCCATGAAATGACCTGGAAAAGTTGTTATTAGAGTATAATTCTACCTGGCTGGGTTTTAGTACTCAGAATTTCATAAAATTTTTTCAAGTTTGTCTAAATATCTCTTCTGGTCCAAGTTACATTTAATTCAAAGAAAATCTCCTTTCAAAATCTAACCCTTTAAAGGCTGTTTAACTGCTCCTGGTGTCTGTGCGGGGAGCTGGATGTGAGCACTTCTTCCCTACTTGGCCTTGGCAAGTCTTGTATCACTACTAGAGGCATTCATTTCTCATAAAACACCCCTGGCACTGGATGTCTAAAATGCCATAAAGACTTCCGAATGAAATATTGTTTTATTTTTAGAAAATTCATAATTAATGTATTGAAGGTTGATATGTGTTTCTGACGGCACTTCATACAGTCATTTTGCCTTATTGTAGGATGGAGAGGTAATGCCTCCCCAGTAGAGGGGGCATTAGGAACACATGACCTCTACATTGCACTGATAACACCTTGTTGAAATATACAATCATCATAGCAAGCTGAATTTTTGAGTAGTTAAATAATATACTGATTTTCACCTCAAAAATTTTGGAAGATTTTGATATAATTTTATTTGGCATTGTGTGTGTGTGTGTGTGTGTGTGTGTGTGTGTGTGTGTGTGTAAGTCTATGATTGAAAATGTCAATTGTATAAAATATATCTTAGGAACTGTGCATATTGGTTGTTGTCCTCATTCTGTTTTTTTTTTTTTTTTTTTTTTTTGTACATGGTTGTTTGGATTTTAGGATGGTGTCATTCTTTGAAAACATTCCATAGAAGAATGTGGGACTGATATATTATCTTTAACAGCCATTAACCTACCATGGCCTTGAAGCTCTGCAGTTTAGCTGCCTCCTATTCTCCAGTGATCCTCTGGCAATATGTGTACCATATTTCTCTGGTTAATTCTGGGGAATAAGCTGTTTATTTGCAAAGTATTTAGCCTCTTTTGAAAAATATTAAAACATAGCTTCATGGTGATTCTATTGCTGCCTTTCTCATCTTGAATATGAACAAATTTGATGTGATGTCTATGTGGGAAAAAAGAGAAGGTTGTGTTTTCTATGACAAAGTACTCCTAGAAGACACTCTAAAAATGATAGTTATTTGCAGGACTTAGTTTCAAATCATCTATGCATCATACATTTTAAGACATAGTACTTCAAAATTGTTTTCCAAATTAAAAAATTGCACATTTGGTAACTATGCTTTATCTCAAAGTACTAACATCTTTCAAGACAAGACACATTATAAGACAAGTCTCCAGCAGAAAGAGAAGAAGGAAGCAACTTAATTAACACTTATGGCATAGTAAATCTATTTTATTCTAATTATTATCTCCTTGAATGCACTAAAAAGTCATAGCCATGCTGCAGCCATTCATATAGACTCAAGTCTCTAGTGTTCTCTAAATCTGTACAGAAGTAAAGTAGATCTTATCAGCACTGCTTGGTGGAATAACCTATCACCCTAGAGCAGTTGAGCTGCTATGGAGTAAACAGAGGAGGGTGCTGCAGCTAGTTCATAAATAATTGATATCTTATGTTCAAGTTTACCGCAAAACTGAGATGCTTCTAAACATTTAATATTTTATCAATTTTATTTAAAATGAAATTTTATTAATATTCTATGAGATTAACATGTAAATGTCATTCTAACAATATGCCATGCAGGTTTTGATGAAGAGAAGAGGCTTATATAGCCCTGTGGCTGTTCTTTTTTTGAAGAAACCATTTGTTTATTGTGTTTTCCTTGGGCTCTGTGTGTGTTTGCACATGTGCATTTGTGTATAAACATTTTGTAGAAAAACAGAAATAATACATATAACTTAACAGAAGATTGAAATCTCCATATCTGTGATTCTGGTAAGAAAGCAATTCACTTCTGTATGAATCAAGATTCAATTAAAACACCAGTCTACTTTAAGTTGAATTGAAAAAAAAAAGAGACAAAAAAGAACAGTGGAAGAAGTGAGAAAAAAAAAAAGAAGAAGGAGAAAAGGAGGGTGTCTGGAAAGACAGGATGGAGAACTGGGCGAGAAGGGAACTTGCAAAGAGCTGAATGTGGGGCTGGACTTGTGGGCTTCCCACTCCAGCCCAGTCATGGTCTTCTGTGGGACCTTGAATCGGTAACTTATTTTTTTGTGAATCTTATCTGTAAAACACAAAGTATTAAAAGTTAATATTTTGTGGCTGTAAAGCATTCTAATTTTAGTAGTTGCTACTTAAATGTAATTTTTAATGGTATTATCATTCAAAGTTTTGCTGCTGGGAGGGTTAAATAAATTAACATCTATGGATTGTTAATGCCTTAATCAGCTCAGGATGCTATAATAAAGGTAGTATATAGACTGTTTGAAAAACACATATTTACTTTTCATAGTTCCAGAGGGTAGGAAGTTCAAGGTCAATGTGCAGTACACTCCAAATCTGGAGAAGGCCCACTTTGTGACTTGCAGATGGCCATCTTCTCCTTGGGTTCTCTCTAGGAGGAGGAGGAGGAGGAGGAGGAGGAGGAGGAGGAGAAAGTGGAGGACTGGGGAGAAAGATAGGGAGAAGGAGAGGCTCTCTCTTTTCTCCTTTTATTAGGATACAACTTTTACTCTTCAGGGATCTATTCCTCATAACCCAATCATCCTCAAATGCCCCACCTCCTAATACCATCCCTTAGGGATTTCCAGATTTTGATTGATTGCTAGTAATTAAATGTATCTGCAACATTTTCCTAGAGTATCATTCTACTTACTGCTAATGTGAAATTTTGAAATAAAATTGGGAAAAATTTGTGAAATTTAATATTTTAGAATATTTTTGAAGAAGAACACACAATTCAGTATCATGCTACCATATATATAAATATCCATCAGAAGAAAATAATAATAGTAAAAAAGAGCAAATGGTACATGATACCTATGACCTATTAGCTATATAATAGTTTCCCAAGTGTGAATCAACCTGCTAGAGGCACATTTTTTATTGGATTCATAGGATTTCCCTCCTTGAACATTAATGTACCACTATTAAAAGTTGTCAGTAGGAGGAAACTGGAACTAAATAGACTGTGATGCTTCAACTGTGTTCATTTTAATTATGTCAATATTTATTGGAGAGTATCTTTCCCTTAGAAATGATATTTTATTCCAGGAATAAAAAAAAAAAAAGAAAACACGTGGTCATAACAAAAAGTAGTCCTTTCCTATGATGTACTAAAAAACAGCTCCAACACATTTCTTGAAAAGTTTTAGTGCTAAGCTCAAAATTTATGAAATTCATTTATTTTCTAATTAAAATACATATAAAGGAATAGGGAATAAAATAAGACTAGAATTTATACGCAGTGAGGAGTTTATATGGAAGTAAAATCTATTATAAGAATGATAAAGAGTGACCTTGCCTTGGAAGCAAACAAACAAAAGCTGCTCCTAGCTTGGTTCTTATGTTATCATGTGCAAAGCGTTGAATTTGACAAAATTGTTTTAAGGGTTATCTGGAGGCCTAGGATGGTATTAGCGTTTACCAGAGGGGATTTTCATTGCTTCTTCCCTGCCCTTTTTAGGGGCATTAGCAGTCTGTGGTCTTCCAAATCTGATTCCAGAGGTTGAGACTTGCAGTAGGGTGTGAGTTGATACTCCCTAATTTCTAGGCTGCAGCTTTCAGGGTCCCAGCTGAGTGCAGGAAGCTTAGAAGAGATGTACAATTGGTCAGCTCAACATTTAAACTTGTGACTTCTTAATCCCATAAGACACCCCCAAGAGACAAGTTGCTCCCATTCACAGGGTCACAGACAACCCTCTTCAGTACTGAAAAATATTTTCTGAATTCTCTTTAGATTTCCATCTCCTGCCAAATCCTGGCCTGGTAATCTTCATAGAAATACAAAGTTCCTGCCTATTAATATTTTGTTTGTGATCTATAGCAAGATTGTTGTCCTGAATTTTATGGTTCATTATACTGGAAACAAATGTTCCACATTTTCTGTAATTTTTAACTAATTTTCCATTTCTAAGACTGAATACATGTTTCTTATAATTTTAAAACTTCAGAGTAGAAAGCATGCAAAGTTAAACATACCCTTATAAAATCAAAGAAAACTCAGTCACTGTTGAATTTTTTTATTCATTATACTTCATGATAAATGTTCTGATTCTAATGGCAATAACTGCAACATTATTTTTACTACTAACACAAAACTATCAAGATCATATGTGTGTGTGTGTGTGTGTGTGTGTGTGTGTGTATAAAACCATCAGGAGAAAATATTTACGTATCATTCATGTGCACATTTACTCAGCAAATTTTTACTTAGTGCCTTGTCTATGCTGAGTTAGACCTTGGGCAAGACTGACACGGGCCTTTCCACTCAGACCTTAAAATCCATCACAAGGTGCAATGTGCACTGTCATGTGTCAGTTAATGAGGGGGACAAGCTCTGAAAAACTCATGTAAGGCCATTTAATCATTATGCAAACATCAAAATGTACAATTACTCAAACTTAGATGTCGTAGACCAGTCACTCTATGTGGCCTCTTCATGCATCAGGAGGCACAGTAAACATGGGATGGATGAGGCTGCTGCTGGATCAGCAAGGCATATTGCTTGTCCCTCATTTTTGTTTGTTTTATGAGTAGAAGAAGTCGTAGCTGATCAAAGCATAATTAGGTAGCACTTATTTTCAGGAGTAGTAAAGCGTTATCAGTAGTGAAATTTTTATTTTTAAACTTAAATGAGCATTAGAATTCATTTGGTCAATTTTTTTCTTGTTAATTACAAGGAAAAAGTTGCCAAGTGAGGTCCATTTAAACTCCCAAGGTCTCAAAACAGAAAACGAGCTTGTGGATGAACACCAAACCAGACCTTCTGACTCCCAGAAGGGTTCTTCCTGTTATGTAGCATTGACCTTTATCATCCTCTAGGTTCATTGAATTATCCTCAGAAAAGGATTTTATGCACTGGAAATGATGACTCCAGGCTCTGAGTTCACAGACATAAGGACTGAATGGCTTTGTTGTTGATATAATAGCAAAACTTAACAGTAACTTAAAAAATTTAGACTAAATTGTTTCAGTATTGATAATATAGTATATTTAATATATTTTACAACTGATCTTGAAAACAGTATCAAACATTCATGAACATTTAGAACATAATTAGTATTATATAATATAAATATTACCTGTAAATCTAGCAGTTTTTTAAGGGTTTATTTTATAGAACACTCATTTTGTTAGTATATTTCCATTATTCTCATTATTTTAGTTATAAATATTTTGTATTTGTTTTCCTAATCAATGAGCAATTTGCAACATTTAAAGAAAAGACAATAACATATATATGTGACACATTGTACACAAATGAAATGCTGTATACATCATATTAGCTATAGATCTATTATTTTTAGCAATATTCATTTAATAAATCAGTTTTATTGACATAATCCCAACTAAATTCTCGCTGTTTTTTTCTTTCAAATAAAGTAAAAGAACTTTTAAAAATTTATTGCAAATTGCTCCTTACAGTACTTAAGGAAAATAAAACAGAAGTCACTTTCCTATAACGTCAAAAGACCATTTCTTTTTCTTACAATATTTGCAGAAGTTTCAGGTACAAAACTGCGATGTGAACCAAAGTCTGACATTCCTTGCACTGAAGAAATTCCCAGTGGTTTTTTTTTTTTTTTTTTTTTTTTTTTAAGAAATGAACAACTACTCATATAATCAGCAAGGGAAAAAATGAAGTCTTACAATGATCAAAAGAGAAATGTTAAGTAGTTGGAACAATAGCAACTCTGGCTATTCAGCAGAATTATCTCCCTAGTACATATTTAACTGAGGAGCTGTAATGATGTGTACATTCTTTTTGACAAAAAAGGTTCACAGTTTGCTAAAGTATATAAAAATAACAACCCAATCTCATTTCTAACAAGAGAATGTAGAAGTTGCAAATTTTGGTCTGCATTCATATTCCAAGCAGCATATTTTAAAAGGTAAAGGTTCAAAATTAACTGGAAGCATTGAAAAAAAAAGTCTAAATTTAACTGGCTTTTGTAACTGGGGCAATTGCTCTAAGGACATTTTAAATAGAGAGAGTGGTAAATGGCTTTTGTATTGAAATCCCTAGTGAAATCTGCAAGAAGAAAGTGCAGTTCCTATTATAATAAATAAAATGAAAGCCATTCTGTGCTTCTCAGGATAGAATATTGGCAGAGAAAAATGAATAAATAGAAACTAGGACCTTAGCTCAAAATACAAAATTTATGTGGGTAGCTAAAACAAATTATTTATACTTTTACTTTGTGAACATCAATAAGTAATCTATTCTTTACTAACATCCTCATGACCACTTATTTTGGAAAAAAATGTGTTTTTTCCTAGTGACTTTATTATTGAAATAATAAAGGGAAATATTATAATGGTATCATGCTTGATAAAAAGAAATCTGAACTATGCATTATTGAGAATTTTCATTTTCTAAATATCTCATAAGCCACTTGAGATTTCCAGCATCTCCGCTGCTTTCTGTTTGTTCTCTTTTGGTATATATAGAAACCTGTGAGCAATTTTTAGAGAAACTTTTTTTCTGTATGCACATCAAAGGGACAACTTTTTAATGATTCCTAAGCTGGAGAAAGCCAGACACTTTCTCCTGCCTTTGTGAAACTATAAAAAGAATACAGAGGATATCTTATTTCTTTTCTTAATTGCCTTTCCAAGTTCCCGAGGTAAGCAAAAGAAATTATGTGTGAAAACGAGGATTGTCAAAAATTGTTTGCTATGGTACAGACATTTATCACTTTCTAAAATATATTTAGAAAAGTATTATGCCACATATAGATTAAAAACAGAGTGATGAAAAAGTTTCAACAGGTATAATAATTTAAGTTGACATTAGCATGGTAGAATAAAAAAAGACATAATTTTAATGAAAGTGATTTTGAGCTTAGGTGTGTTGGTTTTCTCCTTTTAAATGAAACACTATTATCTGGTTATGTGAGCTTGTGTATAGATTCTGCTAGCTTACCGTGGGGGTTGCCTGACAATGCCACCCTGATCCTTGATTTTTTTTTTAATTATCTATTAATTCCTTGTCACTTGTCCTTGCTTGTGGGTGGAAACAAGTATAATTAGAATAAGAGTGATCCTTTAAAATTACATACATTTCATTAAAAATTTACTCAGGATTTCACATTGCTTTTCAGCTAATGAGGAGAGACACCAGTGCAGCAGAAAGAGAAATCATAAGAACCTCTCCAATTGCCTAATGTATAGACAGACGTTTCTCAGTAAAGGGTAGCAACACCATTAATGATGACATGTGCTGTTATTAAGTGATTCCGTTTCCACTTGCCTCAATATTTCAGCATAAAATAAAACACAAATACTGGGACTTGAAACAACAACCCTGAGACTAGGGTTCTCAACCTAGGTCAATCTCCGATCTTCTCACTGATCTTGCTTTTCATCTTTGACCATTTACAGGTCAGCTGGGGATGGACTGGTTGGGATGCCCTCAGCTGGGAAAATGTAATTTTTGCTCCACACCTATTATTCGTAGGTTAGCTCAGTCTTGTTCTCGAGTAGAGGGAAAATATCCAAGAAATTGAGGTAACACACATGAGTCTTTTTGAGTCAAAATGAGAAGCCATTGATGTAGACACAACAGAGTAGACCTGAATAAAAATTGTTAGTGGAGAAGACTGTACACAAAGTTCTGGTCATAGGTTTTTTGATACTATTGGTCATCAGTGGAAGGATTTGGGAGTGCAAAATAGGTACAGTATATAGGAGAGCAGGAACAGGTTGGAACCAGCTGGTGTATCTGCACATGCCAACACAACAAATTTCAATGAAATTCATATATTGAAGCCCCCGTTTTTATAACCTCATTCCAAATCTCATGCAATTCCTTGTTCACCAACTCTAACCTAGAATCTTACAGAGAAGAGGATTTGGGTCAACAGTTCCAGATGAACCAAGTTCACTCCTTGTTAATACTGCATCCATTTTAAGAAAATAAATAAATAATGCATGAAAATTAATTTGTTTTTCTCTACATTTCTATGAATTTCACTACATGTGTAGAGATGTATATCATTGTGTCACTTTAGAAAACCACTTCACAGGTTGTGCAATCCACCATTGCAGACTTTTCCAACCATGAACCACTGGCAGTCACTGGAATCATACTGAGACTCTTCTTCCACTCAGCGCAATATTTTTGAGACTCTTATATTTTAGCAGATGCGTCAGTAACGAGTTCATTTTTATGGATCAGTCATATCCCATTGTGTATCCATGTACCAGTTGAAGAACATTTGGGTTCCTAGTTATGAAATATTATGAATAGAGCTTCTCATATGAATATTTTTCTTTTTCCTTTTTATTATTATCATTGTTTAGTTACATATGTTACATACAGCACAGGGATGCAGTGATATTATGGATGCTGATACTCAGCACTTACCCCTGCCTCCAACTGCACTCCCCAACCCCCCTCCCCAACTCTCCAGAACTCTCTTCATTCCATTTTGTTTGTCTTTTTAGCATCCTGTGGATACACCAGATACCAGAACCTCTGGTGCCACTTCAATGCACGCACATAGGAAATTTTGGTCAGATTCATTCCCCTGTTCTTCCCTTTTCCATTACTTCTGTCCTCTTCAATCCCTTTCATCTACCTACTGACCTTTCCTTTATTTTTATAAAATTTCCTGTCCTGTTTTCCCCCTCCCCCCTCCCTTCCCTCATATTTTGGGTGATTCTTCTGCATATGACCTTTGACTTTGGGGGACTGACTTATTTCACTTTATATGATGTTCTCCAGTTCCATGCATTTACTGGCAAATGCCACATGCCATTCTTCTTTTTGGCTGAGTAATACTCCATTGGGTACATGTACCACATTTTCTTTATTCGTTCATCTGTTGAGGGATTCAAGGTTGTTTTCACAACTTGGCTATTGTGAATTATGCTGCTATAAACATTGATGTGGCTGCATCCCTCTACTATGCTGATTTTATATCTTTTAGATATATGCCATGGAGTGGGATAGCTGGGTAATATGGTGATTCCATTCCTAGTTTTTTAAGGAAACTCCATACTGCTTTTCAGAATGGTTGCACTAATTCACACTCCCACCAACAATGTATGAGTATCCCTTTTCCTGAAAACCTTCACTAACATTTATTATTTTTTTATTCTTGATAACTGACTCTCTCTCTCTCTCTCTCTCTCTCTCTCTCTCTCTATATATATATATATATATATATATATATATACACATATAGAGAGAGAATGAGATGAAGTTTCAATGTGGCTTTAATTGGCATTTTCCTGATTGCTAGAAATGTTGAAATGTTTTAAAAATTTGTTAACCATTTGTATTTCTTCTTTGGAGAAGTGTCCATGTAGTTCTCTTGTCCATTTATTGACTGGGTGGTTATTACTATCATGTTTATTATTATTGATTGTTGTATATGAGGTTTTTTAAGTTTTTTTTTTATATCCTAAATATTAATGCACTTTCTGAAGGGCAGGTGGCAGATTTTCTCCCATTTTGTAGGCTCCTTTTTCAGGCTCCTGTTTCCTTTTCTGTAAAGAAGCTTTTAAAATCAATGCCATCTCACTCATTGTTTTTTTTATTTTACATTTGCTCTTTAGGAGTCTTAGGAAGGTAGCTCCTTTGCCGACATGATGAAGACTTGGGCCCACTTTCTCTTCTTCTAGGTTCAGGGTGTTTGGTCTAATTCCAAGGACTTTGATCACTTTGAGTTGTGTTTTGTGCAGGGTGAGGGGCAGAGGTTAAGATTCTTTCTGCTATGTTTGGATTTCCAGTGTCCCAGCACCATGTACATTTTTTCCAATATGTTTCTGACACCTTTGTCTCACTGAGATACTGTATCTGTGTGGGTTTGTCTCTGTGTCTTCCATTCTGTTCCATTGTTCTTCATGTCTGACTCGGAGCCAGTACCGTGATGTTTTTGTGACAATATCTCTGGGTTTAATTTGAGGGCTGTTACTGTGATGCCTCCTGCTTTGCTTTTCTTGTTAAGGATTGCTTTGGCTCTTTTGGGTTTCTAATTTTTTTTCCAAATTCTTAACTGCTTTTTCTATTTCTGAGAGGCATGGCATTGGTTTTTTTGATGGAGATTACAATGAATCAGTATAGTGTTTTGAAAGAATGGCCATTTTGACAACATTAATTCTATCTATTCAAGAATGTGGGTGGTCTTTCTATATTCTGAGATCTTCAATTTTTTTTTCTTTAGTTGTTCCCTAGTTTTTATTGTAGAATTATTTTATTTCTTTCTTAGAAAGATTTCAGAGTACTTTATTTTGTGAGGCTATTGTGATTGAGCTAGTTTTCCTAACTTCTTTTTCAGCAGATTCTTTATTGGAATATAGGAACCTGACTGGCTTGTGAGTGTTGAGCTTACATATTGTTGCTTTTTGAATTCTTTTATGAACTCCAGAAGAGTCTTCTGGTACAGTTTTTTGTTTGTTTGTTTGTTTGTTTTGATTTGGATCTTATAGCATCATGTCATCAGCAAATAGAGATACATGAAGCTCCTCTTTTAGTATTTGAATCTTAACTTTCCTTGTCTTTCTTGCTTTCTCTGGCTAAAGTGTCAAGGACTATATTGAATAGGAGTGAAAGTGAGCATCTTTGTTTTGTTCCTGATTTTAGAGGCAATGCTTTCACTTTTTTTCTCCATTCAGTATAATTTTGGCATTAGGTATGTAATGTTCAGCTTTTACAATGTTGAGGTAGTTTCCTTCTATCCCCAGTTTTCTAGTGTTTTAAACATAAATAAATACTGTACTTTGTTAAATGCTTTTTCTGCATCAATTGAGATATTCAATTCTATTTATGTGGTGAATTTCATTTATTGATTTGTGTATGTTGGACTAAACTTTCATTCCTGGGAGGAAACCCTTTTGATCATGCGGCACTATCTTTTTAATGTCTTTTTGTATGTGGTCTGCCAACGTTTTATGAAGAATTTTTGCCTTTATGTTCACCAAGGGTGTTGGACTGAAGGCTTGTTTCCTTAACATGTTTTTGTCTGGTTTTTGTATCAGGATGATTATGGCTTCATGGAATGAGTTTGTCAGTGTTCTCTCCTTTTCTAGTTCATGTTTGCTCTTCTTTAAAGGTCTGATAGGACTTGGCTGAAAACTTATTTGATTATGGGCTTTTTTTTTGTAGGAAGGCTTTTGATAGCTGCTTCAAGTCCTCTATTGTTCAACTGTGTGAGAGAAAAAAGCTTGTTGGTGTTGTTTTCCACAGTTCCTCGCTCCTGGTATAAACTTGTAGTAAAGTTTGCTCAATTCTGCTCTTCCTTCCTTCACTGCCTCCTTTCTCTGTGTGAGGAGACTGGAATCACTGCAAGCTGCTTTCCACCATCTTCCAGGAGCCTCGTGTAAAGTTTTGTGTACACAGAAACCACAATATATAGGTTTCTGTTTAAATCTTTTTGTTGTTGTTGTTGTTTCTCCAGGTTAATACCTAAAATTGGATTGTCAAACCATGTTGTAAGTGTGCATGGAATATTATAAAGAATTGCTGAAGTGTTTCCCAAGGGAACTCTGTAGGTCTGCACTCCTAACAGTGTTGTATGAGTTTTCCAGCTGCTCTGCGTTCTATTCAATTTAATATTTTTTTATTTTTTATTTTTTAATTCATGATAGCAGAATGCATCACAATTCTTATTACACATACAGAACAATTTTTCATACTTCCATTTGTATATAAAGTATGTTCACACCAATTCATGTCTTCATACATGTACTTTGGATAATGATGTCTATCACATTCCACCATCCTAATTAATCTTCTGTCCCCTCCCTTCCCCTCCTACCCCTCTTCCCTATTTGGAATTTATCTATTCCTCCCATGTTTCTGCTTCCTACTCCACTATGAGTCAGCCTCCTTATATCAGAGAAAACATTTGGCATTTGTTTTATGGGGATTGGCTAACTTCACTTAGCATTATCTTCTGCAAAACCATCCATTTATCTGCAAATGCCATGATTTTATTCTCTTTTAATGCTGAATAAAATTCCATTGTGTATACATGCCACATTTTTTTCATTCATCCACTGAAGGGCACCCAGGTTGGCTCCACAGTTTAGCTGTTGTGAATTGTGCTGCTATAAACATTGATGTGGTTGTGTCCCTGTAGTACGCTGTTTTTAAGTCCTTTGGGTATAGTCCAAGGAGAAAGATAACTGGGTCAAATGGTGGTTGCATTCCCAGATTCCCAAGGAATCTCCATACTGCTTTTCCATATAATGGCTGTACCAATTTGCAGTGCCACCAGCAATGTATGAGTGCGCCTTTTCCTTCACATTTTTCGCCAATACTTGTTGCTGTTTGTCTTCATAATGGCTGCCATTCTGACTGGAGTGAGATGGTATCTTAGAGTATTTTTCATTTGCATTTCTCTAATTGCTAGAGATGTTGAACATTTTCTTCATATATTGGTTAATCGATTGAATGCCCTCTTCTGAGAAGTGTCTATTCATGTCCTTGGCTCATTTATTGATTGGGTTATTTTATTTTTTTGGTGTTTAGCTTTTTGATTTCTTTATATACCCTAGAGATTAGTGCTCTATCTGATGTGTGAGGGGTAAAAATTTTCTCCAAAGATGTAGGCTCTCTATTCACCTCACAGATTGTTTCTTTTGCTGAGAAGAAACTTTTTAGTTTGAGTCTATTCCATTTATTGATTCTTGGTTTTAATTCTTTCACTATAGGAGACTTATTAAGGAAGTTCATTTTTGTATTTTTGTATTTTTATTTTCATCATTCTAATTAGTTTATAGTGTCATTTCCATGGAAATTTTAATGTGCAAAAAATTTCCAAAAACCTCTTAATGTACATTTTTAATGTCTATTTGCTATCATTGTATCTTGTGTGATAAAATTTCTTTTCAAATCTTTTGAATTGGATCATTTATTTCTTCTGACTTGGATATTGAGTGTTCTTTACATATTTGTGATAGAAGTACTTTATACATACGTCATTTAAAAACATTTATCTAGGTATAATTTTATCTCTCATTATTTTAATCATGCCATTGCAGAGAATTTGGGGGGAAATATGGAACACAATACATTGATTATTCTTGTGTTGGTTGTGTTCATCATGTCAGAACATTTTGTCATAGTTCAGGAAGGGTTTATTTTAAATGTTTTATAGTTTTAGACTGCCAATATTTATCCATGAACTAATTTTTCATAATTTTTAAACAAAGTGTAAGGTTTCTGTCAAGGTTACTTTTTCCTTATATGGTCAGCCAATCAGTACAACTCTTATTTTGAAAAGAGCTTGGTTTGTAATGAGAAATATGTTGTCTGTAGAATGAATTTCTTTTAAGAAATTTAACTAGAAGAAAAATAAGGAATTATATTTTATTTTTATTCATCCACTCCATAAGTTAATTATTTATAATCTCACTGTTTTGATCTGTGCTACATTTCTTCTACCTTAAGGACCACCTTTAACTTTTCCTATAAGGATAGGTCTGCTGGCTATCAATTCTCTTTTTAGTTTAATTTTTTTGTTTATTTTTAATTTTTTTCCTAAGAACATTTTTATCTGTCTTTTACTTCTGGAGGATATTTTCTTTGGAGCTAACATTTTTGGAGATCAATTTTTTCTTTCAAAAATTAAAAGATTTCACTCAATATCTCTTTACTTACCTGTTTTTTAAAATGAGAATTGTGTTGTTCCCCAGTAAAATGACCCCTCAACTTAACAGCTGCTTCTGATATTCTGTATGTAGTTTTGCCTTCAGTAGTTTGAATATCATTTAACTGTCTATGGTTTATTTCTTTTTGTTTGTTAGTTTTAGTTTTATATTTATAGCTTTGCATAATCTGATCTTAGATCTGTGGCTTGTTTGTAATTAAGTTTATGAATTTTTTGGAATTGATTACTTTAAATATTTCTGCATCTCTATCTTTTTCTCCTTCTTCTGGGACTAATATAATGTGTGTTACATGATTTTTTACCCCACAGTTCTTGGATATCTTATTCTCTGTTCTTGATTTTTTAAAAAATATTTTATTAGTCATTGATAGACCTTTATTTATTTATATGTGGTGCTGAGAATCAAACCCAGTGTCTCACACATGCTAAGCAAGTGCTCTGCCCCTGAGGCACCACCCCAGCCCCATATTCTCTGTTATTTATCTTTTTTTCCCCTCTTCACATTTCTGTGTGATTAACATCTATTTGCCTATTTTCAAGTTCACTGATTCTTTCTTTGGTCATCTGAAGTCAATTCATGCACTTGTGGAGCCAAGTTTTTGCTACTGTTTTGATTTCTGGGACTTTTAAAAGTCTTTTTATAACTTTTGTCTGATGCTTGTATTCATTTGATCTTGTATTATCTGCCTTTACTTATTTTAAATACCTTTTGTGTAATCTCAATGTCTTTCTTGTATTGATGTTATTAATTTGTCTCTTAATACTGTGCTTTTTTTATTGCCTTTTAGCATGCCTTGTCATTTCTTTTAAAGTTGGGTAAGTTTCCACAAGGAAGCAGATATCACAGTAGAGAGGATGTTATTAATTTTAAAAATTTTCCCAATACTTGAGCTATGTTTCTAAGTGTGATATTGGTATGTGAAATAGAGTATCTATTGACTTTGTTTCTAATCTCCTTTCCGGTTTAAGTTTTGCATTTTGCTATAGCTTGGAGAAAGTCTCTCTCTTACAGCTCTCCATGTTTTAATTTGCTGTCATGTCTGTGAATGGGAATTTGCTAGTATGTTTATAGGATGTAAGAACAGAATTCCCTAATGTTCCAAATAAGTCTTGGCCTTTGAGGACAGTGGAACAGTATCTTGGGGATGTGACCTTCATAATACTTTGTTTCCTCTTGGGGGCTAGAGACTTGCCCCTCTGTCTTCCTATTCCCTTTTTTTGGGTATAGCAGTTGTACTTCAGTATTCTCAGTCAATATCCTTCAGGTCACATTTCCTCCAGACTCTGGATTTTTTTGTGTCCTTAGGTGAGAATGGGAAGATGGAGTTGGGCCAAGTTCACTGTCCCCAACTAATAGAATTTTACTGGTCAGAAGGCATTGTTAAGCATCTTCTCTCTCACAGATTGAGACTTTTGTTCCACAAGGGAGAATTTTTGTGTATTTCATTCATCTCCTTCCAAAGCCAGTACTTTGTGGTGGCACTTTCGGAGGATACATATTTTGAAAGGCTTTAGGGGTTTCTGTATGAAAGGCCTACAATGGCGTGTTGTCATGCCTGTGACTGGTGACTTCAGAAACTTCACATTCTTATGCTAGTCCATATTGATCTCCCAGCAATGAGTTATGATTGCAAGTTTAATCCTCGTTTTGTCTTACATGGAACATAGGGGCTTCTGCCTAAGGAAGCAAGTTCTTTCTGGTGACTGAGGGATGGCAGTTTCAGGAGATGCCAAGATTTCTGAGTTTGTTCAACCTGTTCTTCTTGTGTTGTTGGAAATGATTCCTCTTTACACATTTGAACTGAAATTGGAAGTCAATGGAAACACTAATAAAAACATTTCAACTTATAATCTCACTGGATATATAAATTACTTCATGTTTTATATACTATAATAAATAAAAAATAGCTTAAAATCTGAGGTTCTTACTGATATACAAATATATGACACATGAAGTATATGAAAGGTCTTAGTCATATCCCATGGCACATGCCTGTAATCCCAACAGTTTGGGAGGGTCAGGCAGGAGTATCTCAAGTTCAAAGCCAGCTGAGGCAACTTTGTAATGTACTAAATAGAGAGATCCTGTCTCAAAATAAAAAATAAAATAAGTAAGGATGTGGTTCAGTGGTAAAGCACATCAGGGTTCAATCCCTGGTACCAAAATAATAAAAAAAACAAAATTAAAAAAGGCTTAAATGCTTTAAGGGTTTTTATGTTTCTTTAAATTAATACTGTTTTGAAAACATCATTTTTTGAATAATAGAAAATATATGTAAATCTTTAAAATCTTGAATTCTTAAATACAATGTTCTAAAATGGAATTTATAGTTAATTTGAAAATTTATGAAGTAAAATTGAGGTTGTTGATTATTCCATCAACCATAATTTTTTGAGATGTATTCAGTGTTTCTGTAAAGGCTTGTCATCAAAGAAGTTAATCATATGATCAGTTTTTCTTCAAAATTAATTACATAACTTTTTTAAAATGAGCTTTGACAACTTATGATGGCCAATGATAACTCAGAGATTATTTAGAAGGTAATTAATTTTGTATGTTTCTTCTTATTATTTATGGAGAGTCTTTTTTTTTTTTTTTGGTACAAGAGATTGAACTCAGGGGCATTCAAATAATAAGCCACATCCCCAGACTTATTTTGTATTTTATTTAAAGACAGGGTCTCCCTGAGTTGCTTAGCATCTTATATTTGCTGAGGCTGGCTTTGAACTCCCATCTTCCTGTTCAGCCCCGATCTTCTGGGATTACAGGCATGTGCCACTATACCTAAATATTTATGGAGAATTTTTAAGCACACTAGAAACTAGTATTTTGTTCATATAGATGTAGATGTTTTAATCAGAACATATTTTTGAGTGGATGTGGTTTTTTTCCCAGTGACATATTTCATGGGTATTTATAGGTACATATGGTGAATTCTTTGTTATCTGTCATTACTTGCCAAGAATTTGTCTCCATAATTTTATGTATATAATTTTGAACTCTTACTATGCTCCTGCTAAAAAGTAATAATTGCTTTACTAAAAAGAGCATGCCACAGGCACACAAAAATGAATCTTACTGGGAAAAACCTAAATACTTTTCAATGATAAAAATAATATTTCATTTCTTCAAAAGTACATTGAATAAAACAGTGCTGAGAACTAGTAATTGTATAGCAATATGATAACACTGCACTTGGGGGATGCTGTGGACTACACTGTATACCTTCACCTAAAGGTACCTTAGGATGTGACTTTCTTTAGATATAGTGTCTTTAAAAAGGGGAATGTACCAAAAATTCTTAGTTATAGATATACACTCTCTGGTATCATGCTTATCAATATTTTATTCATCTCATGAAATCAGGTTTAGTCACCCCTTCAAGGACATTCTATTCTCTCTCTTTCTCTTTTGGCCTGTTTTAAATGCATGCAGAACTAAAAATTATTAGGCTGTACTATCTGATAATTGCCACCACTATATGTAATGTTAGGAAGAACCATGATCAAATGACCTCATAGAAAGATCTCTCACCCAAAGACAGACATCTCCAAGAGCCTGAAGTTTGAAGAGATTGGGAGTGCAAATGATTGTAGTTGTTCAATAGAATTAATAATGAAAGAGGCTACTCCTACCTCCATGCCTCAATTCTCACACTCATATCTTATATCTATTGGGACACAGAATTGTCTGCTTGCTATTGGGAAAGTCTGTGTAGTTGTTTAAAAGGAAGCACCACAGTCTTGTAGAAGTTTCTAAGTCATCTCTTTCAGTAAGCATTTTGCCCTTCTAGTGCTGCATCAAGAAAGAAGCCCCTGTATAATACAGGGAGCTTTTGCATTTTCAGTGAATGCAGCTGGTATGACTTCAGCTTACTCTTTTTGATCTTTTTGTGTAATATGGGCCAAACGGTACTTTGTTGTCACAGAACTTCTTCATTCCTAAGAATATCACAGAATATTAGCCATCCCTGCAGTTCTGGAACCTGTAATCACTCACATTAGAGCAAATAAGTCCAGTTTGTCTCTAATGGACATCCTGCTCTTTGCCATTCCTTGGTTCTCTCACGCATACTAAGGAATCCATGTGCCGTGGCATATGAAGAAGAGACAATGGTTCACTGTCACACTGCCCATCATTAGGACATGCCTCATTGCCTTGGTAGGGAGACAGCCACTGGTCCTTTAAGGTACAGTTTTTTTTTCTTTTTCTTTTTCTTTTCCTTGTGTAATAAATTCCTTCTAGGCTGACCGTCTTTGAGTTTGGGGGCTCTTTTCTCATCATATATCCAGGCAATTCTGGAATTTCTAATTTTCTTAAGAAGAATGCAATTTTTCTCTGGGCAATAAGGCATTTGTTAATCAAGAAGGATTAGCACAGAACTTTTCTAGGATATAAAATTCTAAGTCACAAAACAATGGTTGACCAGTCTTCAGTTTACCACCTGCATTAGCACAGCACCTTCAAGATTCATTCTCAAGCATGTTTTCTGAGTTCCAACTTGTATTTATTAGCCATATCTGGCAGCTCCTTTGGTGAATAATTTTTTTTTTTTTTTTAATCTTAGAGCACTGACAGAACTATCCCCATCAGGTCAAACTTAAATGTAGCCCTAGTTTCGGTCCAATAGCAATAAAGTAAGTTGAAGGGAGGTTTGAGGAAGACAAATGTGATTACTTTTGCAAATCATTTGCTGGGGAATGATCCTCTGCATGTCTTTAAAAGGAGGGGAGGCTGCTATACCCCAGCAAAGGAGAAGACAGTTTTAGAAACCGGGAGCTCTGTTGATTTGGAGTCAAGTCCTACTTCAGGACTCAGGAGATCACACCTTCTCTGTCAGAACCTGAAGTGTAGATATACACTCTCTGGTGTCATGCTTATTTTTCTATGGCTGCAAACAAAATACTTATCAGCTTCAAACAACAAAATTTATTACCTCTGAAGATGTGCTGTCCTAGGTATAGCCTGCCTGAATTCTCTGCCCAGGTTCTCACAAAGTTAAAATCACTCTGTTTCCTGGTCTGTGTTCTCATCTGAAAATCAGCATGCTCTTCCTTCTGTAGGTGGCTGTTACTGAACTCAGTTCCTTGCCATTGTTGGACTCAGGTATTTTTTTTCCCTGTTGGATGACAACTGAAGACCACTCTTGGCTCAGAGGTTGCCTGCATTTCTTGCCATATGACATCCTCTATGATCAAAGCCAGCCAAGGTCCATCTCTGTTGTGTGGAATCTCTCTTGTGTTTTAGTCTCTTTTGTCAGTGAGATGTCAATCTTATTATAGGATCACAGGATTCAGTCAGGCTCCTTATGCTAAGGTCACCTGATTAGAGCATCAAGTATATTTGCAAAATGCCTTCATGTTGCACTAGATCAGTGTTTGATTGAGTACCTGGGAGAAACTGTGCACATTCTAGGGGTGAAAATCTTTACCACATGGACACTTGATAGGCCTGTGGATTCAGATTCTCTGAACTTAGCTTCCTTCACAGAGCATTCCTAGAGTAGATTTGCAGCACTGTTCAACTTCTACACAGGATATGGGTTCTTTTTAAAATTATCCATACAGACTGACATCTCCCCAAAATTCACATCTATCTGAAACTTCATAATGTGACCTGATTTTGAAAAACAGTTTTTTTTTTTGTAAATGTGATAAGTAATATGGGATTAAGGGGGTTCTGAATCCAATTATTGATGTCCATATAAGAAGAGGACACCACAGAAGCTAAGAGGAAAGTTAGGATCTTTCCTTGTAGTTTTCAGAGAGTATAACCTTGACTACATCTTGACTTCATACCTACAGTCTCTAGAGCAAAGAATACATTCCAGTTGTTTTAAACCATCCAGGTTTTGGTACTTTGAAAGTAATGCTTAGGAAATTAACATATACATTACTGATGTTCACACAATATCCTAAGTTAATAGTTGTTTGTCCAACACCTGTTTTTCTTCCATTAGTTCTGCAGAGGTATTTAGCAGCAGCAAAGCCATAACAGTTCTTACAATTAGCATGGCTCCCATGGAGATTTTGAATGAAATACTGTATCCTTTCTTACCTTTACCATGGGTGAGAATCCTGAAACTCTTTGCTACAGCAAACCAAGGACCATCATTAACCTCATGGTGTGTTAGCCAGGGTTCTCCAAAGAAAGAGAACCAATAGGACATGCATGAGCAAGTATCTCTTTCTAGTCCATATCTATAATTGGTTTTTCTGTCTCTCTACATATCCATTTATCTATCCATTCATCCATCTGCCCATCCATCAATCCATAGGTTTATTTTAAGGAACTGGTTCACATAAAGTGGAGACCATCAAGAATCCAAATTGTGCATTGGACCCTGGCAGGCTAGAAGCTCAGGGAAGAGTTGCTCTAAAAGGAGTCTGGTGGCAGAATTCCTCCTTCAACTGGGATCCTCAGTCTTCAGCTGAGGGAACGAAGCCCACCCATTTCACCTCCAATGAAATGCTTTCCTCAATATTTTATGCCTTAGGTGTTAATTTTATATGGCAGTGACATCTGTACTGGTGTTTTGCCAAATATTGTGGGCTAGCGAAATTGACCCATAAAATTACACATCACAACCACCAAGGGGACTCTTTGCTATGTGACTGGCAAGTCATCCCAAACCAGAAACACATCTTTCTAGGTACTAACTGCCTTAATTAACAACAACTCAAAATGCAGCATAATGATTACTCTCAATACTGAAGTTTTAAAAAGTTTCAGATAATATTTTTAATATTCCATTTTAACTTTAAAGTTTTACATGATTAATGTGGAAATAAAAATAACAGTACAGTAAAATATGATGAATCTTGGAAAGGATCCCACAGCTATTTATTTTAGTCCTTGTTTCACAGATGAGCTAAGGTTGATTTTTAAAAAAAACAAGCTGTCAATAATTGATTATTAGTTTTCCTGAGGGATTTTGCATTGTCCAGTCATTTATCCGTGGGACACATGGCTGAGAGTGGCTGTTTTGCACGTCTGCTGCATTCCTTATGATCCTTATTCCTTCTGTTTGTTAGAGGACATAGAATGTGTGCATACATCAAGGAAGAAGGTGTTAAACATCCCCTACCTGGTTCTAGAGATTTATTGAGGGTTCTTTCCTTCTCTTCTTCAACTTCCTGCATTGATTGAACATTATGGAAATGTATCATGGGATTTTTCTAAATATCACAAATAATACTTGATGCAAACTACTGTTTGTGTCACCTCAATTTTATCTGAAAATCATTCAGTTAATTTTCACACCACATATTCAACAAAATGTTATTGAGCAATCAATTTGTATTTAGTGAAAAAAGAAACATGAATTTATTAAAGCCTTTATCTTGTAAAAATGTACTTAGGAAGAAAAACCTTTTATTTGTAATAAAAAGAAAACAAAATTTTATTTATTCTTTAATATAATAATTTGTCATAAAATTTAGGAAAATATTAATTTCCAGTGGAAAACATGATCAAATTAAACGAAAAAGATTTTCTAATGAAGCTCATAAACATGCTTTTTTAAAATCATACCTGTAGTATAAATCTCTTAATAAACAAATGACAGTTTTTGTGTTTTTTTTCTCTACTTCAGGTTATTGTGCAGTCACCAATGTCACTATATTTATTTCTTTAAAATTTCTCAAAAATTTATTTATTTCAGCTTACTCATATCCAAATGATAGTATTAGCATGTTCCTATTTTAAAGACTATGCCATAATAAAAGCTTGATTACTTTAAATATAGCAAGTTGTGTACATGCCAAGCTATGTTATTTACATAATGGCAGGATTCAGATTGGAACATAAAATACTCATTTTATGTAAACTATGATTACTGGTTTAGTGAGAAAAAAATAAAAGTACAACATACATTGACCTAAAGATATGTGTGTTACACATATTACATAGTCTTTCTTAAAGAATAGTTTTAAGACAGCATCAGATGTATTATTGAATGCTTGTAAGTAATAAAATATATAAGTAACATAACTTCATCAAATAAATATTCTGAAAAATAAGGATCCAACCAATATTTTAGGCAGAGGTAGCATTTTGATTAAAATACTAAAAATTAGCCAATAATTTGAATTAATTAAAGAATAAGTATTCTTTCCATTTGAAATTGTTCTAATTGAAGTATTAGTAATATTAATGAAAGGGATTTAAAGATGAAAATTACTTAAGTGGGGCTTATTACAGGAAAGGGAAATTACTTCCTTATTCAGAGGTTGATTCACATTTGCAGCCAAAAGATGAAAAATTATTATATTAATTTATTTACATAAGTAATTTGATGAGATCCATCACTTTTTTTCCCAAATGTTTTTAGTTGTTTACAGATCTTTATATATCTATTTATATATGGTGCTGAAAATTGAACCCAGTGCTTCATACACACTAGGCAAGTACTCTAACACTGTGCTACAACCCCAACCCAGACCCATCACTCTTGATTAAAATGATAAACAAACTAGTATTGCAGGGGAACTTCTTCCACTTAATAATGAGCAAAAATGCTACAATTAATGTCCCACATAATGGTGAAAAGATGAATGCTGTGATAGTAGGAGCAAATGTGACTCCATTTTGTTTTATGACTTCATTCTGTAAAACAACCATGCCAAGTAGAAGAGTCATGACTGGGTCAAAATGTTCTTTACCTTTTACCATAGAAACCTTTAAGAACACAGAACTACCTAATGGGGTATTGTTTCTGTAACTAGGGTGACTGGGATAACTGTGATGGGTTAGGCTTCCCTCCGCTTGACTGCACTCTCCAGCTTCTGTAACCTGGCTTGCTTGCATTGGCTAGACCCCTGAACATCCTTTTTTTGCGGTTTTCAGGCTTATAAGGAGTGCCCTTGCAATTGTTCGGGGCTGATCAGGGGAACAGCTTTATGTTCTGGTCAGCCACCACCAGTATGCTTCAATAAAGGCTTGATTCCATTTTATGTGGGGGTAAAAATGGGAGTTCAAAACCCAATTGAGTCTAATGTATGAAAGATGATATATCAAAAAAAAAAAAAAGAAACCCTAGGGTGAAGCTTTAACTATAACATACTTATACATACGTATAAGCATAACTATAATATGCCATACTCTGTATGCTGAGAAAAGATAGGATGTTATCACTCTCAATCAACATAGCACCAGACAGTGATATAAGACAAGATAAAGGAATAAAAATGCCCAGCAAATAAAATTTCTCTACATATACTTTGACAGGATTATTTATCTGGAAAACCTATATAGCTAAAGAGTCTCCTAGAATTAATGACTGAGTTCAAAACATTGGTGAAAGAAATCAAAGGAGACTTAAATATATGGAATGTCATGTAATGATAGTTTTGACTCAGTTCCTATTAGTATACCAACAGGGATTTTTGTAGTTATAGTGAATTCTAAAATTTTATGGGAAAAAAATTACCAAAAAAAACTATAATAACTTTAAAGAAGGAAAACAATTTGGAGAACTCTATGATATTTTGAAATTTATCATATTTCTACTGTGTTTTTTAAAAAAGTAGTGTGATTTTGTATAGGGATAAATATATGGAACATTAAAACAAATGAGAATTAAAAAACAGTTCTACAAATTCAAAACCAACTGAATTTTGAGATAGATATAAAGAAAAGAATATTTTCAAAAGTTATGTTGGCATAATTACATGTGCATAGACAAAGTTATCATTGTTGACAAGTCCTTTAAACTTTTCCATAAATAAACTCAAAATTAATTATTGATATTAATTTAAAGTAGAAAATTATAAAATATTTAGAAGGAAAGAAAAAATAACACTGTGAGTTTTGTTTACACAAGCATTTCATGGGCTGGTGAAAGCAAAAAATAAATTGGACTTCATCAGAATTAAAAATATTTGTTTTGCAAAAGATACTATTAAGCAAGCCTCATAATGTGTGAAAATATTTTCCAATAACATATCCAGTGTTTTCAGAACACAAAAACATTTCTTTAAACTCACATTAAGAAAACAAACTCCAATTAAGGAATCAAATGCTCTTCACCAAAGAGGATGTATAGGTGGCAAATTAGTACATGAAAAGTTTTTCAACATCAAAAGGCAATGGGGAATGCAAATTAAAGCAAAAAATTAAATATCTCTGCAAATATACTAGAATGGCTAAAATAAATGAAAAAATAAATAAGTAAACATTATTAAGTACAGGTGAGATTCTGTAACAATAGAATCTCACACATTGTTGGTAAAAATGAAAATATGCAGTCACTGAAAAGAGTTTGGAAGTTTCTTATAAAGTTACATTATAGTTACTTACTTACTCCTGAAACTCTATTCTAATATATCTATCCTAGGGAAACCAGAATTTTTGTTCAGTAAAATCTCTGCTTATACTTGTATTATTTTTATCAGTAATAGGCCAAAACTGGGAAAAAAATGGAACAAAACAAAGTGACTCATCAGTTCCCTCACTGAGTAGCTGTTTATGTTCACACTGCAGCCACTCATTCTATGGGGGATCAATTCCACACATCAGGGTAAATGTGGACCTGTCCTGATTGAGAAATGGAAATTATGCTTTAGATCCAAAGAAATTATTCAAATTGGCCAAATATTATGGCTTAAATAGCATTGATCCAAAATTAATATGGTAAAGTCTTATTCCCCTGTGGGGACAAGTGCATGGAGTACTGCATACATGGCACATGTTAAGGGGGTTTGAGTGGCAAACCACTCCCCCATGCTAGGTGTGAGTGGAAGGCCACTTACCCTGTAGGCACAGCCCTGGGCATGAGGCCCTCTGTTGCAGTCCCTGTGCTTGCTCCACAGCCCACTCCTCGATTGGTCCTGCAAGGACAGTTAGCAGAAATTGCATTGGTGGCTGCCTGTAATCTGCTTAGCTACTTCCTGAGTATATATACGGGATAACTGCGCAATAAAGTGAGACCTGCTTCCTGCTTGGTCTCCAGAGGTCTTGAATAGCAACTCCACTGCCACTCTCCTCTACCCTTTTCCGTGGACCTCTTCGCTGGTGAGAGAGAGCCCACACATTCCCCAATACCTCAGAACATGACTATCTTTGGAGGTACTATCTTTAAATAGGTAGCCAGAGTAGAGTTAGGTTATTAAGATGGGCCTTGATCCAATATGGTTGATGTTCTAAAAAGAAGACAAAGGCAGAACACACAAGGGGAAGACCATGTGAGTATTCCAGCTCTCCAGGCACTTTAATCATGAACTTCATGAATTGTAAAAACATGATTTTTACAATTCATGAATTGTAAAAACATGATTTTTTTTTACAATTCATGAATTGTAAAATCATGATTTTCTATTATTTAGCCACCTAGTTTATGCTATTTTGTTATGGCAGCCTTAGACAACTAGGCCATCAACCCATAGGATTGCAGGAGTGCAGGAGATCTACTTATAGCCACCACACCCTACTTGCCATCCATGAGCCACCTTTTACAGTTCCAGCTCGTTGTCACCTGTCCCTGAAAACAACATCTGGTATAGCTCTTCCTCAAAGCCTAGTCTCCTTTGTAGCGGCAAGTGATAGAGTTCTGTCTTTCATCTAGCTGAGTGACGGAGTGTTGTGTCCCACCATCCAAAACATCTTCAAATGTCATGAAAGATACAACATTAGGCAGACTGTGAAAACTTTAAAAAATGATACACAATTTTAAGTAGAGCTGACTGATACATTAAAATTCCAAGGGCACATTCAAGTTACAAAAAGAAAAGAGGAGGCAGAGAAAAAAAAAAAAGAACAACAATACAAATTAAACAAAGCAAAGCAAATCCACAAATAAGAGACCAAAGAAAACATAAAACAGTTAAATATATATATATATATATATGTATATATATATATATATATATATTTGTGTGTATGTGTGTGCATATCTATATCTATCTATATATATATATATATATATATATATATATATATATATATATATATATATATAGTGTCTAAATTCTTTCATGTTAATGGACTAAACAGATAAATAGAAAAAAGTTTAAACCAACTGTGTGCTGTACCCAAAACAGATGAACATAAACTGACAAAAATATGATAGTTGTAAAAACTAAACCTACAGTTAATATTTAAGGCCTGATATTGCTGTATTAATATCAAATAAAATGGATTACAAGACAATAAGCATTGCCTGTGATATAAGGTGATATTTCACAATGATAAACATATCAAGTGTCTAAGAAGGCATAATAAACACAAATGTGTACCTAATCACAGCTCTTGAAGGTGCGGGTGACAGGATTAAGTGGGGAAATAAAACTTTGTTCAGTGTCATTTGGAAATATAAATCAGATTCTTAGCAATTGACAGAACTACTACAAAAATTTTTGAAAAGACAAGTGATCTGAATAATGTGACACTGATCTACTTTAACTTAATTAATAACCTTAACTTGCAAATTCAGAATAGACACTTGAAAAGTTTTTATGTGATGTAATCACAAATAGACAGTGTACATTACATGATAAAGAATATCAAGTCATTTAAAATGATTGAAAAAGGGGCTGGGGTTGTGGCTCAGTGGTAGCATGCTAACGTAGCACCTGTGAGGTACTGGGTTTTATCCTCAGCACCACGTTAAAAAAAATGAGAAAAACAAAATACAGGTATTGTGTCCATTTATGAATAAAAATATTTTTTAAAAAATGATTGAAATACTATGAGGTACTCTAACCATGATAGAATTTAATTAGCAAACCAATAAAAATAAGTATGTTTTAACAACCTCAGCTATTTAAAAACTAAGCAACATGCATCTTAAGGACTAATGTGCAAAATGTATGTTATAAGGTTAATGAGGTATTTTTTCATTAATGTGTGTATGGTAATGTTTATCCAACTCTTTGATTTTAACTTAGAGGAGTCTTTATCTTTAAATCAGTTTATATTTTTAATACACTCTGGCAACACCTTTTAATTGGTGCATTAAAATATTTTCATTTAGCATGATATTGTACAGATGAATTATTGTATATAATATTTGTAAATGTTTCTTCCTTCCTTCTTTCCATGAACGGGGATGGAACCCCAGGGTGCTCTGCTTCTGAGCTACATCCCACCCTATTATTTTTTTTTTAATTTTAGTTTTGAGTCAGGGTTCCTCTGGATTGCTATGGCTGGCCTGGAAGTTGGGGTCCTCCTGCTTCTGCCTCCCTGGTGTGGGAATTGCAGGTAGACACCACCATGACTGGATTTTTGCTTTCTTTTTACTTCTGCTTTCTCTAGTTTTAATTGAGCATTTCATAAAATTCCATTTTGTCTCTTCTCTTACCATATTATACTTCTGGTTTTAATGTTTCAGCCAGTTGCCTCAGAATTTCCAACATAATTTTTTTACTTGAATAAAAGCATGGACCACTACACTGCTTCATGTGTAAGGTGAGCCCCTTAGAGGGGAGCGTTCCCAGTTCCTCCATTTTCCTCCTATACAATGCCCTTCTCCCTCTCTCCCTCCCTCCCCTACTTCTTTCTTTCTTTCACCTGTCTCTCTCTTTCTCTCCCTCTCTCCCTCCCCTCTTTCTCTCTTTCTATTTCCCTTTCTGTCTCTTGCTCTCTTCCTCCCTCCTTCCCTTCCTCCCTCCCTTCCTTTCTTTCTTTCTTGTCTTTCTTTTTGTACCAGGGATTGAACTCAAGGCACCCTGTCACTGAGCCACATCCCCTGCCCTATTTTGTATTTTATTTAGAGACAGGGTCTCACTGAGTTGCTTAGCGCCTCACTGTAGCTGAGGCTGGCTTTGAACTCACTATCCTCCTGATTCAGCCTCCTGAGCTGCTGGGATTACAGGTGTGTGCCACTGGGCCAGGCTAAAATTGCTATTCTTCATTTCACTTATTCATGTACTATAACCATCTATATATTTACAGTTATTTTAAAATTAGTTACAAATAAGAAAATGCCAAGACTTTATTTTGTCTTTATTCCTTCTATGACACACCTTTTTTTTACATAAATATACATTTATTAAAAGAAAAAAATTGCACTGGACACTTGTTTTTTTTAATTGGTTGTTCACAACATTACAAAGCTATTGACATATCATATTTCATACATTAGATTGAAGTGGGTTATGAACTCCCAATTTTACCCCAAATGCAGATTGCAGAATCATGTCGGTTACACATCCACAATTTTACATAATGCCCTATTAGTAATTGTTGTATTCTGCTACCTTTCCTATCCCCTACTATCCCCCCTCCTCTTCCCTCACATCTTCTCTCTCTACCCCATCTACTGTAATTCATTTCTCTCCTTGTTTATTTTCCCATTCCCCTCACAACCTCTTATATATAATTTTGTATAGCAATAAGGGTCTCCCTTCATTTCCATGCAATTTCCCTTTTCTCTCCCTTTCCCTCCCATCTCATGTCTCTGTTTAATGTTAATCTTTTCTTCCTGCTCTTTTCCCTGCTCTGTTCATAGTTGCTCTCATACATTTAATGCAATACCAATCAAAATCCCAACGGCATTTCTTGTAGAAATAGATAAAGCAATCATGAAATTCATATGGAAAAATAAAAGACCCAGAATAGCAAAAGCAATTCTAAGCAGGAAGTGTGAATCGGGCAGTATAGCAATACCAGATTTCAAACTATATTACAGAGCAATAGTGACAAAAACAGCATGGTACTGGTACCAAAACAGGCGGGTGGACCAATGGTATAGAATAGAGGACACAGAGACTAATCCACAAAGTTACAACTATCTTATATTTGATAAAGGGGCTAAAAGCATGCAATGGAGGAAGGATAGCATCTTCAACAAATGGTGTTGGGAAAACTGGAAATCCATATGCAGCAAAATGAAACTGAATCCCTTTCTCTCGCCATGCACAAAAGTTAACTCAAAATGGATCAAGGAGCTTGATATCAAATCAGAGACTTTGCGTCTAATAGAAGAAAAAGTTGGCTCTGATCTACAAGTTGTGGGGTCGGGCTCCAAATTCCTTAATAGGACCCCCATAGCACAAGAGTTAATAACAAGAATCAACAAATGGGACTTACTTAAACTAAAAAGTTTTTTCTCAGCAAGAGAAACAATAAGAGAGGTAAATAGGGAGCCTACATCCTGGGAACAAATTTTTACTCCTCACTCTTCAGATAGAGCCCTAATATCCAGAGTATACAAAGAACTCAAAAAATTAGACAATAAGATAACAAATAACCCAATCAACAAATGGGCCAAGGACCTGAACAGACACTTCACAGAGGAGGACATACAATCAATCAACAAGTACATGAAAAAATGCTCTCCATCTCTAGCAGTCAGAGAAATGCAAATCAAAACCACCCTAAGATACCATCTCACTCCAGTAAGATTGGCAGCCACTATGAAGTCAAACAACAACAAGTGCTGGCGAGGATGTGGAGAAAAGGGTACACTTGTACATTGTTGGTGGGACTGCAAAATGGTGAGGCCAATTTGGAAAGCAGTATGGAGATTCCTTGGAAAGCTGGGAATGGAACCACCATTTGACCCTGCTATTGCCCGTCTCGGACTATTCTCTGAAGACCTTAAAAGAGCATGCTACAGGGATACTGCCACATCAATGTTCATAGCAGCACAATTCACAATAGCTAGACTGTGGAAGCAACCCAGATGCCCTTCAATAGATGAATGGATAAAAAAATGTGGCATTTATACACCATGGAATATTATGCAGCACCAAAAAATGACAAAATCATGGAATTTTCAGGGAAATGGATGGCACTAGAGCAGATTATACTTAGTGAAGTTAGCCAATCCCTAAAAGACACTTGTTAAAAAGAGCAAGGAAGACTGTCTTTAAAACAATTGCAAAAGGGAGAGAGATTGAATTCAGTTCAGCTGAAGTAAAAGTAGAGACATTTTAACTGTTGTGTGAGCTAGGGGAAGATGCTGGGGAAGTTTGATCAGTATATTGAAGCCACTGTGCTTGCTCTTTGGCTCTTGGCAGAGGTAAGCTACCCTCCCTCAGAGACAGGAAGAAGGGGACTTTGTGAGGGGAGCATTTTAAAAGGTTTGCTACTCTTAGATCCTGTACAAAGGTCTTTCTGGGCAGCTGAATATTTACATCTCAAAGGGAGCAGAGAAGAAATTTACTATTACAAGTTTTTTAAGGTCCATGCTGGAAGAAACTTCAGATCAGGGATCTATCCTAAGAAAGACACCTCTCAAGTTTAGTCAAACTAGGGGGGGGGGTTAAGACTACATGGCTGAATATCTATCTGTGTCATTAATCTTTTCCTTGAAATATTTAAAATAATATTTCTTTCAGGCCAGGTGTGCTGGATGCAGTCCTTTTGGTTCATTTGAGAAAGTCTGTATTTCTTCTTCAATTTTGAAGCACTGTTTTCCTAGATATAGATTTTAGGTTGCTGGGTATTTAAAAAGACGTTAAATATTTCACTGTACTTTCTATTCTACGTGTGGTTTCAGACAGAAGATGTGCTGAACTTCCTGGGCTGGTTCCTCTATCAGTATCCTGTTTCGCCTTCTCCTTCCCTTGTATGATTTCAAGACTTTTCTCTTTGCCTTTGTTGTACCTAGTTTGAATGTGATAGGTGAAGTGCACCCTACCCCTTTGTTTGGTGTTCTCTGAGCCTTCAGGATCTGAGGTTTACAAGGTTGTTTTTTTTTTTTTTTTAGTTTGAGAAATGTATCTATCAATATTACTTCAGATGTTGCTTTTATTCCATTCTCTATTTCTCCTCCTGCTCTTCCAATTATGCCCATGTTACAGCTGTATACATTGTTGCACAGTTCTTGGCTGTTTTATTAGTCATGTCTCTGTTGTTATGATGAGATATCTGAGATAATTAACTTCTAATGATAAGAGTTTTATTTTGGCTCAGTTTTGGAGGTTCCAGAATAGGATAGAATGGTCCCTGTGCTTTGGCTCTATGGTGAGGCAGAGGAATATGGGAGGAGTTGATGTTAAAGAATACCACTCACCTCATGAGCCAGGAAGAAAATAGAAAGAGGGGAAAGGTTAGCAGGGTCCCACAATAACTTTTGAGGACAAAGCTCTAATGACCTCAGGACCTCCTACTAGGTCCCACCACCTATGGGTCCCACCACTTCACAACAGTGAGGGACTGAACCTTTGGGACACTGCCCACATCTGAACCATTCAAAGTATCCTTTTTAGTATTACTTTCCCATTTTAGTCTTTCTTTCTTTTCTTTTTTACTTCAGTTGGGAAAATTTCTGTTTGTTTTTTTCATGTTTGTCAAAACACAATGAGTGTCTGATCACAACTTGTACATTTCATTTTATGTAAAGTTTATATCAAAGGCCAAAATACATAACTCTAGTTAATATACATGTTAGGGTATTTAAGGGGAAGCAAAATAATTTCTGCTATTATTTAGGTAATTCGTTGAAAAAGTTGGATGATTGATGAATTGACAAAGTGACAGATTGGAGAGATAGGGGCTAAAATAACCACAGTAGATTGCTATTTGTAGAATCCGTGCAGTGGGTGTATGAGTGTTCTCTATAATATTACTTTAATTTACATGTAACATTTGAAATGTTCCCTATTCAGTATTAGAAGAAATATAAATGGTCAAAATCTCCTTGGTACCATAGTTGAACAATATGTACTAAAAAATTATGTCAATAAAAACCCATATCAACTCAGTCACCAGATAGGCCACACTTACTTTGTTACCAATTATGGAAAATAGAAAACTTATTTGCTACTAAATTCAACAGCAGTTTAAGTTTAGGCTAACTAAAGCTTCTTACATTTAGAACAAAATTTAAATTCATTATAGTATTAAAGAATTAAATCAATAATAATTTGTTTAAAATATATATTATGTCAAAATATGAATGAAGATGTAAAAGATTCAAAAGGGATATTTAAAAAACGGGTCTCAACTGTGTGATTGCTAAAGCTAGTGATTTAGTTCTTTATTGAACTACTAAATATTAATAGTTTATTTTGTGTTGCTCATTACTTTACATAAAACAGCAAACCACAAACTTGAGAGGTGTTCTCCTTATTTTCCCTTATCTATGCCATAAAAAATCGACTTTTAAAGTATCTTCCTACACACAATTTGGTAGAGGGGAGTGCTTCATTAAATCCTGAGGTGCATGGGCAAGTACCCAGCTGGTCGGCCCCTGACTGCCAACCTTTAAGTTGTTCCCTGTGTCTGGCCTCAAGATGACATCTCTAGTAGGTTTCATTGTCCTGTTCCTGGTTGATGAATGCTTAAGGACTTCTTCTCCATTCTTTTTTTATATACTCCTAGCTTTGTGTGCATATAATTGCAGGTTCTTGCTTTTGAGTATTTATATGGTTTCTTTTCTGTTAGTTCAGCTTGGGCACAATTTTGTTCTTCAATATTCTATACAGAGCTGCATAGAGACCACAAACACTTTAGTGTCACAGGGTCACCTGCAATTCAAAGTTTTTGCATCCATTCTTCCATATAGACTCTGTGACATTCTTTATATTTGTGAGATGAAGAAGTATCACGTCCATTTCTAGTATTTCCTTTCTTTCTTGTCTTATGCTTTCCATGACACGTTCTGGGTTTTTCTCTGAAAGTTTCTTTGGTATGTGGATTTTTCTTTATTTAAAAATCACTATGTAGTCAATTCATGCTCCTAAAACTGACAACTCTCTGAGTTCTCATTTCATATTTCTAAGTATTTCAAGACTTTGAAAAGCATATCCATATAACTTCTCTAAGATTTAGAATTACTCCCCATGAAGTAGAAACAATTCTGATATTAATGAAAAAAATATAATTGTCCATTGCTTCCTTAAGGAATTGGTTCCAGAACACCCTTATCCAAATTCCAAAAACTGTAGATGCTCAAGTTATTTGAATAAAAGGCATAGTGTTTGCATATAACCTATATAATTCTTCTATATACTTTAAAAAAATCTCTTGATTGCTCATAATCCATAATACAATATAAATGCTATGTAAATTACCTAAGTTATAACTTGTTATATTGTACTCTTTAGAGAATAGTGACCAAAAATGAATGGTAATATTCAGTACAGATGCAACCTAGGCATATTTTCATTCTGAGATTGATTGGAACTGAAGATATGGAACCCACAGATATAGAAGGACATGTGCTATACTGAAATACAAAATAGCCAACAATATACTGATCATAAATAGATTCAGTGGCAAAACAATCCATCATGGCCCATATGTAAACCTTTTACAGATGAAAAAATGTCATGGCTTCATTCTTTCTGGCTAATGTTAATTTGTACTATTACTATGTGAACCTAATAAAACTTATCTGTGTTTGGGTCATCCTTCTCTCACTTCACCACAGAAGTTCAACAATGAGAAGTGACCTGATGTGGTGATTCCTAGGCAAAAGGGATAAAGGTGAAAAGAAAATAAGAGCTTAAGGAAATCATGTATAGTTCCATTGTAGATGAAGAATTCCCTGTGTATTTTTTTTTTTTTTTTTTGGTAAGCACTTCCATTGGTGGACAAATCAGCAAATTATGAAGTAATTTGCATCTGTATTTTTTCAAGTTTAATATCATATAATACATATTTTTATTCCATTAACTAATCTGCATAAACAGAAGTTAATACATTACATATGATAAATGGTTTCATAATATAATTGATATTGTTAATAGCTTTATATTGGGGTTGTTTTCAATTTTGTTGAAATGATTTATTCATATAATCATTTGTTTTTATCTGATAAAAGCTTAGGCCAAATACAGAGAGGGACTAACTGCAAAAATTCTATGGTGCTTTATTAGTCAGGACTTTATGAGTACAATATGAGCCTGTAGTGACAATTAAAATTCATGACACGAATGCTATATTAAAAGACTTGATACAAACTCCTATTCACTGCCATATCAATATATACCAATGAAAATATTTAGATGCTTTATGTGATAGGCACAATAACTAACAGCCAAGGAATTCATTCTCTAATCCCAGTGACTGTGAATTCACTGCTGTCCATGGTAGTAAGGATGCCAGGCATGTGATTACTCCTGTAATCCCAGCAACTCAGGAGGCTGAGGCAGAAGGATCTCAAGTTCCAGGCCAGCCTTTGAAACTCAGAGTGACCCTAAGCAATGTAGTGAGACTCTGTCTCAAAATTTAAATAAATAAAAAATAAAATAATAATAAAAGAGCTGGGGATATAGCTCAGTGATTAAAGTGCTCTTGGGCTTAATCCCCAGTACAAAATAAAACAAATTAAAAAAATATATATCCAAGATAGAGTGACACATTGAAAAATGACTAAGGGTAACCTTGGAATGGTAGATAATCCTAGGTCAGCCATGGGAGTCCAATCTAGTCCCAGGAGTTCACAAAGTGAGAGAGAAAGGCAGAAGTTAGAGCAAGAGACATGCAACAGAATGAAATAATAACAGGAGTGGGGAGGAGTTCCAAGTGGGAGAGGGACTCAGCTGCCATTGCTGGCTTTGGCAAGGGAAAATCCAGCAATGGAAGCCGTTGGCTGGAAGTCAGTCAAGAAATTGGGATCTCAGTCTCACAACCACAAGGAACTGCACTTGGCAAAAACCTGAGTAAAGAAGAGAATGGATTCTGCTCCAGAATCCTCAGAAAAGAATACATCCCTGTCAATATTTGAATCTTGATTAGTTGAAACTAATACAAAACTTCTAACCTACAGAATAGTACATAACAAATTCATGGAGCTTTAATCTGAAAAGTCTGTGCTGATTGTTATGGTAGCAATAGAAAAGTAACACATTGTATCTAATATATTAATGGCAATAGCAATGCAATCATAGCAATTATGATGTTGTTTATTCTTTTTATTTAGAGCACATTATGTCCCCATTTTTGTATAAGTGTTTTAATATATTAAGCCAATACATATTTACTTTGTTTGTGTTAGAATTCCCATCCATGTTAGAGGAGGGAGTTGAGTTTCTAAATAGTTAAGTAATTCATCCACAGACATTTATTTCGAGCAACAAGAAAATCTGTGAGGCTGGGATTTCTTTATAATTTTCTTCTGTATGTAGTTATTATTTTAATTTTATTTGTAAAGAATTCATAATGTCACATAATATATTTTGAGTTTGAAAATATAACATTAAACAAAATTAATGAGTTATTGAAATACTTCATTAGTTAAAATAAATGGAGCTTTTAAAATCAATTAATTTATCTTTTTTATTATAATCTACTTGTTTCTAAAGTCAGACTCTATTTAGCATCTATTCTGTTTCTTTACATGTTCATTTCTGACTTATCTGAAAATATATGTACACACAAAAATTTGTGTAACTGATAATGGATTGAAATGCAAATCTTTTTTTGTGTAATTATTTCTCGATTCTTTGAGCTTCTTCTCAAAGTCATGTACCCCAAATCATTTTTAGAGTTGCATTCATAGACTATATGGTCTTCCAATTTTGTTGAGATTTAATGATTGGGCAAAAAAATGTCTACACACATTTGTGTTATAAGCAGATTTACTTCACCTGGATTGTGGAAATACAGTCTCTACAGAAACTCATTGGCTCAATCCCTGATCAAAGCAAAGCAAAGCCACACGTAAAGTCTCAGAAAGATTCTGATGTATAACAGATCAGCTGTCTAGGAACGAGGAGAATTAAGAAGGAAAAGTTAATAACACCTATTCCTCTTGGTGGCTGTTTATTGGGGGCCAGGAAAGCAGAGGATTTGGGGGAACAGGAGGTGAGTATAGGATACTTACCTTGGATGAGTCATACCGAGGAACTGGGGTACAGCACTCCACTACTTGGGGAGCTGCCAGAGAAAAATGCTAAGTGAGCAGGATAAAGGAGACCTGCCAGTTAGCAGTGGCAAATGCCCTGGAGTCTGGATGCTGCCCCCCAACCCCCGTCAAACAGGGTGGCCCACAGCAGAAGCAGAGATGCAAGATCAGGGTGTTGATGAGCAAAAGAGGGCATGGCCAGAGCTCACATGACACGACCTAGGCCCACACCAGATCAACCTCTGAGTTACAGCAGGTAACACGTCAGCCCAAGTGACTGAAAGAGCAAGAGACCCTCAGCAGGATAGGCAACAAGCATGGCTCAGGGCATGAGCAGTTGCCAACAAGACCCAGGCAAGAACTAGCCAGGGCCATCTTCTCAACACAATGTCACAGACTTTGACTTTCTCTGTAGGGAGAGGACTCATTCTTTTTTTCTGTAATAATGGACAGTTTCATAAATATTACATGTAGATAATCTTGTAAGACTAACTTCAAATTAACTTGGATATTTACTTATTTCATTTTTTCTATGATCAGTAAGAATCCAACCAGAGGAAAGACCAGAAGAGTTTAGAGTAGCTTCATAATTTTTTTTCAGATACCTGTTTTCTCATAGGGGCTTGCATTTTATTAATCAGCTTCTTTATTTATTTACTTATATTAGATTTAATTTTGTTTATGTATACATATATGTATATACATATATAAAGTATTCAATATGATGATATAAGACATATTTATATGGTAAATTTGATACTTTAGTGAAATAAACTAACACATCCATCATCCCATGTGTCTATACATCCCCACTCCATAGCAAAGGAAGCTACAATCTAGTCATTTAGAAAAAATCCTGGATATAATATGCTCTTATTAACTGTTATCTTCATGCTGTGCATAGGTCCTTCAGTACTACCTTAAAAAGCTGCATATGTACAACAATACTTGTTCTGTGCTCATTGAGGCACATGCCCTTTGGGGAAATAACCATAGCTGAGACTCTTCCTATCAATCATTATGTGACATATACTACATTAAGCACATGTATTATCTTCTCATATTTTTACAATAACCATTCTAAACTGATAAACATATCATTCTTTACCTATTACAAACAAAGAAACTGAGAAACAGAACATGTAAGTAAGCTGATGGAGGTTGGCCTTGTAATAGAGAGTGGAATCAGGATTTTAATCCAAATTATCTAAATGTAGAGGCATCCAGAACATCATGCTTACATTGCAGGAGGCAAAATTACATACTTCAGTTGTGGTTAAAAAAATACAGAAAAAAGAAAACAAAATGTTTAAAAATAATTGCCACTTTTAAAATCCTTTTAGAAAAAGAGCATTGTTGATTGATTGATTCCCTTTCCTTATTCAAGGCATTTTATCAAAAATAGCTCAGCTGGCTGGAAATATTGAAGTCAGTTCCAAAATATGTTCTGTTTCTCCCTGTTCACAGGAAGCTACTTGCACTGGTTTACTGCTGGCAAATCAGAAATTGGTCTCAGACAACCAGTCAGCCAGGAAATACCTTCTTTCCTTTTTTAGCCAGAGACTAAAGTATGGAATATTGATTTTTTTTTCACACAATCCAACAATATCGTATAATCTTTTGTGACATAAGAAAATCTGAAGGTGTCTCCTTCATATGCAACTATTGTGGCTCATCAGATAACATCCAGGTTGCTTTCATTAATTGCTGAGGAAGGGGACACACTGCAATGCCACAGTAATAATGCAGCTGTTTACAGTGTAAGTGCTCACATGGAGCATGAGGCCAGTAGCCAAGAACTTCCATGGAGACTGCAGGGCTGAGCATTTCTCTCTCTGAAGTCTCAGAGAACAGTGGGTGGGTGTGGGGCAGAAGGGAAAGAAAATGGAAAAAGAGAAACAAAATCGTCACAAGATACCCTTTGCAAAAATCCTCTAATAGTTTTAAGAGACAGTCTGTGCTTAGTCTGGGTCTTTCAGTGTTCTGGTTAAGCTGTTTATTAGCATGAAGAGTCAGGAATGAAGGGCACTGATGAGATTTAGAATTAAATTTAAGCAGGTCAATCAGACCTTGGTAAAAATACATTGTAGCAAGAGTGTTTTTTGCTACAATGTCTGCATCCTTTTATACAGAATTATAAGGAGTTGCTTTTCAAGTCCTATTGCACATCCAAACACTCTGTTTTTGATGCTAAAATCATAAAGTTACTCTGAGTTACAAATAAAATGATTACAAATGATCAGTAGTACTCTCTGATATGATTACTACTAAAAAAATAAAAGTTAATATAAAAACACCTTAAAACTTTTAGGAAAAGCTTAATATTCATTTAAACATTATTATTGATTGTTAAATTTAATTTTATACTTCAATATTTACTTTGTGGCAGATAAAATCAATGAGTAAATACAACTGTTTTAAAATTTCAGTTACAAGATGGGTTAATTCTAGTTTACAGACTCATCAATTAAATTATAGCAATTAAGCAGGAGATAAGGCTCCTAATAGCAAAAATAAATCAATTGTAAAAAGGCCAGGTGTCTATGGTTTGAATCAGTGAAGAGTTTATGCTTCTTCTCCCTAACTCATTGGTGAATTTTTATAAGACACATAAAGTTTATCCTTCCAAGGCATATAAAACAGTCATTGCCTCAAAGAGATTGGCCCAGGAGGGGAGCAACTGGAAGACAACCTTTTCAGAACTGTGCTTACAGGATCTTATCTAAGATTTCTGATCACACATCCCAACTCACGCCAAGGACTGAGGTCACATTCATATATGCTTCTCAATGGCTGATATTTGCACCAACTTCCTGGTGAAATTTCTGATCCCCGGGCATATATGATAAGGTATCAACCCTAACAGAGCTGTTAATATCTGAAGAAAATCATCCAGGGTACTGCTGCCTGTGTGCTGCCTCCTTTGCCTCAGAATTCCTGATTTTCTTGGGTACTGGAAATTTGATGGAGCTGAGAGATTTTATCTGAGACATAACTATTCATAGAATTGAATATCACACTTAGAATTAAGGGTAAAAGTGAGGCTTTATGGAGACGTAAAGGACAGCCAGGAATTAAATGGATATATAAGTCACATTTACTCTTGGATATGAGATGGATTGACATGTTTTCAAACTGCTTCTGTTTGTCTTTTAGTGAACCAAACATACATGCTAAATTTCCAGTGATTATTTCATTGTAGTTACCTCAAATACCACATAAATGTGTAGGTGCATATTGATTGAAACCTAATTTTTTTAAGTAAAATATAAAGTGAAAATCACTCTTTTATCAGAATTTAATAATTTGAAATTTCACATTAAATTCTGTTGTGATTGTTTAAGCAAATGCGAAATATTCCATATAGACTATCTGTAGACCAGTGGTATTATTTGATTTACTGTAACAAGTTCTTCCTTCTAATGTGAGGTGAGGCTAATAACAATTTTACAAATCTCAAAAGGGTGATAAATGCAGACTGGATTATTGTGTTGAAATTCATCATCAAGCTTTGTGAGCACCCCTTTCCATTGAGGTTGTCCTTCAAAATTTAAGAGTAGAGTAAATACAACTATGTTTGTATTTAGCAATACCTTCAAATGGTTGGAAAAAGAAGACATGAACATTGTCTATCATCTGTCTATATATCATCTAATTCCTTACTTCAAATCATGGTCTTCTGACTTAGGGGAGAAAGTCTTAGGCAATAATTTAAAGGAATCCTTGAAGACTTCTGTTTGTTGGAAGGATCTTTCAGCTGTTGACTCTGGTGCCTCTTGGGCAGGAATGAGCAGAGTTCAAAAAACCTAGTTTCTTGTGGACGGATCATCACCATTCTCTAGGAACATTCCCTCCTCACCACCAGTTTCTCATTTGAGGCCCCACCATCAGTCTCATCATGGCTGCTACCTCTGTGAATCTTAGTTACCAGAAAGCTCAGGACCACCATGTTGCCCTGACCGACAGCCATGCTACTCACCAAACCCCTTTGGAAACTCCCACTTCTATCCTTCCTCCAACTTTTCAAATCATGGGAAGTCCTGATGTATCAGCAGAAAATTCTTCAGAAGAGGCATTTCCCTGTAGCGTGTCCTTTATGCCTATCTCTATCAGGGAATCAAAGGTCCATGTTGGGAGCTTCTAACCCTGGTAGCCCACTCAGCTGGGTGCTTTTCGTGTACTTTTGGCCTGCTGATGGGTTGTCCTTGCTCTCCCTTTTGGTCACTTCCAGATAATTGGTACAAGTGTTTCTCCAAACATCAGCTTTGAATTTATGGGTTAAATCATGCTACTTCCTGCTGGCTCATCTCATCTTCCTGATCTCTCTCTCTCTGCCATGTACTCCTTGAATGTTTTAGCTTTTGATACATGGTCACATTTGTGCCATGTCCATCACTCAACTTGGGGATATCAATGTCCAAAGCTTCTCAGTATCTAGAGTATCTTCTTTCTGTGATACTCCATTTCTTGACCCCACCTCGCTCTTCACGGCTGAGCACCAACAGCATTCCCTCATAAATAAATAGCCACAGAGAATTTAGGCAAATTCTTACCCTCATGTCTTTTTACTATCTACATCTGTACCTGAATCCATATCTTTTGAGTGGAGATAAAGTGCCTCATCACTAATGACTACCTCTGACGTTGGTCTCAAACCTAATCTCTTACCCTGAGCATGCAAACAAGGCCAGCAGTTCTCCCCTGCATCATTTCCCCTCCTGATTAGATTATTTCAATCAACATAGAAATTTTCCAACCTTGAAAACATATCTAATATCATTTATTGTAATACTTCCCAATGCCAGAAAACAGCAGCTTGGTGCTTTAACAGAGTCAAATGGGAAAACTCTGGTTATGTGAAAGGGAACCAAACGCAACCCAGGCTTACGTTTCCACCCTCTGTGTCATTCTTGTGGCAAGGCCTTCTTTACTCCACACATTAACACTCTATTTTGCTAGAAAGATAGACAAGACTTACTGAGGTCTAGATAAGTATGTCTGTAAAATTTGATCAGCAACAACCACAATAACAAAAGTGATATTATTATAATCAATCATCCTAATTGTCAGTTTGGTCAACTGCAAATTGACATGTTCCAAATTGACTAACTCTGTCTCCAATCACTAAAATGGCCAGTGTTGAAGATATGACACCTAGAAATAGACTTACGTTAGTCCTTTTTTGGGATTCCCAGATTTTTCACACATTCTCAAAGTTACATTCTGTCTATGAAGATTCTTTTCTATTTACAAACATTGGTGAATCTCTAAAGCATTGTGCTAAAAACAGGAAACCAAACACAACAAGACAATATCCTCTGATTATTTTACAGAAAATATTAGAACCCAAGCAAAAGAAGAAGGACAGCCATTTTTTGCCAGAAAAGTGTCAGAAGTACACTTTACGCAAGACAGGAATTTGCTACATCATGATGTGGTGGTGGTTCTACATTGAATTGTAAAATTAAAATAGGTGAATTGTATTGTGTATGAATTAAACAATAAAAATAAACCAAATGTATTTTACCAGTTACATGTTTTCTATATAAATTGAGTTTACTCTCAGTGATCGATTCTACTCTACCATTCAAAAATTTTCAAGGATGACAGCAGCATAAGACATATATAGCATGCTGTGCATGGTGGCACATGCCTGTAATCCCCGTGGCTCCGGAGACTGAGACAGGAGGATAGCAAATTCAAAGTGAGCCTCAGCAAAAGCAAGGTACCAAGAAACTCAGTGAGAATGGGTCTCTAAATAAAATACAAAATAGGGCTGGGGATGTGGCTCAGTGGTTGAGTGCCCCTGAGTACAATTTGCAGTACACACACACACACACACACACACACACTCACACACACTACATATATATGTCCATATATATAACAAAAATAACCAAAACCACCCCTCTTTAGATTAATATTAGTTATTCCTCCATTTTACTCAAAGCAGAGATTACAATTTAATCCACTTTTTATAATAGAAGTGTATATAATATATAATTGGTTGAATTCAGGATATACAGTATATACCTATAATTTTAATTTTAATGGATTTTATAGTTTCATTGGTTGACTTATAAAGTATCTGTAAAAACACCCAAACAATTTCCCCTTGTACTTTTCAAAAACTCAAGAAAGTACACTTAATCCAATAATATTTAAGTTACAAATTTTAGAAGTGTTTGTTAGAAGTGTTTGGGTCATTTACTTATCTCAGTAAAGCTCTTGTCTTTTTGATCAAGAGTTGAATTGTGGATATTTTTGCACCTACAGGTGTTACATGGGCAGCTACAGCTGGATTCCAGAAAAGGACAGTGAGTTAAGATAGTAGGTAAGGGTGTTTTCCAGTATGAAAACAAATGACTTGACTGGCTTATAAGTAGAGAACATGCAGTGGGGGTAGTGCTAAAAGGCAGACGCCACTTGAACAGTTGAGGGCAAAGATTCATTGGGAAAATATCGTGGGCAGGAAACGTACAAGGTCTGTGTGGCAACACAGCTCAGTGGAAACACTCAGCTCTGCTGAAGGCTTTTGCTAGTAGTATTCAGCTACCTTGGAGACTGCCTGAAGGATGAAGGTGGCTGGGTCTCCTAACACTGCATTTTTAATGAGCAGATGATGGAAGGAGAAAGATGAACACAATGCAAGCATTCCTTCCTTTCCTGTGGCTGCTGGAACAGCAGGGGAGCCTGTTCTTACTTTTTCCAGTTTCTAGAGGCTGCAGACTTTCTTTGATTTGTGGCTACATCACTGGAATCTCTGCCTTGTATCACAATACCACGACCTTTGTGTGCAAATCTCCTTCTGTCTTTCTCTTAAAACAATGCATGATATTGCACTGAAGGCCCACCTGCCTAACCCTGGATAAATTGCCTACTGCAAGATCCTTGGCTTAGTTATACTGGCAATAATGCAATATTCAATAAGCTAATTTTTGTAAGTTCCAGGGTTCAGACGTCCTGATGACTGGGGGCCATTACTGGCCTACAGAGGATGTTTGAGAAAAATTGGTTTCAATGATGAATATGTGATGAGCCCCAGGCTAGATGAAAGAAGCAGCAAATGGAGAAGCCAACTTTGAATCATATTATTATTCTATTAAGAGAGAGGAAAAGATATGAAATCACACAGACTATTGTGATTTGTGTGAACTACACATATTAATATGTATAGATCCATATTTAATCTATAAATCCACACTAATATGTTAACAATAATTATTTTCTTCGTGGTGCTTTGGGGAGTGATCTTTATTTTACATTTATTTAGTTTGAATTGCCTCCATATTAGCATAAGTAAAACAAATAAAATTTCTCAAAAATCTTGCATCATTTTATCTTTTATATGAAGCCTATTCAACTCCCCTTGGAATAAAATCATCTTTAATCTGAAACATTTGGGGGAAAAATATAACATGATTTGAACTGAGGTTTGTATCTTAAGTTAGAACAGAGCAAACTTAAACATATGAGTTTGTTATCCTAGAATAAAATACCAGGTAGTTCTGACTACCTGTGGATTTGAACATCAATAATCAGAGAGTAGAGGAAGCAGGTGTTAACCCTGTCAAAAGCTTTGCAATTTATTTTTCCTAACTTCAATCTTCCTTCAATTGCTGGTAGACATAATTTTTCAGCTCTCTCTTGATCTCTGTGGGGGTTTCTGACTTGAGTCTTAACTTGGTTGTTGTAAAATACATCATGCTTTTCAGATAAAAGCAACATTCATGCAAAATACTAATAAGCATTATAATTATAAGTGGTCTCAGCACTAAGGTGTTCACTGGCATAAGAAACTGGGAAGTAGGCAGTCTGAATATAAAACTGCTTGAAACATTGTGTTTGGGAAACATTTTAGGAAGGTTGATGAAAGGCATTGGTTTGAACTGATGATTTTCTAATTCTTTTTTAAAATCATGAAAGAAATTAGGCAATGACCCCCAAAGCAAGCAAACAGATGAGAATGGTGATTTAGGGCAGTATCCATCCAAGGGAAAGGAGTTGAATGACAAAATCCTATTATTCCAGGTAATAGACAATGTAATTAAATTTATTTTCATGGAGACACAAGATAGATTTTAGTGAGGATCATTATTGGCATGCTATATGTGGGAAAAACACAGCTGGATTAGTATGTTCCTCTATAATTATTATGAAATACTATTAATCTGTTCTCAATATATGCTTAATATCTACCATTTTGTTTTCTTGTAACTATAAAAATATTTAAAATAGTAACTTTCATGGGCATTATGTAATCATGATGCAATAGTTGCCCTGAGTTAAAATTATTGATGCTCATATTTTTTATTGTATAATTGCCCTGAAAATATCTTATTTCTTATTTTACAAAATGTTATTGGAATCTTATAGTGACAATATTCTGCTTATTTTTAAATAAAGAGAAGGGCATGTTCTGAGTCCTCACAGGCTCCTGTTCTGAATTTATTGACATTTTAAATTCAAATGTCAAACTTAATAGTGATACAAGGGAATGTTTTCATAATGAATAGAACAGATGAACTTTTGAAAGGGAATTATGGTCAGCGTGTGTGAATAAGACACAAGAACATGGAATGATTTGTGGTGATACAATTTTGTATGAAGTCATTAGTAAAATTAATTCTGTTTCACATAGGCAGTAACAATAATTTCTCATAAATATATATTCTCTGGACAGATGTGCATGGCATTACTGCTATTTATTGATGAACCAGGTAAAAACATATTGAGCCTCCAAATATTTCAAGGAGGACCAGGATTTTTTATGCACATTTATGCCTAGGACTTGCTCTCTAACTTTGATGTGTGTAGGAGTAGCCTGGGGAACCTGTCTCAGATGTATTAAGGACCCAAGATTCTATAATACCAGCCAATCCTCTTGAGACTGCTGCTGCTGGTTCACAAACCATATTTTTGAATTTTGAGGACCAAACATAACTGTCTGGGTAGAACAGAATTATCATTAAATGTTAAAACAGGACTTTGAAGCCTTATGACTATGGGGAAGTAATTAAAAAGCAGCCTAGAGACAGAGGGCAAGTCTTACAAAGTCCACAGAGGGCAAGCCTTGTAAAGTCAAGGAGTAGACTAATTTTGTTTGTTTGTTTACTATTTCAGTTACAATTTCTTATTAGTTGATTTTTACAAATCCCTTTAGAACAATATCATTGTAGAAACAAATACTGTCCAAAATTTTAAATAGTATAAAGTACTTTGTATTGACTATGAAAGATCCATGAATTTAGGTGTGACAAGATATGATGGCTTCATTCTCTTCCTGCAAGGTATAAGCTCTGTGATGCTAGACACAAATTTAGCATTTCTGTCTTCCTTCTGGAAATTGGAACAAAATATCTTACATATAAGTTTCTTTAGAAAAAAACTATGGTTAAGTTCATCATGTAAATGAATGCAGGAATCTGTAGTATTTAAAAAATATGTTGTGGAAATAAACCATTAAAGCCAAAATTAGGTTAACAGGTAATGAAAGAGAACAATTAAAATCATTTTTTAAATGTTGCTTACTGTATACAAAGAAAATAAGAAAGGTGGTAATATTGAGGATAGCAGTAGTCAAATACTGTATTATGGATGTGTGAGGAGGTAGATTGTCCTTAAGTGAAAGATTAAATCATTCACAAAGAGAAAGCCTAGTAGAGTTATTGAAATGCCAACTAGTTTTGTGCCCTTCAGCAAATTATTTAATTTCTATTTAATCAATTTTCTTGTTATAAAATCCAGATAATCATATCTACCTCAAATTATTTTTATGAATATTAATGATTGTAAAACACTGATATTAACACTTGGAAGACAGTACATTCTTAGTGAATGTCAATGCCTCTGTATATCTGTGTGCTATCATAAAATAGTACATTGGATGACTTATAAGCAACAGAAACATATTCATTAGAGTTCTGGTGACTGGGAAGTCCAAAACAGGGCAAGTGCAGATTCAGGGTCTGGTGAGGGCTTGGTTCCTCATATTGATTTTTCTATCCTCAAGTGGTAGAAAGGAACAGCAGCTCTCTGTGTCCTCTTCTATGAGGGCACCAATCTCATTCATGAGGGCCCCACCCTCAATGACCAAACTGCCATCCAAAGGTCACACATCCTATCACCTTGAGAATTAGTATTTCAACACCTGAATGGTGTCAGGGACACCATTAGCTCTCACTATCTGAATATTTGTGATGAGCATTTTTATATATTTGGAGATTTCAGCTGGGATCTGTTATAAGTCCTTCAAAATCAATATGTTCAAATATATACTGATCAAGTCCAACTGTAATTTAATATTTTTCCTGCCTATTGATTGTCAACTCCTCCCTTTGACAAAAGAAAAAAATCAAAACAAAAACTAACCAGGGAAACCTTTGACCAAGCAAAACTAAGTTTATAGCACCAAATTCAGCAACAGAGATCGTCACTTTGGCAGAAATTCAATATAGTCTCAGAATAGAGAGTTTAGGAAAGAATATTGATTGAAAGGTACAAAACTGATTGAGATGAGATGAAGTTCATGACACAGGAGTTTGAAATTGGTGGATACAGATGGCAGGAAGGTGGTTAAAGTGAATCACATTAAATAAACAGCTGCAGGATAAGTGATTTCTTTGCCCAAGTGAGAAATCTATTGTCCAAAGAAAAAAGAAGAAGAAGGAAAAAAAGGGAGAGCTTCTACTACTGTCTTCAAAGAAAAACTGTTTTTCTAAATTTATTTTCACAAATTTTATGTAATGAACATGAAAATGTTTGCAGATAATAGCTTTATATTACTGACCAAGAGTTTCATTGAACAAAAATGGTCAAGTTGAGAGAGAGTCAACACGTTAGCAGAACTGTACCAGCTTTCAGGTCCAATAATGGGTAAAAGTTATCAAATTCTCATGGCTGCTATTCTCTGCCTCAGTAATTGTCATAACTGTCATATTCAGGGTTCACTGGTCCGCCTCCCTGGAGACAAAGATGGACTATGTTATCTTCCCAAGTTGTTCTTTTTTTCTTGTTCGTGTACCCCCTTTGTCTTCAGCAACAGGTATTTCTGGAACATTTCTGGACTATGACAGTGTCCTATTAATTTCTTCAGTCTCACAGTCACTTCCATTCAACCATATCTATGCCATCTTAAGAATCTTGCTCTACTGCTTAATATACTCCTTTCTGTGGAATAAAACACATTCTGTTTCTCAGTAAATAAAATGTTCTTTACAACTTTGCGAGGGCTAATTTTGCAGATTTATCCTTTGATTTTCACACAGGTAGCTAGAACTAAAACATTTCTTCATTTTAAATTTGCTTTCCACCCTTTGTTCCTATGGCACTAGTTGATTTGCTTGGCTGATAACTTGGAAATGCCAGTATTGCACAAAGAGCAGCACCCGAACTAATCATTTGTGTACCATAGCATCATGGCTGAGTTGAAGTTAAAAATTAGGTACTACTCATGAGAGAAATCAGATACTACTTTAGACAGATATATCCATTATATAAGTAACTTTAATAGAAACTTGGGCAATTGCAGAAGCTTGGCTGTGGGGGATGGGGAGGGGGAATCACAGTGATGAATCACTTCAATTTAAAGTCTTGTTTGTTAACAACACAACAATCTTTGAGATAAACTTATGCATTTCCAGTGTTTCATGTAGGTGTTGATATTCTGGGTTACTGTCACGTAAGGATGGCCATAGTGTAGGTATAAAGATGACAGACAGCAAAAGGGGAGAATTTGTGTCCTATGTTCAGATTCGAGATGAATCCATGTAAACCCATTGCCTGTGAAGTTTCTGCCCACCTAGCAGTCACGGGAAAAATTGAAAAGTTTTTTCGGTAACATGCTCGCCTGGCATGCGCAGGGCACTGGGTTTGATCCTCAGCACCACATAAAAATAAAATAAAGATGCTGTGTCCACTGAAAACTAAAAATAAATATTAAAAAATTCTCTCTCTTAAAAAAAGCTACTCTTCACGTCTAATTTCCATGGTCAATTCAGGAGGTTTTCTTGATGCAAAAGGGACCATTTGGGGAATTATGAAGCTTCCATTTATTTCCTTTTCCACACATATTGAATCAGAAACTATCTGTTCCCAACATTTCTTATTGGGTCATTATCTATACTTCCCATTCCACTTTTTAAATAAACACAGTATCTCTGAATGACATTCACAAGTAAAAAGAATAGCAGAGTTCTCTAGTTTAAATTACCTTCAATGCATTGATTTCAATTTCTCACAGGATTTTAGCATTTTATTTGGAATAATTCTTAGTTGTTGGGAGCTGATTGGTGCATTATGTGATGTTTAGAGGCCGACTTACTGAAACTATAAGAACTTTCCCTGAGTTGTGACAATTAAAAATGTCTCCAGTTACTGCCAAATGTCCTTTGAGGAACAAATACACTGTCAGTTGAGAGTAGCTACAGTTGTATATCTATCTATCTATCTATCTATCTATCTATCTACCTACCTACCTACCAATCTATCTGAATATAAAAGATTGAAAGGCTGTGTACACATATATTAGTATAGTAGAAACATTTTGTTAGTTGTATATCAGTATGGTTCTCATTTATCAATGGCAAAACAAAATACTTTTTAAAAATGTGCTTTTGCCCAGAGGCTCAACAGCCTGAGGCAGGAGGCTTTTGAGTTCAAAGCCAGCCTCAGCAACAGTGAGGTGCTAAGCAACTCCGTGAGACCTTATCTCTAAATAAAATAGAAAATAGGGCTGGAGATGTGGCTTAGTGGTTGAATGCTCCTGAGTTCAATCCCCAGCATCCCCCCTGAAATCTTCTTATGGTTTGCAGTATGCATTTTAATTTGATTTTGCCCTTGGATCTTTTTGTATCAAGATTATATTGTTGATGCCTCTTCTTGGGGCATATAGATAATATCAGATATTGATAATAAAGTATGCACTTTTGATAATAAAATGATTTGACTAAGTTAATAAAAATAAACACTAACTGGAATATATCGTCTAATTTTATCAAGATTTATTGGTATGAAACATTATTTTGTGACTTAATTAAGCACCCTATAGTGTAGTGAGAAGACCATTTTGTACCTCAATAATTTTCCAATAAAATCCATACAATTTTCTCATTTTATAACTTCTCACTTCTTTAATTCCTTGTCCCGTATCAGGCTTTCCCTTCTCTTATGGGTGCAAATAGGATTCCACTTGAATAAAAAAATCACATTCCAAAAACACCAATTTATCACAATATTCATCTAGTAAAAGCTGGTCTTCCCCTGAAAAGTGATTGAGTGATAGAATTTCATAAAAGGTACTGAAAAAATTAGTTTTCTTAATCAGCCACACAAAAATGTTAGAAGAATCTTCAGTTATGTTTCCAAGTAGAGGTGGTGTTGAAAGAAGCAGGAGACACATAGAAACTGGAAGATTTGGAAATAGACATAGTTGGGAGATTGGATTGGCTTCTGTAGAAGAATTTAGACACAACTGTAGCCTGGGCCTGTTTGGAAAAAATTTTCCTCTTGAATCAACTGACCTCACCTTCCTGAGGATTCAAGAATATTCTCCACTTCTTTCCAGAAAGCAATTTGCAGATCACTATTCCTAGAAACGTGCAGAGGTATCCAGAAGGTTAAGAATTTACCTATTTTGAATATTGCAATGAAATTGTTGGTTTGGAGATGAGAAAACCAGTGAGATTTATTACTGCTACTCCTATAAGAAAGGCTAAGGTGTGGTTCACCCTGTGAAGCTCTGTGTAGGTATCAGTATCATAAGATTATTGTGTAAAGAGATTTAGCATACTTTCCTGTCAATTGCATGGTGATAATGTGTCTGGTGTGTGTGTGTGTGTGTGTGTGTGTGTGTGTGTGTGTGTGTGTGTGTGTGATTGTTGGGTGGATAGAAGAGATAAGTAGTGGTAAGAAGGACTCTAGAATTTGTTTTGCAAAAATAGGTTTTAGAACATGCTATTCACAGAATAAGATGAAGGGGGTTTTATCAAGTCACACAATTCTCAGATATATAAATCTTTGACAGATTCATATCAAGAGATATAAAAACTGTAGTTAAGATTACTTGCATCTTTCTAAATTATCATGTATGAAGAAATTGGGTTATCCATTGGATAAATAAGTTCAAAAAATCTTTAAATTACCTTCAGGTTCTGTATGAAAATGTACAAATCATTCCAGCTTTATCAGTTTTATTTTTCATAATATTTCCCATTATCTATATGAACATAGATAGAAGTAGGCCATTCATTGGACTCCCTGGAGACTTTCACAGACAGTCACAGGTAGAATTTGGATTTCACAGCTTGCAATAGGATCATGACAATGATTTGTGGTGCTTTGAATTTTTGAGCTGTGATCAATAATATTTGGCCTTGTATATCATCCTTGTCTGACTATTTCTGAACATTTAATACAGTTTATTTTGGGAAGATATTTGGAGAAAATTTTGAAGTAGGTAAAGCAGAAGAATGATTCTGAGTTTGGGTCATTGCATCTTTAAAACTGTGCAATACTGTTTAATAATGCAGAGTGTTGAAGTTAGGGTGTTAAAAATATTGCTCCCAGTATAATTATAAATTTGATGACACTGCATATAGAGCAAATGTACATGATTTAGAAAACCTATATATGAAATAACTATATAAGTTCTTGTGAGAAACATTTTAATGGGAATTATAATTCTAAAATTTGGTGCTTGGACACACATAAACCATTAACCACAATATTTGTATTTTCCACTTAAAAAGCGATTCAAAAGAGAAAGCATTTTTTTTTTCATCTAATGCAGTTCTGCAAGCTAACAGATTTTTATTATTGGGATAAAAAAGAGGTAAAGACTTTCCACATTTAGAGATTTTAATAATAGTTAATGGCAAATAGCCAATTGAAGTGTCAATTATAGAAAACGGATTATTCATAATGAATTTCTATAAAACCAAGCTATGCTGTTGAATCGTGAAAACGTAGAATTTTATATTGATGGTACTTTTCACCTAGCAAATGTGCAAAAGTTATGGTCCACTTTTCCAACGTGGCTATAAAATAATGATGACTGGGTTTAAAGTTGATGTAACAGAAATGCACTGAAGTGCTATTGAATTTTGAAAGGATGCATTGGAGGCTCTGCATTCCTCTTTGTCCTTTCTTTAACCATTTCTCCAACAGTGCTCCAACTGTTTTCAGAGTCAATAGCAAAATTTATTTAACTTTTTCTATTATAGGAAATATTTTCACTGTATTAAAACAGATTTTAATTTAATAATTTAAAATTATTTAAAAATGTTTCTTGATAGAAATAATCATCAACATATAAATGTATTTTCTACTAGTATATTTGCTAAATTTTAAAATGTGGTCTATGTCTTATATACTGAGATATTTGTGTGTTATATGTGCAAAGTATATATAATTTGCATGATAGTACCAATAAATCCTGTTCATACTTATGTTTTAGATATCTGTTAAAATCATCAGTAAAAAGCAAATGGGAAGCTCCACATAACTATACTCAAAGGTTGATCCTAAGAGCATTCCAGTGTTGAAAGCGAGGTTCATATTCTTTTTTTTTTTTGTATTATTTGTTCTAATTAGTTATATGTGACAGTAGAATGCATTTTGACCCATAATATGTGAATGGAGTATAACTTCTTATTTTTCATGGTTGTACATGATGTAGCATCACACCTGTTGTGTAATCATATATGTTCATATGGTAATAAGGTCTGATTCATTCCTTTCTATCTCCACTCCCCACTCCCTTTTGCCTAACCCAAAGTATCTCTACCCTCTTCCATGGTGAGTTAGCATCTGCATATCAGAGAAAACATTCTGTCTTTGGTTTTTGGGGATTGGTTTATTTCGCTTACCATGATATTCTCAAACTACATCTGTTTACCAGTAAATGCCATAATTTCATTCTTTTTTTAAAGGCTGAGTAGTATCCTGTATTATATATTGTGTTTATGCACCACATTTTCTTTGTGTATTCATTTGTTACAGGGCACCTAGGTTGGTTCCTTAGTTTGTCTATTGTGAATTGAGTTTCTATAAACATTGATGTAGATATATCACAGTAGTATGCTGACTTTAAGTCCTTTGGGTATAAACTGAAAAGTGGGATAGCTGGGTATAGTGTACCTTTTTCTCCACCTCCTGGCCATCATTTATTGTTGCTTGTATTCTTGATATTTGCCATTTTTATGGCAGTGAAATGAAATCTTAGTGTAGTTTTAATTTGCATTTCTCTAACTTCTAGAGAAGTTGAACATTTTTTTCATACATTTGTTGATAAATTGTATTTTTTCTTCTGTGAAGTGTCTGTTCATTTTCTTAGTCCCTTTATTGACTGGTTTGTGGGTTTTTTTTTTTTTTGAGGTTCTTGAGTTCTTTATATATCCTAAAGATTAATGCTCTGTATGAGGTGCATGTGATAAAGATTTTCTCCCATTCTGTAGGCTCTCTATTCACATTAATGATTGCTTCTTTTGATGAGAAGAAGCTTTTAGTTTGAATCCATCCCAATTATTAATTCTTGATTTTATTTCTTGCTCTTTAGAAGTCTTGTTTAGGAAATCAGTTCCTAAGCTGACATAATGAAGATTTAGGCCTACTTTTTTTTTGTTTTTTCTTTCTCCAACCATAGGGTCTACAGTCTGATTCCCAGGTCCTTGATCCACTCTGAGTTTTGTGCATGGTGAGAGATAGGGGTTTAGCCTCATTTTTCTGCCTATGAATTTTCAGTTCTCCCAACACCATTTGTTGAAGAGGCTATCTTTTATCCAATGAATGTTTTGGGCACCTTTGCCTAGTATAAGATATCTATATTTATGTGGGTTTGTCTCTGTGTCTTCTATTCTGTACCATTGGTCTACATGTCTATTTTAGTGGCAGTACCATGCTGTTTTTGTTACTATTGCTCTGTAGTATGTTTTAAGGTCTGGTATTGCGATGCTCCTACTTTACTTTTCTTGCTAAGGATTTCTTTGGCTATTCTGAGTCTCTTATTTTTCCAAATGGGTTTCATGATGGCTTTTTGTATTTCTAAGAACAATGTCATTGGGATTTTAATTGGAATCACATTGAATCTGTATAGCACTGTTCATAGTATGACCATTTTGACAATATTAATTCTTGCTATTCAAGAATATGGGAGATCTTTCCTTCTTCTCAGGTATTCTTCAATTTATTTCTTTAGGGTTCTGTAGTTTTTATTGTAGAGGTCTATCACCTCTATTGTTAGATTGATTCTCAAGTATTTCTTTTTTTAGGCTATTTTGAATGAGGAAGTTTTCCTAGTTTCTCTTTCAGTGGATTCATCATTGATATAGAGGAGCATGTTTGATTAAAGGGTGTTGATTTCATATCCTGCTACTTTGATGAATTTATTTATTAGTTCCAAAAGTATTCTGGTGGAATATTTTTGGATATTCTAAATATAGAACCATTTCATTGGCAAATAGTAATAGTTTATGTTCTTCTTTTTATAGTCACATCCCTTTAATTTATTTTATAATTTCCAGGACTATCTTGACAAGAGTAGTGACAGAGGGCATCCTTATCTTGTTTTAGTTTTTAGAGCAAATGTTTTTAAATTTTCTCCATTTAGAATGATATTAGCCTTGGGTTTAGCACAGATAGCTTTTACAATGTAGAGATATGTTCTTACTATCCTTATTTTTTCTAGTATTTTGCACATGGAGGGGTACTATACTTTGTTAAATGCTTTGTCTGAATCTGTTTAGATGATCATACAATTCTTATCTCTAAGTCTATTGATGTGATGAATTATATTTATTGATCTCTATATGTTGAACCAAGCTTGTATCCTTGGGATGAACCCCAATTAATTGTAGTGCACTATCTTTTTAATACATTTTTATGTGATTTGTTAAGAATTTTATTAAGAATTTCTGAACCTATGTTCAACAAGGATATTGGTCTGAAGTTTTCTTTTTGTGATGTGTCTTTGTCTGGATTTGGTATTAAGGTGATACCAGTTTCATAGAATGAGTTGGAAGGATTCTCTCCTCTTCTATATCATGGGATAATTTAGAGAATATTGGTGTTAATTCTTTTGTGAAGGTCTTGTAGATCTCACATGAGAATCGTCTGGTCCTGGGCTTTTCTTGGTTGGTAGGTTTTTGGTGGCATCTTCTCTTTCTTTGCTTGAAATTGATTTGTTTAACTTCTCTCTGTCCTCTTATATTCAGTTTGGATAGGTCATGTGTCCCTAGAAATTTCTTGATGCCTTTCTATTTTGTTGGGGTATACATTTTCAAAATGGTTTCTAATTGTCTTCTGTGTTTCAATAGTGTCTGCTGTGATAGTTCCTTTTTCAACATGAATTTCAATAATTTGAGTTTTCACTCTCCTTTTCATTAGGCTGGCTAAGGGTTTATCAATTTATTTTTCCAAAGAATCAACTTTTTGTTTTATCAATTTTTGAATTATTTCTTTTGTTCAATTTTATTGATTTCAGCTCTGATTTTAATTGTTTCCTGTTTCTACTGCTTTTGGTATTGATTTTTTACTTCTTTTTCTATGGCTTTGAAATTTAATGTTAGGTCATTTATCTGTTAACTTTCTATTATTTAAGAATCAGCTCAAAGCAATGAACTTTCCTCTTAGCACTGACTTCATGGTGTTCTGAGATTTTGATATATTTTATTGGTGTTCTTATTTACCTCTACGGAATTTTTTTTTATTTCATCCATGATTTCTTATGCTATTCATTCATCATTCAATAGGACCTACACTAAAGGAAAAGACAATCATAGGAGAAAATAAGTTAAATTACAAAAAAGAAATAAACCAAAATTAACAGGAATATAAATCATATCTCAATTATAACCCTGAATGTTAATAGACTAAACCCGCCAATTAAAACATTGGATTAAAAATACAAGCCCCTACAATATGGTATCTCCAAGAGACTCACCCCACATCCAGAGATTGAAGGTAAAAATGGGGAAAAAACATATCACTCACATGGATCATGTAAACAAGCAAGGGTTTCCATTCTCTTGTCAGATAAAGAGGACTTTAAGCCAAAGTTAGTCAGAAGGGACAAAAAAGGACATTTCATACTGCTTAAGGGAATTATAAATCAAGAAGACATAACAATCATAAATATTTAGGCCCCAAACAATGGAAAATCAATGTATATCAAACAAACCCTTCTCAATGTCAAGAATAAACAGATCACAACACAATAATACTTGATAACTTTAACACACTTCTCTTACTACTAGATAGATCTTACAAACAAAATCTAAACAAAGAAACTATAGAACTAAATAATACAATCAATAATTTGGAGTTAATGTACTTATATTGAACATATTATCCATCAATGAGGGAATACACTTCCTTTTCAGTAGCACACAGATCCTTCTCTAAAACAGATCATATCTTATGCTACAAAGAAACTGTTAGCAAATTCCAAAAAAATAGAGATACTTCCTTGCATTCCATCAGACCATAACAGAATAAAACTAGAAATCAACAATAAAATTTAAAAATAGAAGCTACTCTAACACCTGGAGGTTTGCATTCTTAAACATTCACTTTTACATATAATGATTTTCTTCATATGTTTGCTATAGGGGAAATTTGAGAACCAAATAGCATGAACATTTTTCAGATTTCTTAAAAATGTTACAACACAAAGAAGAGCACGAGGCCAAATTTTTCCAGTACGTATTCAGTAAACTATGATTTTTCTCATTCTTTGCCTTTTTATTCATAATACAATATAATTTGTTTGTTACTTTGAAAAGATTAATAGAGACAAATGCTTTCCGTTATTCAATATAAAACCACAAAAACTTATTTGGCATGGAGTCTAATGAATAATGTTAGCATTAATGTCAGAGAAAATGATTTTGTTTGAAGGATAAGTGTAATTTTTAATTGGAAAGCAAAAGTTTCTCAATACTTTCTGAAGTATTTAAAGTGTTTTTGAAAAAGCAGCTCCAGTAGAGATTTGATTGGATTTTATAGACAAATTCCTGAGGTGAGCTGTTGTTTAGATTACCTTTCTAATTGAGGCTTTAAACTCCAATGTTGTGCTTTGTGTTAGAATTTAAATAGAGAGTGATAGATATGCTAATAGAAAAAATAAAGGAAGATATATAGAGAGAGTGAAAAGTGTGTGTGTATGTGTGTGTATGTGTGTATGTGTGTGTGTGTGTGTGTGTGTGTGAGAGAGAGAGAGAGAGAGAGAGAGAGAGAGAGAGAGAGAGAGAGAGAGAAGGAGACAGAAGGGTGATGAATAAAATGAAATGTTTTGGTGAATCAAAAGTGTTAAAAAATGCTCCCTATTCCTCTTCCATTATACATGATCTTTAGTGCTGCAAACAACTTATAAAGCCATATTTTTCTCCTTATAGGAGGAAAATCCTCCCTAACTTCATCCATTAAAGTGTATGTAAACAGAATAAATTGTTGACTTCAAGAATTTATAATCACGCTGAGACCCAACATTTTCCAATTTAAAAGAAGGGAAAAGTTGGTGCTCTTTCTGCTACTGGAAAGTATCCCATTATAAATAATTTCTCATCCTAAATTCTCATTGTCTTAAGCCACAGCTACCATTCACCTGGGAACGCAAAGGACCATGTAGCTAAGACACAAGACAGCTGAATTGACTGAAAATAATTCACAAGTTCCTACATCAGCATAGTAAAAGATTTGCATAGAAATATCAGCAGTGCCACATATTACATAATGTAATAAATTCCTGCTCTGAGCAGGTGTGTCTGTAAAACTTCTGCTTGTTAGTTTTATTAAGAGCATTAATGAGTATGAATTTTCTTCATGCATACTCCTGCTCCCTTGTCCTGAGATCTAGTCTGCTTTATGGAGCTACAATGTCACTAGGTTCTCACTAATTGGGGTGAGATTACAATGAGTTTAGTTTAGATTTTCCCTAAATTCTTACATGTGCTACTCTAACTTCAGAGGTTCTTCAGGAGCCAACACCATGTCTGGAATCACTGCTTTCTGGTGTTGAGTTCTATTTCATATTCCCTGGTTTACCTGCCTTCCCCCAGATGCCTTCACTTAAAGACAGGAACAATCTCATCAATCACTTCACTATTGTGGCCTTGTGCCTGCAACAATGAAGTCAATTCATGACTATGTTTTGAAGTCTTTATGTATTAATTAACTTGGAAAATGATAAACAGTGAGAATGACAGGGGACAGTAAGTGTTTACATACTGAATGACATTATCCTTCTGTATTGTGCTGTTATTTCAATCCCTAAGGTTAAACACCATCTGAATGGTTTGTTCCATTTTTTGTAGATACATCATCCAGACACACATAGATGCATACAGATGGCGTATATCTACTGACAGTGCATAAGTGAGGCCATGTGGTTCATCTAACAAAATAATTATTTTTAAAAGAGTTTTATAGCACTCCAAAGAACACTTGGAATTCATTTTCACTAAGAAAACTTATAGTTCTACAGCAAAACAAAAGCAATAGGAGAACTATCTGTATCTATATCTGTATTATCAAACGTCTCTCTTTCTCTTTATCAAAGATTAAAGAAATGACTATTGTGGCTTAGATATGAAAAGTTCTGCAAAAGCTCATGTGAGAGACAATACAAGAAAGCTCAGAGGTGAAATGGTTGGGTCATGAGAGTCTGAAGCTAATCAGGGTGTTAATAACCTGGTGGGGATTGATTTGGTGGTAACTGTGGGCAGGTGTTACATGGCTGGAGGAGGTGGGCCCCTGCTGCATGCGTTTGGGGTTTGTATTTTGTTCTTGTTGAGCAGAGCACCCTCTCTGCTTCCTCGTGCCATGTTCCCAGATGCATTCCCCTCTCACACCCTCTTCCATGGTGTTCTGCCTCCCTTCAAAATATGGTGCTGGGAGAACTTGATGTGCATGTGCAGAGGAGTGAAATGGGACCTCACCCTCATACCATGAAGAAAAATCAATCCATGATGATTTAACACTTAGAAATAAGGGCTGAAACTGCAAAACTACAAAAGAAATCATAAAGGGAAAAACTTTATGATGTGTCTGTGTGTTAATTTTTTTTTAGATTTGACCTCAAAAGCAAAAGCGTAAATACACAAATAGAATTATATGAAAATAATCTTCTTTATAGCAATGGAAACAATGTACAGAGTAAAGAGATAAGTTATAAATTGGGCAGAAATATTTATAAGTCACACATCTGAGATGGGGTTACTATCCACAGTACATAAAGAACTTAAACAACTCTACAGAAAGAAAAAAAATCCTGATTAAAAAAATACAAACAAAAAACAAAAACAAAAACAAAAAACTGGTAATGGGACCATCATTTGACCCAGCTATCCTACTCCTTGGTTTTTATGCAAAGGACTTAAAATCAGCATACTATAGTGACACAGCCACATCAATGTTTATAGCAGCTGAATTCATAATAGCTAGACTATGGAACCAACCAAGTGTCCTTTAATAAATGAAAGGATAAAGAAAATATGGTATATATACTCAATGGAATATTACTCAGCTTTTAAAAAGAGTGAAATTATGGCATTTGCCAGTAAATGGTTGGAGTTGGAGAATATCATGCTAAGAAAAATAAGCCAATCCCACAAAACCAAAGGCTGAATGTTTACTCTTATATGGGGATGCTAATTCACAATAAGGCAGAAGACACTTGGGAAGAATAGCGTTACCTTAGATTAGGTAGAGGGAAGTGATGGGAGGGGAGGATATGGGATGTGGGGATAGGAAAGATAGTTAGAATGAAATAGAAATTATTACTGTATGTATATATGTGACTGCATGAACAATATGATTCTGCAACATGTACACTCAGAAAAATGAGAAATTATATCCCATCTATGTATATCAAAGTGCATCAATGCATTCTACTGTCATGTATAACTAATTAAAACAAATAAAAATGTTTAAAACATGACCAGGAAACCTTTTCAGAAGATGATAAAAATAGGTAAAAATACATTTTAAAATTTCTTATTACTTATCATTAAGGAATTATAAGTAAAACCATAAAGAGATATCATATAAGATCTCTCAGATGGCTTTAATTTAAAAGAAGAAAGATAACAAGTGTTGTCAAGGAATTGAAGAAATGAGAAATCTGGTACATCATTAATAACAATATAAATTAGTATAGTCACTATGGATAAACTGCATGGAATCTCCTCCAATAATTAAAAATATAATTCGACTTATTAGAAGACTTAAAATAAGTATTTTAGTTAGCTATCTGTTCTCCTATGTTTACTGCAACACTATTCACAATAGCCAAGGTATCAAAGTCAACCAAGAGTCCATGAACAGATGATTGTGCAAAGAAAGTGTGTGTGTACAACATACTACAATTCAGTCTTAAAAAAAAAAAAAGAATTCACCACCCAAAGTCTTTAAAATAAGAATACTACAGTGACACAGCCACATCCATGTTTATAGCAACTCAATTCACAATAGCCAAGCTATGAACAAACATAGGTGTGCTTCAACAGATGGATGGATGGATGAAGAAAATGTACTGTGTATACACCATGGAGTATTACTCAGCCATAAAAAAGAATGAAATCACGGCAATTCCTGATAAATGGACATAAGTGGAGAATATTATGCCAAATTCAATAAGCCAGTCCCTAAAAAAACAAAGGTCAAATGAGGTCTAATATTCTCTTTGATTTGTGGATGCTAACCCACAGCAAAGGAGAATGGGGCGGGGAAGAATAAGGTCCATTGGATTAGACAAAGTGGAATGAAGGGAAGGGAGGGAGAAGAGATTAGAAAGGATAGTAGAATTAATCAGAGATAAATTTACTATTCTTGTGTTGGATACATGACCAGGGTAACTCCACATGATGTACAACCACAAGAATGGGATCCTAATCAGAATAAGTTATACTCTGTGTATGTATAATATGCCAAATACATTCTATTGTCACGTACATCTAAAAAGAACAAATAAAAAGGGTATTTTATTATTTGTGACAAGGTAGAAGGAGCTGGAGAATATTATGCTCTCTGAATGAAGACAGCCACAGAAAGACAAATATTGCATGTCCTCATTTTTAAGTAAGTCAAATCTAAGACAGTCCGACTCACAGGAGCAGAGTAGAATGGAGAATGGTGATTTAAAAGGCTGTGGTTGTGGGGAATGGAAGTTCATAGTTAAAGTATGGGAAGCCTCCACAGCAGCTCTACTAACTTAACTCCTGCAACACGGTGTGAGAGTTCCCTTTCCTCTGCATCATTGCCCATATTGTTGGTTTCTGATTTTTTGATAATAGCCATTATAACTTGATTGACATTTTGATTTGCCTTTCCATAAATACTAATGATATTGAGCATTTTTTATATACTTGTTGCTTCTTTGTATTCTTTTATTTTAAGTGGTGTCTGTTCAGGTCATATGCCCATTTTTTTTTTTAGTTGGATTACTTGTATGGTTAAGTTTCTTGAATACTTTACAAACTCTGGATGTTCGTTCTTTGTCAGATGAATAATTGGCAAATATTTTCTATAGTTCTATAAGTTGTGTCTTTACTCTGTTGATTATTTTCTTTGCTGTGCAGAAACTTTTGAGATGTTACCCTATTTGTTTTTGCTTTTGGTTCCTGTGCACTTGGAGTCATTAAAAAGATTTGCTTATATCATGTCTTGAACTATTTCCTGTATGTTTTCTTCCAGTGATTTCATAGTTTCAGGTCTTACATGTTTGTCTTTGTTCCATTGATTTTTTTAGTATAATGGGGAACTGTATGGGGGTACCCCAACCTTAAAATTAGATCAGCCATGTGATTCAAGTATTTGACTGGTAAGTGTATATCCAAAGAAAATGAAACCAACATACAAAAGATAATACCTTACATAATACAATACACAACTCATGTTTATTGTGGCACCATTGAAAACAGCTGAGTTTTCAAATCAACCTAGTGCCTTTCAATGGATGACTGAGTAAAGAAAATGCAGTATATATAAACAAGAGAATAAATAGAATTAAATGATGTTATTTGTAAGAAAAAAAAGAACTGGAGAACATTATGACATTATGTTAGAAATAAGCCAGACAAAGAAAGACAACTACTGCATATTCTTTCTCATTTTAGGAAATTTAAAACAAACAAAGAAAAATAGAATAGTGATTTCTAGAGGTTTGCAAGAGGAGGCAGAAGGATAAAAATGAGTGGATTTGATAAGGGCATAATGTATGCATGTACTGAAATATTCAACAGCCCCCATCAATACTTACAACTAATAAATGTTAATTAATAGTAAAATTAAATAAGTGTACCAAGCCTCAATTTGTTGGGAGGAATAAGACTTTTTAAAAAAATCTATTGTACAGCATATTGAATATGATAAATAATAATATACTGCACATTTCAATATTGCTGAGGTTTGTTTCAAATGTTGCCACTACAGAAAAGGATAAATATTTGAGGATATGTTAATTAGCCAGATTAAGTTATTCCACATTGTATTAATTAATCATAATATATTTTTGATTCCATAAATATGTATACCTAAATTTGCCTCTTTGTAATTTAAATAATAGCAATATAAATATACTTTAACAATGAATAAAACTTATGTACAGTCATAAATGAAAATGAGTGCATAAAGTGTAAATAAAATTGATGGATTTTCTTCATGCTATTTCCTTGTTGTGATATTGAACTATAGTTGTTCATTATGTTGAAAAAAAAAACAGTTAAAGGGTTTATAGGATGCCTGTTATTTTTTTTAACTGCATATAAGTCTTGATTTTCTTAAGATGAAAAATCTTAAAACATACAACTAAAGATTCATCTGTACACTTTCATAACTCAATTCTCATCTCTCAAGTCTTAACCCAATTTCTGAATTGAGTACCTATCATTTCATTCACTTATGTTGATTTTACATGAAAAAATATATACATAGACACACACACACACACACACACACATATACACACACAAGCAATAATATTATTGATTTGTATCCTTTTCAATATATGTAAATGAAAACAGTGTATCAGAGAAAACACTATGTTTGCTACATTCATTTATTTGTATGGTATTCAGCTATAGGTCAATTTAACTATGCATATATAACACTTATCTTATTGGTTTGTTGCTGATTTTTTAAATATTTCAAATAATTTCACAATAAAAATCTGGATTTGACTTATGCAGAGGTCAATAATTCCCAGAAGGTCAAAAACTGTATCTATGGGTTTATAGTTGACTTTATAGAAATGTGTTTATGCCTCTTTTCACTGCAGTTTTCAGCATGAATGCTATGTCTGGCGTTCTGATCTGTGAGCGTCCTTCATTTCCACCACACTGTAGAACACGAACACCTTGCAAATATCAGTGGAAAACCAGGGACTGACTCCTCTGTGTCAGCATCTAAAATGGAATTTCATTTTAAAGCATGAAAGTATGATGGACTGATTTTAGAGTCAGCCAGGGTAGCACCAGGACTGCTAAATTGCCAGAATTTAATATTGCAGTTGTTGAAGCTGTTATTATAGAACAGATTTAATCATTTCTGGTGAGCCCCGTCTTTCTCAAGAGACCAGCATTCAGGAAATACCCACTCACTCAGCTGAAGAGATAGCTATTGGGGTAAAGCACCTAGAGAATGATTCTTATAACAATGCACACCACATTAAGTACAATTCCGGCTATAAACAACCTGAAATTGGAAAGAAGATTGAAGAAGGGACATACTTGATCACCATCTGCCGTGTTATTAGGTAAGCTGAGGTTGAGTTTGTACCATTTAGCATTAGTCCTTAGTAATCACACTTGCAATGTACAGGAGGGAGCCCTGGTCCCCCATGCTCTCAGCACACCAGGTAGGAAGGCTAGTTTAAAATCTTTAAAAAAAAAAAGTTCCTCTTGCTGCTGGAAACCTGATACCAAGGAAGGAACTAAGGAGTAAAATCCTATACTCTTGTTAAAAAGATACCTGTTTTCTTAAAGGAAGATGCACCTATCCCCCTTGGATATCTAGCTTCTCACTGGGTACATATGGTCAGAGATTAGAGGTCAATGAAAACACAAATCCTATATTAAATGTTATAGTGGAATTGCCAGAATTTTCCTTCAAATCTGGAAATAATTATGTATCATTTTCTCAATTAGGAATGTCATGCTCAGTAGTATCTTTGGGCATTTAAAGGCCTAAAAAAGCAAAGCAAAGCAAAAGTAAACTCATCTATTCAACCTCCTTCATCTAGCATCTAAGAGATCTAGTTATTCCATATCTAATACACTCTTCTCCTAAGTAAATTTAAATAAATATCCTTACCTAGTCATAGAGTATCTAGAAGAATTCAACAGCTGTTTCTCATTCCAATATATTTTGAAAATAATGCTGAATTTGGTGTGTTGGGGTTTGATATGCTATCACAATAAAGGGACCCTGGTACTGGGGTGGTAGACACTGAAGAAGATCTACAAGTTTATTTTTTATCTACTGAGTTCCTTTCCAAGTGATGAATCAGGCTGTACCTGCCTAGCCCCCAGTTTGGCATCCACTATCAGAGAGCACTGGAAGGTCATCCACAGGACTTGAAGGACATCAGTATGGAGATAACATGTGGCACTAGAGCCAATAGGCAGAGATTGTAGTTGGTCATGTGGTATTGGGTAAATTCAAGGGAGCTAAGAAATGGGGTCTTTTCATGAGTTGATGATGAAGAGAAGAGTTGGACCATGAAGGCAATAAAAATTTCAATCTTTTTCTGAATTTACTGATTTGGCTTATTTTTGTCCCTATACAGTGAAAGAGCCCACACCACACCCTCTTCTAGGAAGTGGTCACAGAATTCCATCTGTCCATTGTGTCCAGCTCACAGTTGTCTAAAGTTCCCTGGGTCTCTTAATATGGTCTCCCGTCATTTCTGAAGCTGCAACTTCTTGTGTACAAATCTACCAACTAAAAAGCCAAGATGTGTTCCCAAAATCCATGCATACAACACATACATCCACGTGAAGGAGGTGAGACAGTAAATTAAATTATCCCATTTGAACAGAAGAAATGACTGAAACATGAAAGTTACTTACAGATACTACTTTTAAATCAAAATCAGGCCAAAAATACAAAAGCTTTCTACTAAGGGTATTTGTTTCTAATTTTGATTCACTTTAAGAGATTCCTCCAAGGAATCTCAAAAAAAAATTTTTCCCTCTTTCCTTTCTTCCTTCTAGGAGGATATTTCTCTTTTGAAAATTCTTCCCCACCACCCCATCCTTTATTTCCCTTGGCCAAAATAGTAGTGGATTTTGGTGAACTTGTTTTTTAGCCCTCTTCTGAATTGAGTAAGATATGGCCCCATTTTATTTGCACTGTTATGCAAAGTGGTACTGACATTTTATGGATAGTACATGTCTATTAAATAAATGACAGACTTACATATTTGAGTCTAGTAAATTTCATGATTCAGCAAATAGAACAAAATTATTTTTAGACTGTTTCCTGCTTATTTCCTCGTTTTCTCATCTCAGTTTTCCCTTTTCTTGTATTTTTATGGCATCATGCAGAGTAGTTTTATTTTTTCTTGGAATATTTGTTATTTCTTGGTGCATTATGATTCTACGTAATCGTGGGATTTGCTCATATGTACTCATATGTGTACACAATATAAAATTATAGTTTGGGCAATATCATTCCACAGTGTTTCTGGTTTCCCTCCCTCTTACTTCCCCCTGGTGTACTTTCTCTACTCTAATGATCTGCCACACACACATTTTTTTCCTCTCTAGCTTCCACATATGATAGAAAAGATATAATCCTTAATCTTTTGAGTTTGGCTTATTTTGCTTAACATAATTATCTCAATTTTCATACATTTTCCTGCAAATATCATAATTTTATTTCTCTTTATGGCTGAATAAACCTCCGGTGTGTAAATACATACATATATACATATATATATATATATATATATATATATATATATATATATATTTATATGTATGTGTGTGTGTATACACATACATGTGATTTATATATTTCACATTTTATTTACCCATTCCTGTGTTGAGGAACACCTAGGCTGGTTACATCATGTGGCTATTGTGAATTGTGCTGCTGTATACATCAGTATGAATGTATCAGAATGACTAAATCTTTAGGATAAATACTGAGAAGTGGTAGAGCTGGGGCATATATATGGTGGTTCCATTTGTTGGTTACTTAGCAACTATATTGAGCAAAAAGTGAAAAAAAGATGTATCTTCAATTAGATTCTCACTCTGAGGCATTTAATGTGTTGTACATAGAGGTTGTGATGACACTAAACTCTTCATCTGATTTTTTGTTGGATTTCAATCATAGGAAATATTTAATTCTTGGTTTTTATCACACAAAACCTTATAATATCCCACCAGTAGTTATTTGTGACAGAGCAGTGTCAGCCTCCTGCAAGACCCTGTAAATCTAGTTTATGTTGTGATATTATGTATTTTGTATGTCTTTTTCCTTTGCTATAGAAAATTAGGTCAGTTGGGGCTATAAATTAGGACAGAATCAATTCCTAGTCAGTAGGGACATAAAAGATGGCTTTTATCACTGCAGCACAACAATAGTGGAAAATGAAGGTCCTTTGGAAAGCTGACATTTATTATTAATACACATTTGGACATTTGTATAATAAACAATGAAATCATGACTTTAATTTTCTGATAGAATACAAACTATGAATTTCAAGTTTCCAATTAAAATTGAACTTGAAGCTATTATTTGTGGTATTAACCACAAATGAAAATCTTTTCTCATTTAATGGTAATTTAATTCCATTTTCATATTTCATTGTACTTAAATTGCCAAGAGAATAAGCTTGCAGCTATTGATACTGCTGTCTCGATTTCCTGCACTGGTTGGGTGCTGCTTGTCTGGTTAACATCTGGTCAGCATACTCTCAAACTTCCCATATATCAATATTTTTTTTTTATGTCTCACAAGCTATAGGAATTGATTTCTGTGAACCATATATGAACTCACTATATAAAGAGTTTCAAAAGGCATATACAATATAATCCCTCTGTGCTTGGTTAAATTTTAAACATTCAACACATTTCACAATGTTTCATCTTTGCTAGTATGTGTTATGGCTGGAGTAACCAGCCCTTGGGCTCCAGGTAGGGGGCACTTTCACATGGATTCACTCACAGAAACTTAATGTCACTCTACACCTCCACATTTGCTATTGCTATGAAACAAGTTAAAAGGTAATATTTGGTATCTTTGATTTTCTAAAATTAGGAAACTGAAATATAATCAGGGAGACCAATATAGTTTTCTGTTCCTAAAATACATAAAAGCTCAAATTGCAGAGATTTATACCCATCATTATCTTTTTATTTAATAGCTGAAAAATCAAAGCACTTTCAGGAGAAATCAAGCTACAGAGGGACATTTTTATATCAGATGTATTTGATTTTTTTTTTTTACTTTCTGACCAATTTATGAAGAATAGAATTGCAGATTATCTTTATTTTTAAATGTAAATAAGAACCTTAGCAAATAAATTATTCAAAGAACATGAAAATTTAAGGAATTCTCAATAACACATTATTTTAAATATTTGGAGGATAAATCATCACTTGAGTATTAGTCAGCTTGGTTTTCCTTAGAATTTATCAAAGAGAATCACAGGGTATCCAGGTCTCCAGGTCTTCTCCCACATGAGCTCACAGTGCAGGTGGGAATGGAGAGGACACAGGGTACATGTTGCTTTGAGATCCTGCCTCTAATAGCCTTTTGCTGAATAGGAAGGATCAAGGTTTGAGAATCAATTTATTTGGAAAAGATGATATCTACAGCAGCAGAGCTATGAATATGATTTCAGTCAATGGAGTTTAATTCCTTCATTAAAACAATCAAGGGCCGAATACCAAATATTCAAGAGTGTCCTGGATGATTAGTGTGCAGAATTTAGAAAGAATGTTGGGGGGCAGATAAAGCAACAAAACAAGGTTCAAACAGTCTTCATGTGTGAAGCCCTGGAAACAAGGTCGTGAAACTTTCCCCTATGTGTATTTTAATGTTTCATCATAAAAATAATTTGAAATGCTTTAAGGAGAATTTCATAGATCAAGGAATCTAATATGTTGGAATTCAGTTTACTTTTTGTAACACTGCTCGAAGTTAAAAATTGAAAAGCTTTTTTAGATTAATTTAGCAAATTCCCTAATTTGATCTCAAACTTTAGGCATATTATAGGCTGAATTATCTTACTCCCCCACAAGTTTTTATGTTGAAACCCTAATTCCCTAAGCACGTGTCTGTATTTTCAGAAAGACTTTTGAACAGGCGATCAGAGCTAAATGGGGTCATTAAGTGTGGGCCCTAGTGGAATCTGAGCTGGGTCTTCTTAAGAGGAGACTGCAGGGAGGCCTGGCAAGGGGAAGAGCCATGTGAGGACATAGAGAGAAGGGGCCATCGCAAGCCAGGACAGAGTCCCCAGCAGAAGCCAACCTGCAAATACCTAGAACACAGACTTCCAGACTCCAAAACGGTAAAAGAGGAAAATGATTTTGTTGTTGTTTAAGCCACCCAGTCTGTGTTATTTTGTTGTGACAACCCTATGGACTAACACAAGGAGACTTATTTTCCTCTAAAATGTCTAACAATTGGCTTCCTTTTACTTGATTTACTATCCATGAACATTCCTTCCACAAAATATGTGATCCTATTTTCCTTTATTTACAGAGGCAAAGATATTTTGTTTGTGTGTACACAATTCTGTTTCCACATTCCAGAGCTGTTCACATTCAACAAGTCATACTTTTATGTATGAGTAATACCTGAAATCTGTTTATTTGGAGAAGAAAAATGTGTCAAGGTTTTATTTGGAGAAAATACCTGTGTCAAGTTTTCTTGAAGAAAGGGAGAATTTCAGCTCTTTCCTCTGTTGTGTTTCATAGATTTCAATTAGGTAGAAGAGTAGCTTTCCCAAAAGTACTGAAATCTCTTTTCGCTATGTGAAAAGGGGAATGGATATTAATAAACACCTAATTAGGTGAATCGATCTTTGATTTCCTTATCATCATCCCTACAAGAAAGACAATTTCACAGAAGACCTCCAATGGAGAGTTATATTACATTTTACGTCCCTTACTAGAGAGGGTTTTGAGAAAGATAGGACAATTACAGAGCATTACAACAGAAAACTACAGAAGGCTACAAAGTATCTCCTTGTCAAAAAATGAAAATCACTTATGGTTTGTCATTATGATTTTGACAATAATATTTTTCAATTATTATGTAAAATATCTTGAAATGAGTTAAAAGAATTATTATGTATTGTTGTTTTTGAAACTAACTTTGAAAATGTATGGGCTGGGGATGTGGCTCAAGCAGTAGCGTGCTCGCCTGGCATGTGTGCGGCCTGGGTTTGATCCTCAGCACCACATACCAACAAAGATGTTGTGTCTGCCAAAAACTAAAAAATAAATATTAAAATTCTCTCTCTCTCTCTCTCTCTCTCTCTCTCTCTCTCTCTCTCTCCCCCGCCCCCTTTAAAAATAAGAAAGAAAATGTATGTGCGTATGGATGTATACATATATATAATGTATTTTGTTTCTCTATAATGTTATCTCATCCATTTTACTCCATATCTTATATTCATGATTGTATTTTCTTTTTTTCAAAAATGAAAGTTTTAGCCATGCATGGTGGTGTATGCCTGTAATCCCAGTAGCTCAGAAAGCTGAGACGAGGAGGATCATGAGTTCAAAACCAGCCCAGCAACTTAGTGAGGCTCTAACAACTCTGTGAAACTTTATCTCTAAATAAAATGCAAAATGGGGATGTGGCTCCGTGGTTAAGTGCCCCTGGGTTCAATCCCCAGAACAAAAAGAAAAAAATAAAAGAAATTTTTCCATGAGACTCTAAACAGGAATGGGACATTTCATGATTTTGCTCCTAAGAAGTATGTCATCTTATTCCTAGGGAAAAATACAACTCTGTGCCTCTTGAGAGGTAAATGTGTAAAGAATATAGCAAGAGGAACAGAATAGGTCCTCATAAAACCGGATGCTTTTAAACTTTTTCAGTATCCTTATGGCATCCATTGATCAACGGAATTGCAAACCCTAAGATTGTGAGACTGTTCCTTCACATGCTACATGTCACATCATACTGAGAACCAGGCTTTGGTTTTATTAGATTTTGAGTTTTCTTAGACTTTTTATAAGGGAATAAAAATAAGAGAGTTGGGAATAACAAAGGAAAAGGAAGAAATCATTAAGAAAGTCTAGTTGCAGGAATACAAAAGAAAGGAATCAAATCAAAGGGCCTTACAGTCATCAAATTAAAGTGAAGACGGCTGAAGAAACATAAAGAAGGAAAGGGACAAGGTAAATATTTGGTTATCCCCTGTCTCTCCAGATCCATTCCTACTTTATGAGGTTCACCTCTCTCCTCTCTGTCACCTGCAAGAGCTAGGTTCCTTGCTCTCTGACTTCGGCTTGGGTCAAGGTCATGAAGGGAGGGAGCGAGTTTTCTCTAAGACCTTGCCTCCCTTTTCTTCTCTGGGGTTGGGCAGTGACTGTGGTTCCCCACTGGTGACTCTAGCTTTTTCCTGGTGGCTTGCCCTCCATAACTACAACAGTAACTTCTTTCCAATCGCACTGTTGTTTTCCTACCCACCTACAGACCCAGGGCTGTTAATAACTCCCTGACCTTGCTAGTTTCTGGAAGTTTTGTGATCCCCTCTTCATTTCTTTAATCTTGCCCATACTTCTGTAAACAGTCTTCTTGTCGTTTTTGAATTTCATTTTTTTAAAAAATGTGCTACTGGTCATTTCATTGGGATCGGGACTCTAGTTGCTTTTCCAGAGTTTTCCTTTCCTTGTGATTAGGATGGAATCCAAAAGAAAATTCAAATAGGGAATATTCCAACAGGGAAAAAAAAAAAGCCATGCCTTGGAAATCCCTGGCTCGTTCTATCATACTCTTGTTCAAAGCAAACTATAGAGACAGTTCAGTTCAAGGGAAGTGAGGATGTGTTTTATTTATTTTTACAATAAAAGTGGCAAATTCTCATTGTGAAAGGTAGGCAGGATAGGGAGTGGTGTTGAGACCTTCTTTAGAAACAACCTACTAGAGACAGTGACCTTGGTGACACAGCTCTCTTTGGTTCATGACAATTCCTGAAGACAGATTCATCTGTGATAGACAGAGTTTCTTGCAGTTGAGAAGTGAGCATGGGGACCCTGTAGGGATCCAGACAGTGCACAAGAGCATCTATCACACTGACTCTACCAACCCTGTTTCACTCCAGCTGGATCCCAGCAACTCCCAGATGGAAACGTGTAAAACCTGCTCTCCTTGGAAGAGAGTTTATACACTTACATCTTGACACTGTTTCTGGCAGGAATGTGGAGAACATATGGGAATGTATTCTTAGGGTGTCAGACAAAAGAAAACATTATCTGCAATTGAATATTCTTGAACTTATAACTCTAGATATATACATGGAATTAGGGATTTGATAAGTTAATTTAAGTGATCTTAAAGAGCCCGTGGGCTCATTATGAGCATCTTATATTCATGGGCTGTCAAAACATTGATTGCTTGGTCTCACCCTTAGAATTTCTAATGAACTGCAACATGGGTCAGCTGTCTGGGCACAGCTTATTGGGTCCTCTGCTCAAGGTCTTTAAAGACATCATTTTTTTTCAATTTTTACATAATGTGTTCACTTAATTTTTTGCATTTTTATTGGCTTTCTTTAGTTCTACATAACATCAGGATTCACTTTGACATAACTATAAAGGCATGTAGAATAATTTGTTCTAATTCAGTCCCCAGTACTTCTCCTTTCCCTTCCCGCCTCCCTCCTCCTATTCCCTTTCCTCTACTCTATTGATCTTTCTAAAGATCTTATTGATCTTTCTGTTATTTACTTATAGCTTTGACAAAAAGTAGTGTCCTATTTATATTCATGATAGTGAGATTCACTATGGTGTATTTATATATGTACAAAGGAAAGTTCCATCAGACTCATTCCACTGTCTCTCCTTGTCCCATCCTCTTCCTCTCCCTTCAATTCCCCTCATCTACTCCACTGATCATTCTTCTTTTTCATGCCCCCTTTACTTTGGCTTAACTTCTGCATGTAAGAGAAAACATTCAACCTTTGCCTCTTTGGCTTCTTTCACTCAGCACGATGTTCTCCAGTTCCATCCATTTGCCAGCAAATACCATAATGTCATTTTTCTTTATGGCTGAGTATTACCTCTCTGTGTATATGTACCACATTTTCTTTATCCATGGTTTTCTTTATCTGTTGAAGGTCACTTAGGTTGATTCATCTTTTGAAATGTGTCTGAATCTTGAGCTTTATATTCTTTTTCAAGACTATCCAGGTTTTCAGCAGAATTTAATTCCTTGAGATTGTAGGACTGAGTCCCTTAGCTTCTGGAGTCCACCTTTGTCAGTATCTTGTTCTGGACATGGCTATTGGATTCTCTTATCTGAGGTTAGAATTAAAATGTTTTCAATGCTTTAACCTCATAAATGTATTTATGGAATTACATCAGATGTACCCAAGATCGTCTCATTTGAACTAATTTAAAATAGATTAATAACCAAATTGGAGAGTTCATATTCAGTAGAAGACATGTTCAATAGGATTTAGGGCTCTCTGGGACCATGTGAGAATTCTGCTGGTCAAAGATAAAAATTACAGATTTTCATTTCCATGAAGTTCTCATTTATCTTGTGTCTATTGGTCTGAAAACAAATGGAACAGAAAGACTGAGGAAGCAATATCAAAATTTCCTTGGCATAATATATAAGAAAAGTTCTGGAAGATTAGGAAGATGGGGACAATGGAGTACCATGCATGTTTATAAACTTCTTAACCAATTTATTTCCAATATCCTAACACAGAAGACCAGAGCACACTCTTTGCACCAAAAGATTCAGCAACACCTTTAGAAAAAGAACACCTTATACTAGAATGCTTCTACTGTGGCTGACATTCTCACTGCAGGAGTCCTAGTGGGACATTTAGAAATTCACTGTGTGGCAGTTCCTAATTGATCACAAAGCTCCTGGCACTGAAGGATGAGCAGTCTCATAAGATGATAAATGACACAAACAAGTAGAAAAGTTCTAGGTCAGGCCATCAGCTCCCAGAAATAAGTCATTAAAAAATAAAAATTAAAAAAAATGAATTGAAGAAATAATCTGAATGATTTGTCAAAAATACAGTTCCAAATACACACAGCAGCTTTTCTACAAAACTTTCCCCAAAGAGACTCTTAATCATTTACTAAGGACAACTTGGGCTGGGGAAAGGATAATGCTCAGAACTCACATCAGCATATGAGATTCTGATTATAAACCAGTGCGGGGAAATTAAATCAAAACCAAAACATGACATAACAAATAAAACAACCACAAAACATTTGTTTCTTAAGGAGGTCAGATGATAGACGTAGTACCAGCTCTGGATACTTTCTTACTATGCCGTGTGCACGGGAACCCTAACTATGCCTGCTTCTCAGTTTATTTACATAGTAGAAATGGACATAAACTGTCTGGAAGAATCTGCTTTAAGTTCCTAGTTTGGAAAAACTATTATTCATTAAGATAAAGAAAGTTAATGTAACTAATTATTTAATTCCAAACGTAAGCAAAACTATATATTTAAAGCATACCACATCCCCAAAGAAATTGAAGAAGTCAGGGCTATCATTAAAAAGTTGAAAATCTCAAGGGAGATAATTTTTTTAAATGTCCAAATCCAGACCAACTTTAGAGAAAATATTAATAGTCAGATTTTGACATCAGTTACAGATGCTTTCCCAGATATGTGATTTTTAATTGGGGAAAATCAGTGCCAAATCTGGCACCTGCCTGTAATTGTTGAGCTAGAAATATATTTATTTCTACTTCTTTAAAATGAGAAAACTAGAACCAATTTTCATTCATCTAGTAGAGAGAGCAGCATATTTAAATTGTTCTTATATTGTGGCTATAGTATTATCCCGATTTCCCTCACAGTCACCCACTGGAAACTGGTCATGTTGATACTGTATAAAACAAAACAATGGATTACATAACTCATGGCACTGAGCTAATTGGATTGTTGAACAAGATAAGGAAAATACACAATAATTTTATTCACTCATGAGCCAGAGGGTGGGTAATAATTTTGAAAATTTCATAGACTTATTAAGTCAATAAATACTTCAGAATTTCCATGGTCTTGGGCAAGTCCAGTTCTTCCATATGAATTGCGAGACAATCTGCTGGACCTATTCTCACTAAGAAAAAGAGATCCAAGATTGATAGATTTGTTTGCTTACTGAGATATATATCATATTTGTGTGTGCTGTTTGCAGTGCATTTTATGGGTTATCCATACATTTTCCAGTTTTGAGTGGGGTAATTATGAAAGTATGCTTCATACCTATTCCAAGATGCGGAGATCAAGAGATTATACCATTTTAATGTTAGAAATCATCACATCTCTGATATTGGAAGGGGCTGCCATAAATTGGGTTCCTCGATGAAAGTCCTCATGAATCAGAGCAAAGCAAATGAATGGAGGTTTTGAACAAGAACTCTTCTTCTTCTACCAATAATTATTCTACTTGTCAAAATAGGTAGGTTTACTATGTGGGTGCAGATTAAATGGAATGTCTGACAATGACACTGTAGTTTCCTGTCATGGCCCGGTTATTATCTAAGAAACAAACACATAAATTTCAATATGTTTGGCACCAACCCAGTTTTAACAGAATGCACACTTAAATCAGTAGACCCACAGACACAAGCAATGCATGTCAGAAAGCAGGACAGATTCCCATGAACAGTATCCATGGGGGTTACCTTCCAAGATTCCAGTGTGCTAGGAGCCACAAGCAAAATATATGATGTATGGCACCTTTGGTTGTAAAGCCAGCTAGCCACTGAGGTATTATTATGCTAAGATTTACATTCATATGCAAATTGGGCTCCTGCTGTTCACCTTGGCCTACTACTGGACTCATGTTACGGGGACTCATGGAGAGTTCCCATTGGTTGGGGAAGGATAGTAGGAGGAAATTCCGGGGGAGGTCCGGGGGACCCCGGGTTCCAGGAGACGGTGGTTCCGGTTAGACGCCCGCGTGGGAGGACCGGTTTTTTGCTTGCTGGCGCTGAGAGTGTTGGCGGCTTTTTCAAAATAAAGTTTTGTTCCTGCTTGAGTGGCTCGTGATTCTGTGCCCAGCCAAGACTGCGGCATTGTGGATGCCTGAAGCTGGGAATGGCACTGAATCCGATATCTATTGTTTTTTCCTATACATAGAGAGTTGTGATAAAGTTGAATTTATAAACTAAGCACAGTAAGAGATTAACCACAATAAATAATTTTAAAAATAAGAATTATAAAAATACACTATGATAAAAGTAATTTGAATATGGTCTCTGTTGCTTCCACTGTCTTAATATAGCTTATTGCATGTATTTACCCTTCTTGTGGTGATGATGTGAGATGATACAATGCCCACATGGTGAGACAAAGTGAGGTGAATGACATAGGACTATGAAGCAGCATTATGCTTTTGTGTAAATGCTACCTGAACACTAATGCTAAAACTGCAGATCTGATAACCAATAAGATCACCAAATAACTGACAGACAAGTAGCAAAAACTGCTTGGGCATGCTGACCCAAGGGCCAATTCACCTCCCAGGAGGTTCAGAGATTCCCAAGTGAGATTTCATCATGCAATTTAGAATTTATGGACCCTTTTTATTTTGGGAACTTTCCATTTAATATTGCTTACCCATATTTCACCCTGGGTAACTGAAATTGCAGAAAGCAAAACCACAGGTAATGAAGGGACTATTGTAACCATTTTCTCCAGCCTTTCTCTCTTGTCTTCCAACAATATCTGTGGACTTAGAGGCTGTTTTCCATGCCTAGTTAACAGAGAAGGAAGATGTGTGAGCCCTCCTAGTGTGTTTAGGCTAGGAAAAAAGAGATAGAGGAGGTACTCTATATATCCCTAGTAAGGATGATCCCAGAAAGGCACTATTTTGAGAAATTATACTAGTAGAGAGCATTATTGGGAAATACACTTGATTGTCTAATTTTGGTGGGAAAAGAGATGTCAGAGGACTTCAGAGGTGTTAATTATTGTCCAGAGTCCAAACAATATATGAACATAGTTTTGTTTTTGTTTTTTTACTAAATAGAGAGTTGAATTTTTTTCTTCTTATTTTTGCTCATCACATTAAGGCAACAGTGAGTATGGTTGTTTCTGTGTTAGCTATTATAACTCATCTCAATCACCAAGAGGAATTTGCATTGCTGTTACTGAATGGATGCAGTTCAAAAGGCCTACGTACTAGAGGTACCCTAGGATTTCCCGTATTCAATAATAATTGACAAAGAAGATCAAAGAAAAGAATTCTAAAACAGAAAAGTTGGTTTTGTTCATCCTGCCAGATTAATTAAAAAAAAAGAAAAAACAGAAGAAAATGTAACTGATGTACTGGAGAATGTTCAGAGGAAAATAGCTTGGGAGATACTCATTTCTGCATAAGAAATTCTAAAGATGGAGGAATTGTGGTGATTACAGTACATTGATTAAAGGTATAAAATCTCCTTTTTTCAAAGTGACTATGTTAAGAGTGCTAGGAATATCTTATGATCTTGGAAGAATTTGTGTATATTTGATCAATAAAGTTTTTATTATATATTCAACTACAATTGGCTTTTCAAACTAGAATTGGGTAACGGATCTTACTGTTATGATTTTATACTAATATATGTGAAAAAAATGTGTGCTGTTGATAAAATGTGTGCTGTAAATTGTTCAAGTGATTTGGACTTAACATAGAAATTTAAATATGCTGAATTCATAAGGAGAGTTTAAATCCTTCAGAATAGTTTGCTGATTAAACTTAATTCTTGCCCAATTTGGCTTTGAAAAGCTTTAAATGACTATTGAACAGATTACATTCAAAAATGCTTTTAAAATGATTAATAAAATGGCATTAACCAAGTCTTAAATGTGACTGAGAGCTTAGTCTGTTCAGTTAGAATAGACAGAACATTAATCAGATTTCCCCAGGAAGTGCCCTAGAATTATAAATAGAATGATATAAATTGTAAGCCAAATTAAAATAGGTTTTAATATTTGTTATTGCTATGAATTAACATTAATTTAAAGTATGGTACACTACTAGTACTCTTGTTTATGCACAAAGTAGTCCCTGAATTTAAAACATGACATCATCATAACATCAATTTTTAAGATAACAAAAAGTACCTTTTTTTTTTTTTTTCTTTTAGTATGCAGAAGAAAAACAGAATATCATGACTGGAACCAAAACTATGGCATGATACAGTGTAGATCATCCTTGTGCATTTTTTACCTCTAATCAGTGTCTTTTCATCTGGGCCCAGGTGGAAGGAGGGGCACTTCCTTCCTCTTGGTGGGTTTTATCTTCCTATATTACCATGACCTCTGTCTTCTTTTTATTCCTGAAACTAACTCATTTTCAGACAGATGCTTTCCCTGAACCTACCCAGAAATGGTTCTCCAGAGCACTCCCTTTGTGACATGTTCCCCCTCTATAAGCACACCCACCACTCAGTGAACTTCTCCATTCCATTTCTGTTTATTGTGTCTGTATCAACTGAAAGACATATGTTTTATGAGAGTCATGGTCTCATCTGCCTATTCAAATTCTGTCTTTCTGAAGGTTCAACCTTTGATCCTGGGTCGGGTATGTCTGCAAAAAATATTTATTAACTGGAACTAACCTCCCTATGCTTTCTCCTTTACTAGTATCTGTCTTCTGACTCCAGAGTCTGGGATCTTAGCCAGGGAGATAGGTTGTGTCACGTAAATGTGAGTTGATCATATTAATTAATACATTTGTAAACCAGGAGTCTCAACTTCAGTCCACAAAAGCAAAGATCCATCCAGGTTATGAGGACAGAGAAAAGAACGAGCTTAGTATTCTTTTAGCTAATATGTTTAAAACCTCCGTAGGAAAACTCTTGGGATATGGTCAAATTACCGGTCTGTCTCTTTTTCGTTTTATGCATGTACCAATGTGCTAACTATTAGGAATTTTATTATTAATCAAAAAAATAGCTGAGTAAGTAACCTTTTCTCTGGCATGGTAAAAGTTCAATACAATAAGTAGGGAGATTTTTTATTTTTCAGGACACTATTTGATACTTGTGTGTGTGTGTGTGTCAGGGCTGAGAGTTCACACTTTCACCCTGTCTTTATACACTCTATTGATCTTATTTAGTGTTAGGTCATGCATGGTTTAATTCCACAGAACTCAGCTCCTGGAAAAAAAATAAAATCCAAGCCAAATGTAATTTACTTTGGTGATAAAATCAAGAACAATATGAGTAAATTTCAAAAAGGATTGAGTGCTCTGGGCCTCGTACTGTCCTGTCCAATTAAACCTTTATTGTATCAGGGTTTCTGGAAGAGCTTTCTCATATCCCTTTGGGGAGGACTGTTCCCTCATATTTCATAATGTTGACTAATCATTTCTAAAATGTTAACATGATGGCTAAGTTAGGAATTGTAAATTCTAAATCATAAAGGCCAAAAATACTTTCTAATAATAAATGATTAGTAATTATACATAGGAAAATATCCTAAGTCATGGTAGTCAAAGCAATCCCACTTCCTTTTTTATGAAGGTTCACCACATTTAAAGAAAGGACATAGTCAGCAATATTGGATTCAGTAATGAAATAAGATAAATACTCTCATTATCCCTCAGGTTCATGATGAACTCTGTCAGAGGATCCATTTTAGTCTTAAAGACAAATTGAGATTCCCAAAGAAGTCACGTCATACTTCTCTTCTGTCTTTATAGCTTAATGACTACCTAGATGTGTGCATAAGATTTCTATAGTTTGTGGTACATGTATATGTAGTCTGCTCAAATCTTGTAGAGCACAGGAGGGGTGTGTGTGTGTGTGTGTGTGTGTGTGTGTGTGTGTGTGTATGTGATGTATGAACAAATCAGAAACCAAGAAATAAACAAAATCTTGGTCATATTGGTCTTCATAATTTGCTCTCTCGTCTTCTCCCATGAAGATTGACAGGGGGATGTCAGGTTCTCTAAGTCTTTTCAGAGTGGAAGGACAGGTGTGATCAAAATAGACAGAGGAGATGCCCCCATAGATTCCCAGAGTATGACTTCATTGAATAGGAATAAAGAAAGCCTGTCTCATGATTGTATGTGTGGGCATCTCCCTGCTTTTTGCACCATGACTGGCTTATGTTGTAAAGTACTTTATAAAAATGATATATCACTTTTGTCTTTCAACATCAAATATGACAGGACAAGAAAGGTCCAAATGCAGACTCTGTGACTGCTGTTGATGAACGTAGGAAGCAAAAGAGAGAGAATGTGAAGTTTCTACTTTTCCATGTGGATAAAGTGGACTGGATGAGGTTTTTTCTTTTTCTCTCCTTCCTTCCTTCCTTCCTTCCTTCCTTCCTTCCTTCCTTCCTTCCTTCCTTCCTTCCTTCCTTCTTTTCATATAAGAAGTGAAGAAGTGAATCAGTAATTAGAACCTTTGCCTTAGTGTCAACATAAGTCCTTTGTCTGAGTATTTTTACATAGTTGTTTGTATTTCTGTTGTTGTGTTTTTCCCCTCCAAGAATGTGAGTCTATTAAGGACTGATAACACTAGTAAAATAAGCCATTAAAATGGTACATTTAAAAAAAAAGTTAATCAATGTAACACGAAAGCATTGTTTGAATCAAATCATGTCATTCAGTACAATCATAAGATTTTTGCCAATCATGAACTATTTAGTGATTTTAGTAATGTGTGTTTATATTAACATTTCTTTTCCAGGGAGTGAGAAAACATTTTTATTTTGTGTAGAATTGAAATACTTTTGAGTCTAGCATATACATTGTATTTTTTACTTTGTTGGTCAGAGAGATATCCATTGCCCCAATCACATGACTTTCATGAATTGGCTTTTACTACGCATCGTGAAATACCTTAACCTATGGAGAGGGGAAAGGCTAATTTAAAAAGCATCCTTTGTAAACTTCTCAAGATTTGAAGGTAGAGAATATTGTAAGTACCCAGCAGAGATTTAAATAATAAATTTATATTTTAATATTTTCATAATGCTTTTAATACAGAACAGAGAAAAGAAGACACAATTACAAACATTTGATAAGGGTCTTATTCATGGTTTTCCTTTCTTATTGGGTATATTCACCTACAAAAATGAGGCACATGCTTCAACTGAAATATCAACAGGCACCACTAGGCATGTTCCTGAAGCAAAAATGACAAAATAAACAATGGAAAATTGGTCCAACTGTCATCTCCTAAAAGGCTAAATTCAGAAAATATGATGAATTTCCAGGACTTGTAGATGAGCTGCTTTTAGCTACAGTTGATACCAATAAATCTCTGTAAATTTCTGGGCAGACCAAAGGTTATAAATATTGGAAATTCCTGCAGGATACATTCATAAGGTCATTTTTTATTTAATGTTTTGATTTTATGGTTTTAACATTCCATTTTATTCTTTCTGTCATATAAAGTCTTTTATTATCTTATTTCAGGTATTTAGGTTTTACTTTTAACTAAAAATTCCATATTATTTTTAGTTATTATACCACTTATATTTTCAATAAAGTGCAAAAAGTTTTTTAAAAGCAAAGGTTATTTATGCTTTACTTGCTATAATAAGCAAGTTGACCAATGTCACTTGCATTTGGCAGAGACTCAAGGGTAAGCAGAGGAGTGAGTTCATTTTATTGGCTAAAAGATCTGACTCTGGTGTGCTATACTCGGAGTCCTGTAGTATGGGGAATTACAGGTGGGTCATAAGATGCTGGGTATCCTATGGGTTTAGTTAGGGGTGCGTATTTGCTTTACATTGATGATCCGTTGGGGAAGAATGGTTCAAATGAAGAAAATCTGCAAGTTACTAACCAAATCCTGATATTTGGCCAATTATTACAGAAGTTCAGCTTCCTGGATCGTCATTTGAGATAGTAATGTGGCTTCCTGCAAGTCTGACCTTTAGCAGCTGTTGTCCTGGGTTTGCTTAGATATGATTTACTTTCCTTGGCAAGTTGCTGCAGATTATGAGTCAGAGTTCTATTTTTATCTGTGGTCTGGCCATTGTCTGTTGGTATATTAAATCTTAATTTTTGTGTTTTATTTCCAAACCAATACACTTTTCTGTTCTCTCCTCATGGTGCTTCCTACAGACTCACCTCTATACGGTCTGCCTGACCCCCCACCTCTAGTTTGAATACCTCCCTCACCTCAAATCTTTGCATTTCATGATATTTTTTTTTCCCTATGAAATTCTCCTCAGCAAACATTTAGGTGCCTCTTTTGACCTCCCTTTTTCTGCGTTCGGCTCCAGTGTTGGTGTTTTAGTAAGAGGTTCCCTGATCACCTACCCAAATTATGCCCAGTAGAGCTAAGTTGGCCTGCTTCCCCCTTGGAAGACTGTTCAGCACCAAAACAACCATATCTATTTGTTGTCTCCCTTACTGGAATTTAAACTGTGTGGCATTGTGATTACCACCTGTTTTGTTTGCTACTTCCTTGGTTTTAGAATAGTAAGATGAATACAGTATTTATTCCCTTCCTATCAGATGAACACAGTTGAAAGTTGATTTAATAAATTTAGGCATTAATTTTTCATCTTCCGCCTGGCTCCTCTGTGATTCTCCACTTCCTTTCTCCTACTTCTCACAAGGTTGATGTGCTAGTCTCAGTTTTGGAGTGACTGCTCAGGTCACTATGCTTCTTGAGTGGTAACTGCTGGTTGGTGCCTTCTGCTGTGCTTGCTCTCAGATGGTTGTGTGTTTATTTGTGTTGGTGACTAGATGAATGGTAATTCCTGTAACTCTCACAATTAATACCTCAGAAACTTGATAGATTGAAGTTTTATTTTCAGTTACGTCACACTGATTAAAGTTAGTTGGTTTTCCAGAAGACACCATTCAGATAATAAATCAGAACACTCTTTCCTTTCATATTAAGCATGCAGTAACAAAATCACTATTATTCTGTCTGCACGAGGAGAGGAGAGACCATTGATGGTCCTGAGGTAGGGTCAAGACCATGGGCAGTGCTCACCCTTGGGTGTACAGTTTATGTAACATTCAACTAACTAAGCAGAAAATTAATATAAAGGGAAATTGAGAAATACAGGCCATTTTTTTTCCAAAAATTCAGGTAGAAGGGAAGAACTTATCAAATAAAATAGGTAAATAAAACATATATGAATAAAATTATTAACAATTAGATTTTGAAAAAAATAATGTTACAAGAATATTTTAGTCATGTTGATCAATAAAATGATATGAAACAAATTATTAACATCAGAAAGGTAAAAAAATAGAAATCACAAAAAAGTACATATGTATTAGTAGGATAATGTAGGGATATTATAAACAAATATACACCAGTAAATTTTAAAACTTAGATGAAATGTACAAACATCTTAAAAGCCCCAAATTCCAAAAACTAACACAAGAAGGAAAAAAAATCTGAATTCTTGTACAAATAGAATAGAAATTGGATTTTGTATTAAAGGCTAATTACTGACAATTTCAAAACAATTGCATAAGAAAATAAAAAAAAAAGAACATTCTTACTCCCTTATGAGGCCTGAATTGCCTTGATACCAAAATGGGACAAATATTGTAAAAGAAAGTAACATTGTACATCAATATCTTCCAAGGACAACAAAGGCAAAATCCTTAACAAGATAATAATACATAAAATTATCAAGATCAATTAGTAATTAGACCAGAGTGTAAAGCTCTATATCAAGGACGAGAAGTAAATTCTCTTCTTTTTAAAATTGTGTGAATAGTTTTACAAATAATATACTATAAAATTTACCAAACATATGTTGGAATAAGGGAAGACTTTAAGAAGACTGCAGTGTAAAAGATCAAGAAAGAATGATGAAAATGTATTTCTATGCACTGAAAGACATTAAGAAAATGACAAGTACCATTTTAATAGTTTACAAATACAAAATTCTGTGAGCAAGACTTGGCCATTGAAAATTTAAAAACAATGCTAAGAGAAATCAAAGCAAGTCAAAGGAACAGAGAGATTTGAGGTCCACATATTTCAAGACTTAACATTTGTTGGAAGTCAATTCTGTGAAGAGCTCTTTAAAATTGATAAGGTGATTTCAATGCTGTATTAAAATGTAAAATATCTGAAAATTTTCTAAATGAATCCTTAAAAATTAAGAATAAATGTGGTAATCAAGGAGGAATGGGATTAATCTAAGGAGACACATATGGATCAATGAAAACAAATAAAGGGGCAGACACGGTATGTGCACAGTATCTTCAACAAAGATGCCAAGCAAACCCAGTGAAAAAAATCTTAATCTTTTCAAGAAATGGCTCTGGCACTTGAATAACCATATGAAAAGACACACACACACACACACACACACACACACACACACACATCATGTATTATATAGCTATACCATGCTCCTATCAGTGAATTAAAAGTAGTTCAGAACTTTTACACTATTAAGTAATATAAATGGCAAAACTCTAAAATTTTAGATGAAAACATAAGATAAAATCTTCACAGCAGTGTGATAATGCTAAAATTTGTAAGACAGAAGAGCTAAACTGGATTTTATCAAAATTTTATTGTCTGCAATTCACAGGAGGACAATATTGAAATAAAAATAAAAGCTACCCTTCTGTACATGTATAAAAGTTTGCAAGGAAACCCCACAATTTTAATTTGTGTTTTCACTGTATGCAAATTATATGTTAATAAATTAGATTTTAAGATGAAGATGCAGTAAAGACCTTTTCAGGCAAAAAAAAAAAAAAACTCTCAGAAAATTCATCCCTACTAGACCTGCACTAAACAAAGTGCTATAAGTAATTTCTTTGGGAAGAATAAAAATGACCCCAGATAGACACACTGAAATCTGGAAGAAATGAAGGACACTGGACAGATAAAATAAATACAGATAAGAGAAAGTTATGACAAAGATGATTTGGGCTATAAAATAATTAAGAAATTTACATTCATGAAAAGCAAAAAAATTACAAATGGATAATTACCTCTAGATTATTCTAAGGTCTTACTTACATTTGGAAACTGGCAACAGTTATAGTCTACAAAGTGATCACCTCTGAAAAGGTCTCTAGTGTTACAATCACTAGGGTTTCTTCTAGAATAATATTAGAACAACTATGAATACATAATTATCAAATTAATTGTGGGACAAATGGGCATAACAAGAAATCAAAAAATTCAAGAGAAGATAAGAAAGAAGTGAAAAAATTAGAACCATTTGTCAAACAGGAAACAAAAAGCTTTATGATATAATCCCAGATGCATTATAGCATACAAATGTGGTATAATATAATAAAAATGCAAATACTGTAAAGCTGGATAGAACAACAAAACCAAACTATATGCTTCTCTAATAGAATATCTATCCATCTATCTATATTTCACTGTATGTAAGTATGTATGTATGTATGTATGTATGTATGTATGTGTGTGTGTTTCTATCTATCTATCTATCTATCTATCTATCTATCTATCTATCTATCTATCTACCTACCTGTCTGTCTATAGTATTGAACCCTCTTGCTCTTTATCACTGAGCTACATCTTTGGCCCTTTTTATTTTATATTTTGAGACAGAGTCTTGCTAAGTGACTGAGGCTAGCTACAAACTTGCTATCCTCCTGCCTGACCCTCCAGAGCCTCTGGGATTAAAGGCATGGGCCAACAGTAGGATAAATTTTTAATGTATGGGCAAAGAATGTATGAAAGAAGAAGGATGAAAAATGTATTTCCTAAGAGACTAACTTAAAAATAGTTACTACATATGTACTTTTTTTTCAGAAATAGTGGGCTGTAAGACAATCAAATGAATAACAAGAAAATATTACCAGTGAGAGTTCATTATGATAAAATGGGGCTCATTCTAAATTTGTATACAATCAATAGCATGGCTTCAAAATATAAATTAAAAAGTAATGTGGAAAGTACAAATAAAAAAAATCTATAATTGTAGCAAGAAACTTTAATATATGTTTCTCTATTACTGAAAATAAAAACTAAAAAAAATTAAGGATTTGGTATAAATGAAAAGCATAATTAAAATCTTCACTTAATCAATACATAGAAAATGCATGTTTTCAGTTGCACATGGAATATTAACAAACTTGAATGTGAAAATGGTTCATTTTTCAGGATTCATCAAGTCTAAAAACATTCAAAAAATCTGCACGTATTTTCTGGATTTAAGGAATAATGCTAAAAATTAATAACAGAAGGACTAGGGAATATCTAACAACACAGAAGACAAAGAATAATTTTCTAAATAACCTGCTTGTTTAAGTTGAAAAAATAAGCAAAATTTACGTAAAATATTAGGCATTGAGGTACATTAGGACATTATAAGTAAGAGATATAAGAGAAAATTATGGATGCTAATGAGGCTTTATTTCTTGATCTTAGTTTTGTTGTGTTCAGCTTTAAATATTCACTAGGTTCTGTACTTCAGGTTTCTACAGGTTAATTTGCATGATAGTTACATACAAACAATAATAAAATAAATTCAAGCATGAAGAATAAATAGGGGCTGGGGATGTGGCTCAAGCAGTATCGCGCTCGCCTGGCATGCATGTGGCCCGGGGTTTGATCCTCAGCACCACATACAAACAAAGATGTTGTGTCCCCAGAAAACTAAAAAAATTAAAATAAAATAAATATTAAAAATAAGAATAAATAGGACTTAAACTAGAAAAACAAGACTATTCAAATGTCTAATACTTTTATCATGAATTAAAATGTCCTCTTAAAAATTTAAAAGTGTAGTCTTGATTAATGTTGTACACAGCAATAAAGTATAAAGTCAAAAGAAAATACAAACTTGGTGAAAATTCATTTTATACCACATCTTAAATCAGTCAGAAAAATTAATAATTTAATATTTGAGTTGGAAAAAGGACCATACCTACCGTTTTACATAAGAAGTTTTTTTAAAGACCTGAAATTTAAAAATTAAAAAGAAAATAAAATTGAAAGCATAGTAAAGGAAATCAATTATGAAACTTCTAAAGAGTTTCAAGTTACGGTTGCCACCCAGGAATGTTTCACATCCTTCAAATTATAACAGGAAACATTTTAAAGTTTAACTACATAAAAATAATTCTATAGGATTTTTGTACCATAAGTAAAATAAAAGGCAATAAAGATATAATGTTTATAATACATAACAAAGAGACAACTCCTTTAAAATAGACGGAGTTCTTACTAATCCATAACAAAAGAGTCATTGACCTGTTTTTTTTAAAAAAAATGGTCAGAAATATGAACAGACAGTTTGGAGCAAAGGAACTACAAATTGCATTTAGTAAACCTCTCAAAACAAGATAAATGTGTCTCGTGGCCAAGATTCAGAATTTTTATAGCTCACTATACCTGCAAGTGTGCAGAGAAGTGGAAACTCTCACAAAATATTGGTGGGGGTGTAAATGGGTAAAATCTCTCAAGAGAACCAAGTGGTAAATTAAAAAAAAAATCCCAAATGTGCACAGACTTAAATTCTACTTCTCAGAATTTAGTATGACACACTAATTCTCTGGGAGAACCACCCATACAAGTATAGTTATTTATTGTAGCACTGTCTGAAATGCAAAACACCAAACATTACCCAAATAATTATCAGTGGGGAAATGCATACTAGTACATATTTACATATTATATACACATATGTTAACATATAAAATATACATAAATATTGATATGTCTTTTGAAGCACCCTACTAAAAATGCTAAATAATCATATGAGCATTAAAGATGTGGTAACATGGTTAAGTGAAAGTGTCCTTAGGTTGCATGTGAAGTAATGGCCTGTGAGGGTGACGTTTTATTGGACCCATGGTCACACGTTCCAAGTGCTGAATAATGTGAGTTCCAAATTGCAGTGAAAAATTAGTAACTGGGTGGGACTTTTAAGTTCAACTGAATTAATTATTCTCTTAAAGTGTCAGTTGTATAAGTTAAGAAATTTGGTTGAGATGAAAAATTGTTCAATGAATAATGTTATTTTGTTGAGGGATGGATATTATATCTTGTCAAATATTGTTTCAGAAGAAAACCAGAATTAGATATATGTTTACCTCACTGAATTAAATAATATGAATAATATCTGAAAATATTGTTTTGAACAAGAAAGAACAAATAAAATAGCTTTATTTAAACAACTAACTCCTTTTCCCTGGCCATCCCAATGATGACACCCTCATTTTTGCAGCAAGAGTCTACAAGCCGTGTGTGGTTAATGCAGCCTTCCCCTGAAACCTGAGCCAGGCATGGGGTTCATATGTTCCGTGATCTCACACCAAACCAAGCTTATTCATTCAGGGCATCCCTGTGGCCTTTCCAGGTTTCTCGACTTGGAACACCTGCTGGAGAGCTTTAGCAGCTGCCAGAAAGAAGGCAGTTGGCATCACGTCTTAGTTCATTCCGTCCACCTTCACAGATCAAGGTAATGCCTGGCAATCATTTAAGACTATTAGTCTACTTTATAAAATTAGATTTAAATTAAATTTCTGTACATGTGCGTAGTATCTAATTTCTAGCATTTGAAAACACTCTCTAACCTAACATTAAAGGTAAAAATAGAAATTACAAGGAATTATTTAACTATGAAAACACAATTACCATACATCATAAGCATAATTCAAAGGCAAAGAAGCCAATGATATAAACAGGGCAACTTTAACTTTGGGTTATCATAAAACTTGATAAGAAGAATATTAAATTATTCTTACAGTTATAGAAGTAGGAGCTTTACAAGGTATATTCAAAAAATAGAAAAGGTACAATTTTATTATAATTTTTAAAAAGTCTCATTCAATCACAGATCACATACCACTCACTGCCATAAAAATAGTCAAGATCACAGCTTGACAGTACTGCCGGTTAAGTGGGAGGAGATTATAAGGACATGGCACCTCTGTCTCCATCATCAAAAACAGTGGGGTACTTGTAGGTTCCCAAGGAGGAGTTTCAGTAGCTTCTCATTTGCTGTGATTTTACTTTGTCTCTGAGGGTTCTCCTGATTCTTCACTCTGAATCAACTGGACTCACCTTTGACCTATGGGCAGGTCCAGAACAGAGGCCTAGTGACCTTTACCCCTGCCCTCTTTTCTGTCTAGAGTTCTTTTTCCTGTGGATTGTCTGTCACTCATTTACACAGGTCAGCCACAAAGCTTAGAAATATTCTCCCTAGTCTTTCAATACATAGGAATTCTCCTGGAATAATATTTATTCCAATATCTGACTATTTTCATGTATTTGTTAATTGATGATTGCCTGTCTCCTACCTTAATAACCATGAGAACAGGTGTGTGTGTGTGTGTGTGTGTGTGTGTGTGTGCCTGTGTGTGTGTGTGTGTCTGTGTGTGTGTGTGTGTGTGTGTGTGTGTGTGTGTTCATTGTGACAGGCTACAAGGAATATCCCTGGCACATACTAGTTTTTCAGTAAAATATGTTGTATGAATTGGCAGACAATGAATCACCTACACAATTTGGCAATTTTTCCAAGAGAATTGACACTACATATAGCCAAATGCTTATTGAAAAAAATAACATCCATTATAATAATATCACCTGTAGAAAATTATTGCTGTAGCTAATTTCCTACAACATGAGTCTTTTAGTAAATTTTTACCATAGGCATGTAAACAGATAATATACACAGTGAAGTGTTTTAATGTTGAAAAATATGCATTGCGTAATCTTGTCTATATTCTACCCAAGATATAACTGAAACCACAAAAATGCCCAGGAAAATAAATTGGGATTAAATCCATTAAAAGTTCCACTACACTCATGGAGAAGTGGGTGCCATTTTAAAAAAAGAAAATTTTATATGATAAAAATTACATTTAAAGTAACTAATAAGAACATATTATTAATTAAAATAGTCTGAAAGTAAAGGTTTTTTACTTATTTTTAGAAAGTGAAAGTGATAAAGTTGCTTAATAAACTCTCTATAGGGTTCAATTTTCCATGCCCTTTGGAATTATTTCATGACCACAAACTGTTTTTATGCTTCATTACACAGTTCATAAATTTGTTCTTTTGGTTTTGAAAGAAGCTAACATCTCAACCTTGGATACAGCATCCTAGTTCTTATTACCCCAGGTAGAAATAGTAACTGAGTCATTTCAAAATCCATTGTAACAATTAAATGAAAGTCTTAGGATCTTTGACTCACCATATTTCTGCATGTTCAGTAGAAATCTAATTTGCAAGATGATTTACTAGAAATATATCTGAAACATTATATGCCAATCACTGTTCTCAAATTTACAATTAAATTACAAATCGAGGACCTTATACATATGAATTTAATATATCTGTTTTCTTTATTTCAAAATGGTGCAGAAATTTTGCATGGTGGCACACAGCTATAATCCCAGCAATTCAGGAGGTTGAGGTAGGAAGATCACAAACTTGAGGCCAGCTCCAGCAACTCAATGAGACCCTGTCTTAAAATAAATAAGTAAAAAGGACTGGGGGGTGAAGCTTATCAGTAGAGCAACCCTGGGTTCAATCCCCAGGCCTCTGCTGCCTCCAAAATGGTTGCTATGGAAAATGGCATGGCAGATTCTTTAAAAAATAAAATTAAAACAACCATATGATCCAGTAATCCCACTTCTGAATTCATATACAAAATCATTGAAATTAGGATCTCAGAGATATACACATTCATATGTTCATTCATAATTGTCCATATATTGAACAACCCAAAAGTCTACAAAATCCATTCATGGAAAGACACATTGATAAAGAAAACATTTCACATGAAAACAACGGGGAGTAATTCAGCATCAGTAAAAGTGAATCCTACCATCTACTACACCAGATGTCGACCTATAAGACATTATGCTCAGTAGGATAAGTCAGTCACAGAAAAGCAGGTACTGCATGATTCCACAGGCACATTATAGAACCATTCAACCTTATAGAAGTAGAAGAGAGGAGGGTGCTTGCCAGGGGCTTGGGGACAGGGGCAAAAAGGGAGTTGTTCAATGGGCAGAAATCCATCGTTTAAAAAAAATGAGTAAGTTCTAGAGATCTGCTGAACAACACTGTGCTGGTAGTTGACAATATAGAGCTGAGTATTTTAAAATTTGCAGTGAGTTTAGATCTCATGTTAAGTATTCACACCACCAAATCAAAACAAAATAAAATTCAAAAAAAGGACTTGAGAAAACTTTGGAAGTGGTGTATTTACTAACTTGGGAGTAATGGTGTTATCATGACCATATGCATACTCTCAACCTTATCAAATTATATACAATAGCCATGTGCATTTTGTTGGATGCCAGGTATACCCCCAATAAAACTGAGCATAAATAAAAAATAATTTTCCAAATTATTGTCATTTTGCCATGTATACATTCACAACTGCAATGGTGCAGCAACATCTCTCAAATGATGTTTGGAAGCTCCCAAGCTGTGCCTTGGTGACCAGGACAGGCAGTGAGGTGTATCTCTTTGACATAGGAACTCTAGAACCAGACTGTTTAGTTTGGAGCCTGGCAACATTGGGGCCACTTATGTCAGTCACTTCCTTGCATTTCGGTAGCCTCCTTTTTTTTTTTTTTCTTTTTAAGAGGAGAAGACTCATTTATTGGGTGCAAACAGTGAACCAGCCACTACACTAATTCCTTCATGTATGTGTTCCCTTAAAAATGTTTTAATGAGTGTTATGTTTTATGAATAATGATCGTATATAGTTAGGAGGTACAATGTGGTGTTTTAGTGTACTTATAAAATAAAGTCAAGATAATTAACATACCCCCAACCCATGATCAGTAGTACATATGCTTTATTCTTCTTCTAGTGTTTAGCACAGTTCTTCTGTCTAATTGCATAATCCTGTTCTACTTGCTCCTCCTGGAGCTGGCTATCAGAGAAAGGGAGATGTTGTTTACCTGTTATTCCATGGAAGAGAGCCCCAGGGTCCATGCTGGTCCTTGAATATTCACTCTGTCCCTCGTGTGAATTGGAGTTCTTAGGTCAACCTTCTGAGCACTCTACTGTCCCTTTGGGATGGCTCCTGTGATTGCTTGCCTGCTGGCACTCTGTCTCTCTAAGCCCTATCCAATGAGTGACAACAGCCTCAGCTAGCTTCCCTGCAACCTCTGTCACCTTCTTACCACCTTGTGCTCATTAACTGTACTCTGAAACTGGGAGGGAACAAAAGTTACTTCAGTTTGCCATTTCTTCCCCTATCCACATCCCTGGAGTACAGAGATTGGAGATGAACATACACCTCCAGTGGTCTTCCTTCACATCCCATAACATACGGGCTCAGAAGAGAATGTAGCCTTCTCTTGTATTCTGTACCCCCTTCATTTTATTTTACTTTATTCAAAAGTTTAATGGTGGGAATATGAGAAGGTGCAAAGAGAGAGACTGCTTTAACCAAAAGAACACATAAGAATAGGCAGTAGACAGCAAATTAATGGTGCACATACTCTTATGAAAATATGCAGTAACCACCTCCTTCTCCCTTATTCTGCCCAGTTCAGGCTGATCGGATCAGCCTTTTCTCTGCTAAGTTAAATAAGCAGTACCATGTCTGTGAGTGCTATCATTCAGTCAATCGCCCTAATTGATTGAAAAATTTAATAAAAATGTTGTATGTAAATTGGGTTATGGAAAATAGGGTACCAATTTAAATATCAATTATCTCTGTTCCAATCAAAAATCTCCCTTTCTCAATGAGTATTTCCCTCCCTGTCTCTGTCAGGTAAGGAGATCCTCAAGAGTCTGGTCAAATAGCAAACTCATATTTCTTGCTTGATATTAAAGTGCCTTGTCATCAGGTGGTGATTTCCTTAAACTTCAGTCTTGTATTTTCAGTTCCTTGCATAGTCACTGAACAGTACAGATTCTGAAAATACCAAATGAATATATATTTAATGAATTGAGGGAAGCTAATTCATGTTTTTGAATTTAGTAATAACTTCCTCATCCCTCCATGTAATTTTTGAATAAGTTAATTTTGTTAATACTTTTCAGAGAAATTGCAATATCTTTAAATAATTAACAAATACAGGGCGTGATGCTATTTGAAATTTGTATGTGATCCTTAGTAGAAATTTGAGATCAATAATACCCCCCACACTTTTCTGGAAATAAGCATGTAAACATGCACTTTCTTTTTTATTTTTATTTTTTTTATAGTTGAAGATGGACAGCATGCCTTTATTTTATGTGTTTATTTCTACATGGTGCTAAGGATAGAGCCCAGTGCCTCACATGTGCTAGGCAAGTGATCCACCCTTCCTTTTTTTTAGATTAGTCTCTAGAGATTTGGACCCAGGAACACAAAATATCAAGCATAAAGCCCCATTTCCGTGGGCTGTATCTATTGCCTAACTGTTCCCACTGCAAATGACACTGACACACTGGTTCTGTTTGTTATGAGATTTATTTCCTCATACTTGACAATTATGAATAACCTTTGAAGGAAAAAGAAAACACTTCTAGGTTGGTAAGTCATGTGTACCCTTTCAGAAATTTCCCCTAAGTTGAAAGAACAAGTAAATATCACTTACGCCTACAGATTTAAAATTCTCTGCAAAAAAAAAAAAAAAAATTGATAAAAGGAGCATGTTCCTGTTTTCATATCACAGATTGTTTTATAAGGTGTTTCTTTGGTAGAATAGAAGAATTTATGGCCTTGAATTGCCAAAGTTTTTATATCCTTGAGAATTCACTGAGCATCAACCATCATTTTTATTTCTTGCAGCAGTAGTTCAAATTTTTAAAATTGATCAAATCACTTTGAAAAAAGGCAAGCCGTCCTCCTGTTGTGACTAAAGCTAATAGCGATGCTTTAGATCCCTGGGAAATTGAAAACTGCAGTCAAAAGAGAATACAATGGCAAAAAAGTCAGCTCTAGCCTATTTGGGGCATTTGACTGAAGCTGAAAAGAATGTGAAAGAGAAACATATGCCATTGCTATTTTAAAATACACTCAGTATTTTGTAATTCCAAATGAGTATATATAAAAAAGATTATTTTTTCAAGCTCAATATAGACTGGGAAAGACAAATTTAATAGATAAGGTAAAGAAAAATATCTGATGTGTCAGAAACACAAATAGTTTTAGAAAATTGACAGAGTACCAAAATAAAGACCCATAATAGAAGTGTATCCATCAAATATATGATACAGAGAGAAATCCATTTTATGGACCTTCCAATTCTGCTCTTTATCAGGCTTATCCACAGGCTTACTCCAGTACAATGCAGGGTATCTTTCTTAGGAGCTCCTGTACAGCCCATAGTTAAGAATACAAAAAGGTAAATCAGAAGCTGTAAGAATGCACTGTGTTGGTACAAAGCAGGCATCTCAGTTATTTCAGCTCCAAACATACAGAATGAAAGGCACTTATGCTCCTGATGGAAGACATATTTAGATGACTGACATTGTCAATTTCAAACCATCAGATCTGAACCAAGTTTTCTTATAAACGTGGTGCTTATCAGCATGAGCAGAATGACACATTCAACCCAGTGCCTGGTCTGTCAGCCAGTATGCTCTGATTTAGGAAATACAACGGGAAAGAAATGATCTCCTCACAGACACATACACAGGGAACTCTTTATGAGTACAATGCACCTATCATGCTTTTACACATTTGCCTAATCTACTGACTTTCTTTCTCTGTCACTATGGATACTTTTCTTCAGATATCTAAAATATTTTGTTAACAAAAGGTGACAATTCAAAAACTCAAACACAGCAGGTAACTTATTAAAATGTAAGAAACATATACTATCTGGGCATGTTAGGTATCTTTATCATTGATAATATACACTATTGAACATGCCATTAAGAATTCTCTAGTAAAATATATTGGCACAGTGCATTAATGCATGTCTCAATAGTGTTGGTCAAGTGTGTGTGTGTGTGTGTGTGTGTGTGTGTGTGTGTAGTGTTAGAAAGCCAGGGAGAGAATAAAAGAGACAGAAAGATACTAATATCTCCATGTGTTTTCATAGTTTCATTTTATTAAATTTTGAATCAAATTTATTTTAACTGTTACATTACAAACAAAATTTATACATATTACTGGGGTAATGTGATGCTTGGTATGTATATGTATATGTAGTGTTATATGTAAACCAGTTTAAACACATCTGTCTCCTTGTTTATCACTTCATTATTATAAAAACTTACAACATCTTTTCATCTACTTTTTGGGATATAGCCCATAAGATTCACCCTGCTGTAAAATAGCACACCAAAGCATTTTTCTTCTATGCACCTGTTACTTAGTACCCATTGATTGAACTTTACCTGCCCCGCCTCACAGACCACTAATAAATACTACTCTACTTTCAACTTCCTTGAGATAAACTATCAGGAGATTCTGCAAATGTGTGAGACCTTGTAGTACCTCTCTTTCCATGCCTGACATGTTCCCTTGAAAATGATCTCCAATTCTATCCATGTCACCTAAAGTGATAGAATTTCATCCTTTTTTATGGATGGATGTTTTCCAGGAAAACATTTTGTGTTTTCTTTATTTATCATCTGATGGACACTAGGGTTGTTTCCAATTCTTGGTTTTTGTGAACAGTGCTTTCATTAACATGGGAGTGTAGATGTATCTTTGAGGTACTGACTTTATTTCCTTTCCATATGTACCCAGGAGTGGTATTGCTGGGTCATTTGTTAGTTCTATTTTGAATTTTTGGAAGAACCTGCATACTATTTTCTGTAATAGCTCTCCTAATTTACATTCCCACCAACAGTGTGGAAAGATTTCCTTCTCTCCCTGATCTGTACCAGCACTTGTCATCTTTGGTATTTTTTGATAGAAGGCATTCTTACCTGGGTCAGGTGAAATTCACCGTGATTTGATTTGTATTCTCTAATGACTGATGATGTTGAAGATTTTTTAATGTACCTGTTAATCATTTGTATGTTTTTTAAGGAATGTCTATTTGATATAAGGAGGCTGATTCATAGTGAGGTAGGGAGAGGGGGCATGGGAGGAGTAGATGAACTCTAGATAGGGCAGAGAGTTGGAAGGGTAAGGGAGGGGGCATGGGGTTAGAAATGATGGTGAAATGTGATGGACATTATTATCCAAAGTACGTGTATGAAGACACAAATTGGTGTGAATATACTTTGTACACAACCAGAGATATAAAAAATTGTGCTGTATATATGTAATAAGAATTGTAATGCATTTCCCTGTCATTTATAAATAAAAATAATTAATTTTAAAAGAAACTTTAAAAAGGTGGGGTGGGTACTGGGAGTGTAGTTCAGTGGTACAGAGCCCCTGGGTTCAATCTCCCATACAACAAAATAAAAACTAAAAATAAAAAATTTATAAAGAAAGAAAGATAAAATACCCCCACCTTTCCATTCTTTGCCTCTTCGCCTATCCTCAAAGTTGTAGGTATCAATCCCCTATAGTTGTTAAAATTTTTACTACATTTAAAGTATTGCTTGAGTGCGTGTATTTGAATGTGCGCCCAATGTTCCTAAGCTGGAAACTTTACTCCCAATACCACAGTGTTGAGAAGTGGGATCTGTGAGAGGTGAGGACGCACCTTCATGACTGCATTAATGTGGGTATTGAAGGAATGGGTCCTTATAAAGCCAGCCCTGCCCTCTCATCCCCTCTCTTGCCCTGTGATGCCTTCAGCAGTGGGGCCATGCAGCACAGGGGCTCCGGCCAGATGCTGGACCCTTGATCTTGGATTTTACAGCTTCCAGAACTGTGAGAAATAAACTTATTTTTCATAAAAAAAATGTTGTCCATTTTTAATCAGGTTATTTCTGTTATCAGTGTTGAGGTGTTTAGATTTCCTTATATATTACAAATAATAATTCCTTGTATAGGTCATATATATTTTTTCCCATTCTGTAGAATGTCTCTTTACACTGTTGACTACTTTCTTGGCTATACAGGTGCTTTTTAAGGTTGATAAATTCCTATTTGTCTATTTTTGTTTTTATTTCCTGTGCTTTTGGAGTTTTATCTCAAACTCTTGTCAGTTCCAATGTCCTGAAACATTTCCCCTGTTTCCTTCTGGTAGTTTCATAGATCCAAGCCTTACATGGATTTAAACCACGTTGAGTGGATATTTGTAACTCACAGGAGATGAACATGTTCATCTTCATTTTTCCGCATGTGGATACCCATTTTTCCAGTACCACTTATTGAAAAGACCATCCTCTCTTTAATCTGTGTTTTTAGCATCTTTGTGGCTTTAGGAGCATGGAGGTCTTCTAGGTTGGCTGTTCGTATCATTTCTCTGTTTGCATTTTTATGCCAATACTGTGCTCTTTTGATGACTATAGCTTTGCAGAATGTTTAATGTAGTACCATGTCTCCTACTTTGTTGTTTTTACTCAAGATGACTTTAATTACTGTAGTTTTCCATTGTTTCCTAAAAATTTTATATTATTTTTCTAGTTTTGTAAAGAATGTCATAGAGATTATATTGAGTCTGCAGACACTTAAAGATAGCATAGGCATTTTAATCATATTTCTTCTTCCCATCCAGTAGCACATAACATTATAACATTTACTTACTTTTTTTTTTTTCAAGACAGAGAGAGAGATAGAGAGCGAAAAAAATTTTTTTTTTAGATGGACACAACACAATGCCTTTATTTTTATGTGGTGCTGAGAATCATACCTGGGTCCCGTGTGTGCTAGGCGAGTGCTCTGCTGCTGAGCCACAATCCCAGCCTAACGTTTACTTACTTTTATTTTCATCAATGTATTATCATTTTCATTGTAAGGTTTTGGTTAAATTTATTCCTAGGTATATTGTTATTTTCCTTTGTAGCTATTGTAAATGTGATTGCTTTTTTGATTTCTATTTCAGATGAGTTACCTTTGGAAAATAGCATAACTAATGAATTTTGTAAATTGATTTTGTATCCTTCAATTTTGCTGAATTAATTTATTAGTTCTAACAGTGGAACTATTATTGGAACTAATTGGTGGAATCGTTTGGATTTTCTATGTATAAGAAAGTGTCATTTGCAAATAGCAATTTCCTCCTCTCCAGTTTGTACACCCTTTATTTATTTGTTTGGCCAGATTGCTCTGGCTACGACTTCCAGAACCATGCTGAAGAACAGTGGTGAAAGTTGGTATCTTTGTTTTGTTCTAGATCTTAGAGAGAAATTATACATATTTTCCGAATCCAACATCTCCTCCTATCATAAATGGCTTTGTTGTTCTCAGATGCATTTCTTCTATACCTATATTGGTATGTGTTTTCATCAGGAAATGATATTGGACTTTATCAAATTACTTTTCTGCATCATATGGTTGTGTTGACCATATGGGTTTTGTACTTCATCTCATTTACATACTATATCATGTTAATTGATTCGCAAATATTGAACAATTTTGCTTTCCTGGAAGGACTTCAACTTGATTATGGTGATTAATATTTTTAATGTGCTGTAGAATACAGCCTTTTCTTATTTTGTTGAAAATTTTTGGATCTATATTCATTAAGGATATTGGCCTGTAGCTTCCTAGATTCAATGTTTCCTTATACAGTTTTGTTATCAGGGTATTTTATATAACACTGTTATCATTTCATGTGTGTTTAAAATAGATTTTAACAGAATAGACCCATTTTCTCCCTTCAGTCCCTCATAACATTTGCTTATTTATCTATAGTTCAGTTAAAAATAAGAATTCAAATACTTCATTTCTGCAAGGCGTGGTGGTGCATGCCTGTAATCCCAATGACTAGGGAGGCGGAGACAGGAGGATTGCAAGTTCAAAGCTAGCCTTAGCAATTTAGCGAGGTGTTAAGCAATTCAGTGAGACCCTGTTTCTAAATAAAATACAAAATAGGGCTGGGGATATGGCTCAGTGGTTAAGTGCCCTTGGGTTCAATCACCAGTACAAAAAAAAACAAAAACAAAAACAAAACTCACAGCACTCACAGAAATGTTTTAATATTCACAGATCTACTTATCTCCCTAAACCTCCAGGTTCTGCAGCAGGACTCAGCAGATTTGTTTATCATTGCATCTCCCATGGTGATTATAATCAATGGCACACTGTGAAAAAGCAATTGTTTTTGTAAAAATTGTAAATCACTTCAGGTTCCCTATATCCTTATTCATTATTATTTGCCATTTTTTTGCCATAAAATGCCTGTCATTAATAAATCAAGTGTTAGCTGGCATCAGGGACTGAAATGAAGTAAATTAAATTTCATGCATGTATGTTAAAATGAACCCAAATATTATATGTAATATGATGCATTAATTAAAAAAAAATAAAGCTGTTAAAAATACAGCTGACTTTGTATACAGACTTTGCAACTTGGTAGTGGTGGGCTGAATGATGAAATCATGCTCTAATGTAGAATGGTTCCAAATATCTTGTACAGAATTTAGGCAGATGACCTCTCATCATCGTCTGAGTTTAATTAGTGGACATAATCTGCTGCTATCTCCCATCCCTTCTTTTGGCCTTTGTTATTATCAGACAAGATTTCTGTATTTGAGGCTAGATATCCTTCCTTTACAGAGCTTTCCTTCTTCCTTTACCTATTACAAATTATTGAGGCCTTAAGACCACGTTCGAATACTCTGATCTTTTTGAAACATTTGAGATGGTAAATGGCACTGTCATCCGTGGGTAATAAACTGTCCTGTATAGTTATTAGTTCTGAAGATTAATATTTATATATTTTCATAGGGTGTATATATACATATATGTATAAGTAGATAACTACATTTATAAAGCATTCTGTACTTTTTCTAAAATATATTTTTCTGAATTCACAACTAAAGAAACTACAAGGTCATTTAAATAAATAGGCAGTTCTGTCCCTAATTAAAGGACTATCTTGGTTTGTTAATATTGGTTTCATAAGACAATTATGTTAAACAAAGCAAGCCAGGCACAGAAAGTTTCTGGTTTTTTTCCAGGACTATGCCTGTTTGGTTACTGCAGATTTGAAATTAAATATCATTTGAGTCTAAATAGTAAGATGTCTCAAATGTTATTTCTGTTTTCTTTTTAAATCAAGTTTTCTTGAGATATTCAGGATCTTTCATGTTATGCACAAATCTTAAGATTATTTTTTCTAGTTCTTTAAAGAATGATATTAATACTTTTTAGGAATTGCTTTGAAACTTGGGTATAAGTGACATCTGAACAAAAATTTATCTTCCAAATTCATAAATACAGTGTATCCTTTAATTTATTATTTATAATTTATTTGTGTCTTCTTCAATTTCTTGATGAGCATTTTGTACTATCACTATTAGAAATCTTTTATGTACATGGTAAAATCTATTCTTAATTTTTTTTGTAACTAATGGGACTTTTAAAAAAAATTTTTAATATGGTTCCCTGCAAATACATACTGATTTTTTTTTTTATTTTGTATCCTGCACATTTACTGAATTCATTAATTAGTTTTAGCAATTTGGGGAGTTTTTTTAGAGATGCACACACACACATATACATATACATATACATATACATATGTATATATGGAGATACACACACACATATACATATACATATGTATATGTGTGTGTGTGTGTGTGTGTGTGTGTGTGTGTGTATCTCCATGCATTTACAGAGGTATTGTTAGTCAGCTTTCCATTACTATAACAAGTACCTGAGATGATCAAGTTATAAAGTGTAAAGTTTCATTTTGACTCACAGTTTGAAAATTTTAGCCCATGACTAGAAGATATACAATAATCCCAACCTCTTAAAGGTTTATTTTATTTTATTTATTTTTTTTTGTTGTTGTTGTTTTTATCACTTCCTAAGAGTGCTAGCTAGGCTGGGGACTAGGGCCTCCACACTTGGTTCTTTAGGGAGCATTTCAAATTCAAACCACATTAGCAAGTGTTATGGTTTGAGTATGTGTTGTCCCTTAAAAGCTCATGATAGACCACATAGGAATGTTCAGAGGTGAAATCATCAGATTACATGAGTTGTAAACTAATCATTGGATTTATCCACTGATATAGTTTAACTACATGTAATTGTAAGCACATATGGTATGGCTGGAAGCATCACTGGAGATGTCTATGTTGGGGTTTATATTTTGTCTCTGGTGAGCAGAGCTCTCTTTCTGCTTCCTGGCTGTCACGTTCTGAACTTCTTTCCTCTCCACACTCTTCTGCCTTGATGTTCTGCCCCACTTTGGGTCTAGAACAATGGAGACTATTGACCATGGCCTAAACCTCTGAACCTCTGAGACAAATAAATGTTTCCTCTTCAAAGTTTTTACTCATCAGTTAGTTTGGTCACACCTTGAGAAGTTAACACAGCAAACAAGGATAATTCAACAATTTTCTTTTTGAGTTGGATGCTTTTCATATTTTTCTCTTCTGTACTTGCTCTGGCTAGGCTTATATTGTGTAGAAATGGCGGGAATATGCATTCTCATCTTATTAATAGGCTCAGAGAAAAAAACTTTCAACTTTTCCTCCTTTGGTTTGATGTCAGCTGTGTATGGCCTTTATTGTGTTGAAGAACATTTCCCCCATATCTCATTTGCTGGGAATCTTTATCATGATAAGATTTTGAGTTTTGTCAAATGCTTTCTCTGCATAAATTGAAATGTTCACATGTTTTTTGTCCATCATTTTATATATATATATATATATATATATATATATATATATATATATATATATTCATTGATTGAACAGATGTTAAGAAATCCTCACATTCCTAGAATAAATTCCACATGATCATGGTGAAGGATCTTTTAATGTATATAGATTTAGTTTGCTTGGTTTTTGTTGAGTATTGAATCTTTATTTATTATGGATATTGACCTACAGTTGTCCTTTAGCAGTTTTAATCTACACATAAAAACGTGTGGACTAGATTTTAAATGATGAAAGCAGAATAATGTATGTCCTTTGTTACAAATTCTTATTTACATTAAACCAAATTCCCTTAATTTCTAGATCTCATGATAAATAAGTTATGATAGTACTTTGTCATAAAATATCCTATGAGCGACTATTAGGAAAGTGAATCATGTTAAATAATCGAGGCTACTAGAGTCTGATTCTACAAATTGATATTTACTATTGAGTCATCACCTCAAAAAGGGAAGTTTGGCTGACTCCATAGCTAAAAATGTCATCAACTATGATTTGTAAATAGATGAATATCTGAACATGCTCATCTAGTATCATCCAAGAATGCTTGTCAACATTCTAAATGTAGATACTAGGTTATAGAGTCAATAAAATATAAACAAGTTAGGCACTGGAAACATGTGGCAGTCTAAAAAGCAAAGTCACCTGGGAAATTTTAAAGTTTGTTTATGAAAAGAACTGCCACATTCATTTTGAAAGGCGAATTCTGATAACTGAAGATTACCAAAGTCAAAGATCACACCAGGCATACATAAAAAATATAAGGAAGATTATATTCAAGATTACCACAAAAAGGGAGAGAGGCTAACCTAAGTTGCACTGAAACCAAAGGTCAGAGAGGTTTCAATTGCTGAGTGAGCTAGTGGGAAAGTCCAGGAAAGCAGTAGGGGGCAGCATGGTCCATGGGAGGTCACCAGCATGTTGAGTAATTCCATGCTTGCTTCCCTTCTCTATGCAACTAGGCTGTCTGTATTTGCCAGTGGGAGCCCATCAAAGTTAAATTCTTACCTTTCTACGGAGAGTGGTAGATAAACTGTTCTTTCTTTTTTTTTTATTATTGCATTTCAAAAACCTGTCTGTGAGATCCTGGAGAAAAACATTCTAGATTGTGGAACTGGCAAGAAGATTTTAAGAAGATTTATACACCTCCAAATGGGCCAGAGAGAGAATTTGCAATTATACATCATGTAATGTAAATCTTCTAAGAAAAAGGAGGTCAGAGACTTAACAGAAAGAAACATGTCTAAATTTAGTTAAGATAAAGATACCAGTAAGGTCATTTTGAACAGAATTTGGAAAAAAAATCTTAGTGGTTTCAATTTGTTATTTGTATTTCTAAGTAATTAATGGTTTCTTTAAAATTGCATAATATCACATAATATCAGGGTATATGTGAAAAGGAGTCTATGCCCTGCTCTGAAGTGCTCCATGATGTAGAGAACAGCCGTGTTCAGGTTGTGCTGAAACCCGAGTTACCTTTATAAAGCAGTAGTTTGCCATAATCTGCTCCATTTTAAATATGAGTGTCAAGGGAGCATGATTCTACTCCTTCGTTGTACAAGTGAACATCTGCCTGGCACAACCATAAGGTGAAAGTGGACATTGACTTATACATGCCAACTTATCCAACCAAATCAAGGAGTACCTGGACATGTGGGCATCCCAAATCATATCAGGGACACTAGACATGGGAGTTTATCTACCTCAACAGATGCAACTCCCTCACCAAGTCCTGTAAGAGGAGGAACTCCCTCAGCTCGGACACAGTGGTACCTTGTCCCCGTCATCTGGTCATTCATCATGAGATTTGCCCAGGAAAATTACTAGAATGACAATCTTCCAAATTTCTGCCCTCAGGCTTCATCAGAGCACAGTTTCTCCTTCCTGTTAAGCCCATCACAGCCCACTCCACGCTGACATCTCATGCTGACACCTCATAAGTGTAGTCTGTCCCCACCTTGGAATGGGTTCCTGCGCTTGGACAGCTCTGAGCCCTGGATAAATTCTCCAGCTGTTTCTCAGTCTTACTTGACCACCTGCACTGACTCTTTGAGAGACCTTTCCTATCTGCTCTGTGCCTCTGCTCTCATTTCAGCCTCCTCAAACCTGTGGCTGCCTTAATGATTAGTCTTTCCATAAGTTTTTTATATATATATATATATATATATATATATATATATATATATGTATATATAAAACTTATATATAAGTTTTATATAATATATATTTATATTTATATAACTTTCATATATTATTATGTGAAGTGGGATGTGTGGCTTGAGTGTTATGGATATTAGAAAGTAAGATTAGAATAAAAGAACTTGGTGATGACCAGTTTTTCACTACTAGTTGACCCAATAATTCATAGAACTGCCACTAATAAAAGTGGCGTAACCTGTGAATTTACTGTTGTTCAGTAAATTCTGACATTGTGGAAAGACACAAACAGGTTTCGCCATATTAATGGTGTAGGCCACTCAGGATAGTACACAAATAAAAATTCATGAATAGGGCTGGGGTTGTGGCTCAGTAGTAGAGTGCTTGCCTCACACGTGCAAGGCCCCGGGTTTGATCCTCAGCAGCACCAAGTAAAAATAAATTAATAAAAAAATAGTTATACAAATTATTTATTTTAGGAATTATATTTCTATGGATAATTTTATTTTCATTTTTATCTGCAACAATGATTGGCCTAAGTCAAATTTTCTTGAGTAGTTTTTGTTATATTTTGTAAATATGTTGATTATTAAAACATGTTTATATTAACTTACAAAACATTGTATAACAAAGAGTGAGATGGGTTAGTTTTGCAATTTATTTGCTGTAGTAGTGTCCTCTTCACATCTATGCCATACTATATTAATTATACTCTACTGTATTGTACCATATTAATCGACCATGCCACATACATGGGTTTATCCTTGATTATGAGACAATTGGAACCCCTAAGTCCTTGAAAAACAGAAAAATGTTGAATGAAAGGAAACACTAAACCAATCTATATTAAATTATTGTTTCAGATATATAAAAATAATTGAGAAGGTATTCTTCAAATCCTATGCTCTTTGATGCTCATCTGTTTAACATTTTCTCAGTGGATATATATTTTTATTCTCTTCTATCTGCTAATACCAGTGAAATGCAAATACACATAATTCTTACAAGGTTTTAGATGTTTACTTTAGCAATTTGATACAAGATGGTATCTTTTTTGTGGTTTTGGGTTTTTTTTTTTGTGGGGGGGCGGTGAGTACTGGGGACTGAACTTAGAGACATTCAACCACTGAACCATATCCTCAGCCCTATTTTGTATTTTATTTAGAGACTGGGTCTCACTAAGTTGCTTAGTGCCTCACCAAATTGCTTCATCTCACTTTGAACTTGTAATCCTCTCCTCTCTGTCTCCTGAGCCATTGGGATAACAGGCATGTGCCACTGCACCCTGCACAAAACGGTTTTTGTTACACATATTTGATAGATTTAGATAATCTTTTGAACAACATAAGTAATGCCATCAAATAATATGACTCCAAATTTAGCATGTTGATCTTCATAAGAAAATATGCTTTAGTTGTTTTAAAACCTTTCTACAAAGGCAACACATTCTATGTTCTGCTTACTATGTTAGTGAAGAAGAAAGACATTATTTTAGAGAAATGTGACCCAACTAGTAGCAGAACCACTAACTTTTTTTTTTTTTTTGGTGAGTTTTCAATCCCTAGTGTTTGTAATGCTATGATACCGAGTGAGAAGATGTGCTTATTCTGAGGACAAGTCTCTTTAAGATCATCAACTATATTTGAAAACCAAGTTCTATTTCCTGCCAATTGACATTGAAGATCAGGAAGAAAGTGTTTCTACGGTTGTTTGTTTAGCCATTTATCTTCCAAAGTTAAAAACAATCAGTCAAGAATCAATTTTAAAATAACATTATTTTTCATCGTATATATGTAGTCCAGCTCAATATCACACATACAGTGAGTACTCAATAATTGCCGAGTATATTATGTGAAATTGATGATGTTTTCTCTCTTTTTTTTTTCCTTTAGACATGAGCTTGGGATTTTCCAAATGTCTAAATTTCACATGAAGTGTGGAATAGCTGAAATGGGAATATGAATTACCATGTCAGGATGTGCACACTGATTCTGTTGTGCTAAAGTGTTGAGTTCAAAGGTGTGAGTTCCGAAACAATCATGAAAGAATCACTGTAGTGAGTGCATGTTTTTCTTCTTTTAAGAAACAAAGTTCCTGTGTCTGCCACATATATACAGTTATATTTATTGGTGTGTCTAGGCTATCAGTGTAACAAGGACTAGACGCCCACATGGTGATACCTGCCACCTGTGGTGTGTGGTCTCCTGCTGGACCCAGTTCAACTTTCCAAACATAATTCCATCCATTTATTTTTACCCATGAGAGAGGTGTGGGTTTATCAGGGTTTAAGAAAGGTCAGCCAGTTCTGTTTGGGTAGGAACAAGATGCCAAGTGATATGTTGATGAAGATGTCAAAAAATGATTTTGACACAGAAGTGATAGATGTCAGAGATGGAGGTTGAGAGTCAAGCTACTTAGTTCATACATTATCTTAAGCTGTAGAACTAGGTGAATGCACAGAGATAAAACATGGATATAAATGACAGGTAGACCCAAGCCGTGGAAACCTCCAACACTTAGAGCTATGAAAAAATAGAGGTAGTGAGGCCAGCAAAAGATACTTATAAAGGAGGCAACCCAGAACTATGTACTTCCTTCCAAACTTAAGAAAAAGGGGGTGTAAAGAAATGGCAGTGGCCTAATGGGAGAGAGAGAGAGAGAGGTAGAGAATGAGTTAGAGAGAATGGAACAAGCCCTCCAGACTTGGCAAGACACGAGTCACTGTTCACCCCTGCAGGGTGGGGTCAGTACTACTGGGGACAGAAATGTAACCTACTTGCACAGAGGGGTCAAGGGAGGAAGTGGAGGAAATGCATACAGTGGGCCTTCTTTGTGTGGCAAAATAAACCAAGTGATTTAAGCTGTCATGGACTTTCTACATGGGGTGTGCCTTTACATTTCAGCCATTAGGTCATTCTAACCTTGGTGATAAGCTCCACTTCCAGATCATTTTTATTTGCAGGCAAAGTGTGCACTCTACTTTGAATAATTTTTCTCATTCACTAAATATTTTACCATATTCATTTATACCCTAATTTAGCTAATTGACAGCTATGAAACACATATGCGGACCTCTAGAGCAAATGAGTGGAGAAATTGTGAGACATACAGAGAGAGAGAAGGCAGTTTTAAATAGCTAACTCTGGTAGATCTACAGCATCCAAAACTGATATTTATATACAATAGCTAAATTAAATCCAAGTAACACTAGGGAGGCAAAGAATGAAGGCCTTTTCAAAGTTAAAGGCAATATAAAGATGGAGAATACATGTCTGATGTATCAGGAAAGTGGAAGATGTACTTAGAATGGAGTTCCAACGTATTTTCAATGTTTGTAGAAAATTAGAGCTAAACGTGGGAAACATGACAGTAAGAACTACTTATTGTGCTTGGTACATAATTTCTTATTCATTCCCACTAAACATGAGATACATCAAGGGAAAAAATAATACCTGTAATTTGAGGACAAGGTGAGGTATTTAGATCTGCTATTTCATGTTCTTCTATCTAGGTTGAGACTATTCTTTTTAACTCTATTTTCAGCTACTTTGTTTTTCAATTATAACTTAGACAAATGTGTACATTGCACCAATAACAATTTTTTCAGTTTGAAATTGATCAATTCATTATTTTAATTAGGTATATATGACAGAAGAATGCATTTTGCTTCATTGTACACAATTGCAGCACAACTTTTCATTTCTCTGGTTGTACATGATGTAGCCTCACATCATATGGGCAGTCATACATGTACCTAGGGTAATGACGTCCATCTTGTTCCACAATCTTTCCTGCCCCCATACCCTCTGCCCTCCCTTCCCTCCCTTGTGCCCATTCAAAGTTCCTCCATTTTCCCATGCCCCTCACCCCATTGTGGATCAGCATCCACTTATCAGAGAGGACATTTGGTCTTTGGTTTTTTGGAATTGGCATACTTCGCTTAGCTCATTTTACCATATTTAAAGATTTTTTTTGCACTGAATTATTTTCCAAAGCAGAGTGTCTTTCATGCAGTCATGACAGGTGTTCCTATAAAAATACTAAATTGTTTCGAATGAAATGAGAAATTCAAAATAATTTTATCTTAGAAATTTGAAAAAATTTCTGTTCTATATTGATTCTAAATATAAATTTTTCTTTTAATGGGAATTTCAGGTTCACAAGAGAATTAAAAGACACTATAGGGAATCCCTGTCTTCCTCTCTGACGGTTTCTCTTATTTTTAACATTGTGTATTATTTCAGCACATTTATTACCACTAATAGTCTAAAACTGACACAGCATTAACAAGAGTCCATGTTTTATTCCGATGTCCTCGGTTTCCCTAGTGACTATCTTTGGTTTCTAGGCTTCCATCCAGGACACCACCCTGTACTTGGTCATCAAGCCTCCTAAGGTTCCTACTGGCTTTGGTAATTTCCGGAACTCTTCCTGGTTTTGAAGGGTACAGGTTAGACATTTCATAGGATGCCACAGGTTAGACATTTCATAGGATGCCAATCCACTGGCAACTCTCCAACATGTCCTATGGCTAGAGACAAAGACACCATGGAAATAAGGTGAGATTTCCATCATAGCACGTTGTTGGTGCTGAGTTTGCCCCTGGATGAGGATACTTGTCCCTGGATGTAGCACCCCACTGTGGTGCTACATTTCTCTCCCTCTCTTCTCACTGTGCCCTTTAGAAGACACTGCATTCATCTTGCACTCAACAATTAAGGAGTTATACTCCACCTCCTTGAAAATTTTTGTATAAATTATGAAGAAATCTTATGTATGTGGATTTTCTCTATTGCCCTCATTTTTAAATTTATTTAGTCATTTAATTATATTTATGTGGACACATGAAAATTTATTTTATCACTTGAGTTATAACTCTATCTAGTTTGCTTAAAAATTTGCAGTCTGGGTCACTAAAAATTCTTTCACATGGTTTCTGTGTCCTTTTGTTATTCCCTCCCCTATCATGTCATGTTATTGTGTTTTACTGAAGTATGGCTTTTCTGGGGTTAAACTTGAGTATTTTCATAGTAGAAAGGTATCAAAGGTGAAATTTGGGTGACAAATGTGCTTATTGCTCCTAATATTTTCTCATTCTTTTAAGCTCTCATTCTTTTTGTATACTTTATCCTTAATCAACACAATGGTTGTACATATTTATGAAATATTATATTTCATAATGATCAAATTGGGATAATTAGCATATGTAATCTCTCACCCTTCTGAGTACAGTTAGCATATCCATCATGTTAAATGTTTATCATTTCTCTGGGGTGACACACTTTTTAACTTTTCATTTGTATTTGGGAAATTTCTATTCACCTGTCTTTAAGAGTCTGCAATTTTTAGAATGGCTAAGTTTTTGCTTACCACCTTTTCTTGCATGATACTTTTCTTGCATGGCTACTTTCTCTATGTCTATTAGATCCTATGACATATTCATAAATATTGTTTTAAATCCATTCCATTCAGTTGTGTAAAAGATTTCGACATTGTGTCAACATTTTGATTTTGAATATGAACTGTCCTCTTTCTTTCAGTTCACATGATAAATTGGAAACTTCTATTGTGGGATTATAGAGAAGTTAAAATATTACCCTTTCTGATTTTATATTTTTGAATTGTAGATATTTTTCCCTGGTGTAGCTTGAAGACAGAACTTCAGGGTGTGAGATAATAGGTAGAGAAGGGAAATTAGGTCTCCAGCTTTCCTTCCCAGGACGGGCAGGGCTCCTGCCTCTCCTGATGCTTGTGATCCTCAAGAATCTAGCCCTGCTCCTGGGCCCCAACTGTGTGCAGGCCAAAATATCTACATTGTATTAAATGTTTGTTTAATTTAATTCATTTTGGTATTTGTCACATTCATAAAATATTATGCCATATTACAAAACGTGGGTCTTGAAATAAAATGATCCTGAAGTATACCATTTATGAGCCTGAGTACTTTTCTCATTGTTCCTGATATCTAAGTAAGAAGTTCTTTTAAAGTTCCTGGTTACTTCATAGAAAGTTTGTACTTCATATTCTAATCTACACTCCTGAGGACTGAAAGGTATTCTTTCTAAGATGCCTCAATTAAATCTACTAAATAATAATGTGCCACTTGTATGATGATAACCAATTTTTTAAATCTAGAAATTATTCCTGGCTCAGAGGATGAATCTGTCAAATGACCATGTTTCATGACCCCTAAAACATAGGAGAGATTCTACATTGAAGGGTGAGGGACTAGAAGTAGATTTGCTTTCAAGTAGCAATTTATTTAAATTGTGAGAAAAAAAATACTCTCAAATGGTAAGTTTAGGGCTAGGGAACAATACTTCTCTTCAGAATTCTTAAGTCTATTTGAATAATTTTTTGAATTAACAGAAGGGAATATAGTCAAAATATTAACATGATTTTTGAGATGGCAATCAATGTATCAAAATGAGTGTTTACTTAGGCCCATACACAGATATAAAGGTATAGTTTAGGCTTAGAAATAAAAAGGAAAAATATTACACATGTAGGAAGTGATAATATTGTTCTTTTTTTTTTTTTTGTACCAGGCATTGATTCAGAAGCACAAACCAATGAGTCACATCCCTAGCCATTTTTATATTTTATTTAAAGACAGTGTTTTGCTGAGTTGCTAAGTACCTTACTACTCTGCTGAGGCTGGCTTTGAATTCTGGATCCTCCTGCCTCAGCCTCCTGAGTTGCTGGGATTACAGGTGTGCATCACCAAACCTGGCTAATAGTATCTAATTATGGCCCTGACACATAGAATTTGGAATTCTTAGAAAAAATTCCAAAATTACTTCTATATCAAATTTCTCATTTGAAAACACAGGTTGCTTTTTATTAAAAAAAAAAAAACCCAAACTCTTGAAAATTAAATTAATTCAAATCATTTATTGAACATTACTTCTCTAATTTTCAAGCACCATGAAATATAAAAAGAAGAGAGACCTAAATAGATTGTGTCCCAGCTCTCCAGAAGCTAACTTTCTCATGGGTATCGATTGCCAAGTTTATATATATTTTTAAAAGCATTTTATTAGCAGATAGCATTATTCTAAGTAAAAAATAAATAAATAACCTGACTGATTTGATCTAGCAGAAACAATTTAAAAATACATAGCCAGTGAAACCTCTTCCAGGTGAGAATAAGGCAGCCACTGAAGTTCTGCACAGTTATTAAACAATTAGATCTTCATTTCAATTGCCTAGTTAGCTAGGCAAAATTTTTATTTCAACCCTTTGAGTAAGGGAACAGAACAGAGGTACAATGACGATGAGTTCCCTGTTCAAGGTTGCGTAGCTCAGATTCCCAGATGTGTGACCTTTACCACTAGAGTACACTGCATCTCTTGGTGAGGACCTTTGAGCAGAGCTTGAAATGACTAGAGAGTGTTAGACACTGAACTCAGGAGAGGACAACATTTCACATAGAGATGGTAAGTCTTAGAAGCCTTCTTGCTGAAGGTAACCATGAGGGAAATCCGCTGAAGCTGAGACTGCAGATGGCCTGGGGCCAAATAATGTAAAGTGGCAAGGCAAGAGGTATTAAAAATTATACATGCATGTACATTAACTTATATATAGTATATATCAGTGCATGTGTATTTGTATGTGTATGCATGTGTCTGTAAATGTAATAAGCAGACAATATATTTTAAATAATTTATAGGATAACAAATAACTATGCAAAATAAAGATTATTACTTTAATTCATATTTACAAAAAGATTCTTGTATCATCAATATTTGTGAAATAATTACATTAAAGTATTGCTTATTGTACAGAAATAAGGTAATCTTCCTCCAATGCAGGGGCAATATTATTTATAATGACAGCTGATTCTTGTTGAGAACTCACTCCATGACAAGCCTTGTTCTGCTAGGTGTCCTATAAGAAATATTTCATTTAATCCCACAAAAATACCATGAGACAGATGTAATTATTGGCTTCCTTTTACTAAACAATATATTATTTTGTCTCTAATAAAAGCTTCTGCTGTTGTAGTTCTTGGTGTCCCTGTAGTATTTCTTTCAGGTATAATGGTAATAAATTTTGCTACTCTTATTCTGACTCAGGATGTCAAAGGTTTTTGTTTTTGTTTTGTTTTGTTTTTAAACAAGAATGTTACCTGAATTGTATATATTAAAATACGATTGGTAAAAAACATTGGAAAATAGAGATATCGAGGCTTTGATTCATCCAACCCTCCCCGTAAAAATACTTAAAAATATTGGTAAATACATGATGAAACTTTCCTCTCACTGCTTTTTCAGATGTCTGGAAGTTAAACGTTTTGACTATTTGACAGGCAAAATTCTAAGGTACTAATTTTGTTTTCTAGGTTATTGTTATTTTATGTCATATTTAATAAATCATTGCCTAATGATAAACCACAGGCATTTCCTGCTAAGTTGTTGTCTAGAGATTTTATAATGATAGGTGTTACATTTATGTCAGTACCCTAATTTGAGTTAATTTTATATTTTTTGTATGGGTTATGTTGTTATTTTTTATATAATTTAAAGTGTGGATCAATATTTATTCACATATTTATTTATTTATGTGTTACCTTTCTGTACTATAACAAATTCCTGAGATAACTAACTTAAAAAGAGGGAAAAACAGTTTCATGGAGTTTCAGTCTATGAGCATTACGTTGGTGTCACTGTGTTGTGGCACAGTACAAAATGGCAGGAGTGTTATGATAGAAAATGCCCATTCACCTTATGGCTGAGTATAAAAGAAAGAGAGAAAGGAAGAGGAAAGGTACTAATATTCCTTTCAAGGGCATATTACCAATGACATAACTTCTTAAAGGAAGTTAAGACCCCTTTCTTAATGTCCACCACCTCTCAATAGCCCCAATCAGAGAATGAGGCTGTTAACACACAGGCCTTGGGAGACATTTAAGATGCACACTATAGCAACTTATACTTTGTGTGTGAATGCCAAATAGTGCTAACAATTTTTGGAAAGAATATCCTTTCTCCATTCAATTCCCATTGCATATTTGTAAAAAATCAATTGACCATATATGAATGAATCTCTGACATCCTTTATTTATTGATTGATCTGTTTATATATTTATTTTTGTAATATTTGTAATTAAATCCAGAACACTTTTCCACTAACTACCTCCTAGACCGTTATTATTATTTTATTTTTTTAATATTTAGTTTTTAGTTGTAGTTGGACACAATACCTTTATTTTTATTTATTTATTCTTATATGGTGCTGAGGATCAAACCCAGAGTCTCGCACGTGCGAGGCAAGTGCTCTACTGTTGAGCCACAACCCCAGTCCCGTTATTATTTTTTGACACAAGGACTCACTAAGTTGCCCAAGCAGGTGTTTAACTTGAGATCCTCCTGCCATAGCCTTCCACCTCATGGAGACTGTAGGCTTGAACCAGCACAGCTGGATCTAATTTCCTATTTTGATCTAATATTGTCATCTCTATTTACACCAACGTTGTACTGTATTAGTTACCTTGTTCATCTATACTACACAGACTATATTTTGAAGTCAAAGTTAGAAATTATAATAATTTGCTTTTTGAAAGGTGTTTTGGCTATTTAATTTGTTTACATTTGTTTATAAATTTTAGAATTACTTTATTGATTTCTTCAAAATGCCTACAGAAGTTTTTATTTTCTGAGATATGGACTATGTTGAACACATAAAATGATGGGTGAGTTTTTTTCTTTTTTGCAGTACTGGAGGTTGAACCCAGGGCTTCCTGCATTCTAGGGAAGCTCTTTACCACTGAACTATATCCATAGTCCTGAATATTGGCATCTTAATAGTCCTGAGACTTCTAATCTATACCTATATTTACCTGTTCATTAGATCCTTTAAATTTCTCTCAGCAATATATTGTCCTTTTGGTTCATAAGAATTATTCTAAATATTTCATTTTGTGCTATCGTAAAGACCATTATAATCATTTCAAAATTTTATTCCATTGGTACTAATATGCAGAAATATTAATTATATTTGCATGTCATCTTATATTCTACAAATTTTTAAACTCTCTTATTAGTACAAGTATATTATCTTTCTATAGTATAGCATTTCATATAAGATGCCTACAAATAGAGAAATTTGCTACCTTCTTTTCAACCTGATTCTGCTCTTCTTCCCTCCCTCTCTCCCTCCTCTCTTCTTGCTTACCCCTCCCCTCTCCTTCCACTTTATCTTTCTGCCTCAACGTTTTCCTTTCTCTTTTCTTCTGTTATATTTTACTGATAGATCTTTCAATAATTTGTAAAAAAAAGTGGGATAATAGATATCTTGCTTTATCCTGAACTTAAAGAAAGGTATATTCTTTCATCAAGTATAATACTAAATTTAGGTAATATTCAGTTATTCTTGCTGAAATTAAGGAAGTTTCCTTCTCTTGCCAGTGTAATAAAAATATTTAACAGAAATTTATTTTGTCAGGGGGTTTATTGCATTTGTAGTTTTTAATGTTTAGCCTGTTTATATGGCAAATTACTTTAATTGACTTATTAATGTTAAATTAAGCTTGCTTTACTATGATGAAACCCACTTAGTAAAAAGCTATTATAATTTTACATAGTAATAATGGATCAATGTTTTCTAAACTTTTCATCCATATTTATGAGTAGGTAAGTGTGTATTTTTTTTCTAGAATATCTTTATGTGGCTTAGTGTCAGTATGATAACCTCACAGAACTAAATGGGGAAAGCTTTTGCCTCTTTAGTTTTCTTGATCTGCTTTTGGAGAATTACTATTTATATTCTTCCTTAAACATTTGATAAAGTTTCCCTCTAAAACCAACTGGGTCTGGTGTTTTAATATGATAAAGTTTAGGTTACAAATTCAAGTTTCTTTCTTTCTTTTTTTTTTTGGTGGTGCTGGGATTGAACCCAGGGCCTTGTGCATGCAAGGCAAACAGTCTACTAAGCTATATCCCCAGCATCTTTAGTTTCTTAATAGATGTAGCTTTATTTACATGATCAATGTCTTATAAAGTGAGTTTTAGTCCTGGGTCTTTCAAAGAATTTGTTCAATTTTATTTGAAAAATACAATTTAGAGCATTATCTTATTCTCCCCTAAATATCTATAGATATTAATCAAGTCCCTTTTTAAAATTTTTCATTTTGATATTTTCTGTTTATTTTTTTCGGATTACCCTTCCTGTAGTTTTACAAACAAACAAACAAACAAATAACCAAACAAACCCTTTAGAGCATTATGGATGTACATAATATCTGGCTTCATTCTGAGAAAGTCATTCGTGCATTTCCGTCCCGGGTTACTCCACTCCTTTCCTTTTCTTCTCCTCTCTCCGTATCCTCCTGCTCTACTGATTTTCCTTTCACTCAGTTATTGCTTCATTTTTCTTTGGTGATTTTTACACATACATAAAGGCGGAATTCACTGTGGTGTATTTGTGTATGTACATGGCATGGTTTTGTCAAATCCATGCCACATTCCCTCCCCTCTCCCACTCCTCCTTCCTCCCTCTACATCTCCTTCTTTTACTCTACTGATTTTCCTATGTCTTTATGATATTTGTTCGTGCACCCATTTCCTTGTTTTTTTCTGTTCTAGCATCCACATATGAGAGAAAATGTTTGACCCTTGATCTTTCTGAGTCTGGATTATCTTCTCACTTAGTACAATGTTCTTCATTTCCATTCATTTACTGGCAAATTCCATAATTCAGTTGTTCTTTTTGGCTGAGAAAAACTCCATTGTGTCTATATACCACATTTTTTAAATTAATTCATCTAAAGATGGGCATCTGGGCTGGTTCCATAATTGGGCCATTGTGAAATGTGCTATTGTAAACATTGATGTGGCTGCATGACTCTAGTAGGATGATTTTAGCTCTTTTGGATAAACACCAAGGAGTGGGGTAGCTAGGTCATATGCTTGTGCTATTTATAGCCATTTGAGGAATCTCCACATTGATTCCAGAGTGGCTGCACTCACTTGCAGTCCCACCAAATCGTGTGAGTGTAATTTTTCCTGACATCCTCACAAGCATGTATTCGTATTTGTATTATTGATAACTGCAATTCTGCCTGGAAATCTTAGTGTAGTTTGGATTTACATTTCCTTAGAAATGTTGAACATTTTTCTCATTTATTTCTTGGCCATTTTTGTTCCTTCTTTGAGAAATATCTCTTTAGTTATTTTGCCCATTTACAGATTGGTTGACTTGTTCTTTTTATACTGTGGATGTTAATCACCTCTCAAACAAGTACCTGGCAAAGATTTCCTCACGTTCTGGAAGCTCTCTATTTACACTAGTTTTTCCTTAGTTGTGCAGACACTTAAATGTGACAGCATCCTACTTACTGATTCATGGCTTTACCTGGAGCCTGAAGTTGGTGTCTGCACCAAAATATTGCATATTGGCCCTATGGTTTCAAAAAACCAAACTTTGCTTCTTGGTTTCCTCTATTATTTTTTATGTTTTCTATTACATTGGCTTAAAATTTGATCTTTATTATTTCCATTCTTTTTTCTTTGAGTTAATTTTTCTTCTTGCATCTGCTTTATAATTTATAAGCCTAAGTTATGGATTTCAAATTTTGTTTTTTAATTACAATTTTGTCTTATTCTGATTTAGAGGCATCTAATGAATTTCGATGACTTGTTTTAAATGTTTTTTTAAAATAAATTTTTATTTCTTTTCACAATCATTTTTGACTAAGAAGTCTTATATTTCACTTCCAAATAATTTTGTTATTTTCTACATATCTACTGATGGCATTTAATTACTTTCACTGTGGTTAAGCAATATTCATCTTCCAGACTGTTTTCTCTTTTAATGATGTTTATGGGTTGAACATAATGAATACTGTGCATTTGCTAATTGTCCTATAAATATCAATTCTGTCAAGTTTATTAAGGGTGCCATTCAAGTCTTCTATTGTCTTCCTAATTTTCTTTCTACATGTTCTGTAAATCATGAGAAAGGAGTTTGGGAATTCCTGACAATATGAATAATTTTATTAATTTTTGAAGTTCTATCAATTTTTGATTCCTTTCTATTGAAGTTTTGTTACTGTGCTCCTAATCACTGAGGATTATTATAACCTGTTGATGAACTGAAAATTTAGTAAGATGAAAATAGACTTCTTTTCTTCTGGTAATTGTTTTTACTCTGAAATATACTTGTTCTGATATTAACCACTCTAGGTTTGTTTGGATTAATGTTATCAAGTTTTATTAATTTACAAACTTTTCATTGTAAGTGCCTGTATCTTCATATGAAAGGCATTCCATAAACAAAGAAATACATGTAGCAGAAACCATGAAAAATGCCCAAGTTCGTTGATGGGTGGATCCAGCAAAGGCCACACTCTTTCAGGTGAAGACATTGGGGATATAATACCTCACACTGGAGTGCAATTCATCAGTAAGATGACTTGTGTGCTATGGTTCTCAGTTTGATCAAAGTTCACACATACTCTGATCCAATAAATCTACTCCTGTGCATATACCTAGGAGAATTTCTAGAACCTACTTCCTGAAATAGAGTTATAAAGGTATTTTAAAATGGCTCAGCACAGTCACTGGAAGACAGATGGAGAAACAAACTAAGATCTCCATTGTTGGGAAAATGAATGGGATTGTATTCCAGAGGCACAAAATAATCATATGCATAGAAATCATTAAATGATAGCCACACCTACCCATATAGATGAGCTGTCTTAACTCCAAGTGAAGAAAAAAGGTTATAAAAAAATCCATGCAATGATACTATTTTTCAATGAGAAAAACTAGGTATATGTGTTCACATTTGTATGGAGCATTTGCGTACATGATAAAGTACATTAGAAAATGAGAATAGGATAATTGAAATTTCTTGGAAAAAAACATCAAAGGAAATATGTGAGGAAGATGAAGGTAAATTCTACCATCAAAGCTCTAAATGTGATTAGGTAGTGGATGACAGGTTGTTTATTATATTTTGAGAGAGCTAAAAAGACCTACATACATAAGCCTCTTGCTGAGTTAATAAAATCTAAATTATTTCTCTTTCAAATCCATTAATAAAATAGTATGTATATAGCTCTTTTTATCTCTTCTATTTCTTGAAACATCTAGAATCAAACTTAACTTTTTAAACTGAAAAGTGAAGCTGAAATAAACTTAGTTTCTGACATGATAAGAGACAGTCCTTTAGGGAACAGAGAAACAGGATTTCTTCAACTATGAAAGGAAAAAAAATGAAAGAAAGAAAGAAAAGAAAAAAGAAAGAAATCTTTTATTACGTCTTGTTCCACAAGTTAAGTTTGGTGCTTTGAAAAAGTATCCTCCGGGGATCCAGTACTTTGTTAAGGAAACCCAGTTTCCCTTTCACATGTTTTTTAAGCTATTTTTTCTAATAAATATGATTCCTTTTATTTGGTGAATGACTAAGTGATATACTAATGAAATAACCCTCAAAAAGTGACATCTACTTTTCCATAATAAGGAATTTCTAATAGGTCAATATAAATTAAGATGTGTCTGCTTTTTGGATTTTTCTCAATGGCTTTAGACTGAGAAACTTGGTGCGAAATGGGATTCTTTTCATGATGTTTGAGAAATATGTACCAGAAGAGCTAAAAAGTCTGAGCCTAAGTTAAGTCCTGGAGTCTAGTTTTAAACCTGGATCTGCCACCTGTGAGACATGTGATCTGAATGAAGCCCCACACCCACTTATGCTTCAAGATCCTCAACTGTCATGTGATGGCAATACTAGTGCCTGTCTCACTGGGCTATTGTAAGGATCAAATGAATCAGTAAATAGAGCTCTTAGAACAATTCCTGACAACATGGTAAGTCCTATGCAACCATTTGCTATTCTTTCCTTCACAGCACATCTTTGTTACACATTAAGAATGTGTATTGAAGAAGTAATAAATGTTATATATTATGCAAGATGCTAGATATATTGATATGAAATTTACCTTAGTTTCTTTGTACATGGCTATTAAATTCTAGCAAAGAAAACGCTGTGAATAGTTAACATACAGAGGACATTTATTTTTCATGACAGTGCACAGAATGTGTGAATGAATTGGGAATTAAGATAAAAACTTCTTTGTGGAAGTGATATTTCAGATTGTATTCAAGAAATCAAATAGAACAAGCAAATGGTGCCAGATATTTCCAGTCAGAATGAACCAAATGGGCACAGGCTCTGAAGTGAAAAAAAAAGGAATATTGGAGAAGAAAAAGATAGAGAAGAGCAACAACTAATCAGCAGAGAAAATCAAAGAAACTTCTATGAATATTTTGGACAGAAGATAAATAAAATGGCAAACTAAAAATGGGTTTCCGGAAAATAAAAAGAATGTGATCTGCTTTGCATTAAAAAAATATATGGCAATATTTGGAGATTAAACAAAATGTTGTGTGAAGGGACAGCAAGAGCAGAAGTGAGGAGTCTAGTTTAAACCATTGTGCAATGTATGCTATTGATCTGAGTTAAGATAGTGGTGATAGAGAAGAAAAGAATCCAAATGTCTTTAGAAATAGGTTAGTGGCAAAGTCAAGGAAACTCAGCATGAGATTGATGGGAAGAGTGGTGAATGTATTGAGTAATTAGATGGATTACAAGCCCTTTTATTAAGATGGAGAATGATTTGGATTTAGAAAAACATGTAGAGATCAGAAATGGATGGCTCCATGTCTGAATGAAATGAAATAGACAGGTAAATGTATCAATCAAGTGTCAAAAGTGTATGTTTGGGTGTGTGCTGTATGTGTAGGTGTAATGCACTTACATGCATGCATCAGGCAGACAGAACACTTTGACATTTCAAAGCATAGGAATGGGTGAGGTTATTCCATGGTAGAATATAGACAGAAAATTTGTGCAAGACTAATTTCCATGAAATTGAGTAAATTAGGATGAAAATTATATCATGTGTTCACATTAAAAGGAAAAGGCCATTGTCTCTTTAAGAAATAGAGAAACAATCGCATTCATTGTATCTGAAGTTCCAGGAAAGATGTGGACTCCATTGCATTTGGAAATCAGTAGTAGATGTAACATAAGCAAAAGCCAATTTCCTGGATATTAGGAAATTATGCCCAGTAGAGTTGATTGCAGAGGGAGGAGGAGATGTGAGAGTGGGGAGGGTTTGTGAGAGGTGATACCTGTGGAATAGGAGAGAAGGAGTGGAGACATCAGGTGGGGAGGGTCGGGGTCAGAGAGAGGCAATGAGCTATGTGTCCACGCATGTGCACGATCCAGGGCGTGAGATGAAGAGACAGGACAGTAATCAGCTGAATAAAGTCTCTGAGATATTGAAAAGCCATGTTCCAAGATGCATTTGGAGGACAGCTTTGAAGAGGAGAACTGGCCCTAAAGATAGGTGGAATCCTACTCTGTGCTTTCTTATTCATTGAACCTTCTTAGAAGATCTCATATTGTATCATAGTTTCCTCTGATTTTGTGTTTATTATTCCATGAGGCCTTTCATAAGCATGCTTGGACAAATACAGTGTATTGTGTGTAACTCTTCACTAATGTGGTATCCTGAAAATGGTAGAAAAGTTAATAAAAATTAATAATGCTTTGTTTCCTTCATTCCACAATATATAGTTTTAATACAAATTATTATGCTTTTAAAAGAAAACATTAATATATTTCCATGACAGTTCATATAACTGTGAAGGTCTAAGTTTCTTTGAACATGTCAGACATTTACTTTTAAATAGACTAAATATTCATTTATCTAACATTCATTGATAATGTTGTCGTTGATTACTAATGGATAAACATTATCTACATTAGAGGATGTACATTATTGTCAATAAAAGAAGAAATTGAGGACAAATATTCATTTTTTTATATTGCAGCAGCAAGGTAACAAAGGAAGCAATCTTTTTAATGTACCATCAATAACAATCACTCAAAGGTTGTGGGTTGGTTTTTTATACTTATCTTTTACGAATTTATTCACTAATTTTGTTGGTTCATATGAATTTTATAGAATACTAGATCTATTTGGTCATATTTGTATATACATAAAAACTTAATGTGATCGAATTCATTCCCCAGTACCCCAACTACCTGTTACCCCTCTTCCCCCAACTACTCCCCTTTCATTATCCTAACATACAGCATTCTTTTACTGGTTATTTCATATTATTGCATCATGGAACTCCTTTGGTTCCATAAGAAGAATAGATAAAATATATAATATCCTAAAACATTATTTACTTAACTATATACTAAAAATACATGAAATTTTATGAGCTACATCCTTAAAGAATTATAGTTGTCAAATGCATTTTTAAAAGTTCTGTAATATCCAGAAGATACCATGCAAGTTAATAAATCCTTATTGAGATTGGTCTACACAGACTTGTTGACTATCACTTCCTCTTATATATGATAAAATTCAGGTGTTGATGTTCATAATGTACATTCAGAGCTAATCATCAGGGGTAATGCATTCTGAATAAAACTGGAGTTGGATCTTTGTGGATATACGTGACTTTCATCTCCAGGATGGAGTGCCATGCCCTAGACCTGAGTGAAGGATCTTCTGCAGAGATCCACAGGAGTTCCACTCCCCAGAGGAGGAGAAGGAGCAATACTGTCAAACTGCAGGGAGGCTGAAGAAACCTCCTGGGAGAGCCATCTCACTCATTCAACATGAGCGGGTTTTTATTCCTTTATTCACCTCTTCACTAATTCATCCTATGATTCTTTGGAGGTGTTAATATATACCAAGTATTTATTTTTAGCTGCTATCAGCTGTGTACATATCCACTTGATCCTTCAAAGAACAAACTGAGATATGAGAAAGACAAACTCCACAATGAAACTACAAATAACAGGGCTGATTTATGGAACGTAATGCACAGTGACTTGAGAGGGGAATTGTGTGGAAAACGTTCCCTCAGATGTTCCAAGGGCCATTCCCTTCCAAGTGTTGTGGTTCTGTGCATGGGAAAGAAATTGATGTAAATATGGATCTGTGTTCCTTTGTTCTCTGTAACCTACTCTAAGCCCAATCTGTCATCTGCTTGGAAGGAAGGGTTGCAGGGGGTGGGTGGGGGTGTAGAGAGAGAACAAACTGAGCAAGGTTGGCTCTTGGCTCAGTTTTCCCTTCCTGCTCTCAGAAGGAAGCTCCTTGCTTGGGCAGGACCTTGCCCAGCTGCTCGGGACAAGCATTCTCATGGGGAGTCTCGCATTTCCAGGACTGCACTCAGGAGGAGTAACAAATTGTCTTTCATTCATCATTCTTTGTATTGTGCTATTATGTAGAACCTGGGAAACAGAGAAGATGCTAATTTTGGGTCCTCAAAATTTACTCCCCAAACCACAGCAGTCTCCTGGTTAACTAAAAATATTTCTCGAAAGGGTGTATTTTCTGAGGATTAAAAAAAAAAAAAAAAAGCTAGTGAAGGATTCTCTAAATGTTCTTTGGGGAAGGAAAGAAGTGGAGAGGATAGACAGGATTCTCTAAATTAGGAATGATCATAATTATTATGGGAAGAAACAAGTGAAGGAAATCTTATTTAGGAGAAGTTACTGACAAGATTTGATATTTTTACCCTAAGAAACATGGCATTTTGATAGTACAAACTTCATGGGCATGAAGAGTCTTACACAAAGGTTGAAATGTATTGCAGTGGTAGACGACTTGGGTTCCATCCTGAGCCCTGAAGAAATAAAGCAAAACAAAGCAAAAAACTGGTTTTAAAATAAACATGAGCTACCTGAGATAAAATAACATTCAGAATAATTTTAAGACATACATGGCAGAATAAATAAACATGAATAGCATGAATGATTCTGTGTGTGTGTGTGTGTGTGTGTGTGTGTGTGTGTCTCTACTTTTTTCCTCTTCTACTTCCCAATAGACTTGTCTTGGTGTATTTATGCTCCTGTAACAAAATACTATAGAAAAGGTGATTTATGAAGAAAAGAAACTTATTTCTTATAACTCTTGAGTGAGCCTGGGAAGTTCAAGATAAAGGACCTGGCAAATTTTATTGTATTCTCTGCTTCTCTAGGTGGAAGAACAGAAAAGGAGGGGCCCTGTGTGAAGCCTCTTTTATAAGGACCACAATTCACTCATGATTTAATCACATTTTAAAAGCCCACCTCATTTTAAAAATTTTATTTTATTTATATTATTTTTAGATATACCTGATAGTACAGTACATTTTGACATATTTGTACAAACATGCAGTACTTTTTATTCTATTTAGTATTCCATTCTTGTGGTTGTAGGTGATGTGGAGACTCATTGTGATGTATTCACATATGTCCATAGGAAAGTTGTGTAAGATTCATTCCACTGTATTTCCCATTCCTATCCCCTTCTCTTTCTTTCATTCCCTTTTTTCTAATCCACTGAACTTCAATTCATCCCCAATTTGTTGTCATCAGCAGCCACGTATCGAGAGAATATTCAGTCTTCAGTTTTTTGGGGGAATTGGCTTATTTCACTGAGCATGATAGTTTCCAGATTCATCCATTTATCAGCAAATGTCATAAATCATTCCACTTCATGGCTGAGTAATATTTCATTTTGTGTATACACCATTTTTTATTTATCTGGTCATCTGTTCAAGACAGGTTCCAATATTGTGATTGACTGCTATACATATTGATGTGGCTGCTTCACTGTAGTACACTGATTTTCAGTTCTTTGGATATATACCAAGGGGAGGTATAACCAAGACACATGGTGGTTCCATTCCAAGTTTTCTGAGAAATCCATAATACTTTCCAGAGTGGTTGCACCAATTAGCAGTCCCACCAGCAGTGTATGAGTGAACATTTTCCCACACATCCTTGTCAACATTTATTGTTATTTGTATTCTTGATAATTGCCATTCTGACTAGAGCAAGATGAAGTCTCAGTGTAGTTTTATTTTACATTTCTCAAATTATTAGAGATGTTGAACATTTTTTTCATATGTTTGTTGACCATTCATATTTCTGTGAAGTACCTATCCACTTCCTTTGAGCATTTATTGATTGGATTATTTGTCTTTTTGGTCTTGATTTTTTAATAAAGTCTGGAGATGAATGCTTTATCTGAGGTGCAAATGGCAAAGATTTTCTCCCATTCTGTAGGCTCTCTCTTCATGCTCTTGTTTCCTATGCTACGAAGAAGCTTTTTATATGAATACGACTCCTTTATTGATTATTGATTTTATTTTTTGTGCTATAGGACTCTTTTTAAAGATTTGGGGTCCTAAACTAACATGATGAAATGTTGAGGCTACATTTTCTTATAGTAGGTGCAGAGTCTCTGTTCTAATGCCTAGGTCCTTGATCCACTCTGAGTTCAGTTTTGTGCAGAGTGAAAAAAATATGGGTTCAGTTTCCTTCTGCTACATTTGAATTTCCAGTTTTTCCAGCACCATTTGTTAAAGAGACTATCTTTTCTCCAGTGTATGTTTATGGTGTCTTTGTATTGTATCCGATAACTTTATGGGGGTTTTTCTCTGTGTCTTTGTGTTGTATACGATAACTTTATTTATGGGGATTTTTCTCTGTGTCTTCTGTTCTGTTTCATTGGTTTTCATGTCTGTTTTGGTGCTAATACCATGCTGTTTTAGTTACGATGGCTCTGTGGTGTAATTTAAGTCTGGTATTGTGATGTCCACTACTTCACTTTCCTCACTAAATTGCTTTGGCTATTCTGGGCCTCTCATTTTTCCAAATGGATTTCATGACTGCTTCTTCTATTTCCATGATGAACATCATTGGAATTTTAATAGGAATTTAATTAATTCTGTATAACACTTTTGGTAGAATGGCCATTTTGACAGTATTAATTCTACTTATCCTAGACCATGGAAGAGTTTTTCATCTTCTAAGGACTTGTATTTCTTTCTGTAGTGTTCTGTAATTTTAAAGGACTGCCTATTAATAAATATTAAAGAATTGGGGATTAAGTTTCAAATTTACCTTCAAAAAAACCCAAATATTCAAAACACAGAAAATCTATACTGACAAAAACATCATTTACTTGGTTTCCAAAATATGGTCCTGTAAGATAGAGCAATCAGTGATGCTTGATTCTAAACAGTGGTTGCTCAGCTTGGCTTCATTTTTTCTTCATCTCAGTCCTCCTTTCCATGTACTTTTTCCCTGTTGCCTACGATGAGGACCTTTGCAAAGCACTCCCCTCATTTGCTTCTTCACCCTCTTTGCACCTGTCTCTTTGTTCCTTCTACCTTCCTACAATCAACTCCCTAGTAAAAACCCTCCCTGCATCATTGTCTCATGTTCTGCTTTGGAGAGAGAAGTACCAACTATGCAAGGGTTTTTATTTCTAATGGAGACCAACACTTTTGCCAACTAATAGGTTTATAATGCAGAGAAAGGGAAGTCTGATGGGAAATGATGAGCAAATAAAAAAATCAAGATGTTGTATGATGGAAGGGAATGCTGAGCAAGCCATAGAAATAATCCCGAGCTAGTTTTGGATAAGCATTATCTCCATATAAGATCCAAGATGGCGGGCCAGAGGGAGGCAGCATTCTGTGTTGCTCTGTGATTTGGGACTTAAGGCACACTCATACTTTGTTGGTGAGACTGCAAATTGGTTCAGCCAATATGGAAAGCAGTATAGAGTTCCTTGGAAAACTGGGAATGGAATCACAATTTGACCCAGCTATCCCACTCCTTGGTTTATACCCAAAAGACTTTAAAACAGTATATTATAGTGACACAGCCACATCAATGTTTACAGCAGCACAATTCACAATAGCTAAACTGTGAAACCAACTTAGATGGGCTTCAGTAGATGAATGGATAAAGAAAATGTCATATATATACACAATGAAATATTAGCAATAAGAGAGAAAAAAATTATGGCATTTGCAGGAAAATGGATAGAGTTGGAGAAGGTAATGCTAAGTGAAGTTAGCCAATCTCAAAAAAACCAAATGCCAAATGTTTTCTCTGATATAAGGAGGATGATTCATAGAGGGGTTGGGATGGGGAGCATGGGAGGATTATAGGAACTCTAGATAGGACAAAGGGGTGGGAGGATAAGGGGTAGCAAAGATGATAGAATGAGATGGGCATCATTACCCTAAGTACATGTGTGAAGACACAAATGGTTTTAATATACTTTGAATACAATCAGAGATATGTAAAGTTGTGCTCTATATGTGTAATCTGAATTGTAATGCATTCTGCTCTCATATATAACAAATTAGAATAAAAAAATTTTAAAGATCAAGGAATGTTATAGTTGCTTTCAATTGTTTTTTTTCCTAATTAAACATTAGTATCCATGATATAGAATATTAAAATTTCTTTCTATATGCCTATTGGGGGAAAAGATGTAAACTTTATAAAGTGAGATAAGTAGAAATATTCACAGATCTCTCATGATCTTGAGATAAAGAAAATAAAAAATTCCTAAAAATGACTCAGGATGTTAGAAATGAGAGGCCACACAATTTTTCCCCACAAAATTATTTTAAAATCTAATGACATCCGAAGAAACAAGATTTTAACACAGACAGATTGAAGGCATTGCACACAATGCAGAGTAATTCATTGAAGTTTACCCATTAAATAAACAGAAAGAATCCCAGAAGCAAATCCCAGCAGCAAGAATACCAAGTCCCAATTACAGTTCTAATTACATTTTTGGAATGGACATATCAGATCATTTTCTAATCGTTCATTTCAACTCCATGTTCAAAACAGCTATCATATTGGAAACTGAGACGAAAAAAAACAAATTTCATAAGAATTAGCAGATAGGAAATCCTTTATTACTATTTTGAAACACTATGGAATTAAATAAAATATATGTGTATATATATGTGTGTGTATATATATATATATATACATATATACATTTATATAAATTTGTCAGACATATGTAATGCTTTCATTTACTTTAAAAAAGTTAGTTTTTAAACCCAAGAAATTATTCTATGTCTACAGTTATCAGTGTGAAATATATCATATGAAAGAACAGCAATTGTAGGCATAGAATAATTTCTTGGGTTTAAAGCATTCATAGTTTATCAAGATTACAAATTTAAGTACACTGTTTTCCTTGAACTTTTAATTTCAAGTTAAAAATCAAGTAAATTTTATAGAAAGTAAAATAAAATCATTTGTGTAAGTGCATGATTAATGTTTATATACATACATTCCTTATTAACACATTATTTCTGTTTTTAGACTTACTTTATTATTTTCTATTTGACTTTTAAGCCATATTTATTAATTTACTAGGCTTGACTTCATTATAAACAGTTAATTGCTTCTTGATTGAACACATTTATGAATTTATCCAAAAACATTCCTAAATGCCTACATAGCATTGATAAATCTAGTAAATTAAAGCTATGAATATAGTAAATAGTGTTTGCTAAGATAATCTTTATGTATTTACTAAAATATGCACTATAAATTTTATGCTAAAATTATACAATGGAAATCAATTTGTATTTTTAGAGTTGAGATCTCTGTGCTAATCTGTGTGTTTTCCTAATAGGCTAAAAGATTTCAAACTTACTATATACCTGAAATACACAGATTATTTCTAAGAAAAAATAAATTAGTGTGTTGTATTTGAAATAATGAATCACCTCTATATTTACCTCCTATTCCACAGAAACTTGGAAATTGCTGATTCCCTGAGAAAATAGACTTTCTTCTTCAAATATTTGGAGAGTCCCAGGTCGATTATTTAGGACCAATCAATGGTTCAGCTCCAGGTGGACGGAGTTCACAATAGAAATGGATTCTGCTTTCATTGAATTGCATTCATGTGAAGCCACTGAGGCTGATTGTCATTCTGGAGATCTGGAGCGTGACCACTACATTGAACTTGATTTCTAACATTCTTTTTTCTACTTAAACTTACACCCATTTGTACCATGTTCATGTGTTTAAATTGGATATAAATCTTTACATTGTCTTGCAGGTAACTTACTGTAATTAGGCATTACATTGGAAACAATATGTTCTCCAATGTTTTAAAAGTTATTTTACGGACATTCTCTTGAATGCTACACACCTGCTTATATTTGATCTTACTCTTAACAATTTGAATGTCAGGAAAATTAAACAGGAAATAGGAATAGAAAGAAATAGAATTAGAAAGTAAAATCATATTCCTAATTCTAATAAAACTGAGCAAGCATTTTTTAATCATCTTAGACAAAACATATCCATGCTCGATGAGAGAAATCAGAACAATAATTTGTACTACTGTGTAGAAGGAAAATGACAGAGGCATATTCGTTGTCAAAAGAAAATTTGAGGAGGCATCCTGTTTTATATACATCAGTCAATCTTGTCTCTGCAGAATTTCCCGATCGTTTAAACACGTGAATTCCAGGATCACCTTTGTGCATTTGGAAGGTGATTCTTGAAGCTATGTGAACATCAGCAGAAGGTGCCAGGGCCCAAGTGGCACAGAGGTTCCTTAGGAGGCCCCTGCAGAGCTGCTGCTAGGAAAAAGAAAAATGCACTGAACTAGAATTTGGAAGAACATAACAGATTTGGCAGGTGTTAGAGGCTGGAGTTGTTAGGAAATGTTGATTTAGTAGAAAGTGTGAAAATGGGTGGTTGACAGTAAAGCTGTGAGACTTTTGTCTTGAGTTAATGAGGATGTTGTCAAAAAGTATCCGCTTATTCTGTGTTTTTTTTTTTTTTGACAAGTACAAAATCTACCACTCCAAAAGTGCTTGGTGAGAGGAATTAGAAGGATGGAGGGATGGAAGGAGGAAAGGAAAGAGGGAAGGAAGGAGGGCAGACGGGATATACAGAGACTGAACTGCCCATTCCGTGATCCACTATGAGGCAGGTATGGAAGAAGGATTGACTGTATGAGTTTAGAGTTCAGAACTGCTTTCTTAACAGAAATATATGACTTGTTAATCACTACATATGGGTATAGATGCAATTTCCAGAGATTTATGTCATCAATTATAAGGAGAATATAGAAAGATGAAGATAAATATTTCAAATTAAGTGAAAAGAAGATGAATCCATTTAAAGAAATGGAGATTTGAGAAAATACCAGTATTTGTCTTCTGGTTACTGATCATTTTTGCTTTGTTTTCCTCTGCTGTTTATTCAGCTCACTCCCTGTGACTTCCTCTATGTCCTCCATGCCCTCCAGGGTGAAACCCAGGTCTGTGTAATTTACTATACTTCCACTCTTATGGACTCTGCTGATCCGAAACAGAAGGGACCTTACTGCCGAAGTCCGGCTGCAGCAAAATAACCAGGAGGTGACAAGGAACTTGTGAAGGTTGATACAGCAGGAGTGGGAGCCGTTTATTGTAGGACAGAAAGGGTATATATACAGTACACACAGCTTATCTTAATTAACGTAAACTAGATACAGCAGTCAACCAATAAGGAATCTCCACACTTAATGGCTCGCTGGCATTATTTCACAAACCACTCCCTCTGCAAAATGCCAGGCGCCATCTTGACTTGTTTACAGACTCTAACACCTTACTCTATGAATGTCCCTCACTCTAGAAAATGGCTTCCTTTGGATTCTCGAAACATGGTAAGTCCTTGTGGCTGAGGGCCTCTTCTTTGTACGTGGGGGTTTGCTTTCTTACTCAATCTTGCTACCACTGTGCTTTATCAAATCCCCCATCTTACTCAATTCCTCTTGAGCATTCTAAGAGTTTCCTTCACAGTTGGGATGGAGATTCTGTGTGTCCATCTCTTACTCAATCTAGACATTAAAATCACTAAATTCTAATTTGACCTTAAATGTGAAATTCCGATGCAATTTGTCTAGAATCTTAATGGGAGTTCCTGAACAAAGGCAAGAGGAGAGGCCCCTGAGCTCAGCTGGCCAGTCTAGCTCCTTCCTGTCTGCGACAGAGAGGAACAGGTCTGGGGACAGGTCTCAGCAAGGTGCCTGTGCCCATCCTGTCCCTCCGAAGTCCGACAGGGAGGCCCCCAGGTGGGCCTCTCTATAACCCCAGCATGTTTCTTTTTCAAGAAACATAAAGCTTCTCATTCTATCCACCCTTTTACCCCACAGTTACCATTTGATTTCATTCATAGGAAACCTCAGTAAACAATCCCCTTGGCTCACAACCCTTATCATATTTTAAATTTGATTGACTCTTTTTTTTTTTTTTTTAAAGAGAGAGTGAGAGAGGAGACAGAGTGAGAGAGAATTTTTAATATTTATTTTTTTTTAGTTCTCGGCGGACACAACATCTTTGTTGGTATGTGGTGCTGAGGATCGAACCCGGGCCTCACGCATGCCAGGCGAGCGCGCTACCGCTTGAGCCACATCCCCAGCCCCTTGATTGACTCTTTCACAGCAACTGTTACAACCTTAAGTCCCTATGGGTAAGAGCATTTTGGAAGCAAGTTGTTCACAGAAACACAAACTCTCAACTACAGATTGGATGTTCTTCTATTTTCTTTATATTTTACAGCTTTATTAAGTGTTCCAAAGAAAAAGAAAAGCTATTATAAATGCTATTATAAATTCTTAAGGATAGCAATACAGGGACTTAAATTAGTCATTCTCCTATATTTATATTCTTATTTAAAAGTAAGAAACTTGTTAATTCAGAAAATACACAATGGAATGTTTTTATTTAAAAATGTGAATACAAATCAGATAATATTGTGGCCACTGAGAAAGTGATACAAGGACTTACTGGAATATCTGAAATTTCAAGAAAATCTATTTTCCTGCTCCACAGTTTGGTTTGTAATGCACTATTATGTGAGTTGAGGATTACAGTCTTAGATTTTATGTCCGTAGAAACTGGAATTTGAATTCCAAGATTATTTAATTGGTATTTAATTTTTTCCCGATGATCCATCTTCATAAATTGAAAAAAATAAAATAGTTCCTTCTAGTTATCCATGGCATTGGGGGTTCATTTTGACATAGTTATACAAGTGTGGGATATAATCTGCTCTAATTCAGACCCCAGTACTTCCCCTCTCCCTCCACCCCTCTTTTCCTCTGATCCCTTCCTTCTACTCTAGTGACCTTTCTTAGAAATTTTTTTTTTAATTACTCTCTTGTGGATATACATGACAGTGAGATTTATCTGAGTATTCATATATATGCCTGGGGAAGTTAGGTCATGTTGATTCAACTCTTCTTGAGTTTTCAAGTCCTTTCTCTCCCTCATTCCCCTTCCTCTATTCAACTGATTTTCTAATTTGATGGAATTTTCCTTATGTCCTTTGATTTACCACCCCGCCCCCAGCCATTTTGGACTAGCTTCCACCTATTAGAGAAAAATATTCAATCTTTGACTTTCTGGGTCTGGCATATTTCACTTAGCATGATGATCTCCACTTCCATCCAGTTACTGGAAAATGTCTTAATTTCATTCTTTTTTATGGCTGATTAATACTCCATTGTGTATATGTATCCCATTTTCTTTATCCATTCATCTGTTGAAGACCTCCTAGATTGGCTCCAAAACTTTGCTATTGTGAATTTTTCAGCTACAAACATAATGTTTATAGCCTATAGCATGTTTATAGCCTATGTACTACACTGGTTTAAAAACCCTTTGGATATACACCAAGGAGTGGGAAAGATGGGTAATATATTCCTATTTTTTTTTTCCCCTGACGAATCTCCAATCTGCTTTTCAAATTGGTTGCACTCAATTTCAGTTCTACAAACAATGTATGAGTGCACCTTTTCCCCATGTCCTCAACCATGCTTGTTATTATTCATATTCTTGGTAAATGTCATTCTCACCAGAGTATGATGAACTCTCAACATAGTTTTGATCTGATTTTCTTTTGTTGCTAAAGATGTTGAACATTTTTTTTTCATACATTTGTATTTCTTTCAAGAAGTGTCTGTTTAGATCTTTTGCCCATTTGTTAATTGTGCTATTTGGGGTTTTTGCTGTTGTTGTTTGTTTTGTTCTATTTATTTATTTTTTGTGCTCTTTCTGTAATCTGGATATTAATGCCTTGAGGAAAAGGTGACAATGATCTTTTCCCATTCTGTACAATTTCTTTTCATGCTCTTAATTGTTTCCTTTCCTGTGCAAACATTTTTAAGTTGATGCCATCCTACTTATTAATTTTTGGTTTTATTTCTTCACTTTAAGAATCTTGTTAAGGAATTCCATTCCTGTGCCAACAAGTTGGAGTTTTCAGCCTCCATTTTCTTTCAGAAGTTGCAGGATTTCTGATCTAATTCCTAGGTCTTCAATCCACTTTGAGTTGATTTTTGTGGAGAGTGAGTTCTAGGGGTCAAGTTTCATTGTTCTGGATGTGGATATCCTGTTTTCCCAGCACCATTTGTTAAAAAAAGTTACCATTTCTCACATATTTTTATATATATATATATATATATATATATATATATATATATATATATATATATATATATATAAATTTTTAAATGGGGTATTGAACCTAGGGCCTTCAACCACTGAGCCGCATCTCCATCCCTATTTGATATTTTATTAGAGACAGGGTCTCATTTAGTTACTTAGCACCTTGCCAGTGCTGAGCTTGGCTTTGAATTCTTGATCCTCCTGCCTCAGTCTCTGGAGCTGTTGGGATTAAAAGCGTGCACCATTATGCCCACCAACATATGTTTTTGATACCTTTAGTATCTATGTGGATCGGTCTCTGTGTCTTCCATTATGAACCACTGGTGCGTGTCTGTTTTTATGTCAGGTCTGTGCAGTTTTTGTTACTATATCTCTGTAGTTTAACTCGAGGTCCAGTATTCTGATGTCTCCAGCATCACTCTTCTTGCCCAGGATTGCTATGGCTATTATGATCTCTTATTTTGAAAATGAATTTTAGAACTGCTTCTTCTGTTTCTGTGAAGAACAACATTGGAATTTGGATGGGGATCATATCAAATCTGTACAATATTCCCATATATTGTATGGTCATTGTGGCAATATTAATTCTGCCTATCAAGAACATAATATGTTCTTCCATCTTCTAAGTTCTTTTTCAACTTTCTCCTCCAAGATTAATGCAACTGACAAAAAGAAAATGACACGTGAGTCAGTTTTTTGAATAAAAATAGTCCATGAGTTAATGACAGTGCCTATTTGGAGTTAAACTCACTCCAGCGCTCTGCACTTTTGTTGGCACACAACATTGCTATTAATTCTGAAAATTAAGGGCCTCAGACAAATGCAGCACTGCCAACCACCAAGGAAAAATAGTGATTGATTATGGATTGGGTGTCTCCAATACATCCTATGTTCAACCTCAAAGCATCAGTTTGAATTTGATTTAAATGAAATACAAGATTGTTTTTAGTACAAAAAAAATAACATTTGGCATTGGTATCACCAGCAGCATCATTTGCATTTTTGGACTCGGCTCTTACCATGGATATTTTGCTTATGCCTTCTCTTTTTCAAATTTTTTTGTATGTAATTTAATTTGGGTTGGTTACATCTAGCATGCAATCAAGAAAAATACAATAAAAATCAGCTGAGAAGCATATTGGGGGCTGTCTCTGTAGGAAGGAAAATGTACATGCAGGGCAGGAAAAGTACACAAGAAGAACCTCAGGAATATTCCTGAAGGCCTTCCACTATCTCAAGCCAGCAGATTTCCGAATGCTTCCCCACAGTATCTGTGCCTTGCTATTTTGCAAACTACCCTATTATTATTTTATTTTTTTGTAGAAATATCCCTTTCCATGAGTTAGGTAATTTAAAATTTCTGGCTCATGGCAACTATAAGAATTCTGGCATATTCAAAGGGTGGTTAATAATTTATTAGGATATTTTATAAAACCCTTGTGAATGAATTAGATATAGGTGCCTTATTCAGAAACAGATAAAAATATAGGAATTAGAAAAATTGGGAAATGCATTTTAAACTATTAATTTTAAAGGAGAAAAGTACCATGACATATCTCAAAATGTTTATGATGGAATTTAATAAAATTTTTTATTAATTAAAAAAAAACCCAAGAGGCAAAATCAAGGTGTTTAGACTATAGAGTGTGAAAGTACACAACTGTGATGTTAGTACATGAGACAAATTTTGGAATAATCATATTTTAGGTCTGCATAGGTTAATACAATCTTATTTACTTTACAAATAATGATGTTATTATTCAGCAAAATGATATGATTTTTTACTACTATCTTAGAAAAATCAATATGTAGTATCAAAAACTGAGCTTTAATAAGGTAAATTCTTTGAAAGAAAAAGCAATCAATATTTTTGACATTGATTATGATTTGAATATGTGGCATAAGCATACATTCTCAACGGTTTTTTCCTAAGATGTTTCCATATAGATGTTAAATTATTTAAATTGGAGGATTGTCTGAACCTTAAGTCTTTGTCAAGTTAGTCCACCTACAGATATTAATTAACATACTATTGAGTAAGTGCTGAGAGCCACAGCTGAGTCAGAATGGCCCCTGGCATTTTGCCAATAGAATTGGTTGAGAGGCAAGCCATTAAGATGATGCTGGATTGATTCTGTTGTATATTAGACCTTTACTGTCCGCCTCAGCCTGCTACTTTGGAGTTCACCTGGGAATTCCTGGAGAGTTCCCATTGGTTGGGGAAGTGTGGGAGGAGGGATTTCCAGAAGAGGGATTTATGGTTGTTGGTTCCTGGAGGAGCCAGGTGGCCTTCGGGAGAGTTCCCAGGGAGCGTGTGTGGAGTGTGCTGGTGGAGTTCAGAAATAAAGTTTGTTCCTGCTTCAGTGGCTCATGATTTGTGCCCAGCCAGACTGCAGCAAGTAAGTACTTCATGTGCTATAATACTTTGCAAATTCTACAGTGTCTCCTTTTAGAGTAGAAATGAAAAATATATGCAGAAGTTAACTTCAAAGTCTTTTCTTTTTGTTGGTCACTATCTACAAGAAAGTTTTCTGAAATATTAATGGATGTTTTTCTCAAACATATTTTGACATGATCTTGAGAGATGATAATGCCATTATATTCCTTTATGCAGTAGACAGTATATCAATTATTCATATAACTGTTATCTTGCAGATGAATGTGAAGGGCATAGTCACACTCTTAATAATGTCAACTATAAATATATTTCTTGTAATTGAAGATTTATATGAAATTATTTAACAAATAGCTGTCATTTTGTTATAATGTTTGAGTATATAATATACATTTAAACTTCTGTTTTCTAATCTATATTTGAAAGCTTTTGTTTAATTATAATTTAAAAGAGATTTCTGAAATTTCTTAGAAGTTCATACATACACTAGTGTCTAAGTCAATATATAAATCTTCAATATGAAATTTTTTTATTTTAAACTAATATTCATTATTATGATTCTGTTAGCAAATCTTAAAGACAATGAAGTATTCAATGATATATTTAGTGATATGATAGACAATATTCTCTATTAAGGATATTGCTTTCCTATACTATTAAAATTTTCAGCATGTTTTTGATTATTGAAATGTGGATATTTGGAATTCTGTAGGAAAGATAAGGAAGGCAGTTGTACCTGCCCTGATTTGAAGAGTCTTCTAATAATAAAGGTTCAGTAAGTCATGAATGATTTTACTTAACTAAATTTCATGGCCATAAATGGCATTGCTGACTTGTACATTCTTAATCGTAATTTTAATTTTCATTTTTATGAGTGTATGCACATGTGTTGTTTAAACAAATAGGAATTCTAAAATTTCAATATCCTTTGGTTTCCAAATATTATATAATTCCTAAATAAAAAGTATTTAATAGCTTTAAGTGTTTTCAAACGTTTCAGTGAGAATTATATCTATATTATAGAGATGAATCTCATGGTTATTGTCCTTAAGCAATTTAATGTTATTTCACTTCTAACTTTATTTGGCCTAACACATAGTTATTGCTTGTATCAATCTAAGAATGAGATTGGGAAACTGAAAATTATTAAATGAACTAAACTGAGACCTAGGGTTTATAATAGCATGAAAGTTAATAAAACAACAATTATAAATTTTAAAACCTCATATCAACCTTCAAAAGTAAATATTTTAAATAGTTTTATGCTTAATAATCTGTAGAATGTGATTTATTGTGTTTCAATTTTTCCTATATTCATTAAAAAATCCAAATGATCCTTAACTCCGATTGGCATAATTTGAATTGCAAATATTTTCCCCATAATAAAATGAATTATGTATTAAGCAAAGATTTCCATTTTAATTATGAACAATTTTTCATTCTTTCAGAATTTTATGAGATTCTTGCCATTTGTAAAAACTTTACATTTGAGTGGTTTCATCAAGATGAATATTGTGATCATTTTCTTTCTTTTCAAAAAATTGTGAATATCAAGCCCATCACACATGTTCAGTCTTACTGTTTGAGAATTTTTTTTTACTCTGTCACTTTCTTTAGAGTCAAAGCAAATCATAAATACAAGAGAAGGTAAAAGTTCTCTTAGACATGTTTTCTGGAACACTCTAATGAAGACATATGTCTGAATGAATATTTTATTTCATTTTTCATTGAAGCACACCTGGACACATTGGCTTATTCCAATTAGATATTTGTTTTACAATGGATATCCATGATGTGCATTTTCCCTAAGGATAGGAGAAGAAGAAAAGGTAATGTTCTTTACTGTCATTGTATGATTGGCACCTTTCCTTATGATTAGTGATATATTTCTCAGAAAGATAAATTTTCTTTCCTTTTCTTCCATGCTTATTTTTTGCTTCTGTTCCTGAATGCAATTTTAATGCTGTTCTTCACCTGCTAGAAAAAAATTCAACATGTTGTATTTATACTCCCTATATGCTTAAGAAATAACGTAATTTCGTTTTTTCTCATTTATTTCTCTAACAACAAAGATAAATGATTTTGCCCATTAAAAGGTGTTTTTCCCCACCTGTCTCCCATTTAAGTGCAGATTCTATAGTTCAGTTGTCATAGTTAAACATAACCAGACTTAACTAATCACCAGACCTAACCAATTGGTCTTATTGCTATAGTTTAATTATTGTTTGTTCCCCAAAGGTCCATGTATCCAATGCTTGGTCCACAGGTGGCACTATTGATGGTGGTGACTAACAGGAAGCACTTAAGTCACTGTGCCCTTGCAGGGGATCATGTGACCTGGTCACTCTCTCCAGCTCTTTCTGCTCCTGCCCAACATGTGACTGTTTTTGCTCCTACAGATGCTCTAGCATTTATGTAACAGTATTTTCTCCCTTCACTGGATCTGAGCCACAGTAGGTTGTCATGACTTTGAACCTCCAAAACTGTAAGCTAAATAAAACTTTTCAAAGTCAGTTTTCTGAATGAGGTATTTTGTGGCAGCAATATGAATCTGACAAATACATTAATATAGTTTTTTTCATCCTAAAATGTATTAAATTGAATTTTAATTATCTGTCTCAGTCACTAGAATATAAATTGTTTGGGAGGTAATGTGTGATTAATTACCAACCTTATTCAGTGTACTGTTTTGACAAAGGCGAGGCATTCAACAGAAGTACCAAATTTTATTAAACAGGACTATGCAAAAGCTTATTTAGTATTTCCTCATGAACCATAATATTTATTATTTTTTCCAAAGGACATTTAATAGAGTAAAAAAGGTTAATCAATAAAAGATTGACTGTAAAATAATTGTTACTATTTTTCTATCTCATCTATCTTCAGTTTCTCTAAAGCCAAACTTACAATAGAAGCTTGGTATTCATTTCTAAGGGTGTGTGAAATGCAGGCACTCAACAAAGCAAGAGAATGAGGGGTCACAGTTATTTCAGCCAAATAGTAAACCACAAGGGTCACAAAATTGGAGATGATATGGTGGTGTTGTCTTAACAAGATGGATCCAGAGAATGAACACAATATTGTGTTACCTAGATTATATGATAGATTATAATTAATCTATCATATTCTCAGGTGCTCATTGTCCCATTGAAGAGGGTGAATCTTGGAAGGAGGAAAAGTTACTATAGACATTTTTAAACCTATTTTTTAAGGGAGAAACATTACCAGGTATTCTACTTTTATTACTTTTAAATTAAAAATATTTTTGTTTGTTTTAAATTTTATATAAAGGGAATTGAAGACATTATTTATTGCTTATCATTCCAAATTCCTTTGTTTATTAAACATATATTTGCTGTTGTGTAAATATATCTTGTTCATTTTATTGATATCTACTATCAATATTCTGTATCATATTCATTCCAGTGTGGATTAACATTGGTTGTTAGCAGTTTTAGAATGAGATGAACTATCTTGCTATAAATAGAACTGCACACTCTTTATGTGTGGTTGACATGAAGACATCCCAAGGAAGAGCTGTGTGTAGGGCTTCAGGAAGTTCAGTCACTGGAGTGCCAGATATCAGCTCTTTCAAGACCAATCTTTGATGCAGAAAACCACATTTCCCAAGGATACAAAAAGTTGGTCAATTTGTTCTGATGTGGGGAGATAAAAGATGGAAAATTTTACTCCAGAGTTCCCTTCTGGTGGATAAACTTTTTCTTGGTTCAGTAATCTGTCCAAACTTGCTCCATTTCCTTTCCCTTTACTGATGCGGATTCCTTAAAAAAGACACCTGGCACTCATGGCTCTCATGGCCTGCTTCCTGGAGTGGTCCCAGAAATAAGGGACAAAATGGGGCTTAAGAATTGTGTCATTCACTGTCCAGCAGGCAATAAAGGACTTGTCACTGCTGATAGGACACTTGGAAGATTGATACAAGGATTCATTCTGTCTTTTAAATTTTTTGGTGGGGGTGAAGTTGGTGGGTTTTCAGTGGAAGAGGATGCACTAGTTAATAACATCACAGGCATTGGAAGCATATCAAAGCAAAAATACTGATAAGGATAATAGTACTGGATGGCCCTTGCTAAGCCTCATTAATGCTATTCATAACATCCCAATTTAAAGTCACTGTTTCCCAGTTCCTTAAAATAAATGAGCTCTTATAATTGGACTCAAAACTGAACATTACTGAATTCACAGGAGAAACCTGAAACTCTGTAACAAGGATATGACATAATGACACTCTCTAGGAGACTGGACAGGAAAGTAAGCAAGTGCTTCACCTTGGAATGCAGTGTTTAACCTGTGGCACTAAAACCCAACAGCAAACAGAAAATAATGGCACCACGTACAAGGCCAGTACTCACATATGGAGTCTTCCTGTCTGCCTGAGCACCAGGTAGTGACCTGCACACCTGTGGGACAGACTTGCTTGACCTGCATTATAACCAGCCATTCTGTGGGCTTGGTGCACATACCCAAGTTTGTGCGGGTCCCCACAGCTAAAAGACTCTGATACAACCCAGGTTAGACTCAGCCTTAGTGGCCAAGTGGGCTTCCCACAACCCTCATTCAACCTCAGGCAGCAAATTTTGGAATATGGCTCTATCCATGGTTGATAGAATAGGAAAGTAAGCCTAAGATTTTGTCTTAGAACTCAGTGATGGAGAAATGAAGCACAACCTTGAGCAGAATCAAATGGCCCATGTCCACAGATTAGTGTCCATGGAAAAAGTCTAGGGATCCACACTGCTGCCAAGCAGATACTAGCAGCCCAAATTGGTTAGACTTCTACTGCAGCAAGCATCCCTTCTGGCTGTTGAAGCAATTTCAAGTCATGAGTCCACTACAGACATAGGCTGCCTTTGCCAGTGTTGGCCTTGGTCCAGCTTGTGTGCTATACTGCTCTTGCAAACTTTGTGTTCTAGGTGTGACCTAGCATTGAATTAAAGCATTTGTGGCCATAGGACTTCCCATCCCAACTATCTCTCAACTGAAGGAAATACAATATGAACATAGTTATTGCCTGTTTGGGTTGGGGGAAGACAGGTGCCAAGCTGTTCCATAGCATCCTGGGACCAGTCACTCCATAGTGAGATTCAGAGTCAGTAAGAACCTGGAAATACCTAATCACAGGTCAATGACTGTGCTTGATATATATGGGTCCCCCGGCCCTATATGGGAGCTTAAAGGGATGGCCTACCCTTTTTAGGCACTCCCCCAGTACATGCTGAACAATATCAACTTTGTGGATTTGGATAAACTTGGTCTTTGGGCACATTCTAGTGCTGAAACAGTGGCAATACAATGGTAGACATGTGGCAAATCTGGACTTATGTTACCATCTAGTGCTGAAATAATAGAATTAAAGTAATTACAGGCTCAGAAAAAACGATGCAGTGTTCTTAGACTTTCTGATTGTCTCAGAAAAAGCCAGATTTTGATAACTAGAATAAATACCTAATCTATCAATGTGCAGACAAAATGTAAAGCCAATACACATTAAGAACTTTTAAGGAATCATGATCTCACTAAGTGGGTAAAACAAGGTGCCAGAAACAATCTATGCAGCAAACAATATGTAAAAAAGTACAGGGAAATCAAAATAGCTATTTTTAAGAAACAACATGAGCTTCAATAAAACACTGCAAAATAATCCACTATTATATCACAGAAATTTAACAGATTGCCAAAAAAAGTGTTAATATCAGAAACCCTTGAGTTGAAAAGTATACTAAGCAAAGCAAAAAATATAATAGAAGGCATCAAGAGCAGAACTGATCAAACAGAAGAAGGAATTGATGAGCTCAGAGATAAAGTATTTGAAAACACACAAGTGGGAGAATATACATCAACAAAAAATTAAGAGGAGTGAAGAAAGCTTACAAAAACTTTGGAACATTAGAGAAGAAAATATTTTGGTTACTATGGTTCAAGTGGACTTGAGAATTGCAAAGGGGTAGAAAAATGATTCAAAAAATCAGTAACAAGAAATATATACAAGGATACTGAAATCTAGGTAGAGGAAGTTGGAAAGTCACCAGTCAAATTAAACTTGAACAAGTCTACCACAGGACATAATATGATCAAGCTCAAAAAGAGGATTACCAACACACAGAAGATTCTCTAACAGCAATAGGAAAAGACTAATAATGCATAGGGCATTCCAATTGGACAGAGAGAAGACTTCATAGGAACTCATACAAGTTAGGAGAGAAGCATGAGCTTTTCATATTATTGAGAGGAAATAATTTTAAAAACTGCCAACCAAGAATATTGTAAAAAGCAAAAATATGCTTTAGGAATGAAGGAGAGATGAAGATAATTCTCAGAGAACGAAGCAGAGATAATTTATCACTTCCAGACCTAAATTACAGGAAATGCTAAAGAAAGTTCTTCAAACTTGAAAAAACACATATATATGAGTAAGAGTAAAACATTCAAATATACAAAACTCATTGGTAAGTGGAGGAAGAAAAATTCCAATACTGTAAACATGGTGGAAAAATACTTATATTTTTAACCTAAAGAATACAATCACAACAAATAAAATAATAATAGTTATATTATTACCTTAAGAAACAAGAAATGTAGGGAGCTATAAAATGGAACAGTAGAAATTGAAAATGTGAGGAGAACTGCAGGGCAAATGTAGTTTGTTATTAGTGTATTTTCTGCCTTTTTTTTTTCTCACCTTAAATTTCATGTTACGTTTCTATTTTTTCTAAGTAGATTATGATCAAAAAGTGTTTTGTAAGGCATACAATAACTTAAAAAACAGAAATCTATAATAGTTAAACCAAACCAAAAATAATAACCAATGAATCAATATATTACCAGTGTAAGTCAGTTAACAAAGGAAGACTAAAAAGGAACAAAAAGAAAGGAACTTAAAAAAATTAGAAAATAAATTACAAAGTGGCTATAATAATATTTTACTTGTTAATAATTATGTTTAAAGTGGATTAATTAAACTTTATATGTAAAAGACATAGAACAACTAAAGATTAAAAAATAACATGAAAGTGAAGTCCACAACACCTAGTATACATTGATTGCAAGAAACTCACTTCATCCCTATGGTCACATATTGATGGAAAGTGAAAGGATGGACTAAGTTACTCCATGCAAATAGAAGGCAAAAGAAAGCGGGAGTAGCCATACCAGTATCAGTTAAAATAGACACAAAAGGTAGTAAACTGTGGGTCTATCCTGCCACCAGCAGACACCTGCAGGAGCTCAGGTTCTGGTACAGGAACACCTCCACTGACCTGAGCAGGAACCCAGACCCTAAGTAGACCAGGGACCTCTACCCTCTTTACCTTGGAGCCCAGGCCTAATTTACTTCCATCTTGGGACTGTGCAGCCATCCCCATATCCTTCCCCACGCAATAGCCTCTACCTTGTGACAACAGACAGGGCCTAGAAGAAGCTGCATCTCACAGCAGACAACCCAAATCCAGTGTAAGGCCCACCCTTTCATCCCATCTCTGAAAGACATTACATCCATCTTGGAGAACCTCCACTGCTACCTCAAGTTACCTCTGCTATTGCTGCCACCACATTTAGTTGCAGTAGCATCCATCCTGGGACAATGGCAGGGTGTGGAACCCCTACATCAAGGTGAGGTACAAATAATCTGAACAGATACTACAAGATTATAGGGTAGAAATTGTAATATCTCAGATCCACACTGCAAGAAAGAAAGACACATAGACAACATGGAAAAACCAAGGAGGAAAGTGCCCCAACAAACCAGGATACTACAATAACAGAACCTCATGGATGGCACAGTTGATGAAATGTCAGAGAAAGAATTCAGAATGTTCATAATTGAAATGATCTGTGAATTAAAGCATGACCTAAATGAGCAAATGCAGGCAAAAATTCATCACAGCAAAGAGATAAAAGAACGAACATAGGCATCTATAGATCACACCAACAAAGAGACATGGGAACAAATACAGGTAGCAAAAGATTATTTCAAAAAAGAGATAGAGACTCTTGAAAAAAATAAATAAAATTGACAAATCCTTAGCCATGCTAACAAAGAGAAGGAGAGAAAAAATTTAAACTACTAAAATATTAGATAAAAAGGAAACATCACAACAGACACTACAGAAATACAAAAATTAAATACATATTATTATGAAAACTTATACTCCTATAAAATAGAAACTATTGAAGGCAATGACAAATTTCTAAAGTCATATGATTTGCCCAAATTGAATAAGAATGATATACACAAGTTAAACAAATCAATTTCAAGTGATGAAATAGAAGATGCCATCAGAAGCCTACCAACTGAGAAAAGCCCAGGACCGGATGAATACACTGCTGAGTTCTACAAGACCTTTAATGAAGAACTAATACCAATACTCTTCAAATTATTTCTCAAAATAGAAACAGAGGGAGTACTTCCTAAATCATTCTATGAGGCCAGTATGACCCTGATTCCTAAGCAAGGCAAAAACATATCAAAGAAACATAACTTCTGACCAATATCTTTAGTAACATTGATGCGAAAATTCTCCATAAAATTCTGGCAAATTGAATACAAAAACGTATCAAAAAGAGAGTGTGCCATAACCAAGTGGAGTTCATCCCAGAGATGCAAGGTTGATTCAACACATGGAAATCAATAAATGTAATTTATCACATCAATAAACTTAAAGATAAGAATCATATGTTCATCTCAATAGATGCAGAAAAAGCATTCGACAAAATATAGCACCCCTTCATGTTCAAAACACTAGAAACACTAGGGATAACAGGAACATATCTCAACATTGTAAATGCTATCTATGCTAAGGCCCAGGCCAACATCATTCTAAATGGAGAAAAAATCATTCCCTCTAAAAACTGGAACAACACAGGGATGCTGTCTTTTACCACTGCTTTGTAACATAGATTTTGAAATACTTGCCAGAGCAATTAGACAGACAAAATAAATTTAAGGGGTACAGATAGGAAACAAAGAACTCAAATTATCACTATTTGCTGATGATAGGATTCTATACCTAGAAGACCCAAAAATTCTACCAGAAAACTTTAAGAACTAATAAATGAGTTCACCAAAGTAGCAGGATATAAAATCAACACCCATAAATCAAAGGCATTTCTGTATATTAGTGACAAATTCTCTGAAAGGGGAATTAGGAAAACTATCCCATTTACAATAGCCTCAAAATAAATAAATAAATAAAATACTAGGGAATCAACATAATGAAGAGGTGAAAGACTTCTACAATGAAAATTACAGAATGTTAAAGAAAGAAATTAAAAAAGACATTAGAAGATGGAAAGCTCTATCTTGTTCTTGGATGAGCAGTGTTAGTTAATATTGTCAAAATGACCGTACTAGCAAAAACACTATACAAATTCAATGTAATCCCAATCAAAATTCCAATGGCATTCCACATAGTAATAAAAAAAGAAGTCATGAAATTCATCTGGAAAAATAAGTGACCCAGAATAGTTAACACAATCCTTTGCAAGAAGAGTGAAGCAGGAGGCATCATTATACCAGAAGTTAAACTATACTACAGAGGAATAGTAACAAAACTAGCATGATATTGGCACAAAAATAGACTTGTAGTCCAATGGTACAGAATAGAGGACACAGAGACAAACTACATAACTACAGTTATCTTATATTAGACAAAGGTGCCAAAAACATACACTGGAGAAAAGATAGCCTTTTCAACAACTGGTGCTAAAAAAATTGGAAATCCATATGCAACAAAATGAAATTAAATCCTTATTTCTCACCATGCTCAAAACTCAAATCCAAGTGGATCAAGGACCTAGGAATTAAACTAGAGACACTGTGCATATTAGAAGAAAAAGTAGGCCCAAATCTCCATCATGTTGGGTTAGGCCCTGAGTTTCTTTATAAGACATATATAGCACAAGAAATAAAATAAAAAATCAATACGTGAGATTGATTTAAACTAAAGAGCTTATTCTCAGAAAAAAAATCAGTGAGGTGATCAGAGAGCTTACATTTTTGGAGGAAATTTTTATCCCATGCACTTCAGATAGAACACTAATATCTAGAATATATAAAGAACTAAAAAATCTTAACACCAAAAAAGAAAAAGAAGCCAAACCAAGCCAAAACCAAAACCAAAATAAACGAACAAATAAAAAAAATAACCCAATCAATAAATGGGCCAAGGAAGTGAAAAGACACCTCTCAGAAAATTATATACAATCAACAAATATATGAAAAAATGTTCAACATCTCTAGCAATTAGGGAAATGCAAATCAAAACTACGCTAAGATTTTATCTCACTTGAGTCAGAATGGAATCTATAAAGAATAAAAACAACAGTAATTGTTGGCGAGGATGTGGGGAAAAAGCCACACTCATAAGTTGCTGGTGGGACTGCATTATCAAAGCAGTATGGAGATTCCTTGGAAAACTGGGAATGGAACCACCATTTGGCCCAGCTATCCCAACCCTCCGTCTATACCCAAATGACTTAAAAACAGCATGCTACAGAGACACAGCCACATCAATGTTTATAGCAGCACAATTCACAATACCTAAACTGTGGAAGCAACCTTCATGCCCTTCCGTAGGTGAATGGATAAAGAAAATGTGTCAGATATACACAATGGAATATTACTCAGCATTAAAAGATGATAAAATCATGACCTTTGTAGGTAAATGGATGGAGTTGGAGAAGATATTGCTAAGTGAAGTTATCCAATCCCCCCAAAACAAATGCTGAATGTTTTCTCTGATACAAGGATGCTGATTCATAATGGAGTTGGGGGGGTGGAAATCATGGGAGGATTAGATGAACTCTAGATAGAGCAAATGGAGGGAGGGCAACAGAAGAGGGATGGGGGTAAAAAAGATGGTGGAATGAGCTGGACATTATTACTCTAAGTACATGTATGAAGACAGAAATTGTGTGACTCTACTTTGTGTACAGAGATATGAAAATTTTGCTCTCTATAATATAAATTGTAATGTGTTCTGCTATTATATATAACAAATTGGAATAAAAAATAATAAAAGCAGTAAACAGAGAAGAAATATCATAAAATAATTATAAAGCAATAAAATCAGGAAAAGAGAATAACAATTATAAACTATTTTGCACCTAGCATTGCAGCCCCAAAATATATAATGCAAATATTAGTAGAACTGAGAGATACACTCCAGTACAACTGTAATGGGGGGTTTCAACACTTACTTTCAAATTTTGACATGTCATGCAGACAAAATCAACAATATAACAGTGTAGTTAAATTACACATTAGAAGACGGACCTAACACACATATACAGAACTTCATATCGAAGAACTTCAGCATACACATTCTGCTCATTAGCACATCTGATGTTCTCCAGCATACATCATATGGAGGCTCTACAACAAATCTCACAAGTTTTTGAAAACTGGAATCATGCTGAGTCTGTTTTCTCACCACAATGCAATAAAGAAAGAAACTAAGAGGTGGGAATGGTGACACACACCAGTAATCCCAATTGTTCATGAGCCTGAAACAGGAGGCTGAGGCAGGAGAGACAGAAAGATCACAAGTTCAAAGCCTACCTCAGCAACACAGCAAGGCCCTAAACAACTTATCAAGAATGTCTCAAAAAAAATCAAAAACAAGAAAATCTTGAAACTAAAATTATGTGAAAATTAAGCAAGTTTATTTTAAACAATCAGTGGATCAAGGAAAATATCAAGAAGAAAGTAGAAATATTTATTTATACAAATGAAAATGGAATATAACATGGTAAAATCTATGTTATATAGTAAAAGAAGTGCCAATAAGGAAAAATGTAGCTACCAATTGCTATATGAGGAAAGGCAGAAAAACTACCACTATATATTAAGGACTACAAAAGCAAGATTATCCAAGCCACAACTAGTAAAAGGACAAAATAAGATCAGAGCAAAAATAAATACAATCTGAAACTGACAAAAGATTACTGAAACAAAGAACTGGTTCTTTGAAAAGTTAAAAAGAAATTGACACTCTTCACCTTACTGAGACTTAAATATAATGCATCAGGGATGAAAAAGTATACATTACAACTGAAAAATGACAGAAATACAGAGAACCATTACAGATTATTATGAACAACTGCACAGCAACAAAGTTAATGACCTACAAGCAATATACAAAAGCTTAAATAGATGCATTTCACAGAGATTGAATCATAAAGAGAAAACCTGATCAGAAAAACATGTAATGAAATTGAATCCATAATAAATATTCTCCCATCAAAGAAAGGTCCAGGATGAGATGGCTTTACTGCTAAATTCTATCAAACCCTCAAAGAGCTAATACCAATTATTTTTTAAAATTTCAAGAAGTTTTATAATAGAGAACTCATCAAAACATATTCTATAAGAGCATCCCATACTAAATGAGAAAGCATAAAAATAAAATGCAACTGTAGATCAATATTCCTGATGAATCATGATTTAAAAACCATCAACAGAACACTAACAATCTAAACCCAACAAATGCATTCAAAGTATTATTCACCATTGTCAAATTGGATTCATCCCAGGAGTGCAAGGATGATTCAATATACACAAATTAATAAAGGTAATAAAACACATCAACAGAATAATGAAAAATCTTGATTAACTCAAAAAATGCAGAATGGGTATTTGATAAAATTCAACATTAATTCATGGAAAGCCCTGAAAAAATAAGTATGGAAAGAAATTACCTTGATATAATAAAGGCTGTATATAGCAAACAAACATCCATTATGTTGAATGGAGAAAAGCAGAAAATGTTCTCTATAAGACCTGAAGCAAGATAAGGATGCTTCCTTTAACAATTTTGTTCAACATCTTACTGAAAGGCTTTGCCAGTGAAAGTAAGCAAGAGTAAGAAATGTAGAACATCTAAATAAGAAAATAGGTAGTCAGATTGTCACTGTATGCAGATGACATGAATTTACATATAGAAAACCACAAAGATCCCAACTCCCCCCTCAAAAAAACTTATTAGAAGTAATAAATGAATCTAGCAAATTTGCAGGATAATAAGTCAACATAAAAATCTGCTGTGTTGCTATATAACAAGAGTAAACTAACTGAAATGGAAATCAGGAAAGGATTTTCATACACAATAAATTCAAACCAATATCTATGGAGAAATTTAACCAATGAGGTGAAAGATATCTATAATGAAAATTATAAAACATTTAGAAAAAAAATGAAGAATAAATTGAAGGTCATCCTGTGTTCATACATTGGAAAAAATCATTATTTTTCTTATATTCATACTGCTGTTAGTGGTTTTCAGATTCAATGTAATTTCTATCAAAAAGCTAACTATATTCTTCATAGAATTAGAAATTCACATGATACCATACATACATACAGACAAATACACTCTCTCTCTCTCTCTCTCGTGGGCACACACCCACAGGAGACTTAAAAATGTAGTACAAAGCTAAAGTAATCAAAACAGTATGGTATTAAAATGAATACAAACATATAGATCAATGGGACAAAATAGCCTAGTATTAAACCAACACATGCATATGCAAATAAGCTTTGACAATGTCAAGAAGAATATAAAATGGAAAAAGACATTCTCTTCAACAGGTACTGCTAAACATATTGAATATCCACATACAAAAAAATAAAATTGCATCCTATTTCTTCACAATTATAAAAATCAACTCAAAATTGATTAAAAATTTAAGGTAACATCTGAAACTAGAAAGTATTTGGGTAATGCACAAGATCTCAAAAGCACAGACAAATGACATTATATCAAAATAGGAAGCTTATGCACAGTAAAGGAAATAATCAACAAAGTGTAGAGTCAGTCTACAAACTTGGACAATGTATATGTAAATTAAATATCTGAGAAGGCATTAATATTCAGAACATATAAGGAACAAAAACAAAACAACAACAATAAAATAAAATAAACCAATAAACCCCACCCAAACAAAGAAACAAAACCAAACAATTCAACTATAAAATGGGCAATAGTCTTAAATAGACATTTGACACAGGTATGGCCAACAGATCCTGAAGAAATGCTCTAGGTAACTAGTCATGAAGGAAATGCAGATTGATTATGAAATCATTTCCTCATACCAATAAGAATAGCTATAATTAAAAAGGAAAAAGATAATAAGTTCTGATGAGGACATGGAGAAAAATTAATCCTTACAGTGTTTAGGAGTGTAAATTATCACAGTTATTATGCAAAACAATACATGTGTTTCTCAAAAATTAAAAATAAATCCACATATTTTTCAAAAATCCCTGTGCTGGACATACATCTAAAATGTCAAAGTCAAGGTCAAAGATTTATCTCTGATTCCATATTTATAGCTACACTCTTTGAAAAAACAAGAAATGGGAACTATCTGCATCCATGAAGGTATAATATATTTTTATACACACACACACACACACATACACACTCACACACACAAACACACACATTCTCCCTTCAATACCTGTATCTTATTAGTATGACATTGGACTAAGATGTTGGTTTTAGAAATGAAGGCCTTCCAGGTTTGTCATACCTCTTCAAGATTATCTTGGCTATTTTGGGCCATTTGTATTCTCAAATAAATTTTAGAGATAGTTTTCAATTTATGCACACTAAAAGAAACAAATTCTAAGGGCACATTGTGGGAGTGCTGTTAGAATTCTGTGAATTATAATAACATATATAATTTAGAGGAAATGTTATCTTCTAATCCAGACTTATATAGAGGCCTCATAAACCTATCTAGGAATTACTTAATTTCTCTTACTAAGTTCCTGTGTTTATTCTACACATTTTTGTTAGATATATTCCTAAGTAATTAATATTTTTGATGTGACTATAAAAATATCATTAATAATTGTATTTTTTGTTTCTTGCTGAGATCTAGAAATGCAACTGGCTAATTGTGTATTGACCTTATATGTTTTAATATTATTAAATTTATCCATTAATTCTAATATTTGCATAAGTGTTTTGAATCATTTGTATTTATACTTAGGATGTTTGTGAATAGGGTAACTTCATGCATTTCTTTCACATTTTGTGCATTATGATACTATGTTGGTTATTTTTATTATTGATGAATCACTTTTGTTTGGATCACTGGGACAAATTTGAATAGAAGTGATGGATTAGAATTCTAAACTTGATGGTTCAGAAAGTTAGAGAATGCTGAGATTTGGAAGAAATTTTAGTAGACATTTCACCAGAGTTTAAATACCCACTTTGCAGAAGAACCCCAACTCCACTTCGATAATGTGTTCAAGTATACATGCAATTAGTCATGTTCTAAAATTAGTAGCAGTTAGCTTTGTTTGATTTTTGTATTTAACAGGATGTGGGTATCCATGCAAGTTGTCTCCATCTTACTAGACACGTGCAGGATGCTTTTCAGTGTTTTTCTGCACAAAATGCTATAAGAATGGATTTTCCTTTTATTTGTAATTCACTAAAGTTTATATTATGTGTGTCTATATATATATATATATATATATATATATATATATATATATATAATCTATCAAATATTTTATTACATGTATCAGGACAGTCATATATACATACATATATTTAATTTCCCTTAATGGGTCCAAATAGAAAGATTAATATTTTTAATGCTAAATTGCTTCTGCATGCTAGTAAAACCTCAGATATCTGAATTTTAAGGTCAATCTTACTTATTTCTAGAGTTTTATTTGCAATTGTCTTAATGTCTTTGCATTGTTTACACATACTGTTTTGTCCTGGTCATATTTTGAGACTATGATCTTACTGGCTTAACCTAAATAGTGTTTCCATGTTTTCTCCTTCACTGCTTCAGAATAATGTCTAAAGCTATATAATGTATAAAGTTAGTACCATTTCAGATTCAACTATTAAGAAAAATTCACTGACAAGTTAATCCAGCTGAGGAATTTCTTTCAGATAATTTTTAACAATGGGCTCAATTCCCTTAATTTCCATAAGGTCCAAGTGTGTTTAAATTGCCACACCATCAAAAGAATATAGACATAGGCACGATATGGGCTTAGACAGCAACATCAGCTGAGGCACTCCCTAAACTGGCTTTAGTGAATGTCTCACATCCTAGTGTTTCAGTTCTCCTGTATATCAGGAGAACAACTGATATACAGGAGTATTGTTGCGACTGAGAGTATTTACAGGCCTCTAGTGGGTTGAATGATGTTCTCCCAATCGATCAGACTACTTGAAACCTAGGATATCGTCTTATTTGTAATAAAAGGTTTTGCAGATATGATTAGGGATCTCAAGATGAGACATCCTAGCTTCAGCCAGGTCAGGCCCTACATCTAATTATGAGTTTCTTAGAAGATAAAGAAGACACAGAGGCACGAGGAGAACAAAATTGAGGGGAAGACAGAGGTAAAGATTTGGGAGACGTTTTTGCCATCAGGAAATGCTAAGGGTTCCTGGAGGCAAACAGCATCTGGGAGAAGGGCAGGGAGCTCACCAGGAAAAGGAGCTCTGGATTCCAGGCTTCTGGGCTCCTGAACTGTGAGAGAGAAATTTCTATCACTCGAAGCCTCCAAGTTTCTGCTAGTTTGTTACAGCAGCCCAGGAAACCAAAATGTGGGCCTTCGCCTATGGATGACCTAAGACACAGCAGTGTCAAAGTCCTGGTTTATTAAAAAGTGTGATTCAACTTCACCCTTAATTTCTTTCAACACCTTCCCGAAGGCATGGGGTTGTTATTTCTTTCCAAAGAGAAGCATCTGCTTTGGAAGAGACTTTGGTTTCTTACAAGGGAAAATAATTCATTGAACACGTAAGCCTCTGGCACTTATTTTATCAATAGAAGAAATAGAAAGTGATTTTTGCCATGACTAACACCCAGCTGATGAAAGGAAAAACATCTCTTCAATTCTTATATGCTGTCTTCCAACAATTGGAATGCCCTTGATAACTGACCAAGGCCACAAGCTCCCTTTCTCATTGTTAATTCCATTGACTAGTAAGTGAATCCAGAACCAATTTCTATGCCCATTTTTTTTTTTTTTTTTAGAATTCTGAACTTGATGGTTCAGAAAGTAAGAGAATGCTGAGATTTGGAAGAAATTTTAGTAGACATTTCACCAGAGTTTAAATACCCACTTTGCAGAAGAACCCTGACTCTACTTTGATAATGTGTTTAAGTGTACATGCAATTAGTCATGTTCTAAAATTGGTAGCAGTCAGCTTTATGTGATTCTGTATTTAACAGGTAACCTATTTCTGAATACTTTGTCTTTAATGTCCTAGATAAGATAGAATCACAGACTTTTGTAATGAATACATTATGATGGTGATGGCCTGTGTGTATTATAAACAAAGATTACATGGACCCACGTAATACTTAAATCTAATGAGGTGTGTGGTGTTTGGAATATTTTTGTAAACTCAACTCTGTGTGTGTGTGTGTGTGTGTGTGTGTGCGCTGCTTCACAGGGTCTAGGGGGTGGGAAGTCCACTGTCAAGTGCTGACCCCTGTGGGCAGCATCTCCATCTCACTGCTTTGCTTGGCCGGTGGTGAGAAAACCAGGGACTGCGTCAGAAGGCTGAAATCCCACCTTTATAACAGCCCAATCCCACTTAGGAAGGTAGAGCCCTTGTGGTGGCCTAACCGCTTCTTTAATCAAGTTCCCACCTCTAAACATTGTTAAATGACAATTAAATTTCAACATGAGTTTTGGAGGATAAACATTAAAACCCTAGCAGCATGTCCTTACAAATAGTAAATACATGTGTTTCCATTAATAGCCTTTAGTACTTAGAAGGACTTTACATAGTATAACTGCTTCTTCTAAATTTTACAATGTAATGAAGGGAACAGAGCAGGAAGTCTGCTGTCCATGAAGTTTGAAAGGTTTAGGCAAATTCTTGTCAATGAATAAAATAATAGTGACATGTAAAGTAATAATTAAGATCTCAAAGACCACACAATGACAATCATCATCACAAACATGTAATAGACTCTGCTTCTTCCACTTCCTTAACTGTCCCGCTAGAGATTAGATGTAATTCTGCTTTACCTTTTGCGTTGCTCTGACCAAAACACTGAACAAGAACAACTTAGAGGAGGAAATGTTTATTTGAGCTCAGAGTTCCAGAGGTCTCATTTCACACATGGTTGACGCCATTGCTCTGGGCCCAAGGTGGGGCAGCACATCATGGGGGAAGAGTCCACTGGAGGAAAGCAGCTCAGCCCATGGTAGTGTCAGGAGGCAAAGAGAGATGGGGTAATGGGCCAAAGGGAAGATGCACCTTTCCAAGTAATAACTCCCAGTGACCCATCTCCTCCAGCAATGACCCACCTACCTGCCTACATTACTACCCAGTCAGTCCACCTGCATAGAATGATTATATTACAGCTCTCGTAACCTAATCGTGTTACCTCTCAATATTCCAGCATTAGCCGGAACTTTTGGGGAATATCTCATTCAATAGCATAATGAATTTATATTATGACTTAAGTATAAAAACAGACTGGAAATAAAAACTAAAATGTCTTTGTTGAAGTTATCTGTATTTTTCAAATCTAAGGTAGATTGACTTCTAAAAAGTATCCAAGTTTCTGAGTGATATGCATTGCCTAGAAAAGGTGATTCACTCATGAACTTAGTACAGCTATTGTAAATGACATTCCCTCCCAGCAAAGGAAGAATTATCGTGCTCTATGAAAACTGCATGATCCTTCTACTTTCCTTTGCTTAGCTAATCAAGATAACCTTGATAGCAAGCAAGATGGTATGCTGTGCTTGCATGATTGATAAGTCATTGAATATTGCTGGAGTAAAGTCCCTGGGACCTCTTTTAGTGACGAGTTCCATGTGAAAAGACATCTATTTTCACAGGACACTATTTTATTTCTAAGTTAAAGAGAAATAATTTACGAGATTGAAATTATTTTTCTCTTTCCTATCACCATGTGCAATGGAATGAACCACAATTCATGTTTCTGTTGTTTACAATCTTCCTATGAATCCCTTTGTGAAAAAGAACTGCAATTTGCCCAATTTGAAATGTTTAATGTGAATATTTTTATTGCCCTTCCATGTCTATTCCAAAATTAGTGGCAAGTTCAAACCATTTTCAATTAAAAATGTATGTTTCCATATTACTTTTTGTAGAAAACTACCTAACTCAAACATAAAATATTTGAACCACATGAATTCTAGCTCATCATGAATTGCTATTTTATAAAGTGGAAAGATTTATATAAACAGTAATTATTTACAATAAGTACAAATTTCAGATGATTTTGTTAACTCTCTTTATTTGAAAATTTTACCCACTTGTGTATTTGGGGAGGCAAAACAGTCTTTATAAGACACAAACTGGAATATATATATATATATATATATATATATATATATATATATATATGTGCTAGGTACAGTTGGAATTCTCATAACCCCAAATCACTTGTTGCAAATCACAGTGGGTGTTCACATAGAGTGTTTTTTTGCTTTCTTTTTCCTTTGGTTGACTTTCCCCATGCCTACTTATGTGATGCAAGAAATTCAGGTCTGAGTTTCTGGAAGTGGCTCCTTGTTCTTCCTACCACCAGTACAAAGAATAATCATTAAACACCCCTTATCACTTTGACTACCTAGAGAAATTAGAAAGGTTTGATTGTTTATGTGCAGAAGAGGAATGTATGCAGCAGAGAACATTTTTGTCTTCTATTGGACTTTGCATTCACGTGGGGTGTTCCTGTGATAAGCAATTAGTAAACAATGTCACTAACAGTCACTTTGTGTGCTGAGGATTTGTCTCAGTGGTACACCATCTACCTAGTATGATGAGGCACTGGGTTTGACCCCCAGCACTGCAGGAAAAAAAGGTTATTTTGTTTACTAAACTAAGGCAGTGGAGAGTATTTTTATGCAAAGTTTACCTAACTTTTCATAGTAAGTCTATTGTGTACAATGTGCAGTTCCCAATTCATAAGAACAAAAAAAAGTTACCTGTAACTTATTATGTAATTTATGGATCTCTTCTTAAGATGTTGTGTAAGAAGAATACAAAGTGAAGCATTTAATTTTGTTTCCATTAAAATCAATCAGTATTAACAATTGTCTTAGACTGATCATGGGAGGAATAATCTGTTACCCCCAATTCCAGTTTATTTGTGATTCTCATTTAAGAATCTTAACTAATGCTTTAAGAATTAACTTAAATCCTACCTTATTTAGAGTGGCTCAAGTGTAAAGAACACCTTATTATATTTTCTTTGCACCCAACATAATAGATTGCTAAATTCCATACAGAACAAACAAACAAACAAGCAAATATTACCAAAACAATGAGGATGATGACACTACAGGTCATTCTATTCAGTGAATTCATCCAGGCACAGAAGGTACAGAATTACACCTGAATAGGAGAGATACATTCTGTTCTTTTGCACATGTGATCCTAGTTGACAATATTATATTAAGTATTTCAAAACAAGTGACATACAAGACTTTGTTATCATCACAAAAAATGGCAAAATGTTCACGGTGATAGAATACCAAATATCCTGATTTATTCTCTACAGAAAGCACACATGAATTAAAACATCACTGAAATATGGGTCAGTTGAAATAAAGATTGTAGACAGCAAGAAAGAGCAGTAAACATACTCATTGGTAAACATTCACAATTATAGGATTTTTAAAACATCACAAGAAGAAGCATAGGGTAATGGAAGATTCCTCTATCTCAAGCCAGCAGGTATCTGAATGCTTCTTCACAGTATCTGTGTCTCCTTACTTCTATTATATTTTGTGGAAATCTCCCTTTCCTTGAGTTAGGTAATTTTAAAAACTTGCATGTTTTGCTTTTGTGATTTTTTTTTTGTAAAATAAACAAGATAATATGCTGTTCTTCTCAGGGTCTGATGTATAGAGGCAAAGAATCATATACTAAAAAGGGGGTATACCATATGTATTTACATACAGGACTTACCTACAGGGTTGCTTTTACATTGAAAAATGCTTCTATCTCTTTAAATTGGAAAATCAAACAAATGTAATATAATTTCATGAAGCATTTCAAAAGAAAAATATTTTTTTTTGAGCAGGGTTTGAATCCAGAGGTGCTCAAACCCTGAGCTACATCTTCAGCCTTTTTTTTTTTCTTTTTTACTTTTTATTTTGAGATAGGGTCTCACTAGATTGCTGAGGCTGGCTTTGAATTTTCAATCTTCCTGTTTCAGCCTCCTGAGCCACTGAGATTATAGGCATGCACCACTGCACCTGGCTTAAAAACAACATTTTTAAGAAAATTTTGCATATTAAACAAACAAAATAAAAACAGAAACAACAACAACAACAACACATTTATTGTTGAGTTAATGTAACTGTGCTATTAGTGGAGCAATATTTTCTATACCTAAATAAAGAAAATAATTTCCATAAAACTTTAAGCCAGCTTAACTTCAGATACATGCCACCCCTAATAAGTAGAGATACCCATGGCAATTTAAAGTTGCAAATCAAGCTAAGAAACAATGAAAGAAAATGTGCCAGTCTTCCTAATGACAAATGACTCTTTGTAGTATCAAAATTGAAAAGTTTATAATCTGTATGTGTGAAACTTAGTATATTTCTAAGTGATTGAAATATTATTGCCCATGCCAGGTTTTCTTTGGATGGGCCAACATTTTGGTTATAATTCATAAATCATATGATACTTACTGTAACAATTTTGGCCTTCCTTTTAGCATAAAACCCTAGTTAGATTATTAAATCAAGGTTATTTTTATGTAAGTTTAGTTCTATCTATAGTGATAATATATCTAATTAAACTATAAATATATTCAGCAAGTACACAATTGATTTTTCTCTAAAATAGAAATCGAAAAACATACATAATATTTCAATACTTAAAATGTAATTAAATTCAGCTGTTTTAAAAAACAAGTATCATTGAACACCTTTATGAAAATCAAAATGTCCAGTTTTACCACTGAATGTCTCTAATTTTCCACAGAGATATTATTTCCATCAGGCTTCATGCATTTTATTTATGCACAAATTTAAGAGTCATAAATTTTTAAATATTATAATATATATAACTCTTATTTGACACTCTGGTTATGAATCATACAAAACCATAAATTATACTAAAAAAGATAAGCCAGAGACATAGCTTTAGAATTATTGGGAGTTGCTACTTTTTATGTTATTTGAGTGGAAAGAAGTGATAATTATTACATATTCTTTACTTTAAATCCTACAAACACTTTGAGTCAGTATCCAGTTCAAGGATCTGAAAGTTTACAAAACTTAAACCTTCTTAGCAATTGGATGAGAATGCAATTTTTTTTTTGTGGATACAGGATAATATAGGTAGAGAAAAATAGTTCTGTGAGCTCTAACAGGGTTAAACGTGAGATGTGTGTTTACCTTAGATGACAAATGAGAGATTGTCTTTGACAAATGTAAATTTTGGAGTCTGTGATACATAAAAACTTCTAAATCATGAAGTTCAAGGCAAAATACCCTTCTGGTCTAGGTGAACAGAAACGCTTATTACATATATATTATTGAGCAACAATGAAGAAATTCACACTAGATTTTTTTTCAGATTTATTAATTATAATAGGTGGTTAAGATTTACAAAGTGATCAAAATATAAAGAAACACTAGAAACTTTCTAAGTACTCTCAAAACTCTCTTTCATGGATTTAAAACTCATTTGAGAGAAAATGGCAATTACAACTCAATTTTGTGGATGTAAGCAACATTTAATGAATAACATATCAGTAGCTTCAGCAATCCTGACTTAATTTTTGTCAGGGTTTTTCTCCCAAATCCATTGTTCTCCTTCACAGCTCACTATTGACCACTCTCTCTACTCATTTCTGTGGCTTAATGGAATTGGCTTCCTCTTTGCTTTTCTTGCCTCAGGATGCATGCTTTGTGGTCTGCATCCCTAGTCTACTGACTGACTGACTCTCGTTGAGAGTATATTCATAACCAGAGTGTCAATGCTATAGCTCTTCCAACAACTTGGGGACAGTGGTCATCTCAAATCTTAGGAGCAAGTCTCACTTGCGGTTTTTTCCATAGTTTAGATACTTTTCTGTTGCCTGCAGCTTTTCCCAGAGTTAGAGTCCTCCTTAGAGAAATGATGGCGACTTACATGCAAGGGAATTTTCTGCTCAGAAGCTCTAATAAGTATAGGAGACTCATCTCCACACTAGTCACAAAACACACCAGAATATTCCAACATTAATGAAACATACTGTTCTTGGAATGTTTCCAACAAAACGTTTGTAAATGTTTTTTTTTTTCTCCCTTCCTTCCTTCTCTCCTTCTTTTCTTCCTTCCTTCTTTTTTATTTGGACTGGGCTCGAACCCAGGGACTCCTTACCTTTCAGATGATCCTCAGTCCTTTTGAAGTTTTATCTTGAGACAGTGTCTTCCTAAGTTGCTGAGGTTGGCCTTGAACAAGGTCCTCCAACCTCAGCCTCCTGATTCACTGGCATGACAGAAGTATGCCTCTGTGTCGGGCATGAATGTCTTTCCAATTACTGAGACATCATCTCTCCCCAAAAGTGCTTTTCTGTCTTTGAGTGTAACACTTTGTACCACATTTTGTATGTATATATCTTTATTTGGGGGAAATAATACTGTTTTATATGACTTTTAATGACACATGTTGCATGAAAAAAAATTTATGTGTATTACTGGCCAGTTAGCTTTTGCAAGATACCATGCATGGTACCTTGGAACTGAATCGTGTGAGTTTTTAGAAGTCTCTGTGATTTTGTCTTGCTAGGTCTGAATGGACTCCACTGTAATCTGCTTAAAAAAGAGGTTATGATAGCCACTGAATTGGGGCACTTGCTCTTAATTTATAATTTTGTCTATGTCATTCTCCATTTTGTTTGATCTTGCTCTTTGGAGTCCGTGAGAACACCCAGAACTCTTATTTTTTTATTCTAGTATGAAATCCCTTGGTACTCTCAGTCAGTTCTAATGAAAATCAAGTGTTGCTCACCCTTGCAAAAGATGAAGTCATCTCTGAGATGCTAGACCTGGTCTCTTAGAGTCTGAGGCTCAATTAGAAGAGGTAATATCTCTTTGAACTATTTATTTATACTATTTGACTATCCAAGAGCATTCTGCTGACCAAGCCTTCTCATTAGCTGCTAGAAGATCATATTTTATGTGCACCATTATATGGAGAATTTAAAGATGTGTAGAAGATTCTCTCTTCCTCTTGTTCACTCTTCCAGTCTCTTCTAAGTATGTCTTTTCACAAGAGTCTCTAAAAATGATAGGGAGATAATTTTTAACTGTGTAAATAAAAAAACACAGGGTTTAACAAGAATGTTCTAGGAATAGCATAATTTAGCAATGTAGAGTGGCGGAGTATGAGTAAATATATACAAAGGTTGAAGAAGTAAAGATTTCTAACAAGTTGCAATGTAAAAATGTTTTACACAGGATGCAAGTTAAGACAAGTCATACAGCTCCTTAGGTAAATTTAACTAGATATGATGACTACCTATCAGAATACCTGGTTATTCTATTATGTTTCATGAGGTCAAATTAATGAGACTTTCAATCACTTTGGTCCAACATTATTTATGAGTATTTCACTCTTTTTCTGTTGGTAACTAATTGTTTGATTCAATCCCCAGTACTACAAAGAAAAAAAAATAAAATAGACATTTAAACATAGACAAAAATAAAAATGCACTTATTCAATGTCAGTTATGAAGACCTGTTTTAATGAAATTTATTCTAGTGAATTATCTTATACAGGGTATATAAGTATTGTGTGATTGCAGAGTGTTTTCTCTTAAATAAGTATCAAATATAAATATTCATTAAGTGTTTAATGTTATTTTATTTAATGTGAATGTAAAATCCAAATTAAAAACACCATTAAAACTAAAAGCTCTATTTTAAAAACATTCTCAGTATGAAAGATAACAATAACAGATACTCTATGAAGCGATTATTCAATATAGGCTTAATTACTTTTTAAAATTAAGTTATGAATATTATTATTTTGTAATATTTTTCTGTTAGACAAAAGTGAACTATAAAATAATGATTGAGGATAGTAACTTTTGGAGCTATGGGTTTGAAGTCAAAGGGAAGCGTGATTGATAGTAACACCATCAGTTAGAAATTAGATACAGGGACGGAAAGGATGAATATTTGTTTTTAGATATTCATGGCATCAACAAGAACCAGAAAATAACACAGGTGAGAGACGGCATGTAAGGAAGAGAATGTCATGAAGGTTATTCCAGAGAACAACAGAGTAGGACCTGGAGACTGGAAATGGATGGAGGAAGACACCTACGTGTGTAACCCCAGGTTCTGGCTGGGGTAGCTGGGTGACTGTCAGTGCCCCTTAGTCCAGAAGACCAGTGCAGCTCATACCCTGGATACTTCCACCAACCACTTGCATGAACTCTGGGGTGGGGGGAGTATTTAAAATGATTTAACATTTTAAAAAGATCTTGAAGAAAGAGGAGGAGAGTTTTTATTGAAATATATTTTCACTCGGAATTGAATTCTATATTGACAGGAATATTTCTTTCAGGACTTCAAAAACATAACTCCTACTCCTCCTTTGCATTTATATTTACCTAGTTTCTGAGGGGAAGGAAGAACATTGGGTGTAACTCTTATCTTTCCTCCTCATTGTATGATGTGTCTTTGCCTTTCTGAATTCCTTCGATATTTTCTCTGTCTTGTTAACAGTAGTTTGGACAAGAGTTGTGTTTTGTTTTTGTTTGGAATTTAATCTGTTTGGTGTTCTTACAGATTTCTGAATAATGGTTTTTATCTTTGGGTTAACTTTGGAAATGTCTTTGTTTCTATTAAAATATTTCTTATACCCTGTTTATTTTCGCTCTTCTCCTTTCCAAAATCTAATTGTGGATACATTAGATTGTTTGGTTTTTCCAAGCAGCTCCTAGATAGTTGGGTCTGATTTCTTTCTTTTTCCCCTCTTCCCACCCCCCCCTTTACTTTGTGTTATGCCTGTATTGTTTGTACAGATGCAACCAAGTTCACATATTCATTGCAGTAACGACCAGTTGACTGAGGACCAGACAGACAATGAAGCCAGAATTCGACACACAGTCAGTATAAAGAGGTAAATCAAGTCAGGTCTGATCAAAGAGACAAATTGAGTGAGTCCAGGAAGTTGGAGACTGCCCCCTCTACCCTTAACAAGATAACCTTTCCCTGCTTCAACCTGCTGCTGAGGTAACCTGTCCCAGGGATTGATCCTCCCTCCAGGGAGTTGCGAAGACTGTTAATTATTGCACCCTGAGCTCCTCTTCCTGCCTGGATCACTTCACCTTGGCCCCTCCAGCCCTGTGCTTCCCACCTTTTGGCCATCCATGGAGCATCTCCTGGGCCTAGTCACATAGGCAGGAAAAAGAGACAAGGGGAAGAGAGCAGGAGGACAAAAGATGTCTAGGACAGATAAAAATCAGAATGCTCTCACTTTTTGGAATACCAGGATACCAGCTATAGCCACCTTCTCCCTCCCAGGAGAAGTCTGTGTTACTCCTTTTTAAATAAACCCTGCTTCATATGCTTGCCTTGGTCTGCTTCTCTAATGTTGTCCTTCAACGTGTGGGAAGCAGACTGGTCACTGGTAACTGGCTCTGTCAACATTAGCCCTCCTGGTTGTTCCACTGTGCTTCATTTCTTGTCTTTCCCTTTCAATATTTAAGAAAATATCATAGTTTCTAAATATCTGCTATGTTACTCATCCTCTTATTTGTCTTTATTGTTTTTTGTGTGGAGACAATTTTTCATGAATGTGTTCATGTTTTACATAAAAAGGGCTTTGCTGAGAAAAAGAAAATACTGAAAAACTAGATTAAGCATTAAAATCTATGCTTTATGTATGTATAATAATTACTATATGTTCATCCCTGTTTCTTTAAAAATTCACAAGGATGTGGAAATATTAATTACCCTAATTTACACACACAAATTATCACAAGATACACCCTAAATTTTTATAACTAACTAACATAATAATAATTTATATATATATATATATATATATATATATATATATATATATTTTTTTTTTTTATAAAAAGAGGTATTTATGTTAAGTCCTGAGAATCGATGTTAGAGAACTCCAGAGATTCTTGGGAACATCTTTCTTTTCCTGTATCCCTATATACATTTCAGGTGCTATAAACCTGAAGAACCCTCCTCCTTCTCCTTTCTTTTATTTTTTTTTTTTCTCTTGAGTGCAGCAAGAAGCTTTCTAAACATCCCTTATAAGCTTGGAATTGGAGGATTTGGGGAGTTTACCTTTTGCGATACGATTCCCTATACCCCCAGCTCCCTGCATTCCCTCTTGTTAGTTTCCTAGGAAACTAAATATGGGAAAATATTGCTGTGATTTCTGAGGAAATAAATCATACGTATGTTCTCCTGTCCTTGAATATTGTGTTTCCTTTCAGGGTAAATGTGCAATTATTAATATTACAATGTTTTTCACATTTTTTTCCAAATTTTCTTTATTGAATACATCCTTTTAAGTAATTAATGCTCTTGGTGTAATTTCAGCATTTTTTAATGTGTTCTATTATATATTTATTATGTAAAGGCTAAAGGAAATCAACTTTAAATTTTTAAGAAAAATTGTATTTTATGACAAATCCTCATTCATGACGTTGTGGTTTATTTCTATATTATAAAGATTATAGCCTTGGTTTCTTACCATGAAGAAATTAATTTCATAAAGTGATTAAAAATTACTAAAGAAATTATGAAAAAAGAAAGCACGATATTTTTTGTGACTAAAACAATCTCATCTTTGTTTTGTTTTCTTCTTTTATTTTTTCCAGAATTTGCATAAATTTAATTAAGAAAAAATCTCTAACCAAACAGTCATTTTTATTTTTAAAAATATTACTGGGGCTGGGCATGGTGGTGCGTGCCTGTAATCTTAGTGGCTCCAAAGGCAGAGGCAGGAAGATTGTGAATTCAAATCCAGCCTCAGCAACAGAGATGTGCTAAGCAACTCAGTGAGACACTGTTTCTAAATAAAACCCAAAATAGGGTTGGGGATGTGGCTCAGTGATAGAGCGTTCCTGAGTTCTATCCACAGTCCCCCCCCCCAAAAAAAAAATAAAATCAAATAAATATTACTGGGTAAAGTTATTTTCCCCTGCAGGAAAATTGTAATAATATTAATACAATTCAATAGTTGATGACAGATAACTCCACTTTTATTTGAATTTAATGACTTTAATTTTTGTTTTAATACAGTTTGCATCATTTTTCCATTATTAAACATTATGGGTTTGTTTATGCTCTGATTTCCTTTTCACTCAATTTGCTTCCTAAAAAATAGTCAGTTTGATGAACACAAAATAAATTCATAAATATTTGAACATAGAAAAAAATTGAAATATCAGATCTGTTCTTTGAAAAGTCTCTGTTCAGTTTAGAAACAATGTGCTGTGTTAAATCTTTCCTTGGAACACCTATGCTATCATTATTCAGGTCTGTATCTTTTAATATTTCATTTGTGTATCTATACATTTCATAGTCACATTGCATACAAAGCTACTGCATGTTTTACACAGATGCAAATTGAAGTTATATAGCAAAGTATCTGTGCTTCATGATTTTTAATCTGAAACTATTTTATTGATAAGATTTTAGAATGTTCAGGAAGCTGGAGAGTTCTTTTTGGTACTTTGGAGTCACTCAATAAAAATTAATTGACGAATTAAATAAGTGATAATGTTAGTTCAGGACATATCCTGCCCTGCAAGAGGAATGTGTCATCAATGAGGAAGGACTTTTCACAACATCACAGAGAAGAGCAGTAGCATGGTGCGTATCAAACTTAAAAACTTATTTACACAAAGAAAAACCAAGAATGTGAAGAGAGAGCCTACAGAATGGGAGAAAATCTCTGTTATCTGCACTGCAGGGCATTAATTTCTAGGATATACAAAGAACTCAAAAGCTTAATAACAACAACAACAACAATACCAAATAGCTCAATCTATAAATGGTCAAAGAAACTAAAAAGATCCTTCTCAAATTCTCAGTTTTGATCACTGATTTTTATGTTGACTTCTATAAATTGTTCTCAATCCTGTGAAAAAAATGTTTGAAAAGTCTCAAAATTTAAGTAATAAACAGAACTTTTTAAAAAGGTTTAAAATAATGAATAATAAATAGCATTAAATAAATTCTATCCAATACTTGTACTTTTAAGACATATTCATCTTTTTATATTACACTTATTTTTCTTGTAAAATAAAATAAAATAAATAGGAAGTTCACTTCAGTCATGCCTCACTGTGTTTTTTAATATGTATTAACTTAATACTAGAAAATCCAAGAAATTTCATTGTAGAAAAAAAAGAACATGAATCATATCTGCTCCACTGCCCACTGGATTCCATTTAAACTTCTTATACACATGTAAATATACACTCTCGGGATCTTAGAGAACTGGGGATGGATGGGACGTTAGAATACATATGTAATGAAGTGTCTTCCAAAAGACATTATTTCTGAATCTGTGGATTTCCCTTTCATTTGTCATTCTTTAAAATTTAAAACATGCATTCAAAACAGCCCCAGAGAAATAGTACAATGACTGAGGGAGACCTCACTTTATGCATTAAGACTACAAAGAAAGTGACTATTTAGGGACTGGTAACTTGCCAGTTGTCAAGCTGGAACTTATTCACTAGTGAAAACAAAGCATAGGATCTCTTGGATCTCATATGTCACAGCTCCTGTGGTGAAAGACAATAAGCTGTGTATGCTTCCATATAATGTATGAAGCATAGAAACTGCTCTAAAAATGCATTCAATTAATGAAAACAGCAATAAGCTGATAAATAATTTGGGAAATTAGTAAAATCTGGTAATGAGTTTGGGTATTTATTCCTTAACATTCTCAATAAATGGATTCCTGGCATATGAAATAAAACTCTCATGTCAAATATTTAGATTTTACCTGTGATAAACATAACTTATGCAATTTGAGATTATTAGTACATTAAAAGTCATACAGATATGTCTCATTAATTTGTATGTGAGAAAATATGAGCACATATAATTAAAGACACTAAGATTTGTGATAATGATAATAACACTTGTGTCAAAAATCTCACTAAATGTTAGCCCTATGGTATTTATCAAAGGCTGCTGTTTAACTTGTACCTCTAGATTGCAATTTTCAAGTTATAAAATATAAAAAGTGTACTGCCATGCAATAAGTAATGCTTTGTGTCCTAGAAAAATTCACTCTGGTATGAATAGACCATCAACTATGAATTTTTTCCACAAGAATACTTTAAATATTTGAATGTGCTGCTTTTCCCAATGACAAGCACTGCAGAAACACCCACTTGTGCCCTCCTGAAAGTCAATTCCATCTCTGCCCTGACAAGAGCAAATTCTCTTCCCCATTGGCCTTCTCACTCAAGAGGGTAGGTCACTATATGAAAGTAGAAGATATGCAGAATTCTTGACAATTGATTTATTCTACCTAGAATTTCATTTTACCCTCAGGGTCAATTTTTACAAGTAACATGTATGTAAAAGCTAAACTCATCATTAGGGTACGTAACTATTGTGCATTGGATGGTCTGAAAAGCAAAAGGTTTAGAAAAATTGTTCAGTATTTAGTGGAGATGGGAAAATACTTCTTAAAAAAATCTTTGAGAGGCAATGAAAAATAAACCCAAACCTCTTACATACTGAAGAGAAGCCAAAAGAAAAGGAAAACACAAAGCAATTTCTCTGGGCAATATATCACACATAGTAGACGATGACACAGAAATAAATGAAAGATGAAGGAATGTAAATTCCCAGCCTATTATGTCAAGATTTATGTAGAGCTCATCAAGCACATATTAGAGAATCACTATCACTGTCATTTTCCTTTAACATATCATAATAAAATTATGAGTCAATGTGCATTATAGTTTAGATGCTTTAACTATTTTAAAGAAACAGTTTAGTCTTAACATGTATGACAAAGGTGGTCATTTTTGACAAAGTGGACAATGATATGTTCATATATTAAATTTGATATAATGCATATTCCATTTTATGGAGAGGGGAATGCGTAGTAAATGCACAGAAAAATAATTATTCACTTGACAATTTCAGTTGGTAAAATGACACTAGGATGTAATTTTCCAGGAATTAAGTGGAAAGTAAGGTGAAGTTCCATTACCTATGAGCCATGCCAGCTATGATGAGCAGCATAATACAGTTCAATAACTGAGATTATTCTCTCTCTCTTTTTTTATTTAAATACAATACAGGCCTTCAAAAGGTAAAGATTCAGGAGGTAACACAATCATAATGCATCCATTTTCTCCACTTAAATATCCAATGCTATGCATAAAATGATGTATTATTTCAACTTTAACTGCATTTATTTTGAGATAAAATATACCATAAAATATGTCTTAAATGTACTATGTCTTTCAACACAGAGAAAAAACAATATAGGTCTATTGTGTTAGGAGAATGAACAATAGAAACTGAAAATTAAACACGATAATTTACAAAGGTTATGAGTGAGAAGGCATACAACAGCAAGAACCAGCAATAAATATCTTCCTCCCAAAATAACAATATTTAGTTACAGACTGGATGAGGGTTTCTTAACTCAAATTTATTTCTGACCTCAGGAGGCTGATGGGAGAGTTTGCATGAATTTTTGTACTTCTTACATCTTTTCTGACCTCAGAAGTAATGTGTGTGTGTGTGTGTGTGTGTGTGTGTGTGTGTGAGAGAGAGAGAGAGAGAGAGAGAGAGAGAGAGAGAGAGAGAGAGAGAGAAAGAGAGAGAGAGAAAGCGCTGGAGCGCATGCAAGAGAGAGAGAGCGGGTGTGTGTGAGCACCTGCACATATGTGTGTTTAACTCTGATTCCTTAAAGAATGGCACTAAGTCTAGCATCTCCCTTTTAAGGAGAGAATGACTTAGAAAACGGTATGATGCAGTTGAAAATAAACAAGATTAAAGTCATCTACAGGAATTTTATCAGAGTTTTATTAGGAACCACAGAGATTCAGCTGAAAAAATTACTGTCATTATGAACCACATGATGGCACTTCAGGTAGTGAGGGACCATGTGGGACTGTGACTGCTAAGGTTATAGTGGAGCTGAGAAGTACCTGTTGCCCAGTGATGGTGTAGCTGTCATTATGCACCAACACGTTACCCACGTATGTATAGATGGTGATATGAATACACTCACAGCTCTTCATGTAAAATTATAGCAAGCAAATTATGTATAGTACACAATACTTGATAATGAATGATGATACCATTGTATTAGCTTATTGATTTACTATACCATATCTCTTATTGTTGTTTTAGAGTTCACTCCACCTATTTAAAAGTCAACTGTAAGACAGCATCAGGGAAGCCCTGGGAGCTGGTCCAGAAGAAGGCATTGTAGGAGAGGATAGCTCTGTGCCTGTTACTGCCCTGAAAACCTTCAGGTGGGACAGTATGGAGTTGGGAGACCCTGATATTGATGATTCTGACCCTGGGCAGGCCTGAGTTAATATGTGTGTTTGTGATTTCATTTTTAGCAATAGTTTAAAAACTAAGAAAAATAATTAAAAAATAGAAAATTTCATTGACTAAAAAGAAGTGTTGTAAAACTGGAAATGTTTTTGTGATTTAAGCTAAATATTATTAGAAAAGAATAAAAGATTTTAAAATGCTTATGAAATAATAAAGTACTTAGAGTAAACTAATATTAAAGAGGAATCTTTTTTATAAATTTGGTATATCCTAAGTGTACAGTTCTGTAAAGTCTACAGTGGCACGGAGCACTGCAGATGGCCTTCACATTCACTCCCACTACTCACTTACCAGGAGGAACTGCCTATTCTGCAGGCGCCATTCATGGTAAGTGCTCTGAACTCAGGTTCCATTCTTTTTTATCTTGCATTCTGTGTTTTTGCTGTGTCTTTTATGTGTGCGGGTGCACCATTATGTACTGTTGTGTTATCTTACCTATAATGCTCAGTGTACTGCACAGGGCTGTAGCCTAAGACCCATACCGTAGATGTGTACTAGGGCATGCCATAAAATTTTATCTATGACTCTTTTTTGATAGTCCCACAATGTCAAAATCACCTTAACAACTCATTCCTCAGAATGCATCCTTGTCATTAAAGAACACAGGATTGTTCACAGTGATTTTCAAAACCCCATTAAATATGTAAGAATATTTACTTACTGAAGTAAGATTCAGCTTACTCTTTAAATAAAATTAACATGGAGGCAGATCATAGGAACTTGAGAAGAAAATTATTTGACTTAATGGCAAAGAATGTATTAAATACATTCTGGTGATTTTTGTTAAATTCTATGAAATTTATGTCATATGTCACCTATTAATACCAAATCAATAGATGCAAATATGTTCAAGTAAAACACTTAAAAGATTTTAACCCTTACTAATGTTATGTAATTTTAAACTTTGAAAAATAAAACAGCATTGGCATTTTAAGCAGATTTGTTTAAATGACCATGAACAAATGATTTTTTTTTTGCCTGAGTTGTTCTAAAATGCATGGGGGGAATAGTGCATAAAATGTATATAAATTCAACATAAAACATTTCATGCAATTTGCAATTTAGAATGAAGAATTTGAATAATAAGAATAACTGCATTGTAGAAACTGAGGACTATCCTTTATCATACTAATAAGAAAACATAAAAGCACTGATGGGTGAAGACAAAATGAGTTCATGTTTATAAAGTTGGATCATTCCTAAGGTATAGTAAATTTACACTGTTTTTATGTATTTTTTGCTGCTGTTATGATATTGGGAATTCAGAAAAGATATTTAGAACATGATTCCTTGTGTTGTACAGTGTTTCTAATTTAGCTATTCTATGTATTTATAGACCAAACAGTTCAATTTATCTCTGCTCAGATTCCTTAGAATATCTATATGGAACTTTCAATATTCATTGTAAATCTTTAAAAGTAAAATATGCAACAAATGCAAGAGTTACTTGTCATGAGCTGTCCATGGGCTATGTGTGTGAGCTATGCACATTTGAGCATATGAGGGGACTGGACTAGATTGTGTCCTTCTTGGGCTGTGCAAAGCATGTGTGCCTTTCTTCTCTGCCTGTGATCCTACACAGCACCTGAGATGGGTGTGACTTCCCAAGATGTCAATCAACCTTCTGACCACAAGACAACACCAAGCAAGACTCCACCCTTTGAAACCTAATCCCTTGCCTTAGTTGGGTGGAATATTCTATGAATTGCTTTCCCTCTATAAACAGGGGGGTTTCAGGCATGCTTTCTCCCTTGCCTCTTGCGTCTCTTGCTCCCCTTGCCTTCCAACATGGGAGCTGACATCTGAGGCCTCAGAGCCCTCCCTGAACCCCCCAAAAAGGTATTTCTGTGTTAATGTGTTTTTGTTGTTGTTGTTGTTGTTGTTGTTGTCATCCCAGGCAGCTGGTAACATTTACTTTAATCCAGGTACACACTTTATTACATCTGAAAATCTGTTGATGTATGTACAATTTACATTCCACCTTGTACACAGAGAGTAAGTTCCTAAGTATCCAAAAGATTCTAATTAGTTTCTGTAAAAGTCTTCAAAATCTTCAAATTGAATTTTTAGCTAAGGATTTGATGTTCATTATTTTAGGAAAGACAAAAATCCTAAGTTTTAACCCTGTGAAATCCCTCATTCTCAATCTTTATAAAAAGGTACTTCTAAATTATTGGATATTCTAACTTAAAAGGAAATGGTTTGTGATAGCTTTTTCAGTTTGTGGAGTCTCAGTTCACTTGATGCCTGAACTGAAATTAAATCAAATAACAATGCATATCCTTGAAAAAGTAGAATCCACAAATAGGTCAAATGCTTTAAGTAAATCAGAGAATGATCCAGATGCAATTCTCATCCCTAAGTATGTGCAAGTTAGGTCATCCCAGGCAGCAATGTATCGCCCTAGAGCTGTCAATTTAGAGTAAGTCACCTACGTATACTTAGATACATAAAAAATTGTGCAATACATTCAGGAACACACTTTGGTTTTCTATCTTGATTTTTTAGTTTATAAGCACTTTAATTAGAACAGAGTGTTTAAATCATTTCAAGAAGGATATCAAAGAAAGTAATTGTCTCATTATACACCAAATTACTTCTTTGTAAAAAGTATTGTATCATAAAATATGAATATTGACTTGTGTTGTATAACAAGGATATACAGAGTTCATTTGTTTTTATTCCAGAATCTAATTTCTAATGCTATGTTATCAAAAATACAATTAGATATTTTTCTAAGCAAGGAATAAACAAGAGTGGTAATGTAACAATTATTTAATTCAAAATCTGACTCACGGTCATTAATACCTTTCTGCAATTCATAATTATTTTCAAAACAACATATTGTGCTGTGAGTATTGATAAATGAGAAATCAATTGAAATGTTGTTTATTTCTTGTTCCTAAATTGTCAAAATCTAATTAGGAACATGCAAATGACTTGACTTTGCATTGCAGTATATGTGTAAATGTTTGTGGTTGATTGCAAATACCAAATAGAATATGGAAATTTTGTGATTCTACCCTGTTTCTTACTGATTCCCTATTTCTTGTGATTACACTTTGAATAGTAGTCTGGCCAACCTACGTAAGTCTATAATATCAATTTTCAGAGAACTGCAGTATCTCTATTATAGTGTACGAGGGCAATTTTTATCCTTTTCATTCTTTCTTTAAGAGCATCCAGTGTCCTGGACATGATAGGTATTAAATTGTGTGATGAGAGAAAGAATGAATCAATGGATTGTTTTCTTATTTATGTGAACCACCTAGGTTCTTGTTAACTTGCAATTTCTGATTGCAGCTAATTTGTGACTAGATCTTTAACATACATTAAAACACAATCAATGTTATTCTAACATCCAGTGGTTAGCATAAAAATTGTACTGGGCTTAAAAATAAGTATTAGATTAACTAAAAATGAAATCACACTTAACCCTGGCTTTCCTCATGAGGAGAATGAATGCCCCACAAATTGCATATCCAACCACAATGCCTTGTTAGCAAATTGATTTATTTTTTCAAGACAACTCACGTGTCCTCAAAAATATTGAAGTATTTGAAAAGAAACACCACATGGAGATTGCTAACATCCTGTTGTAAGACAAGGGTTGACAGCAAAAGAATACTGTTTATATTTGGTCTCTGTTAATGCTTGTTTGGAAGCAGCAGGTAAAGTGAGGCTGGTTGAGCTCACCGTGTGTTTGTTTTACGTCCCTTCTCTGAGCTGAGACATCCAGTCAGTGCCTGTATGGTGACTGTAAAAGCAGCCTTTTATTCTCCTTCACAAAACACCTGGGATCCCATGTGCCACCACAAGCCATGGCTTTACCACATGTCCAAGACTCTGGTCTTGACATCTTCCATAGCCTTGACCTGAGGGAAGGTCCATGCTAGTTTCACAGCCGTGTTCCAGCCTTCCTCCTGAGGACTGCTCTCAGTGGGTTTGTGACCCTGACCTGTGCACTGCCAAGTGATCCTGCCGTTCTCCTTTTGCAGAGTTGTTTTAGCCACCTGAAGTTTTCAGTTTGAAACTTCACTAACTTTCCTTCAACCCTCAAACAAGAAAATTGATGATCACTTGATATTTGGCTCTGCCCCTCAGACCAATCTAAGTGGAAAAGGCCTCCCAAGGCCTGTGTGGTCTCTTCTTTTCCACCGTCATCAGATGGGTTGGTATGGTGGTCAGGAACTCTATGTGGCTGAGAAAGTTCTCAGGTTGCATGGAAGAGGAAGTGCAGAGAGGTGCTGTCCTGACTTTGGCCTCTGGTGCATATTTGTTCTTTGCAAGTTGGCTTCATCACAGAAATCTGTAATGTGCATAAAATTCAATCCTTAGTTCCCAGTTCATTTGCTGTTGATTACCGGGGCAGTCAGAACTTTAAGAAAAGAGTCATGATTACAGGGGATACTTATCCTAAAGGTTACCAAGTCTCTTTTTAAAATACCATAACAGACATGGGTATCTAACTAAACGGAAAGTACATTTCAAGGAGAAACTTGAATCTCCTTTAATAATTTGAAGTTTTGACATTCATTGTTATAAGAAATGGAATATGGTTGAAACTTGAAATTGATCATCATTTAGAGGTATAACCCTGTGCTTTCTTGTTTGTTTTTACTTTGTCCATAATGCTTTGTTGCTAGTAGTTAGAAGTAGGATGCACTTTAACAGTGAGACTGCTGGAGCACAAAGCACTCATTCAACAATTGAGTCCTAGAAATAAATAAATATGAAGGGGCTGAAAAAAATCCAAGAAATTCCATATTGAAAAAAGGGCATAAAATTGTATAAGAAAGAACCTAATGAATCCATTTTCTTTAATCAGGAGAGAATTTTTTTTCCAAAAAAAAAAAAAAAAATAGAAAGCTCATCTAAAATAGGAGAACATAAGCAAGACCATTTAATTCTTGTGTTTAAGGGCTCATTAGTACCTCATCTTAGGAGCCCTACTCCACATCAGATCAAACCAACTTCCTTACCCCTCACTATGGAGCCACTATGATTTTCTTTAAGGTCCAAACAGTGTTTTAAGACTTTAAATAGAACCTGGTCCCAAGATATTGTAAGAGTGTTTAACTTCATGCTTTGAATATAACCCCTGCTTCTCTGCCACTGTAAAATTTTTAAAATGGACATGTTTCTTTCTCTTCCTCTCTCTTTCTGCTCACCCTAATCTACCCCTCCCTAATATCAGGAGGAAACAGGGTTACTTTGTTCCTCATCTTTGAATATTGAACCACCATAGGAATGAAGTAATCCAAACTTTGGCGATGGTACCAGAAGATCTCAGAAATAACTATCTCCCAAATTAACAAGTGAATTACAACTCCAACAGAAAATAGGAGGAATGTAGCCTTTGAATCACCTCTTTAAAATCTCCCGTTCCTGCTGATGGGCAGAATCACAGCCTCTGGAACAGAAGTCCACTGTGTTTCTCCTCTACTAGCAAAGAAATAAACCTTACTTTTTGTTATTCTCAAAACCGTGTTCTCCTTATTGGATTGACATCAGGGACAAGGATTGAGCTTTTGGCAACAGCATCATGGCTAATGTGCTTCCCAGATAAAACAGCACCAGGTCAAGTCACCAGGTCCTTCCATCAGCCTGAGCACCTCTGTGCCTGAGTGACTTGGACCTTCTGGTATAACAAATGTCCCTCCAGGACATGTTGGTGGTATGGAGCAAGGACCCTGTCTCCAATGAGGCACACACCTTCAGCTTCTGCTTGTAGAGTCAGGAAACCACGGCCTATCTGGCTCTTTTCATGTGAGTGTTGGTTTCATGCCTGGTCCATCTGAAACATGGTTTTTCATGCCATTTCATTTATTTCCACAGCATCCGTTGGGGACTTTTGGGACATTTCTTCCTCATTTAAAAATCTGCGTTTTTGAAATAGCGCCTGTTTATAAGTACTATGACATGAATTTAACCAATGCCAACCACATTCTAAAACTGAATTTAAATACTTACACAATAATCTGTTTCTTGAATTACTTATAATTTGATCAGAATTCTAATTGAAACTAGAATACACACATGTATATATACACACTTGTATATGTACCCATATATCAGTATGTACACATATATATATGCACAATATACATACATGTATGTGCCTGTGTATTATCCCAGTAAAATAATAAACATATTTTATCTCTGGCTGTTCATTCCCTGTCTCTATAAAATGAATTTATCAGATAATAATATCACAAAAATTTTAAAGTGTACCTCTTAAAATATATTCACAACTAAATATAATAGTTAAATTTAATTTGTTAAAGTTTCACTAATTGCTTTTTAAACTACTATTCTTTCCTATTTCTACACTCTCTTGGTTCTTTGCTTAGTCTTTTACCTTTTGAATCACTCTTTTCAGTTTTGATTTTATCTTCCTTACACAGTATATATTAATCAAATATTTATTCCTGGACCCATGTGTCTATTATTTGTGCCATTATTCAAATTTTATTTGTTTTAGTTAGCTTTTTCACTGCTGTTATGGTTTAGATATGAGGTGTTCCCCAAAAGTTCATGTGTGAGACAATGCAAGAAATTTTAAAGATGAAATGTTTGGGTTGTAAGAGGTCTAACCCATTGAATTAATCATCAGATGGGGATTGAATTGGTGGTAACTGAAGGCATGTAGGGTGTGACTGGAGAAGATGGTTCCTGGGGGTATGACTTTGAGGTTTATATTTTGTATCTGGTGAGTGGAGACTGTCTGTGCTTCTTGATCATTCTTTATTGAGCTGCTTTCATCTGCCTCACACTTCTGCCATGACCTCCTGCCTTACTCTGGGCTCTGATGAATGGAGCCTCTCACCTCTCACTTCTCAACCTTTATGGACTGAGACCTCTGATAATGTGAGCCCCAAATAAACTTATCCTGACTAAAACAGTTGCTGTTCCCAAAAGACCTGACAAGAACAAATTTAGAGAAGGCCAAGTTTATTGGGTCTCATAGTTTCAGAGGTTTCTGTCCATAAATGCCTGACTCCTCACCTCTGGGGCAAAGATGAGGCAGAACATCATGGTAGAAGGGTTGAAGAATGTGGAATTTGGGGCCTGACCCCACAGTATGTAGAGGAATTTGGGGCCCGACCCCACAGTATGTAGATTGTAGACAACTTTTTCTTCTATCAGACACTGTGTCTCTGATTTGATATCAAGCTCCTTGATCCATTTTGAGTTAACTTTTATGCATGGCGAGAGAAAGGGATTCAGTTTCATTTTGATGCATATGGATTTCCAGTTTTCCCAGCACCATTTGTTGAAGATGCTATCCTTCCTCCATTACATGCTTTTAGCCCCTTTATCAAATATAAGATAGTTGTAGTTTTGTGGATTGGTTTCTGTGTCCTCTATTCTGTACCATTGGTCCACCTGCCTGTTTTGGTACCAGTACCATGCTGTTTTTGTTACTATTGCTCTGTACTATAGTTTGAACTCTGGTATTGCTATACCGCCTGATTCACACTTCCTGCTTAGCATTGTTTTTGCTATTCTGGGTCTTTTGTTTTTCCATATGAATTTCAAGATTGCTTCATCTATTTCTACAAGCAATGCCTTCGGGATTTTGATTGGCATTGCATTGAACCTATAGAGAAATTTTGGTAATATCGCCATTTTGATGATGTTAGTTCTGCCTATCCATGAACAGGGTATATTTTTCCATCTTCTAAGATCTTCTTCTATTTCTCTCCTTAGGGTTCTGTAGTTTTCATTGTATAAGGCTTTCACCTCTTTTGTTAGGTTGATTCCCAAGTATTTTATTTTTTTTTGAGGATATTGTGAATGGAGTGTTTTTCCTCATTTCCATTTCAGAGGATTTGTCGCTGATATACAGGAATGCCTTTGATTTATGCGTGTTGATTTTATATCCTGCCACTTTGCTAAATTCATTTATTAGCTCTAATAGTTTTTTGTAGACCCTTTTGGGTCTGCTAGGTATAGAATTATGTCATCTGCAAATAGTGATAATTTAAGTTCTTCTTTTCCTATTTTTATGCCTTTAATTTCTTTCGTCTAATTGCTCTGGCCAGTGTTTCGAGAACTATGTTAAACAGAAGTGGTGAGAAAGGGCATCCCTGTATTGTTCCAGATTTTAGAGGGAATGCCTTCAATTTTTCTCCATTCAGAATGATGCTAGCCTGAGGCTTAGCATAGAGTGCTTTTACAATGTTGAGGTATGTTCCTGTTATCCCTAGTTTTTTCTAGAGTTTTGAACATAAAGGGATGCTGTACTTTGTCAAATGCTTTTTCTGCATCTATCGAGATGATCATATGGTTCTTAATTTTAACTCTATTGATGTGGTGAATAACATTTATTGATTTCCATATATTGAACCAGCCTTGCATCCCAGGGATGAATCCTACTTGATCATGATGCACATTTTTTTGATATGTTTTTGAATCCGATTCGCCAGAATTTTATTGAGAATTTTTGCATCTAGGTTCATTAGAGATATTGGTCTGTAGTATTCTTTCTTTGAAGTGTCTTTGTCTGGTTTAGGAATCAGGGTGATGTTGGCCTCGTAGAATGAATTTGGAAGTTCTCCCTCTTTCTGTTTCCTGAAATAGCTTGAAAAGTATTGGTATTATTTCCTCTTTAAAGGTTTTGTAAAACTCTGCTGTATACCCATCCGGTCCTGGGCTTTCTTAGTTGGTAGTCTTTTGATGGTTTCTTCTATTTCTTCAATTGATATTGGTCTGTTTAGGTTGTCTATATCCTCCTGACTCAATCTGGGCAGATCATATGACTTAAGAAATTTATCGATGCCTTCACTATCTTCTATTTTATTGGAGTATAAGGATTCAAAATAATTTCTGATTATCTTCTGTATTTCTGAAGTGTCTGTTGTGATGATGCATTTTTCATCCCGTATGCTAGTAATTTGAGTTCTCTCTCTTCTTCTCTTTGTTAGCATGGCTAAGGGTCTGTCGATTTTATTTATTTTTTCAAAGAATCAACTTTTAGTTTTGTAATTATTTTCAATTGTTTCTTTTGTTTTGATTTCATTAATTTCAGCTCTGATTTTAATTATTTCTTGCCTTCTACTTCTTTTGCTGTTGTTTTGGTCTTCTTTTTCTAGGATTTTGAGATGAAGTATGAGATCATTTATTTGTTGTTTTTTTCTTTTTTTAAGGAATGAACTCCAAGCAATGAATTTTCCTCTTAGAACTGCTTTCAATGTGTCCCATAAATTCCGATATGTTGTGTCTGTGTTTTCATTTATCTCTAAGAATTTTTTAATTTCCTCCTTGATGTCTTCTATAACCCATTGATCATTCAGTAACCTATTGTTCATTCTCCAAGTGATGCATGATTTTTCCTTCCTTCTTTTATTGTTCATTTTCAGTTTCATTCCATTATGATCAGATAAGATGCATGGTATTATCTCTACTCCTTTATATTGTCTAAGAGTTGCCCTGTGACATAATATATGATCTATTTTTGAGAAGGATCCATGTGCTGCTGAGAAAAAAGTGTAACTGCTTGATGTTGGGTGGTATATTCTATATATGTCAATTAAGTCTAGGTTATTAATTGTGTTATTGAGTTCTATAGTTTCCTTATTCAACTTTTGTTTGGAAGATCTGTCCAGTGGTGAGAGAGGTGGGTTGATGTCTCCCATGATCATTGTATGGTGGTCTATTAGACTCTTGAACTTGAGAAGAGTTTGCTTGATGAACATAGCTGCACCGTTGTTTGGAGCATATATATTTATGATTGTTATGTCTTGTTGGTGTATGGTTCCCTTGAGCAGTATGTAGTGTCCCTCTTTATCCCTTTTGATTAACTTTGGCTTGAAATCTATTTTATTTGATATGAGTATGGACACTCCTGCTTGTTTCCGAAATCCATATGAGTGATATGATTTTCCCAACCTTTCACTTTCAGTCTATGTATATCTTTTCCTATCAAATGCATCTCCTGTAGGCAGCATATTGTTGGGTCTTGCTTTGTGATCCATTCTACTAGCCTGTGTCTCTTAATTGGTGAGTTTAAGCCATTGACATTTAGGGTTATTATTGAGATACGGTTTGTTCTTCCAGCCATATTTGTTTATTTATGTTACTAAACATGGTTTGTTTTCCTCTTTGATTATTTTCTCCCCTTTACTGTCCTACCTCCCACTGTTGGTTTTCATTGTTGTGTTCCATTTCCTCTTCCTGAAATGTTTTGCCAAGGATGTTTTGAAGAGATGGTTTTCTAGCTGCAAATTCTTTTAACTTTTGTTTATCGTGGAATGTTTTAATTTCATCTTCCATCCTGAAGCTTAATTTCACTGGATACACGATTCTTGGTTGGAACCCATTTTCTTTCAGAGTTTGAAATATGTTATTCCAGGATCTTCTAGCTTTCAGAGTCTGTGTTGAAAGATCAGCTGTTATCCTGATTGGTTTACCCCTAAATGTAATCTGCTTCCTTTCTCTTGTAGCTTTTAAAATTCTCTCCTTATTCTGTATGCTGGGCATCTTCATTATAATGTGTCTAGGTGTGGATCTCTTATGATTTTGCACATTCAGCATCCTGTAGTCTTCTAGGATTTGGGATTCTGTCTCATTCTTCAAGTCTGGGAACTTTTCTCGTATTTTTTCATTGAATAGATTGCTCATTCCTTTGGTTTGGACCTCTATACCTTCCTGTATCCCAATGACTCTTAAGTTTGGTCTCCTTATGTTGTCCCATATTTCTTGAATGTTCTGCTCATGGTTCCTTAACAGTCTTGCTGAGCTGTCTATGTTCTTTTCAAGTTGAAATACTTTGTCTTCATTGTCTGATGTTCTATCTTCTAAGTGTTCTACTCTGCTGGTATTATTCTCAATTGAGTTTTTAAGTTGGTTTATTGCTTCCTGCATTTCTAGGATTTCTGTTTGTTTTTTATTACCTCTATCTCCCTGTATAGTTGATCTTTTGCTTCTTGGATTTGTTTATGTAATTCCTTGTCAAAGTGATCTTTCATTGTCTTATTTTGCTGTCTCATGTCTTCCTTGAGACTCCAGATCATCTGAAGCATGTATATCCTGAACTCTTTATCTGACATTCCATCTGCTGCAGCTATTACCTCTTCTAAAGTTGAGTTGACCTGCATTGCTTGTGGTCTTTTCTTTCCTTGGCGTTTCATACTGCTCGCGTTTCTTTCTGCTTGGTGAAACTGTTGTGTTTTTGAAATTTTCCCCCTATATATTTATATTACTCTTGTATAGTTGCAGGGCGGGCAGCGACTGTGCTCCTCCTCCAGTTGGTGTGCCGTGTCTACCATGCCTGCGGACCCCTGGGGCTGTTCTGCAGGTCAGTCGGAGGTCTGCCTACCTTGCAGGCGCAGACGGCGGCTCTGCTCTGCCCTTACACCAATTGGGGTGACGTGTCTACCACACCGGGGGGTTGCTGGGCCTGTTTCAGGCCTGGGCGGCGGCTCTGCTCTACCCCTATTCCAATTGGTGTGACATAACTACCACGCCGGCGGGCCACTGGGTCTGTTCAGGGTGCGGGCAGCAGCTCTGTTCTGCCCCTACTCCAACTGGGGTAATGTGACTACCACGCCGGCGGGCCTCTGGGCCTGTCCCGGGTGCAGGCGGCGGCTCTCCTCTGCCCCTCCTCCAATTGGTGTGATGTGTCTTCCATGCCTGCAGACCGCTGGGCCTGTTGTGCCGTTCGGTCGCAGGTCTGCCTACCTTGTGGGCACGGGTGGCGGCTCTGCTCTGCCCCTTCTTCAATTGGGGTGACGTGACTACCACGCCCGCGGGTCGTTGGGTCTGTTCCGAATGTGGGCAGCGGCTCTGCTGTGCCCCTACTCCAATTGGTGTGACGTGTCTACCACGCCGGCAGGCCGCTGGGCCTGTCCCGCCGGTCAGTTGCAGGTCTGCCTACCTTGCGGGCTCGGGCGGCAGCTCTGCTCGGCCCCTACTGCAGTTGGAGTGAAGTGATACCACGCTGGTGGGTGGCTAGGCCTATTCCGGGCGTGGGTGGTGGCCCTGCTCTGCCCCTACTCCAATTGGTGTGATGTGTCTACCATGCCAGCAGGCTGGTGGGCCTGTCCTGCTGGTCGGTCGCAGGTCTGCCTGCCTTGCGGGCTCGGGCGGCAGCTCTGCTTGGCCCCCAGTGCAGTTGGGGTAAAGCGATACCATGCCAGCGGGTCGCTGGGGCTGTTCCGGAGGTGGGCTGCAGCTCTGCTCTGCCCCTCTGGCCCCCACAGCACTCAGCAGGATCCGGACCAAGAAGCAGTCTCCGCGGGTTCCTCAGCCCTGGGTCAGAGCAGCTCCGGGAGCCAGAACTCGGCTGCTCTGGGCTCCGTGCATGCTCTGATGGGAGCAGGCTCCAAGAAGCAGCCTCCGCAGGCTCCTTAGCCCTGGGCCAGAGCAGTTCCGGGAGCCAGAATTCAGCCGCCCCGGGCTCCATGTATGTTCTGATAGGAGCAGGCCCCAAGAAGCAGTTTCCGCGGGTTCTTTAGCACTGCGCCTGAGTAATTTGTCTGCGAGACGCAGGCGAATGGCAGCCTAAAATTACCTGTTCTATGGTTGAATGAGCTGCAATCAGTCGAAAACAGGGATGATGACATCAACTCTCCAAGATGGTGGCCGCTGGCTTCCTCTGTGGTCTGACCGGTGGCGAACCGAACTGGAACGCTTCCTTCCCCCATCTCAAACCCAGAATTCAGCACTGTGTACAGTGATTGCACAGCTGGCAGGAGCCCACAGAATCCGCAGCGCTGTATCTTTGCATTGCTATCTCTTCGTTTCCCAGCGTGCACTGCTGACTCTAGCCGCGGGGCGATTTGCTGAATAAGCAGCGCGACCCTCCGTGCGGACAAATCGCTCGCGTTTGAACACCTGTAGCTGATCCTCGTGCGATGAAAATCCTTCCACTAGGTTTTGGAGCACCCTAGTTTTGCTAGAAATTCCTAACAAGATAGTTTTTAGCTGTTCTAACTCATCATTCTCCCAAACAGTGACGTGGTACACGGGAGTGATGCACTCCCTTCGCCACCATCTTCCCCCAAGTTGTATTTTTAGAATTAATTATTTTGAGTTCTTTGTATATCCTGGATATTAATGTTCTATCTGAGGTGCAGGTGGCCAAGATTTTCTCCCATTCTGTAGGCTTGAGTTTTTTTCTTTGCTGTAAAGGAGCTTTTTAGTTTGATCCCATTCATTGATTCTTGATTTTACATCTTTCACTTTTGGAGTCTTGTTGAGGAATTCAGTTCCTAAGTCAACATGAGGGAGAGTGGGTTCACATGTTGTTCTGGTAGGTGCAGAGTATCTGATCTAATGCCCAGGTCCTTGATTCACCTTGAGTTGAGTTTTTCACAGGATGAGAGATAGGGTTTAAATTTTATTCTACTACATATGGATTTCTAGTTTTCCCAGAACCATTTGCTGAAGAAATCATCTTTTCTCCAAAGTATGTTTATGGCCCCTTTGTCTAGTATGAGATAACTGTGTTCATGTGGGTTTGTCTCTGTGTCTTCTGTTACATTCATCTTCATGTCAGTTTTTTGCCAATTCCATGCCGTTTTTGTTACTATAGTTCAATAATATGATTTAAGTTATGGTATTGGGATGCCTCCTGTTTCACTGTCCTTGATAAGGATGATTTTGGTCAACACCCATAAATCAATTGCATTCCTATATACCAATGGAAAATGAACTGAAAGAGAAATTATGAGAGCTATTCAATTCACAATAGTCTCAAAAAAAAAACCTTGTTAAATGATTTAACAAAAAAGGTGAAAGACCTCTATAATGAAAACTGAAGAACACTAAAGAAAGAAATTGAATAAGACCTTAGAAGATAGAAAGATCTCTCATGTTCTTGGGTAGGCCAAAATAATATTGTCAAAATGGCCATACTACCAAAAATGCTATACAGATTCAACACAATTCCCATTAAAATTTCACTGACATTCCTCATAGAAAAAAGCAGTCATTAAGTTCATTTGGAAAAATAAGGGGCCCATATTTGTAATTTGAATCCAAAAAGGGAAATAAAGAAAATATCATAAGCAAAATTTTTAAAAGCACTGGCTGATAATTATCCCAAACTGCTAAAAGATAGTGAGATATAAGCAAAAAAAAAAAAAAAAAAAAAAAAAAGCAAGTCTAGAAGCAGCCACCACCATAATAAAAAAATTAGAAAATTAGGTATGAGCTCTGAAAACAAATGGGAAATATATTTTCAAAAGACATGGACATAACTTGGATTGGGTTTTAGGAATCAATGGTAGGACAGGCAGCCTTATTTTAGTAACACAAACAAGTAACTGACTTTCATTCCTTATTTTGACTTAATAGTATTCTCTTTTGTATGTTCAGTACATTTTAATGATCCATTCATCAGTCAATGGACACTTAGGTTGTTTCATTTCTTGACTATCATAGAAAGCACCACAATGAATATAGGAGTGCAGAAGTCTTCTCCACAAGGTGATTTCATTCCCTTTGGCTATGTACTCAATACTAGGATTGCTGGGTCTTGTAACTCTATATTTAAATTTTTAAAGATTATCCATACTCTTTTCCATGGTGAATGCACTGATTTTAAATGAACATTCCCACTAGCAGTGCACAAGTAATTCAGTGTCTCCACTTACTCACCAGTTTATGCCATCTTCAGTCTTTGGATGACAATCACTCTTACTGGGGTACGGTTATATTTCATTAGTGATGTTGAGTACTTCTATATACCTTTTGGTGATTTGTATGTGTTCTTTTGAGAAGTGTCTATTTAGGCCCAAGGCACATTTTTACAATCAGTTATTTTTCTATCATTGAGATTTTGGGGTTCCTTATATAATCTGGATATGAACAAGCTGTCAGATGCATAGTTTTCATGTATTGTCTCTCATTTGTAGGTTTAAGTGCACTGTGTTGATTATTTTCTTGGCTTTGCAGAAAAAAATTCCAGGGGTCTATTTTTGCTTTTATTTCTTGTGCTTTTGGAGTCTTGTCTAAAATAGCTTTGCCTATTACAATTCTTAATTCCAGTGAAGCATAGGCCCTGCTTCTTTTAATAGTTTCACACTTTCAGTTCTTTCACTTAAATCTCTATTTTGTGTTGATCTTTGTAACTAATGGGAGAGAAGGGTCTAGTTTAATTATATTGCATGTGGACATTTACTTTTAAATAGTAACATCTATTTAAAAGGTTGTCTTTTCTCCATAGCATATTCTTAGCACCTTTGTCAAAAAATATTTTTCTGTAGATATATAGGCTTACTTCCAGACTCACTCTGGTGTTCCGTTTGTCTATGTGGCTATTTTTTGCCAATGCCACCAATTCTTTTTTTTTTTTTCCAGTATATTTTGTTTGAAGTCAGTTTGTCAATAGTGTTCTGCTTTCTTCTTTTTTCCCAGGACAACCTCTGAATTGATCCATGAACATGAAACATCTGCCCATTTTCTCTTCTCTAATTTCTTTCATCACTGTATTATAATTATCATTTTACAGATATTACACCTCTTTGGGTAATTTTTTTTTGTATGAATTTTTGTATTAGTAAATGAGATTGCTGCCTTGATTTCCTTTTCTTTTTTTTATTTCTTTAGTTGTGTTTGGATACAATGCCTTTTAAAATTTTCTTATTTATTTTTATGTGGTGCTGAGGATTGAACCCAGCGTCTCGCACCTGCTAGGCAAGCACTCTACCACTGAGCCACAACCTCAGCCCTGCTGTCTTGATTTCTATTTCATATAATTCTCTATTGGCATACACCGTTAGTCCTGATTTTGGGGTGTTGATTTTGTATTCTGCAACTTATTAAATTCATTTATTAATTAGAATAGTTTTGGTGGAATCTTTGGAGTGTTTGCATATAAGATCATGCCATCTGCAAACAATGATTATTTGACCTGTTTTGATATCTAGTTTGGGTGTCTTTTGTTTCTCTAGCCTTATTGCTCTGGGTAAGGATTTATGCACTCTATAGAGCACAAGTGGTAAACATGGGCATCCTTGTTATGTTTCAGATCTTAGAGAAAAGGTATCATCTTTTTCCAATCACTTATGATGTTGGCTCTTGAGTTATTTTACATGGCCTCTAATATGTGGAGGTACATTTCTTACATACCTAATTTGTTCAGAAATTTGATGAAGGAAGGTGGAATTTTATCAGATACCTTTCTGCATATATTGAGATGATCATGAGAATTTCAACCTTCATTCTGTTGATGCAGTATATCACATTTCTTGATCTGTGTATGCTGAACCTTGCATCCCTTGGTAAATCCAATCTGATGATGGTCAAATATCTTTGTGATGTGCCATTGGTTCTCTTTGCTAGTATTTCATTGAGAAATTTTGCACTGATGGTCACTTGGGATTCAAATCTATAGCTTTCTCTTCTTATGATAAGTAAAAGAGGAAGTGATAGAGCTTTATTTTTAAAATGTGGTGCATACCTATTATGAATGATAAACCAAACAAATTATGATATTTTGTTTTAGCAACCAGAATAAAATAAGTGGGATTAAAAAATGGAATACCTACAGTTACATTATGAAAAAAATAAATGTGTCTTTTTTTCAATTACTCAATTTTATCATAATGTTGACTTATTCTGTTTTGATTTGGCAGTCAAAATCATCACTGATCTCTAAGAAAAAGGACATGTCAGACGTAGAAAAAAATGAGGTGGTTTAAAATACAACTGCTCTATATCTGAACGACTCAAAAGTGCTCTCTTCCTCCCAACTCCTGACCCCGCATGTGGAACACACCCCTGTTCCCATCCCTGATGGGTGAGGGAAGGATGGAGGAAGGTGATGAGAGGAGTGGATGGAGAGTTACCAGGGAAGGCAAGGGAACAGCCGCAGCAGTGTGGGGTGGTCATGAAGAACATAAAGACAAGAAGAGAGAAGTGAAAGGTACACAGAAGTGCTGTGGACCCAATGCTTGTGATTCTGGGCATTAATATTCTGAAGCCTTAACACCACACATGATGGCACTTAGAGGTGCAGATTTTCTGAGGTAATTAGGTCTTGGAGGTGGAGCCCTCAGGAAAGAGATTTGTGCCCTTACAAGAGGACTCAGTGGCTAGGGTTGGGAATTAGTGGTAGAGTGCTTGCGTAGCACATGTGAGGCACTGGGTTGGATCCCCAGCACCACATAAAAAAAAATGGAAAGTAAATGAAATAAAGCTATAAAAAGAAGTTAAAACAACAACAACAACAAAAAGACGACTCAGAAATCCTTCATCCTTTCTTCCATTTGAAGATACAGGAAGAACTTGATCTTGGATTTCTCATTTTCTAAAGCTCTGAAAAATAAATTTCTGCTGTTTGTAAACCAAACAATTTATGATATTTTGTTTTAGCAATCAGAATAAAAGATAAGTGGGGTTAAAAAATGAAATACCTACAGTTGAATGAATACCTTATGAGTAGCAGATAATATGCTTGTTGTAAGGTTGCCATAGTAACCACAAAATGACTTCAGAGGAGAGTGTGAGCTAAAATAATTTATTTGCAAATGCAGTAACATGCAATTGGGTCATAAACAGAACCATGACCTCTCTGGAAGTATATATTCTGAACACAGATGCCAGTAGCACTGGTTTGAATGAAAACCTTTGTTATAGTCAAACCACCAGCAGCACTTGTTCTCTGGACCATGTGTCCAACACTGTGTACCCTGATGCTACTGTCCTTTACAGGTTTGAAAAACAACAAAATGATTTCACTGACTGACTCAGCAAGATCCTCTAGGAACTACCAAGCTTTAAACACCTGAGCACATATCAAAGACAAAGGAATACCCACAAATGCTCTCCTCAGAGATTCTATATATGGCCATCTCTTTCTCAAATTCTGCTTCCTACTTTGTGGCTCAGTGTGAGCATAGCTGTCCCCACTTGTATTCTGAACCACCTAAGAAATAAGATATAGAAATATCAGATGTAAACTGAAGAAACTCACTGATACCAAGGCAATGGTATATCTACATGTTAGAGCAGAACTGGATCAGCTAAAAGGAGCCCAGACATAGACTTTTTATGGACTGTTTAACACATATATGCAGCAACAAGGTGAAAAGAAAAATTCCAGCCCCTACTGGTACATCTCTCCAAAGAGTAAACTGAAATCTCTGAACTTGTTTTGCCTGAGTTTTTCATCCTGAAATCTCCAAGCAGACTGAACTACTCCTCAGCAGAAAGTACTGGGAGAGGCAAGGAGTGGCCAGCACAGTCTTGAAGAGGTTCCCCATTCTAACAGTTTATGTTTGACTAAGTATTTCTCTTGTGTATAAACCAAGCAAGCATTACATCACTGTCTCCACCTCTTCCTCAAAGTCCTCATCTGCAGACTTATGCTTAACAATTCAACAGAAGTGTTTACTTTTTCCCTTGTTCCTTTCTCATCTCCCCAAGTAGAGATTAATTAGCTTTTGATCTTGAGATCATGGTTCTTTGTGTTCTCTTTTCATGTTGTCTATTGCATAGTTTTGTACTTATGTAATATCCAAGTTTCATTTTGGATCAAAGTCCATTCATCTTTGAACTCTGAGCTCTAAAGAGCTGGTCTGCAGCAATGCTATCCTGAATGACTGAATGAACACATAAGAAATCTCTACCCATTCAGTAAACTGTGGCATTTTTATTTTTCAAATACTTTTCTTGGAAAGGAAACTGGTGTGACGTTTGTGTGCTGCTTTTGATGTCAACATTTTGTTTTGCACAATCTGATCTTGATCACCATTATTAAAATTGATGTTTCTTATGATATTTTCAACCATTTCAACGCCTGATGATTCTCTGTATAACTCCCACCCCCCATTAAGTTTTAGACTTAAAAAGAAATATGAAGAAAGCAGTTATTTTTACAAAATAATATCTTATTTTTTTGGAATGAATTAGTTTAATCCTATGGGGAAGCTCAGAGGCAGCTAAACATCTTATCAATATTTTAGCCAGACAACTAACCAATATCTTAAATTATGAACTTTTATTTTATTCCTTTTGTGTTGCTGAAATGTGAAGATAGATATTTGGATGATGCTTTTGCAACTTGAACTTATTTATTTTTAGATATATGATTTACTCAGAATCTTAAGAGTCATCCTGTAGAAGATCTCTTTGCAAGGATTACCAGTTGATTGGATTTGCCCTAAGTACTGAAATATACAGTGTAGCAAAATTTACAAAGCAATAAACCAAAAAGTGCAAGGTGGAGGCTTTTCAATTTTACTTTGATATTATGATCATTCCCTTGTATCATATGACAGTATACTGCAGGTACTACAGTGTTGAATTGATGTGCAAGGTCAAACTATAAATCATGCTGATAATATTGCTTCCATGAGAATGAAGCCCCATATTAATGTTTTGCAGTCTTTGCATTTAGAACAAACCCAGGGAAAGTGTTTGAAAAGAGTTTTGGAGAGTGACAAAAGTAGCAGCCTTATCTTCACCAGGAGCCTGAGTGCCAGCTGCTATGTGACTCCACCACAGCATTAAGAAGCCTCAAACAAATCAATTCAACTTGTCACCTGTAGGTTGTGGTTTGAAGGATTAAATTTTGGAAAGAGGAAGAGAGTAGATTTTTTAAAAATGGACTCATATATTTTTTTGTAAAATACATTTTCATGAGAATAAAGAATTTGTCAGCCACAAATTATCAACCACCACATTCCCAGTTCGGATCTGCTTTTTATTGATGCTTTCGGAAGATTCCTGAGAGGCTGTGTACTGTGTGATTTTAAAGACTTTTATTTAGTGTGGTTGTCAGAGTTCTCCAGAGAAACCAGAAGCAATGTCCTTTTGGAAATATTGGAGAGAGAGATTAGTAGAATTTAACCCACTCAAACTGGAATCCCAGGAAACACAGTAGTATGGTTCAGTCTGAGTCCGAAGGCCCAAGATTCTGGAGAAGAAATCATATAAATCTCAGTTATGGTCGGGAAAAGATGAGATGAGATGTCTGAGCTCAAATAGGAAGCCAGAAAGGAGGAAAGAGGGCAAATTCCTCCTTCCTCCATTATGTTGGTCTTTTCAGGTCCTCTGTGTGGTGGATGATACTGACCACATGGGGGAGGACAATCCATTTTACTGAATCCACAGAATGAAGAGCTAATTCCATGCAGGCACACCCTCACAAGCCCACACAACCCGCAGAAGCAGTGTTTCACCTGCTGCTCCAGGGTCCAGGAAACTGCCCATCACACCCTATTCAGAACTGTTACCTGCTGGTGTTCCAGCAACTGCCACAATCCCTCCCTACTGCTGACTGGAGCCATGCTTTTTATTTCCTTTCCAGCCTTTTCTTTTTTCTTTTGTTTTTCATGGAGTCTGTTTGAGTGTATAGTTTTTCTATTTCTAAAAAGCATGGCATAAATATTTTTATCAGTAGTATTTCACTCACTAATGTTTTATTCCTGTGAGTATTACCTGTGGCCTGCATGACTTGTCTTTTCAAAATTATATACAAGATATACAAGCTGAATATTCCCTATCCAAAATGCTTAGAATTAGAAGTGTTGCAGATTGCAGATGTTTGATAGTTTGGAATTTTTGCATACAGACAATGAGAGACCTTGGGGAAGTGACCCAAGTCTAAATTAAAAAATCACTTATTTCATATACACCTTATACACAGTCTCCTGGTGGAATTTTTTTCTTTTTATAACTAAACTCAAATGTGACAATTATTATCTACTTATTTTAGTGTTTTCATTCTTTTTTTGTTCTAATTAGTTACACATGACAGTAGAATGTATTTTGACACATCAAACATCAATGGAGTATAACTTCTCATTCTTATGGTTGTACATGATGTAGAATCACCCAGTCATGTAAACATGTATGTACACAGGATAATACTACCCTTCCTACTATCCTTCCTATCCCCATATCCCTTCCCCTCTTGTCACTCCCTTCTGCCTAAAGTACCTCTTCTCTTTCCTACCAACCTGTCTTATTGTGAATTAGTATCTGCATATCTGAGAAAACATTCTGCCTTTTGTTCTTTTCTTCAGGTGTTTCAAATACACTGTATGTTTAGTGCCTCTGCATATGGACTGTAACCAGTCATGAGGTCAGGTGTGGAATTCCGCATTTGTGACATCCCATCAATGCTCCAAGTTTCAGATTTTGGGACACTTCAGATCTGGAATTTTCAAATTAAAGATGCTCAGTTTATAATATTTTGCTATTTCTTCTGGTTTTTGCTTTTTTAAAAGAAACATTAACTATCTTTAATAGTTACCCTTCATTTAAAAGTTTTGCCAAAACTTATTTTACGAGTGGTTTATCTTTAAGCTTTATAAAAGTACATTTTTCTAGGAAAGTAGAAGTATAACTGCTACCTTAATCTAAGTGAATAATCCAAATTTCTTTAGCCACTCTACATGTATACACTTTAGGAGAATATACATAAACATACTTCAATTTAGTTATGCTATGTATTGGATTTTTATTCTATTAGTTATTTTCCTAACCTGACTGTTGTTAGTTTACTTTTATAATGCATTTTGTTGTGAAGAATGATTTGTTTGATTTAATTCTGTTTTATTTATTGTTTTTCAAAACTTGCAATCATGCTTTTGATATCTTCCAAATTACTAAATCTTTAATGAATACTTTTGATTTTTTTAACTGCAAGGAATTTTGAGCAAGCATTTTCTCTCAGCATGTGGTTAGTTTATTTCCTGTGATCTCTCATATAAACATTTTCCTAGATGCCTTAAGCATATTTGGGTCACAGGCTATTGTTTTCAAAAGCCTGAGACTATTACTTCATTCATTATCTTCAGAGAGAAGTCTGATGCTAACCTGATTTTTCATTTTTATTTAGATATCTTCTCTATTCTGCAAGAAAATTAACACAATTTTCTTCCTTTATACCAACTCTTTTATAATATCTCCTAATATATCTATGTAAGACAACTTTTTAATATCTTCTGAAATTGGGGCAGCATTTATCTGCATAATAAAAAGAAAGACAAGCTCTTACCTCTCTTAGCACAAGAACATATCCTTTAACTATTCTGTGTACTCTACTTATTACAAAAATCAGGCCTTGAGCTTCTATTATTTATATTTTTTCCTCAATTATGTCTTATTTAGCCACTTTAATCTTAGCAAATCTCTAATTTCTCTAAAATATTGATTTAAGAGCCCTAACTATCTTCTCTATTTTAGGATTAAAATTTTTAGTCTTATTTCTCATTTCATTAAAAATGTGTTTAAAGTCCAGATCTCATACCTTTCAGTATACAGCCTATCATAATTTCAGCTGTGGCCCATGGCGTCTATGCCCAATATATTAAATTGAAAATCCTACATGTAATATGGTTTAATATATTGCAGGTTTTTCTTTTAGTTTGCTTTGGTAATTTCTACTGATTGCCAGCTCTTATTTTTAGAAATTCATTTCACTTTAATTGTATCTAAAATATGTATTCACTTTAAATATAAATAAACAATTCCTTCCTTTTGAATGAAATGTGTCTGTGTATTTAGCTTTGATCTAATGCTTTCCTGCCCTGGGCCAGAAAGCAAAGTGTTGATGCTGTGGGCTTGTTTCATCTTACCGCTAATAATAAAATTTAAGGGAAGAGAAGAAATTGAGAGAAGAACTTGTAAACAAAACAGAAACAGGGCTTGCTGATATTGGAAATTTTCTGCCTCTCTAGATGGCAAGGAAAGCCAAAATTCATATATTGCTTCTGCAGCCCTTAGGAAGTTAAGGGGAAGATAGAGCAAGAGTATGTGACTGGACAGACTTGCTAAATCTTTGGAAAACAGGAAAGACGACTGGAATACTGGTTAGACAGAAGCTTCTAGAAATTAAGGGCATGACTACAAACATCGGGACCCAATCATCAAGATGTCAGGGAGCTTATCAGGAGGTCCCCACCCTGTCAGTAGAAGCCTAAGGAAGAAGAGTTCATATCAAAGTCTCTTTGCTTGTGACTTTTGTATAGTGGACTGAACCCCAGATAAACTGACCAGGAGACTCACAAAACATTTGAGAGTTATTTCAGCAAAACATTGTCAGTTTGGCCTGAAAAGGAACGAGAAAGAGTACAAAATTAAAGATATAATTGTATCCCTGATTTTTTTTTTTTTTTTTTTTGGTAGGGGGTATACAGGGAATGGAACCCAGGAGAGCATAACCATGGATCCACATTCCCAGCTCTTTTTATTTTTTTTATTTTTTATTTATTTATTTATTTATTTTATTTTGAGACAGTGTCTCACAAAGTTGCTTAGGGCCTTGATAACTTTATGAGGCTGACTTTGAACTTGTGATCCTACTGTCTCAGCCTCCTGAGTAACTGGGATTACACGTGACACTGCCTCAGCCAAAGTATCCCCAAATTCTGCTGGCTGATAGCAGACAAAGCTTTTCAGCTGAAAATTGTTGTCATCTTTCTTGAAAAAGGAGGAATGACTCCCAGGGCTGAGCCAAATGTCCTAAGAAGGAGGTCAACAACCAGCAGAACTCTCTGAGACCTTGAAACACAATCAAAACTTTTCAACATTTGTTCAGCTGGATTTCGGCATTGCTGTTAACTCGTGATTTCTTTGTGTCTTCATTTTTGAGTGGTCATGTCTATCTCTTATCCTGCCTGTTCCACCACTGTGATGGTAGGTTTTGGATTTGGAGAGCAGATCCGCTTAACCTTTTACCTGGATTAGCTTTACAGGTGGTCAGATCAGGATGAACTATATTCAAACCGTCTCATCCAAATCTGGCTCCAATTTAATTGATGACTTTCTGTATTTTGAGCAGACATAGTAATTGGATCTGACTCTCAGGCAGCTGGGAGGTAGTCAGTGTGCTGTTCATTCAGTAGCAATGTGAATCTCTGAGGCTCCGAGTCTGGGCTGCAATGCAGACTCTACACTAGGCTCTGAGATACTCAACTCACACTGTCCTTGTCCTCCAGTGATCTCCTCCTCGGGTGAAATGAAGTCTGTGACTGCTTCCAAGAAACAGCAGGATGGTTATACCAAGGGCACCAGGTCATCAGCTGATGTCAGTGAATGTTTGTGTACCCTTGACCCCCAAATTCACAGATTGAAACCGTAACTTCCAAAGGGACTGTTTTAGGAAGTGGAGGCTTTGGTACGTGCTGAAGTCATAAAAGTGGAGCCATCATGAGTGGGATGAGTGTCCTTAAAAGAAAGCCCTCCAAGAAACTTCTTGTGCTTCCATCATGTGAAGAGAAGACACCACTTAAAACCAGAAGGGGATCCTCAGCAGACATCAGATCTACCAGCACTGGATCGTAGACATCCAGTCTTCAAAACCTGAGAAGTAAACTTCTGTTGCTTACAAACTACCAGGACTACGTATTTTGGAACCACAGCTCAAATGGACTAAGATACTGGCCTACAGAAACTGAATTTTGTGGGCTCAGTGGCAGAGCACTTGTCTAGCATGTACGAGGCCCTGAGTTAGAGCCTCAGCCCCATATAAAAATAAATAAATAAAATAAATATATGGTGTCCACCTACAAATAAAAAAAAAATACAAAAATTAAAAAAAAAAGTGAATTTTGTCAAGAGTCATGTGATTTTGGACACATAGCTCCTTTGCCAGGAGATCACGCCCCTGGTTAATATCCTGAGTGCAGTTTGAGAGACCTGGAAGAGAGGGCTCCCAGAAGCTGTACTGGGACCTCTAGGACCTGTCACCTCAAAACACTAGAAGATAATGAATGGGTATTCGCGGTTTTTCTCTCTGACCAAAGTATCTAATCAGAGCAAGGGTTTATTTTGGTCACATTTCAGAGGATTCGTACAAAGTTGACAGAGTCCTTTGCTCTAGACTCAAGATAAGGCAGAACTTCTTGGCAGAAGGGCATGGTAGAAGAGCTCTTTTCCATCTCTGGTAGCCAAAAAGCAGAGAGTGGAGAAGGGGTAGCAGAGATGGTGAACGGGTTCTTCAGGGCATGGCCCCAGTGACTCACCTCCTCCAACCAGCCTACATTTACCACCCCAGCAGTCCATTAAAGCTAGCCTAGAATGACCTGATTAGGCTTCAGTCCTCACAATTTAACCATTTCACCTCCAAACATTCCTGCAGGAACACAGGAGCTTTTGGGGAACACCTCATATCCAAATCACAATGAATGCATTGTTTTAAACTGCTATGTCGTGGCAGTCTATTTATTGTGCAAGAAAAGATAAATAATGCACCAATGCAGGTGTACTTACGTGGTGCAATTATACTCTTTGGATATTATGAATGTGACTACTCCTTGCTTATTGATGAGAGCCTTAAATGTCTTAAGTCTTTGATACAACCATTCTGATGACAATAAGTTTTATGTAATTTTTATGTAAATAGTTAATAGATATAAATGGACAATTATGAAAATTCCTGTACTACAAAAAAAAGCAACATAACGAGAATTTGAGAAATCTGTGGAAAGATGCATCACTAGAGAATTTTGTCACTTTTTCTCCAAAATATTTATTTAATATGTGATCTCAGTAAGTTATTCATATTTTTAATAGTTTGAACTTCTTCCTGTCACATATTACTCTTATATAGGATATACAATATGAAAATATGTCAAAACCTTTAGCTTTAAATCTGTGCATGGGTGACTATTTCAGCATGAGATTATAGGAAGAATAACTTAATGATTATCAGTAGATATCACCATACCCAAGTCTTACAGAGACTCAGAATAGATGGTGCAGAAATTTCAGGTGTGGTAATTGATTATAATAAATTGCACATTCTAGTCTGTTAGCTTTGTTAGAATTGGTTAAAGTCTCAAATTTACTCCACACAGAAGAAGATGAGATTCATCATTAGGGTGAATTTGAAGTCTAAATATAAATTCATATTAAAAAATTGCTTTTGCATAAATTCTAAATTCTGCAGCAATAATTGGGCAAAAAAATGCAGAAATGCACACCAAATGTGTGATTTCAAACAGAATAATCTGTTCTACTTCAATTGCAAAGGTGTGGGTACATTATCTTGGACCAGAGTTGCCCGGAGGGTTCTCACTTCTGTGGCTCAAGTCCTTGAGGATTTCTGGTGAATGAAAAGCCTTCTGGAATGTGAATCTGTCTTTAAGATTGAAATTCCGGACCAATGATCTTGGAATTAATATGGAAGTTAAGATAAGGTAAGCCTAGGTAGGGCTCAGTGACCTGAAAAACAGCTGTGCACTCATGTTGCATGTTGGTTGATTGCTATAAGAGTCTTTGTGACACATTCAGGATGTGATCAGATATTGCCTATATTGTGTGATGGTGTGTAGGTATTCTGAGAAGGAAAATGTGCATATGTGTTTATAGACATGCTTTTGACAATTATCTGCAATGATAATGTTAATATGCTTTATTTATACTCATTCTCTGTCTGCATTTTTACTTTAATTTTGTATGGTATTCTTTTTATTGTGATTTATATTTTAACATTCCCCTTTGGAAAATCTTGTAAGTGGTTTCTTGTTCTTTTTTTTATTAATAAAGTCCTGGGGGGGGGGGGAAACAGCAACAATCTTTTTAAATTGGACTATTTGTTTATTTTTATAAACACCTGTAATTTTATTTAAAAAAAATCACATCCATTAACACCATTAATTACAGTTACATTTAATGGCCCTCTTGTTTCTCCACATTGATACTGAACATGATCACAAAGCATTCCCAAAAAGAAGTCTTATATTTCTTTAAAAAAGGGGGAAATAAACTTGGCACCTTGCCACAGCAACAGTCTTACACTCCAGCAAAGTCTTTTTGTTTTTGCTTTTTTAGTACCAGGGATGCTTTACCACTTAGCCACATCTCCAGCCCTTTTCTTTTTTTGATTTTGTTTCTCAGTAAGTTGCTTAGGACCTCACTAATTTGTTGACACTGGCCTCCAACCTGTGTTCTCCTGCTCCAGCTTCAGGAGTTGGGATTATAGCTGTGCCCTGCTCTAGGAAACATATGTACAACCAAAATTGTTGATCATGGAGGGCATGTATCCTCTGTTGTACTGGATAAAATGTCAGTAAGATTGAAGTGGTAGTAACAGCTGATATGATTGAATGAATAAATAACATTTTAAAATATTTTGACAAATGCATAAAATCCAAATATTTAATTGTATCAATGGAATTTGTAATGTAAATATGATCTATAATTTCCTTTTGCTCTATTATAAGCTAACTTCGAGTTAACAACCCATCTCATTTCCCCTTTTCCTTTATGTAAAAAAATCACTTATATATTTAAAGTGGTTGTAGATCTTGAATACTAATTGTGAGATAGTATATGTTTGCCAATAAATTTTTTATGCTCTATCATTTACATATTAACCACATTTATTAATCAGCTTTTCTTTTCACAACTGTGACCAAAAGACCTGACGTGAACAAATGTGGAAGAAATGTTTATTTTAAAGCTCATGACTTCAGAGGTCTCAGTTCTCTGCTCCACTGCTCTGGGCCTAAGACAGAATGTCAAGGTGTAAGGGTGGTGTGAAGGAAAGCAGCTGGGGATACCATACTAAGAAAAGGAGAGAACACTCCCTCTCCAGGGACAAAATATATATCATGAAGTCACATCCCCTGGGATTTATCTTCTCCAGCTACACCCCACCTCTTGTAGTTACCACCCAGTTAATCCCTATCAAGGGATTAATGCACTGATCAGGTTGACACTTTTATAACCTCGTCATTTTACCTGGACTTTCTCGCAGATGAGGTTTTGGGGACACCTCACATCTAAAACATAACACTTTTTAAATTGTTGCTTTGTAATACTCAATTTTAAAATCACTTATTTTATTAAATTTTTTCAACATTTTTACTTTCCTATTCCAATATTTCACTATTCTACTATTCCAATATTTCCAATATTCTATAAGGAAATCACAAGATCATCATTTATTTATTTTAAAAATATAACACATATAAACATATTCATGTATGCATACATACATATTACATATATATACAGCTTATTGATACACACATTAAAATACACGCACTCGCGTACACACACACACACACACAGATGCCTATATTTTTCTGATATGCAAATTCTGGTTGAACTACTTTTTGCCTAGTCCACTGTTCTCTTTCCTGATTTGATAATGCACTTCTGTTGTGTAGCAATAGTCATATACTCATAAGTCTATAGCTTTGATCCCTAGCACATACCAATTTTCCTATATAACCTTTGGTTTGTAAGCCATTATCATGATTTACAGTATTACATGGATAGTTTTCATTTCACATTTTTTTCCTCCAACTAATTAAACTTAACTTTTATATAGATATGTTTTGTATTAATTATAGAAATAATATAGCAAATTCATTTCCAAAACTCAGATATTGAATAACCATGCATTTATTAATAGGTAGATTGATAAATATGTCCTCATTCTTTGTATAATTCAGTAATTTCTTTCAGTTTAATATAATATTTAAGTAGGAAAAGTATGAGCTGATATGTCTTTTTTAAATTTAGGATAAGAGTAAACCTCTATGATAAGACCCAATAAGTAAACTTTGTAAAATTAAAACATTAATAAATTTGACTATAACGAAAACCTATGACAAGAACAATTTCATGCATAAATCTAAAGGAGTTCATTTTTAAATAGATATTACAAAAGTAAATTGCCAAAGCATATTAAAGAATCCCTCTATTTTTTATATCAAATCAATAAGTCAATTAAAATATTAAAACAATATGGATATAAACATGAAAAAGAATCATTATTGGAAAAGCTGCTCTACCTTGCTAATCAGGAATTTCAAGTTCATTTAACTAAAATATCATGTGTCAGGATAAATTAGAAAAACATGCATTTTTCTTGGGAGTGTAACTTTATATTGACATATTTAAGAGAGATCAGGTATGTAGTAAAATAGAAATAAATATGCATCCAGTTTCCCTATTGAGCCCATTTCTTTTTTCTTATTTCTTTTTTCTTTTTTTGGTACTAGGTATTGAACTCAGAGGCACTTGACCATTGAGCCACATCCTCAGCCCTGTTTTGTATTTTATTTCGATACAGGGGTCTCACTGAGTTGCTTAGAGCTTTGCAAAATTGCTGAGGCTGGCTTTAAACTCGAGGTCCTCCTGCCTCAGCCTCACAAGCTACTGGGATTGCAGGCTTGCGCCACCACGCCCTGGCTGAATGCCACTTCTTGATAAGCACTAAAGACAAAGGTGTGCACATAAACACAGGAGGCAGGTACACGGGTAAATGTTGAATGTTGCTTTCCTGTTGGAAAATTCAAAACAACTTAATTGTTCATTTCAACCATATAATACTCCACAAGAATATAATACAGGGTGGCTTCCCCTCTTCTTTTATCTCAAAATGTTTTTGAGAAGATTCCTTGCTCTTCTCAGTCTCACCTGTTTCTTTCCTGAGAAGAGCCCTCCATAACCACCCCCCAATACGGTCACACACCTTCTGTACATTTCTTTCAGCTTTTTTGTCCTCTTTTTTACACTATGAGGTCAGTGAAGGTGGCTGCATTCTTACATGCTTCATATTGAAAACATTTATAAGAGCTTATTGTGAGGATGTGAATCTCTAGCAAGAAAAGCCAAAGTGCACATGTTATCAGGATCCAATGCATGCCCTCCAATTTACCAGAGAATTGCTTACTGTGGTCTTTCTTTTTTTTTTTTTTTTCAAATGTCTCAGTCTTAAATGGCCCTGATGCTCTATTTGCCCTTTAATTACAATTTTCTTGTCTCTAGTTTCACAGAAATATATCCAGTACATTTCTAAAGTCAGTTTCTTTTCTCAGTCCATTTTCTAAGAAATAATTAAAGCCAGTTGTCATTATATCTCTAACGTATCAACTGCTGATAACAATTCTCCATAATTTTCCCCCCTTAGGCAGCCTTTCTCAATATGCTCCAATTCACTCTGGGGAGGAATACACCTGTGGCATGTGATTCAGCATCATGATCATTCCGTGAGATCTTCTCTCTTCTGTAGCTGGAGAGCGGGGAGGGGGTGCAGCAGACAGGATGAAGTGTTTTTCCAACGTTCTGGCTACTCCCTCTTTTTTCTGGTCTGATATCATTTACTTCCTCTCTTTCTTTGCAATGGGCTTGGACTGTTTAGTAAGTTTTGACTGCTGAGCTGAGAATCAGAGTGAAATGTGCCACTGCACTGAATTTCATACTGGTGCATCCTAGTCCCTCTGCCATGTGTTCCAAGCAATGCTGTAGCCTATTCACAGCCCAAAGCCTGCTTCCTGAAGGGGGGCAACAGCAATGGGGAACAGAGCCCCAGATGACCTTGGAGGAATACAACTTGAATGAGAAATAGAGTATTACTGTTCTAGCTACCTTATGTTGGATCAGTGTGTTGCCGTGAATAAGCTCATCTGTATATATTGACTGACACACAGACTCTGACGTTAGTTCATTCTCACTTTGAAGTTAAAACATATCTTAAAATTAAGTTGCTTCCCTTTTAATGTTTTACAGCAAACGTTTTCATAAATTTTTAGATCCTGAGGCAATTTGAGCTCATGGTATCTCTAACAAGTTTGGAACTTTAATTTGTACTTTGGAACAAACTATATGAACTACTGAGCTCTCAATGCAATTGAAACCAATAAGAAAACATCAATTTTATTGCTGAATGAACCAGGATAGTTATGAAAATAAATATGGTAAGGGGGAGGAAGGGCCATGATGATGTGGCTTTCCATCTGCCAGTTTCCATCCTGTAAATCATTCATATATTCCGTTTTGTGATATTGAAATCTTCACTCCTATTCTGTTGAGACATTATGGACAACATCTAAGTGTGCATATACAAACCACATACACAAATTCACATATACACACAAAGATACAACCTAGAACATTAGAAAGATTCAAGGCATCCCTGAATATGGCAAATGTCCGTGTCTCTGCAAACCTTTCACTAATGCTGCCTTTCTGCTGAGTTTCAGAAGTGACCCTTTGGCTCATCCAAACCTACCATATTTAATGTTTGCATTTCTGAAACTTCAGAGAAAATAATTTATCTGTAAGTCTAGTATTGTCTTCTCTGTCAGCCTATATTGAGAACACTATGTTATTAGGAGGTGTAGGTAAGAAATTTATAGATGAATAGTGGGAACATCTTGGTCTACCTTTCAAAATGTATTGTTGTACAGAAAAAAGGGGCTAAAATATTTTCTTCTGCTAGTTTCAATTATACTGTTTGAAAGAGAAGTTTTAAAATGGTAGAAAAGGCTAAGTTAAACATATTGAAGAGTTTCAATAATTTGTATTATTTTTAACTTGATGGGAATTTTATTTATTTATTCTTTATTCATTTGCAACTATTTATCAAGGCATTGTTTTATTTGAGGCTCATGCTGTGATCTTCCTTACCTTTAAAAGCTTTCATTGAATTGTCTCATTATTATTTCTCTTGGTCAGACTCACGGATCTCTGTTCCATTTTGTACCACCAAAGTTGGTCCTTCTGATGACATTAACACCTGCTTTTTTTTCCCCTTTTATAATTCTTAGGTTTCTTAGAGCATAAAAAAGAAATAAATATCCATGTTTAAGTTTTATGAGAACTCTGTGACCTTTCCTTCTTTTCAGAGAAATATCAGCCTTGAAATATATCAAATTACAAACCCTGTAAATGATGGCTAAGAAGAGGAGTGCACCAGTTCTTCCTATGAAGACGATTGAGAGTACGGAACTGAGAAACCCCAACAGCAGATCCACAGGAAATGTCCCTTAGCTGAGAAACTCTTTGATGAGCACATTTGGAAGAGCAGGGTACCCTGCTGCTCAAATGAAGAACTGAAGTCACAGAGTCATTAAATCTTTCCCAGCCCCTTCTCCCTCTCACTCTTTCACACTTAGTGTGCCTCCCTTACCTGGAGTGCACTAATCCCTTGTTAGACCCCCAGATTCAAATCAAGAAACAAAGATGATAGCATCAAATTCATGTGGCCAGCCATATTATCAGAACCAGTGTGGTCAGCACGCTGCAAGAATCTTGATACTTATGTAAGTTGGAAGGATGACCCCACCCTCCACAGAGGCCAGCAACACACTGTGAGTATACGGAGAAAATGGGTAGAAAGCAGTGTTTCTAAGATGCCTGAAAATTATGTTGTCTTTCAACTATTGATATATTTTAATTAGCATATTTAGGTTGTGTTTATATTGCTTTCCAGCAGTTACAGGAAGCACTGATTTATGGAAAAAAATAATCGGAAGTTATGGAATTCAGAAAACAGCTATTCCATAATTTATATGATTGGTCTTAATTTGAATGAATCATGCTTAAATTTTATTTGTTTCACACAATTGTAAAAATAATAAAGTCATATGGGACCACTAAATATCTTCTGTGGACTTTATCCAAATGCCTATACTTGTTTAAGATGAAAAATTTGGCTTTGTATTTAAGATTAATTTCAATAATTTCATAATGAATATTGAAATGTTATAAGTCATATTTCATATTCACATTAAGTAACTTAAGTTCAAATGATGAAAATTTATTTATTATCACCCCACAGTGGTAATAGTTATATTTAGGTGCAAACATAATTAAATTTTGGAAGAAAAATTTTCTAAGTTTTTGTCTAAAATTATAAGGTTTTTATTTTATAATGAACAGGAAAAATACTTTTAATATGTCATACAATGGAAATAATTTAATTCACACACAGAATGTTTAGTTCTTAATCATTTCATTAAAAAAATAGAAGCATAGAAATTTTGTATTAAAATAACAGCCTATCTCTTAAACAGTTTGTAGTGTTTAAATGCTGTTTTCCTTTTCCAAATGGGATGAACGAATTTACTTGTTAGAATTTAAGCTTAAAATTTTAATTTGGAAATGATAAAATACTTTGATGAAAACCTGGTGTGAATCCTTTCTTCAGTGATTCTCTTGAAATTTAGTAGTAATCATAATTTCATATTTCAGTCAAACTTCTCAACAGGATATGACAAGAGTTCAATAGAAATAAAATATCTTTTCTTAGGCAGTTATTGGGGAGTTAGGAGATATAATGGTCTCCAAAGATCTTGAAGAAAAACAAGTGCCCATGATTGAGCAAAAACTATCTTTAGGGCTGGGGATGTGGCTCAAGTGGTAGCGCGCTCGCCTGGCATGCGTGCGGCCCGGGTTCGATCCTCAGCACCACATACCAACAAAGATGTTGTGTCCGCCGAGAACTAAAAAATAAATATTAAAAATTCTCTCTCTCTCTCTCTCTCTCTCTCTCCTCTCACTCTATCTTAAAAAAAAAAAAACAAAACTATCTTTAAAGCCTTCAAGGCAAAGCCAATACACACCCAGCACAAAGATCCTGCCACATATTATTTAAAAAACAGCTAAGAAGTTCTGTCTTTTCTTATAAGAGTATGTTATCTTATGAATGCATTTTGTTTCACAGATATCTTTACAATAGGAAATACAGCCATTGATTTTTTTTTTCTGGAGTCAGTTCATGCATTACAAATCATAAGGCCTCAAAAGTGGGAATGAGGGTTACACACAACCTGAGATGTTTGCAAGGAAATATTTCTAAGGATACATTCTAGAAATAAAGGCTTTAAAAAATACAGTCTGGATAATAATGAAAGCTTATATATGCAAGGAGTCATGCAACACTCAAATACTGAACACCTTCTCAAAGAAACAGTGAAATCTAAGTAGATTCCCCAGTCAGGCCTCACCAGGACACATTCTCTAATTATATTGTAATGAACACGGAGCTTTCAGCACATGGAGCAAATGTAATTGAAGTGAGAAAAATAAGCAAGAAATTCACAGTCTAGGACTTCATAGGATATAGCAAAAATTAAAGCTTAACTTGAGTTTCTGAGAAGTCATTATCATAGTGGCAATGTCTAATTGCTTTTGTTCCTGTGTGGTAACAAAAGTAGATGAAGAAAAAGAAATTAGGGCAAGAAAGTGCTGTTAATGTAAATTAGGCAGAGGGATATGACATCATAGATAAGGACAACGGGAATAGGAGCAGATGAAGAAGCAGGAGAGTTTGGCATATTCTTGCTTTTAATATGGCACAATTTGACAATGGCCTGACCACACAGAATGAGGAATACAGCAAAAAAATATGTCCGTGTTGTTTTGGGAGATTAGACTATTAGGGCTACTCAGTACTCTGTAGAATGGCTAGGAAGATAGAGAGCAAAATATTATTGCATGCAGAAAGTGGGAAATCAAGAGCATGTTTTTGGAAATGTCATTTTCAAGATGCCTATAAGACAGTAGTAAAGTGCATTTGCCAGTGAGTTTGCTGTATGTATAAATCAGGGCTGCAGAACAAGTTCAGATCTACAGTTACCATATCAGAGTTATTGACGAGAACCTCAAAAGAAGGAAATAGACAAGTGAACCAAAAGATCAGAGAATTTACAGCTGAAAACTGCATTAAGAATTCATTTAGAAAGGGGGGAGTCAGCAGTCAACCCAAGAGAAGACATAAGGGAGGAAAACAGAAAACTTTTTATCAGGAAACCAGAGAAGGAGAATGTTCCAAAAGGACAAAAGGGAACTAGTGTAAATTCCATTACTTACAAGTGTATATAACAGGGAAAGAAGTTTAATTTTACACTACACTTTCTCAAATTATTTAATATATTAACATCTAATTAATTGATCTGCATTTGATTTAATATAGGAGGAAACTATTCAATGTTCTGGTGTGCTATGCTATACTAGTCTTTTAACGCACTAATGTACCTCAGGTGCACTCATATGATATATAGTATATGCATATATATATAATATATATATTAGTCTAGAAAGAGGTGATATAATGTGCATTGTTTTCCAAAGTTATTATATTTGTAAAAATATTTGTTTGGAGAGCACTTTTTTAAAGCATAGACAGAGGTTTATTTAAGAAGATATATACACATTCAAGGGAGAATGTGGGCTGTCTCAAGAATGACAAACTTGGAGCACATTTTTAAAATATTGTGGAACTAGAATGCAATGTGTTGTATGTTATCTATCTTTGTAATATGTATGCAATCTGGGAGGTACGCATCTGAATTCTATGTGAAATCAAAGGAATTGTTTATATTTAAGGTGTCCAGAATAATGTTTTGATATCATGCACTTAGTAAAATAATTACCACTGTTAGGCAAATTAACCTACTTATTTTAACACTCAGTATCCTTGTGTGTGTTTTACCAACTGTATGTATCAACTAGAGTCATCATCTAGAAAAGGAAAATAATTAAAATAATCTAAAAATTAATCTACAATATGCTGCAGGAAAATAACCGGGGAGTGACGAGGAACTTGTGTAGATTGATACAGCAGGAGTGGGAGCCGTTTATTGTAGGACAGGAGGGCTATATATACATTCCACACAGCTTATCTTAAGTAACATAAACTAGATACAGCAGTCAACCAATAAGAAATCTCCACACTTAATGGCTCGCTGGCGCCACCTCACAAACCATTCCCCCTGGCAAAATGCCAGGTGCCATCCTGACTTGTTTACAGATTCTAACAACAATAGAAATTGAACAAAATTTTTTATAAAATGTTTCATAATCTGAGAATTATAGAATGCTGTAAATTTTTAAAGCATAAAAATGTAACATAAACAAATTATAATTCATAGAGCAAGAGAAGACAGTTCTAATGCATTCATCTGACAAATTTTTGTTTCTAATAAATCAATAAGAAAAGACCAATTACCTGGAGATAAGACTTGAATTCAAACATCATTCACAAAATCTGGTATCAAGTATCCTGTGTGGAAATTAGCTGTACTCTTTCTGTCACAACAGATCTACTAATATTTATCACAAATATCATAATTATATCTCCCTACATACTGAACAAAATCACTAAAAAAAAAGTAACAATGCTCATATGTAGATAAGCTGCTGTAACAGCTTACCACAAATTGATTTGGTTACCTAATTTTGCACTGAAACGTTGTTAAGGGTTTAGGAGCGACTACCAAAGTCTACTACACACATGAGACCCAAAAATTTTACTCTAAATATGCATATCAAAAGTCTGTGCAAGAATGCTCATAACAAAACCATAATAATGAGTCCTGGACCGAAGGCTATAGTCAATTGTGCTGTATCATACATTGGAACACTATACAACACATTAAAGGGCACTCCAAAATGTGATAGGTAATTTTCACAGCCAGAATATAGATCATACATACTGGAGGCTACCATTTATATAAATAATATAAAAATATGTTCAAGGTGTATTAGAGGATAATGATAATTAAAATGAAAACATGATTATGAGTGAATATATAAAGAATAATAATGAGATACATAGTAAATCAAGATTGCTAACATGTGGGCTGGGGATGTGGCTCAAGCGGTAGTGCGCTGGCCTGGCATGTGTACAGCCCGGGTTCGAGCCTCAGCACCACATACAGAGATGTTGTGTCCACCGAAAACTAAAAAGTAAATATTAAAATTCTCTCTCTCTCTCTCTCTTAAAAAAAAAAAGATTGCTAACATGTAAATCTATAATTATTTCAAATTAAAACAAATACAAAATTAAAATTAAAATTAAAATCAAAATTAAAACAAAACAAATACAAATTTCATTAGAAACAAATACAAAATTTTTAAATATTAACAGACTATTGAGGGTACACTGTTTATTTTATTTTATTAGATTTTTTTGGTACTGGGGAATGAGCTCAGGTGCACTAAACCACTGAGTAACATACCCAGCCCTTTTTACTTTTTATTTATAAACAGTGTATCACTATGTTGCTTAGGGTCTCACTAAGTTGTTGAGGCTGGCTTTGAATTTGTGATCCTTCTGCCTAAGCCTCCTGTGCTACACTAAGTTTAGACAAAATGTATGGGACTGTGGGGAACAGGGACAGGATTAATTTAAGAAGATTAGTGTTCAATCTAAGAAAAGGCCTGACAGAATGAATTTGAGTAGGATGAATAAGTGAGTCTCCAGAGAGCTGTAGAGAAAAATGAATAAGAGGAAGAGAGAAGCAGGAGCCCATTAAGCCATCTCTTACTGATAATGGTTGACTTTTTTTTTTAAGAGAGAGAGAGAGAGAGAGAGAGAGAGAGAGAGAGAGAGAGAGAGAGAGAGAGAATTTTATTTATTTTTTAGTTTTTTCGGTGGACACAACATCTTTGTTTGTATGCGGTGCTGAGGATCGAACCCGGGCCACACGCATGCCAGGCAAGTGCGCTACTGCTTGAGCCACATCTCCAGCCCTATGGTTGACTTTTTGAGTTTAGTGAAAACCTACTGGAATCTCGTGAGTAGGGAGTCATGATGTCATTTTTGTTTGGAAAACATTATTTTGAGTGACATGGGAAGAACACAACATACAGAGACCAAATAGGAGGCATGGTGCAGATCCTGAATTTGCAAATAAAAGGTTGATGGTTTAGCATATTTTTATGGAAGGGGGTTACTTTGATTTATTTGGAAGTATTACATCAAAAAAATTGCTTAGTATTCCTTAGGTTTTGTACCTGAGATGAATTTCTTAGCATAGTCCTGGCTCTTTAAAAATATATATGTGCTGGGGCTGTGACTCAGTGGCAGAGCTCTTGCCTTACACGTGTGAGGGACTGGGTTGAATCCTTAGTACCACATAAAAATAAATAAATAAAATAGGGCACATATCCAAAGTATTATTTTGCAAGTGATAATGTGAAATATAAAAATATAAAGGTATAAAAAAGAACTCTAAATGATAATAGTCATTGAATCTAAATTACAATTATACTCTTTAATTTCTAAAATGTGCATTATTTATACAAACAAATCTTTCATTTATCCTCCAGTGCCACTGTATTAACTTATTTGATTCATCAACATTATTTTTTTCTGAAAATTAACATATACATTTAATGATACCAAGTCAGTAACAAATTGAAAGAGTCTTTTAGTATATTTGTTCATCAGTTCTTTAGTAGAGATGGGTTAATTTAAAGAGAGATGTTTTATTTCTGAATCAGTTTCTCTTTAGCCCTCTAGGTGTCCATCATGTGTGATAGAGAATATCAAAAGTAAAATTGTCCAAAATCCTGCCTGGGTTAGTGCTTCTCCAAATGTTATGAGTTTATGGTTATCTGAGGCTGTGGTTAAAATGAACCTATTTGTGAGACTTGAGAAACGGCCTGACATTGAACACTTGTACACATGCCCACAGACAGTGCTGCTGGTTCATGATCCACACTTGAAGTAGGAAGGTTCTCTGGAAACACTTTCTGGGCCTCCTCTAGACTTGGAGAAAATGTTCACTCAAGCTCAGAGGGAACTGAAGAGTGTTGGCAGATCAATTTGGCCAAATAAAATCTATCAAACCCTCTCCTGGTAAACTGGAATTAAGCCAGATTGAAGTACAATTTTCTGCACAGTAGATCACATCATGTTTTAGACCTCTCTTCAGCACACTGTAAGTATCTTCAGTTTTCTCTCCAGCACAGTAGTGACTCATTCTGTACAAACTCCAGCTTCATTGTGCACTCTGACAGCATGTCACCAGAAGTTAAGATCCTGCTCTTTGTTTGGATATTCAGGGATCCTGTCTTGCTCCTGCAGTGTGCCATCCAGCAGGAGACTATCCATACCATGCAAGCCATGTCAGCAGAATCAGGGCCGCAGAGGTGAACCACAAGGAAGAGGAACTGAGGAGTAAGTGTACTTCTTTCATGTCATCTCAGTGCTTCCAGATGAGTGGGAGCCACCCAGGGGAAGATCAGGTTCAAAATGCATCCATTACTGTATCTTTCCTTTCCTCATCTGCATCCCCACTTCTTTTTGCTGGGATCACACTCCTCAATTAAAAGTCTTGAAAACAATGCAGTGCCTCTACACTGTTGAGCTCAGGCTGAGAACTCAGTTACTTATTTTTTTTATCCAGGGTAAAAGGATCAGTTACCTAGATCTCATCTCCACATCCAGAGCAGAGATCAAATTCATAAAGAAACGATCCAGACTAAAGAATATCACATTATATGAAATATCTTTCTAAACAACTGCTGCCTTTAGTTACAAAAAATAATTACAACTATGTTATTATCTTAGACTTTTGATTTTTATTGTGTCTTGCATTTAAACCTCCTTATTATTTTGTGAGTCTGAAGTACCCTGGTTTTGGCAAAACTTTTCTACATATCTTTAAGCATTTTATTTGCATGACTCTGAGAGTTTACATCATACTTTCTAGCATGAAATTCTTCCTCTTCATATCATACCAAGTCCATTAGCATTTCACTTCAGTTCATTGCATTTGAAAGCACTGACACTGTGCTTTCCTTATCATTGCATCAGCTTCTTTTGATTGGAGATTTAGTCATACTGGCTTTAAAAACAAACACAATAACAAAGAACAAAAAAAGAGCTTCATTGAACAGTGTTTGTGCCCAGTTAAAAATACTGATAGACACCTTCTTTAATTTAATGTATATTCAATGTACACTTTGGTATATTATTTTTAAAGGAGCAAGAATCATCTTCAAAAGCTATTTTGGACTTTGTTTCATTTCTGCATTATCCCTTTACCATTGTATATATATTCCATTTAGGATTGTCAGATGCTGGCTAACAATTTTCTAGATGGCTGGTTAAGAATGTTGGATAGTTGTGAAGTTGCAGTTGGTTACCACCTAGTGACTTTCAGGTTTTTCTGCTGACACAATGTATTTCTTCTTTTGGTCTTCTTTTTCTTTACCCTTAACAATATCCCAGGTTTGCATGGATCATCTGTTTAAATCCATCAAATAAAATGTAAAACACAGCATTTCAATAACTTTCACAGCTTTCATAATATATCATCATCCATCATACATAACAGCATCCTTTCAAACACTCACACTCAACATGTTTAAACAACAAACAGATGAATAAGAACAGGAAATGTTTTGAAAGTGAACTCTATTAAGAGCACATGTGAAAATATTCAGCACTGTTGCACAATCATAACCTTTTACTGTTAATAAATGGAAACTCCAAATTAAATTAAGTGTGTCTACTTAAACTCATTTTTATATATTATACTACCCTTGGTTATATGTGTTTTTATTTAATGTTGAGACTAAAACAAAGCAAAACATAAAATTTTTTAGCCACCATGGATCCTTTTAGGGTTTTTAAAACATATATATCCAGGTTCACCTTCTGAGTGATTTAATTCAAGATCTGAGCTTAGCTGCCTGCTGACTTAGAGACTGAATTCCATATGCTCTTAATGTAATTATAGGTTTGAGGACCTGAATTCCTTATGACAAAGAAAGTCACATGTACAACAAGCCTGTGAACAAATTTCTCAATACAAATACAAATGATTAAGTAAATCAAATGGAGAATTAGTTCAAGGTTTTCAAATATGCTGAAGAAACCCAAAAGATAACATAATAGTGAACAAAAGAAAGTATAAAACCATATTTGTAGAAATTTAAAACTAGCAATTGGATAGAAAAAAAGGGATGTAGTGTATTATATAAATGAAAAATCATATTTATTACACTCAAAATATTAATAGTTTGGATAAGTTTCAATCTGAAAAAATATTACTTTTTTTTCCTGGATTGTCAAAAAAACTACTAAACCATCAATATATTTAAAATATATGAAAAATATTAAAGGCAATGAAAGATGCATTTAATAGCTCCATAAGATTTCAAATAGGATTCCTAGAATTAAACACTAGAGGAGTTAAACACTAGAGAATTAAACACTAAATGCAGAGGCAAAAATCTGAAGAGCTAAGTGCTGAGAATTATTCAGGTTTGAAGAAAATCATGAATCTGCAGAAAAAAAAAATGAGTTCTGAATAAAAAGAAAAATAAATCCATATCTCAACACAGGAAGAAATTGTAGAACATTAAAGATAAGGAGATATTGGTTAAAGACACAAAATAAAATGTACCAGATAATTAAAAACTGACAAGTTGACAATTGATTTGATTTCAGGGACAACATACGGTAACATAAATTTATATCATCAAAGTGTAGAAGGAAAGGGAATATATAACACACCTCTACTCAGCTCAGATGTCATTTAATAACAGTAGTCAAATAAAAATTATTTTAGTATCAAATATCCCAGAGTTTAAAGGCCAGCACCATCATTAAACTTTCATGCAGTGTTCATTTTGTCAAGAAATGCACACACACACACACACACACACAAACACACACACAAACACAAAGTCTGCATGTAAAGGGAATGATCACTTAAGAAGTACAGTGTTCATGTTTACATAGGCACATACATATTAATTTCAACAATTCTTTACACTTATTGAGAGCAATATTGGTTAAAAATTAAATGATAAAATAATTAAATTTGACATTCACTCAAGACTAACAACACAAATACTTTCTACAAAACTAGGAAGAGAGCTGAATTATTTAATTTTATAAAATATATATGTCAGACAAAAAAAATATTCAGCTTTTCCCCATACAGTGATTTCCCAATTTGCATCAAAAAACTGTGCAGATTAACTAACAATTCATGTAGACATAGACAACTTTCATAAATAGGGAAACACAGTGTAAAAAGGATGTTAGTCTTCCTCTAAGCTGTGAAGTGTTCCTATTTAACAGAATTTCAATTACTAGCTAATTGAAATTACAAACATACTAGATCTAAATTCTCATGGATACATAAGTTGTGAAGAAAAACCAATGTGGAATTGTTGAAAATATTGTGAAATATTTATCCTAAAGACATACCAAAATGAACTCTAGTGCTTCACTAAAGAGAAGCCTATAATACTACAGGAATAACAGAAACTATTCCAAAGAAAATAAAAGAGAGCCAAGAAAGATGCTAAAGCCTATATAGAATCATAACATTTAATAATATCATATAATCACGTGGAATGTCCTGATGGACATGCCAATCAATGTTGCCGAGGCAGCTGTTTATCAAGGGGGGAAACAAAATATAAAACACCTGCTTTGTTCAATTCATACAACAGCAGTAGCTACATAGGAAGATTAATTTTACAAATGATCATTAATTAATTTTTTACAAATGATCATTCACCCTACTTTATGGTTTAAAAGTTTAATTTAGTTATTTAATTCTGTAGAATTAAAATAGGTGTTTCATTTTACTTCCCTTAAGAGATAAATATAAGAAATGAAAAGAGTTCATTTTAAATGCTTTCACAAAAATGTAGAAAGTTAACTTGAAATTTATTAATTTTGAAAATATTCTTTTAAAAATATTTAATTTACTAAATTGGGACTATAAAAACATGAAGTTTAGAATTCATGAAAATCAGAAATGTTGGCAAAAGTAGAGAAGAATGCACACCTGTGACTACTGGGTTCTTGAGAAAGTTTTGTTTCCTGATGTAAAATTCTGACGCATTTGGCTTTTGTTCAGGCACAATCCAAACAGCACTAGCCAAGTTTCCTATAAATAACGTTTAGTTCCCCAGATCACCATGTCAGAAAAACCACACAGCTTTTCAGATTTTCTAGCTTTATTGGTAATAAAAATTCTAAATTTTTTTGCTATTTACCTCAAATTTTGAATGATACCATGTTCAACTCAAACACCATTCATATATATCCCAGATATTCAAAAATATTTATGTAAATTTATTAACCCTTATAAAGATTCTAAAATATTCTCAATCCCCAGTTTTACTTGAAATTTAAATAAGAAGTCTCACATATTCATTTCTATTATTCTAAATTAGACACACATAATGTAAATGCAACTTTCAGCATGAGTTGCAGTTGGCATGCATGGCTATCTAAAGTAGTTTATGTTGCAGTGGGGATATTATAGTTTATAGCATCCTGCCTTTCTAAAGATGGCATGAAATTCTTTGATGACTTTCTACAGATGGCAGGACATTCTGTCTGATATTGTCCAGCCACCTGCCTGCCTTACCTACTACCTACCATACCTAACCGATAGATGCAATGAGTCCATTATATTTTTAAAAGAAACTTTACATTTGCTGGAAAGAGCAGAAGGAATAAATAAAGAAGAAAGGGATATTTTGTATTTGGAGCATATTTTGTAATACAGACATCAGGGAAATATGATCATAACTTGAGTGTTATTTCTCATGTATGTTGTATATAAACATAGGGCTTCCATAATATTTTTATCCAATTATATACTTCACAAAATAAGATAATAACAAAACACTGAAATCCTGTGATGATTTGAAGTTTTTCCCTTGGTTATTTGCAAATTCTGACACCTGGGGATAAGCCATGACAGTCAATGCTGAGATACAGAAACCAGCAGAGCATTTCACTTTCTGTATTCAAAAAAAATCATTAATATTTTTTTCTGGCAGTTGGGGTCATTTCATCTTTACAATTTTCTTTTTTTATTAGTTGTTCAAAACATTACAAAGTTCTTGACATATCATATTTCATACATTTGATCCAAGTGGATTATGAACTCCCATTTTTACCCTATATACATAATGCAGATTCACATCGGTTACACATCCACTTTTTTACCTACTGCCATACTAGTGTATGTCGTATTCTGCTGCCCTTCCTATCCTCTACTATCTCCCCTCCCCTCCCCTCCCCTTCCCTCCCCTCCCATCCCCTCCCTTCCCGTCTCCTCTCCCTACCCCATCTACTGTAATTGATTTCTCTCTCTTGTTTTTTTTCCCCCTTTCCCCTCACTTCTCTTATATGTAATTTTGTGTATCAATGAGGGTCTTCTTCCTTTACCATGCAATTTCCCTTCTCTCTCTCTTTCCCTCCCCCCTCTCATCCCTGTTTAGTGGTGATGAATATTTTAGTTTAGATATTATTCTTAATATTTTAAGGATATTATCAGATAGTTGCTGTTGTTATATATCCACTAAATTTTCCTTTAGATTCATTGTGGGTTTTATTTTCTTGTAAATTTTTAAAAGAATTTTGATTTTACTTTTTGTAATGATTTCTGCCATGAAAGACTTCCTTTAGATTTTTAGCTTTTAATTTTAATAATTCATAATTCTATTCACTTGCTAAGTTCAATGCTTAGTTTCCTTGCTAGTTATTATAGAACTTTGACAAAATATAGTTCTACATATGAGATACTAGTGTTATATCATTCTTAACAACCTAATATCTTACCACAAAAATCCAATTTCTTTTATAATTAAAAGTCTAATAAACGGAATAATGTAAATAGAACTATCCCCCTCTGTCCTTTGGTTATTTCAACCTAAAAAAAAATCATCTATATAATTGTCAAATCACTGATGACACATGACATCAGATTCCTTAAAAATCCTTAAATATCTTCTTGGCTTTTTTTTTTTTTTTGTACCAGTGTCTGAACCGAGGAATGTTTAACCCTGGAGCAATATCCTCAGCCCTATTTATCTATTTATTTTGCTACAGGGCCTCAGTAATTTGCTTAGGGTCTCATTAAATTGCTAAGGCTGGCTTTGAAATTATAATCCTCCTGCATCAGCCTCTTGAGCCACTGGAATTACAGGTGTATGCCACCACAATTGGCTTTTCTTATGTTTTTGAGTTGTAGATAAACACAATACCTTTATTTTATTTATTTATTTTATGTGGTGCTGAGTATCAAAACCCAGTGCCTCACACATGATAAGCATATGCTCTACCACTGAGCTACAACCCCAGCCCCCACAATTGGTTCTTAAATATCTTCTTTTAAAAAAAAAATATTTGTTTTTTAGTTGTAGTTGGACACAATACCTTCATTTAACTTATTTATTTCTATATGGTGCTAAGGATCAAACACAGGGCTTTGTATATGTTAGGCAATCACTCTACCTGCTGAGCCACAACCCCAGTTTATATTTTTCATTGCTCTTGATTCTGCATTGACCTATTGATGTTGTATAAAGAGAAAATGTACAAAATTACCAAATATGTTATGTACTACAGCTACATTGTCTAATTTTGGAAATATTGGTTACAGGAACTGCCTATGTATGTGCACATGAGTGAGCATGACTCTTTAGGGACAATCTCCGTACTTGAGAGGTTGAAAATATTATTCTGCATTTTAGGACTCTCAATGTTTTTCCTCTTGCTTAGTAATTTGTAGTGCTGTTGGCATCCCTGTCTAAGGGAAAGATGGAACATAAGTAGAATCATGCTGCTTTCTGCATGATTATACAACTCATGTATCTTATAAAAATGATAAACAGACAAATTTTGTTTCTTGCTTTGAGAGTGCAATTGTGTTCAGAATCACCTTCCTCTTAGTGCTATCTTCAAAATCAGGAAAGGTGTTGGACATCTTTTCCAGACATCAGGTAACAGGCTTTGCAGGGCTATGAATCTTGAGAGACTGCAAGCTGATGAAGTGAGGCTGTGTTTCCCCAGGGTACTCAGTCAAGGAATTTTTTTACACAGTTTTAAGGGAGGATGAACCCAAATAAATCTGATGATCTTGCTATGTGGAGCAGACAGAGCTCAAAGGAGGTACTGAGGGAAAAGGAGGTACTGAGGGGAATGCTACAAACATCTGCATGGGTTTGGCCTTGAGCCTTTGGCATTTGGAAGCTGAAATTCCACAGGAGAGGATCTAACAAAATTTTCCTGGAAAAAGCTTATGAGAAAACCGTAAACCAATAAATTCCCACAGCTCACAGATGGCAGCAGAATTTTTGAGTCTCTGCTAGCTAGAGTGGGGGAGTTGTGTTAAATATGAATATAGTCAGAGAGGACCACTAAACACTTGCAGAAACAAATTAAATGCAAAATAAAGTACTGCTATTCAAAATAAGATTAATTTAAAATTCATTCTCTTACATAATAGCTCATTTGGGCATCCTTGTGTCATCTTTGATAAACTTTAGGGAAATATTTGTGTATAAATAAGAAAAAAATCTTGAAAAGCAAACTTTTATTTCTATAATTTTGAAATTCTTCATTCATAAAATTTATTGCAATTATACATTTTGAAACTGTTATCTTCTAAATAAAATTTCTGTTTCAAGGTTCTGACATATGACTTTAAGGTGTTTGTTTTAATAGCATTAAGTAAAAGATAAGTGTATTTATCATTTTTGTTTTCTTCCAAACTCTCCTTTTCTAAATAATTGCACAGAAAATACTCAGTTTCCTGATGTGCAATAAAATGTGATATTAAACACTGATAATTCTTCTTCATTTTGTACATTCTATCACTTCTAAAATGTTAATTGTTTATTACCCATTTTATGATTTTAGAAAAAATTAACAGTATTTTGTAAAACATGTACCCCAAAGCACAAAATAACAAGAGCAAAACAGACAAATGGGATTGTATCAAACAAAAATACTGCACAGCACAGGAAACAACCAGTAGAATGAAAAGAAAGCATGAACAATGAAAAAGAAATTGCAAATCATGCATCTGATAGATGTTTAGTATTTAAAATATATAAGATACCACCAGAGCTCAGTAGCAAACAAACAAAAGTAAACAATACACATTTTTCAAATGAAAATGTGCATATGGCCAACAGTTACATGAGAAAATACTCAACAGCACTAAGTATCAGGAAAATGGAAACCAATAGCACAATGAGATATAACAGCACTCTAGTAAGAATGACTGTAATTAAGAGAATAATGATAGAAAGTGCCAGTGGGAATATAGAGAAAAGAAGCCCTGAAACACTGCTTGAGAAAATGTAAATTAATACAGTCATTATGGAAATGAGCATGGGGATTTTTCAAAAAAAAAAAAATAGAATATCCACAGGACACAACAATTCTCCTACTGAGTCCAAAGGGAATGAATCCATGTTAAAGAGACATCTACACTCCATGTTCATTGCAGCACTAGTGCCAATATCTCAGACGTGGGAACAACCTAAGTGTCCATAAACTAATGAATGATTGCAGAAGAGATGGTGCATATTCACAATGCCATTGTATTCCACAATAAAAATAATGAAATTCAGTCCTTTGCTATAACATGCATGGAACTGTCCATAAACTAATGAATGATTGCAGAAGAGATGGTGCATATTCACAATGCCATTGTATTCCACAATAAAAATAATGAAATTCAGTCCTTTGCTATAACATGCATGGAACTGTCCATAAACTAATGAATGATTGCAGAAGAGATGGTGCATATTCACAATGCCATTGTATTCCACAATAAAAATAATGAAATTCAGTCCTTTGCTATAACATGCATGGAACTGTCCATAAACTAATGAATGATTGCAGAAGAGATGGTGCATATTCACAATGCCATTGTATTCCACAATAAAAATAATGAAAATCAGTCCTTTGCTATAACATGCATGGAAATGGAAGATATTATGTTAAGTGAAAGAAGCTTGGTACACAAAGACAAGTACTACAATCTCGCTCACACACACAACCTGAAAGTGTTCACCTCCTACAATTGGATGGTAGAATGGTAATTATCTGGATAGGAGAGTAGGGTGGAGGAAGAGACAGGAAAAAGTTGATTAGTGGGCACTATGCTACAAATAGAAAACAACAGAAGGTCTGATGTACTATTGCATACTAGGACAACTCTAGATAATGGAAATGTATTAAGTATTCTTGAAAAACAGAAGAGAGGGTTTGAGATCTCTTCATAAAGAAGAAATCAATGTCTGAGGAGGTAAAGGTGTTTAGTCTGATTTAAACATGACACAATCTTTACATATACCAAAAATGTGTACATTTTGCATATAAATATTTTACTTAAGTTTACAGTGACATTGTTATACTTAAAGTATACAAAGGTGACCTATCTCTCTTTATTGTAAATATTAACACCTCAATTGCACATATTAATAAGATTCACTGTGATAGTTCCATGTATACATGTTGTATGTTGATCATGTCCATTCACTTTTTGACATTTGTCTCCCTCCGCAAACACCCTGCTAATTCTGCAATAATCACTCCTTCACTTTTGTGGTGTCTTTTCCCCCCTAGATTCTACAAAGGAGAGAAAACATAAGAATATTTATCTTTCTCTGTCTGATTGATTTCTCTTAATGTTATGACCTCCATAATATTGTCCTCAATTTTTGCTGCAAGTGTCAGTATTTCATTCTTCCTTATGCCTGAATAATTTCCACAGAGGTTATATATGATATTTTATTTATTTATTCTTCTGTTGATGGACACTTAAACTGATTCCATATCTAAGCTATTGTGAATAATGCCCCAATAAACATGGGTATGCAATTATCTCTTTTGTATGCTGACTTCCTGTTCCTTAGATATGTACCAGGAGTGAGGTTGTTGAATCATATGTACTTCTATTTTCAGTTTTTTAGGAATGTCAGTACTCTTTTCCATACTGTGTGTACTTACTTACATCTGTATACCAACTGTGTATAAGGTTTTATTTTTCTTCATAGACTTTCCATCATTTGCTCCTTTGTTTGCTTATTTGTTTTTGATAGTACCAATTCTACCTGATGTGAGATGGTATCTCATTGTAGGTTGGCTTTGCATCTCCCTGATGGCTAATGATCTTGAACATTTTTCAGATATTTATTGCCTTTGGTATTTCTTCTTTGGGACATGTCTATTAGACATTGATTCATTTTAAAATTGGATTACATTTTTTGTTGTTTAGATTTTTGAATTCCTTATGTATTGTGAATACTAATCCTTTGCCAGATATATGAATGGCAGACATTTTCTCCCATTCTGTAGGTTCTCTCTTCACTCTGTTGATTATCATTTATTTGCAGATGATTGAAGCTTGTTCCCGTTTTTTTTTCCCTCTGTATAAAGAAAAGAGTCAAAATGAGTGAAAGACATTGATGAAAACCTGAAAATATTAGAAGAAAACAGGTGGAACACTTCAAGATATTGGTAAATAAAATTATTTTGGGGGATAGGAATGCAAAGTAACAGAAAGTAAAAGCAAAATTGACAATGGGATTACATCAAGAACTAAACACCTTCTCACAGCAAAAAAAAAAAAAAAACCCACAAAACAACAACAACAACAACAACAAAACAACTCAGTATTTTAGTGACTTTTTTCTTAACACTCTGACATTAATCTTATCCATGTTGGAAGTACAGTTCATTAGTTCCAACTATAGTATGACATTTAATCATAGGATAATAATGTAGTTTATTCATTTGGTGTCCCAGAATGAACATCTTTTAAAGATCTTTGAATTCTCATAAAAAGCATGCTATAATAAAATTCCTTGAACATGTTTCTAATGCCATGAAACTGGCCTTGAATTGTTGTATTTTGGGATATTAAAAATTTTAGACTGGATCTTGCTCAGATTTATGCACACAAAGTCATGCTGGCTCTGGACATACATGAATATATCCATTAACATTTCATAGAACCCGGCATCACACAGCTTTTTCCTTTCATTTTCTCCTGCCAATCTAATGAGTTGGATTGATAAAATATAATAAACATATCTTCACTTGATTTCCTGCCAGTACTTTTTTCTTATACTAAGAAACTTCTTAGTATAAGAAAATATATTGTAGTTTTATGCATTATTATTTAATCATTTTCAATTATTTGTGTTTATATTTTACAGTTCTTGTGAGGATATCTGCTTTGACTGTTTGTTTTTCTTGGTATGCTATGTTACGCACAATGTTGGAGTTCATTTTGATGTACTCATAGAAGCACTGGTCTTCAAAGTAACCATTGATGCCTTTTTATGCTCCACACTTTTATATCATTTCACTTTCTAGCAATCTGCATCTTTATTTTTGAAATGTACTTCTTATATTCTGTCTTGTGTATTCTAAATCAAGTGAAAATCTCTGTTTGATAGGGTTTACTTCACCTGAATTTAAAAAGTTACTGTTATATGGGGGCTTAATACTCAATTTTTCTCCTTTTCCAAATTATTTATTTTTCCTTTCAAATGCTATATCTTAGTTTGAATTGACTCATTAAATTTTGTTTAGCTGTTAGCAAAACTTCTTTTTTGTTGATTTCAAAGATTGCTCTGGGGATATGATAACTTATCTTTAAGTAAAATTAATTTAAGTTTCCAAGGATAAGAATTTGAAGCAGCACAATTTCATTTATAGGCACTCCATCTTCTGTGATTATATTGTCTAAAATTATTACATATATATATAATATAATCACCACAGTAAAATAAAATGTAAAATGTTAAATGCTCATACTTTTGTACTTGACTTGTAAATAAACTAAAAAAAAAAATGTACAAAAGGAACATTCTTGGACTCCCATTGCTTGCCAAGATGGAGTAATGAGGATGGTAGTTCTTCTAATTGACATAAACAAAACAAAACAAAACAAAACAAAACCACTGGACAAAATAAATGTCATCTGTTTTCAGTATCCTCAAGACATGAGGAAATAAAGGGTAGTGGTAAGAGAGACAGGAAGAAGAGGTGAGGTGAACCTGGGTACCTCTGCTTCCTGCCTTGAGAAAAACTCCAGATTACAGCCTTGAGTTGCAGAATCGAGCCTCAATTCCAGGGAGATGAAAGCAGTTAGAGAAAGAGCAGGGTAGCAGAGAGATTCTGAAACATGTAGAGAAAACTCTCTGAAAGAATTAAAGGGAATTCATCTATAGCCATTCAGGGTGTAAAATACTTCCTGATGCCAACATCTAGACTAGAAAAAAATCCCTTTTTTTTTTTCTTTTTAGATTTATTTATTTTTTATTTTTTTATTTTTTTTTATTGTTGGTTGTTCAAAACATTACATAGTTCTTGACTTATCATATTTCACACTTTGATTCAAGTGGGTTATGAACTCTCATTTTTACCCCGTATACAGATTGCAGAATCACATCAGTTACACTTCCACTGATTTACATATTGCCATACTAGTGTCTGTTGTATTCTGCTGCCTTTCCTATCCTCTACTATCCCCCCTCCCCTCCCCTCCCCTCTTCTCTCTCTACCCCCTCTACTGTAATTCATTTCTCCCCCTTGTATTATTTTCACTTTTCCCCTCACTTCCTCTTGTATGTAATTTTGTATAACCCTGAGGGTCTCCTTCCATTTCCATGCAATTTCCCTTCTCTCTCCCTTTCCCTTCCACCTCTCATCCCTGTTTAATGTTAATCTTCTTCTCATGCTCTTCCTCCCTACTCTGTTCTTAGTTACTCTCCTTATATCAAAGAATACATTTGGCATTTGTTTTTTAGGGATTGGCTGGCTTCACTTAGCATTTATTTTTTTTTTATTTGTTCTAGTAAGTTACAGGACAGTAAAATGCATTTTGATACATTGTACACAAATGGAGCACAACTTCTTCTTCCTCTGGGTGAATATGGCACAGGATCACACCAGGAGTGTAATCCTACATGTACATAGGGTAATAGTGTCCATCTCATTCCACCCTTCATCCCATCCCCTCCTCTTCCCTCACTCTCCTCTGTCTAATCCAAAATTCTATCATTCTTCCTGACTCACCCCTCCCACCCACCCATATGGATCAGCATCTGCTTATCAGACAAAACATTCAGCCCTTAGTTTTTTGGGTTTGGCTTATTTCACTTGGAATGGTATTCTCTACCTCCATCCATTTACCTGCAAATGTCATAATTTTGTTGTTTTTTAAGGCTGAGTAATATTCCATTGTGCATATGTACCACATTTTTGTTTTTACCCATTCATCTATTGAAGGGCATCTAGGTGGGTTCCACAGTTTAGCATTGTGAATTGTGCTGCTATAAACATTGATGTGGCTGTGTCACTGCAGTACGCTGATCTGAAGTCCTTTGGGTATAAATAAGGGAATGGGATAATTGAGTCAAGTGCTGGTTCCATTTGAAGTTTTCTCAGGAATCTCCATACTGCTTTCCATAGAGGTTGCACCAATTTTCTGACTCACCAGCAGTATGAGTGTACCCTTTTCCTCACATTCTCGCCAGCACTTCATGTTGCTTGTGTTCTTGACAATTGGCATTCTGACTGTAGTGAGATAAAATCTTAGAGTAGTTTTGATTTGCATTTCTCTAATCACTAGAGATGTTGAACATTTTTTTCATATGCTTGTTGATCAATTGAATTTTTTCTTCTGTGAAGTGTCTGTTCAGTTCCTTAACCCATTTATTGATTAGATTATTTGGGGTTTTTTTTTTTGTGTGTGTGTGTTTTCTTAGTTCTTTATATATCCTGGAGATAAGTGCTCTATCTGAGGTGTGTGTGGTAAAGATTTTCTCACATTCTGTAGGCTCTCCCTTCACATTATTGATTTTTTTTTCCTTTTCTGAGAAGAAGCATTTAGTTTGAATCCATCCCATTTATTGATTCTTGAATTAGCAATTCTCATACCTAAGCCCCCTGAGCTGCTGGGATTATAGGTATGTGCCACTTCACCAAGGAGAGCAGCATTTAAATATATTTAATGAAGAAAAAAAATCTTTCATCCGACATATGAAGTTTTTTTAAAAATCTTTCAAAAGTCTTTAAAAATGCAAACAAAACAAAAGACTAATTCAAAATTTCAAACCAGAAGAATTCACCAGCTGCAGGCTCCTAGTATAAAGAATACTGCAAGAATCTCTTTGGGGAAGAAGAAAATAATACCAGATGAGTGGATTTCACAAAGAAATGCAGAGCACAGGTAAGGGAACTTCATAGCGAAATGTATAAAAGTGCTTTCCAATCACGTACATTTCTTTTAAAGTTGACTTACTTCTAAATCAAAAATAGTAACACATGGTTTATTTTCCAATTATATTCAGTATAACCTTAGGAAAACAAAATTCATACATTTAAATTTATATAAATAAGATTTGATACAGCTATAATTCACATTAAGAATTCACATCAAAACATCACAAAAACCGGACACCTGTAATTGTAATCCCAGCAGCTTGGAAGGCTGAAGCAGGAGGCCTCCAAGTTTGAGGCCAGCCTCAATAATTTCACCAGACCCAATCTCAAAAAATAAAAAGGGCTGAGGATGATGTGTCTCAGTGTTAAGTTGTCCCTGAGATAAATCCCCAGTACCTATCTCCCCCAAAGAAAAAAGAAATCATACAAGAGAAATATGGTCCAGTAAATGCCCAAAATTTATTTAAATATGAATTTTTGTTTAAAATTATTTTAAAATATTTTCTTAGGAAATGAGAATAGTTAAAGATCAGCAATATGTATTATATGTAGCACTGAAATTAGGAGTTAAAATTTTGAGTTAAAATAAAAAATAATATTTTCATAAATATTTCATAAATACTTTACTATTCAACAATTTAAATCAGTTATTAAAAAAATACATCTATGTTTCTTCTCAAACTTAGTGTTTTATTTTCTACTCTAGCTTTTTTTTTCTGTGTTCTATCAATAGTCATCATTTCCTCCACTGATTGTACTGTAACTATCATAGTTAATTGTGTTAACAGTGATCTGCATTTGTTCATTTGAGGAATTTATTTCTCATCTCCCCCACACTTATTTTTCCTCATCAGTGTCACCAGTGTTAGTTTTTCCGAAAATAAATCTTATTACCTCAGTTTTCTTCTCAAAAAATTGATTCCTATTTTCTTAAAAATGTGTTTACGGGTCCGTTTCCCATTCAATGAGTTGTCATAGGTAAAGCACACGGACAGGACCTGCCCACAGGTGTAACTATGTGCTGTGCTGCCCCTCCACACTACTTGGCATTTCCACCAATCACAGTGAAGCCCGGGATCCCCTGAGTGTAATCCTGAGGCGTCTGTCCTGATGGCCCCAGGCCTTTTCACCTGTTACTCATCTGTGCTTGCTCCCCCTTGGTCCTCTTCCTCATGCCACATCCTCAGCACCGCTCCAATCTGTACTCCTTAGTCCCTGTCTGGACAATCACAAAACCTTATTTTAAAGGATCTCCCTAGTAGGGTATTTTCAGCAACCATAAATGTATCACACACGTTTAACACTGAGTTATTTCTAAAATTATAAAATGACAATAACACCAAAAACTATTTATACAACTGAGTAGAAATAATAATTAGCCTTAGAAGTGATCCCAGTGGGCTTATATAGAAAATGTATTTTTACTCATTAAATATTGACATCCCCAGAGCTGTCATTGCAAATGATCCGACTGCAAAGAGAAACATGTCAGACAAAGCAAATGCCTTTAAGGTGTAATTTTGGTTGTTTGTGTTAGACTAAGGTGACATGCAGCAGGCATTTAAATAGTCTTTGTACTGACATTTTACAAAAAAATCTGAATACCTTATAAGTGACTTCAGATTATGTTCTTTCAAAGATATTTCCCAGAGGGTGTGTTAGAAATGGCAGATGAATAATCCTCAACCCTTAAGAAAAAAGGACCTGGGGGATCTCAAGAGCTATAGGAAAGCAGGATATAAAGAGGCAGCTCAGATGCCTTTGTGTTATAAACACCCAGTCGTCTTCAGGAGCACTTTCATCCAACCTTCTTAGAGAACTGCTAATAAACTTCAGCTTTCCCTGCACACTATTCTTAGCTTCTAGAGAAATTTAATTTCCAGATGTGCTTTTTTTTTAAAGAGAGAGTGAGAGAGGAGAGAGAGAGAGAATTTATTTTTTAATATTTATTTTTTAGTTCTCAGCGGACACAACATCTTTGTTGGTATGTGGTGCTGAGGATCGAACCCAGGCCGCACGCATGCCAGGCTGCGCGCTACCACTTGAGCCACATCCCCAGCCCCGGATGTGCTTTTAATTGTGCCAAATTTTATAGTGAATGTATTTACAAGCAGTAAAATTGCAGAAATATAACTAAAATTTAAATGTCACACTTAAAGCTCTACCTTATATGCATTTTTAAAAATCACGTAGTATTAAAATTCTCATATATGGGGCTCAGCAGTACAGCTCTCGCCTAGCAAGTGCGTGGCATTGGGTTGGATCCTCAGCACCATATAAAAATAAATAAATAAAATGAGGGTAGTATGTCCAAGTACACCTAAAGAAAAAAAAACTCTCATATATTTAAAAAAGTGCATTTTCTAACCCATATCCTCAGACCCCAGACTCCTCCCCACAATCAATTCTTTTCTTTTTTTGGGCTGGGGGTGGGTAATCAGGGATTGAATATAGGTGCTTAACTGCTGAGCCCCATTCCCAGCCCTTTTTATATTTTATTTTGCTACAGGATCTTGGTAAGTTACTCAAGACCTTGCTAAATTGCAGAGGCTGGCTTTGAACATGAGATTCTCTTGCTTCATTCAGTCTGTCAAGTCACTGGGATGACAGGGGTGTGCCACCGAGTTCAGGAAAATCAGTGATTTTCATTGCTTTATCTTTACCCTTACATTGTAAGCAATATGCTATGGTTATAATTCAATTTCTTGAAAGACCCATTTTAAATGATTGTTATGGTTTGTATATTTGGTATCCCCCCAAAGCTCCTGCTAATGCAGGAATATTCAGTGATGAGAGGATTGATTTTTGAGAGCTACAACCTAATAATAGGTCCATCTTACTTTGAATGGACTGACTGGCTGGTAACTGTGCACAGGTGGGGAATGGCTGGCAGAGGGTGTCACTGGAGGCATTTCCTGGAAGGGTGCATTTTCCCTGTACCCCCTTTCATCTCTTCATTCTCCCTGCTTCCTGACTCCCCAGGAGCTGACCTGCTTTTCCTCTGCTCAGCTTTCCTCTGCTGGGCCCTTCCCGGGTGACGAGCTGCCTCACCTTGGGGCCAGAGCCATGGAGTTGGGCTGTCCATAACAGAGCCCTCTGAAATCATGAGCCCCAAGTAAACTTTTCTTCCTCTACGTTGTTCTTGACCAGTGTTGTGGTCATCATGAAGAAAAGGTGACTCAGACGCTCATTTTGTACCATATGCATTCAGGATCTTCTAATCTAGTGGTTAAGGGATTTGTTTTCTCACACAGCCATTTCTTTCTTTCTTTTTTAGTTGTTGACGGACCCTTTTATTTTAGATTTATTTATATGCGGTGCTGAGAATTGAACCCAGTGCCTCACACATGCGAGGCAAGCGCTCTACCTCTGAGCCACGACCCCAGCCCCATCAGGCAGCCATTTCTTACAGCTTCTTCTCTTGTCCATCTAATACTCAGCTCCCTCACTCTCTTGGTTTTGTGTTAGTGTCACTCTAATTGTGATACTTCATATTGGATTATGTGGTTTATTATGATTGCTTGCTTTGCCGTCCAACTTTTGAGATTTTTCCTTGAAAATGACTGAATATTTGAGTTCTTCTTAGTTTAACATATGGCTGAAATACCCATGAACCATTTAGAAATTATTGTCCAAATCTGCAAACATCTGATTTTGCATAAAAGGAAGGGTCCAGCACCTCCTTGGTGGCTGGTTATGTAGTAGTATATGATTTCCGAATCTTAATAGACAAGAGATTCTTCTAACTCAGGCTACCTTTCCAGCCAAAAGCAAGGGACTCTGCTATTGTAGTCAACCCCACACCCAAGTTGCTGGTGGAAATGAAACACTAGAAATATTTGAAGAAATACCAATAATGACAACATTCAATCTTCCTTTGTGAAATTCATTTGAGATCAGCTTTTTGACATTAAATTAGATTGCCTGGGTTCTTTCCACCAAGCCAAAGACAGAACCAATAATTACCCTGAGGGGTTTCATTTACCCAATTCTTTTCACATGTAACTACTCTGCAGATGATGGCATTAGCTTATCTTCATTACCAAGCTGATGGTGATTCAGTCTCACACATGTGGCATACAATGACATACACATGCTGTTTCAGTTCTTCCTCACTCTTAGCTTAATGACCTAGGACATTTTTTCCAGCACACTCTACATCAGTATCCAATCTAAATGCAATGACACTAAATCCACTTTTCTTATAACAGTTAAAAACAAATACAATTACAATAATGAACATATAAAAGTATTAATGTGCGGCAGTTTCAGTATCACAATATATTTTGATATGATTAGTGATTGTCTTTAATGCCATACTTAATTCCTAATTGCCAGAGGTTTTAAGGTAATCTTAGGTCCTCTGTAGCATCTTGCTTGGGATCTGAAATGTAATATATGTGTGAAGCCTTACCACTTCTAATGGGCATGTTTTTAGACTTGGTCACAATTATTGGGGGTACTGAGTGCACCTTGGGAAATTTCTTCAGAAACCTGGCATTTCAAGTACCCCTCCAATAATAGAGGCAGTCATATATTTCTTGTAAAAAAATTTCCATTATCAAGTTATTGACAAAAATGTCAAAATACATCAGTAATAGATGTTATTCCCTGAGATTGATATTGTGCCACTTGTAATTCTTCTTTAGCATAGCATCCTTCTGTCATTTGAAATCCAAAAAGCAGAATCAGAACCTGAATGATTTTTAACTTGATTGATGAGCAGATCATTTTAGACAGAATTTAAAGATTTTTGTAGTCAACTTCACTGCCATTTATTGATTTGTCTCAGTAATATGGAACTAGCTGAAAAAATATTCACATCTTAATGGATACAGTTTACACTGAATAATGCAAATCTACCTTATGATTGATGAGTTATTTATCTAACGTTAGCAATCTGAAAAATGACTTGGTATTATGGTCTGAAAAATATCTACTAGAATATGTAATGAAATAACATCATAATCTTTAATATATAGTGTTTAAAATATGCTGCAACTCAAAAGCAAAGAGACCGTCCTAAGAATCTAGATTTAAAATAAAACTTGCATATTTTTAATAATACAATTATAGTGTAATTTTAAAATGTCTAGCAACATGATACTTGTAGACTTCCATGCACTTCAAAAGCGTAGGGCCAAGTTTTTAGTTGCTATTTAAAGGCTGTATGACAGCTCTTCAAAGTGTTTGGAACTGATGATTGCAGAAACTTGTGGCTTATTTCATTTTAGCACATGAGTTTTTAAATGGAAATAATATTTCCTCTTCTTTCAGTTCCAGATAGTTGAATTTATTTTTTTTTTTGATTAATTTGAAAACCTTTTTGTTTAATGAGTTTTTTCTCCCAGATAAATAGTCACAAATAGGAAGAATTTGACAGTTCATAAGCCAACATTTGGTCATTAAGTTATGTTAAAATATTTTAAAACATGTTTTTTTTTTCAATTGTGTTCTTACTATAAGCACGAACTATCTGTGTCTGTTTAAGATATGTATGCCATGTGATTTGCAGCAATTATGTCACAGAGTGTCCAAGGTCCATTTGGTTTTTGTAAACCAAAAGCTAAAATTTGGTGGGTTATGCGTAGGAAACTGCTAAATGTTCAAGTACAAATCTTTATTTGTCATCAATTTATTTTTGTCCATTTGATCATTAACTTGCTAGTTATTTCTTTTTTAATCAAGAACTTTGGCCAATGGGGAATTAAACTTTCTTGGCAGTCTCCTGGGTCAGAGGTTACAGAGCATTCTGGTCTTTAAAGAATAGGACCCATTCCTTTCACATTCTGATATTCCAAATACTTGGGTTAATTCCCTTTTTCATTTTTTGTTTCATGCTCTGAGGACAGACTCTGTCTGTCTATCCACTCTGCTCTCTGTAGATGGAAAACTGACCTGCTAAGGTGACCTCAAGGTAACCTCACTCTCTGTTCTCTTCTGTGTCTTGGCAATGGGAAGCATGGCAGAGACACTAAAGGGAGAGAGGAGGAGGTCTGGATAATTGACGGAATCTTAATTCCACATTGGCAAGTCTGCCCCCGCTTTAGATTTTAGCCTCTTTAGCAGAAGATATCAGCACCAGTGTGGAGTCCTTTCCACATGACCCACTCTATTGCTGGATCTAGGTGACACAGCCATTCTCCTGTCCATTAGGCATAGGTTGACTACTAGCCCATCACTCTGACCCAGGATGTTCCATCACTTTGTAAGAGTTCCCAAACCTCAGTATCTATAAAATTAGTTCCACTGGTAAAATCTTCTCAAAGTATCCTAATGTGAGTGTCCCATCTGTTTTCTGTTTGCCATGTCTGATTCCATAATTTTGGGTATACCTAATACATCATGTGCATTCCTGAGTATCAGTGCAATGTAAGGTACTGGTGCTTAGAAAGAAAAGAATGTTTGCATTTTCCAGATTTTTATGGTTTAAGATGTGAGGTGTCTTTCAAAAGCTCATGTGTGAGAAAATTCAAGGAAATTTAGAGGGGAAATGATTGTGTTATAGAAGTCTCCTAATATAGATTAACTTGGTGGTAAATACAGACAGATTGGCTGTGGCTAGAGGAGGTAGAGTGGCTTGCCTCCATCACACCCTTCCGCCATGATGTTCTTCCTCAGGTCAGGCCCACAACAAAGGAGTCGGCCAGCCATCTCTGTATCTTGAAAGCCATTACCCCTAAATAGAACTTTCCTCCTCTAATTGTTCTTGTCAGGTTCTTTGGTCACAGCAGTGAAAAAGCTGACGCCAACACAGATCCCCCCAAAACAGGAGCACAATCAGAGCCTACACATCAATTGCTATTTCAGATTAGTAGTTAAAAGCCTGGTAAAATTTATTGCAAATTTTTGGAAAATAAGCAATTCCTAAAGTTTTGGGGGTTTTCATTTTAAGTTAGGAAGTAGAGATTACTCAGAAACCCCTTTATAATTGCTGTTTTGCTAGAAATAGGTTGAACTCATAATAATCTAATTTAATTTCAATGACCAAGTAAATAAAAGAGTCAACACCCAGATTCTCATGTAACTGGTAATTCATACAGAGAAGATGCATAAGAAGAGGGTGATGGTTGAAACAAGATCAGTCAGAATGGAAAACTAAAGGAAAAATGAACATGAAACAAGTAAGAACAAGCAAGCCAACAGTTAATGATAAAGTATACACCTCTATGATGGTTCCCTGTGACTGTGAAATACATCCTTACACAATAAGGTAGTAGAACTTTATGTGGATATACCTACTAATCTTCCCCAAAACTTTCCTGAGACAGATTAGAATATACGTCTACAGTTTCTTCACTCCCAGATACATATAAACCTACTAATTTTTCTATACCCTGCCTTAATCTCACTACAATTTTTTTCTCCTGTTCAAATATTTAAACTTTTATCTGGTTTTGTACAGGAAGAAGTTGACTGTAACAATGATTCTCTTAAATGCAAATCAAAACCACCCTAAGATACCATCTCACTCCAGTAAGATTGGCAGCCATTATAAAGTCAAACAACAATAAGTATTGGCAGGGATGTGGGGAAAAGGGTACACTTGTACACTGCTGGTGGGACTGCAAATTGGTGCGGCCAATTTGGAAAGCAGTATGGAGATTCCTGGGAAAGCTGGGACTGGATCCACCATTTGACCCAGCTATCGCCCTTCTCGGACTATTCCCTGAGGACCTTAAAAGAGCGCACTATAGGGATACGGCCAATCAATGATTATAGCGACACAATTCACAATAGCGAGACTGTGGAACCAACCTAGATGCCCCTCAATAGATGAACGGATAAAGAAAAATGTGGCATCTATACACAATGGAGTATTATGCAGCACTAAGAAATGACAAAATCATAGAATTTGCAGGGAAATGGATGGCATTAGAGCAGATTATGCTAAGTGAAGCTAGCCAAGCCCTAAAAAACAAATGCCAAATGTCTTCTTTGATATAAAGAGAGCAACTAAGAACAGAACAGGAAGGAAGAGCATGAGGAAAAGACTAACAGTAAACAAAGACGAATGGGGGGAGAGAAAGGGAGAGAGAAGGGAAAGCATATGGAAATGGTAGGAGACCTTCAATGATACACAAAATTATAAGAGGTTATGAGGGGCAAGGGGGAGGGGGGAAAAGGGGAGAGAATTGAACAACAGCAGAGGAGATAGAGAGGGAAGATGGGAGGGGAGGGGAGGGGAGGGTGGATAGTAGGGGATAGGAAAGGTAGCAGAATACAACAGTCACTAATATGCCATTATGTAATAATGTGAGTATGTAACAGTTGTGATTCTGCAATCTGTATTTGGGGTAAAAATGGGAGTTCAAAACCCAATCGAGTCTAATGTATGAAAGATGATATATCATGAGCTCTGTAATGTTTTGAACAATCAATAAAAAAAAAAACAATGATTCTCTTGCTTCGCTGTAGATTATCTACTTTGTGCCTTTTAAAATAACTACAGAATTTACTTTATACAAGGAAATATATAAAATAATCTTCTTGAGGGCTTTAACTTTAATGTGTGAAGTAAAGAAATACTTCTCTACAGTGGGATCATTAATTATAGTGTATTTTGATTCTTAGAAAATAAGTTAAAAGATCTGGTAAGAGTAATAGTTCTGAATTGAAAAGTGGCTTCTGCTCAGATTTGCATGGAAAATGATTATGATGCTGACAGAAATGAATTGGCTGCTTGTATAGGATGGACATTGCTCAAAGACCTTTCTATGTGCAAATGTATATTTCCCATTTCAAAGTTTCTACTATAAAGTCCTTGCTTAGCATCTGCAGGGCCATCTTAAATGACAGCTGCCATTTTAAGGAAAAAGTTTTGCTTTCCTACCCAAGGGCATTTCTGAGAAAGGCTCATCACTCCCTCATATCAACCCAACCCCTAACCACCCACATTAGGACCCTCCAGGCTCTTATCCCTGATCCTGCCCCATACAAGTCCCAGAACCCAAGCCTGTTTTGCCTCTCTCAGGTCTGTAGAGAGATGGCCTTCATTTGTCAGCTCTGACAAATAAACTCTCATGTGTATCTCTGCCTGGTCTCCATTTTTCATTTCTCGCTTATTGGTCTCTCATTTCTCGGTTTCCCTTCAAATAATACATCTCCTATTAATATATCATGATTTTCTAAATCAAAGTGTACAAAGGTAACATTCCCTTTGTCTCCACACCACTCCACAATGCTCTACAATACTTCTGTGGGGATCACTGTCAGCCTTTGGGGATGTACTAATTTCAGACATTTTCTGAATCATTTTATTTCTCTGTCTACATTTAGGTATTGTGATATTTCTTTGGTCATGACACCATGTTTAATTTTATTTTTCTGTTTTGTTTTCCAACTCATCATACCTATTGTTGACATTTCTATTTTCACATTCCATGCAGCCACTTTAGATTTATCAACTTGCTTTTTGAGAGAGAGAGAGAGAGAGAGAGAGAGAGAGAGAGCGCTAAAAGTTTCTTATTTGTCTTACAAAACAGCATGTACACATTTTCAGAAAATTATCTAAAATATCATATTGGTTTGGAATTTGTAATTGAAGAGTAAATACTTCCAAATCCAAGGCTTAATGCTGCCCTTACATGGTTGCTAATTAGTATCTTTAAGCTTCAATAACGAGAGTGTAAAATGAGGACTTATATAGTATTAAAATCAAAGTCACTTTGTGAACATAATAGGTCATATGCTGTTAGAATTCTCATTATACAATAAGGGATTATAAATAACTATATTATCTTATCCTCATTTCTGAAAAGAAACTTCCCATTCTTTATAAAATTGAGTGGATGGACATCTACATTAAATGATCACCTAACCTTCCCAAATAAAAATAGAGAAGTTTCTATTTTCATTCTAGTCCATGAAGCTGAATGAATAAAAATTTAATATCTCAAATAAAAAGGAAATTAAAACTGCCCCACACACTTTCATTGACCCACAAAAGTATATAAAAAGTATAAGGATGGAACTTTGTCACTTGTGAGAAGAGTTTTATGAATAGAGAATTCAAAATATGCCAAAGACATCAAATCAAATTATGGAATATATATTTAAAATTGTTGAATATTTAAAGCCAAAAAACATGTTTGCAAAAATGATTTTGAAATAGCAGACTCTGGATTCATCGGGTACTTAAAATAGTGAAATTACTGTAGGATTAGACATATTTCAAACCTATGAAAAAAGCAAAAAAAAATCATTCAACAAAGAAAAAAAATAAAAATCTTATACAGACTTTTGGCATTTGTACAAGATGTAAAATAGTACTATTATATTCTCTGTGATTTTCCCTGTGATTCTAGAGATAGCATGTGAAAATGGATATGAAAATTCATTTTAATAACAAAAATATTCTAAGGTAATCAAAACAATGATTTTATGTGAGAGATATAGCTTCTTTGCCTAAGAATATGACACCAAATCTGTGTTTCTTATAGTTGCAGAAGGCATGAAGTATAAAAGGGCTGGGAGTGTTCCTCCTCTCTGAGATGTATTAATGCAGGTTACAAGCAGGTGTCTGAGAGTGGAAGATAAACTCCAAACTCCATGAACCAGCAGGCTTGTCACCTGGATTACTCGGGCAGAGCTTAAATTCTGATTGGCTTATGATATTGGGGAAATAAGTCTTGATATTTACTAAGCACTCATATAATTATGTGATTTTGTGATTTCTATGTCCAGGATTATGATTTCTCATTAGATAATATAATTTGGATTTAAAGGATAATGAAGATTATTTTTGCAAACAGTTAAATAGTTAATATAAGTAGGGATCAGTTAATATGATTTTGAAATTAGTAACAGGAAACTCAAATTGTTGTGAGGATAGTTATTAATTTGAATACTTTAATTTTATGTAAAGTAGATGTCAGAGAGTTTGAAAAATGGCACAGAGCCTTTTTTTTTTAACCTGGATTTTTAATACATGGACTTGGTTCTTACAATCACTGAGGTCTTCACAGCAGTAATACAGAATGCCACTTGCTTTTTCATCAAAGCCCAGCCCAGAGTTATATGATACATCCTGAAATTCTCCCAAAAAGTGGGAGGTACTTTCCCAGAAGATGCGAAGATGACCCTCTTCACATATCACTGATCAGAGTGGACCACAGTCATTCTGAATAAAATGCTGTAGTATGTTTATGAAACTACCCCAATTAATATTTTTGTGCCATTATCATCAGTAGAGACATGTTAGCTTAAAACTCATGTAGTTCATTGGGAAATCTGGACATCAGACTAATACATGAAACCATCTCTGTCAATATAAAATTGATAAATCATGGGGCTGGGGTTGTAGCTCAGTGGTGGAGCACTTGCCTCTCACATGTGAGGCACTGGGTTCAATTCTGAGCACCACGTAATAATAAAGGTATTGTGTCTATATACAACTAAAAAATTTTAAAAATTAATAAACAAAATATAAGAAATAGTATATAAGACATAAGTAGATAATAAGATAGATAGTTGACACATATATGGAACTCTATAGTCAGATAATAGAAACATACTTTCCTTTCATATGCACTTGGAACATTTATTCTCTGCCAGAATTATAAAGAAAACCTTAGTAAATCCTGTGAGTAGAAATATTTTTTAAAGTTCCCAATAATAATAATAATAATATATTAGCACTAGACATCTAACAGAAATTGCCATACCTAATGACAACTTTAATTAAAAATTAAATAAATTTCTTCTACTTAGTAATTCATTCTTGAAAAACATATATAAACAAAAATTACATAATTCATATGTTAATTACTATAACATATTACAAATGTCACAATTGATATAAAATATTATTATATGTGGCATATTTAAATCAATGGAATATATACTGTAAACTTGAAGCACGTGTATCCAAAAATATAAAAAGAAGTTGATAGAATAAATTAAAATTCAATACATCAACAATAGTAACAGAAACATACTGGAATAAAAATCGTCATTATAAAAACCAGCAATAATCAGGTAGGGAAGAAAAAATATTTATAATTAAGATTCTTAATCATTGTTTTGGTGGTTGTTGCTAAAAATACCAAGAAACTCACTAGCTAAATTGATGAAGAAAAAACTAAAAAAATATGAATACATAAAAAATAAGATACAACAAGAATTATCATAAAACATATAGAAAGAGAACATTATAATTGCTATATATTTTAAACATATTTTCTGTCTACCAAAAGAACCTGGAAATGGAAGCTCTCCAAACCAGTGAAAATACATGGGGCCAGATCCAGTTCATATGCATCTAATAAACAGGGATATTTACAGAAATGACTAATTCTAGGCTTAGTGCAAGGAAATTATAAAATAGTTCTGAGAGATTTTATTATTTTATTCAAGGAGGAAATATTTCAAAGTCCAATGGATTTTTTTTTTGTTGAAAGAACATAGAAATAGATGAAAAATATTCCAGCTAGCGAAATCCATACAGTTAATCTTCCCAAAGTTTCTAAATCATCAAGTAAATAAAAATTGAACCTATAATCATAAAAATAATAAAAAAAGAGATGTTAATCTTGAAGATTCAGAGAATATGTTATAAAATCTGCTTAAACTTACAAAATAATGTTTAGCATCATACATTAGTGTAAATAAATTATATTACTTTAATAATTTAGTAATATGAATATGGAAATTAACATTTATTACCAAATATTTATCAATGTGCCCGTCTTGTAACGTTTTCTCCTGTGTAGAATGGGGAGTCAGTGTAACCACTGATGTAAATCCATGTGGTGCTTATAGTCATGGATTACTGCATGGTCAACCATTTCTAGTAGACCTAAAATTGAGAAATACTTTTGTCAATATCTTTCAGTTAAGGATATTAACTATGGACAGCGTAGCTATGTTTCTTACTCCTCATATATGACTAATTTTAAGAAACATAATTTGTTGAGCATTACTTTGAATTGTGCAATAAATAGATTCTATTAAGTTTTTACTTTATAAATCAATTTTTTGCATCTATAATAATTGTTTAATTCTTTCATTGATGATGGTATTAAGGAGAAGAAAACATAAAAAAGTATATTTAAAGGGCCTATTTTTCTAAGTGTTTCAGAAAAAGTAAGTCGTTTCATTCTCACAATAATTTACAGACCACCTTCAAATAAAGGACCAACTTACGTATAATTTAATTTTCCCATAAATACAAATAACATGCAACATATGACCATGAGAAAGGACAGAGAAAGCATAATATTAATAAATAATTTAACACAGAATGTCAATTGAAAAATTCCCCAAATTAGAAGAGCTAGAAACAACATTTTTTTGTAACAGTAATTAGCAAAAATTAATTTATATTTGTATAATGAAAAAAACCATGTTTATTTTGATACAAAGTTTTCTTATTGCTATCATAATTGTATTAAATGAATAGTATTTTAAAACTTAGTATTAGAGTTTGACAATCAAAACATGAATTCCGCCAGAAAAAAACATCATAAATTCTAAAATGAGTAGTATAAATAAAATCAATTTGTAATAAAGGGGAAATAATTAAAAAGAACACCCTGGATCAGTTTATGCAACAAATATGTGTAATGAACTAAAAGTACTTACTTTAACATATTCATAATAAGTAAATACAAGTATTCTCACAGTTCTATTAGAGTATTGATATCTCTGATGATTGATCAAAAAGCAATAAAAAATTCTCACAATATTCAACATTTAATTCAATGCACAAGAAAGAATTTTTTAAAAATAGCCCAGCTCATGCCTGTAATCTCACTAATTTGGGTCATGGCTATAATCTTAGCAACTTGGAATGCTAAGGCAAGATGATCGCAGGTTTAAAGCCAGCCACAGCAACTTAGAAATTGTCTAAAAATAAAAAAAAATAAAATAAAATAAAAGGAGCTGTAGATGTGGCTCAGTTTTAAAGCACTCCTAGGCTAAAATTCCATCACCAAAAAAAGTAAAATATTAATATTGACATCTAGTTATATTTCAAATTGTGCCAAAACATGTAATGGAAGACTGACAAATCTTCAACTTTGTCAAAGAAAAATAATTTTCTGATTTATCTTCAATGTAAAATCCAAAGTTTAGGAGGTGGCATATTGGATTTTGTTTGTTCGGAGAAAATTCAGGAAGAATATCTGAAATAATGTACCAAAAAAGTAAGTTTTTAAAAGCAGGGATCTTACCAACTAATCCTATCATATTTATGTATGGAGAGTGCAGTGAAATGTTAGATCCAAATTTCACAATAGTGGCTAAACATTTAGGATGAAATGTCTTTATATTTACCTCTAGGATAGACTATTGCTATGTAGATTATTTAAAAACATAATCAATGAATTAAATCACATTAAATATTTTGTTACTATATTTGGTATTCTAATTTTCATGAGAGATGAGACTTCAATAAAATATATGTAAAGTTGGCACTTAAAATTATAAAAATGAAAACTACCTATAGCTTGAACAAAAGCTTTTGTTACTAGGATACCAAAAGCAGACTGGACGTTTTAGAAGCCTCAAATATTCAAAATTGTAGGAATAAGAATATAGAAGTATTTTAGCATTTGACATATATTATAAAAAACAGTTTATTAGAGAGAAGCAATGTTGGGGCTGGGTATATAGCTCATGTGGTAGAGTAAGTTTCTAGCATGCACAAGGCCCTGGGTTCAATTCCTAACACCATCAAAAAAAAAAAAAAACAAAAAAAAGAAGCAATATTTCTTCATTTTATTATAAATTAATATCTAATTAATTAAAACTGATAAATTAATTAGACCAAAAGAAATGACTGAACATATAACACTTAAAGAGAAACATATGAAAGGGAGAAGTTATGATAGAAGTAAAAATTGTTTTAATTATACTTTAACTTTAATAATTTTCCAGACAAAACTCTTAGTTTGTGTACAAGTCTAAAAGATAAATATTTATTCTTCAATAGCAAGGATGACCAATAGAATGATCCATGTTTTTTCTTAAATTGTATTTAACCCTGAAACTTGGCCAGATATCATTTTTAAAAGATCTTTGCAAATTGATTATAATTCTAAGTGTATAAATGTAAAGTAACTTTTGTAAAGGACTATTTAATTAGTTAATTTGAAGTATAAGAGCTGCTGAATATAAAACTTTATATAAACCCAATAACTATACTATGCTAGTATAAAAAGTAGTAAAGAGTTAATTTTCTCTGATTTAGACTGTGTAAGAAGCACCTTGATGACTATTTTTAGAGTAGCTGCAGGGTATTCAAGCATTACTAAATTTACAGAGATGACATTAGAAGACAGAAAAAAATATAGAGCTAGTGTGATCTCTTCTTAATAATAAGCTTAATTATTCCTCTTCACTCAAGCTTTAGCTAATGATTGTATTAGTTTCACACATCATATGATGAATTTTGATTTTGACCTTACTTAACAAGTGAATACATTGGTCTGTTAGAAAATACCATGACTCATTTTGTCCAAACATTATGCATTTATTATTGAATATAAATTTTTAGAGTCCTGGAAATATAGACAAAATACATACAGTATAGGTTATTGATGTTATCCTTAGAAAAGTATAGTTTTACATGCATAATTTTATTTGCAATGTGATCTTATATATTATATAGCAGTATAAGGCTTATATTTGTAATTCTTCATTTTTATAACACTATATAGATTATAATATGCGTTTAACTTAAACACAATATGTATTATGTTTACAATCAGTTTTCAATATTTGCTATAAATATAAGACTTTTACATTATTCATTTATGAGATGTATAATTAAAGCATATGTATGTATATATATATATATATATATATATATATATATACATATATTCCATCAGGAGTCTCTAAAGTAGATATTAATTTTACTTTATTATTTATACATAATATATTTATTCATTATTTTAGCTATAATGAACAGACCTTCTTTTTTCAACCTTTTCACTATTAACATTTTAGTTGTAATATGTTTTTCTTTGTTGTAGTTGCCTCTTATGTGTGTTATAAGATAGCTAGCAATGTCCCTGGTCCCTACCCACTAAAGGCCAATCGTACACTCAGTTTTAAAAACCAAATATGTTCAGATGTTCAGATATGTTCAAATGTTTTCTTGACATGAGTAACATGTTAACATGTGCTCTTTCAAGCAGTATTTAGATTTATCTTGTGAGGTGTAGTATCCAAGGATAGACTTCTACTTGTAATATTTTTTGAATATGAACTCAAAATCTGCATTTGTCAAATGGGTCTTTAAAAATTAAACCATATTGGGAGAATGCATGTGAATATATTTCTCTATTTTTGAACATATTTATTCAGTCATGACCAATATTTTCTTGTGTAACAATTCTAGAACATACAGAAGGTACATATGGTGGTCTTGCAGATACAAGATTTCACTGGTTTTCTGAGCCCATTTCTTCATATTATTTCATCAAATCTGGATCCTAACAGGAGCTCGAGATCTTAGACTACTGCCTTGACTTCTCCCCACCCAGAGATTCAAGCCTGTGTCAGCTGCCTGCTGCCTCCTACATGACCACTCACAGCTGATTTCTTTTTTGGATACAGCCATGTTCTGTGAGTAATTTCTTTGCCTTCCTCAGTTTCATCACTTGGGATATTTGTATACATGTGTCAAATTACCTCAAACTTAGTGGTTTAAAATCACACATCCTTATTACTTCTCAGTTCTGTTGATCAGAAGCATAATGTAATATACTATTCCCTCCTCTTCTCAATCTTCAAATATCTTTAAAAGAATCTGTGATTTTTAAAGGGATCATGCATTAGATTAGAATAACTCAAAAATTCTCCCTATAGTAAAGTCACCTGCCCTATAGCATATAGTCACCGGGCTAATATCCATCATATTAAGAATTAAAGGGAATATTTAGGGTTTGTGCACAAAGTGGCAAGGAAATCATGTGGATCATCTTACAATTCTACTTACCACATTACCTGTGAATGATTCATCTCTAAATATTGTATGAAGTTCTCTCTTTTTGAGTTTATACAACTTGCATCTAACCAAATGCATGCTTGTGTGCACTGATTCTATATCCATTTTGTTAGAGATAATTTGCCTCAACATTGGAATAGAACTAATTCATTAACTATCTTTGCAGTATAATAGCTAGTAGCATAAATACATCAAAATCTGATTTATTCTTTTTTTCTAAAGAATCTGGTTTGTTATCAGTTTGGGAGCTATTAAAAATAAAGCTAAAAATGAATCAACATATGTATATCTTTATTTACAGACACTAAATATCTTGAAGAATAAACATTTAGGAATGAGCTTTGGGAAATAATTTAATCACGCCTTCAATTTATTACCTAATGACAAACTCTTTTCTAGCGTTTTTACCAGTTTATACTTCACAAGTCAATTTGTGAATGTCTCCTTGTTGTATACAACTCTGCCAACACTTAGTTAGGTGATCATTTTAAAAATTGGCTTTTGCCAGTTTAGTGAGTGCATAAATGTATCTCGGTATTGATAAAATGTCATTAGGTATTATACTTTTAAAATTTGTTCTTTCATAATTCTTCCATAATAGATAATGAGGTTTGGAATATATTTCACATGGTTATATATGGCTCTCTGGCTTTATTCATTTTAAGTTCTTGTTTTAATATATTGCCTATTTTCATTTTATCTGTATTTTACACAACGATTTCTAAGAACTACTTCCCAGCCCTAAAGCTTATTCTATTTATTGACAATATTGGTTGAAAATATTTTATCAGGTTTCTCTTTAACATTTACCCCTTTTAAAACTATCCTGATTTTATTTGGAATAGATTTTATGTCTATGGATAATAGCACAAATTCAATCATGTTTTTTATACATTGGGCACCAGTTTCACCCAGACAGCTACAGATAAAAAGAGGGGAGCAAAAATAATAAAGATGGTGGTAAACTATCTTTCTGACAAAGAAATAGTAACAATGCAAATTACACTAATCTTAGAAAGTAATGTGATTTCATCTATACCATTGAGCTGTTGTCAGAAAGATCATTATATATTCTAAGCTTATGAAGCAGGTCTTGTCAAATGATGGCTTGTGTGCTAAATCCTGTTCTTGCATGCAAAGGTTATTGGAACCTAGTCACATCCATCCATTTATGTGTTGCTCAAAGTTGCTTTGTTTGACAATGCTAGAGTCCAGTAGTTGTAACAAAAAATGCATGGCTCCAAAACCTGAAATAGTACTTCTCACCTGATATTTTAGGAAAAAAAATGTCTGACAATCTTTAGTCTAAAAGGTGCAGGATAGTGTAGATGGACATGCCTTTTTGAGTACAAAATGTCAATAAAATATATTCAAATATGGAGTTAATGTAGAAGATACATATAAGAATAAACTATAGTACAACTATTGAATATTTAAAGAACTTATGTTGGAAAGCTTGAGTTATGCAGTTTCAATATTGTTATCTGATAAAATTACTATTGAGGGCTCATTAATCTCAGTTTTAGGGGAAAAATATGTTCTTCTCAGGTCTACATTTCTACATGGTATTCCACAGCTCACAATGCTGGTTCTTCCTCTACATGCTCCTGTGTTTGCCTGGTACATCTCTTCTATTCACCTCTTAAGGATACTCTTAAACTGCTGGAAATCATGATTCTGTTAATGAAATATCTTCTGTTTAACAGTTTGATAGTTATATCACAGTCTCTAGCTCTTTTATAATTTCTGTGTTCAATCCACTAATTTTATTTTGTATGTATAAGACTTCTTTTGATTTCTTCACATTTTTATCACTTATTTGCCTGGAACCTAATCTCAATTGAATTTTTTATGACTTCTTATTAACTGGTTACTACTGTGAAACATTTTGCATAAATTTTTGGCTAAGCTAAAAAGTACACTGACCTAATTCTGGTTTCCAAACAGCATGAATTACTTTGTAGATGTTCTGAGTTCTGCTTTGTTTGTTACATGTGAACAGAGGGGACAACTGAATATAATTTATATTGTCTAAGATCATCTTGGCTTAACATCTCTTTAAAATAATGACTAAATCTGTAATTAAACATATTATATAATGGTTAATTTTATTTGTCAAATTAAATACATTGTGTGATTATTCATTTTATGTGTCCACATGTCTGGACTAAAGGGTGTCCAGTAGCTGGAAAAACATTATTTCTGGGCTGTTTATGAGTACATATTCTGAAGAGATGAGAATTTGGATCAGGAGACTGAGAAAGGAAGACAAAACAACAGAGAGGGAGAATTCACTCTTTCTGTGAGCTATGAAAACGTCTTCTGTCTTCAGATATCAAAGCTTTGTTTGTTGGACTTCAGACTCTAGGCCTAAGACCAGGTTCTCCCAGGCTTTTGACCCAGACTGGCTCTTAGACCAATGACTGCTCTAGTTCTTGGACCCTCAGAGTTGATCTGAATTACACCACTCACCTTTCTGGCTCTTCACCTTGCTGATGGCAGATTGTGAAATAAGCCTCCTCATCATCACATTACCCAGTCCTCATAGTGAACCTACACTTGCACACACGAATGTGCGCGCATGCAAACACACACACACACACACACACACACACACACACACACAGACACACAATACCCTTTCTGATTCTCTCTGGAGAACCCTGATTAACTCATACCAAAAAGAAATTGATAAACATAAGTAAATGCCCCAGCGCTTTTTTTTAAGAGTGGTCTTGATGTACTATTGATTGGTAAGTTTCCTGCATTAAATGTCCTTTCTCTTTCAGATGTGTCATGGAAGAATGGGACATCCTCACACCCAACTGCAGTAGGACGCCTACTCTGGGCTGCTTTTGACACGAAAACATCACCTCCTCAGATGTTTGTAAACACACTAAAATTATTCTGAAATGTGCTTTAAATGTCTAAATTAAACATATTCCTAATGATTTAGTTATTTTAGAAGCTTTTTCTCTTTTCACTATTTATTTGTCCTTTACCCAAAGCAAATTACTAGATACAGTAAAATTATATTTCTCATGAAACTTATGTATTTTTAGCAGATAATGTTGGTGGTTTGTCAAATGTAAATTAACACATGCCATTTATTGTCAGATCTAACTCTGTGATAAATGCCGCATGCTTTCATACCATGCTATGAGGGAATTACCACAACGATGACTATTTTATCCATTTACTGCTAAGTAATCCCATGGAGGTTAAGTAACAGCTTAACAGCTGCACTTCATAAGGGGCAGTCCACTCATCTGTCTCACTACTCACAGCTGGCCAGACTGCAAAACCGCCCCTCCCAGCACCCCGGCCATCCTACACAGTGGTAAAACTAAACAATAATAATGACTGACTGCTGAATATACACTTTCTTCTTCTGGAAATAAAACCTAAGCCTTTGAAATGAAAAAGATTTGGTTGCTTGTTAAACCATAGAACTTCCAAAACTTTGTATTTTCTATAAGTGGCCCTAAATCTTTAAAAAACTTCAAAACCATCTTTGTAAGAAAATATTGTTTGAAATATAATACTCAAATGTAATTATGTAAAAATAGTCATTATTTTCAGTAGAGATGAAATTACATTTTCAGATAACCAATTTTTCTAAAATGGCACCCTCATAATGAAAAATGGAAAATTGTTGAACATTTTAAAATGAAATTAGAGAAAAATGATTTTCAACACTCATTAGATGAAAAAAATAAATGAAAGTGGATAGAAAAACAAATGTGCTTATAAAGAGCAAGATCACAGAGAAGTTATTTGTAATTGCTTTAATAAGTGGTAAATTATTTGCATTCTCATTTTACTTAGATTAAATTCAAATGTTTATAATTTCTTTAAGAATACAGTAAAGCTATATAACATAGTTTTTCATATCTCTGGCTGTACACACAATGTAGTGTCACACCATTTGTGTCTTCATACATGTACATAGAGTAATGAAGTTCATCTCATTCCATTGCCTTTCCTACCCCGTTCCCCTCCCTTCCTCTCCCTCCCCTTTGCCCTATGTAGAGTTCATCTATTCCTCTCATGTTTCCCCATCATCCCCATTATGAGTCAGCCTCCTTATAGCAAGAAAACATTCAGCATTTGGTTTTTGGAAATTGGCTAATTTCACTTAGCATTATAGTTTCCAACTCCACTAATTTACCTGCAAATGCCATGATTTCATTCTCTTTTAATGCTGAGTAATATTCCATTGTGTATATATAACACAATTTCTTTATCCATTCATCTACTGAAGGGCATCTAGGTTGGATCCAGTTTAGCTATTGTGAATTGTGCTTCTATAAACATTGATGTGGCTGTGTCAGTGTAGTATGCTGTTTTTATTTCTTTGGGGTATAAATGTGCTATATATGTGTAATATGAATTGAAATGCATTCTGATGTCATATATAATAAATTAGAATTAATTTTAAAAATAAAAGAAGAATATACTAAAACTAGGTTGAGCTTAGGGACACACACCAATAATCCCAGCAGCTCAGGAGGCTGAGGCAGGAGAATAGAAAGTTCAAAGACAGCCTCAGCAACTTAGTGAGGCCTTAAGGAACTTAGTGAGATCCTACCTTAAAATAGAATATAAAAAGAATTGGGATGTGGTTCACTGGTTAAGCACTCCTGTGTTCAATCCCCTTGTTAACCAACAAACTAACAAATATTACAACTAGAAAAGCAATGATTAGCCTGTGTCATAATGCTAACAAATTGTTACATATGGTCTGCAAAAGTGAAAAATAGCTGTGGGGTGTTTACTGTGGAAAACAACAGTTGGATCAAAAAGCTTCTGCATAGTGAGTGTCATGCAACAGGAGCCAGCCGACATTGAAGGGAGCAATATTCACTCTGGTCGTGATCAGGTATTTAGTACATGAGATAAATCTGTCTAGGTTGCTAATTTTTCTCAAAATTTATAAACATATTATTTAATAATCTAAGGTCCATACCTTCCATATATATGACATATAGCTATATAGACATATGTATGTTTACATATATATATATATATATATATATGTGATATATATATATATATATATATATATATAAACATACTCATAGATATATATATCTAGGTCTATGTATCTATGTATTATATAGATTTATGTATGATATATATAGACATGTGTGTGTGTCTATATATTTTTTTGGGGGGCCACTAGGAATTGAACCCAGAGGTACTTAATCACTAAGCCACATTCCCATTCCTTTTTTATTTTGTATTTTGAGATAGGGTCTTGCTAAATTGCTGGGACTTGTGATCCTCCTGCCTCAGCTTCCAGAGTCACTGGGATTACAGGCATGTGTCCCTGTGTCCAGCTGCTATATTATTTTAACATAAAAGTAAACTAACAAAAGTCCAAAGTGTCTGGAATCACATATATTTGGCAGTATAAGATATCCCTTATATCTATTATGGAAAAGTATAGACTAGACTAGCATCATACAATTTTCAAGAGTTCAACAGTAATAAATCTCTGTCAATTCTGTTAGAATACTCTTATTAAACATTATGGAATATTCTTTCATAGACTCTAGTAAAAAAAATATCCTGAGGAATGTGGAGCTTTAATGGATGTTTCCATGTCCCATTTACAGATCTTCCTTTCTATATGCCATTATTAAAATTTGGGGGACTGTTATGGTTTGCATGTAAGGTGTCCCCCAAAGGCTCACGTGTGAGACAATACAGGAAGGTTCAGAGGGGAAATGATTGGGTTACAAGAGTCTTAACCCAATCAATGCTTTAATCTCCTGTTAGGAATTAACTGAGTGGTAACTGAAGTGATAGGGTATGTCTGGAGAAGGTGGGGATGAGGGCGTGGCTTTGGGATATATATATTTGTATCTGGCAAATGGAGAACTCTCTCGGCTTCTTGATCACCATGATGTGAGCTGCTTCCTTCTGCTACACATACCTCCATGATGTTCAGGCTCCTCTTGAACCCTGAAAAATTGAGTCGGCCTTCTACTATCAAGACCTTGGAAACCATGAACCCTCAAAAAAACTTTTCTCCTCTGCAATGGTGCCAGTTTGGTCCTTTAGTCAAGCAGTGAAAAAGCTGACTAAAACATGGGTGTTTTTGCATTTTTTCTTGTCTCTTCAGAAGAAAGTCAATTCAGACTTTTGAAAGTCTGAAAGAAATAATTTTTTTACAAATATGCCTATGAATTTTGCCTGAACATTGGCTTGACTGCATGTCAAAGCTACTTTATGAATTAAATTGTTATTGTCATTAATTTCCATGAATTTCAGTAAGTACAAAGACTTACATACCAATTTTCTGTTCCAATTGAAAGTACTCGTTCTGGGCGTCTGATTTCTATTTCTTCAGATATGAACGTGTACTTGTACTTGGATGTATACAACTCCACGTACTAAGATACTTTGCCACATGGCTGTCTTCCTTTCTGGAATGCTTCACCGAGCAGTGAAGTTCTAAAATCTGCTCACGATGGTGTGGTTACAGACTTTGGCCTCTATCTAGCACCAGCAAAATGTAATGATGATCCTTGGGGTTTTGCTTATTTCTCTGCTGGTGTAGCTCATCACATAAACTTCAACTGGCTGTTAGCACAATCACTAATGAGTGATTATCTGTACAGAGGACCATACCTCTGTGTGTTCATTCTCTAAAACGACACAGATTCAAAAGTGGAATTACCACATCATAACATATTGGATCTTCGAACTCATTAACAAAAATATTGCTATCTTTTTTATTTTCTTTTGTCATGTTTTCATTTAACTAGAAGTAAGTTTAAACCCTCCACCAACATGTGGTAATTTTTGAGTTCTTTCTTGGGTTTAATTCATTCTACTTTTTCTTTAATTTCATTGTTTTCCTTTTGATTTTTAAAAATGTCTTCAATAATTCACTAGATTGATTGATTATTCTGTGATGCTGGGGATTAAATGTCTCAGGCATACCAGGCTAGTGCTTTAAGACTGAGCTACATACCTAGCTCCTAACTTCTCATGTACTTAGCACATGGTCATCAGTAACCACAAGGTATGTCCCCCACTTTCTTTTCCCCTCTGGCTTTGCTCCTTTACTTTATGAGCGTCCTTGCCCAACACTCACTCCATTTATTTCAGAAATGTACCCACATTGAGTTTTCTCCATATTCAGAACCACATTTTTTAGACCTAATCCATTTAGGAAGGAATCTTTTGCTCATTGAATTGTGAAGTCAATTTTATGAAATATATGAGAGTCTATTCCTGAGTTTTCGATTTTTCTCTAGCATGTCATTTTAGTTTTTATGCTAAGGATTGTTTTCACACCTAGGAGAGTGAATTTTTTTTTAATTCATTCTTCTTTTTCATGCATAGCTTAGTTATTTGAAGCTTTTTATACTTTCATACACAATTTCTTTAGCATAAAATTTCAACTAGATTTGAATTTTGGTTATATTTAATTTATACTTAAATTTGAGGCAGAATATAAAGTTTTCCAAAATTAACTATAATAAGGATCTGCATATGCTGATCTTATCATTGTTTCTTTAATACAATTTATTTTTTCTTTCAAGATATATTTGTATTTCTTAGGTTTATTTCTAGAGGTATTTAATAGTTGTTGCTCCTGCTAAAGCTACTTTTCCTTTTTCATTTTCTAATTTTCTGTTACTAATATAAAGGTCATTTTTTAGTTTTATTTTAAAAATATTTTTCTAGCTTAGAAGTTATACTTTGACTATTTTAGATTTTCTGTAGAGAAGATCAATTATAATATCCAAAAGCCATATTTCTCTTTCAAATTACAGCATATCTGATTTCCTTTTTCTTGAAAATATCATTTTATATGTTTTCCACTGTGACCATTTCATCCAGTTTTCTACTTAAATTTTGTTATTTTATTTTTAACCTTAAAATATTCTTGCTGTTTATGTGTTCTTTTTTTCTTATTTAATTTCTTATATACTCTCACTTTCCTTATCCAATGTTATCATACATTTACATAATTTGGTCTTTTAAAGGATGATGTTTTGAAGAAACATGTAATGTGGCAATCCATGAAAGCCATTTACTTTTATGCAAAGGACTAAAGACTTACAATGTCAATTTCTCACACTTTCATTGTGCTGAAAGTCAATATCACCTTTGTTGGAATGTGTAAAACAAAATACTACACCTCCTTCACCTATGGACCAGTGGCAAAAGATAAATAAATGGAGAGAGTGGGCTCAAGTGAATAGCTGGCACAAGGATTTGCAGTTATTTTTACAAAGTACCCAAGGCCTTGCTGACATCTTCAATGACCTCATCTCCTAAATCTATGCAACTTACAGCTGCAAAGAATATTGCTTGCCATTGATACTTGTGCCGATAGAAAAACCTAGGGAGTATGAGGTGCTTGAGTATGAGAGTGCCATGCACCCCCTCAAATGTTACTGGCTCTTTGGTTGAAACTATCTTTTGAACCTAGAAATCATGGTGCCACGTTCAATATTGAACTTTAAGTCACCTTGGATCTGGTTTGTTCAGCCGTACTTAATAAGTCTCAACACCATTTTTTTTTCAGATACACTTTTGAAGTATAGTATTTGCTATGGGTTGTAAGAAATTTTAAATGCGTCTATATTTTTGGTTCATCATGGTATACTACAGGTTGTGAAGGACAGAAGGACAGTGGAAGACATGATAACCTCTCAGTCTTCTTCAACAGACTTCCCGCTATTCTTCTCCTTGAGGCAGATTCTTCTCCTTGAGGCAATTTTCTTGCATTCAGATTTGGGATACTATACTTTATGTTCTCTGTTTAGGAAAAAGTGTGGCTAAATCAGGGACACTGATCTCAGGCTCACCTGAACATAGTGGCCACATATCCAGAATTTACCTTCAGCCATGATTAACTGTGCAAGCTTAGAGGACAGGGCAGAGCTGGATTTCAATTTCCATCTCTGTTCACAAGGCTGAGGTTATTTTTTGCTCTCAAAGTCTATAGGAAGAAGACAAGGTTTTAGAACTGTGTGTTCTAGAACTGAGTGTTTTCCAGACAGTGAATCTAGTCACTGACTTTTAAAATCAATTTGAATAAAAAGAAACAGGAACAGGGATTGGATTCATGCAAACCTTGACTAAAGGAATTCATTGTGGAGTAAGGATTCCAGGTAAAATATAAGGTTCTAGTTAAATGTGAATTTCAAATAAACAATGACTTTGTAAACAAATATGCTCAAAGTATGCATAAGATGTACTAAAATTTTTTTGTTGTGAAGTGTAAATTTAGCTTATTGTTTCCTTTTGTGTTTTTGTTTTTGTTCATTTGTTTTTTTCTGCATCTGATTTTCTGCACTGGAGGAGTCAAAAGATTTTGGAGGTTGGAAAACTGGGTGTCTGACATGAAGTATAAGAAGTGGTAGTTTATTAGGGTTAAGCAGTTGTAGTTATTTGTAGTGAGACTAATTGTGATTGAGCAATGGAAGATGGAAATTCGATTTATTATGGTAAGAAAGACGTAGGGCTAAAAGTGATAATTTTACAAGTATGTTGAGATCACTAATAATTAAGGCAGAGCTGAAGCACATGTTAAGAATATTAAAGAAGTTTCAGTAAAATCCTAATGAAATTTAGGGAAAAAGCAAACAGAGATGTAATATGTTTTCACAATACTGGTACAAAAGAGGGTAGAAGGAATAAACCTGTAAGGGAGTAACATGCTCTAGGTCACCTGAAAGAAGTGAGAACAAATCTGAAGTCGTTTCTCAAATTTGAAAGGTAGATGATAAAACTAGAAAAATTAGTAAGGAATTAACTCATACAACATTTCAAAGCAATTATTCAAAAATTACCCTGAACATTATCATTCTATGGAAAGAAAGCAATAAAGGAGTAATAGTGAAACCAAAAATGATGCAGGGAAAATAAGAAAACAAAGTGAAATGACCCATTCAAAACTAATTATGTCAATAATAACATAAAATGTCAATATATTAAGCAATGCAATAAAATTGTAGAAATTGTCAATATGGATAATAAGAAAACCAGATCCAAATTTGTGTCATCTAAAGCAAATATTCATTTTCAGAGATTCAAGTAGGTTCAATATAAAAGAAACAGAAAAGCATTATTATTTCAAACAGCAAGCATGGAAAAGTCACATTAATTATAAAAGTGCAAGAAACAATAGTCATAAAACAACAAAAAGTTATTACTGATAAAGATAAACAGTATTAAATGACAAGAATATCAATGTTGGACACTTAGTACTTTATATTCAGTGAGGACAGAAAACTCTACAGAATATCAACAAGTAGAAAGTGAGCAATGCCTGTGCTAGGTAAGACCTTGACCTTAGGAGCACGTGTCGACCACCCCGCTCAATCAGAGCAGAAAGCATTTTGTTTTTCCAAATGTACAGGGAATTTTTTTCTAGGTTAGATCATATACTAGGAGATAAGACAATTATTTCTAAGTTTTAAATAACTTCAAGTGTACAAAATATTTTCTGAAAACACGAGAATACATTTAGAAATTAATGGCAAAGATATTTAGGAAATTCATAAATAGATGTAAATTAAAAATTGCACTTCCAGCTAACTATATGTTCAGAGAAGAATCTACAAGAGAAATTGTAAATTCTTTGAAATAAATTAGAATGAGACAACAACATCCCAAAGTTAGGTCATAGACTGAAAGCACAGTTTAAAAGAAAATTTATAGAAGTAGACACTAAAACAAAAACAAATAAAAAATTAAAGTGACAATAAGAAAGACTTTTTTTTTTTTTGGTATCATGGATTGAACCCAAGGGTATCAACCATTGAGCCACATCCCCAGTCATTTTTTTTTTTTTTCGATTTTACTTAGAGAAAAGGTCTTGCTAACAGCTTTGAAAGGAAGATCTTCAATTGACAACCTACTTATCCCACCTGAACATCCACAAAGAGGAATATAAAAAAATAAGATTGAATTAATTCCAAAAATAAAAAGGGAAAATATGAGAATTATAGAGGAAATCAGTGAAATCAAAATTATGAAGAAGTACAAAATATCAACAAATTCAAAATTTGGATCTCTGAAAAAAGTCAACAAAAATCCATAATTTGTCTAATTGACCAAGAAAAATAGAGATAACTCAAATTATCAAAGTCAGGAAAGAAAGAGGATTTATTATTACAGATCTCAGAAAAATAAAAAGAAATAAAGGAATATTATGAACGATTTCCTGCCAACAAAGTATAAAACTATGATGAAATTGAAAAATTCCAAGGGTGGGGGGACTACTAAAGCTGACTCAGCATGAAATTGAAAATCTGAATAGACCAAAAAGAGATTGAATTAGTAATTAAAAAAAGAAGCCCAGAACAGATAGCTTCCCTTGTTTAATAGTTGAAGTTTACTAAACTGCTAAAGAATGGTTTAAAAATTATTTGCAAACTCTTCCAAAATAGAGATGTGGAAACACAATTCATGTTATTCTATGAGGCCAATATTACACAGAAGCCAAATGTGAGGACACTCTATAAAACTACAGTTACTGCTATTAGAAAATCAAATGCTGTAATGTATCAAAATTTTTCCATGATATAAGAGGTTGTTTTTCACAGATTCACACTTGAAAATCAACCAATGCATCATCCATCAAATGAGTAAAGAAGAAAACTCATATGTTCATATTATTTTATGTGATAGAAAAATGTGTGAAAATAAATTCTAGAGCTACTTATGATCTAAAACAACAGCAGCAACAATTACAAAACTATCAGCACTCTAGGAATACAGAATTTACCTACTCATTTCTTATCATGTATTTCTTATACTAAAATCAAGTATATTTATTTTATATTATATCCATTCACCTCAATGTTCAACGTCTCCTTCTAAAAATACTTAAGGAACCAATTAAAAAACAAACAAACATGAGCTCTGTAATGTTTTGAACAATCAATTAAAAAATAAGTGAATATATATAAAAACAAACAAACAAACAAAATACAACAATTTTTATTTACCAACTCATTAATGATCTATGAAAAACTTCAGTCACTTCATATTGAGAGGTGGAAAATGGGAACCGTTCCTTTCAAGATCAGGAGCTAGGCCAATATGTCGTCTCTGACTGCTGTGATTCAACATGGTATGGAAAATCCTAACCAGTTCATTAAAACATGAAACAAACTATACCTGTAGTGGGAAGAAAGAAAGAAAACTATTCTTATAGGCAGGTGACATGATTACATGATTAGCCACAGAGAAAATTCCAAATTCCAAATATATATGTATATCTGAAAACAAATTTATCTATATAAATATGTAACTAAAAACAAAGAAAACTCCTAAAACTAGTAAGTGCAGCAATGTCATGGGATGTAAAGGTAATGCCACATCAGTTGTCTTCCTAAATACCCAAAAGGAAAAACTTGAATTTCAATTTGACGTCCTTCTTGAGTTATACAATCTACCAAACAGAGCTCTGTATTTTGTTCTAGAAACCAATTTTACTGACCACAGCATGACCTTATGACATTGTGCTTTCTGCTTAAATATTATGATGTTTGTGAATGGCCCTTATACCTATGTCTATCATATGCAGTACATATCCTAAAATATCACTTTATTAATTTTGTACAAATAAATTACTAAAGTGATAAAATAGATGATTGAGTTTATTATTTAATGTTTATATTAATAATATAAACACATGTAAAAATAAATTTTCTAAATTTTGAGTAAAAAGCAATATAATTTTTAAAAACAGAAAAACTAAACCATGTGATTAAATAATTTTCTTCTTGAGCTTCCCAGTGGTGAATTTTGGCTCTCTCAATCGCTGATCAAAACTTCTTTTCATGCATTTCTTTTACTAAAATCAAGTGTATTTATTTTATACTATATCCACTCACTTCAACGTTCAAAGTCTCCTTCTAAAAATACCTAAGGAACTAATTAAAAAACAAACAAATAAACAAACAAAATAAAACAACAATGAACAACTAGCAGAAAGATCAGCAGAGAAGAGAGAAGGGAATGGATAAGGAGATGGGAGAGAGAAGGGAGGTAATAGAAACCCAAGTGTAGCAACTTATCCCACGCTTGGACAATTATATAAAATTAACCCTAATAGGAGCTAATGAAAATCTTCCCTTATTAAAAAATGGGAAAAGTACACAAAACCTTTTATGTGTTTTTGACATTCATTTTTTTCAAATATTTATTTTTTAGTTGTAGTTGGGGACAATACCTTTATTGCACTTATTTATTTTTTTGTGGTGCTGAGGATCTAACCCAGAGCCTCGCACTTGAGAGGCAAGCACTCTACCGCTGAGCCACAAACCCAACCCTTGATTTTCATTTTTTAAAATTATTTACAGCCCAACCTCCTGGTCCTGCTTGCCTGGCTCCACCCACAGAGGATTTCTACATACAGAGCACAATGGAAAACCCTCCGCTGGGGCAGAAGTGGATGGTGTCTGCTTTGGAGGAATGGGTTTCATGCTTGAGCCTCAGTTTCTGCAGGAGTAAATGGTCTCTTTAGTTTCCCCTCAAAAGTTTTTGTTTGTTTGTTTGTTTCCAGATGCAAAGCTGAGATTTAAAAGTACCCCAAAAATTTGTCAGGTGAGTGAACATCAGGGTGTGTATTAAGTTTAATGAATGATCCTGTGTGAATCAATGCAGTGACACATGACTTCCAGATGAACCATCTCTGAGGTCCAGCGAGTCTCTCCAACACTCACAAAGCGTTCAGTGTGCAGTACAGCTTTCTCACTGTGGATCAGTGTCTTTCTGGTTGTTACTTCCCTTGTGCCAGGTGACCTATACCTTTAGTAGGTAAGAGCAAACATTTTGATCTTTCTCAATATTTCTGAATTATGAAGCTTTTATTAATATTAGTATGGAAATATTACTTCCTGCAAAAAAGTTTATTATGAATATAATTTGAATTTATGTTGTTTGTTTCATAAAGAGCAAAAGGCTATATAATACGATTCTCATTAGCTATCTGCTTAACAGCTAATATAATCACACTTAAAAGAGTAGCCCTTGCCACTTTTGAAGTCACATTTTTCTGAAGGTTGGTTGCCCTGTATTAAATAAAAGATGATGGTTCTCCCCAAATAAACACAGTTAGATGTAGACCAAATTATAGAAACTTTATTTTTTTATAACCTACAGAGAAAATGCATGAATTCTTGGTGTACAATTCAATTACCACAAAATGAATGCACAGTAGTTGGGGACACCCTTGTCAAGAAATAGATGTGAAAGCGCACACCTTTGTATATTTGAGTATTCACATATGCCTCTTGCTCCAACCAACCATCCCATGACCTTATCCCCAACCTGAGTACTAACCTCACATCTGTTTTCCTCACTTTTTTCCCCATAGAATCATACTAAATTATATTATTTCTTTTTTTCATTATGACTTATTTTGCTCAACTGTCTGACTATGAGATTGATGGATAACATATATAGCTTATTTTGATATTTTAACATATTGCCATTAGCCTGTGTATTAGTAAGGGTTCTCTAGAGAGAGAAAAAAAATATAATGCTAATATGTAGGGAGATATTATTTTTCATTTTCTCTTTCTTTCTCCATGTGTGTTTGTGTGTGTGTGTATTTTTTCTCTCTTCACACACACACACGCACACGCACACACACGCACACGCACACACACACGTATATACACACACTTGTTCTTTTTTATTATAAGAAACTGGCCAAAGAAATTATAGAGCCTTTGAATTAAGTAGCCCCCAAAAATTTCAAGATGAGTTGGTGAGCTATAGAACCAGGAAAAACAATGCTTTAGTTCTAGTTTAAAGTCCAAAATTCTCAAGATGAGCCAAATGTTTTATGTTTTTGTTTGAGTCCACAGACAGGGAAATGTTGTTATACCAATTCAAAGCAAGAATAATAATAATAACAACAACAACAATTCTTTTTCCTTTTTTTGTAGTTGGGATTGAATCCAGGGGTACCATTTTCACTTCCTGCTTTTTATCCACTCCAATGTTGATATGCATAATGGCTTCTTTCCTTGTAGTATTAATTCTAAAACAATTAGCAATATTACATACCTCTTGGGGAACAAGACTTCTTAAAAGAGTCATCATTTTCATGTTGCCCTTAAAAGGTGTGTTCATAATAAATCAAGGTTTTACAATATATGAACTTTTGAAATCTGTTTTCTAAATGTATCTTTTAAAATTTTCCATTTGTTTGCTGATATGTCACAGTTTCAAATATTATCATGTTATAATAAGTCTTGATGTCCGAAAGGGTAATTACCTACTTTTTAAAAAATTCTTCAAAACTGTCTTGACTCATCACACTTTTCATTATGTTATATATAAAGTTGCCTTGAGGTTTAGTTCAAAAAGCTAGAGCTGTGTTTATTTCATTGATTTTTTTTTAATGAACAGACCAATTTGAGGAGAATTTAAATATTCAAGAATATTATCTCTTAACTAATATCAGGTCTTAAATAACATGAACGGAAGATTTTTCTTCCACTTTCATGAGAATGAAAGAAGCATGGAAGATGGACTCTTAGGCTGTGTTCTCCTGAGGATTCATTGCAACTGCTCTCTGCCTCCATTTCTCCAGCAACACAAAGGCTTCAGTGGTGTGGATTCCCTCCAGAAGCTGCCCCAAAACTAAATAAACAGATGTGTATATATCACTTTAAACAAAGGCAAGAAAAATATAATAGATGTAAGCCATTGTCAAGGATGGTGTTATTAACACAATGAAATATTACTGGGCTTTAAAAAGAATGAAAAGATAGCATTTGCCAGTAAATGGATAGAGCTGGAGAATATCATGCTAAGCAAAATAAACCAATCCCCAAGAATCAAAGGCTGAATAGTTTCTCTGATATGCAGATGCTGATTCCTAATGGGGGATGAAACTAAGGAACAATGGATTTACTTTAGATGAGGTAGAGGGCAGTGAAGGAAGAAGAGGGAGTATGGGGGTAGTGAGAATGGTAGAATGAATCTGACATTGTTATTCTGTGTGCATATATGACCACACTGCTGGTGTGATTCTATGTCATTTACAACCAGAAGAATGAGAAGTTATATTCCATTTATATATGATGTGTCAAAGTGCATTCTACTGTCATGTATAACTAATCAGAAAAAAAAGATGGTATTATCATCATTTTTATTAGCTGTTACATCAAATATTACAAAGGGTTCATACTGGAACCTAGATTATCAAAAAGGAAAGCATAATTACATGACTATGAGTAGCATTAACTCACTGAATAATTTTGGATGACATTGTGAAATGCAACCCATTTTATAAAATTTGAATATGTTGATTTTCTATAACTAAACTAAACCATATTGTTTGATTGGAATGATTGAGACAAATGCATTTTAATGTTTATATAATTTTAAATCTTTTTTCATATATGGAATATTTTATGAGTCTTCTTGTTAACATACAAGAACACATATACACACCTGCACTCGTATTTCTTGTTTTTTTTTTTTTTTTTTTTTTTTTTTTTTTTAAGAGAGAGTGAGAGAGGAGAGAGAGAGAGAGAGAGAATTTTTAATATTTATTTTTTAGTTCTCGGTGGACACAACATCTTTGTTGGTATGTGGTGCTGAGGATCGAACCCGGGCCGCACGCATACCAGGCGAGCGCGCTACCGCTTGAACCACATCCCCAGCCCTCGTATTTCTTGTTAATAGGCCATTTTTAGAACAATATTACTTTCACAGGGAATTTAAATAACAAGTACAGATTTATCATTTGTTTCCCGCCTCTACAATTGCACAGTTTCTCCATATATGTATTTTACACTCCTAAGCATATGTGAGAATTGTTTTAGCCTTATGCAATCTCACAGTAATGTAAGATAGTATAGAGGGTGAATCTATGTTCTACTACCGTTGGCCTATTAGTAATATCTTAATATCAGTATGGTACATTTGTGAGATTTATTAAAGCAATTTTGATATTTATGATTAATTGAAGTTCATATTTTATTCAGATCCTTAATGTATGCTAATGCTCTTTTCTATTACTGGATACTCCTTGGATCTCACAGTAATATAGTATTCATGCAACCTTAGATTCCTTTTGGCTGTCAGATTCTCAAGTTTTTGTTTTAATGACCTTGAGAATTTTGAAGGGTAATGGTCGAAGAGACTTTGCAGGATATTCTCAATTGGAACATGTTGGTTCCTCCCTCGGTTAGAACAGCTGCATGGGGTTGAGCAGGATGGCAATGCAGGTCAAGCCTCATTACCATCCCACCAAGCCAAGGCTGAGAGTGCTGTGCGGTAGCTTTTGTCCAGTTCTTCTGCTGTCAATGTTCTCTTTTCCTCCCCTTTCTATACTGGAAAAGGTCAATATGCACATTCCACACTCTATTGAGTAGTTTCTGTCCAGTGGGTGATTTCTGTCCTTGGAGTGAGGACAGTCTGTACATTATTTGGAATCGCACTCTGGTGGTTTACTCCTCCCCCATCACTTGGTTGTTAATGTCATGATTTGCCTTTATGAATATGGATGCCTGGGTCCTTGGTTTGTACTGTGGTCTATACATGCAAAATGACTTCTCTATTTTGTTGCCCAGATTGTTACAGCTTGGGTTGTTGAGACATCAGGTCAGTTGGCTCTTGGGTTCTTTCATGTCCCCTGGCCATTATAGGATTTTACTTCTTATAGAGTACGTCCTTACATTCTGCAATTATAAAATTGTTTGTTCATCATATTTCCTACCCCTATGCTAGAATCAACTGCTTCCATTTATTTAAGAGAGATGTTAGATGTGTTCACTGCTTCCAGGATTTTGCTGCTTCTAAGCCATTCTAGCTGATGGTGCTGTTTTTAACTCCTGCATAAAGAATACATACCTGTAAATATATCCACATAGCTCTATCTGAATTTGTATTTTTTTAATATTTATGTTATTTCTTTGATTTAGTAGTCACATGAAGAATTCTACCTTCTTCTTCAGCATAATCTGTAACCTTCCACATCAGCTCTGAGAAACCTGGCTCCAAACACCCATGTCATATTTCTCATTTACTGGATCCCAGTACACATGCATGTTGTTTTCAAAATTGTTAACCCATAGCCCTTGGGGAGCAGCATTACCAACTAAATAACAGTGCTTATGTGCTGTTTATCTTATTTTCAATTTTTCAGAGAGCTCACAAAGGTTACTTAAATTAGCATGACCCACCATTCCCTTCACTGAGGTAATTTCATAAACAGAAAAATTCCGAGATAGTGTGAAAATAACACTTCATAAGTCATCCTATATCCTCCTAGTTACTGATTCTCCATCTTCTTAAAAGTTAAAAAGTACGATTTCTAACACCATAAAAATAATTTTACTTTTAAATCTTTGATAGAGGATTGTGAAGTATGTAATTAAGTGTGGAAATATTTTTATGGTAAACCAATGTAAGTAATAACTAAAATATGCATATTTAATTTTAAGGATTTATAAGGTGTAGCTTTTATAAAGTAGGATATGATACAAAAATCAACAACAAAAAAAATATTACTACTGAATCTTACATTCATTTGTAAAGCTTTAGAAAACATTGAGAAGATTATTTCCATAATTATTCTAGAAATTCTTTTTCCACTGCAATATGGGAGACACCCCTGTATTTGAGGAGGTCAGCATTCTGGTAGGTGTGAAAGTGTACCGTCTCTAAACTTCATTTTGCATTTATCTAATGGCTAATAAAATAACCATATATTCATAAGTTTCCTAGGTATTAGAGTACTCTCCTTTATAGGATTAGTTGAAACCTCTTTTCAGTTTACCTAGCAGAATATGTACTCTTTCATTTTGATTTTAGTTGTGTTTTCTGTAGCCTGAATATAAATGGGAGAATACCTTATTCATCTCTGTGATTTGCCCTTGCCTTCAGTTTTCTTTCTTCCATTCCTTTGAAATAAAAGTTTTCAAAGATTAATGTTGCTGTATTTATTAACATTTCAAAAATTTTGCATTTGAAGTTTTAATGTAAAGACATTCATGACCATTTTAAATAATATTTTGCCTAATGTTTTATTTTACTCATAATTTTCTTACATACAATTCAAAATACCTTAAGTTTGCCTTTTGGTATAATATTAATTGACACCTTATAGTATTTGTGTTTATATGATTTTCCGAAGACTATTTTATCATCAATTTGCAGTATTTTCTTTACTAAGCATTATGTTTTCATATACATCCATAAGTATCTGTATATATGAATGCTTTCTATTCTCTTCTATTTGTCAGCTTTGTATTCTATTTTTTCCAACAGGATGTTACTTACATTATTAAGGATTAAAAAAAGTATTGCCATTTTCAACATGAGGACTTCTTATTCAGTCCTTTTTTGTTTTCTTTTTTTTTTGGAAGTATAATAGTCATCATGATGATGATGATGATGATTGAATGGTCTTACTTTCTTGAACATCAAAGCTTATTTTTTAAAATATGTCTGTAAAAGCTATGTTTCCAAAACCTGATCTCAAAATCTGTTTAAAATGAAAGAAAATGTTGCCTTAGCTAATAACCAGAAAGTAATTACTTATGTGATAACAGGTGTCAAAATAAGGCTACTTTGAAGGCCTTCTAATTTGTCAATTATCATACATATTCATAAGACTGTGAGGATATCCATAACAAAGCAATTCCATTAAAACACAAACCAAATTTATATGGAATATCAAGAGAATGCTACACAATTATATATAATTACTAGTATATGATCTCCTTTTATGTATTGCATCTCTGTATACCCTGTATAAAATACCATACTATACATCACACACACACACACACACACACACACACACACACACACACACACACATTTAAGAGCACATATAATTAAAAAATAAATTTAAAAGGAGAAAATATATAACTCTTTACTCATCCATATGCATTTTCAGGTAGCTTTATTTGGTTTTTTAAATTTCAACTTTTGCAATGACATAAATGCCAGGTTTCAGTGATCAATGCTGTGAGATGTATAGAATTATTTTACAAGATGTGCCCCCTGAGTTCAAAGTGCAGGCTGGCAATGCAAAGGCATTGTGAACTTTCCTATAGAGCCTCCATCAAAGAGTCACAAAAGCTGGGGGACACACATCTTTCAGTTCAGTTACTCAGTCATTGGTCTGCCTCTGACATACATTTCAGAGACTGTCCTCCATTGCTACTTGCTTCATGATACACCTCCAGGTTACAATATGGCACATTTTATAATTGTGTGTATAGTTTTGTGTTTATGTAAACTTAGACTCCAACATAAGCATGTAGAATTATGGTAGTGGCAATTTTGTCTACACTGTCAATTACTTTGTCAACTACCAGTGCCAGATTCATACTACATGTTAAATAAATACCTGACTAATGTGTGAATGTAAATAAGCAGATGACTTTGCTGTAGAACAAGTTAAAAGATAGTAGAACCATTTTAAAAGCTAACAAAAGCAATGAAAGACCTACTGTTAAGTCAAACAAACAACCGCAAGATGGAGAAAGACTCAGAGGGGGTCATGTCCAATTCTTAGACAATTGAAGAATTCTCAAAATGTTCTGTTTCAAATTCATTACTTTAATTTAACCTGAATTAACTTCTAAGTTGAAGTTTTTTTTAATACATCTCTTTTTGTACTTTGTAAAATGCCAAAATAAGAGGAAAATCTACATCCAAATTTATGATTGGATTAATATTTCTTACTTCTTATCTTTGTTAGCTTATATATATCAGTTATTTTTATCATGGGCTAAGTTCTACCTATTCATCAATCTTTACTATGATGTTAGTAACTATGTGAGTTATGTGTGTTTATTTTTGGTTAATCTCAGGTGAATACTTCATATTTCATATTCTGAAGAAACATGTGTTATACAGAAATTGTGTGTGTATGTGTCTGTGTGTCATGCTTATGTACAATTTTAACAGAAATAATATTTTTAAATTTTAGAAAAACACTCAGAGATCATGGTTAAAAAATATAAGAATCTAGCATACTACAGGGACACAGCTACATCAATGTTCATAGCAGCACAAATCACAATAGCTAGACTGTGGAACCAACCTAGATGACCTTCAATAGATGAATGGATAAAAAAATATGTGGCATTTATACACAATAGAATATTACTCAGCACTAAAAAATAACAAGATCATGGCATTTGCAGGGAAATGGATGGCACTAGAGCAGATTATGCTAAGTGAAGTTAGCCAATCCCTAAAAAACAAATGCTGATTGTCTTCTCTAATATAAGGGGGGTGACTCAAAACAGGGTAGGGAGGAAGAGCATGAGAAGAAGGTTACCAGGAAACAGGGAAGAGATGTAGGAGGGAATGGGAGGGAGAAGGGGAATTGCATGGAAGATGGAAGGAGACTCTCATTGTTATGCAAAATACATATATGATGGTATGAGGAGGAAGGGAAA